>NC_082667.1:116762532-117994615 GCF_025265405.1 Mesoplodon densirostris | reverse complement strand
TCTGTCTGCACCTCCTGGTCTCACTGTCTCTGTGGGAACCTCCCCGCTTTGGGACTCAATTACTGGAACCTCCAGGAAAGTTTAATTGAATATTTGTATTGAAAACAGGAGCCGGGGCCCAGGCCCCTGATTCGGGGAAGCCGGGCACAAGAGGAGAACTGTGCCTGCTTTTCACTCCGGATTAGAGACCTTTAGTTATGCTGAGAGCAGACAGGGGGACTGGGGGATAATGAGTCTGAAGTTCGTTTTCTCCCCAAACTGCCCCTTCCTCCCTCCTCTCTCCCTGCAGAGGAGAAGGGTTAGGACAACGGGCTGCGGGCTGTCTTGGCATCCACCCCGGGTGCTCTGCACTCTGGCCCCCAGCCTGGGTGTCGGGAGCTGGGGATGGAGGACCTACACTTGTATCCAGCGGGAGGGTGGGGCATGCAGGTTCCTATGTGTGTGAGGTCATCACGGGGCAGGGGATAGCGAGGAGGCCCCTGCGGAAAACCCCTGGCCCCTGCGCATGTGACAGGGATGCTCCGGTCAAGACAGCAGTGATAGCAGAGCCCACCTGCCGGGGCGCCCAGCTGGCCATGTGCGGGGTGATTCTTTGAGCCCTGACAAATGCCATTGATCGCTCTCTCTCCCTGGAAGGCACAGGGTGAGCCATTCTTCATCTACACTGTCCTCACGGCAGCCCCTGCAGTTTCTCAGCCTGGCCCACCTCGGGAGAGTCGGCCCAGGAGCTGGGGCTTGACTGGATCCCGGCCTTCTCTGGGTGTCCCCTGTTCATCATCCTGAGGCCCCTGTGAACATTACTGTTTATTATCTGAGCGGATTCGAGAGAGGCCCCTGACTTGGAGAGGCTGGGGGACTGGCCCTGGGTGGCACCCCTCGGGCTCTGCTGGCACCAGGTGTGGTTGCATGGAGAGGCTCTCCTGGTAAGACAGGTGCTAGTGGCCATGACCTTAGAGCCGGACAATTAGGTCATAAGTCACTTTCTTAAGGCCACACGGCCAGCTCCAGGCAGAACTGCGATTTCACCCAGGTTTGCTCCAAAGCTCACGCTTCCCTTTACACCATATGGAGATGCAGGATCAAGGGATGAGGGGCAGGGGGCTTCACACCAGGCTAGAGATGAGGAAATTTGGTTCTTCTACATTTTTCTCTGAAGTAAGATTATGAAGAGAGACATGAAATTCCTGCAGGTGACTCTGGGTCACTAGTGGTGTGAAGACGGAAGCAAGTGGTGTCCATATCAGACTCCGGTTCTCCCTTCTCTGCATCCCCCCAGCCCCGGCCCGTGCTGGGATACCAACAGCCCACCACTGAGCACCTGTGTGCCAGGCCCACTGCGAGTGCTCCAGAGGGGTAACTCACTGGCAAGGGTGCCTCACTCGATTTTAAGAGGGAGACTGAGGCTTGGAGATGCTGAGTAACTTCTCTCGCTCAGGGAGCCAGGGCCCTGCCTCCTGGTCCCGGCGCTAACCACTGAGCCATGCAGCCCTGAGGGGAATGCTTCCAGCAGCTCCACTGCCACGTCTCCAAAGGGGCAGAGAGGGGGAGGGTCACCATCCTCTGGTCCTCAGGGGGCGGCGCCTCTTCCCTCAGCTGCTGGCAGCCCAGAGATCAGAAGAGGCAAGGTTGGCCCCGCTTTGGTGGGGAGACCCCTCCCTGGTCATGCTGCCCTCTGGGCCTGGTAGCCACAGGGTGACCAGTGGCCGGGATTCCAGGGCTGGGAGCTTCATCAGTGCCTCACAATAAGGGCTTACGGCAGCCCCAGGGCACAGGGCATTTGTCGTGGCCCTGGTGACCGTGGGGTGTGGAAGGGGCAGGATGTGCAGTCCCTGCATGTTGACCTGACCTCGTGTCACTGTGGCTCCTTTTCCTGACCAATGATCTGACTGCATCTGCCTTCATTCTTAAACTCTCTGTCCTTCTATCAGTGTGTTTATCAGGGAGAGGGATGAGAGGTGGAGGAAAGCCAAGGTCCAGAAGGATGGAGAAACAGGAGGAGAAGGAGTAACAACAGACCCAGGAGTTGGCCCTGTGACCCTGGGGACGCTCCCCATTCACGGACTGTGCTGTCCTCGCTCTCCCAGACCAGCTGAGCGAACTTCAAACCCACGACCGAGGCCAAGTGGAGCTGGGAGGTGCCGAGCCTGGCCCCCCCTTGCAGCAAACAGTAGTAGGAAAAGGCAGCTGTTTGTGTATAAACTCAATCTCCTTAGTCCTGGAAGCCTCTGACTCGGGGGCCCACAGGCTTGGAGCAGAGAACACTGTGGAGAGAAAAATCCTGTGTGAGCTGTGACTGCCAGGCCCCAAACACTCTGCGGCCCCCCTCGCCCTCCTTCACTCTCTGGACCTGCCCTGCCGCCCTCCCCTCAGCCCCGCCAGAGCCCAAACACAGCCCAGCTGCAGGAACATCCGCCCCTCATTATGTCCCCTGAGCTCCTGCACAAACAGAGCAGGTCTGTAGGGGCAGGGACGTTGCGGGGAGAGAACCGCAAGGTGGGATAGGGCTTTCCTCAGGTGTTGAGCGCTGTGAAATGTGCCAGAGGAGGGGTACAGGCACCTTGGACCCCTGCCATCCACGGGGATACCCTGAGCAGACCCCTACCCTGAGGGCGGGGCGGAGGCATGAAGAGTTTTGGTGCAGGCTGGAGTCCACTCTGCAGGGCGCGGGAGAAGGTGACAAAGCCGTGGGGAGAAAAGGCTGGGGTTCGGGGCGCCGAGGAAGGCGGCAGTGTGGAGGGGGCATTCTGTCCATTCTGGCATTAACTGTTTATGTAACTAACATGCAAATTGGCCCTTTATTGTGTTTTAGTCAATAGCCAGGCATTTTTTATCTTTGACTGGTCTCCGTAGGTCCTGGCAGGTCACCAGGTGGGGGTGGTGGTGCCGTCAGCCTCCGAAAGAGGAGGATGGGAGGGGAGGAGTCATCCCTTTCCTCTGCCCAGGAACTGTCACACCCCAGGGGTGCCAGGGGACTGGCATCGGACAGGCCCTGGGAGTCCCTCCTGGTGGGCCCTCTGATGGTAACTCTGACATTCACGGGCTGGGGGTGATGGGGCTGGCGGGAGGGAGGGTTGTGCTGGGGCTGGTGGATGGGCCCTGGCGGCAGCTCTAGCCGCCCTGCTGGGGGTCGGGGCCCAGGCTCTGCAGAGCAAGGTCAGGCTGAGGGCGGAGGGGGCCCTGGTGACTGAAATGTCCACGTGATGGGGGGTGGCGGGGGCTGTTCGGAGGGCTGGTGATGGGAGGTGGGTGTCTGGGGGGAGAAAGGACAAGTCCCATGTGGGCAGCGGACTGAATGACACTCTGGCTAGAGAGGACCATCTTGAGTTGTATTGCTAGGCTTCCTCAGGAGCTAGTGTGACTATTTTGCGTGGGTATCAGGGTGCCCGTGTTGGGGAGGGATTGGGTCCAAATGCAGTACACAGGCCAAACAGGTATCGCCTTTCTTGTCAGTATCCTCTGCCCTACCCCAAACACACACACACACACACACACACACACACACACACACACACATACACACAGAGCCTCTTTTCAATAAAAAAGGGACTTTGGTTTCCATGGAAACCTGATCACTTAGAGAACCGAGGTGTCTAAACTGACATTCTTGGCTGTAAATCATGTCTCTCCTCTCACTTGTTTCTCCAGTGCCCCAAGTGCAGTGTCAAATTCCCTCCTGCTCAGTCCCTGAGGGTCCACCCTCTCCTGTACAAGCTCCACAACCTTCCTCCTTATATGCCCGAGGATTGCAGGGTGGGAATGTGGAGGGCAGTCCTGTCTATTTCTGCCTCATGGTCACAAAACTGGGACCCAGTTGCCTGTCCTCAGAGGTCAGAGTCTGTGCCGTATGTCAGGGGAGCATCCAGCCCTGGGGGAAATCTGTGTGTCTGAGTTAGAGGGAGTTGGGAAGTGGGTGGACCTTTGTGGGAACCCAGAAGTGGCTGACACCGCCTCCTCCCTTTCCAACCTGTTCTGCAACCCTCACCATTGTGTGGGCATCATCTCCCAGAAGCCCTTCCAGGGGCCTGAAATCCGAGGGATTTGCCCAGCTTGCTGGTGAGAATGTTGCTTCATCGAGGTGAACGTTCTCCAGGAAGGTGCAGGGTTGGGGCAACAGGGCTGGGGCAGGGCCAGCAGAGAGCTGTCAAACCGGCTGTCTCCTCACTTTATAAATTCCCCTGCCATTTCCCCAGGATACCTTGATTCTGACCTCGGTGCAGGGAGCAAAGTCCTTTCTTTGTCCCCTAATAAACAGCCTCAGCCATCGCTGGCCTCCAGCTGTTCTGTGGCCCCTTGGGCCCCACCCCCTCACCCTAGAGGCTCTTTCTCCCTGTGAAGTCTCATTAACTGGAGGCTTGGGGCCGAGGCGGGGCTCTTGCAGGCCACCTCTCTCCTTATTAGCACAATCATTTCTGTCTGGGTGATGGCCCGAGCCTCTCCTGGAAGCCTGTCTGCATGGAGGCCCCTCAGAGGCCCTGGAAGCACTGCCTTGTGTCCTCAGAGTGACCAGGGCTGTTTCTACCCTGTGGTCATTAGTGCAATGTGGCTACGGGTGTGGGAGGACTGCCTAGGTCTTCTCAGGGCCCAAAGGGAACAGCTGTTGTTGGAGCAGATGCAGGATGATGGGTCTCCAATACCTTCTCCCTAAAAGCCATCCCTGCTCTTCTTTGGGAAGAAGAATTCCTTTCCTCGTGGTGTTTGTCCACTGTAAACTCAGGACGCCCAGAAGGTATTTTCTTGTGTGCACACATTCTGTTCCTGCACACAGCTCTCTCCCTTCCTAAAATTCAGTGCAAAACCTGAGCTGGGCCAGAGAAATCTCACGAGGAAATTTGGGGTGCTCTTTGCGGGTGGATTTCTCCCTGGACATCTGAGTGGAGACTGGATTTCAGGCTCTTCTCTGTACTCTCTGTACACCCCACCCCTGGACTTCAGTCTGCAAAATCCAAAGTGCTTTCCACTTCCTCTTTCTAGAAACAGTTGTGTGGTGGTTAAGAGTCAAAGAGGTGCAATCAGACAGGCCTGAGTGCAAATCCTGCTGCTGCTGTTATTTACTAGCTGGGTGACAGGGAACATTTTTGAACCTCTCTGAGCCTCAGTTTCTATGTCTGGAAAATGAGGGTTATGAAAGTAATATGGAGCATGACAAGAGAGAATGCCCGTAACACACACAATATTAGTTGTTATCATCCTGAGGACACTCGATGTTCATCTGTATTATATGTAAAGTCTGAGGGAGGATTTTCCTCTTCTACTTGAGCCAGGACATGGGACTGTGTGCATTTCCCTCTTGCCCCCATGCAGGGGAATTCCAAAATGGCCCAGAAAGTTTGTTTCAGCGGGGAAATGTGTTTCTTTTTCTAAAGAAGATATGCAGGTAAGAAAGTGTCTGAAAGGATCCACAAGGCCCTGGGAATATTGGGAACAGGAAGGGGAACGCAGTGGCCACAGGCAGGGGTAGGAGGAATATGCTCCATCACAGGTCTTTTTGGCTCTTTGTTCTGTGTTTACATCATACAAAACTGCCTTTTAAAAAATGTATAAAATTTAAAAGTTAAATATTAGAAACACATAAAAGGAGACACACACTGGGGTAGCAATCCCTAAGCTTTCTTTTTTTTTTTTTAATTTACTTTTTATTGAGGGACTTCCCTGGTAGTCCAGTGGGTAAGACTCTGTGCTCCCAATGCAGGGGGCCCAGGTTTGATCCCTGGTTGGGGAATAAGATCCCGCATGCATGCCTCAACTAAGAGTCCACATGCCGCAACTAAGACCCAGTGTAGCCTAAATAAATAAATAAATAAATAAATAAATAAATAAATAATTTTTAAAATTAAAAATTTTTTTATTGAAGTATAGTTGAACTACAATGTTGTGTTAATTTTTGCTGTATAGCAAAGTGACTCAGTTATATATATATATATATATATATATATATATATATATATATATATGTATATATACATTCTTTTTCATATTCTTTTCCATTATGGTTTATCACAGGATATTGAATATAGTTCCCTGTGCTGTACAGTAGGACCTTGTTGTTTATCCATCCTATATGTAATAGTTTGCATCTGTTAATCCCAAACTCCCATTCCAACCCTCTCGCATCCCCCTCCCCCTTGGCAACAAACAAGGTTGATCTCTATGTCCCTGATTCTGTTTCTTAGATAGATTCATTTGTGTCATATTTTAGATTCTACATGTAAGTGATATCATATGGCATTTGTCTGTTTCTGTCTGACTTACTTCACTTAGTATGGTAATCTCTAGTTGTATCCATGTTACTGCAAATGACATTATTTCATTCTTTTTTATGGCTGAGTAGTATTCCACTGTGTATAGGTACTACATCTTCTTTATCCATTCATCTGTTGATGGACACTGAGGTTGCTTCCATGTCTTGGCTATTGTGAATAGTGCTGCTATGAACATAGGGGTGCATGTGTCTTGTTGAATTATAGTTTTGTCTGGATATATGCCCAAGAGTGGGGAAACCCCTAAGCTTTCCCAATTCTTGAACGTTAAGTTGTTCAGCTGTCTGGTTGGGCAAAGGGCCGATTGTGAGGGGTTCTTTAGAGGATAAAGTGATGTGGGGACCGAGGGGTAGAGGGTCCATGGCCCCAGGGAGTTGGTGTAGGTTTGCTTGGAGTAATTTCCTTGGCAGGTTATCTTTCGTCTAAGTGCCTTGTCCCAGCGGCTCCTCTGTGACCTGGATGCAGACACTCAACATCTGTGCGGCGAGCTCTGCTCTGTGGGGAGTGAGGCAGGAAGTTGCAGCCATGGCCTCTGGAGACCTCCTTGGGAGCCCTCTCCCCTGCAGACCTTCCTCATTCGTTTAAAGTCTTTTCTTCAAGGTTTAGCTCAAATTCCACCCCTCTGTGAAGTCTTCTCTCTTCCTACCGAATCAGAGTTCACCTCCCCATCCCTTCATGTATTTTTTGCTCGTTTCTCTATTCTAGTTCTTTCCTCCAGCCTGTTTTACATTATCTTTAGTCATTTGGATGCTAGCACCCGCTGTTAGTTTTGAAGTCCCCCAAGGACAGCAATCACGGCTCAGACTAGTTCTAGAGTTCCTGGCTCAGGGCCAAGAACATCATAAGTTCTCCATCAATGCTTATGAAGGCATGAGTGAGTAAGTGCATAGCTCTTAGCCCTCAGGACCTCCTAGACAGACCCTGATATGTCCTGTCTCTTTGAACCTCAGTTTTCCATCTGTACAATGGGGATTGCAATAATGGAACCACCTGTGAGAAATCAGCTGGGTTGTGCTAGGAGTCTCCACTGCGCCACTGGCCCTGATGGATGCCTGATGCCTCTGGGCAGTGCCGGCCCGCTGACTTCCTGTCAACTCTACTGCGTGCAGATTTTGCCTACTTTCCATTTCCCACATGGCTCCTTGGTACCGCAGGTCATAAACTTAGCTGGCATTAGGCTGGACCTAACTTTAGGGCCCATCGCCACCAGACACGGAGTAGTTAGCCCAAGGAATCAGCCCTCGGTCCCCCTCCCCGACTGCTCCCCAGCAGGGCCTCAGGGCAAAGCTTCCTGACTCTACCCGCCTGCTGACGGCATCAGGGCCAGAGCTTGGAGGCGGGCACGAGGGGTCCTGTTGGAGGCCTTGAGGAGTGTCTGCTGTAAGCCGGGTGATGCCACTCTGACACGCCGACCTCATGTCATCCGCTCTGACCCATCTTTCATTTCCTACTTTATGCCCTTCCTCCTTTCTCCTTCCCTCTTGCTTGCCTCTTCTCCACATCACCCACCGGCTTAAATCTGCAGACGGTTGAGGGATGTGTGTGGGAGGAGCTGGGTGGGCGTGGAAGGAACATCCACGTCCTTCACTGATCTCCCATCTCCGGCGCATCATCTGGTCCTGCTCCTAGGAGGAGCTCGTGGGTTACGCTGAGTGAGAAGAGGCTCCGTTTATCCTATCTGTCATTCCTTCCCGGTCCTCCCAGCTCCGTCCCTAAGAGGCCCACTGGAGTAAGGGTCTTGCCAAGGGTCTTCTGTGAGCAGCACATTTCTGTGAAATGGATACAGGGCCTTACAGAATCCATCAATCCTGCCTCAGATGAGAGCTTCAGTTCTTACCCCAGAAAGAAGACACCTTCTCCCATAGCATAGTAGGAAGCCAGGCATCTTGGGGTTGGGAACATGCAGTATAATGTCACTAAGGGAACAAGGACCGTCCTAGGGCTTTATTCTTTCCTTTCCCCAGTCACAGAACAAACACTCCACCCTCCCCCGGGTAGTGGAGACCCAGGGCAGCAGCAGCAGCAGCTGGTGAGATGCTACGCCCCGCACCCACGGCCCTGCCCTGGCGGTACCCTTCTTCCTCCTGCCTCTTCTGTATCTGCTCCACAATCCTCAGCACCAGTGGAAGAGCCTTCAGATTTATGTGGTGCTATTTGCTGGCCCTCTGCCAATTAGTGACACTTTGAAATTCCCTTAAATGACGCACTGCTGCTCTGACAATAAACAAGTCATTAGTTGGGTCGGAGGGCAGCTTCCAGCTGGATTTGATTCATTGTTTCTAAAACGGCTCAAGAGGCTCATTAAGATGCAGGGTCCCCAGCCCAAGGCTCAGGAAACCCCTAAAGTTGGAGGCAGATGGAGTTTCTGTGCATCCAGGTGCTGGGTCACCGTGTCATCTGCTTTCTCCTCTGAGCCCCCATGAGGCTCATCCCCACCCCTGGGAGGGATACTGACTGCCAGCCGAACCTCCACGCCCCATTTCCTAAGACACAGACGTGGGACCAAGACCTCCCAGGCAGTGGACTTGGAGGAACTGCAAGGTATGGTGAAAGGAGGCTGGTGGGTGCTGGGGGCGCTGGGGGCGGAAGGAGAGGCCTAGGTATCGGAGGAAAGAGAGGCCACAGGGAGATAGAAACTCTCATGGGTGATTTGGGGTGGGGAATATCTGGGGGACACTTGAGTGAGAGTCTGACTGTTTTCTCCAGTTTATGTTCTTACCCTGCAGCTTCAAAGGCTGTCGGACCTGAAATGGATCTTGGAGATCACCCAGATCCTCTGCCTCTGTTTTACAGATGCAGAATCTGACACCCCAGAAAGGTGAAGTGATTTTCCACCTTCTCCCAGCTCATAAGTGCCCGAGATCAGACTAGAATGAGGGTTAACTTTTGGTCTAAATCTCTGCCTGCACTACCTCCTAGGAAAGAACCCACAGCTTGGAAAAGAGCAATGAAGTGTCCTGCGCCAGTGCCAGTGCTTACTTCTGCGTCCCTCTTCCCTGGATCACCCTGCATGTCCCCGGCTTTTGGGATTCTGCACAGATGAAGGGGTCAGGGTCATGTGTGTGTGCCTAAGGGTTTGGTCTGTTTGGATGGATAAGTAAGGAGGCTGTGATAGAGCACTGTGCTAGGCACTACAGGAGCAATAAAGATGAAGTAGGCAGCCTGTTCAAGAAGTACTCGGTCTGTTTGCAAAAACTCATGACTTAGAATGCAAAGCGCCATAAAACAAAGTTCCCAGGAGGTAAACATAGAGCTTAAAGTCTGAATGGTAAGTTCCACAAGCTGAGCCACGATAATGGTGCCATGGGGGGATATCAGATTAGATGCAGTCCTAGGTGTTAGAGACTATGGTTTTGATATCAACAAGGGGGCAGGTGACAGGATCTCTAGTTCATAAGAGGCAGACAGCTAAAATAGAGACCCCTGAAAAAGCTGAGACCCTGTGAGGGTTGCAACCTCAGAGAAATCTGGACTAGAAATATATCACTCAGGGCCTTAGGGTAGTGACAATTAAGCTTGGGCTTACTGGGGCTCTGAATAGAAAAAAGTCTCCAGTGAGAAAAAGAAGCTCCAGGCCCAAACCATATGTGACTATAGTGTCTGAATGTCCACTGTTGGAATTCCCAAGCTGAGAAATTAATGTAAGAATAGATTCCAGACCAGTAAAACTCATGGGATATCTGGAGGAGGAAGGACAAGACTATTCTGGAGGAATGTGCCCCAGAGCAGCAGCATTCTCACAGCAAAATATAATCCCCTTTGAAGCTGCACTAACAATAAAAAAATTGCAAACCACATGAGGAAACAATATGCCATTAGGGAAAGTCAGCAAACACAGCAAACTAGTTTAGCATTAATAACATGAAATAATATAGCAATCTGAAAGAGACCTTAAAATAACTATGTTTAAAATGATTAAAAAGGTGAAAAAGCAATACTAACCATAAAGAAAGGGTAGAATATTTTGAAAGAGAACAGGGAAATTTGTAAAGAGAACCAAATGGAACTTTCTAGAAATGAAAAAAATAGTCATTGAAATAAAAGCTCAATGGATGTGTCAAACAGCAGGTTAGACAAAGCTGAACAGAGATTAAGTGAACTGAAAGATAGATCAGAGGAAATTACCCCAAATGCAGCACAGAAAGATAAGGAGAGAGAAAATATGAAAGAGAATCTAAGAGGCATGGAGGGTAGACTAAGAGAGTCCAAACTACCCTACAAGGAGGTGCAGATGGAGGAGAACAGAGAGAATGTGGGAATGGCAATATTTAATTTTCCAGAATTGATGGAAGACATTCATCCTCGGGTTCAAGAAATTTGGGGAGTTGTGAGGAGGACATACATAAGTAAATCCACATTCAGATATGTCAGATATGGTGACACTGGGTTCAAAGAAACACAGTCAGAGTATAATTTTGCCCGTGAATGTCTGGGAGAGTTCATGGATCACTGAGGCTTAAGCCGGAGTAGAATTTTAAGATGCAGAGAGGCTGTGGAGGAAATCTAAGAAGTAGTAGGAAAATAGGAGATTCCAGACTGTCGGACTAGTTTCTGAACCAGCTTTAACACAGTTTGTTTTGAATTAAGTTACCTAGACTCTGGATACCTGTCTGTTAACTGAAAGTTTCAGGGGACCCTCCCCTGCTCTGTGCCTTCACTCAAGCCCGGTCTTTGATCTTCCTGTTTGGGACCCCTGCTCTGTCCCTGAGATCCACCATGATTCCACAGCCCTGGGAAGAGTCCTTTCTGAGACCAATCATAACCATCTTGCCCTTTGAGGCCTCCCCCTCCTTTCGGGGCTGAGTTGAAATTGGACTACCCAACCTTCCTTCTGTCTACTTGGGGTCCTTCAGGGCAAAGAAAGCCCCTGCTCCGAAGTGGACAGCAGGGGCTTGCTCTGCTGCATCTGTGTCTTGTTAGCAGTGCCAGGGGCTTCAGAGGAACAGAGAAACCTGGCCATGGTAATTGGCTCATGAAAGCTGCATGTTGCTGGAGGGGGGAGGGAGGGTCTGGAGAGGAAGAGGGAGTGGGCTTAATGGGAAGCAAATGCCAGAGAAGAGCCCTGTGTAGACCCTCCCCCAATTCAGGGCCATTAGCATTCCTCAAACACCTGCAGGCACTTGGCCTTGGCTGGGGATGGGATGTGTTGACTCCTCCCTGCTGCTGCACAGAAGAGAAAGATGAAGTTTGGTTCCAATTAAGGGGGCAGGGAGCAGGGGTGGATGTGAGATAGGAGACCTCTTTCTTGTATCTTTGAGAGCATGCGATTTTATTTGACAGTTGTTGAATTCTGCTTCACCTTGTGACTGTTTATGGTGTCAGGGAAAGAACACTGGGCTTTAGGACCAGATGAATCTGGGTCTGAGCACCAGATGATCCCTTTCCTGGCTTTGTGACCATAGAAAAAGCACCGAATCTCTGTGGTCCTCTGTGAGAATAACGATGGAATAATATCTACCAAACAGGGTAATGAATAAATAAGGTAGACCGCTTGACGGCACCTAGGGGAGTACTTAGTATGGTAATGGACACTCAAAAAACATTAACTTTCTTTATCCCTGGATTGTAAATCCCTTTAGGGGAAGGATAGCATCTCGTCCAGCTTTGTAACCCCCGAAGTGCTTCTGGGAGTGCCAGGCACACAAAGTAGACTGTTGAGTAAATGAGGGAGTGAATACTCTACACACTGAGCTCCCAGCCCCCATGCTAGTCCAGGTCAAAGGTTCGCTCAGAAGCCTGAGATGCCAGGAGGGGAAAACACGGTCCCTGAAGTCAGTGACATGAGCATGTGGCAAGCTGGCGACCAGCCAGTAGAAAGGCAGTCTGTGCTTCCTTGAGGCCACTTGAAGAATTCATTCCATCTGAATACTGGGGATTCTAGGTCCCTCTTGCAGGGAGGGAACTGGGCTGGGAAGTAGGAGGCCACCCTGCCCAGGGACCCAGCCTGGCCCAGGAGGGACGACTCCTTCTTCTACTTCTCCCACTGGGTACGTGCAGATGCCGTGTTGGGGTCAGCAAGGGGCGGGCTTGTCTGAGGCTGGAGGAGGGCGAAATGGCCTCTGGGGTTGGCGCCCCTCCAGCCACGAAGGCCTTTGGCTGGGGCTCCTCTCCACCTGCTCTCCAGCTGCTGCTGGTGGAGCCCTGGTCGGCTGCGGCATATTCCACGCATCTTAAATCTGTCCTGCCTCGGTGCCAAACATCTGTAGAGTGTATCCACTGGCCGTTTATTTTCTGTTTGTCTTGGGTGTGACACAACCTCCATTCTTCACTTCAATGACTCTTCTCTTTATTATTATTGTCTCAACCACTCTGTTTATTTGCTTTGCCCCAGTACCAACCACTTTCGCTCTCTTCTCCCGGATTGGCCGGGGCCCACGCCAGCGCCCCATGCTTCCCTTCCTCCCCAACTCTGGGCCCTCTCCTCTGGCATCCCAGGGCCCTGCTCTCTCTGCTGGGAACCTCATCAAACCAGATGTGGCTTCCTCCTCCTCTTCCTCTTTCTTCCCCTGATTTGCCAAGGGCTGCAGGGGGTAGAAGGGGAGGAGAGGCTCTCCACCCACATCCTGCCCCCCCCCCCCCCACCGCTTCCCTGCCCAGCTCCAAGGCCCAGGCCAAGGGGAAGCAAGCAGTGCAGGACAGGACGTCTGTTTAGTGCCAACAGTGAGGCACGGTGCTGGGTAAGCTCTTACCCCTGGGAGCTTAGCCAGCAGGGGGCCTGTGTCCCTTCTGCAACGCAGCTGCCCTGGAAGGATTTGGGCACCATCAATGACATTAAGTATCCCAAACTCTTTGACCACAGATTGTTTCAAGGCCTCTCTGCCTAAATATGTCCTGATTGGCAATATCTTACAACTGGTTAGTACTTATGGACTATGAAAGGCCTTTACTTTCAGTCTCCGCCACCCTCCCCATAGCCCTGGAACGCAGGGCTATCACCTCGTGGCAGAGAACTCTCAGGCTCCGGCATCATTCCGTTGGTAAAGACCAAGTAAAGATTTGAACCCAAGTCTGGTCTGATGTGCAGAATGGCTGATTAGCTTAAAAACTGGGTCTGCCTTTCTCCACCTGGCCCCTTCTGTTCCAACACATGGGAATGAAACTCTTAAAAAATAGAGTCTGGGTGTGGAGGCATCAGCCAGCCTGAGACACACCTCTCTCTTTCTGGAGTCATTGGAATTTGGCCTCTGGGATTACCATAGTGATTGTTAGAGGTGATGTTATAGTTTTCACTGGGCAAAGAATATTGGACTGTATGAGGGAAGAGGGATGTAAGAGAAACCGGAGACAGCCTATCATCAGAAGGGGCGTGTGACCTAGGCTTAAGACCCTATAAAAAGTCACCGATCAACTAGCTCAACCAGGGGCCAGACCAGGTTTTTCGGGGTTTGAGCTTTTCTTATGTGGTGGTTAGGTTCTCTTTAAGTAAAAGAATTCACAAGTAGGAATACAGAGTTACCAGGGCCCCTCCCAGGGCCTTGTAAGGAGCCTGTGCAAAGGTCGTTCAGTTCCTGGAAAATCCGCCCCAAGTAGAGCTCAAGAAAGTTCATACTGAGCACGTAGGTGGATTCTCGGTGGAGGCTATAGTTCAGAACAGACCAGGACGGTGGTTCTCCACCCTTAGGGGGCCCAGGACACACCCGGAGCATGTGTGAAAATGCAGGCTGGGTCCCACCCTTAGAAGCCCTGCTTCTGTGGATCTGGGTGGGGACTTGGAGACTGCTTATTTAACTCTGGGTCATCCAGAGCAGTCTGATCCTGGCCATCTGGGGATTCATCTCTAGGAAGCACTGGTCCGGCCCACCCCTGTAAGGAGGTGATGGTGGAGAACGGGAGCCTTAGTCACAGCCACAGATCCGGACAGCGGCTGAGGCATAGCTGGGATCTGGGGCCCACGTCCCTGGTCCACGGCGCCTTCAGTTTGCCACATACCTGCTGCTGAAACCTCACTTCCTGAAGAAGCTGGGTTATTAACGTCGGGGGGTGGAGACGTGACGGGTGCGACGTAGGGAGAGTCAGGGATGGTACGGGAGGGAGGTTGGGAGGGACACAGCCCACCGGCTTGGGACTCTTGAAAGGGAAGCGACCCTGGGCCCCGAAGGCGGTACCCAGGCCCTGGGGAGGAGACCTTTAAGTGCTGGCAGGTGCCTTAGGTGTGGGGCAGAGCCTCTCCCAGAGCAAATGCCCAAAGCCTTCCGGAGCTCCCCCGGTCAAAGGTTACCATCAAAGGATCCAAATGTTAAGGCAACGCTCTCATTAAGCCAAAATACGGACTGGTCTTGATAAGAACTTTGCTTGTTTGTTTGTTTGTTTTACATCTTTATTGGAGTATAATTGATTTACAATGGTGTGTTAGTTTCTGCGTTATAACAAAGTGAACCAGTTATACATATACATATGTTCCCATATCCCCTCCCTCTTGCATCTCCTTCCCTCCCACCCTCCCTATCCCACCCCTCTAGGTGGTTGTTTGTTTTGGCCGGAGGTTTAGTCTAAACACGTAGATGACTCTCGTCTGCTGTGGAGTGCGTCTTTTGTTCCCCAGGAGTCTCTTCTGAAGACCCATTATCCAGCGAGGAGACCGCGGGTGGGGAGGCCGGCTGGCCCTCACGGCCTCAGTGACAGAGGGGACGGTGGACGAAAAGAAGCTGGAATGGGGGAGACACGCCCACCTGCTGTGGGGCCCAGAGGGACCAGCCCCCAGCAGGCCCGCAGCCCCAGCAACCCCAGTGCCCCCAGGGCTCTGAGCAAAGCAAGGAGGAAATTGCTCGAAGTTTCAAGAGGGCTGAGGAGCCCAACAGGCCCAGATGCCCTTGGCTGGGGCCTCTCCACCACACAACCTCAGGGGGCGCCAGCCACAAAGTAGTGCAGTGACAAGGTGGCCCGCTCTTGAGAGCATGGCTACTTAGTCTGTGCCCGCTCATGGAGAGGAAGGGCGAGGACATGGAGAAGGAGGTGGAGGAAGGATGGAAGGGAGGGAGGGCGGGAGGAAGGAAGGAAGGAAAGAAGGAAATAAGGGAGGGAGGGAGGATGGGAGGGAGGATGGAAAGAAGGAAGGAAATAAGGGAGGGAGGGAGGGAGGGAGGAAGGATGGAAAGGAGGGAGGGGCAAATTTTCCCTGAATCCCTACTTTGTGTCAGGTCCTGGACTGGGTGGGACGTTCAGGTGGGCAGACCAGAGAGAAGGACGGAGAGTGGGCCAGGGTGGGAGAGGGAAGCTGCCAGAGGAGGGCCGAGCCCCTTGAAAGCTGCTATTGTTTGAGGTCTCTGCTCAGAGAAGCCCCAAGTAAAAAGAGCTTGTTAGAGAGGGCCAGGCTGGAGACAAGCGGCTCTCAGAGAGTCAGTGAACCGTGCGAAATGACTTAAACTAACATCCCTGACTGCACTGGGCCGGGACCCAGGAGTCAGACCGTGTGCTCATCAGAAATTCATAGAAGGTGCCCCGTGGCTCGGCTTTCTCTGGCCCCCTTGTTCACTGAGCGGTTTTTTCTTTCCAGTCCCGCGGCTCTGAAAGGGAGACAGGGGCTGCCTGATGGGGAAGATCAAGTGGCCTTTGAAAACCTCTCTTGGAGTTTATTAAACCCTGGGGCCAGGGCAGGATGACCTGGAGGCCCAGCCAGGTCTGGCTCCACCCCCCTGGGCTCCCCATAGGGAACCTGGCCTGTTCTCATGTCCCCAACTTGGCAAGCTTGTGCCAGGGACAAGGAGCAGGTCCTGGAGGAACTGGAGTGAACACCCGCATCATTTTCCAGAAGATGCGGGGGAGATGCGAGGGAGGGGCTCTGAGGGGGCCTGAGGGGGCGGAGGCCCTTCACTCCCACGAGTGGCACGGCTTTCTCTCCCTGGGCTCCGCAGGACACCGTCCGCTTCCTGCTGGAACTCTTCTCCCCAAGGCTTCTCCAAAGTGTTTGTGCTAATGGTCCACACAGAGGAGAGGGGGCGGAGGTGAGGAATCAGAGGGTCTCTAGGCTGGGTCACAGCTCAGTGACCGAGTCAGGGCAGGAATGAGGCTTCTCAGATGAAGCATCAAGTTCCCTGGATCTGGAGCCCCTCCAGACGGAGAGGTCACACCTGCTGGGTGTACCCCCAGCTCCAGAGGGACTGGCCCGGCTGAGACAGTGCACAGAAGTGGGGTGAGAGTTGACATTTAGCCCAGAAAGCTCCTGTGAAAGTGCTTTGTGAACTGTGTTGACAGAAAGCATAGTTGCGGTGTATCCGTTTATTCCACAAGTGCTCACAGAAGGGCTTCCGTGTGCCAGACATGATTCTAGATGCTGGACAGAAGCGGGGAGCAAAGCAGGTGGGGAGCTCTGGAGTCGACATCCTGCTGACCCCCGGGAATGACCACATGGCCCTGAGTCGGGGGGGGTAGGAGCAGAACCAGAAGGGAGCCACATTCAACCAGAGCCACATTCAGCCAGAGTAGCTCCTTTGACCCGTTTACATCCTGGGATTCTGCGTCTGCGTTTGATTTCTTTTCTTCTTCTTCTTCTTCTTTTTTTTTTTTTTTTAGTATGTATATATGTATGTATTTATTTTGGCTGCGCTGGCTCCTTAGTTGCGGCACACGGGATCTTCGTTGCGGCACACGATCTCTTAGTTGCGGCATGCATGCGGGATCTAGTTCCCCGACCAGGGATCGCACCCTGGCCCCCTGCACTGGGAGCACGGAGTCTTACTCACTGGACCACCAGGGAAGTCCCTCGATTTCTTTTGAAAAGGTAGTTCGCCTTATTCAAAAAGATGAGGGACTTCCCTGACGGTCCAGTGTTTAGAACGCCGCGCTCTCACTGCAGGGGTACGAGTTCGATCCCTGGTCAGGGAACTAAGATCCCACATGCTTCATGGTGCAGCCCAAAAGGTTAAAAACCATGGATCAAATCCCCTTCAGCACCTTATTTTCATCTTTTTTGTCTTGTTTCATTTACTCTGCCCCCTTCCCAGATCCTTCCAAGGCTCCTTCTTCCTTCTCCCTACACTTCTCGCCTATAGAGACTGATCTTTCCCAAGCTGGCTTAGGATTTGGAATCCAGTTTGTCTCGGCCCCATTTTATACTTCCCCTTCAAACAAGTTCAAAGTCCTTTACAGTTTTTCCTGAGTCTCTTTCTTGGTAACTGTAGAGAATAAACAGATGGGGACAGTCTGAAGATACAAATCTAGAGTTCAAAGTCATATATGGTAACTGTCCCTGGACCTCGAATAGATTGCAAGGTACAAGAAGTGGCCGTATTTCCCCTACATCGTAGGCCTCTTTCTCCAGGGCCCAGGCAGTTAACAGGCAAGTTTAAAACACTTACCTCCCAAGTTAAGGCCAGCCCTCATCTCCTGTTGGAATTACGGGCCAGCGCCTTATCCTATGGATCCAGGAGGCCACGAAGGATGGTCTGGGCAGTGATGGTGGTGGTCCTTTTAGCTTGGCTTTCTTGGAGTCAGACACCAACAAAGTCTGGGCTAGCAGGGAGGTTTCAGCTCATGCACTGACTCTTCCTGATTGGGGTGGGCACCTGGAAGGCTCTGTTTAGACAGATCCTGAGACTGTGTTGTTTTTATTATTATTATCAATATTATTATGATAATTATTACTCTGAGAGTGTTATTATTGACTTGTGATATCTGCCATGGGCACAGGCTGGAGGAATGATGGAATCGCTGCTGTTTCTCCCCTTCCTGAAGCAAATGCAAAGACAGGAGAGTTACAACGCTCGTACTGGCTCATATTTTTTTTTTTTTTTAATTATTATTACAAATGTATTTTATTTATTTATTTATTTATTTTTGGCTGCGTTGGGTCCTTGTTGCTGTGCGTGGGCTTTCTCTAGTTGCATCGAGCTGGGGCTACCCTTAATTGTGGCGTGTGGGCTTCTCATTGCAGTGGCTTCTCTTGTTGCGGAGCACGGGCTGTAGGCGTATGGGTTTCAGTAGTTGCAGCACGTGGGCTCAGCAATTGTGGCTCGCAGGCTCTAGAACGCAGGCTCAGTAGTTGTGGCACACGGGCTTAGGTGCTCCGTGGCATGTGGGATCTTCCTGGACCAGGGCTCGAACCTGTGTCCCCTGCCTTGGCAGGCGGATTCTTAACCACTGCGCCACCAGGGAAGCCCCTCATATTTTTTCTGAACCAAAAAATAAAAATAAAAAGAGAGAAAGAATGATCTGACAGCGAGATAGAATACTTGAATGTGGGAACTGTGCCCTAAAGTTGGTGCATGTGTTCGCTGCATGTTCCTTCATAGAATCACAGTTCTTATAGCCAGTAGGAACTCCCAAGAGAAATTATACCTTAGTGGTTTTCAAACTCTTCTTTTACAGGCTTGCAACAGTAAGCCTTGCTTTCAAGGAAATCTTACATAAAAGCAAACAAATCCAGCAGATAATGTAGAGCTGCTCTGGTTGAGATGGGGAGCTGGATGGGGGTCCTGCCAGCTGTGAGCATCCTCCCTCCCACCACCTCCCCACTTCCTCTCCCCGCCCTCTGCTGGCTTCCCAGGAGCTCCTTGTGTTCCTTGGAGCCCATCTGAAGCTACTAATCTACCCCTCCTCTCTGCTTTTAGGGGGGTATTTTAAAATATTGGGTTGGCCAAAAATTTCGCGTGGGTTTTCCATAACATCTTGTGGCAAAACCCAAATGAACTTTTGCACAGGAGAACGAGTTGTAACTCAGGAGTCTGAGTTAAGTTAGACTGAGTTGATGCACAATTATCCTGGCAGCTGTGTCACGTTTACACACCTCCATACACACCATTGTTACCCCAACCTGCATCCTCACACTCTCTCTGGTCCCCTTCTCTGGAGCAGTGAACCACTTTCTGCTTTTTGTCTTTCTAACCTGACTGGTCCAGGCTGCTCCGTGCCTTGCTGGGCCTGCCCTTATAACATGGCCCCATCCCCTGCTCCATGCCCACAGCTCAAAGGGGATCACACATCCTGGACCTCAGCCTGGGCTGTGTCTTGGGGCCATGGGCCCCTCCCTCTTCCGCATCACTTGTCCACCTCTCTTTGCTCTAGAGGTCCAGAGTGACCTCTAATTCCCTGCATGTGGGATGGGAAGGGGGCAACGGCAGCCCAGGACTGCAGGGGACGAACCCTTTGCTACTGTGCTGGGACCAGCTTCGGGCTCTGTGCCCACAGCTCACTCGGTCCTTCCCCACCTCCTCCGTCTCCTAACCGGGTCCCTGCCCTCGTGTGTGCTCACTTTCTGGATGCACCACCTGGTTCTCTTACCTACTACTTTGTGCTTCTGTTCATTCTACTCCCTGAAATGGCTTTCTGTCTGAACCTTTCTCCTCCATTTCATTGTAAGGGCCTTTCAGAAGCCAGTTGCTTCCCAGGAGCCTCCCTGGATTGAAGAAGGGTAGAGCTATCTTTCCCTACTATTTCCACCCATCCATCCATACTTAGCACAAAACCCACTGGCACATTGTACTGGGCATGATGCCAGGGTTAGTTTACTTTGTTCTTGGGCACTGAGCTCTGGTGTCATCCTGATTTATTTTGTGGTCTGTGTGCCCTCTGCCTCTATCTGCATATGCACGGCTGTTTGACACTGTACCCCGCTAGGCAAGCATTTAATACAGAGAGTACAATGAGAAAAACGGACCCTGTACAGGGCAGGAGGGCTGCGTGTACGGGCCAGGCTGGGACTGATGTGGAGAGAAGGTGGGATGAAGGGGGTGACTTGTAGTTCTTTTCCTTGATGGGGAATTTTAGGACTGTGTGTGTTAGCTGGACTTCCCAGTTCCCATCCAAGTCTCCCCTCCTGGGTTGTGTCAAGGACCCTGGCTTTGCTGACAGCCCTCTCCTTACCTCCCCACACTCTACCTTCCGAAAAGACTGCAAGGGCTGGCTGCAGTTCAGTGCTTGTCAGCTAGTTCGGTGGGAAGGGAACATTAAACACTCCAAACACTGCTTATTGGAGCTGGGTAAACTCAGCACACCACAGTTTACTTTGCTGTCAGAAACCCCTTGGCTTACCACAGAGCAGAACCCCGGAGGACCTCTGCCCCTCCCCCTCCTTCCCCACCCACCAGAGGAGACCCCCGCCTCTCTTTTTCCAGCCCGAAGCCCGCTATGGTCCCTTCCGAGCTTCAGCCCCCATCTGACCTCTTCTCTTTCCCCTCGCCCCGCCCCCCCCCTTCTCCTCCTCCTCCTGTCTCTTTCCATCCAACTCTGGATCCTTCCTGAATCCTCCTCCAGACTTTGTGTCTTTCAGCAGCCAAAGGCCAGGGGAGCTCACCCTTCAGAGCAGGGAGATGGGGCAAGGGAAGGTCAGGTCCAGGCATTTTTTAAGGGACAAAGAGAGATCAGGATGCACCCTCTTTTCTTCCTCACTCCACACAGCCATGCGCTATGAACCCTCGATTCAGGAGGGGCAGGAGTTGAGACAAAGGTACAGAACTGGAACCAGAGGTTGGAGGAATGTGCAGGCACGTGAGAGGCACTTGGATGAGGCTGGAGGCGTGGCTCTGCCGCTCAGGCTCCTGGGTAGGTGCCTGGAGGAGTTTTGAGTTAGGAAGGAGGGTGTCGCCAATGTTGGCCCTAGTTTTGCATTCACTCAGATATTCTTGGACATGACAGCTCCCACCTCCCTGCTGGCCTCCCGCATCCCCACCTCTCCAAAGACATGTGCAGCCCGGCCAAGGTTTTCTCTTTGGCTCCACTTGGAAGTGCAAACCTTGTGGGCTTGAGATGAAACATATGCTGCTCTGGAATGTGGCTATTAGCCAAGGGAATGCTCAGAGGCCCCTGCAGAATTTGCAGCCATCTGCCTGGGATTGGGGGCTGGGGGGTGTGTAACCGGCCATCTGGGGCCAGGAAGGAGCAATGGAGGCTGAGGGCACCTTCCTTCTCTCCCCCTCACTTAGGACCAGGGCCTCTTTCAACACTTGAGTGGATCTCAATGTACTGTATTTCCTCCCCCTGGGGAGACCCAAAGCCAGGCTCAACCTCAGATGCCACAGGCCTGCTGGCTCCCAGATGAACAGGTGCTGATTAGTGTGGCATTTTCATATTCTCTGAATGTAATTCACTTCCTGCCCAAAGGCACAACCAATTGCCCCGCCTTCTTCCCCTGGGACCCACCCACGTTTTCTGCTCTCCCTCTCTGACTCCATGTGACTTACAGTCCTTGCCCTCTGCAGCTTTTGCTGACCCTCTCCTACAGCTCCGTCTGGCCTCACAGGCCCCGACGACCCCGCTGGGACACCTTCCGTTAGAGGAGTCCTCACCTGTCCTCCTTGGTGAGGTCAGAGAACAAAAGCTCAGGTCCTGTCCTGAGTTTCTCCAAAGCGCAGAAATAAATTTGCTTCTTGAAATGAGGATTCCTGACCCTACTCCACGGGGCGCCCTGCCTGGGTTTTCTTGGATGACTGCAGGGCCAGGCTGGGAAGCTTCTGGCAAGGACGAGTCACCAGGGATGGGTGGTTTGTCATGACAGAGAGGTGGCTGGCAAAGACCCCACCAAAGTCACGGGTCAGAGAGCTCCATTCTGGGAAATTGCTGGGGCCGGGGTCGGGTAAGGAATTCTTAGGGGTTGGCAAGGGCCTTGAAGATTATTTAACTCAACACTGTAAATTTATTATTATTATTATTATTTATTATTTTTTTTAATTTCTGGAGAATCTAAGACCCAGAGGGTGAAGGCTATTTTCCCGAGGCTGTTCCGTGGGTTAGCGGCAGAGCTGGAATCAGAAACGGGCTCTCAGCTCCCCGTCTAGACGCCATCTTACGTGTCCCTCTGTTGAGAAATTTCACCTTGTCCCCAGAGCGCTGTGGAGGTGACAGTCCTTCCGTGGGGATCCTGCCCCCCAGCTTTCGAGATCCACTCCTGAGATGGTTGGATTCTCTGAGGATGGATGTTACCCGTCCCTCGACAAACCCCAGAACCACATGGGGGGTTAGACACACCTCGGAAGGGATGTGTCTACTTCTCAGAGAGTTGTTTCCCCATGTTCAGCTTCTGCTACCTTGTACGTGTTTTGTACCTCCTGTTCCACCCCTCAGCCACGGCTCATTCGACCAGGAGTAAATGCCCAAGGCCAGCCGGTACTGTGGCGGAACCACAGCCAATCTGTTTTTCTTTTTAAGAGTTTGAAAGAAAAAAGCACAGACTCTGCAGCCATTTAGTTGGAGGGGCTGGACTAAAACTTCTCGTTCAACCAGGACTTGAGTCAGGGCCCTCTGGTGGCACCAAGGGCAAACCAAGTAACACACAGAAACGTTGAGACAGGAGACTCTGTAGCTACGAGGCCTGGTACTTCACTTATTTGGAATCTCTTTGTCCTCCAATAGCTGTCCCTTTATCCACTTTTTATATGTGAATGGGTTTCTGCCCCTTGTGACCCAAAGCGCTTTGACCAGAAGTGATGAGGAAGGGAGCATTTTAGCATAAAAGTCCCCAAACAAGCCCGACTCAAATAAGGCTGGACCACAGCTGCCAATGGGCAAGGTGCGTTCCCACCCTGTCAAGGCAGAGGTGGGACTCTGGGGGTGGAGCTTTAGGGACCACTGCCTTGCAGTGTCAGGTTACCAGGGGAGGAGAACTGGGCCACAGGCCCCTACTCCCTCCCCCATCTTCCTTCAGGAAAAAGGCTCCTCTGTTGTGAGGACCCTCACCTGAGAAGCCCTCTGTATCCTGTTACACCTCCTAGAGAATGTTGGAATGAATATAACTCTACCTGGTGGAGAAACATCCAGTGTATCCTCTGCTGTTACCCAGTATTACTCTCCTCTCCCCTGGAAATACCAGTGTGTGTGTGTGTGTGTGTGTGTGTGTGTGTGTGTGTGTGTGTGTTGGGGGAAGGCAGGGGTGGTGGAGAGATGAGGAGATGGTCAGCGGATTGCTGGAATGTGGGTTTGAGGGACAAAGATACAATCAGCTCCATCTAAGTTGGTTCAAGGACTTGGGGGTTTGGAAGAGGGTGACAGACCCGAGAGT
The DNA here is from genome assembly GCF_025265405.1 of Mesoplodon densirostris. Classification (NCBI taxonomy): domain Eukaryota; kingdom Metazoa; phylum Chordata; class Mammalia; order Artiodactyla; family Ziphiidae; genus Mesoplodon; species Mesoplodon densirostris. The sequence goes on along the minus strand of NC_082667.1, from coordinate 117,971,431 downwards.
ATGCCCCACAGTGGCTCCAAGCAGAGAGAGACCAGTCCCACCTCAGGACTCCCAGGCACCCTCCCATCTGGAAGACAGAGCTATATCTTGCAGCAAAGCTACATCTGCCAGCCAGATGAGCGGTACCTGTGAAAGATTCCCACATCAAGCCTTGTTGGGCCAATGCCTATTCCAGAGCCTGCTGACAACAGGAAAACCATCTCAGAACTACATTTCCCAAAGGACTCGGAGACGCTTGCCCTTGAGAACGTAGCAAGGAGTTTGATATTGTCTACAGACATCTCAGGAAGGACTGCTGCAATGGGAGAGGGACGGGAGACGGCCAGGACGAATAAAGGGAGGGTTTAGGGAACAAAAGCAGATTCTCAGAAAGAGGTCCCTACCTCCTTCGTAACAAAAGTCCCTACCATTTACTGAATGCCTCCAAAGTGCCAGGCCTCTTACAAACATTAGTTCATTTAATTCTCACAACCCTCCAGAGAATGCATTACTTTCCTCATTTCACAGAGGAAGAAAATGCAGCTCCAAGAGGGCAAGTAAGTTTTCAAAGATCACAGGCTGGCCATCCTGCCTGCTGCTTCAGGTCTCAGCAAAACAGAATGTCTTCCAAACACCAGGAGACCGCTATGGGGAAACATTGATAAAATGGAGCTCAAAGAGTGTAGGTCAACTTCAAACCTTGGTCTTGGTCCTCTTGGAACTGATGGTCCAAAGAGGAAAAGGCCAAGAGCAGAGTTCCTGAAACTAACAAGTGTCTTTTTTAATAAACACTCCTAAGTTTGTCCAGAAATGCGGGCCATGCTTTGAAACCAGGTCCTTGGAAAGCTGTGTTCTATCAGATCTGCTCTCTGGCAATGGCCTTCAGGGCTTAGAGCACATTCCTTGGAAAATCTTCATTGTGGTAAATCTTCCTCTTCCTCGTCTGGGGCAGATTTGATTTTTAGGGCAAGAGCCAGAAGTCATTTCAGATTTGGGTGAGTCGTCAGACTGGGCTGTATCATTTCGGGTCCAAGTGAGGTGTGACCCTCCTGCGGGAAAGTGCCCGGTGTTGTCAAAAACACAGCGGAGCCCTTGGGGTTCGGTGGAGAGGTCAGCCCAGGATCCCATGGTGACCAGCGCGTCCTTGCAGGGCCCACGGGGAGGGCTTGAACAAGATCTGAAGGTTCTTCAGAGGGAGAGATGCGATCAAACCCAATCAGGGCATAAGTAAAAACACACACGGTTCCATAAGGTGGCCTGGGAAAGATGCCACGTTAATAAAAGGAAAAATGCAGAGGAATGTGTGAGGAGGAAGCCACTGAGAACACGCAAGCGCCTATAAACTCTGCTCTGCAAACCCTACTCCTCATCTCTGCTCCCACTTGTTTTTCGTTTAGACTCAGGACAAGCCCTAAAGAAACCCCTGTTTGTGGAGGCAGCAGGGGGTGGAGTTGGACACCTGGCTTGTGTCTCACCTTTGCTGGTCCTCTGCATGTCCCCTGCCCAGCCTCTTCCCTTCCACACATCGCTGGGGCCAACTGCCCTGAGTAATATTCCCTCCAGGATGCCATAGGAGCACAGCCATCTTGGCAGGCCAGGATGCTTGGCGTGAGGAAGAGGGTGAGCGTGAGTGGGGTGCAGGAGGGCCATTGTTTCCATGCTGGTGCATTCTGGAACACTATTTATGTCAAAAGAGTCATTTTCCCCTTCATCTCCCCAAATTGGCCTTGGGAACCAGCCAGTCTGTGGGCAGCCAGCCAAAACCTTGTCATATTTCCAGGCCCCAACCCAACAGGAAATGGGCTTGAACTGTAGTCAGAGGGTAGCTCTCAGGTGGAACTTCCTGAGGGTCAATAGTCAAAAATGTGAGCACCAACGACAGTTCAGAGGGGAAGGAGGAGAACTGGTCTGTGCTCCAGAGGCGGCTCCCGGTTTATGAGTGGGTGGGACAGACACTGCCATGAGCATGAAAACAAAACTGAGAGAAGATACCGCGAAGCTGAGTGCATTGGCAAAAATGATCAAGTAAGCACTTAGCATTGAGGAAGCAGCAGAGAAAGAACCATGGGAATGAACAGACTAGCTAGAGTCTCCTGGTATCACTCATAGCAGTTCTGGGGAGAAGATAAGTCTTACACTGGAGACCTGAAGTCCAGAGAAGGACTAAGGGTGTTGTGGAAATGGGGGCAGGTGGGCATGCTTGGGGGACAGCATTTGCCGTGCTTGGTAATGAAGGAAGAGCTGAGCTCGGGAGACAGGCAGGAGGCTACGTCTTGCCGATGTGGAGGGGTGAACTAGTGTCAGTTGCACAGGTAGTTTGTGCAAATAGTTTGACTATGGGGAGGGTGGTTGTCAGTGATTAAATTCTGAAAGAGTAACCTAGGAGGCCACAAAAGCATCCAAAGATTTCTGGAAACTGAGCCACGCTTCTGCCTCTGTGCCTGGAGGAAGAGACCCGGGCGCACTTGACCCTGGGAGCCCCTTCCGGCCTAGGAAGTTTGTCTCCTTGCTCTGTGATGATGATGATGAAGCTCTTCAGTACTCCACCCCCAACTTCTGGGGTTGTGATTGGACACAGAACTGGATGGATTGTCTTTGCTTAGGAATCTATGCGGGGACCCAAGGAGCAGGAAGCAGCTGAGATGCCTCCAGTTAACACTGCAACCCGAATACCCTCTAAAAGAGGCTCAGCCGGAGACCTGACAGACTCTGCATTGTTCAGCCGGACAGCTGTAGGCAGCTGCAGGGCCCCTGGGTCTCCCCAAGCATGGGGATTGGGATAACCTTCCTCCCAAGCTCACAGACATCCTGTGAGATCAGTGGAGTGCCAGCCTGTCTGGCGTGGTACCCGGGTGGAGCAGCAATCATGGGTCAATGACAGTCAAGGACAGAGGCCTTTAAGAGCTTGTATTCTAACCTGAAAGAGATCACATTGATGTCACGGAAGGCTGGAAAAAGGAGCCAAGAATGGAGGGACCAGCTGGGGTGGAGTGGGGGACAGCATCCTCCTGTGGTCTTCGGAGCAGCTGGCTAAGTGCTCCCTACTCCCAGCCCAAGCTCCAGATGGCAACGGGCTGAGTCATTTTCCCAGTGACTTGGGAAATTGTCCCTCCCCAAGACGGAGGCCAACCTGAAACTGAGTCAAAGAACATACAGTTTCAGAGCAAGAAGTGGCCTCAAAGAGCATCCAGTTCGTGCCTTTCACATTATAATACCTAGGAAAGTGAGGTAACCCGCTCAAAGTCACACCCCTCATTAGTGGCAGTGGCAGAATTTCGAGCCCAGGTCTCTGGATTTGAAGGCCAGGGGTCAGGCCAATGCTACTTTGGATGAAGCCACTCAATCCAGCTTTCTAGAGGCTGGCATAGGCCAAGATTAAGGTGAAAGGGGCAGGAATTGGGCAATACGGTGTGTCCATTTCAACATAAAGTGATCAACGCACAAATGAGATGCAAAATTAGAGGTGAATGAGCATTACAGATGGGGGCGGGGCAAGGTGAGCCCAGCAGTGGGAAGAGCACGGGGCTCTGGGTCAACAGACCGTGGTTTAGATTCCTAGTCTTGTCCACTATTTAACTGGGAAAACATGACAGTCTTTCGGAGCCACGATTCATTCATCTGTTAATGGAGCTAAAAATACTGCAGGATTCTTGTGAGAACTAGCATATATAAATGTACCTAGCATACGGGAATGGGTTAGGCAAATATTAGTTGTTATCATGATTATCGGGACCGTCAAGGATTAGGTTGCTGAGTTTGGAGGTTGGGATTCTCCTAGTTCTCGGAGCTTCTCAGCAGAAGAGGGAAATCCGATCATTGACAAGGGTTTCTGCTTCATCTTGGACATGTCCAGATTCAGCCACAGGAGCTGAATTAGGGCAAAATTCAAGGCCCGGGTGGGAGTTCAGCTACACAGCTACACAGTGAGAAGCCTTCAGAATGAGGGTTTCCAGACTCTGGTTTCTGCTCCCAGAGTCCTGGCCTCCCCCGAGAGGGTGCCTCTTGCAGGAGAATGAAGCCTGATACCTCTCCACCTGAACAGGGTCCCTCTCAGCTGTCTGGAGGGGAAGAGTGGGGTCAGGAGGAGAGAAGAGGAAAGGGGGGCTGCCAGCCATGAGGACACATGCTTCAGCCAAAGCCACTTGGAGCCGCTTGGACAAAGGGACCCACAGCATCCTCTCTAGCGGGCCTGATGGCACCGCCCTCCTGACTTTTGTAGCAGCCTTGGGCAGGAAGTTATGGCTCAGGCATTAAACTAGGGGAGCAGCATGGGGTACCTTGAAGGGGAAGGGTTTGGAGAAGGGAGGGTCTTGTTGTGGTCCAGACCAGAGCAGCAGCTTTTCATAGGTAAAAGTCCTGCTGTTCAGGCTGAGGTCATTCCTGGCACGAGCTCCCCACTCATTGCAGATGTCTGCAGGTCTGTTTTAATATCTGCAGCAACCGCATTCCTAAGCAGGGTGGGTAAGAGGCTTCTGGACAAGACTGCTTTCCATCAGAAATTATTCAGTTCACCGGGGTCAGATATTTTAGAGAGAGCTGGATTGTTTTTTGTTTTTGGTTTTTAAGGAAGAAAATAAAAATTCAGAGAGAATGACTAAACGCAGGAACTAGAGGCAGGGAAAGGTCCCAAGGACTGGAGAACGGAAGAGGGACCTCGGGTCATAGGTGAGGGAGAGAAAGGAACAAAAGATATAGGTAAGCAGGTCTGGGGAAGAGCCCACTTTTTGGGTCTAGCCCAGCCAGACCTTTCTCAGATCCTGATGAGTTTACCTGTAACCACCATTCATTCATCCATCCACTCAGCCCACACTTGACTGCTACTCTGTGCCAAGTGCTGTGCTAGAAACACAAAGAAATTATATTAGTTATTTATTTCTGTGCAACAATTTACCATAAAACTCAGTGGCTTAAAACAATACCCGTTATCTCATGGTTTCTGTGGGCCAGGAGTCTGAGCACAGCTTTGACCAGGGCTGGAGTCTCGTCTGAAGGATCCCTTTCCAAGCTCACGTGATAGCAGGCAGAATTCAGTTCATCGAAGGTTGTTGGATTGAGGGCCTCAGCTGCCAGCTTATCCTCAGCCAGAGGCTGCTCTCAGCCCTCGCCTTAGCGCTTCTCCAGCAGCGCACAAGCTGGAAGCAACAGAGCTGCCTAGCAAGTCGGAAGTCACAACTTCATGTAACCTAATGATAGAAGTGACATTGCATCACCTTTGCCATATGGTATTGGTTAGAAGCAAGTTACAGGGCCCTCCCAGGCTCAAGGGAGGGGATTACACAGGGCTGTGATTACCAGGACACAGGGATTGTCCAGGACCATCTGAGAGTCTGCCTGACCCCGAAGTCCAATGGTTTCCTGCCCTCAGGCAACTCACAGTCAACAATAATGACAGTTATAACAGTAATGGCAAATGTAGTGTACTTATATGCGCTTACAGTGTGCCAGGTACTGTGCTAGGTTCTTTTATATATGCTTGCTTTTAATCCCTATTTAGGAGGTACAATTCCTATCTTCTCTCTAGGTTAGGGAACAGAGCCTCAGAGAGATCACAGCCGTGAGAGATCTAGGAGGTTTTGGACTCGAATTTGTCAGACTTCAAAGCCTTTGCTCCTATCCCGTCATTCCCTGTCTCCCAGATGAAGGGCAATATATAACATGGGCAGGGCTAGACCGGTCCCTGTATTTGGGGCACCGGGCAGGGCTTTCAGAGATGGGGACACAGGAGCACAGCTCAAACAGCAGTGGGACCCTAGAGGGAGTCCAGGGGGTGGAAAAGACACGATCCTTTGCTCTTGAGGAGCCCTTGAGGCTCAAGTGGGGAACCAGACCCAGGAGCAGACCCAGGGCACTTGCTGGGAGCCGCAGCAAGTGCAGACTAAACAGCTGTTTGAAGGAGCTCTGAAGAGACTGGAAGCTGGTGGCTGTTTAGATTAGTTTTCTAATTGGCTGAGTGTTAGCAAAGCCTCTTGTGTATACAATGGGAATCGTTCATCTTGTCTATTTGTACATCCACTCATGTTCTGTCACTCCCTGATCTGCTCAGCTGTCTGCCTCTTATGGTCAGTTTTAGCCCAAGAGAGGGTTCAAGTCCACAGGACGGGACGCTTTCTACCCAGCCCGCAGCAGAGGAAGGCAGCGGGAGGAAGCAGATTCCAGAACTCCCCACTCGCATCCCTGCCCTTGTCCCTGCCAGCCTGTCCCCAGCTAGTCCCCCGTCCTGCAGGGCGCATCGTCCCCACACCCATTGCAGTCATGGTAATCCATACATTTGTAGCAAGTGGCCTTACACATGTCACCTGGTAGCTTCACAACAAACCTGGAAGCTAGGCTTTGTTTTTGCAAATGGGAAACCCAAGAGAGAGGTCAGATGACTCGCTGGTGTCACCCATACAGCTATTAAGTGGCTGACCCAAGCCTTGAACTTAGGTCCCACACTCTTACTTTCTTACACGGTCTGTCAGTCCGCCTCACCCCACACACCACATCCATCGTGCAATTTCCTTGCTCAAGAAACCATAAAGGGTCCCCCTGGCTGACTGTGTCAGTCCATCCACATGCTTTTGCCCACCTTTCAGGTCCTTCCAGTACTTGCCCAGCCCCCGCTCCTCCTATGAACCCAGCTAAACTCTATCACGGGTTTCTGTGGGACTGAGCCTGGGTTCCCTGACTCCCTGAAATATCTCAAGTTTGTCAGCTCCTTCTCGAATCAGATTGGCACCTTTAGATCAGGGACCAAGGTAGCAACTTCTCCCACCATCCTCCAGACCCAGGCACAAATTAAGTATTTATACCTTGATTGATAACCAAGGAGGGAAAGATGACCACACGGCTGAGAGGATGGCTAAGGATATGAGGGCCTCTTTCTGAGGCAGAAATGAGCCCTCTGCCTGTGTGGGCGCCTGCCTAGGTCATTACAGTAAGTCCCCTACAGATGAACCTTCAAGTTGCGAACTTTCAAAGATACGAACATGCATTCCATCGACATCAGGCGCGAGTGAAATTGCAGCTTGCCCTCCGTCTCCTATTGCTGACGATCCTTCAGCTCTACCATCTCCCACCTCCTCTCCCTCCTCCAGTCAGTAACTCTTCTTGCCTGTTCACTCGATGCCAACCCCTGGATGCCAGCTGTTGTGCTGTACTACTGTACTTTTCAAGGTACTGTACTGTAAGATTAAAAGTGTTTGGGACTTCCCTGGCGGTCCAGTGGTTAAGACTCTGCGCTTCCAGTGCAGGGGGCGTGGGTTTGATCCCTGGTCAGCGAAAAAAGATTCCACATGCCACACAGTGTGGCCAAAAAAAAAAAAGTTTTCTTTATTTTTTATGTTTTTTAGGTTATTATTTGTGTGAAAAGTATTATAAACCTATTACAGTACAGTACTATACAGCCGATTGTGTCAGTTGGGTACCTAGGCTAACTTTGTTGGACTTACGAACGCGTTCTTGGAACGGAACTCGTTCTCATGTAGGGGACCCATTGTATTCACTCTCCTCCCAGGTATCTCTCAGCCACTTCCTTCCCTGGAGCCCTGTCTTAGGCCTCTAGGTGTCTGTTAACGATTTTCTGTCACACATGTACTTAAACACACATATTTAGGGGGCAGAGGTGGGGGAGAAGGAGCTCTTTACATATGGTGATGCTCGTGTCAAACCCTGGGCAGTGTTGGCAAGGAGATGGTCCATTCCTCAATAACACGCAACCAGACTTGTTTCTTCGGAATATCATTCAGAGAATTAGAAAATGATCACTATACGAATGAGATAAACAGTTAGTGAGGTGTTGGTTTCCTCGATCACTACCAGTCTTATATATAACTATATGATGCATAGCTATAGCTACTACTGATTAAGCACTTTCTATGTGCCAGACACTTTACTACTAATGCTCTACAAAAAGGATCATATTTAGTCTTCAAAACCATTCAGTAAAGTAGCATTACCGAGCGCCAATTTTCATCCCTGTTGGAAATTGATGCTCACAGAGATGAGGTAGATTGTTCAAGATGACACAGGAAGAGTCAGAATTTGAACCCAGGCTGCCTGACCCCAAAACCTTTGCCCTTAATCTCTGATGCCAGTGGATGGCCTCACAGTTTTTTTGTTTTTGTTTTTGTTTTTGCTGAGAGGGACTCAGTAAATATGCCTGTTCCTCCCCTCTGGCTGGGACTTGGTAAGAGGGGGAGAGAAGGTTGGGGTTCCTCCTTCTTTTCTAAGAAGGGCCCAGGGTCTGGGTTTCTTCCCCGCCTAGCACAGCCTTCTGCTTTGCAACTTCGTGGAAGTGGGCAGCTGGCAGGAGAGCTGCATTTTTTAGGTCCCAGGCTGCCTTCTTATCTCAGGGAGCCTTGATTTGCGTTCCTCTATCTTATCTCAGTTCAGGGCCCTGGTGATGGATTTCACCTCTGGCATTTGGAGAGTTGCTCCTTGCCAAGAGCACTCCCCTGTAGACAGATGGAGAAGAAGACAGCTCTGGGCTCTCCACTCTGGGATCCACCCTTACCTCCCCCAGCTCAAGCGGAGAGAGGAGGATGTTGCTCTTTCTGATTGGAGAAGGTGAGGTGGGACTCGGAAGCTTTGCAAGAAGAAAACTGCCTTTCCTCATCCAGGACTGTCCTTCCCTGAGATGTGTTAGGGGAACAGGAGGGGGAAAGTAATAGTAATATCAATGCGGTACTTTCCTTTTTTTTTTTTTTTTTTAAAGAAGATGTTGGAGGTAGGAGTTTATTAATTAATTAATTTATTTTTGCTGCGTTGGGTCTTCGTTTCTGTGCAAGGGCTTTCCCTAGTTGTGGCACGCGGGGGCCACTCTTCATTGCGGTGCGTGGGCCTCTCACTATCGCGGCCTCTCTTGTTGCGGAGCACAGGCTCCAGACGCGCAGGCTCAGTAGTTGTGGCTCACGGGCCCAGTTGCTCTGTGGCATGTGGGATCCTCCCAGACCAGGGCTCGAACCCGTGTCCCCTGCATTAGCAGGCAGATTCTCAACCACTGTGCCACCAGGGAAGCCCTCCGGTACTTTCCTTTTTGTTATGATTGTTCATATGTCTTTTCAACTTTAATCTTCACAACAACTAAATAAATCAGCTTTTGTATTCCCCTTTTCCAGATAAGGAAACCAAGGCTCGGTGAACTAGAGTCACACAGACAGTTAGTGAAGAGCGGGGTGTCCAACACGTGTCTTCTGACTTTAAATCCTATGTGTCTTCCATGACACATCAAGGAGGAGAGAGTTTTCTCTTTGGGGGAATGCATCTCCCACATGCCTTCTCTTCATTTTTACATCTTCAAAACAGAATTGTGGCTTAGATCAGGGCGACCCATTCCTTTGCAACGCTGGACTCAAGTGAGGGAATGTAGCCAGCAGGAAGGGGTGCTGTGTTGAGAGAGGGTCTGAATGTCTACGCTGGGCAGACATGAGGTGGAAAGTCACTCTGAGAAGGAAGAAGGTGGATGTCAACCCCTTTTCGTGCCTGGGAGGGGATCAACAGTGAACTTCTCAAAAAAAGCCTTGAAACCCTTCAGAAAGCATCATGCCAGGGGTGGCACACCGCCATAGAGGCCAGGGCTCAGGAGAAAGGAAGGAGAGTAGCATTAGTGAGGTTCCCTGTGTGCCAGGCATGGGGCTGGGGAAGTTACTTGTTTGATTTGATTTGCGAAACAGTCTTATAAGGTGGGTTTCATGATCCTTGGTTCAGAAGAAGCTGAGGTTCAAAAAGGTTAGATAATTTGCTTACGGGCTAGTAGCTAGTGAAAGGTAGAGCTATGATTCAAATCCAGGATCTCTGACTCCAAATCCATTAGAAAACTAGAAACCTCTCTTTCTCATATATACTGAAGTGTGGGGAAGTGGGATTTCTCTCCTCCGGAACCAGAAGAGCACCTTACAGATGGCAGCCTAACCAGGTAACCTCTACTTCCTAACCCACCCTGTGCCCCTCCTGAAGATTTAGGGGGAGAAAATACTGACAGGGGAAGTTCAGGTTTTTTATAGAAAGAACCCCAGATGCTCCCTTGCTGGACGAGTGTAAATCTTTAAGGACAGCGACTATGCTTTATTCATCTTTGTGTTCCTGGTGCTTAATGCTGTGCTTGGCAAACAGTAGGGGCTCCATAAATGCAGACTGACTTGGACTTTTAAGTCTTGGGGCTCGAAACTATAGAAGCTATATTGGCAGACTGGCCAAAAGTACACGAATTCATGGAGAAAACTCAGGGAAAACTATGGACGGGACAGGATTTTTGAAGGAAACAGGAATTGGGCAGTTAGCGGGGAGGCTTGAAGTCGGCTGTTGCACAAAGTGCATCTTTCCTGGGGTTGAAGAGACCTGGGTTCCAGTCCCGGCTCTGTCACTCACCAGCTGAGGGACCTCGGGCAAGTGGCTTCCTCTCCGCGAGCCTGTTTGCTCCTTTGTAAAGTGAAGGGTTGGACCAGTGTTCTAAGATGCCTTTCAACTCTAACACGGCAAGACTTTTGAATCATTACCCCCCACGCACCCACTCCAACAGGTTCTAGGGGAAGACTATGAAAGTCACCTCTCAAACAGAAAAGTTTCACCTCCAACCAGGATGAGTGAGGCGCCATCCTCCCGGAAAGGCGAGAATAGACTAGATGGCATTAGCCAGATCTTTTCAAGCCTGGGGGTGTGGCTGCTTTTAGGGTGGATGGGCCCCTTTCCTAAAGCTCAGCTCTATAGACAATTGGACTCAGCTTTCAGTGTCACCAGAGAAGCCACAAGCTTCACCAAGGTCAGCTCACCCCAGAGGAGGATGGGGAGTAGGAAACCACTGATCTTGTGGGTGATTCCCAGCTACCCAGTGTGCTGGCCATCTTCCACCCAGGCCTCATTTGCACAGCTAACTGTTATGTCTTCCTCGGTAATTTAGCACTTTCAGACAGTTATGGTTAGATTCTGTTTATTTTTCTAAACCTCACAAAAGCCCCTTAATACAGCAAGGGAGTGAGCTGAGAAGGAGAGGGGGCGGGGGAGTTTTTCTAGAAATATAAACTCAAGGTTCAAACGCTCTTCCCCATCTGTAGGACAGCTGTTGTGGGACCCCGTCCATCCTGAAAGCTCCGGCATCCCATTTCCAGGATCTCTTGCTGGCTCCCCTCCCACCATCATTCCTTTGAGGGAATGTGGCCTTGAGATCAAGCCCCGGAGAGCTGCCAGCTACTGCCACCTGACACCAAGCCTCACTGCCCTTGCCTAAGTCTTTTCCCTCTCCATCCTCACTAGGGGGTCAAGAATGGGGACGTTATTCCTTGAGGTAAGAGCAGGGGACATGAGGGCTAGAAAAAGAGACTTCTCCGTTACATGGCTGAGTAGGAAGAAGTTTGGGGTCCGAGTGGGCCAGCCCCTAACCTAACCTAACCTGGTCTAATTGAACATAGTCCAACCCTAATCCGATGCCCCAGGTGGACTTCTTGTTTTCATCCCCAGGAGGTTGCCATGTGTCAATCGCCCAGCTCTAGCTAGAGTGGTGGAAGGAAACTGGTGTCATTGAACTTTTGCTGAATGAATGAACGCATGGATGGATGATATCTTAGAGAACTGATTGAAGTTTCAGCAAGAGACAGGAAGACAAGGCCAAGATTGTGTAGCTCACCAAACGCCCTCATGCCCCTTGGGAAGAAGAAAGATTCGTATGGAAGAGGGAGAAAAGGATGAGTTTAAATTGAGGTGTGAAGGATAGAGAACAGGAGAAGTAAGATCGGAAAGGACCCTAAGGTTTGAATCCATTCCAAACCTTTATTTCTTCAGGGGATGCGCCAAAAGCCCGAAGGGACAGACACCTTAGTGACCTCCTTAAGGTCACAGAGCCGGACCGAGGACTTGCATCTCTTGATGGTCTTGTCCCTGACAAAACGCTCACTTCGTCTTCTCCACACTCACCTCAAACTCGTTGATTCCAGAAAAGCACCTCACCTAACCTGGGGATCCTCCTTTTTGGGCTTATTAACCCTAAAGTAGTTAGCACTTACCTTGAGTTTACTGTTCTTGAGCCCATTTTGGCATTTGCCTTGTGGCCTCAAGGTCACCCCACTTAAACAGAAGGATGGGTGAGGGTAGCAGAAGCCAGCCATATGGGGACGCTTTTACCCCAGGCTGGCCCCATGAGACATTTCCTAGAAGTTTCCAGTGGTCTGCAGACATGGGACTTTATGCAGTCTTGAACGAAGGTGTTCAGACCTTGTCAGTGTTCAAGGACTGGGACACGGACGTACATTTTACCCCTTCATAATTATATGGGCGTCCCAAACAGCACGCATCACTCCCAAATCCCAGACTAGGATTTTCTAACCAAGCATGTCATTAGAAGAAAATGTAATCCACATGTATCTGACTCACTGATCTCTAAGTTATCCTAATGTTTGACTCTGGGAATGGTTTGATATGTAGTCTGCTTTTTTTCAACTCTTGGATTGGTGAGTTGGCCAAAACAAAATAAACAGCTACCCCAAGAGATGGAAGGAAGCTTCAAGTAGAGGCGTGACCTGCAGGCTCCTCCCCCAGGCCTACCTGGGGAGCGCACCAAAAACCCGGAAACATACCTCAATTCATCTCACCCCCAGCTCCCCTTCTGCTTGTACTTCTGGGATTCTGAGCCCTACTACGGAAAATCACCCAGCCCAGGAGATGGTGTCACCACAGATTTATGGCATCTGATCTCTGTTGCATCCGAGAGAGTACACAGAGACCCCATCAGGTGAGTTGCCACAGCCATTCCAGACCTTCACCACTCTTGGGGTCTTCTCAAGACCCCAAACCCTCTTTCTCAACAATTTTCTGTTTTGCAAAGAAAAGGGGAGAGTCCATCAAGACAGTTTCCTCCATGCCTGTCACTCTCTGCAAACCTGCCTGCCTCTGTGCCCCTCCTCCTCACGTAGGATGCTCTGCTAACTGCATCACCTTCGGCTCCTGTCTGCCGCTCCTGCCTCCTGGCTCCCTCACTCAGCAGGTGTTGTCCTCAAGGTCCTCCCTCCCCCACCCCTCCTGCCCCAGTAATTCTCCAAGAAAATCTCAAAGTCTGTTTTCTGGGGAACCTGACCGGAGATAAGAGGGAGTGTTTCAGGCACAGGAAACGTGATTGGGATCCTGTCTTTTCCTCTGTCCTCTGTCCCATTTCCTCCTCTTTCCCCCCTGAATCTTCAAACTCCACCTCTCCTTAGCGTATATACTTCCTCAAGTCCTTCGCATGTTAAAAAATAAAAATTAAACCTACCTTGTACCCGCAGTCCCTCTCTAGCTACGACGCCACACATCTTCCCTCTTGATCGAGCTTCTCAAGAGTGACCTGTCATCGCTTGCTTCACCTCACACTCACTCCTCAACCCAGGGTGCACTCCCCCAAGTCACCACCACTAGGCGCTCCTCAGTCTTTCCCTTACTGGGCTTGTCAGTGGTTATTTGATACTGTCAACCTTTCAGTCTTAATGTGCTTTGCTCCTTTGGCTTGTGGGGTACTGCTCTTTCCTGACTCTCTTTCCACTACTCTGGAGGAATCTGTTTAGTGTCTTTTGTGCCCCCTGCCGCCTTCCCCCCAACTAGATCCATACATGTTGGTGGGGTTTCCATGCCTTCCCTTCTCACTCTACACACTCCCCACTTCTGGCTAAGCTACACCCTCAGGGCCCTGACCCTGCATCTGCACTTCCAGTCAAGGTCTCTCTTCCGAATTCCACCGGAAGTTCTCTGAGATGAAGCAGGACTCCTGAGCGGGACTCTCTCTCCCTTTGAATCTGCTCACCTTTCTGCAGACCCCTACCTTGGAGGAGGGTGTCAACATGTCCCCAGGGCCTCCTCCTCATCTCCAGCATCCAATCAGTCACCCAGTCCTGCCAGTTCAACCTCTTCAGCGTCCCTCCCCTCTGCTCTACACCCCGTCCCCACCCCCCTCCCGTCTTAGTCCAGCACTCGCTTCTTCTTCTTCTTTTTTTTTTTTTTTTTTGTACATGAATGTTCATGGAAGCTTTATTTCTAACAGCCCCAAACTGGAACCATCCCAGATGTCTTTCAACAGGTGAATGGTTAAACAAATTATGGTACACCCATACCAAGGGTAGTACATAGAAAGAAGCAAACTATTGACACATGCAACAACTTGGATGAATCTCCAAGAAATTATGTTGAGTGAAAAAAGTCAATCCCGAAAGGTCACATGGTGTATGATTCCCTTTATGTAACATTTTTCAAGTAACAAAATTTTAGAAATAGAGGGCAGACTAGCGATTGCCACTGAATAGAAATGAGGATAGGGAAGGGTGGGAAGAAGTGGGTGTGGTTATAAAAGTACAACAGGAAGGATTCTCATGATTTACCTTCTTTCTAACCTTTAAAAAATAAATAACAAGTGTATTGAGTTATTGATATAATTCACATACTGTACAATTCACCCATTTAAAGTGTATACAAATCAATGGTTTTTTTGTATATTCACAAATATTTGCAACCATTCTCACAGTCAATTTTAGAGCATTTTCATTACTCTAAAAAGAAACCCCATAACTACTAGAGGTCATTCCCTACTTGTCTCCAACTTCCCCCAACAGCCCTAGGCAAACACTAATCTGTTTTCTGTCTCTATAGATTTGCCAATTTCGTGTATTTCATATCAGTGAAATCGTGTAATATGCAGCACTCACTTTTTCTTTCTTTTTTTTTTTTTTTGCAGTACGCAGGCCTCTCACTGCTGTGGCCTCTCCCGTTGTGGAGCACAGGCTCTGGACGCGCAGGCTCAGCGGCCATGGCTCACGGGCCCAGCCGCTCCGCAGCATGTGGGCTCTTCCCGGACCGGGGCACGAACCCGTGTCCCCTGCATCGGCAGGCGGACTCTCAACCACTGCGCCACCAGGGAAGCCCAGCACTCACTTTTTGATGGCTATTGCTACAGGTTCCCGACTGGTTTCCCCTCGGCCAGTCTTGTCTGTGCTCCATCCATACCACACAGGGCAGCAAGAGAGATATTGTTATGAGACAAATCTTGTCCCTCAGTTCTTCACTTCAGCTTCTCCAGTGGCTTCCCATCGCTCTCAGGGTAACATCTCAATTCTTTAGCACAAAAAATCCTGTGGGATCTGGTTTCTGTCAGTCCAGTCCCACTCCTCGTCTTTATGCTACAGCAACACTGAAGTTCATTGTTCTAACTCCCGGGACGCAGCGGGTTTCTCACGGCTCTGCATCTTTCCACTTGCTCCTTCCTCTGCCTGTGTTCCTGTGTCTCGGCTTGTCTGCCTGGAAAACGCCTATTCTTCTTCCCAGGTGCAACTCATGCGCTGCCTCCTTCTGGTAGCTTTCCCTGATTTCTTAAGGTGAACTGGAACGCTCTTTCCCTCATCTGCCTCTGCTGCACTTGTACCTGCCCCCATGGGGATCATGATCTCACTATAAGTGCCAGTGTGAAGTTGGAGGCTCTGTCTAACCTCTTTACTTCTAAGCTTCTCGAGAGCAGTGTCCAGATCTTTTCATCTTTGTATCTCTTATACAAAGTGCAAGGTCTGGCCTTATAATAGGCCCTTGATAAATATTTAATTGGTAATTATGCCTAGCTTTTGTTAAGCACTCTTAGTAAGGCCAGGCGGAGTGCTAAGCACTTTAATACCCATTATGTGATTTAGTTCACACAATTACAATTACCCTATGAGGTAGGTGTCGTTATCCCTCTTTTAAGGATGAGAAAACTGAGACTTAGAGGGATCCATCAACTCTCGCAAGCTAGTAAGTGCCTCAGAAGAGGGGTGAACCATGCTCCTAATTAAATGTGCGTGTGTATGCTGCTGTTTGCAGTCCTTCACGCTGATAAACACTCAGTGCAGGGGTTCCAGGGTAGCTCCCAGGAACTGCCTCCTACACTGTCCACCCTGTCCTAGCCCACCAGTGCTTGAAGTTAATGGGCCTCTACCTATTAACTCGGGCCTTGAGGCCAGCACTTCGTGAATATTTCCACATTCCCAGTTCAGCCAGTCTTTTCTCCCAAGTCAAAATCCTTTCTCACTGCTAGAGTCCCACACCCCTGCCCAGACTCTCTGAGATCTGTTGCCCGGTTTCCTGGTCTCCTGGCTAAGAGTTCTGCTTCCTGACTCTTGCAGACTTGTAGCTGGCAACACTCAACGATGCTTGGTTCCCAGACATGTCTGGCCAGTAGGTCTGCCTTGGGCCTTCAGCTCTGGTGTGCACCCCAGGCTAGGCCACACCCCCAGCCCTGATCTGAGCACTTCCCACGTAGACCCAGTGCTCTGAGCATGCCTGCCACCTAATCCAGGGCCTCCTTGCTTTGCTCTGAGTCTCCCTGCCCTGAGTTCAGACCCTCTTGTCTGCTCACACTGACAGCAGCTCAGGGACCAGACAGCCAGAGGAGACAGAGAACAGAGGAACTCTTGGAAAAGGCCTGTGAGTGCCGATCAGGGACACACGGGGACAGAGGATGGGTGGGTCAACACTCTCTGGTCCTCGTTCCCCACACCTGCAGTCGGAGAGCTCACACCTGAACTTTGGAGCCACAGGCCCACCTTCTGTGGCTTTCTTATCCCTCCATGGCTGTTTGTTTGTCATTAGGGCAAAGTCACATGGCAAGTACAAGTAACATGCTTCTGACAACAGGGCTAGTATTTTAAACCCAGCTTTGATTGCTGTGTTAATGATCACTTGTATCTGACGATAGCGATTATAGTAACAATACGTAATCACTGATGAAGAAAACTTGGACTTTAGAAATACCCTGGGGCCAGATTGATCCGAATAGTGAAACTACTTTAAATGCTAATGCGTCAATTTTGTTGGTCATTTTTATTATAATGCACTTCACACATATGATCTTGTTTCAACTCAGTTAATTTTTTTATACAATAAAGGGGAATACAGCTGAGATTGAAACCCGTGCCATTGTCACCCATCACTGTGGATGGCAGCAGAGCGAGTGCCGGAGGCTTAATATACAGCATTTGATTCATCTTTACAGCAATCACCTAAGATGAGAATTTTGGAGACAGAAGAAGTTTGGTAACTTGTGTACTGTCCCTCAGCTAATAACAGAAAGGCCGAGACCTGAAACCAGATCTGCCTGGTGCTAGCGCTTACAGCCCTGTGCTCTGCCCGCCACCAGGCCTGGTCTCCATCTGTGGGCCTGTCCGCTAGTCCTGCCGTGTGCTCTAGGCTTCAACGCAGGTTAAACACCACTGCCTCCCCACCCCTCAGTTACCTTGATTTTCTCATGTATTAAACACAAGCTCCAGGACTTCCCTGGTGGTCCAGTGGTTAAGACTGGGAGCTCCCAAGGCAGGAGGCTCAGGTTCGATCCCTGGTCATGGAACTAGATCCCACATGCCGCAACTAAAAGATCTCACACGCCGCAACTGAAAAAAAGATCCTGCACGCGGCAACGAAGATCCTGCATGCCGCCACTAAAGACCCAGCGCAGCCAAATAAAAACAAAACTAAGCAAAACAACAAAACCCACACAACCCCCTGGTGTTCATCTCCAGTCCCTTTGGCCTAAGGTGATTTTGCCTCTGCTGTTACCCCACTGGAACTCAAGCTCTAGGTAACTGATGTTCCCATCTGACTTACTGGTAAGGTGCCTGGCGCTCAGCTGTGAGCTGGTTGTCACAGGAAGCCGCCCTTCCCAAGGTAAGGCCACTGTGACAACATGGTGAGGACTCTTCCTCCACGTGGCTCAGGCCTTGTGGAGAACGTCATTCCAGAACGAGGCAGGGACTTCGCTATCTACTTGTTGTTTCTTGAGATTCAGCTGGATCTGGATGATGCTTGTCCCCTTTGAAACATCCTGACCACAGAGGGCCACCAGGAGTGAAAATGACCCAGAAGATTGGCAGGGGCCTTTTGGGGGAGGAAGAAAGAGCTCTGATCCGGCCTCTGGAAGACCCATTCTCAAGATCTTGGGGAAGTCATCTTCTCTCCCAGGGCTTCCGTTGGTTGAACTAGTTATTCGATCATCCTGAAGGTGCCCTCACAGTCCAGCTGTCCTCAGGGCTGACCTCTGTGGTTCTTAGAAGTGACTGGGACTGGGGCTGCCAGAGCGGGCCTCGATGGAGCCTGTGGGACGGGTCTCCAAACCCCGAGGTCCCTGATGGTCCCAGCATCCTGGCGGAAGGTGGCAGTCTCAGCCACAATGCTGAAAGTAGCCTGTCTGTTAAGGCTGGGGCCCTGCGGGGGCTCCGCGGACGTCAGGGGGCACAGACGTGAGAAAGCGTGCAGCGTGCGAGTGTTTGTTTATTCCAGGAGCGGTTGCTAAGTCGGGGATGTGTGCCAACAGAGAGCTGCCTGAGTGCCGTGTTTGTTTACTTAAAAGAGCCCAGGGAAGGACAAGGGAGAGACGAGTGCAGGCTCCGTACAACTAGAGATGGTCTTGGGGCCCCTCGGAAGGGTCCCCGTTTACGGTGCTGCTGGTTCGAGAGCGCCCCCTTCAGGCCCACAGGCTCTGGTGTACCTTCCTCACCAGCTGCTCTACTGCCGACCCTCCACCCAAGCCGCGTAGAATTGCTAATCCCCCATCATCCCTTCTTGCTGGGGGTCTCCTGGTGGCAGGGTCCTGAGAGAAGGTGGAGGAGAACCAGGAGGGACTGGGGTATAATGACAGAATGGCTAGTTCTAAACTGGGCTCCACTGACCATAACTGCATGGCCTTTGGCGAGTTGCTTCACCTCGTCGGGCCTCACCTGGCTCCCCATCTATAGAATGAGGGTGATTTCAGAGTTCCTTGCAGATCTGTGTTGTTTCTTTCAGGAATTGGAGACCTACACCAGCTGCTTCCCATCCCGTGGGACCTGTAAGCAGGTCCCGCTACTCCGGTCTCATCTCACTCCCATCCCCGCCAGAGAGCACTCCCACCCCTTAGCTTAAGATTGGCCTCAGCCTCCTAGCCCCCCACCCTCCATCTTCCAGGTTACATATTGGTCACATGTTCTCTGACTTCAGGAGAGAGAGAGAAAGGGGACAAACCCACAAGAGACCCTCCTGATTCCCTGTCCGCCATCAGCCGCAGGCCAGGCCGTCCTGTTTCCCCAGAAGCTGGAGCTGGCTGGAGTTCAGGGTTGGTACTTCCCAGCTGGGTGGCCCCAGGGACTCCCCAGAGACATCTCCCTTCCTCCCCCTGCCCTAAGGCCCCAGCAATAAGTCTGCAAGTCTCTGAGGGAGCACGGCCCCCCAAACACAGGCTGGCTGGCAGCCAGGGCTGGTGTTCTGGCTCCTGCACCAGCCAGAGGGGTGGCAGGAAGGCCCTGTTAATCCCCTGGGAGAAAGATCCTTGGCAAACAGAGAAGAGTGAGTGCCTGCCCTGTGCCCCCACCCCGGGGCCATGGACTCCACAACCCAGAGTCTTCCAGACAGGCTTCGTGCCTCAGTGCTTTGCTCACAGCCCCAGGGTGCTTGGGCTGGGATCCCAGCTGGGCCTGTCAGGTAGGAAAAGGGAGACCGGGTTCTTCCTTTTCAGGTTAAGGCTCTTGTGTAATCTACGGCTGACCTGTGTTCCTCTCAAAAGCCCAGAGGAATTATGAAGAAAGAGGGTAGGTGGGCACGTTTTGCCCCCTCCAGTCTCCAGCCTTCTCTAGCTCCCATCAGCCTGTGGCTTTCCCGACAGAGAAGCGACCATAAGTGCTAGGCTCGGGGCTACTAATTCCTTCTCCTCCTTACCCAACTCCCCACCACCCACCTCTGCCCCCAGCAGATACAAACACATACACCCAGTCAGGCCTCTGCCCCTGAGGCTGCCTCTCCTGCTGGTGCCACCTAGAAACAGATGAAGAGCTGGAAAAATCACCCCAGGGCCAAAGAGAATCAGTGTGGAAAAAGCAGGGGAGAGAGTGAAACCAGGTATTGAGAAGGTAGCCAGGGGGGAGGTGCTCCCCCCCGGCAGACCTCCTGCCATCCTCCCTCGGAACCAGGGCCTGGATGGGGGGCCCAGGCCCAGGCCCAGCCTTGGTCTGCCTTCCTCCCTGCTTGCTCAGCTGGCAGGCCCCTGCTCCTCTAGGGCCCTAGTCCCAGATCTGGGAAATAGGATTCTTCCCACCCCGAGACAACCTCTCCCCTTGCTTGGCTGTCACTTGGTGAGCGAGGTACCAAGGGCTGAGCTATTGCTTGCTTTCTCCTACCTGTCTCCGCCTCACTTCCATATCCTTCCAGCACGGTACCAAAGTAAAGCTTTGAATTTGGGATGGATTTTGCTCTTCCCAACAGCAAAGAGGAAGTAAATCTGGTCTCAATTTGAGACCCCTCTACATTCCCAAGGGAGCTGGTGCCACTTACCTCATTTGAGCCTGGAGGGTCATTTAAGGACCACTGCCAGGCCTGGCTCGGCACAGACCTCCACGCAGGAGGGGCTGGCATGATGCTCGCTGACAAGGGTCAGTAGGTAGAACTCCCTTGGGTTCCCCCCAGGCCACAGCGTGGTTCTGGCATTCCCAGGGGGAATGTTCCAAACCAAGCAAGCTCCACTGTGTCCAGGTGGACCATTCCCAAACCCATTTCTATCACAGATCAGTTCCCAGAAACTTTCCAAGGTGGGAAATCACAACTGAAGCTGGTTGTTTAGATTGGGAAATCTGGGTATAACGTCGTTAGAGAAACCAGAAAGTCTCCTCACGTGAACTTTTGCTCCCTCGGCCCGTCCACTCCTCTCTCCTGAGTCACGGCAATCAGCAACTTGAACACAGGGCTTTCCACTGTGCCAAGTGCTCCCACAGGCCCTGCCCCTGCGAGATAAGTGATCCTTCGCTCCACCCAACAGAGGCCGGAACCGAGGTTGCCCTGCCCTGGGGCCCGCCTGAGATTGTACCAGCAGCAGGTGCAGGCAGGGCCTGACTCTAAATCTTGGGTTCCTTCCCTGGCATCCTTTCTGCCGGTCACCTGGAGACGTGTTGGGGAACCAGAGCCCCCTGATGATTGGCAGGAGGAAGGGGCTGACTTGACTGCCTTCCAGCTGGGTCTTTGGTGGTGACCTCAGCCTTCTCACATCCCCAGGCGGCATCGCCAGATCTCCCTCCTGTGTGTCTGCCAGGCGAAAACTTGTCCTTTTCCTCTCTCTCTGGGTCACCTGCCCCAAAGAACCCCTGCTCCTTCTCTGCTTCTCCACTCTTTCCCCCCAATATTTTTGCCCTGGCTTCGGAAGAGAGGGCAGGGGTCACCCCAGTGGAGGGGCCAGCATTCCCAGGGTGTCTGGCTCTTACACTGCCTCATGTGCCCTCATTTTTGCTTTGTCTCCACCATGGAAACTGAACTCTGTTGGATGCTTTGGGGCTTGTAAAGAACCCCCAGTACCTTCCCCCACCCTTAGACTTACTATGTGACCTCAAACAGGAATTTAGACTCTTCTGGGCCTTTCTGTTCTGGAGCAGAAGGATAAGGGAACCCAAATCTAGACTCAAGAGGCAGAAGTGAGGTTAGAGGCACAAAATGTATCCTTTTTTTCCAGAGCAAAAGTCTGTTCCAGTCCATCTGGTCCTCTAAGGCAGCCATTCCTTTCACCCAATGACCTTAGAATCCCCACCCCAGGTCTCTGAGGGAAGGTGATTGTGCAAAAGCCAAGTTTATCCCAAGTAATGCAATGAATATCTTGGAGGGGATGGGGTGGGGAGCAGGTTTTATCCAAAACACATGTTATTGCCACTATTCTAGTTATCTTGGATATTTCCTGCATGTTTGTCACCATGGCAACTGACTCAGCACAAAACCTTGTTTGCTGGGCCCTGGAGTCCAGCAGAAAGGCCATGTGGTGTCAATTTGGGCCTCTTGGTGCTTTTCTGTCTCTCTGTCTGTCTCCCCCAGCTTGTGTCTCTCTGTCGTTTTGTCTCTGTCTTTCCTCAGCCTGCCTCTGGGCCTCTCCGTTTTCTTGTTCCAGGAAATAGCTGCTCCTGCATCCCTGGGTGATGTAGGTAGAGCCAGTGGCCTGTTCTACTCACCCAAACCCTCCCTCCTCCCGTCCTGGCAGTCCTTGACTAAGGATGTCCCCAAAGGGATGGGAAAGCCGCACGGGAAACGCAGGAGACCGGCCTTTGGTGGAGAAGGGGCTCAGCCAGGCTCGGGGCTGTTTGTTTGACGTAGACCTGGGCTCCCTGCCGCCTGAAGGCCCTCGGGAGGGAGGGCTTTGGGTTCTGGGAGATGCCCGTTAGCAGGATGCCGGCTTCTGCTCCTGCCTCTCCCCGTGTGTGGCAGTGCAGTGGCCCTGGCTCTCATAGCCTTCGTTCCCTGGACGTTCGGAGACGAGGTAGGTGTAGAGTAACAGATGCGGGGAAAGAGCTAAAACTCACACGGAAGAAGCAGAGGAAATCTGAGGAGTGCCCCCCAGTGGGAGGGGCTGTGAGGTCTCTAGGTACCCTGCTCTCCCGGGGGCCCTCCGGCTTCTAGTGCTTTCTCCCTGGCTGTGGGGTGTGGCAGAGCCATCACAGACAGCAGTGGCCCTCCGTGGGAGCACCAGGCAACAGGGAGGGTGTTGAGGACACCAGCATGTGAGGGAGCTGGGCCAGCCGTCTGGAAAAGGCTGAGTGAGCAGACAGAATATAAACAGGCAGCTCCGCGGGAGGTGAGGGTGTCTCCTGGCTTCCCCACCCCCTCCATCCCTGGGTCTTCCTTCCCTTCAGGCCCAGGAGACCCAGGCCTGCCAGCTGCTGTCCACCAAATTGCTGCATCCACACCCTCTGGAGAAGCCTTTCCAGACCACCTTCCCAGTCTCCATATTTGTCCTTGGCTGTTTCTGATCAGGCCTGGTCCCCACTCCCTGAGCAAGGTCGCCCTGGAAAGTGTACGGACCCAGATGTTCGGGCAGGGTTGGCAGCCCTCACGGGACTGCTTGGGGGAGAGAAGAGAAGCGGCATCGGACTCAGAACCCGGGGGCTGAGTCAGAAACTGCCCTCGCTCGTCGTGACTCCTGCAGGCTCAGCCCTCAAGGGTGATGGGACCCGGGATGAAAAGGGAGAGAATGGCTAGGCAGCTGCTGGGTGGGGCCCTGAGAGCGGTACCCTATTGTCACAGGGCCAGCATCCAGAAGAGTATAGCAAATTAGCCTTCTTTTGGGCCAGTGCCATTCCAAGGAGGTCCAATCTGCTGGATGGGCCAGAAGAGCAGGAAGACAGTCAGAAAGGACAGCAACAGCAATGGCACTGGGGGTCAGCCAACAGGGTGCAGGGGCCCTCTGGGCTCTGGGGGACCTGGGTACCAGGGACCAGTACCAGGGAGAGGGTCTACCAAGAATTACAGGGTGCGTCAGGGCTTCAGTCATATTGGAAGGGATTCAGGAAAAGCTCTATTCCCAGTGAGGCACTGAAAGGCCACATGGGAAACTAAGGCAAGGCCAAGTTGGCAGAGGCTTGGGGGAGACAGAGGGTGGGCAGGCCTAAGAGTGCCCAGAGTGGTACAAAAAGCAGGAGTTATAGAACCAAACAGACATGGCTTGACGTCCAGCTTCACCATTCAGCCTTGGGCAAGTCTAAGAATTCTCTGAACCTCGGTGTTCTCACTTGCAAAATAGAGAAAATACCAATTTTACAGGTTCTTATAAGGAGTATCTAAGATGTTCTTTAGAAAGAATAGTGTCTAAGATCCCATGGGAGGTGGCTGATCTCCCCTCCCTGGAAAGGGGGGATGATTCCACACCCTTCCCCTAAGACTAATGCGTTTCTTGGTTTTGTTAGGATTGGTCCAGAACCTGTCTGGGCTAGAGTGGGCAGGGTTGGTGCTGACAGCTGAGAGGACACAGCAGGGTTCTGAGCCCAGAGAGCAGGCGTGGGGGGTGGGATGGCTGGCCCCCACCTGGTGCACAAGAGGGCAGTTGTATGTGAGAGTAATTTGTGGGGAGGGTCCCTTGCCGGTGTGCTGGAAACCAAGCCGCAGTGTCCAAATCCGCCCCTCCTCGAGGGGGCCGTGCAAGCCTCCCTGAATCACAGGCAGGCAGAGAACCTGAGATCATGGTATTCAAGAAAAGCGTCCCAAAGGATCAGAGGACCCAGCATGCGGTGGGGTGGACGCTTGACCTAGGCAGCAAGAGCCAGGGCGTGAAGCCAAGGCTGGAGATGGGGTGGCCTGGGCATGGGACAAAGGGCTCCGGGCAAGCTCGTGGCAGGCAACAGGCCAGGCTGCAGATAGACACGCCGGGCCACTAGGCCTCAGGGATGGTCCCCTTTTTCCAGCCGGCATCTCCAGCTCCACCCAGAGTCCAAGGCAGTAACCTTTGGTCCTCATGGGGCCCTGCTACCTGGAGTGGGTGAGTAGTCCTCTGCGGGCCTCTGTTTTCCTGCTGGACTAGTGATGCTGAGGACAGAGAAATGGGTTGTTAAAAGGAGGCCGGGGGCCTCCCTGGTGGCGCAGTGGTTAAGAGTCCGCCTGCCGATGCAGGGGATACGGGTTCGTGCCCCGGTCTGGGAGGATCCCATATGCCGCGGAGCGGCTGGGCCCGTGAGCCATGGCCGCTGGGCCTGCGCATCCGGAGCCTGTGCTCCGCAACGGGAGAGGCCACAACAGTGAGAGGCCCACATACCGCAAAAAGAAAAAAAAAAAAAGGAGGCCGGGAGCAGGTGCCCGGAGGGAGCAGTTGGCTGGAGCAGTGCAGGGCACGGGAGAAGGGCGGCGTGGGCCGAGGCAGCTGCGGAGGGCTCCAGGGCTGCAGACGGGGCGCCAGCTCACCCCACGTGGGGCTACAGGGGTTTGGGTGGGAGGCAGGGGTCTTGCACTCCTCCCTGTCCTCTCAGCCCTCCCCATGGAGACCACAACTCAGGGCCCAGCGGTCCCCTCCCAGTGACTCAGGCTTTGGCTGCCCTCCTGCCCACGCCCAAGGCGGGTCCGGTGCCCCATAACAGGAAGGGCTGTGCTCTGGGTGCAGAGGAGGGGCGCTGCCGAGGGCCTCGGTGCAGAAGGAGAGGTCTAGGCGGAGAAGTCCTTCCACCTTCCGGCTGGGTCACCCTGTGCCCCCTGGGGAACGTGGCTTCGGGCTGTGGTGGGAAGCTGTCCTCCGCCCTCTGCCCTGAGCATGGCAGGCCACTTGTTTCTCATTAGCAAACTTCTCGATGTCATCACAGCGGGGTGGATGTGCATTTTTGTCCTATTTGCTGGAGGCGTGGGTAGATGGTGGGGACGTGCGGGCTGAGCCAGGGACAGGGTCCGTGGGACCCAGGGCAGGGGCTGCGGCCACGTGGGGCAGAGCCATTGGGGGGCCACAGGAAGCCACGGTCCCTGCTGGAGCCCAGGGGTAGCTTTGCAAAGACGTGGGGAAAAGAGACAGGAGGAACCAGTGATGCTGGGATTATAGTTATTGGCTGTAACTGTTGTTAATAATAATAATTAGCCTTCATTTCTTGAGGGCAGGCCTGAGCCAGGTGGTTCGTGTATATTATTTCTTTAATATTATTTCTTTAATTCTCCCAATAATTCAGTTTTACAGATGAGGAAACTGAGGCTCAGAAAGGTTAAGTAAATGCCTTCGTTGTCATAGCAACGAAGCATTAGAGCTGGGATTTGAACCCAGGCTCTCTGATATCCTGACATCTTTTCCATTATACCACATTGCTTCTACCAGGGTCTGACCTTTTTGTGCCCTGGGCACAGTCTGTTAAAGCGTGGGAGACCCCTCTCAGAATAATGTTTTTATAAACAATATAATAGATTCACAAAGGAAACCAATTACATTGAAATATAGTTATCAAAACATAAAAAATGTGTGATATAATAATATATGTGCTTTTTATTAACACATTAAATAATAAGATCTAATAACTATCATAATTTCAAAATAGCGATGGATGCAAAAATATTTTGTGATATCGGTGAAAACTGCTGTGTGATTTCTACTGGTGGCAAAGTTATGGGTACTGATAACACTGATATTCTTTTTTTTTTTGTCTTTGTAAAGTTTTATTGGACCATGGCCTTGTCCATTCATGTATGTATTGTCTATGGCTACTTTGTTTTTTTTTAATCAATTTTTTATTGGAGTATAATTGCTTTACAATATTGCATTAGTTTCTGCTGTACCACAAAGTGAATCAGCTATACATATACATGTATCCCCTCTTTTTTGGATCTCCTTCCCATTTAGGTCACCACAGAGCACTGAGTAGAGTTCTCTGTGCTGTACAGTAGGTTCTCATTAGTTATCTATTTTATACATAGTATCAATAGTGTATATATGTCAATATCAATCTCCCAATTCATCTCACCTGCCCCTTTCCCCCTTGGTATCCATATGTTTGTTCTCTACATCTGTGTCTCTATTTCTGCCTTGCAAATAAGATCATCTGTACCATTTTTCTAGATTCCACATATATGTGTTAATATATGATATTTGTTTTTCTCTTTCTGACTTACTTCACTCTGTGTGACAGTCTCTAGGTCCATCCACGCCTCTACAAATGACCCACTTTTGTTCCTTTTTATAGCTGAGTAATATTCCATTGTATATATAACATTGATATTCTTTTTTTTTTTTTTAAGATGTTGGGGGTAGGAGTTTATTAATTAATTTATTATTATTATTATTATTATTTTTTGCTGTGTTGAGTCTTCGTTTCTGTGCGAGGGCTTTCTCTAGTTGTGGCAAGCGACGGCCACTCTTTTTTTTTTTTTTTTTTTTTTTTTGTGGTACGTGGGCCTCTCACTGCTGTGGCCTCTCCCGTTGCGGAGCACAGGCTCCGGGCGCACAGGCTCAACGGCCATGGCTCACGGGCCCAGCCGCTCCACGGCACGTGGGATCTTCCCGGACCATGGCACAAACCCGTGTCCCCTGCATCGGCAGGCGGGCTCTCAACCACTGCGCCACCAGGGAAGCCCGGGGGCCACTCTTCATCGCGGTGCGCGGGCCTCTCACTATCACGGCCTCTCTTGTTGCGGAGCACAGGCTCCAGACGCGAAGGCTCAGTAGTTGTGGCTCACGGACCCAGTTGCTCTGCGGCATGTGGGATCCTCCCAGACCAGGATGGCTCCTAGGGGCCATCCACGTTCCTTGTCATGTGTCCCTCCCATCTTCAAGCCAGCACATGATTATGGACTCCTCATGCTTCAAATCTCTGACTTCCCTTCTGTCACCAGCTGGAGAAAATCCTTTGCTTTTAAAGGGCCCATAGTGATTATTTTGGGATGGTCTAGGTAATCTCTCTTTTACAGCACAGCACAGCATAATCCCACGAGAGACACCAAGAGACAAAGTCATGGGGCCATCTTAAAGTTCTGCTCACCACACCTGTACTACACATTTATATTTCTGTTCCTTAGAAATTGCAACTTCCCAGAGTCCTGTGTGTTCCCGGCAGCCCTGGTGGGGATAGACCACCAGGGGACTTTGCTTCATAGCCAGGATCAACTCCTTCCCCTTCTTGACCTCAGTTTCCCCTCAGAGAACTCAGTGTAATTCTTTAAAATCCATGTGTAGGAATTGGGCGCCAGCACAGCACGTTCAAGGGCCTTGCTCTGCCTTGTAGGCTCTCAGGTGCACAGGTGGAGACTGACATGTATGTAAGAAAGTGCACAGGGGCCTCGGTGGCGGAGACAGATAATCACAACACCCTGGGGACCAGCAGAGGGAAGAGACGTTGCTATTTGAGTCTAAAGGGCCTGAGGGAAGACTGGGAAAGCTCAGCGATGAGGAATGATTTGAACAGGACCCCGAGGGTTTGGATAGGCCAGAATCGGGAGGACCGTTTGGGCAGAGGGCACAGAGCCAGCAAAGCCCGGCAAGGGGGGGTCCTGGTGCACGCTGGGGTGGCGTGTGCCACTGGAGGTTAGGGCACCGGGTATTTGGGGGTCGGGGAGGAAGGAGGGGAGGGGTGGCATAGTACAAGAAAGAGGCAGGCGCCAGACTGGAGGCCTTCACAGCTCCAGCAGCAGGAGTAGGAGGGCCCGAAGGCCCCGGAGTGCTGAGTGGGAAACCGAGCTGCCAGGGACATGGTGCAGCTCCATCAGCTCTGGCAGCCAATAAGGCTGCGATGGGGCAGTTGGGAGGCAGCCTACCACAGTGATGGAGCCAGGAGTCCTGGGGCTGGCTCTGCCAGCTGCTCATGGAGGGACTCTGGGCCATGTTTGGAACATTGAGGAAGGGCAAGGAGCCTGAGTAGGTAAGGGGCAGAGTGTATGTGTGTGTGTGTGTGTGTGTGTGTGCGTGTGTGTGGGCGCGTGTGTGCAGCAGATCACATAGGGCCTTGCAGGCCATCCAAGAGACTGTGGTTTGTATCCTGGGTGAGGCGGGAAGACTGTAGAGGTTTCTGAGCAGAGCACTGGCATGATGGGCCTTAAGTAGCAAATGGTCGTCGTACTTGCTCAGCGGCGGGCATGGTTTGTGCCCAGGGCTGCCAGGGCATGGGATACAGGAGCACTGCGTGGTACGGTCTCTATCCACAGAGAACTACACTCTGCTGGGGAGACATGGCAAGGCGATGCGGAGAGTGGCAAGATCCAGGGCTTTAAGACAGAGAAATGTGGGTTTGAGTCTTTCCTCTACTGCTTCCCAGCCTGGAAAGTTACCCAAGTTCTCAGCTACTGCAATGACCACACCTGCCTGATGGGGTGATTTTGGAGCGTGGCTCATCACAAAGTGCCATGTGCAGAAATAAATAGTAGCTGTGTTATTATTTAAATAATAGTATGAGGTAGCATTAAACTCCTCATCCAAGGGTGCAGATGGCAACTGATGGTCTGGAGGCTGTGGGCCTCCTCAAGGCAGGGGAGACGGCTGACCTCCAGAGGTGGCAGGAATCAGGAGGTGGAGGACAGGACCTGGCAAAGCCCAGGGGCAGGAGTAAGCCATGTGTTCTCCACAAAGACACATGAGGTGAGGTCAGCGTGACTTCTCAGACGGAAGCTGGGGGAGGGGGAAGGCATGAGCAGGTGCTGAATTAAGCCGGTGGGAAGACCCAATTCTGAAGAGCATGGACAGGAATTGTGGAATTGGAGGTGACAGGGAGTGGGAGAGGGATTGGATTCGGGGCTGGGGGGCAGGGAGGGAGGAGCAGGACAGACCCACAACAGGGCCAGAAGGGTTGGGATGGGGTGGGCCCTGGGCAGGTGTCTCGACACCCACGATTGCCAGGCAGGAGGAAGCAGGCCTGTTTGTCCTGAAACCTGATCTTTCCGGCAGCCGTCCCCCTCAGCCTGATGGACCATGGAGGGGATGGGGGGGTTGGTGGGGGAGTGTCCCCTCCTGAGGCATCATTTCCACCAGCATCCCAGCAGCTCTTTGAGAGGACAGGAGTCCCAGGAGAGCCCCCGAGGGGAGGGACACAGTACCACTCCCGCTGGGTGTAGCCCCCAACTTTTCTCTTCCCACGTTACCCGCCCTGGGGTCTGTGCAGCCTCGTTAGGTTCCAGGCCAGGGATTCCCGACCCGGTCACGCCAAGTGCCCAGGTGTCCCTGGAGGCAGTTTTGGAGGTTGGGGAGTTATTTTAGTGTTTATAGAAACATCTCATAGAAATCATATATTTTCTATAATAAGATTGACTCCTGCTCACCCTTCAGATACCAGCTTAAACTTCATTCCTCTGGGAAGCTTTCCTGACATTTTACATGTCAGGTTCCCAGCAGGAACAGATGGCTCATTGCAACCGGGTAATTGAGAGTTTAAGAAGGGATTATTGAAAAAGCTATTGGCAGATATAATATGATATCGCTTATATGTGGAATCAAAAAAAAAAACATGATACAAATGAACTTATTTACAAACCAGAAACAGACTCACGGACATAGAGAAAAAACTTATGGTTACCAGGGGGGATGGGTTGGGAGGATGGATAGATTGGGAGTTTGGGATTGACGTGTACACACTGCTATATTTAAAATAGGTAACCAACAAGGACCTACTGTATAACACAGGGAATGCTGCTCAATATTCTGTAATTACCTAAATGGGAAAAGAATTTGTAAAGGAATAGATACATGTATATGTTAAAAAAAGAAAGCTCTTGGCAGTATTAACGGATACTAACAACAGCATCTTGAGCCCTCAGCCACCTGAGGCCCAAAGGGACAAGGGAAAGGGGCAGTGACTGGACCCCTGCGAGACTGGAAGTGATAGAAGGGGCTGCCTGGCAAGTTCTGTGGCCTTCAGGAGAGGATCCATGGTGGCTGATCAGAGAGGGAACTGACACCCTCCTCAGCCAGGGCCTCCCACTGGCAAAACCCACCTAGAAGCTGGACGGCAGAGGAATCCCTCTGATAGAGTCCTAAGTCAGGCCTTGAGGCCTGGGGCAGGGTGACCCAGGAGTAGAGTGGATTTGGAGGGACAAAGGAAATTATCCACCTTACCTCCTGTGTTAGTCTGCTCGGCTGCCATAACCAAATACCATAGACTGGGCTGCTTAATCAATAGAAACTTATTTCTCACCATTCTGGTGTCTGAAAGTCCAAGATCAAGGTGCTGGCCAATTTGGTCCCTGGTGAGGGCTTTCCTCCTGGCTTGTTGATGGCCACCTTCACACTATGTCCTCACATGGCCTTTCTCCAGTGCACGTGGAAAGAGAGCTCTCTTTGTCTCTTCTTATAAGGGCACTGATCCCATCATGGGAGCCCCACCCTCATGACCTCATCCAACCCTCATGACCTCCAAATACCTCCACATGGTGGGGTGTATGTGTAGGGCTTCAACATATGCATCTGGGGACACAAACATTCAGGCCTTAAAACCTCCCAAGGCTGCGTTCGGTGTCTCCTGAATCTCCCATCCAACCCTGTGCTTACCTAGAACATAACATTGTCATACTTTATCATAATTGGCTTTTTCCTTTTCTGTATCACCTGCAAGACTTAAATCTCCCTGAGGGCAAGGGCTATGGTTTATTCATATGTGCTCAATAAAATTCATTGGGAAAAATGAATAAAATTGTTGCTCAGACTAACTAAGACATCACATTTCTTTACTTTGGCTGAAATTGCATCATCTCAATGTGCCAACAGTAGTTATGTCCAGCAATCAGAAGCTTGGATCAACAGTTATGTAGGCCTGCTTATTAGAACACAAGGCAGTAAAGCAAATTAGTAATTTAATGAATTCAGTTTGTTTAGTGGACAAAAATTCTTCAAAACAGTTCATGGGGTGAGAGTGGGAACCATAAAAGGAGTCCTTGGTGATGAAAAATCTCTGAAAATACCCCATCAGTCATGATGGGTGGGCCATTCCAAGGGTGTTCACATAGCCTGTGTAACTCACAACAGGACAATGCATGGTCCTCCCAGGCCCACCAGGCCCCCAGTTATAAACGGGGCTTCCTGGAGTAGTCTCTATGGGCCTGCCTGCCTCTTTCTACCTCCACTGTCCCTATCAAGCCAGGCCACCAGTCCTTCCTCTTAAACTACTGCCCACTTTGCCTGGGAGTGAAGTCTTACCATTTCCCCTTTTGTCCTACTCTTGGTTACAAAAACACAAGCTTTGACATCTGGCCTGCCTTGTTTGAATTCTGGCTCTACCACTTACTTGCTGTGTGACTTTGGATGACTTACTTAACTTCTCTGAGCCTCTTCATTTGTAAAACTAGGGTAATTGTGAAGATTAGAAAAGATATTGCACCTCCAGCCTAGACTGCTGCTCCAGGAGCCTATCAAATCCCACCCTTTTCCATTCTGGCCACCACCCTCCACCCCACCTCCTTTCTTTTCTCTACCCAGTGACACTGGATTATGCCATTCCTCTACTCAAAACCTCACCATGGCTTCTAATTTCACTTAGAACACAATCCAGGTTCCTTATGGGGCTGTAAAGTCCCCTACCGTCTCACAGCTGCCCTTGTTTCCTCAACCCGGACTGTTTTCCTCCCACTTGTCCCTGTCATGTTTCAGATCTCAGCTTAAATGTCATTTACTCAGAGGAGGCTTCCCAAAACCCCAGAGTTCCCTGTTGTGTTCTCACGATGGCCTATACTCTCCCATCACTGCACCCACTGCATCCGGTGAAAACTTATTACAACTCCTCGTGTGATGGATTGCGGCCTGGCTGTCCGCTCCACCAGGAGCTTCATGAGAGCAGGAAACTTGACTGCCTTCCCCACTGCTGAATCCCCAGTGGCCTGTGCAGTTCTGTCCAATGCATATTTGTTAAACGAATAACAAAGTAAAAGGTCTTTCCTGGAATGCCAACAAGCTTGCTGGGGAGACACAGACTGACATAGAAAACTATTCAGAACAACGCAGGGTAAGTTGTGTCTAGCCATCTCCAGAGAACGTGGCCCTCACCCTTGGGGCTTTAGGAATTCAGAGAAAGGAAGAAAGGGTATTAGCTACTTCGTGAAGACTCTGCTTGAGGCCACGCATTCCAGAGAGAAGGAAGAGAACAGGAAAAGTAACATTGGTCATGTGTCTACAGCATGCTAGAATCCTACCATACGGCATCTTCTTACATCTTCACAGTTATCTAGTTTTACAAAGGAGGAAACTGAGACCCAGAGAAGGTAAGTAAATCATCCGAGGTCACACAGCAAGTAACTGGCAGAGCCAGGATGTCATACCAGGCAAGCCAGATGTCAAATCTTGTGTGTTTGTAGCCAGGCATAGGACAACAGAGGAGGTGTAAGGCTTTACCCAGGCAAAGTGGGCAGTGGCTCAAATGGGGCTTATGACAGAATAGCTTCTAATCTATAACTCTGAAACTTGGGTTTGTTCTGATACTGAGTCCAGGTCTTAAATGCCACTTAGGTACATGTGGGTTCTGAGAGGTCCAACGACAAACAGGGCAGTTGGGCCCACCCAGAGCAGCTGCAGCCCTTGGAGATGGCCTGAAATTGGACAAGGCCTGGAATGAGGGTCTGGGCACTGCTCCCAGCATCTGACCTCGACTCGACGGAGACACCAGAGCTGTGGTTTGGGAGATTTTCCTTCCTCAGCTAAGACCCACTGGAGCCTGTTATAAGGATCCAGGTAAGGGAGCTAGGTGGTGCAGGGCGGGCGCTTCTGTCTTGGTGAGGTGGGGGAGGAGCAGGAAGGGGTCACTCTTGCCAGGCTGACCTCAGCTGGGTAATGCGATCAGCCTGTCATGGTTCCAGTCCTGACTGGGAAGAACAAAGAGGCCAGGCCCCTCTGCCTCCTCTGTCCCAGGAATGCAGCTGGGGCCAGGCTGTGACCAATCGGGAATGCAGGTTGGGAGCGCAGCGAATGCAGTTTGTACAGCCAGCCTTTCATGCCGTGATGGGAGCGGGCTCACAAAGCTGGCTGACATGCCCCTGCGCTTCCAGCTTTGATATCCCAGCCCTGCCTTGGGGGAGCCGCACATCCCCAAGCCGTCTGGCCCCGCCTGCCCTGCTGTGGCCCTTGCGGTGGTCGTGGGGTATGGAGTAGGAAGTCCAAATCCATACACCGCACCCCCAACGATGCTCTCCCAGTTGCAGGCATCCCCTTGTCCATCTCTGTCCATCTCGGGAAATTTGAGAAACAGGCAGAGGGAGGGAAGGGAGTTCGGCTGAGCCTCCTGCCTGCTCCTCAGGGTTGGGAGAGATGGGTGCATAGACAGGCAGACGGATGTCCCATGGGAGAGTCTGCCAGGTATCGGCAGCTGCCGCTGGAGATGGGTCACAGAAACCTCCTGAGGCCACCCCCTCCAGGGAGATGGATAATGCTGGGATTGGTGGGTCTGCCTCCTGGGATGACGGCTGAATGCTTTCTGCATTCCGAAGCTCGTCACCTCCCCTCCCCAGCCCAGTTCTACCAGTGTGGGGTCCTCTGGGGCTGCCTGTCTCTGCCCTCTTAGTTATCCACTGCCCCCTCCCCTCCCACCTCCTCCACAGTCCCTGCACTTTCTCCTTTCCTGGTGTTAGCAGTGCAGTGCTTTACCGTTCACAAAGCACATTTATACACACTAGATCATCTGATCCTTAGAAGAACCCTATGCTGGAAGGGAAGGAGGAACGGAGGAAGCAGAAGCTTCTGGGAGCAAGAGGTTTAAGGCTATCAGATGGCATGTTCACATGGATGTTCCAGTTGCCTCAGATGTTGGCAGGAGTGGAGATGGAGAAGATCTCAGGGAGCCAGGAGCTAAAGTAGCCCACCCTGTGGGGACCAGGAGCTCGGAAGCTTTCTATCCCCAGTGCCCGGAGTACTGGGGGCACTTAGTAAATGTTCATCGACTGATTGAATATACCTGGTGTTCTCTTGATATCCCTGCCTTCTACTTGCTCTTATGAAAAGATCTGAAAGCCACACTGAGATGTAAGCAACTGGTGATAGTTTTCAGACGACACCTCGCAAAAGAGTCAGTTCTTGTGTTACAGATGTCATTCCAGTGAGCAGACACTGGAGACTACAGTGGGAAGACCCAAGAGACAAGGACAGAGGAGAGGGCTTTCCCAGGCAGACCCCTGGCCTACCAAGGCTTCGGGGGCTCCCAGCTAGGGGTCACAGGAAGGAGACTTTGATGGAGCAGAAAGGAAGCCCGGGAGGAGCTCTGGCATCCCCTCCAAAGCCCCCCTCTCAGAGGCACAGAATGGGAGGGGCTGAGGGACCTCAGAAATGATCTAGACCTTTGATTAAAAAGAAAGGATGTATCCCTAATTTCTACTGTTCTGTGTGGTGGCTTTATTCACTCAGACCTTCTGGCAGCTCCTGGTTTTTGTCATCCCAGCTTCCTAACCAGAAAGAAAACAGGGCTTCTCTCTCCTGGATCAGGTTGGTGTGAAGGATCCTGGGAATGGACTCCACATTGGTCCAGCTTGAGGGGTGCTCACCACCCTAGGACCCCTGATGGTGGCCCTGGAAACAGCATGACCCTGTGCATATTTGGACTACAGGTTAAAGGATGCAGAAGGAGGAAATGGCTCCCCAAGACAGAGAGTGATCTCATACGTGGCCTCCATTTGAACCCCGAGATAGGCAATCACCCCACACTGAGTCTACTACAAAGCAAGTTCATTACAGCGTTTAGACACATTCTGTTGTTTATCGATAGGGAAACAGGTGAGTAAATTATGGCACCTTTTATGGAATCCTATGCAGCTGTTAAAAAGATTGAAGAACTGTGTATCTTTAGATGGAAAATATCCTTAATATATTAAGTAAAACATGTTTCAGAGCAGTCTGTATAGTATTATTTATGTAAAACAAAGCAAAATAAAACCCTATATATCTATGTATATTTAAGTATTTAAAGTTCACTTTTTAAAAGCTTGAAAGGTAAGGGGAGAGATAAATTGGGAGATTGGGATTGACATATACACACCAATATATATAAAACAGATAACTAATAAGGACCTACTGTATAGCACAGGGAACTCTACTCAATACTCTGTAATGACCTCTACAGGAAAAGAATCTAAAAAAGAGTGGAGGTATGTATATGTATATCTGATTTCACTTTGATGTACAGCAGAAACTCACACAACATTGTAGATCTACTATACTCCTATAAAAATTAAAAAATAAATAAATAAAAAGTTCGAAAAACTTTACGCCAAACTGTTAATAGGATGACCTCTATATATGTACATATTAAAAAAATTTTTTTTTACCTGAGGCATATGTTGCTTTTGTATTAAAAAAAAGTGAGGGCTTCCCTGGTGGCACAGTGGTTGGGAGTCCGCCTGCCGATGCAGGGGACACGGGTTCGTGCCCCGATCCCGGAAGATCCCACATGCCGCGGAGCGGCTGGGCCCGCGAGCCATGGCCGCGGAGCCTGTGTGTCCGGAGCCTGTGCTCCGCAACGGGAGAGGCCACAGCAGTGAGAGGCCTGCGTACAGCAAAAAAAAAAAAAAAGTGAATATACACAGAAAGGAAAAGGCCCAATGCTCATAGTCTGCAGATAAGGAACATGCAAGACAAAAAAATTAAACGACCCTGCACAAAATAACACACAGGAAAATAAGAGCCCTGACCTTCAAACTGCCCAGGAGGTGGCCTTCTTTAAGCACCTGTCCAGTCTAGGAGCAAGGGATGGAGGTGGTGGGAATCAAGGGGAATCCAGGCCAGAAGGCAGCAGGGATGTGCCCATGAGGAAGGAGAGAGCCTGAAGTATAAGAACGGAATGGTGTTGATTCTGTAACTTGCTGATGCCGGGGACTCCTCCCCACCACCCCCTCCTCTGCCAGCAAACACTGGCCTGGGGACACATACATCTGAGGGCCAGGAATGGGTTAACCCAGAGTCTTACTGGTGAGGGAGAGGTCTGGGTCTTCTGGAACATAAAAGGAACTCAGTGGCTCCTGGGGGTAATGAAAAGTGAAGAGGCTCAGGTCCGAATCAATTAGACTCTCTACCTGAAATGTAAACCAGGTTCTTGCCCAAATGCCCCTTTCCCTCATCCTGATCCTGGAGTCCCAGAGGAAGAAAAAGAGAACAATGCAGCCTTTGGAGCGGCTGCCTTTTGGAGGCCACAGCTGTCTACTCTGTGGAGGCCCCAGCCCACCTGGGGAGCCCACCTGCTTCCTTGCTCCTGGGTTCCGCTGACACTGAGCCCTCAGCTGCCAGGGTTGCCCATGATAAGTCCTAGCTCCAGAGCCTCTGCCCAGCACCCAAGGACAGCAAAGAGATCTGGGGGCCCTGCTAGGCATTAGGTTCTCAGGTAATTATGTCAGTAGAAGTCCCGAGCACTGATCCCAATGCCTGAGCACCTCCCTACAATTCACAGCACTTTCCCCACAATCCACAGCACTCAGACTTACAATGTCCATCCAGCCTAATATGGTCTGATTCCATTACCTTCTTCACCATTCCACTTTTTCCAGGTACCCTCTGAGCGTCCGCATCAGAAGCTTCCCTCCTGCTCACTCCTGGGATCCTCTTTATCCAGTCTCACTTGTTCTGAAATAGGGATAAGAGTAATTCCAGTTCCAGCATTTTCTGGCTGTATGAACTAACAGCACTTAGGAGCATTTTCTTCATAAGCCTTTCTGGGCTTTGGCTTCTCATAATATAAAATGGGGATCAGAGTGAGGAATAAATGAAGTCATGTGTAGAAAGCTAAGAGCTAAGTAGAGCTGAGTGTCAGATCCCTTTCCCCTGCCCCTCTGTGCCTCATCCCTACAGTCAGTGAAGGGAATCAACAAGATCTGCTAAAGGACAGGGGGTAGCTGGGGAGAGGAGACCGGTGGGGTGCTCAGACCAGGAGAAGGTGTTTCCTGGGAGCGAAGGCAGGGATTCTGGCTGGTCCCATAGACCAATCACCCGCAAAGAGGAGGGTGATGGTCTGCCGCAACGGGTCTCCCCTCAGAGATCAGTTTCTCGGTCGCCAGGTGGTGGGAGACAAGACCACAGGAGAACGGCAGCAGTCTTCAAGCACGTGTGGGTACCCACGACAAGACAAGGCAAGCAGACGTCAAACCTGATTGTAGCTGATGTGGCAGAGTCAGGAGTGTTGGTGGTGGAAACAGGATGGGGAAGTAGCAGGAGACCAGGGCTCTGCCATGTACCCACTGAGTGACCCGGAGCAGGGGGCTTCTTGACTGTCTGCTCTGTAAGGGAGGGGTGAGACTGCAGCTCCAGGACAGTGGTTTTCGGACTGCACTCTGAAGGGGACTTCCTGAAGCCCTGCTGAGCCCCACTTCTACATATTAGGCTTCTGAGCCCAAGACACATTGGAAAACCCCACTGGGAGCAAGAAACCAGGAAAAGTGATGAGACAGGAGGTGTGTGTATGAGAAGGGCTCATGGAGAAGAAAAAAGTCTAATGAGAAAGAAAACAAAAAAGTCACTAGGTTTGGGGGCAAAAGAGAGGATGATCCAAAAGACAGACAAGGGAGAGACTGGGGAAAATTAAGGGCAGATTGGGTGAAGAGCACAGGCCCTGGGTTCCATGTATTGTGTGACCCTGGGTGTGGTTCCTCTCTGCCTCAACTTCCTTATTTGCAAAGGAAGATAGAAATGCTCTCCTTATAGGGTTTCCACGTGGGTTAAATGAGCAAATACACATAGACACAGTAGGATATTAACAGAGGGGTTGGGACATGGAGAGAAGTATGGTGAGGAAGCAAGGCAGAGCCAGAGAGACAGAGAAATGTCAAATCACGGGGGTGAGGGACACACGTGGAGACTTGGGCATCTCAGGGTGGTCCCTGGGGCCTCAGAACGTCAGCTTCCTCCCCCACCCTGGGTCTGTCTCCCTGAGAGTGTTACCAAAGTCACACTCACCCCTGGACACACACACACACGCACACACACACACATGACTTTTGGGAAAGGTCTTTCTCTTTTCTCTATCCTAAGCATTTTTTGTTTTTCTGAATGCTTACTATTTGCTAGACACTGTGCTGAGAACTTTACATGCCTTATATTACATAATCTGCACAGTAGCCCTGAAAGGAAGATAGGTACCATTTAGTAGCTACATTTTACAGATGTGGACACTGAGGCAGAGAGAAGTTACTTAAATGGCTGGTAGGGGTGAAACCAAAATTAAGGGGACACCAAGCTTCCACAGTGACCCAGCTAGTGTATGGTTAGTGTTCATATGCTTAAAATAGTATCTGACAGATCATAAAAGCTCAGCAATTGTTTTATCATCATCACCATCATCAGCATCATTATGGCTGTGTCTTGGCAGGCAGTATAGAACAGTGGAGATCATATCCAAGCATGGGCTTGAACTTCTGGTTAAAGATGGCAGATTAAACACGCTCCTTAACTTCATTCCTCCTGAAACCCATTAAAACAAAGGCCAAAGGAAACAAATAAACAAAAGTATAAACCCACAAAGACATGGGAATGGAGACAACAGCAACAAAATTCTGGAGGCTGGAAAAGCACATTTAATAAATGCCGTATTAATAAGTGGAAACTGTCTAAGCAGGGCTGAGAAAGGCAAATCCTAACTCACACACACAAACTCCAAATCATATCTCAGAACCCCCAAAGACTCAGGAATTAGCGATATAAGATAATTCCAGAAGGGAGAGGGACAAAGTTAGTGCTGAAAACAAGGAGATTAAAAGTTTGCTCAAAAAGCAGTAAGCCCCAGATCCTTTCCCCTACTCCATGTTCCCATCCCTAGCAAAGACCAGACCTTTCTAGAGGAGGGGAGGTAAAACAGTTTCTAGACTGGGGGTATCACGCACTATTAGCATTACATGAACACACAGGAATTAAGTGCAAGTTTACAGACTGAATGTTGAGACCACCAGCCTTCTTCCCCTAAATGTTGAAAGCCAGGCTTATACTCTCCAGGCAGGAGACCATGATAAAGTTTTTCTGAGAAATGTTATCAGATGACATCAAGACTTTCCCAAAGGAATGTCCCAGCCAGATCACCCTACAGTGAAACCTACAGTTGACAAGCCCTACCCATGCACAGATAAGCACCCATGGAGCCTTTCAGTATTCAGTCCTAAGCAGTCAGCCAAGAAGCACTAGGTATTTGAAGAAACTTTTAACACGAAAAGTAAAGGCCCAACAAACAAACAGAAGGCAAAAACATCTTGGAGAAAACAGGTTATGCGAGGAGAAGAAAACTCATATTCTTAGAAAGATGTGATATTGCATCTAAAAGATAAGAATGGAATGCTATAAAAAAAAGGAATTCTTGGGGCTTCCCTGGTGGCACAGTGGTTGAGAGTCTGCCTGCCGATGCAGGGGACACGGGTTCGTGCCCTGGTCCGGGAAGATCCTACATGCCATGGAGTGGCTAGGCCCGTGAGCCATGACCGTTGAGCCTGCGCATCCGGAGCCTGTGCTCCGCAACAGGAGAGGCCACAACAGTGAGAGGCCCACATACCGGGAAAAAAAAAAAAAAAAAAAAAAGGAATTCTCAGAGAAAAAAAGAGCTTATGAAAATTAAATGTGATAGAAGAAAATTTTAAACATTTTCTTATGATGATTGAAAAATAAGTTGAGGAAATTACTCGGAAAATAGAGGGGAAAGTTAGGAGAGAAAAAAAAAAGAAAATTAGAAGATGTATTCATTAGCGCTAACCTCCAAATTACAGGAATTCTAGAAACAGAGAATAGAGAAAAGGGAGGTTAAAAATAATCAAAAGCATCGTTCAAGGAAATTTCCCCAGTCTTAAAGACATGAGTCTCCACACTGAAAGAGCTAACTGAATGCCCAGAACAACCAGTGAATTATAAAAACCAAAACACAGAAAGGTATATCATGATGAAATTTCAGTGTGTTAGGGACAAAGAAAGTATCTTACAAGGTTCCAGAGAAAAGAAGCGGGTTTCGGGGCTTCCCTGGTGGTGCAGTGGTTGAGAGTCCGCCTGCCGATGCAGGGAACGCGGGTTCTTGCCCCGGTCCGGGAGGATACCACGTGCCGTGGAGCGGCTGGGCCCGTGAGCCATGGCCGCTGAGCCTGCGCGTCCGGAGCCTGTGCTCCTCAACGGGAGAGGCCACAACAGTGAGAGGCCCACGTACCAAAAAAAAAAAAAAAAAAAAAAGAAGCGGGTTTCATATAAAGGAATCAAAATGACAGTAGACCTCCCGACAACAATGGAAGTGAGGAGGCTAAAGAGAAGGGCAACCACTTCCAACCTAGAGTTTTTCTACTCAACTAAACTCTCCATCAAGTGTGAGGGTAGAAGGAAGATATTTTCTGTTATGTCTCCAAATTTTGTCTCCCATAGGCTCCACCTCAGGAAGCTACTGTGAAGCCTATGCTCCACCAAAAATCTGGGAGTAGACCAAGGAAGAAAACATGGTGCCCAGGGAAAAGAGGACCCTGTATGAGATAGGAGGGAGGCCCCAGTTAGATAGTGAGGAGAGAACCCAAGTCAGCAGCTTTGCAGCCAGCCTGGGAAGTACCCTGTCCAGACTGGTCCAGCCAGAAGCTCCGGGACCATCTCTTCAAGAAAATGAGATGAATAAAATACCTAAGGAGTTTCAGCATTTGGAATGATTGAGAGGCAACATTCAATGTGGGAAGAGTTTGTCACTAAATTAGTGACAAATACATGGAACGAAACAACTAAACAAACAAAAACAAAGTGATTTTTTAACTCCAAGAGAAAAATTTAGCAGGAAAAGGAAAACAATCATTATATACTTAGCACTTGGCTGTGAATAGTGTTTATATATTCATAATAAGGTAAATATTGAATGTTGATCTAACCAAAATCATGATCTAATTACTCTGGGAAACGGCAGGAAACGTGCGTGGGTGTGTGGTAAAAAGAGCAGGAGGATTTGGCCAAAGAGAGAGAAATCCTCCACTTCCATAATGGGGAATAAAGCGATGCCTACATTAAATATTTTTAAGAAATGTCTAAACACTGAAAAAGTAGAAGTAGTGATGTAAGCTCGCTACTTAGCAATATGAAGGGAAAGAATCAGTTAAAAGGAATTGAAGCAGGAACCGACTGGGGCAGGAGCTCTGCTGTATTTCTTATCAAGCCTTGCAGAACTTGTGGTATCTTTAAACTATGTGCCAGGAAAATGGTTATTAAAAAAAAAACAAAAAGACAAAGAACAGAAGTAAGAGCAGGAGGGGAGGAAAAGAAGAAGAGCTCAGAAGAGTCCAGTAAAGACTGGGCTCTGCAGTATTTTGGGCAAATTATTTAAATTATTTAATTTCTCTGATTTCTTCCTCAAAAAAATGGGGATAATAATACATATCTCACAGTGTTCTTTTTGTCTCTGATGTATAGTTACTATTATTTTTGGAACCACGGACAGAGCCATCCAAGGATTAACTCTAGTTTTCTCATCTGGACCGTGGAGAAAATCACCTGCCTCATTAGGTTGTTGAGAGATTAGGTGAAGTAACTAAGGTCAACCTCAAATGCTTTTGGAACCAAGCAGAATAGGACTGCAGTCACACATCCAACCTGATGCCCAGCGATGAAGCTTGCATGTAGAGAGAGGTTACTCCACGAGGGTCTCTGTGCATGGGGTTATCCCCTGTCTTCACAGGCAGAATGTCCTTAATCATCAGACCAGCCGTGTGCTCCTGGGGAAACAAACAAACACACACCAAGCATCATGATGCATGTGAGTAATCACATCTGGGCAGGGCATAACATGCCAGAAAGACTGTGCAGCTTTATGTACAGCTTGTCCACTTCCAAGAAAGGTCACTGACGGAGGAGCAATAGTAATCCAGGACTTCAAGACAGAGAATCTTCAGGTCTCTACTTCACCAACTGGCCAGTCGTCTCCTTTTTTTTAATATAAATTTTATTTATTTATTTATTTATTTATGGCCGCATTGGGCCTTCGTTGCAGTGTGCAGGCTTCTCATTGCAGTGGCTTCTTTTGTTGCAGAGCACAGACTCTAGGTGTGCGGGCTTCAGTAGTTGTGGCACATGGGCTCAGTAGTTGTGGCACGCAGGCTCTAGAGCGCAGGTTCAGCTGTGGCCCACAGGCTTCGTTGCTCTGTGGCATGTGCGATCTTCCCGGACCAGGGCTCAAACCCATGTCCCCTGCATTGGCAGGAGGATTCCCAACCACTGCGCCACCAGGGAAGCCCTCGACCAGTCTTTCCTTGAGATTCTGTTTCCTCACTGTTAAATTGAAGTCGGTAGTTAGAAAACGGACCTTACTGTGTGCTTATCATGGAACTTAAATGAGATTATTTGTATGTATATTTAAGTGTGTGCCTGCTCTTTATATGCAAATGACTATTTTCAAAGAAAATACAAATCCAGACTTAGTAAAGATGGACTTTATTCAGGAAGGAGTATTGCCAGGTTGGGGGAGGGGAAGGGACTGCTGTAGTAGAAGAACATTGTCGATTGTGAGATTTGCAAGCATCTTAAGAGTTGGGCAAAAAAAGGGATTTTCCTTTCCAAGGGGGAGTAAACAAGGCTGGAAAGAACCAGGGGTAGGGAAGTGGGATGGCTGAAAAGGTTGAATTAGGGGACAGCAGATCAGAGAATGTTTTACCCTGAGGCCAGCCTATTCTCAGGACAGTTGGCTGACTGAGGGTGGGCAGAAGTTCAGGGTCCTGGAGGAGGGAGAGGAGCATAACCAGAGCTCCAGTGATGAACATTTTGTTCTGAGTGATGGAGGGGGGCGGGTGGGGAACACGCTCTTTGGATAATTGTTTTGAGGCAAGGAAAGGGAATTTTGAGGGTGTGTATCTGGACTTGTCACAGGTAAACAAGGGCATCGTGGAGTCTTTCTTAGTCATGTGGGGAGGGTGGTACTTTTCAGTAGCCATCTTCTGGAACACAAAAGATGGGAGGATTTCTTAACTTTCACTGCTTTCCAGGATCTGAGGGCTCAGGTAAAATTTGACATCACTATCCATATGCTACACAGTAGTAGCAGCAGAAGCAGTAGTAGTAGGCATAGTAGAAGTAATAGTAATGGTAATATACACATATAAAATGAGGCTTAAAATAGAAATGAAACCTCCAAAACCATATAGGGAGGAAGAGGAAAACAAAGACTTATATTGTATTTAGTTTAGTCCTAGGCTTCCTGGCAACTAAACAAAAATGAAAACACTGTGATTCTCATTGATAAAAAGCAAACAAAAATAGGAAACCTTTTTTGAATGCCAAATTCAAAGCAATTTGTCCTATCCAGGCAAAGAATCACAAGGATCCAGAATGAACGACATGATGCAGAATTCTTATGGTAACTTCTTATGATAATCCTCAATAACAATTGATATGAAGACATTAAAACATTGCTTAATGAAAGCATTTCTCTGGGAACTAAACTTCTGTAGTCTAGAAATATAGTCTTCTCATGATGAAAATCATAGTTTCTTTTACCATGCTTTTAACGGAAACAAGGCTGGAAGATTTCTAATCCTCATGACAGCCCGGAAAGCAGATGTTATCACCCTCCTTTTACAAATGAGAAAACAGAAAGGGT
This sequence comes from Mesoplodon densirostris, assembly GCF_025265405.1. Classification (NCBI taxonomy): domain Eukaryota; kingdom Metazoa; phylum Chordata; class Mammalia; order Artiodactyla; family Ziphiidae; genus Mesoplodon; species Mesoplodon densirostris. The sequence goes on along the minus strand of NC_082667.1, from coordinate 117,927,812 downwards.
GAACTATTTTGCCAAGGCCACACAGCCAGAGGTGGTGGAATCACCATAAGGTTCAACCCCTTTCCATTAAATCAGACCACCTTCAGCTTGATACCTGGATTTGTTTTATGATATGATTGACCAGCACACTCTTTAGCCAGTCTTCAAATACCAATGGTCTCAGGCAGGCTTGGGACAGGAACTTGACAGTAGTTCAGGCTTCATCTCCCATGTGTGTATCCAGGGCTCAGACACTCTCCTCTAATTGAATGGAGACCCTACGGGTTCTTTTCAGTTTTTATCTTACTCAACTTTTTTTGCAGCATTGGATGATATGGAATATTCTTTCTGTTACAGCAGTAAAATGAAATAAATTGTATTCAGTAAAATTGTTCATTCTTTCTTCTGAGCAAGTCATAGTTTTGTGTTTCCTGGGGAATAGTTTACTTGGGGAGCAACTGGGGTTTTCAAGCCCAGCCACTCACTTGAATCGCTGACTTTCTCTCTATGGTTGTGAAGGAATATGTCAAAGACAATGTCAGGTTGTTTGAGGTTTCCACTAACTTCTCATTGGCCTTGACTCAATGGACAGAAAATGGATCACATAAGAACAGGATAGATCCCTGGTTGTCAATGTTCATATAAATCTTTCATTGGATGCCACCATGAGAATCGAAGTCCTCAGGAATCAGAGCAAATAACAGTTTAGAACATTCTAAACCACAACACCATTCTGATTTCTTTTTTCTCTTTTGTCCTCCCCCACCTTTTAAATTTAAAACTTTAAAAACATGTACCCCAATAATCTGCTCTGGGATTACATAGGGATGGATATCCTTGCTTTAGAAATAGGAGGGGAAGGAGTCCTCTAACTGAAGATGTGGTAGGCCTTCTGTTTGCCATGATTAGGAGTAGATAAATTGAAGGGACCAAGGGTCCTGGAAGCCTACCATGTTGGGTGACTTACTTCTGTTCTAAAACAGAATTACCATCTGGGGCAGATATCATCCTCCAAAATTGAATTGGCTCACCTAGGATAATCCCACAGATCAGATTAATCAGTCTAGCAATTTAGGAGTACATTTACAATTAATTTTCTTTGCAGAGTGATGAAAGCACTGCTCCAAGCTAGATCTTCTAAGGGAGAATTTTTGAGATTTTTCTATGACGGGGTACAGTAGTTGATGACAACATTCCCCTCTGGACATTGTCAAGACCAAAGTAATTTTGATCATCCTTATGGCCATGCTTTTCAAATGGAGTTCATACATCATGAGGGAAATAGGCAACATGCCACAGGGGGATGTAAAACCAGAGGATGAGTAAGGATCATTTTCTGAGAGTATCCTTTTCATAAAGACTTGTAGTGAGAAGTGTGAGTAATTTAACAGATAGTAATTTATCCAAAGCAATTACAGAGTATAAAAATAGTTTTATGAAATTTTAAGAGAAAGTGTGAAACTTTAAAGGGATTTCATGCTATTGACAAGCTACTTCTCAGACTCCTCAGGCTACACAGATTTTTCATTATTGGAGAGTAATTGTTCCTGGGAAATGGTCACTGAAAGTGAATCCACGTAGAATGAGGACCAAATATTTCATAGTAAATAGCAGGGGAAAAAGGGTAGACTAAACTTTTATATTGAAAATCATACAAAAAATGAAAAATAAGTTCATTTTACCCCATGTTTAACAAAATGTTAAGTTATAATTGCAACCATGCAGTATTTCTTTAAAAAGCAAATGAAAATTTAAGCTTTGGAAGGATTTTTGGCAGGGTACAACACGGTGTGAGACATCACCTTCCTTTCCTTTTTTTTTTAAACATCTTTATTGGAGTATAATTGCTTTACAATGGTGTGTTAGTTTCTGCTTTATAACAAAGTGAATCAGCTATATGTATACATATATCCCCATATCCCCTCTCTCTTGCATCTCCCTCCCTCCCACCCTCTCTATCCCACCCCTCAAGGAGGTCACAAAGCACCGAGCTGACCTCCCTGTGCTATACGGCTGTGCTATACGGCTGCTTCCCACTAGCTATCTATTTTACATTTGGTAGTGTATATATGTCAATGCTACTCTCACTTTGTGCCAGCTTACCCTTCCCCCTCCCTGTGTCCTCAGGTCCATTCTCTACATCTGTGTCTTTATTCCTGTCTTGCCCCTAGGTTCATCAGAACCTTTTTTTTTTTTTTTTTTTAGATTCCATATACATTGTTAGCATACGGTATTTGTTTCTCTCTTTCTGACTTACTTCACTCTGTATGACAGACTCTAGGTCCATCCACCTCACTGCAAATAATTCAATTTCGTTTCTTTTTATGGCTGAGTAATATACCATTGTATATATGTGTCACATCTTCTTTATCCATTCATCTGTTGATGGACACTTAGGTTGCTTCCATGTCCTGGCTATAGTAAATAGAGCTGCAATGAACATTGTGGTACATGACTGTTTTTGAATTATGGTTTTCTCAGGGTATATGTCCAGTAGTGGGATTGTTGGGTCGTATGGTAGTTCTAGAAAACTTCCTTTCCCTTTTGACTTTCACAGCAAGATCATAAAGAAGGTTATGTTTGCAAAATGTTCTAAATGTCTGTCAGCATTCTCAAGGGAGTTAAATCCCTTGTTATTCAAAAATTATCTTTTAGAACACCTATCAAGTTAACAATTTTGTCAATTTTCTCTGTAATTATGAGTGACCTGTCATTTTCTAAGGGCTTTGCATGAGTTTCAGTGGTTATCTAACACCACTTTCACTGACTTCACGAAATCCTGCATTTTGTGCCAGATTGCCGTCATCTTTGCGTTTTTGGGCCAGATATTCACCACATCTACCACTCAGACCACCAGGCAGACTTACAAACAATGATGCAGATGCAATGCGGGGGTGGGAGGGAATGTAGAGATGAATGCTAGGCTTAGGAGGGAGGCTAATTATATAAGTGGTCCATTCATTAGAGAATATTTTCACATTATGATGACATTTTTCTCCCCTATGTAGCCTTAGAAACTGCAGGGACTCAGAGACACTTACATAATAAAGAATCCATGCACACGCCTTTGCCATGAAGGATGCTCTGATGGAAAAGGTAAGATAGCTTCTACCACATACAACTTTGGGAAATTCATTGACCACTTGTTCATGGACTATAACAAAAGTTTTGAAGGAAAAATCCTTAGAAACCTTTACTTTGGGGTACTTCTCCAGCCTTCCCCTGTGACACTCCACCCTGTTGAGAGTCCTGGTTAGACACCTTAAAAACAATATCAAAATTGTTACCTGCTCAGCTGGTTTCTATACAAATGGATCTAATCCCATTCAGCAACAAAGAACATCAGCACTCCAGGGTCTCTGTATGGAATATAATATTGAACTACCTGCCATCCGTCATCTTTCAAAGGTGACATTTATGGAAGATTACCTGAGAAATACTGAATTTATCCATTTCTTCAAATTTTAAAATTTCTATCTTCTTCAAGCAGAAGTTCAGTTCTGGTCTAAGCTGTATCTACCATTGCAATTTGAGACAAGCCTAAGCAAATTTGGCAAACTGGTGAGGCAAGCCATGTAGAAGTCTATTTGCATGAAGGACCAAGGCACCTCCCAGGAAATAATCCCAAGGAAAAAGAGAGGAAGACAGGTTTTATTTCTTCACAAAGCTTGATGTCGGAAGGGGAAGAGAGAGGATTTCCGAATACAGCCTGTTGGGCGGGGAGGAATAATCATGTGTACAATATTCTTTGGGTTGTCCCCTGCCTTGTCTGGGCCTAGGAAAGGAAAAGGGGTAGCTTCACATAAAAATTGAAAGAGTTGCTTTCATTATAGTTTTGCTCGATATCGGGACACAGACTGCCTTGCTTTGGTGGATTTCTAATAGAATACGAGGCAATGGAGAGAAAGGCATTTTCTCCTTTTCAGTTGAGAGCACAGTGAGGTGTTCTGAGGGCTTTCTGAGAGTTCCATCTCACCCTGAACTTGAAGGGAAAGAGGGTCAAAGTTCAGCGTAGACTATGAGGCTGAGCAGGTCTGGTGCTCCCTGTGATGTTGCTGGGGCCCAACAGAAAAGGCAGCTGACGTGGGATTTAGGATAAGCTGATACCAGCAGAGGTGGCAGTGCCCAGTGGATGCCCTGCTGACTGGACTGGTTTGTGAGTGCATGTGAGACACTCCCTGGGTTCTCCTAGGAATCATTATGGGAAGACCTTGCAGAGAACTAGAAGTCCTGCATCTGCGGGTCTGAACAAGAGCCAGGAGGATGTAGACTGTTTTTGCTGGGATGTCACCATGTGTTCCCCAGTCTGATGTGACCAGAGCAGGGTGGTGTAGCAGATGCTGTCAGCACCCTCCCACACCTCCTTGGCCTGTACCACTTCAATGCACACTGGCCCACATGCCCCTGCCAGCACCTGCATCTCTTTGCCTGAGGGATTTCTCTGCCTGCTGGGGCCTGCTCTGTCCACCTGCGTGGCAGGCTGGAAGTGCCTGGGAATTAATGCTCCCAGGAGCAGCCTTCAACCAATGACTGATGTGAGTTGGTATACAAATGCCCCGGCTCCCTCCCCACTCAGGTATGATAACTCTGAGGCTGTTCAACAAGCCCTGAATTTCCAATGGGATAGGCTTTAATTTCCCTTTTTAACAACTAACTTGATAATACATCTTTCGGAGGAGCCTCTTTTCCTTCTTTAGCTCACTTGTCTACCCTCTACCGTTGTTTACTAACATTGTATCTCAAGTAAATGACATGTATTTGAATTCTTTTCTTAAGGTCTGCTTCTAGGGGAACCCAAACTAAGACAGATGGGTTACACTTGGAGCAAACTAAAGCAACTCTTTCAGGTTGATTTATCTTGAATATTCATCAATATGCTTTTGCTTTTTTTTTTGGCCATGCTGCAATTTGAGGGATCTCAGTCTCCCCCCAAGGACTGAACCCAGGCCACGGCAGTGAAAGCCTGGAATTCTAACCACTAGGCTACTAGGGAACTCCCCATCAACCTTTTTTTTTTTCTTTAACATTTTTATTGGAGTATAATTGCTTTACAACGTTGTGTTAGTTTCTACTGTATAACAAAGTGAATCAGCTATACGTACACATATATCCCCATATCCCCTCTCTCTTGCATCTCCCTCCCTCCCACCCTCTCTATCCCACCCCTCAAGGAGGTCACAAAGCACCGAGCTGACCTCCCTGTGCTATACGGCTGTGCTATACGGCTGCTTCCCACTAGCTATCTATTTTACATTTGGTAGTGTATATATGTCAATGCTACTCTCACTTTGTGCCAGCTTACCCTTCCCCCTCCCTGTGTCCTCAGGTCCATTCTCTACATCTGTGTCTTTATTCCTGTCTTGCCCCTAGGTTCATCAGAACCTTTTTTTTTTTTTTTAGATTCCATATACATTGTTAACATACGGTATTTGTTTTTCTCTTTCTGACTTACTTCACTCTGTATGACAGACTCTAGGTCCATCCACCTCACTGCAAATAATTCAATTTCATTTCTTTTTATGGCGGAGTAATATTCCATGGTATACATGTGCCACATCTTCTTTATCCAGTCATCTGTCGATGGACACTTAGGTTGCTTCCATGTCCTAGCTATTGTAAATAGTGCTGCAAGAACATTGTGGCACATGTCTCTTTTTGAATTATGGTTTTCTCAGAGTATATACCCAGTCGTGGGATTGCTGGGTCATATAGTAGTTCTATTTTTAGTTTTTTAAGGAACCTCCATATTGTTCTCCAGAGTGGCTGTATCAGTTTATATTCCCACCAACAGTGCAAGAGGGTTCCCTTTTCTCCACACTCTCTCCAGCACTCATTGTGTGTAGATTTTTTGTTGATGGCCATTCTGACCCAGTGTGAGGTAATACCTCATTGTGGTTTTGATTTACATTTCTCTAATGATTAGTGATGTTGAGCATCCTTTCATGTGTTTGTTGGCTATCTGTGTATCTTCTTTGGAGAAAGGTCTATTTAGGTGTTCCACCCATTTTTGGATTGGGTTGTTTGTTTTTTTGATTGAGCTGCACAAGCTGCTTGTATATTTTGGAGATTAATCCTTTGTCCATTGATTTGTTTGCAAATATTTTCTCCCATTCTGATGGTTGTCTTTTTGTCTTGTTTATGGTTTCCTTTGCTGTGCAAAAGCTTTTAAGTTTCATTAGGTCCCGTTTGTTTATTTTTGTTTTTATTTCCATTTCTCTAAGAGGTGGGTCAAAAAGGATCTTGTTGTCATTTATGTCAAAGACTGTTCTTCCTATGTTTTTCTCTAAGAGTTTTATAGTGCCTGCCCTTACATTTAGGTCTTTAATCCATTTTGAGTTTATTTTTGTGTATGGAGCTAGGAAGTGTTCTAATGTCATTCTTCTACATGTAGCTGCCCAGTTTTCCCACACCACTTATTGAAGAGTCTGTCTTTTCTCCATTGTATAGTCTTGCCTCCTTTATCAAAGATAAGGTGACCACATGTGCATGGGTTTATCTCTGGGCTTTCTATCCTGTTCCATTGATCTATATTTCTGTTTTTGTGCCAGTACCATACTGTCTTGATTACTGTAGCTTTGTAGTATAGTCTGAAGTCTGGGAGCCTGATTCCTCCAGCTCCATTTTTCTTTCTCAAGATTGCTTTGGCTATTCGGGGTGTTTTGTGTTTCCATACAGATTGTGAAATTTTTTGTTCTAGGTCTGTGAAAAAAGCCATTGGTAGTTTGATAGGAGTTGCAATGAAACTGTAGATTGCTTTGGGTAGTATAGTCATTTTCACAGTGTTGATTCTTCCAATCCAAGAACATGGTATATCTCTCCATCTGTTAGTATCATCTTTAATTTCTTTCATCAGTGTCTTATAGTTTTCTGCATACAGGTCTTTTCTCTCCTTATGTAGATTTATTCCTAGGTATTTTATTCTTTTTGTTGCAATGGTAAATGGGAGTGTTTCCTTAATTTCTCATTCAGATATTTCGTCATTAGTGAAAAGACACAGACTGGCTGAATGGATACAAAAAGAAGACCCACATATATGTTGTCTACAAGAGACCCACTTCAGACCTAGGGACACATACATACTGAAAGTGGGGGGATGGAAAAAGATATGCCATGCAAATGGAAATCAAAAGAAAGCTGGAGTAGCAATACCCATATCAGACAAAATAGACTTTATAATAAAGACTTAAAAGAGAAAAAGAAGGACACTACATAATCATCAAGGGATCAATCCAAGAAGAAGATATAACAATTGTAAATGTTTATGCATGAAGCATAGGAGCACATCAATACATGAGGCAAATGCTAACAGCCATAAAAGGGGAAATCAACAGTAACACAATAATAGTAGGGGACTTTAACACCCCACTTTCACCAATGGACAGATCACCCAAAAGGAAAATAAATAAGGAAACACAAGCTTTAAATGACACATTAAACCAGGTGGACTTAATTGATATTTATAGAACATTCCATCCAAAAACAACAGAATACTTTCTTCTCAAGTGCTCATGGAACATTCTCCAGGATAGATCATATCTTGGGTCACAAATCAAGCCTTGGTAAATTTAAGAAAATTGAAATCATATCAAGTGTCTTTTCTGACCACAGTGCTGTGAGACTGGATATCAACTACAGGAAAAAAACTGTAAAAAATACAAACACATGGAGGCTAAACAATATGCTAGTAAATAACCAAGAGATCACTGAAGAAATCAAAGAGGAAATCAAAAAATACCTAGAGACAAATGACAATGAAAACACGATGACCCAAAACCTATGGGATGCAGCAAAAGCAGTTCAAAGAGGGACGTTTATAGCAATACAATCCTACCTCAGGAAACAAGAAAAATCTCAAATAAACAACCTAACCTTACACCTAAAGCAATTAGAGAAAGAAGAAGAAGAAGAACAACAACAACAACCAAAAAAACCCCCAAAGTTAGCAGAAGGAAAGAAATCATAAAGATCAGGTCAGAAATAAATGAAAAAGGAATGAAGGAAACAATAGCAAAGATCAGTAAAACTAAAAGCTGGTTCTTTGAGAAGATAAACAAAATTGATCAACCATTAGCCAGACTCATCAACAAAAAAAGGGAGAAGACTCAAACCGACAGAATTAGAAATGAAAAAGAAGTAACAACTGACACTGCAGAAATACAAAGGATCATGAGAGATTACTACAAGCGACTATATGCCCATAAAATGGACAACGTGGAAGAAATGGACAAAGTCTTAGAAAAGTACAACCTTCCAAGACTGAAAAAGGAAGAAATAGAAAATATGAACAGACCAATCACAAGCACTGAAATTGAAAGTGATTAAAATTCTTCCAACAAACAAAAGCCCAGGACCAGGTGGCTTCACAGGTGAATTCTATGAAACATTTAGAGAAGCGCTAACACCTATCCTTCTCATACTCTTCCAAAATATAGCAGAGGGAGGAACACTCCCAAACTCATTCTACAAGGCCACCATCACCCTGATACCAAAAACAGACCAAGATGTCACAAAAAAAGAAAACTACAGGCCAATATCACTGATGAACATAGATACAAAAATCCTCAACAAAATACTAGCAAACAGAATCCAACAGCACATTAGAAGGCTCATACACTATGATCAAGTAGGGTTTATCCCAGGAATGCAAGGATTCTCAATATATGCAAATCAATCAATGTGATACACCATATTAACAAATTGAAGGACAAAAACCATATGATCATCTCAATAGATGCAGAAAAAAACTTCGACAAAATTCAACACCGATTTATGATAAAAAACTCTCCAGAAAGTGGGCATAGAGGGAACCTATCTCAACAGAATAAAGGCCATATATGACAAACTCACAGCTAACATTGTTCTCAATGGTGAAAAACTGAAACCGTTTCCTCTAAGATCAGGAACAAGACAAGGTTGCCCACTCTCACCACTCTTATTCAACATAGTTTTGGAAGGTTTAGCCACAGTAATCAGAGAAGAAAAAAAATAAAAGGAATCCAAATTGGAAAAGAAGAAGTAAGACTGTCATTGTTTGCAGATGACATGATAGTATGCATAGAGCATCCTAAAGATGCTACCAGAAAACTACTAGAGCTAATCAATGAATCTGGTAAAGTAGCAGGATACAAAATTAATGCAGTTAATTAACTTGTGCATTAATTAATTAATGCACAGTTAAATACAAAATTAATTAATTAATTAATTAATGCACAAGTAAATCTCTTGCATTCCTATACACTAACAAGTTATTTTTATAGAGTTGTTAATGCTTTTAGTTTTTATTGACTAAGCCCAGAATCTGCCAAAGGAGTCCAATTTCTTCAGTAGCCAGCTAAAGACATAGTCAATTCTGTTACACAGCACTTCCTATATGATGTTCATTGTGAAAAATTTCTTCTAAAATTTTAAGGTGGAAAATGTTTTTGCTTAGTCTGAGAAGCTGGTATAGTTCCTGTATTCTGATAAAGAGAATTAGATACCAGACCCTCTCCCCCAACACCCCTGCCTTATAGGAAAATCAGAAGTCACTGTGGAGTCCAGTAACAGTAAATATATAGAACTTTATCACCTGCATCTATAGACTTCTCTTCCCTAGTCTGGATTTCTGTTAAGGTATGTTTTCTCTGGTCCTGGTAATTTATTCCCATTTATATTTACCTCTCTACTTTTTTTTTTTTTTTTTTTTTTTTTTTTGCGGTACGCGGGCCTCTCACTGTTGCGGCCTGTCCCGTTGCGGAGCACAGGCTCCGGATGCGCAGGCTCAGCGGCCATGGCTCACGGGCCCAGCCGCTCCGCGGCATGTGGGATCTTCCCGGACCGGGGCACGAACCCGTGTCCCCTGCATCGGCAGGCGGACTACCAGCCACTGCGCCACCAGGGAAGCCCACCTCTCTACTTTTTATGTGCACCTCTTCATAAGTTTCCTCAAATCTGCTGTGGAACTAGTGGGCATATAAACAAGGTGTTTGATAAGCATTTATTTAATGAATTACATTTGGATGCCAACTCTGCAGAGATATTTTCCTGAAAATAGAGATCTATGAACCTTTCCTCCAGAGCAGCTTACCCCTTAGGGTGTTGCCTTTCAAACTCTCTAGATTCTGTCATTGTCTCTTTAGCTGAAATCTAACAGGGAAGCTATATCAAGTAAACGTAAGCAGACCTCTGGTTGAGATGTGTGGCTGAGAGGATGGGATCCCCTCACTCCGCTTGGACCATCCCCTTTCTCATCTCTGTGAATCACCTCCTAAGCCCTAATGAGGTCCCTGAGGGGAGCAGGTTGACAAACAGCTTTGGAGAAGACCCAGCAGGATGCAGGATGTGGCCCTGCTGCTACCCAGGAGAGGGACCCCTCCCTCCCGTGGGCCCTGTCTGCCCAACGGCCGAAGGATGTCCTCCCTGAGTTTACCTTAGCCCAGGTGCTGACTCACAGGTCAAGAACTAGCCTCCGAGCAGGCCTCTCCCCTGGCCGCCCGTTTGTCACTTCATGTCTGTCTGGACCTTCTTCTGGCCCGCCTGACACTGCTCGCGGCTCCCTCCAGGCTTTGGTGAGGATGGCGGCGTTGAGGGTGCAGCAGAGGTGAAGGGCCTGGGGACTCAGCGGGGCTGGGGGTGGAAGGAGCCTGCCTCACAGGCCCCCAGCTCTGCCTCTTTTCTGGAAGCTCTTGGTTCCAAGCTGAGACTCATCCCCTGCCCACCCTCCCGCCCCGCAATGTTTGTCTAATGAGGAAACACTTCTGACCCAGCCAGTTAAACATTTCTGACCCAGCCCCTTCGCCTCATTACTGCCAAGGCCAGAGCTAAAAAGGTGAAAGCTGGCAGCCTTGGGCTGCCTTCAAATTGGCAACTAGCCCTCCGGGTCTGTGTCTCGGAGGCCTGGCCTCTCAATAGGGCTGTGTTTTCAGTCCTGGTTAAACAAAGCCGGGCAGTCTCCCTCCTGAGCCTGAGCTCCCCATTCTCATCTTTCTATGGGGGATTAAGAGCTGCTCTCTTGTTTGGGTGTCACTCTGCCTTTGAACCGCTGTGGCTTCATCTGGTTTCAGGCTCAGCTTCCTGCCAGGAAGTGGATTTACCTCTGATTTGTTGTTACTCTCTCCACAGGACGACGCCCAGGGAGATGGAGGTTCTTCCTCCCCAGGGACCCCCACCTCGTGCGTGCCCTCCCCTCCCCCTTCTCTCTCCAGCCTGCGTCCCCAGAGCTGCTCCCAGCTACCTCCTCTGCACCCTGAATTCTCCTGCCGTGCCTGCGAAGGTGGGGACTCTGAAGGGGGGCCCAGGCCCTCTCACTCTGGGGGCACAAAGGCCAGCAAGCTGGAGATGGTACAGGCTGGACACGCGCTCACCAGGCTGAAGCAGGAGAGAGCCCCAAACTGAGTGAGAGGCTGGGTTGGGTCCCTCTCCAGGGTTGGAGTCCAGGAGTCTCTCTCTCACTATCTTCTTGAAAACCCCAGAAAACGGGTGAAAGGGGTGTTTCTGCCTCACATGCTAGACTTGCACTGGAAGCCAGATCTCTTTGAGTGCAAATCCAGGGCTATTTCTATCTTATCACTTTTTAAATGTGTATTTTACCTTTATTTGCAATAGATAGAATCTTACAGACAGAGGCCTTGAGGGATGGAGTGGTGTGTGTGTGTGTGTGTGTGTGTAGGTGTGTGATGTAGGAAAGGGGGCTGAAGGTCAATTGATGTTAGGTACATTGACATCCAGGCAAAGAGAGAAGATTTTTTTCTGGAGGGGAGGGTATTGTCCTTATTCTAGAAAAAATCTTCTAGAAAACATCAAGAGAAATATCAAAGTACAGTTTGGCTGACATTCCTCGTAGTGTATAGGAAGTGGTTGTCCAGCAACCAACTAAATAACTTCTGCTTTACTAGCAATCAGGGAAAGGTGAGCTTTGGCAATAACAATCCACATTGGCCCACATTTCTGGAAATCCTTCTCAGGGCCCTGAATATCTCCCTAGATCTCAAGGAAGAGAAGCTAAAGAAAGGTGGTGATCTCACCCAGGGGAGGAGACCATCTCTGGATCAGGACAGGTGTTTTTCCTTGTTTGTTTTTATTTTGTTTTACGTGCCATCTCCTACACAACCTGTTAAGGGAGAAAATCACCCCCTAAAACTGGGAATGAGGAATCTGCGGGGCACTGAGATGAAAACAGATTCAGGTGTGGGGCAGGGAGAACAAGAGAGATGGGTTGGGGGTCACAGAAAGTAGCTCGTGGGAGGAGGAGGATGGTATCAGGCAGCGAAAGGTTAAGGGCAAAAAGAGCTGAAAAGGGAAGTGTGGCCTGAGTGGATGAGCAGAGGCCGAGAGAAAGCCAGCAGATGTCACCCTCCAGGGCCTGGCCCTCCTCTGCACGCAGGTCGTGGGCCTGGAGGGTGCTGGCCCAGGCCCGTCGGTCGCTCTCCTCACAAAGTCTGGGTTGTGCTCTTGGTAGGGCTGGGCCTCCCGTCCCCAAGGTCTCGGCTGGAGCTGCCAGCCCTGGGAGCTGCCAGCCCTGGGAGCCTCCCTTTGGTGACAGAGGCCCCAGAGTTGTGCCAGTGCCCAGACCTAATGAGCAGCTCGTTGGAATCTGAGAAAGGACCAGGGCGCAAGGAGACATGCTAATTAAAGTGATTGCTGTTCTTTAATTAAGCAATCATCCCCCCAAAGAGGGCATTATCATGCAAATAGAGCCCCCTTGGGTGAGGTAAGGGCTTTGGGCAACAGCTGAGGTCTGTTAATAAGGCCCGAGAGAGTCCGAGGGCAGGGATCCAGCACGGCCCATTGACTGGGTGGCGGAGCCTGGGATGCGATCACGCCTCATCGCGCGCCCTTTGTCTCTCCAGGCGTGGGCTGCCGAGCATCGAGAGGCAGGGACCCCGCACCCCCTGCTGCTGTCCCCCTCCTCTCCTCCCCTCGCCTTCTCTCCCAGAGAGTCTTGCAGAGCTGTGCAGGCTGCAGAGGTTTGTGGGACAGTGTCTGGTTTGGGCCTTTGTGCAATCGACGCCCCAGTTATCAGAGCATCGGCGCAGAAGGGTTGGAATGAGGTGGGAATGGGGGCTCCTCCGTGTTCATAAGCAGGGAAGATTCTACAGGAGGATGAGCACCATACAGCCGCTGTAATAGAACAGAAAGAGACAAATTAGTCACCCACCCGGCTGACTGGGGCAAACTGCTTTCCCTCTCCAAGACCCAGTTTCTCATCTTTGTTTTGTTTTGCTTTGTTTTTACACATACATGTATCTATTCTTTTACAACTTCTTTTCCCATTTAGGTTGTTACAGAGTATTGAGCAGAGTTCCCTGTGCTATGCAGTAGGTCCTTGTTGGTTATCCATTTTATTTTATTTTATTTTATTTTTGCGGTATGCGGGCCTCTCACTGCCGTGGCCTCTCCCGTTGCGGAGCACAGGCTCCGGACGTGCAGGCTTAGCGGCCATGGCTCACGGGCCCAGCCGCTCTGCGGCATGTGGGATCTTCCCGGACCGGGGCACGAACCCGCGTCCCCTGCATCAGCAGGCGGACTCTTAACCTCTGTGCCACCAGGGAAGCCCTGGACAATTGTGTTTTAAGTAACTGAACGAACAGACTGAGGCTGAGTGGTACCAGTGCTGGGAGTCCCGTGCAAGAAGCAGGACCAAAGAAATCGATTATGAATCCAAGGAGCCTCAGAGACAACACAAAGCCAGCTCTGAGGTAAGAGGAAGGTGAGCCTTCATGAGAAGAGGCACCAGGGCCTAACTGGTGGTCACAGAAAGGCCACTGAGAGCAGGTGTCAGTGACTCCTGGATCGTGAAGAGGGAACCATACTCACACCTTACCATTGACAGTAATAGTAATGGCATAGCTAACACTTGTATTGCGCTCACTGTTCTAAGCCTCACAACAGCCTAGGGGATAAGTACTATTATGATCCCCATTTTGCAGATACAGACATCAGGTAATTTGCTCAGGGCCCCATCCTAGTAAGAGCCAGGATTTTAACAGAGATAGCATCTGAGGCTGGTCCAGCCAGGGAACTGGTCTGCTGTGAGGCTTCGCCGTCTTGCTGCACGGGAGTCAAGCCCTCGGCTAAATGCCCTTGTGTCTGCTGAGGCCGCTGCGTGGTCCCAGGCTGTGTCTGTACTTAGGGCTTTGGGTCCCCAACAGACAGCTAGAGGGCAAAGGTAGGATGGGGAGGGAGTCACTAGCCTGGTTTTGCCCGTCAGAGCTCGTGTCTTTCACTGAACATAGGCAGTCTCCCCAACCTGCTGGGCTGAGGTGGGGGGGGCGCGTTTGGTGCATCCAGAGCTGCCTTCCTCATAGCGTGCGTCTCAGGGTGGTGGTAGCGGCTTGTGCACTGTTGTGGGTACACAAAGGGCAGAAAGTCAGCAAACCAGACCGTCCAGTGAGGGGGAAGATCAAGCCTCTCACTCCCAGAAATCTTGGACCACTTTCAATTTGGCTTTCAACTCGCTGCAAAATAAATGTTTTGTGTTACAGGGACACGGAGATACTATCTCATCAGCCCTACTAGTTTAGCAGCACCTCTGCCAACCTCTCACTCGACGTTTGGCAGGGGAAGGAGTGTGGAGAAAAACAGGACCGGGTTCTGTTTGCAAAACATTTTCATCAGTCAAAAAACTGCCAGGGTGGTGAATATTAAATAAACCCTGACTCACAGAGACGGATACCTTGCTTTACTTTGCTGACCGGCTGGGTAACAGAGTTAGGTTATTTTAGGAGTGACAGCGCTAACATTCTGCAGACTTCTCAGAACGGCTCTGGCTTTTTCTGTACAAAGAACAATCCACAAAAACGCCCATGGTTTGCAATGCACAGGAGTCTGTTTACAGGACCACAGGCTCAGACCCTTTCCTTGGTCAAAAGCGACCCGGTGAGATCACCCATTTAATTGCCTTCCGCCTACAGGTGGGGCTGGGTGGCCTGAAGGTCTTCTGCCAGCAGACTTAGTGAGAGTGTGGCCCAAGTGTCAGGCCCTTACAGTGAGTTCCCTACGGACCAGCCCTGTTTTTTTTCCACTGCAGGATTTATAAGTGGGTTTGAAATGAGAGCACAGTGTTGCTTGGCCAGGAATAAAGATTTTCATTGTGTTTCAGTCACTAACCTAAGACACCATAATACAAGCCAGGCTCCACGGTCCCCAACTTGAGCTAGTCCTGGAGTAAAAGTTCATCCAAGAACAATAATAATAATAGTATAGCCCAAACTTACACTTACTACGTGCAAGGCATTCTTCTAATTCTCACAAAACCAGGAAGGAGGCGATCTTGGTACTGTCATTTTGCAGAGAAGAGCTTTCCTATTTTCTTTATTCTTAAGTTAGGAGAGTCTCCCATCCTACCCTTTAGCTTCTCTTCAGATCTCCAGGTTATCTCCCTCACTCCGCACATGAACAAGGTCTTCTGTTAGCCTTGAAACAGTCCAACTCAGCTCTTTCTGTGATTCTCTCCCCAAGAACCATTTCTTTCTTGCTCTAAACCCATAACCTCAGTCTCCTTCATAACCACTGAGTGTTTGTTTCTGTGCTGCCTTGCCTGGCTTTCTCACTGTTGTGGAGACGTATTTAAAAGGCTGCATAGCCTAGGGGTAAAGTGTGTGGATTCTGAAGTTAGCCGCTCGGGTTTGAATCCAGCTCTGTCTTCTCTAGCTGTGTCACCTTGGGCAAGTTACTCAGCTTCTCTGAGCCTTGGTTTCCTCATCTATAAAGCAGAATAATATGCCTATTTCACAGGAATAGTAAATGAGCGCTGTGCCTGGCACATAATAGGTACTACCTAAGTGTAATGCTATCTGGCCAAAAGAGACTAAGTGTCTCAAGGGCAGAGATGCTACCGTGTCTTTCTATAAGTGGCAAGTGAGTGATGAACAAGTAGAAAAAGCTTGATAAGCTTTTGCCTGGGTCTTTGTCTGCTCAAAGAAATGGTGAGAAGATACGTGTATCTTCCTGGGACCCCCTCCCAGGAAAGCAGCAAAATAGGAAGTAAAACAAAGAAGTGTAGAATCACTACATTTTTCTTGATAATATCTTGTAGGTGCTTAGTAAATGTCATTGAATAATTTCATTAACTTATTCAGCAAACTGATTAAAATTGAGAACTATGGCAGTTTCAGTGTTTAAAGGTAGAGAGAGAAATAAAGGAAAAGAGGGAAGCAGAGGGATGATGACAGATTTATCTCCTTCATGCCTTTGGCTTGTTTTTCCAAGTGCTTGTTAAGCTCAGCACCTTCTGAACCATCTCTAGGGCAGCCATGGGGTGGAAGCATGCACCGATCCAGGCTCGAGAGGAAGCACGGCGCTGAATCTCCAAACTGTGGCTGCTACTGTTGATAGAAAGAGAGGTCAGAGAATGACCACCTTCCTGGTGACTCCGGACAGGTCACAGGGCTCACCGACAGGAAGTCAGACGGTTGAACATCCCAAAGACGTCCTGAAATGTTTCCCGTGTTACAGGATGGTGAAACCAGCCCCTGGGCCTAGAAGGGGCCCTCAGGATTACGTGCCTCGTGATCAGGAGTGTAAGACACTGACGCGGGGAGAGAAGGGTAAACAGGGACTTTTAGAGGAGTGTGCCGTCTCTGAGCCATCCTCATGCGTGGAGGCAGTGGACTGGACCTGATGGGCTCGTATAGTCCCCAGAGGCATGGCTCCTGATGATTGGTTAAAAAGAGAATGCTCTCACTGTGGAAAAACGTCCTGGAGTCCTGACATTTTGTGTGGGTCTGGTTTATTTGGGGGCTTAAGTCTCAAGGCCCGCACCTCCATCCCTCCCTTCTTTCCTTCTTCAACAGGTCCCACAGCCCTCCTCCTCCAGCATTTGCGAAGAATGTTAAGCACAGTCCTTTAATCAAGGTGGAAGCCCTTTGTGAAGGGACCCAAGAAAAGCTGGGCTGCAGGAGGGGCTAACTGCAGAGTTGAGTTTTTTTTTTTTTTTTTTTTCGCTGCTGTGGCCTCTCCCGTTGCGGAGTACAGGCTCCGGACGCGCAGACGCAGCGGCCATGGCTCACGGGCCCAGCTGCTCCGCGGCATGTGAGATCTTCCCGGACCGGGGTACGAACCCGTGTCCCCTGCATTGGCAGGCGGACTCTCAACCACTGCGCCACCAGGGAAGCCCCAGAGTTGAGCTTCTGACAAATCCATGAAATGAATACAGAGGAGTGGGCAAAGAGGTGTTCCTGAGTGCAGGTGAGGTCTGAGATGGACCAGAGGGGTCTATGAATGAGTTCTTCCAAAGGTCTTCTCGTGCCCCCTCCCAATCTGGGACCAGGTGGGGGGTTTTTGCTAATTTCAGCCCCTAACACACTGCTGGTCACCAGGGAGATTGCTGGCTGTGGGGCAAGCAGAGAAAGGGTACTGGGCCTTAAACGTAGGCAGCACAGAGCCAGACGTGTGCTGTGATCTGGATGGTGGAGGAGACAGAAGATCCCCTAAAGGCAGAATATCTCCCTAGGTGTCTGCTGTAGCACCTGAGAGTCTGACTGCCCGGGATCCCAGGGTCCCAATTATAAAGCTGCTATCAGTTATTGACCCCCTAGATTGAATTAGCCTGAAAACATGCTGAGAAGCCCATGGCCAGTTTACATGGGCAGCTTGAAGAAACCTGGAGAAAATCTGTCTCTTTCTGCGTCACACTCCCCTCATTAACAAGGCGGTCCCTGGTGCAGGGAGGAGAGGGGCAGTGAGTAAGAACACGGTGTAAATTGTTCTCCATCCCTGCCGCCCCTCATAAACTTCCTTCACTTGGGTACCTAGCTCCCAGGGGCTGTCTCCCTACTTGCTTCCCTCCCTTTCGGGCGTAACTGTGAATGTAAAGGCTGAATCCAAAACTTGGGGGTGGGGGGCCTTCTCCAGTCTCCTATCTCTGTCCCAAGTGGTCAGAGTCCCAGGCTCTCCTCTCCTGGTGTCCCTTCTCTGCCCGGGTCCTGGTCCCCATCTCTCTATCCCCCAGGGATGTGATAAGGCTGAGATCTAATGCAGAGTCAGAAACAAAAAGTTTCCATTTCTCCCGGGAAATGTGGTACCCAGAACCTCCAGGACAGGACAGACAGTAATTGGCGAGCAGCAGGTGGTAAATGAGCTGGACAGGATGTGGGGAAGCATAGTGGCCGGCACCAGACCTGAGGCTGGGGGAGACATAAGGACTCTTAGAGAGCTCTGTTCAGAACCGTGTGTCAGCACCGATGCGCTCTGTAAGTACCTTTAACCAACATAGAGAAGAGAAAACACTTGGTTATGTAGGGCACAAGCAAGGGTAAGGATAATGATTCATGAGCTCGCCTTGTCTTTCTATATATGTATGTGTTTATTTGGTTAACAAGCACCATAGAATGCTTGCCATGTGCCAAACTTACCTCATATTCATAACAGTCTTCTAAGTTTATGTCATTTATGGATACCTTTTAATATGAAGAGCAAGTATTATCCTTATTACTAATATGTGAATGACCAGAACACAGACCGTTAATTCACGTGTGCTCAATTTTTCACTGCTCGTGTAGCATGATAGTCGTTCACAGCTAAAGCAGTGAGAGAAAACTTTAGACTGTAGGAGGAGAATTCACAATGATTTTTTACTATGATGATGATGATGATGATGATAAAAATAATAATAGTAGCTCTTTTAAATTATTGATTATGCTTTTATTATTTATTATTTCTGAGCCCAGTTCTTTGTATGCATTATTTCACTTCATCCTCACCACAGTCATAGAAAACAGGTACCATTATTACTGTTTCACAGATGAGAAAACTGATGCACAAAACATAAGTAATTTGTCCAAGAGGGAAGTTAGTTTTCATAACATTCTTTGCTGCTGATATAAGAAATATTCATGGGCTTCCCTGGTGGCGCAGTGTTTGAGAGTCCGCCTGCCGAT
Source organism: Mesoplodon densirostris (assembly GCF_025265405.1). NCBI lineage: Eukaryota > Metazoa > Chordata > Mammalia > Artiodactyla > Ziphiidae > Mesoplodon > Mesoplodon densirostris. The sequence continues at coordinate 117,908,976 of NC_082667.1, read as the reverse complement.
GCAGGGGACACGGGTTCGTGCCCCGGTTTGGGAAGATCCCACATGCCGCGGAGCGGCTGGGTCCGTGCGCCATGGCCGCTGAGCCTGCGCATCCGGAGCCTGTGCTCCGCAACGGGAGAGGCCACAGCAGTGAGAAGCCCACGTACCACCAAAAAAAAAAAAAAAAAAAGAAATATTCATAATTGATAAGGAACGTCTAAAGCAAGCTGGTGAATAATAAGAGCCATCAGTACCGCACACGTATTCTGTGCTGGCCACAACACAAGGTACGTTATACAATTTAAATCCTCAAAACCACCGGGCAGTGTATGGTATCTTTATACCTGTTTGGCTGATGGGGAAACTCACCTGACTTTACACAGTGTATGGACCAAAGGGCTAAACAGAAGACCTCCAGCATCTCCAGAGACGATCCCAGTCAGAACTGCCTTGGGTGTTAGAGATCCCGTCCCGAGGATTTGGAAAACCACATCCTTCAAGCAGCAGCTAAGACATTATGCCAAAATCTTTTTGTTCCGACCCATACTAGAGCCGTTACAGCTGCCAGATTCTGCTCTGACAACGCCAGCCCCTTAGAGACCTTGACATACTGTAGCTCATTTTTTTTCCTCTCTGGGAGGAAGAAAGGAAATTCTACCATAGAGATTAAGTGATTGGCCCAAGTTCACACAGCAGACAGGAGGCTAATGAGGGACCTGGGAATAAATCACACTGGACAGGTTTCCCATTCCTCAGTCAGTGCTTTCCTATGAGGCCGTCCAGCCCCAAATATCTCATTCGTCAGCTGCTACCCTTTGCAAATATCCCCAACCCCTCATCATTCCCTCTCAGGCCTTTTGCTTTCTTTCAAGTCTCAGGTGGGACCCCTTTGCCACCTGTAATTGAATGGCATGGAAGGTGGCATCCTCTCTGTTCAGCCCTGACCTCCGTTACACACCTGTCTTCTCTTTCCTGTAAAACGATCTCCACATTCTTTGCTAGTGCAAAGGAGATGTGTAAAGTAATTTTCTCCCGACCTGGTGTGTGGGTAAATTAATCTGGCATCACAAACCCAGTCACAGAGTTAGTTGATCTGTGTGTAATGGGTTTAGGCAGTGAGTCTCCAGAGCTTAGCCTGTTCAGCATAAAAAAGGCCATAGAGGGCCTCCCTGGTGGCGCAAGTGGTTGAGAGTCCGCCTGCCGATGCAGGGGATGCGGGTTCGTGCCCCGGTCTGGGAGGATCCCATATGCCGCGGAGCGGCTGGGCCCGTGAGCCATGGCCGCTGAGCCTGCGCGTCCGGAGCCTGTGCTCCGCAACGGGAGAGGCCACAACAGTGAGAGGCCCGCATACCGCAAAAAAAAAAAAAAAAAAAAAAAAAAAAAGGCCATAGAAATCTCTCTCTCCGTGAAATCCTCTTGCACACAATTCAGGAAATGTACAAGACAGTGAGAATACAGTCAACCTATTGGAATTTCTTTTTGAAGAAAAAAATATCTCGCAGAGGAAAACTGTTGATTACCAGCCTCTGAACCTTGGTAGGGGAATTCTCCTGCAGTCATTAGACGTGAAATTCTAAAGGCTTGGGGGAGGGTCAGCTCACTTAATAACATGTCAATATTAAATTACATCGTAAATAATCAGAACTTCCTGCATATTTAATGGAAACTTTGTTGTATAAATTTGGAAACCATCCAAAGGGAGACAAGCGACTTTTGTTATTGTTTAGCCCTCTGGGCCGAGCTTATTGTGGGATTCTGTTGTTGTTTTGAACTTTGGAACCTTTAGCAGAGAGAAAGGCCCTAAACCAATTAACTTTTAGATGGTCATTTTTCCTGCCCTCTTTTGCTTTAAATTGGTTAATGTTTTTTCTTATGTATATAAGATCCAATAAAATCCAAAGCCATGACCAACATCAAAACATGTGAAATCACTGTTTAGTTTGAAAACCTTCAACAGACTGAGCCAGTTTGGTGATGACCAACTCCGACCAAACTTGCTCTCCCTAAAAGGGAAATTCCTTGACATTTGCCATGTCTATTAGGTCATTTCTAGCCCCAGAATATTTGAGAGGCTCATGATATTGATTTGGGTTGGTATCAAATCCAACCAAAAAGGTTTGATTTTTCTACCATAAGCTACAATACAAATATAAAATTAGTTACTCTTATGACCCAAAGAATAAAGTCTCAAGTTCATGATACAATTCAATCCCTCCCCATGTGCCCCAACTTCTCTACTAACTCCACCTCCCACTGTTGCTATGCACCACTCTGCTCTAATCCCCTGGGCCACTCTGTCCAGAGCCTGCCTTCCACCTGCCATTCTGCCCTCACAGCTTTGCTCCCCTGTGCCCCCCACTCCTCTTTGGGAACCCTCCCCATTTCCCTACTTCTCTCTGAGTCTTCCCCAGCTTCCAGGATGAGGTCAAGTTCTCCTTCCTTCTTAAAGCCTTTCTCCTTCCACTTCAACTGAGAGTTATTTTTGTAGTCACCATTTTCTGAGATCCTACTATATGTCAGGTCCTATGCTAGGAATTTGACATGAGTTATCTCATTTAAGCCTTGAAAGGAGGGTATTATTTTCATATCAGATTTTTGTGTTTTGTCTAATAGTGAACTCCTGGGGTTTTAAAAAATAAATTTATTTACTTATTTTTGGCTGCGTTGGGTCTTTGTTGCTGCTCGCGGGCTTTCTCTAGCTGTAGCGAGCTGGGGCTACTCTTCGTTGCGGTGCACGGGCTTCTCACTGCAGTGGCTTCTCGTTGCAGAGCACGGGCTCTAGGCGCGCAGGCTTCAGTAGTTGTGGCTCGCAGGCTCAGTAGTTGTGGCACACAGGCTTAGTTGCTGTGCGGCATGTGGGATCTTCCGGACCAGGGCTCGAACCCGTGTCCCCTGCATTGGCAGGTAGATTTTTAACCACTGCGCCATCAGGGAAGTCCCACCTGGGTTGTTTTTAATCTGTTACAAGCAATGCTGCAGTAAATGACTTTCACATCAGCCTTTCACATGTGTGCAAGAGTGTCTGTAGGATAGATTTAGAGGCTGGGACTACTGGATCAAAGGGTAAAAGAGTGCTAAATTTTTATAAACGTCCTCAAATTTTCTTTCCTGGAGATTGTGCCATTTTTTATTCTTACCATCAATGTGCGAAACTACAACACAGGTCTCACTATACCTGTTTTATATATGGGGAAACCGAGGCACAGAAAATGCAAGATTATGTAGTTAATGATATTCAGGTTGGACTGCAAACTTGTGCTCTGGTGCATGCTGCTCATTTGGTATTTATCAAATAGTTATTTGTATTGTAACTTATTTCATGCAGACATAGGCTTAATCCTTCTAAAGCTTTATGTAAATTCCTTATGTTCAGAGACCCTCTGGTACACAGAGATTGAGACAATGAAGTCAACCCCAGGTGGGAGTGAGGGAGAAGGGGGACAGGGAGGAAAAGCTGGGAGACAAGTGCAAGGGGACATGTTACCACGCTGGCCGCTGCTTTCTGACACAAGAGACACAGCTGGTCGCTCACCAGGCTTTCCAGCTTGGCCATGAGAGGTGTCTCCAGAGGAGATGTACTGAAAAACCACGCCTCTGAACAGGGCGCGGCAGAGAAGGAAACTTCCTGTGGGGCTCCTGCTGTGTTCTCCTCACAATCGTGGGGGAGATAACACACCTGCGCTTTTGGGTTCAGTCACTTGGCTCTCTCAGCAAATGCAGGGAAGCCACATCCCAAGCTGTGCAGTGTCCAGGAATGGTGGGAGGAGCGCTGAGTGGGTCACTGCGGTGGCCGAGGGTCCTAGGGACAGTGAGGCCAAGGGAGCCTCAGGAGGCCCTCAGGTTTGTTTAATCCAGGTATTTTCTTATACCTCTTTATATATATATATATGATTAAACCTATATTATTATATATATAATCTAAGTTAAATGGCAAAGAATTTTATTGGTGATCTACATTTAGAAATTAAAGATGTACAAGAAGTGCTATAAGTGATAGCTGTTTTAAAATTAATTATTTTTTATTGGAGTCTAGTTGATTTACAATGTTGTGTTAGTTTCTGCTGTACAGCAAAGTGAGTCAGTTATACATGTACATATATTCACTCTTTTTTAGATTCTTTTCCCATATAGGATATTAAGAGTATCGAGTAGAGGTCCCTGTGCTGTACAGCAGGTTCTTATTAGTTATCTAACTTACATATTTTAGTGTGTCTATGTCAATCCTAATCTCCCAGTTTATCCCTCCCCCCTCCTTGGTAATCATAAATTTGTTTTCTACATCTGTGACTTAATTTCTGTTTCGTAAATAGGTTCATTTATACCTTTTTTTAGATTCCACATATAAGTGATACCATATGATATTTGTCTTTCTCTGACTTACTTCACTAAGTATGATAATCTCTAGGTCCACCCATGTCACTGCAAATGGCATTATTTTGTTCTTTTTCATGGCTGAGTAATATTCCATTGTGTATATGTACCACCACCTCTTCTTTATCCATTCATCTGTTGATGGACATTTAGGTTGCTTCCATGTCCTGGTCTTATGCCTCTTTAATTCAGTGCTTTACATCTAAAAGGTGCTCAATAAAAGTTTTTTAATTGATAAATTCATTTGAAGTGATATTAATACAAATAAATATTCCTATTATGGGGAGACATTAGTAATCAAGAGTCCGGCCTCTAGAGCCAGACTACCTGACACTGTCAGCTCTGACACTGACCATCTGTGGGATCTTTGTCAGGACACCTCGGGTTTCTGGGCCTCCCATATTCTCATTTGTAATATGGAACTAATGCTTAAAATGATACTTGGCATATAGCAAGTACCATATAACGATTAACTATTATTATAGCTAATTTTATTTAGTGTTTGCCATGTTCCAAGTACTAAATGCTTCATACGTATCATCTCAACTAATCCTCCCAGCAATCCTATGAAAGTATCAAGTGGGTATATAAGGTATTAGTATCATCCCTATTTTACAAATGGTGAAATCAAGACTCCAAGAGTTTAAGTAACTTGACCAAGTCAAATGAGGTGGTGTCAGAATTTGATTCAGGTCTCTTTCATTCAACTGTCTGTTGTGTTATTCTTGGAGAACCAGTTTTACCATTTATTTTGTATTAGAAAAGCACCCGATTCAGGCCTAAAATTCATTGAATGTACATCTGTGTCACTTAGTAACCTTCCCAGCTAGTCACTATGGACTTGGGCTTATGGTATTTCTCTTAACATCCTCTAGATCCCTTCAATGTCTGACCATCTCTCAAGGCCCAATGTCCCCTTATCCCATAAATTCTGATGACCTTAAACCTATATACCACTTCATCCACCAGCATCCATTAGCGTGCTGGACCTAATAGTTACCTGGAACTATTCCACTTTGGAAATTGAGGATTGTAACCAAAGACCTCCTGGCTTTTTCACTCCTCAATCCTGAAACAAGGGCCCTTTAACCTCATAGAAATCTACTTTTATTCAACTTTTCATTTTATTCCAGTCTATCACTCCAACTCAGAGCCTAGATTCTATGATTGATGATTTAAATTATTTTCTTATTAACACTGTGTATTAATCTCCTTCTTGCACAGTCCTCAACACAACTCCAAATCTGGATCAGTGTTATGCTTTCCCCTCACACCTAAGTGGTTAAATTTTGATAGATAGAGAAAGTCACACAACCATGTAGACTCCGTCACTACAAATTCATGATCTCCAACCTCAGCCAGGCCCTCAGCATCACTCATCAATCCTGTGACTGCTTTTCAACTTTCATTTTTCAACTCTTGTTTTTCCTAATGACTATTCCAAACCCTCACCACTTTCCCCAAGCATCCTTTTCAAGTCCCACACCTTGAGTCCCATAAACAACTTTCCCTCCAAATTCATCAGGATAATTGGGGGCTTTAGATATCGGAGTTTTAAAGATCTATCCTTGGCCACAACTTTCTAGAATTCCACATTCTTCCTGAGGCTTCACTTCTACTTTCATGGTATAAAAACTACTCTATGCTGATGACTTTCAAATCTAATACCTCTGGCTTGGACTTTTCCATCTAGTGGACACCTGTACTTGGAGGGTCCATGGGCACCTCAAATTCAAAAGTATCAAAATTAAACACATCATTGTTCCCCTAAAATCCTTTTCTTATTCAGGGCATGACTCTCTTCCTGGCTACTGTGGGTGTAGGGAGATGGCCACCACTCTCTCAATCTAGAAGGCTGATGTCATCCTTGAGTCCTCTCTCTTCTTTACCTTCCACATGCAATCAACTTCCAAGTCCAGCCAAGATTCTCTCTTGTTTCTAGAATTTCCCTTCTCTTCTCTGACCTTATTATGGTTGTCCTAGTTCAGTCTCTTGATCCAATTGGACTATCTGGATTCTTCAGAAGCTTCCACATTTTTTGATCTCAGGCTTGGCTCCCTTAAATCTGTCCTTTTTTTAATTTTTATTTTTTGGCCGTGCCGTGAGGCATGTGAGATCTTAGTTCCCCAACCAGGGATCGAACCTGCATCCCCTGCATTGTAGGCGCAGAGTCTTAACCACTGGGCTGCCAGGGAAGTCCCTTAAATCTGTCCTTATGGCTGCTGCTAGGTGATATCTCTAAATATAAACCTGGCCATGTCACACTCCCACTTAAAACTGTGCATTGACTCCCCATTGCCTACAGGATCGAGTCCCAGCTTCTTAGAATGACATGCATAGCCTTCTGTGATCTGGCTTCAGCTTCTTCCTGCAGTGCCTTCCCTTACCAATCCCTACCTGGCCTCTCACACTTCAACCACAAAGAAGAGTTTGCAGTCCCTTTGAGCTGTCTTGTTTCTTGCCTCTGTTCCTTTGTTCATCATGTCCCCTCTGCCTAGATGGTCCTTCCACTCCTTCACCTGTACCTGGCTAACCCCTACTCCCCTTTAAGGCTTAGTTCATGGGTCACTTCCTTTGGGACGTCTTTCTTGACAAGCCGCCCTCCACTCCCCCAAACTCTAGACTGGGTTGGCCACACTGCCCTTGTGCTCCATATCTGCCTGTTCGTTGCACTGAAGACGTCTCAATGTACTTATCCATCGATGTATCATTATCACAATTAGATTGGGAGCTCTTTGAAGCTTGGGACTGTGCCATATTTCTCTATGTACCTTTTTGCCTAGCAGTGGCATAGAGTAGGTGCTCAATAAGGTTGTAAAATATTACTTTACACTTATAAGTGAACAAATAAGTGAATGATTCATTAATGAAAAACGATTTGCCCCTGAAATGAATACTCCACTTTACAAGCAAGGCAGCAAGGGAGTAATCAGTATCCACAACATCATGATTATTTCTCAGGTCTGATTATGAGTAACAATAGGCATAGTGATATTCAACTGGCACTGTGAGAATTGGGGGTGCCCAGAATCAATTGGGCCCCAAGAGAGGACCCTAGAAGGGTCTGTAGTGGAACCGCTGTGGTAGGGGACAGCTAAGATTCTTACAGAGTGCCACAAGAAATCTGCAAGACTTCCATCCCATTCACACAAAACAGATAAACTTTCAATGTTTTTCCTTCAATGTTTCCAGGACATTTTATTTACTGATTGAAAAATCATTTAATATACCTTAAGTTAATAACACACAGACTCGGTTTGAATAAGTAAAAAATGGAACAATAGAGAACAAACAAGTAGAGTTCTTTTTTTCCCTCCTATACTGACTTTCTTAGGACCTGATACTTTCATAAAGACCCTGGATGTAGCTAAAGCAAAAAACTAAACTGTCTGAACATCACCACACTTTCAGAGCCTTTGCTTGTGAAATTCAAGTAAGAGGGTAAGGAGTTCTGTCATATTTCTCCTGACGTTCAGTACTGAGTGTTTTTGAATTCCAAGTATCATTAGAGCTCTTTCTGTAGTTAAATAGTAAGTAATGATGATGATGGTAAAAAATAAACTAACTGCTAATAATAATAATAATCATAATAATAATAATAATTAGTAGTAGTAGTAGTAGTAGTATATAGAAGTCACAGTCCCAAATGTCCATGCAGTGGCAGGTGCTTTCCACTAAGTATCATATTTATGCTTCACAACAACCTTTTAAACAGAAATTATTTCCCCCTTTTTCTGTTTGAACAACTGAAATTCAGTGAGATCAGATCACTTGGGGCACATCCAAAGGACGAGTTGGGAAGACTCTGGGGCCAAAGGTCGTGCTGGTTGCACCAGGCGACACTGAGCCTCTCCTAGTCTCTGAGAAGTTTTGTTACCTGCCTGCGTGTATGTGAATGCAGGGCGGGTGTGATGGGAATCAGAGGAAACTGCCTAAGAATCTAAACACTGAAAGTGGTTTAAAAGCGAAGGTATCAAAAGCGGGAAGCTGGAACCACAAAGCAGATACTAGGTACGAGCCAAGAGAATGGATGGACTGACTGGCTTCGCACACTACTTTGGTGGAGGGGTGAGGGGCCGGGCCTGGGCGGGGAAACGGGGGAATGTGTAGACCAGTAGTGGACCCGCCCCAAATGCCGCCTCTCCCGGGGAAGTAAAGGTGAGGGGAAAGGGAATGAAGGCATTATGGGAAACTCCGGGAACTGCTAAGGCCGCTCATCCTCACCCATCCTAAACCAAAGCAGAGACTGACTTCTCCTTTCCTGGGGGAGCTCTCTCGTAGAGCAAACAGGAGGGGGACTGGGAGAAGGACCTGCACAGAGCGCCCCCCCCTGCACGTTGGTACGGCCCATTCCCCCCCCCCCACGCCGCTGATCTGGCAGGCTGCGCGCGCACCCTCCGGCGGGGCGCGGGCCGTCGGGGAGCTACGGCCTCCGCGGCCGCGTTCCCTCCTCCACCTCCTCGCGTGCTCCTCGCTGGCCCAGCGCCCGCCGGGTTACGCGCCCGCGCGCCTTGGAGGGGAGGAGCGCGGCCGCGGGGGCGCGCCCCGGTGACTCCGCCCCCCCCGGGCTCCCCTCCCCTGAGTCCCGGGTGCCCGGCTCGCGCGGCTCGGTGTGAGGAGACTGGGACCCGGCGCCGCCCGCCCCCACGCCCCCGCCCCGGCGTGCGAGGCGCCGCGCCCTCCCGCTGCCCTGCCCGGTGCATGGAGGGGCCCGTTCGGATCGCAGCCGCCGCTGCCGCCGTAGCCGCCGTAGCCGCCGCCAGCGCGCGGGGGATGACCTGGGGGTGGCTTTCGGAGCCGGCTGCCGCTCAGGAGGTCTGGGGGCTTAGCCAGCCCTGCTTAGAGGTGCGGGGGTGGGGTCCCACCTAAGGGTGGGCGGGAGGGGTGGCCTGGGGACACCGGGCTTGGGCGCCACGAGGCTTGGGAGCTGGAGGTCCGGGGGCGGGCTGGCCGGAGTGCCCGGGAGGGCGTGGGGGTCCAGGCTGCGTGCGGGGTCTGGGGAGGGCAGCTGACTGATGCGCAGTGGGGAGCGCCTACGTCCCCAGTCCTCGGGAACTCTGAGCCACCTCGTGGGAGGAGGCGGGGTGAGGTGTCAGTGACATGATTAAATCTGTTTGACAATGATCTGCTGGGGCAGGTGAGATGCAGCATAGCGGAGAGCACGGGGCGCCGTCACGTTTTCCCAAGGGAGCGGGGTCCCTCGCCTCTCTCAACCTCCATCCCCGCAGAGCGCCCGCGAGAGACAGTGATTTATGTGTAGGGAGAATCAAGAGAAATTTCCTGCGCAATGTATCTTTCTCTGCCTTCACAGACTCAGTGACTTCCCAGCCCCAGGGAGCGTATTTTTCCTTCTCCTCTGTATAGATTTCTGTGGATTGCATTATCATTTGCTAAATGCATTACAGCTCGCTATTTATTTCACTCTGCAGCTTCCAGACCTTTGTTGCATTCTCTCCACATCTAGGAACTTCAGTAATAAATCACCGAGGGGGCTAGAGAGGCTCTCTCGCCTTTCCCTTCATTGTTCTCCCAACCCCACCAAATCAGGTGGAAAGCTCTCCAAAAGGAGCTTTCTCCAGAATGCCTGCCTTTCCCAGTCCGGACTCCAGAGGGTGGCAGGTGCCTTAAGGGCAGGCTGCTTTCCAGTTGAGATCTAGAATTGAGGGAACCTCATTAACAGAACCTCTGTGTCCTGAATCAGACACCTTGAGAAACAGAAGATAGGACTAAAAGGTAACATGAGATTTAGTCTCAGGCCAGTGGCCAGTAAAGATGAAAGAGGCCAATTCTGATTCCATGCCTCACTGATGCCACAACCCACAGATTCTCCAGCTGACTTTTGGAATACCTAGTGGACGGTGTCTACTAGGAAAGGGTGGGGAAGAGGCTGGAGAATGAAATGGATTTATTCTCGGTATAATTAAACGTTCTATTACATTTCATAGCTCATTTTTTGGGGGTAGTTTATTTTAGCTGAAAATGCGGGGGTACTTCAACTTTTAGGACAAGATGAAAGAAAACTCCAGAAAACTGTAAAATTTAAGTTAGTGCTTAACTAGAAAGCATTCTTAGGAACCCAGAGAGGCACCAAATACTGTAGTTTCTGTTTTGCACATGTTGAAATGAACTACCTCATACTTGAAATTATATGAGAAGGATGGAGAAAAAATGTTTCATTTTCTAAAGACGTGACCTGGGTGTGTGTTTGGCAGTGTGGAGCAGACACATTTATATTTCTATAAAAAACACACAAGTGTATATTGTTTAACTTTCATGCAAAAACTCGGATATAGTATTTGGGAAATCTGTCTTCGTTTGAATAGTTCAGTCAACCAGGAAAATCAGTTACTAGAGGTACCGCGCTATTGTTTGTGTAGTAGCTCACTTGCGATGCTTTGATTGATTGCCATGGTTCTCATCAACCTCCTCTTCTGTGGAAAGTACTTAAACAGCTTTGACTCTCCAGCCGGGAAGTACAGAGAACCCTTAGGACTTGGAGCATGCTGATCTAGCTTGTGTCGGTTGGCTTCTAAGTCAGTGTTACTCCTTGCCTTCTTTGCAGGTGGCTTGACTGTGCATGGGAGGAATTAAGTTCACTTTAAGATAGGACTTCCCCCACCTCTGCCCCCATCTTCAAGGTGTATATAAAGAGGAAGACTTTATGTTGGATTAAGAACTTTTGCCTTAGGGCTGGGCTCTAAAAAGGTCAGGTAAAACCTGTTGACTAGCTCTTGTGCTTTCTTCTTATTTTTCCTCTTTGCCTGTGTGCTTTCATGACTTTGTGGATGATTTCATTTATGGTTTTGTCAAAATGTAAGTTGAAGTAAAATGTGTCTTCTCTAGAAATGTTTCTTATGCAGGCATTTAGACTAAAAATTGGTATTGTTCCTAAGTAAAATCCTGGAGAAATGCTTTCAGGAATTAAACATTATTGTTGTGAAATCAGGCTGGAGATAGGAAATTAAAACTAATTAAGTGAAAAATCTGTTAGTTTTAACACATCGTTACGTTAGCCACTGCCTTGTGATTAGCATTTGTACTATGTAGGAGTGCAGATAAGGCAACACATCGCAAGAGAAGATGAGCTGTCTAGAGATAGCCTTTCTTTAGATATATGATCTTACTACTTAATAGAAACTAATTAGATTAGAAAGGGAATTTGGAGTCTGGTTGCTAAATAGATTGCTCTGAAGGACTTGATTCTTCTGTGGTTTTTGATGGGTGCTTTTTTCAAGAAATTTTGTTAACTTGAATTAGAGAATGCTTTATTGTTTTTATTGAATTTTTATATTGTAGACATTTCATTGATTTATAAACATTCCATTTATAAATTTTTGTTGTGTATATGGTACTAACTCATTTTCAAGAGAATGGGGAGGAGGGCTTTACTTGATTCTTTTCAATTGCAATTAAGAGATGGTATATGGAATATACTTAATGTTACTTTAAAAATATTGGATTACAATTAAATGAAAAACTGGCTGTTGGGGTTTTTTTTTGTTTTTGTTTTAATCCTTCAAGTTTTCCCTCATTGTTCGTGCTCTTTCCCCCATTGTCAGGCTTAAAACATACAGTATCATTGTCATCTGTCCCCTGAATAATGGTCCTGAGGTGATATTATTAATGTGGCTTTTTAAAATCAAACTAATTATACTTGCCTAAAAGAGCCACATGTGTGTGATTCTAGCTGCCTGGTGCCTTTTGAGAGCCCTGGAGACAAGCTAGTGAATAGAGCTGAAAATTCATTCTGTATTTGATTAAATGGAACAGACTTGCTGCTCCTTACCCCAGCAGGGGCGATGAGATCTCTTGATCCCCGAAGCGGCTCCAAGACCCTGGGAATTCCATTAGCGAGCACCTGAGGAATTTCTGCCCTGCAGTGCCTTTTTTGTATGTGTGTATGTGCGTGTGTGGAAAGGGAGGGGAGCCGAGTGGTGGTGGTGGGGGGGGGAGGGTGGCGGGTGGGCGGAGAGAGGCTACATTAGAAGACTCCATATGTTAGCAGATCTAAAATCAAGACAGGACTTAACAGCTTATCTTGTAAGCGAAGAGCCCAACCCAAAGGCAGATTGCTGGTCAGGACTTTCTTACAAGCACAACCGTGGTGATGTGTCTTTACTCTGAAGTGCACGCCGCTGTAAGTACAGAAAGTCACTTTTCTGCTTTGCCTCCGAAGCACAAGCATATACACGTTGCAGACTGGTAAGTTTTCTCTGAATGATCTTTTGATAAATATGTAAAATCGTGTTACAGTTAGGTCTTGCCTGTAAGGGCTGCTTTTATTGTTTTAATAACTTTTCAACCCAGAGCAAAATCAGCCTTTTCTGTGAAGCAAAGTATTTTGCAGAGATGAAATGCTTGTTTGAATAGGCATATTTGAGTTTGCTCTTTTGTTTTTATATGACTTTTCTTGTGTTTTTGTAACATTATTATTACAGAATTTAAATTCATTTAGGGTATCTCTCTTTTCTGTTGTCTTTTGAAGAATTCTTTCTGATTGCTAGTATTTGTTAAGGCATCGCTTTGCAGACTTGCCAGCAGCTGTGCGTAAATGAAAATATATCTACCAAAAATATCCTGTAAAATCTTTGGAGCAAAATTTTTGAGAAACATCAGCGTGTCTTCTTCTCCCTGCCCCACCTCCCCTGCCCCTGAATAATTTTTGGATACAGACATTCCTCAGAATATGAGCCCAGTTTGATTCTTGTGTACTTTTCAAGGAAGAGCAGTTCTGAATCTTGGATGGTCTAGTTAATTGATTTTCCTCTTCTGAGAATAGTTAAAAATGAATGTGAATTCCAGTGCTTGTAGTTTTCAACTAGTGCAGAGTGCAGTAGCCTATTTGATGGTTAATTTGATGTATTTTGTTTCTGATTAAAATCATCTTGTGTGTCACACTTCTCTCCATCCTATTCCCGTGCAGTCCTCTACCAGATTCTCCTTACAATACTAAGTGTTTAGAAGATAAAGAAGCCTTTTAGAGAATATTTAATTTTTTTCCCACCTTCATCCTGGGCTTGCCTTCTAGTAGTATGGCCAGATTGAAAGAACTCTGGAATGAATGGGAGTAAACACTAAAGTTAACATTGGGCCTGTCTCGGTTCACAGTTGTTCAGGCACTTTGCTGTGTGATGTATTTTGATGGCCAGAGATAACGAAAAACTACCCCAAAGCACATTTTGTTCTGCTACATATCAGTTGGAATGTGAGTCAGGACTTCAGTTCTTGAGAACCAGTGATGTGCTTTTAACCATAGAATTAAGGAACTGTGAAGTTCCTTACATCCTACTTGAGAGGGGGAAAAACACACAGGTTATGTTACTGAACTTAGATATATTCTGCTTACGTTTTGTTACAAAATTTTTATATTGCCCTAATGTAAACATATAGCTTGCTTTTCAGCTATTCTTGACATAGACTAGCTCATCTCTTTTTATTCATGTGAGCTGGGGCAGTGATCTTGACCTAAGCCTTGGGTTCCTCATTGCTGAAATGAGGATAATAACCATAGTATCTGTTACCGCTGTTGTGTGGATTACATGAGATACTGAAAGTAAAGTGCGTGGCACATTGTAAAACCTCTATGAATGCTGGCTGCTGCTATTTTAAGTAACTCCTCCTGTACATGTTAGTCTGTTACTTTGATCCAGAAATGATTTCTTTTGAAGATTAAATAATGAGGAATTCTCTGAAGTTAGTAATAGTGTGGGCACGTGGAACTGCTATAGTTTCAGTATGCTACAGTTTTCTTCATTTTGCAATTGAAACTTAAAAGGCACTTGGAAACAATATGTTGCAATTTTTTTCCTGATTGAGGTATAATAGAAAAACGTACACAAGTGTACAGTTAATGTATACTCAGTGAACAGCCAGATGAAGTGTCATATATGCACATGTGTGGTAACCGTTAGCCAGATCAAGATGTAGAACATTTCCTTCATTGTGGAAGGCTCCCTGGTGCCCCTTCCCAGACTAGCCCACCACCCCCAGCAGACGACAACCATTTGGACTAGCCTCACCGTACGTGAGTTTTGCCTGTTCCCGAACTTTATAAAGGTAGACTCATACGATAAATACTCTTTTATATCTGGTTTCTCGCACTGCTCGTTATGTCCAAGGCCCATCTCTGTTACTGTGTACGGTAGGAATTTATGCTTTTAAATTGTTTTAGCGTCTTTTGCCTGTTTTGAAATTCATAGTAGTTCATTTTGTTGGCACATTGAGCATGTGGTCATTGAGAAAACAAGAAAATAACAACATTTCTTCCTAAATTATTAGAAAATCAGATCCCAGTCACTATCTTAGAAAAATAACCATGACCTTCTTTTTATACATAAAGTTGGGTTGAAGGTAATATAATCACCTTCAGTGACAGTTCCATAAACCAAATCTTTTGATAACTGCATTCATTTTATGTGTGTGTGTGTGTGTGTGTTTTTAGAAGCAAAGGGAGGGAGCCTCAAAAGAGAGAAGGACCACCTAAGGTAGCTTATAACCTTCATGCTTAGGATTTAATACTTAGAATGGTACAGAAGTAACCACTAGCTCAGCAATAAGCACAATATTCCCTAAGAAGAAAACAAAACAACACAGTGTGTTCTGGAAAAAAAAAAAATCCACCAATAGTGGAAGAAAATGGAGCAAGGATGTTGTTATACTACAGGAAAATTTTGAAGAATGGGACCTTACATTTATATCAGGAGGAAGAATTTTGGCTACTAACTTTCTGAACGGTTGCTGTCAGGCTGTGCTTATATGTTTGGAATTTCTGTTTGTGTTGTTGGGATTCCCTAATATGCTAAATAAAATTTATTTCACTAAACAATGAAACAAGAATACAAGGTGATATTGATGAATCAGAAGTGTGTTTTTTGTTTTTCATTTTGAAAGGGGCTGCGGTTGAGGTTAATAGCTTGCCATCATCATATTTCTGTTCTTGGAAATGTTGATGAAGGATTTTCTGGATGTTCTGCTTGAACACAAGCCACTTCTCTCGTCGGAGACATTGTCTTTTTCAGCATTTGTAATTTTATTAAATCTTATTATTCATAGCTTCTTGACACAAGGTCATTCTTCACATACAGCCATGTGCAGGATGGGTTCCTCTGGACTCCAGAGGGGGCAAGTTGTCCCCTTTTCTCTTAATTCAGAGCACCAGTGGCCAAGACTTCAATGGGGGTGGGAGGGGTGAAAGAGTAATATGAGATTCATCTTTTGTCCCAGAGGGGCACTCCAAAGATTCAGGTTTTGTTTCAAAAGAAGGAAGAACTGTTGACAAATAAAATTGCCCCATGTTTGGAAAATGCTCCTTTGAAGAGGCATGAGCTCCTTATTACTAGATGTGTTGTAGTGGCATATGGAAAAGATGGTGCGGTAAGAATCTCTTCCTTGGGTGAGAGTTGGGACCACGTGACCTCCAAGGGCCTTTGCCTTTTAAGTCCACTAAACAGGCTCTTGTGGGGGAGCTGTGCTACTTAACCACCACATACAGTAGTCCCCCCTTAACCCAGGGTTCTCTTGCTGCAGTTTCATTCCCCTGAGGTCAACTGCAGTCCAAAAATATTAAACAGAAAGTTCCAGAAAGAAATGATTTATAAGTTTTAAGTTGTGCACTGTTCTCAGTAGTGTAATGAAATCCCGTGCCATCCCTCCCGAGTTCCCCAAACCTTCAACGTTGTTCTGCTCCTGACATCCAGCCATTCACTTCGTCCTGCCTCGGTGATCCAGGATCACCTGAAGCAGATGATCCTGCTGACGTATCATCAGAAGGTCAATAGGAGCCTAAGGCTACGTCACAGTGTCCACATCAGTCACCTCACTTCATCTCATCCAGTGGGTGTTTTGTCATCTCACAGCATCAGCATCGTCATAAGAAGGGTGATTACAGTACAATAAGATATTTTGAGAGAGAGAGACCACATTCATGTAACTTTTTTTTATTTTTTAGTTTTTTTTCATGTAACTTTTTTTTTTTTTTTTGCGGTATGCGGGCCTCTCACCGTTGTGGCCTCCCCCGTTGCGGAGCACAGGCTCCGGACGCGCAGGCTCAGCGGCCATGGCCCACGGGCCCAGCCGCTCCGCGGCATATGGGATCCTCCCAGACCGGGGCACGAACCCGCATCCCCTGCATCGGCAGGCGGACTCTCAACCACTTGCGCCACCAGGGAGGCCCTCATGTAACTTTTATTACAGCATATTGTTAAAATTGTTTTATTGTTACTCTCTTACTGTGCCTAATTTATAAATTAAGCTTTATCATAGATATGTATGTGTTGGAAAAAACATAGTATAAATAGGGTTCAGTACTATCCACAGCTTCAGACATCCACTGGGGGCCTTGGAACGCATCCTCTGTGGATAAGCCGGGGACTACCGTACCTAATTTTGGAGGGAGAAAATGTGTAAAAAAAGTTCCAAACGACCACTGGATAAATAAATTTTCTCAAATTCTCCCTAGTTTAAAGTTGAGGAATGCCTCTTCTTGTTGACCCTTTTCACGTTAAATGTAATTTAGTTTATCACTAACAAGTAAATGTCAACTATTCTTTCTTTTTTACTTAAAGAGAGAACAGGGACCTTTCCAAAATTCTATCAGTATCAGAAGCGAAAACACTTTACAAGTATAGTATTTGCTACCATTTTAGGTAGGTACACACCTGAATTTACTTGAAGCCCCTCTGTTGGCCGAGTTATTTATGCACTCCTACAGCAAATTATATGTAAAGTAAAAATAAATAAATGTATCTCTTGTCTCTCTACCTTCTCTCCTCCACCCCAATTTTTCCACACTTGAATTTCAAGAGAGAAATAACTCACGGAGGGAGAAAGGCTGATATGAGTGACTTATCCAAGCAACAAAGCTGTATTCAGGATCTTTTCTGGAGTCCATGGTTATTTACTATAACCAGGTACACATCTGGTGTCTTTAGATATATGTTAATAATTTATGTTAATAATTGCTATTTAGAATGATTGAAGGGAGTATAGAATCCCGAATCACCAAAATAATATTTTGTCTATTTTATGAAGCAGAAAAATATAATGAGTTTTGTCTGTTTTGTATTGACGTATACCCATACAACCGTCTGAAGCCTCTTGTAACCTCTGAGTGGCTCTCTCTCTTCTCTGTCACCGTTACCTTACCCTTCCAACTTCCTTTTCGAATTTGGGGAAGGGGATCAGAGAAGATGAGACAAAATGTGAGACAAAAGAAGTATCTTCGTGACTCCTTATCAAAATGCTGCCACCTCACCTCCCTTGTCTCCTCTCTTGGTTTTCCCCGCTTCCACATCATCCATTTTTCTACATTTTGTCAGAGGAATGATCTTCCAAAAACATAAAACTGATCGTGTGGGCCTCCCTGGTGGCGCAGTGGTTGAGAGTCCGCCTGCCGATGCAGGGGATACGGGTTCGTGCCCCGGTCCGGGAAGAGCCCACATGCTGCGGAGCGGCTGGGCCCGTGAGCCATGGCCGCTGAGCCTGCGCGTCCGGAGCCTGTGCTCCGCAACGGGAGAGGCCACAACAGTGAGAGGCCCGCGTACAGAAAAAAAAAAAAAAAAAAAAAAACTGATCGTGTGACTGCTCTCCTTAACATCAGTTTCTTCAAAGGCTCTGACTCCCTTATTAAAACCCAGGTCTTTAATAGGGCACACAGGGGTCTTTACCTACCTGGTGCTTCTGCCGTCCTCCACCTACCTTGCTTTTTCTCTTGCAGTCTGGGAACATGTCTCTCGTGGTGCTGATGTTGTGTCATCATTTTGTATGTGTCTCTCTCATCCTTATCTTAATCCCTAAGGACAGACAATGTGATTTTCCCTTGTATGTATCCCCTCTCACCCCTTTCCTTGCCCTGTGCCTAACAAATACGAAACCCAAATATCCCGAACGTATGAGTCCTAAAGTGGTGCTTCTCAAACTTTAATGTGCATTTGAATTTCTTGGGGCGGGGGTGGGGGGAATGTTAAAAGGCAGATTTTGATTTCGTAGGTTGTGGGTGAATCCCAAGATTCTCCCTTTCTAACAAGATTCCAGATCATGTTGATGACACTGGGTGGACCACACTGAATAGTGAGTTGCTAAACTGTCACCTCTAGACCCGTGAATGATTTCAACACACAACTCTGCTCTTATAAAGCAGAAACTAATGCACCATTGTAAAGCAATTATACTCCAATAAAGATGTTAAAAAAAAAATCCAGTGAAATCAGTGACTCTGCATGTCAAGTTCAGGCATATCACAGCTTCAAGTAATGAAGGTTAAAAAAGCTTTAGATAAAGAAAAAAATAGTTAAATATTGAAGATACTAGGACATCTATTGTTACATTATTACTGGAATGCTGGCCAAACATCTTACATATTTAAAATGCATATTTTCATTCTGTGCTACATTAGTTTGTGCCCAGAGAGCTGATGTCATGTTTTGTCTGTTTTTTAAATATGTAGTATTAGAGGAGTTTTCCTGGATATCTAGGTATTAAAAAGTACATTCTGCCTTCTGTCTCTTGCCAGGGAAATTTCTGACAGTTATTGGCTTTTTAGGTATCAGAATAACAGTAATTAGTATTTTCTATTTTACTATCATTTGAAGTCTGTTTAGTGAGTAATTGTACACACTGTCTGATTGGAGGTGAAATTCGCAAGGGGGATGAATGTCTAACGGATAAAATACTACTTTTATCAGGCTGTGAAATTACTGTAGTGACATCAGAATTTGGCAGCCTCTTTTATTACAATAAAAAGAAAAATAGCATCCTAAGCTAGGGATAAGATTTTTCTTGCCCATTTATTTTGGCTTATTTTCATGGTTTTGGCCTCAGGGCGTGTGTGCAGCAAAATAGCACAGTGAATAACAGGCAATAAGAAGGAGTGAACATAGTTTCAGCTGGAACAGATGTACTGTTTAGTCACTCGTCTCTATTTCAGTAAACTTCCTCCCAGATTGGTGAGTATGAGGTTGTGAGAGTGGGTATGAGGAATCCCCATCTATGAAGTGGAGTTAAGCTTCATTACTTCAGTTGGTGTTCCATAGCTTGCAATATATTGAAAAAGTTTGTTAATTGGCTGTTAAAATGGTCATGTGAGGGGGACTGTCTGAATGTGATTATGAACGCGGTTGTACAGTTTTGTAAGAAAGGTGCTAATTATTCCTCTTTATAAACACCAGTAAAGTAACATCATTTGATTTAAGCTAGTGTTTCCTCCTGGCCTGTTCACTCCTGTTGTGAAATTAGTCTAATTAGGCTTTTAGATATTGCCATGATTTAATGACAGCTCATGTACCAGGATTTCAATTTGGTTTCCATGCATCTGAGCAGTTGTTCCAGTAGATCTTGGGACTGCTAAATCCTGAGAAGATATTTTTATGGTTCTTAACATATTATTAAAACTCCTGAGTAGAACCACACTGGTCTTACCATTGTGTTGCGCCCATAATTTACCTTTTGGGCTCTTCTTACTGTGATCACTTTTTTTTTTTTTTTTTTTTTTTTTTTTGCGGTATGTGGGCCTCTCACTGCTGTGGCCTCTCCCGTTGCAGAGCACAGGCTCCGGACGCGCAGGCTCAGTGGCCATGGCTCACGGGCCCAGCCGCTCCGCGGCATGAGGGATCCTCCCTGACCGGGACACGAACCTGTGTCCCCTGCAACGGCAGGCTCTCAACCACTGCGCCACCAGGGAGGCCCTGTGATCACTTTTTAAACAAGGCCATTTTAGTGTTTCTTCCATTAAGTCTTGGATGTTCTTCCAAAATGAAATTTTAAGATTTGTTCTACAGTAAGGAGGATTATAGTACTAATGGGTTAAAGTAGATTTTAAACCTAATTCTGCATATTTACTTCAACTGAATAACATATTTTCAAGTCATATTATGATCTGATTAGAATTGGTTCTGATCGCTGTCGTTTCTTTTGATTTCTATTTATTGACTATCAGGCACACTTCCTTTACTATGGCTGAGTCCTTTTTGAAATTAAAACAAATACAGATAGATCAAACTTCTACCCTGAGTTCCTAATTCCAAGCTCTAGTCATTAAGTTATTCATGTTTTGACTGTAGACCTATATAAGCTCTTTCATATAATTTTCATCATACATTTTAGAGCAAAAGATTTTTTTTTTTAACCCCATGGCTAACTAAAGCCAATTTTGAGTCATTCTAAGATGGGTTGTTAACTGTGGTCTCCTATTAGGTTTGGAAATGAAATTGTCATTATTTGTTATTTCTTTTGTGTTTAAGGATGCATTTTAAAAGAGCTATTGTCACAGTGGTTAGGTCTTAAAATAATTACACATTTGTCACTGTGACAGCAGCCATGGTGAGGTTTTTAATCATACAGTACAGCTTGTGCAGAGATTTGATATCCATTTTTTTGCAGCATCAAACAAATTTTAGCTCAGGGATTTGACTAGATACATCTTAATAATGTTAATAAGAGTCTTATAGCTAACTCCCAAAGTGGGTTTCTAAATGTGAGCCTAGGAAGTTCAGGCTATATCCCACCCCACAGCAAAATAACAGTAGAAATTGTTTTAAAGAAAAATTGTCAGTGTTTTACTTCTTTTGGGATTTCTCTTCCAGATAGGTAGATTATTAGGAAAAAGATAAGGAAACAATTGGCCATGTAGAACAAAGACTTTAACCCTTGATCAGATCCATGTTTTCTCAGCTGGGTGTTGTACACATACACAGAATACTTAATTAGTTGTGATTGTAGATGTCAGCTGGTCATGGAATCAAATTAACAGGCACCACATATTAAACTCCTGAGGCCTTCAACGACTAAGAATGAGAGACTGAGTTTTGAGTTTTTCATTTGTGCAATTAAGAATTTTTTCCCCCTTCATGTTGGAATGTGAGTTTTCTGGAAAAAGAATCCCTTCACTTGACATTTCCTAGGCAAACAGAGTCCCCACTCGCGTGTAAAAGTCCTTTCTAATTCACTGAGAAATACTAGCATCTTTTGTCTCTGATTCACCTAGAGGGACTGTACTACAGGTATACTTGGGCAATTTAACGATAAATAATATGGTGACAAAGGAGTGAAGTATTGCTTAGGTAAAGCAGGGCCCTTGTCTGTTTGAGTGCCCTGCAGACTTATCAGAATGATGCTTCCAGAGGATTGGGAAAGGAAAGACTGTCCTGTCTGGCATTGCATGCACAGACAGGCACAGAAGGAACCAGGACCCTCCCCATGCTCACTCGGCTCCTAGCTGAGGAGTTGCTAGGTCAGTTACAACTCCTGTCTTGTGGTTCTTTTTATTCCATATACGAAATAATTTTCTCCTATCCTTTATTTCTAATTGTCATCATTTCTTAAATAATATTATAGAGTCCTTTGTACTTTGCAGAGTGTTTTACAAGTTTTTTTTTTTCTGTTTACAATAATGTATGAGACGGTAAAATTTTCATGAGAATGGAAATCATGAAGACAATAATGATCGAGCATTGGTTTCACATACAAGAGTTTTAATGTAGTTCAAAGTTGGGTGATCTTTAAAATATCTCTGCCGATAATTTGAAACTATAGTCTTTCTTCTCAAGCTTTTTTTTTAAAAGTATCTATTTATTAAATGGCTGCATTGGGTCTTAGTTGCAGCACGCGGGATTTTTCGTTGAGGCGCACGGGTTCTTCCTTGCAGTGTGAGGGCTTCTCTCTAGTTGTGGCGTGCGGGCTTAGTTGCCCCGTGGCATGTGGGATCTTAGTTCCCTGACCAGCGATTGAACCGGTGTCCCCTGCATTGCAAGATGGATTCTTAACACTGGACCACCAGGGAAGTCCCTTTCTTTTTTAAGCTTAATTTAAGTTATAATTGCACATTCTTAAATTCTAAGGTTTTTGTTTTTGGCCACATCGTGCGGCTTATGGGATCTTAGTTCTGCCACCAGGGATCGAACCCAGGCCCAGAACAGTGAAAGCACCGAGTCCTAACCACTGGACCACCAGGGAATTCCCTGTTTTGTTTTGTCTTTGACGTTTGTAAACCACAAACTCTGCATTCTAGATTCTATTGACCTAATGGAAGATATTGAGATAGTGAAGTGAATTTTGCCCAAGGTAAAATTGACTCCCAGGTGTCTTGTATTTTTAAACTCTTTCCTCTTTAAAGAGGTCTTTTTATTTTATTTTATTTTATTTTCTAGCCACAGGGATCCTTGCTTTCTAACGCATTTCTTTAAGGCTGGTACTTGATGCTTAGAAATTCTTTAATAGTATATTCCAGCTGAAAGTGAAGTTTGAAAGCCCTTTCGAATTGTATGACAGTAAGGAAAATAGCAAAGGGGGCTTTTTAGAAGTAAATCTCATTTTACATTTGTGTCTTTGCTCGTGGAATAAATATAAAATCAAATTGAACGCAGTTTCTCTTAACATTTGTTCCACGGTGCCCCTGTGTCCAAAGCGTGACAGATGATGTCAACACTTAATCTGACTTTCTTGGATATGTTAGAAAATGAAGAAAATGAATACAAGCTTTGCAACTTTAAGTGATTCCTCTAGTATCGCTTTTGTCAATCGTTAGCTATTTGTTTTTCATTTTATATCACTGTATCATATTGGCTACAACAAATGTTAATGCTACAGCAGTTAAAGATAGCTCATGTGTTCTTTCAGTGTAGATCAAAATAGTCATTAGCTGTTTAATGAGATAGTTTAAAAGTAGTTTTGATGACCAGACTGAGAAGGAAAGAAAGAAAAATAATATTCTGAAAGGCAAATCTTGCCCCTCCTCTTGGGCTGGAGTGAAGGCTGAGTTGTAAGAGTGCAGAGTCCAGCGCGCAGTAAGAGGTGTGAGGCTGTTTATTTTCACTCTGGAGATGTATATACTACAGAAGGAAAACTCTGGCCTTGCTTAACCTAAGCAAGTCATTACTTATCTACGATCTGGCAAGCAATTTGATTAAGGTTGACACAGCTCATATAATATCAGAGCCAGGCTCTCTTGATGATTGATGAGGCTTGTCTGTAAGTTTTTTTTTTTTTTTTTGAAAGGAGAGAAAAACAGAACAAGAATGAATACTGTTCAGCTCTCTAATTGCCACGTATAAGCCAAGTCTATAATGTAGTTTTATCTGTAGTGGTTAATATGTATTAATTTGTATGCTATTTTTAATGTTACAATTAAATGGCTTTAAAATAATATTTTTAGGTCAGCAGGTTAATTTAGCTTATACAGGATTAAATTCTTGAAATTTTAGAGATCTTGCTTCATATCGTAATATCTTTCTTATGGTTTTCTTTAATGTTATACTTTTTTAAAAAATTTATTTTAAATTTATTTATTTTTTTGGCTGCGTCGGGTCTTAGTTGTGGCTCGTGGGATCTTTGTTGCGGCGTGCAGGCTTCTCTCTAGTTGAGGCATGCGGGCTCAGTAGTTGTGACGTATGGGCTTAGTTGCCCTGTGGCATGTGGGATCTTCGTTTCCTGACCAGGGATCGAACCTGCGTCCCCTGTGGAATTCTTAACCACTGGACCTCCAGGGAGATCCCAGATGTTATATATTCTTTAGTCTAGTGGAATTTTTAACCTGTAAGGAATTTTCCTCTTTATTTTCTAATGAAATTGAGTTATTTGCAAATCTTTGGCTTTAACCTAAGGCATTTCAGCCCCCTGCTTTCTCACTATACAATCATGATTTGGACACTTGTATTAGCATATCATTGAGTGTTGCTGCTGACCTTTGCTACGTTATTTGTTCCTTATCTCATTCTCATTACCAACAGATAGATTCTGTGTGTGACTGGAATATGCCAGATGTTCTTGGCAACACTTTAAATCATTAGTCTACATATAGTGCTGCGTCCAATCAAAGAAGATCATTTCTTGTTTTTTTATCATTCATACGCTACTTAGTAGAAATGGGTGTAGGACCAGAAGAACTCTCTCCGCCTTATTATTATTATTATTATTTTTGTGGTATGCGGGCCTCTCACTGTTGTGGCCTCTCCCATTGTGGAGCACAGGCTCCGGACGCGCAGGCTCAGCGGCCATGGCTCACGGGCCCAGCAGCTCCGCGGCATGTGGGATCTTCCCGGACCGGGGCACGAACCTGTGTCCCCTGCATCGGCAGGCGGACTCCCAACCACTCCGCCACCAGGGAAGCCCTCTCCGCCTTATTTTAAGTAAATTGAGCATAAGGAATTTCCAGATTAGTGAAACGATTGAGTTGAGAATGAATCAGTTTTCTGTAAATGGATTTTCTTAACCTGGGAGTTTTCAGGCTGTGGCTCATACAGGTTTAGACTGGGGTAAACTCTGGAGTCAGAGTGCCTGGGGTCAAAACCAGACTCCACCGTCTTCTAGTGATATAGCCTCTGTGTGCCTTAGTTTCCTCATCTGTATAATGGGAATGGCACCTCATTAGGCTCTGGGATCACCTCAGTGAGTCCTCACAGAGTGATTGGCACTTGGTAGGTGCTTCTTGGATGTGAGCGGTTGCTGTCGCTGCTTCCATGGCTGTTATGTTAGCGATAGTGGCAAAATATTACTGCCATGTGGCTGAGTTAGACACTGTCAAATATAAAATGAGTAGGGATTGAACTTTGTGGGGCTCTAAGTGTGGGAATAAGCTAGAATTGATTATATGTTGTTGTTCTTGAGTTGGTTAGGACTTGGCTCCCATCACAGAGACTGGTTAGGTTAGGTGACTGATGTAATAGCTGATGGGGGCATGTTTGGATGAACTCCCATATCCCCAAACAGCTGAATACCATCTTAACTTTCTTGCCCTAGATTTCAATTTTGTGTCTTTGAGATCTCCCCTTTCTCCTTCTCATCTCCCTAGACTCAATAGAAACATACTTTAGTACCAGGAAAATAAAATTTATTTTTAGGCATGAGATGTACTTCATACCTAGACTTACTGACATAAGTTTGCTTTTCTTCTTAAAAGCAAGGGATGTCTATTATTGGAACCCTTTGATAACTCTTCTTGATAATTTTCCACCAAAAGTACAAATGTTGCTATCTATGGGAAATCCCAGTGCTTTCTAGAATTTTGATGTATATGTACTTAAATAATGAGTTTGACTCTTAGGTCTGTTCTTCCAGTTTTCCTATTTTTCTCTTGGGCTTAGGTATGGTCAGAGCAGATAAACACTTAACTGGGATTGGTAGCCTCGAAGATTGCCAATAAAGTACCATTCCCACGTTGTTTCAAAAGAAGAAAAAGAATAGATATGGGATCATCAGATGCCAGTCTTTGACTTGGAGAAAGTCACACCCCAGCCACTCCCTGGTGTGTTTCTCACTGGCCAGGGTAAGCCCTCAAGTGACTATTGAACATTGATATTTAGCAGTGGAGGGGGATCCAGAGAACTGGAGCCAGGAGCTGTGGAATCAGAACATGACAAGGGGGGCTGCATGCACCCCTTTCCAGCTGACTGTTGGCTGTTTGTCCTGCAGTTCCTTTCTGTCATCAGCAGTGACAGTAATAATGCTTGAGGAAGGAGATGTTTGTCTTACTTTTTTGTTGTTGTTGTTTTAAATATTTTTTAAGGTAAGTTCTGAGAATTCATCTGTTTCTTCTACCCTACAGGTTGGCCTCATTATTGTATTTTTATCACTGGAATCTGGGTTTTCAGTACAGTACTTTTTGTAGCAATCATGAGCATGTTTGCAGGAGAAAACAGTGTACCGCAACTCTAAAATGCACAGATTTTTAAGATATTCCATCTGGGGCCTATAAAATAGAGAATAAAGCTTGGTTGAATTGCATTTATGAGTTTTCTTAAAGTAGTGGTCTTGGTGGCTGTGGAATTGGGTAGCATTTACAAGATTCTTTTAAACATTTTGATTTTGGGGAATGTGAATCTAGTATTTGAAACTATAATTCTTGTCCTGTCACACCCGTTCTCAGTTGAGATTTGCAAAGATGCGTGTGATCAAGGAAATAGCTTTGCGTTTGATTGGTTAACATAATGTCTTAACCGAGATGATAATGTCCTATATTTTGTTAAAAGGGGTAAACACTAAAACATGAATAATGTGTGACTTCTTCAAAGGGAGAAATTCTCATAAACCCCAATGTTGATGAGATAATTTTATTATGAATCTCATTTAATTATGTACAAATAAACTAGATGCAGACTTCTTATAAAACTAAATTTGCTAATTGTGACAAAACCAATATAATTCAGAAATGTTAAATCTTAAAAAATTTTTTTTATGTTGTCAGTATTGAGTTTAATAGTAGGAAGATATTTTTGCTTATTTCATATTTCACGTGTGTTTGATTTGATTCTTTTTTTTTTAAACATCTTTATTGGAGTATAATTGCTTTACATTGTTGTGTTAGTTTGTGCTGTATAACAAAGTGAATCAGCTATATGTACACATATATCCCCATATCCCTCCCTCTTGCTTCTCCCTCCCACCCTCCCTATCCCACTCCTCTAGGTGGTCACAGAGCACCGAGCTGGTCTCGCTATGCTATGCGGTTGCTTCCCACTAGCTATCTATTTTACATTTGGTAGTGTATATATGTCCATGCCACTCTCTCACTTTGTCACAGCTTACCCCCTCCCGTTGTCCTCAAGTCCATTCTCTACGTCTGCGTCTTTACTCTTGTCCTGCCCCTAGGGTCTTCAGAACCTTTTTTTTTTTTTTTTTTTTTAGATTCCATATATATGTGTTAACATACGGTATTTGTTTTTCTCTTTCTAACTTACTTCACTCTGTATGACAGACTCTAGGTCCATCCACCTCACTACAAATAACTCAATTTCGTTTCTTTTTATGGCTGAGTAATATTCCATGGTATATATGTGCCACCTCTTCTTTATCCATTCATCTGTCGATGGACACTTAGGTTGCTTCCATGTCCTGGCTATTGTAACTAGTGCTGCAATGGACGTTGTGGTACATGACTCTTTTTGAATTATGGTTTTCTCAGGGTATATGCCCAGTAGTGGGATTTCTGGGTCCTATGGTAGTTCCATTTTTAGTTTTTTAGAAACCCCCATACTGTTCTCCATAGTGGCTGTATCAATTTACATTCCCAGCAACAGTGCAAGAGGGTTCCCTTTTCTTCACACCCTCTCCAGCATTTATTGTTTGTAGATTTTTTGATGATGGCCATTCTGACTGGTGTGAGGTGATACCTCATTGTGGTTTTGATTTGCATTTCTCTAATGATTAGTGATGTTGAGCAGCCTTTCATGTGTTTGTTGACAATCTGTATATCTTCTTTGGAGGAATGTCTATTTAGGTCTTCTGCCCATTTTTGGATTGGGTTGTTTGTTTTTCTGATATTGAGCTGCATGAGCTGCTTGTATATTTTGGAGATTAATCCTTTGTCAGTTACTTCGTTGGCAAATATTTTCTCCCATTCTGATGGTTGTCTTTTTGTCTTGTTTATGGTTTCCTTTGCTGTGCAAAAGCTTTTAAGTTTCATTTGGTCCCATTTGTTTATTTTTGTTTTTATTTCCATTTCTCTAGGAGGTGGGTCAAAAAGGATCTTGCTGTGATTTATGTCATAGAGTATTCTGCCTGTGGTTTCCTCTAAGAGTTTTATAGTGTCTGGCCTTACATTTAGGTCTTTAGTCCACTTTTTAAAAATTAATTTATTTTATTTATTTATTTTGACTGTGTTGGGTCTTTGTTGCTATGCGCAGGCTTTCTCTAATTGGGGCGAGCGGGGGCTACTCTTAGTTGTGGTGCGTGGGCTTCTCATTGTGGTGGCTTCTTCTGTTGCAGAGCATGGGCTCTAAGTGTGCGGGCTACAGTAGTTGTGGCTTGCGGGCTCTAGAGCATAGGCTCAGTAGTTGTGGCACATGGACTTAGTTGCTCCGAGGCATGTGGGATCTTTCTGGACCAGGGCTCGAACCTGTGTCCCCTGCATTGGCAGGCAGATTCTTAACCACTGCACCACCAGGGAAGCCCTCTTTAATCCATTATGAGTTTATTTTTGTGTATGGTGTTAGGGAGTGTTCTAATTTCATTCTTTTACATGTAGCTGTCCAGTTTCCCCAGCACCACTTATTGAAGAGGCTGTCTTTTCTCCATTGTATACTCTTGCTTCCTTTATCAAAGATAAGGTAACCATATGTGCATGGGTTTATCTCTGGGCTTTTTATCCTGTTCCATTGATCTATATTTCTGTTTTTGTGCCAGTACCATACTGTCTTGATTACTGTAGCTGTGTAGTATAGTCTGAAGTCAGGAAGCCTGATTCCTCCAGCTCCGTTTTTCCTTCTCAAGATTGCTTTGGCTATTCGGGGTCTTTTGCGTTTCCATACAGATAGTGAAATTTTTTGTTCTAGTTCTTTGAAAAATGCCATTGGTAGTTTGATAGGGATTGCATTGAATCTATAGATTGCTTTGGGTAGTATAGTCATTTTCACAATGTTGAGTCTTCCAATCCAAGAACATGGTATATCTCTCCATCTGTTTGTATCATCTTTCATTTCTTTCATCAGTGTTTTATACTTTTCTGCATAGAGGTCTTTTGTCTCCCTAGGTAGGTTTATTCCTAGGTATTTTATTCTTTTTGTTGCAATGGTAAATGGGAGCGTTTCCTTAATTTCTCTTTCAGATTTTTCATCATTAGTGTATAGGAATGCAAGATTTCTGTGCATTAATTTTGTATCCTGCTACTTTACCCAATTCATTGCTGTAGTAGTTTTCTGCTAGCATATTTAGGATTCTCTGTTTAATATCATGTCATCTGCAAATAGTGACAGTTTTACTTCTTCTTTTCCAATACAGATTCCTTTTATTTCCTTTTCTTCTCTGATTGCTGTGGCTAAAACCTATGTTGAATAATAGTGAGGAGAGTGGACAACCTTGTCTTGTTCCTGATCTTCGAGGAAATGGTTTCAGTTTTTCACCATTGAGAACGATGTTGGCTGTGGGTTTGTCATATATGACCTTTACTATTTTGATGTAAGTTCCCTCTATGCCTACTTTTTGGAGAGTTTTTACCATAAATTGGTGTTGAATTTTGTCAAAGGCTTCTTCTGCATCTATTGAGATGATCATATGGTTTTTCCCCTTCAATTTGTTAATATGGTATATCACATTGATTGATTTGCATATATTGAAGAATCCTTGCATTCCTGGGGTAAACCCCACTTGATCATGGTGCATGATCCTTTTAATGTGCTGTTGGATTCTGTTTGCTAGTATTTTGTTGAGGATTTTTGCATCTATGTTCATCAGTGATATTGGCCTGTCGTTTTCTTTCTTTGTGACTTCTTTGTCTGGTTTTGGCATCAGGGTGATGGTGGCCTCGTAGAATGAGTTTGGGGGTGTTCCTCCCTCTGCTATATTTTGGAAGAGTTTGAGAAGGGTAGGTCTTATCTCTTCTCTAAATGTTTGATAGCATTCACCTGTGAAGCTATCTGGTCCTGGGCTTTTGTTTGTTGGAAGATTTTTAATCACAGTTTCAATTTCAGTGCTAGTGATTGGTCTGTTTATATTTTCTATTTCTTCCTGGTTCAGTCTCGGAAGTTTGTGCTTTTCTAAGAATTTGTCCATCTCTTCCAGGTTGTCCATTTTATTGGCATATAGTCGCTTGTAGTAATCTCTCATGATCCTTTGTATTTCTGCAGTATCAGTTGTTACTTCTCATTTTTCATTTCTAATTCTGTCGATTTGAGTCTTCTCCCTTTTTTTCTTGATGAGTCTGGCTAATGGTTTATCAATTTTGTTTATCTTCTCAAAGAACCAGCTTTTAGTTTTATTGATCTTTGCTATCATTTCCTTCATTTCTTTTTCATTTATCTCTGATCTCATCTTTATGATTTCTTTCCTTCTGCTAACTTTGGGGTGTTTTTGTTCTTCTTTCTCTAATTGCTTTAGGTGTAAGTTTAGGTTGTTTATTTGCGATTTTTTTTTTTTTTGGTTTTTTGAGGTGGGATTCTATTGCTATAAACTTCCCTCTTAGAACTGCTTTTGCTGCATACCATAGGTTTTGGGTCGTCGTTTCTTCATTGTCATTTGTCTCTAGGTATTTTTTGATTTCCTCTTTGATTTCTTCAGTGATTTCTTGGTTAGTTAGTAGTGTATTGCTTAGCATCCATGTCTTTGTATTTTTTACAGTTTTTTTCCCTGTAATTGATATCTCATCTCATAGCATTGTGGTCGGAAAAGATACATGATATGATTTCAATTTTCTTAAATTTACCAAGGCTTGATTTGTGACCCAAGATATGATCCATCCTGGAGAATGTTCCATGAGCACTTGAGAAGAAAGTGTATTCTGTTGTGTTTGGATGGAATGTCCTATAAATATCAGTTAAGTCCATCTGGTTTAATGTGTCATTTAAAGCTTGTGTTTCCTTATTTATTTTCATTTTGGTTGATCTGTCCATTGGTGAAAGTGGGGTGTTGAAGTCCCCTACTATTATTGTATTACTGTCTATTTCCCCTTTTACGGCTGTTAGCATTTGCCTTATGTATTGAGGTGCTCCTATGCTGGGTGCATACGTATTTACAATTGTTATATCTTCTTGGATTGATCCCTTGATCATTATGTAGTGTCCTTCTTTGTCACTTGCAATAGTCTTTATTTTAAAGTCTATCTTGTCTGATATGAGAATTGTTACTCCAGCTTTCTTTTGATTTCCATTTGCATGGAATATCTTTTTCCATCCCCTTACTTTCAGTCTGTATGTGTCCCTAGGTCTGAAGTGGGTCTCTCATAGGCAGTATATACATGGGTCTTGTTTTTGTATCCATCCAGTCTGTGTCTTATGATTGGAGCATTTAATCCATTTATATTTAAGGTAATTATTGATATGTATGTTCCTATTACCATTTTCTTAATTGTTTTGGGTTTGTTATTGTAGGTCTTTTCCTTCTCTTGTGTTTCCTGCCTAGAGAAGTTCCTTTAGCATTTGTTATAAAGCTGTTTCGGTGGTGCTGATTTTTTTTTTTTTTTTTTTTTTTTGCGGTACACAGGCCTCTCACTGCTGTGGCCTCTCCCATTGCAGAGCACAGGCTCCGGACGCGCAGGCTCAGTGGCCATGGCTCACGGGCCTAGCTTCTCCGCGGCATGTGGGATCCTCCTGGCCCGGGGCATGAACCTGTGTCCCCTGCATCAGCAGGCAGACTCCCAACCACTGCACCACCAGGGAAGCCCTCTCTTAGCTTTTGCTTGTCTCTAAAGTTTCTAATTTCTCTGTCAAATCTGAATGAGATCTTTGCTGGGTAGAGTAATCTTGGTTGTAGGTTTTTCCCTTTCATCACTTTAAATATGTCCTGCCACTCCCTTCTGGCTTGCAGAGTTTCTGCTCAGAGATCAGCTGTTAACCTTATGGGGATTCCCTTGTATGTTATTTGTTGTTTTTCCTTTGCTGCTTTTTTTTTTTTTTTTTTTTTTTTTGCGGTATGCGGGCCTCTCACTGTTGTGGCCTCTCCCGTTGCGGAGCACAGGCTCCGGATGCGCAGGCCCAGCGGCCATGGCTCACGGGCCCAGCCGCTCCGCGGCATATGGGATCCTCCCAGACCGGGGCACGAACCCGTATCCCCTGCATCGGCAGGCGGACTCTCAACCACTGCGCCACCAGGGAGGCCCTTCCTTTGCTGCTTTTAATATTTTTTCTTTGTATTTAATTTTTGATAGTTTGCTTAATATGTGTCTTGGCATGTTTCTCCTTGGATTTATCCTGTATGGGACTCTCTGCGCTTCCTGGACTTGATTGACTATTTCCTTTCCCATATTAGGGAAGTTTTCAACTATAATCTCTTCAAATATTTTCTCAGTCCCTTTCTTTTTCTCTTCTTCTTCTGGGACCCCTATAATTTGAATGTTGGTGCATTTGATGTTGTCCCAGAGGTCTCTGAGCTTGTCCTCAATTCTTTTCATTCTTTTTTCTTTATTCTGCTCTGTGGTAGTTATTTCCACTATTTTATCTTCCACGTCACTTATCCGTTCTTCTGCCCCAGTTATTCTGCTATTGATTCCTTCTAGAGAATTTTAAATTTCATTTATTGTGTTGTTCATCATTGTTTGTTTGCTCTTTAGTTCTTCTAGGTCCTTGTTAAACATTTCTTGTATTTTTTCCATTCTATTTCCAAGATTTTGGATCATCTTTACTATCATTATTCTGAATTCTTTTTCAGGTAGACTGCCTAGTTCCTCTTCATTTCTTTGGTCTGGTTGGTTTTTACCTTGCTTCTTCATCTGCCGCATATTTCTCTGTCTTCTCATTTTGCTTAACTTACTGTGTTTGGGGTCTCCTTTTCACAGCCTGCAGGTTCGTAGGTTCCATTGTTTTTGGTGTCTGCCCCCAGTGGATAAGGTTGTTTCAGTGGGTTGTGTAGGCTTCCTGGTGGAGGGGACTGGTGGAGGGGACTGGTATGTGTCTTCTGGTGGATGAGTATGGTTCTTCTATTTCTGGTGGGCAGGACTGTGTCCGATGGTGTGTTTTGGGGTGTCTGTGAACTTATTATGATTTTAGGCAGGCTCTATGCTAATGGGTGGGGTTGTGTTCCTGTCTTGCTAGTTGTTTGGCATGGGGTGTCCAGCACTGGATCTTGCTTGTCGTTGAGTGAAGCTGGGTCTTAGTATTGAGACGGAGATCTCTGGGAGAGCTCTCACCAATTGATATTATGTGGGGCTGGGAGATCTCTGGTGGTCCAGTGTCCTGAACTTGGCTCTCCCACCTCAGAGGCTCAGGCCTGACACCCAGCCAGAGCACCAAGACCCTGTCAGCCACACGGCATTTCCTCACAAACCAGAAGGGAAGATCCTTGAGGACAGGGAATATCCTTTTTTTTCTTGTGCCTATTACAATGCCTGGTCCATTGCAGAGACTCAGTGTGTAATAGGGAAGAACAAATCTGACTCCATACTGGATCAGTTTCTTTTACTTTAACCTTTGTATTTGATTGCTTTCGCTTAGTTGTACTCTGATTTGATTCTTTTTATTTTAAGCATGTTTAACATTAGTTTTTCTTCTTAATAATGGCTTGTGTTTAACTACTGGTCCACTATTTTGTGGGCCAGTCACTTTAAAAGTTCACTCTCATATATAATACTGAAAAAAATTAAAAAACCCATTTGATGAAGTGCATGTATGCATTAATATTTGCTTATTGTTGATGAGCCATAGTAATGTGGGATCTTTGTTATACATGTGTTCCTAATGTTGTGTTATACCATCTGCTATGTCATATGCTTTTCAAGTTTGGCACGCTTATGCTGCCATGAGCTAGAAGATGATTTACAACTCCTACTTTTTCTTTTCACCTGTTTCAAAACTTTCTTTGTATAGTATTCTGTAACATCATTTGACCTTCACAAGTCATAGATATGATTCAAAAACACAAATGTACATTGTGTACTGAAATCTTGTGTCATGTCTTCATTTTCTGGCCAATGAGCCAGAGTAAGCTTACAATAATTTAAGTTTCAGCAGTGCAGAAACACAGTGAAATGAAAAAAACAAACCATTTTCATACCTTCAAAAATTCATCTGTAGATTAAAACTAAAATAGAGAAAAAGAACTAAAACCTGGTAGGTTTAAGAATCCTTCCAGAGTGAGAAGTGGCTGTAGATTCACAGTGAACTAAATGGACATAAAGAGACCTGTACTCAAGGCTTTCCTTTTATTCAAGAAGGTGCATGTAGAATGGGTGAAGCAGAGGCCTGGGCTTGTCCCGGGCTGTCCCTGGGTTCAGATCTCACCTCTGTTATTTATTAGTTGTGGAAACTTGGGAAACTATCTGAACTTTCTGCATTTCTGTTTCCTCCTTTGTAAAATGGAAATAATACTTATCTTTAAGGTTGTTGTGAGGATGGGTAATGATATATGTAAACTCTTTCATCCATGAACTTAATAATTGGTAGTTGTCATTATTCTTTGGAATAATTAATCTCATAAGACAGATGTTTGGGGAATTCCCTGGTGTCCAGTGGTTAGGACTCAGCGCTTTCACTGCCAGGGCCCAGGGGAACTAAGATCCTGCAAGCCTTGTGGTGCGGGAAAAAGAAAAAAAGACAGATGTTTGGTAAGATGCATATATATATGTATATATATATATGTATGTATGTATGTATCTGTATTATATCTATCTATAAATGTATGTATTTCTACACAAAGCAATTTTCTGCCTAGTGAAAGCAAGAGGCAAGGGTGGTAAAGAGTTTCAGAATTCTTTGGCAAGGTTTTTCACACTGCATGTAGAGACCTGCTTCCTAAAATCATTTCCAAATGACCTGGGATTACCACTGGGAATGTATCATTACTCTCTTGTGCTGGGACAAAAAGGTGCCCGAGATGTACTGGCTAAAACATTTGAATCTTTCTCTGGTAGCTCTGATTTCAATACTTGTACAATATTTTTAAAATCCAGTTTTATTATTAGTTATCCTAAAGACAAACTTATTTATTTATGTGAATAAATTAGCACGTTGATATTGCCTGATATTGACAGGGGATGACTAATCTACCTGACGTGTATGTATAAATCAAATTAGCGTTGCGGCAGATTGCTTTAAAAAATGTATGTGGTTTTCCTTAGGTATTTATTTACCAAATTCTGAACCTAAGAAAAAGTGTTGACAAGATGTGAGACAGATTGACTTGATGGTTTTAGGGATATTTATAAATTTATAAAACTCTTTGTGGTTTGACCCAGTTAATTTGGCCAGTACTCTTTAAGTGTATTTGAACCGATAATTCCTAGAGAGTTATCTTCCTATTTAGAAATAGCATTGTGTGGTAGGATTTTGGTTACATGATTTTGACTATACAAAAGTTCATATCCCATTGCAGGAAACATGACTATGTACCATTAAAAACTTGATATTTTAGGGCCTCCCTGGTGGCGCAGTGGTTGAGAGTCCGCCTGCCGATGCAGGGGACACGGGTTCGTGCCCCGATCCCGGAGGATCCCACATGCCGCGGAGCGGCTGGGCCCGCGAGCCATGGCCGCGGAGCCTGTGTGTCCGGAGCCTGTGCTCCGCAACAGGAGAGGCCACAGCAGTGAGAGGCCCGCGTACAGCAAAAAAAAAAAAACTTGATATTTTAGTCTGTAACACCGATCTCTGTCATAAGTTTGTGAAGACAGTCTGCTGTATTTGTTTTAGCTACAAATCCTTCTGGCGATCCTAAAAGTAAGATTTCCATTTACCCACTGTTGGTCCTATGCCTTTAGAATGCTTAAGGTGAATATTTTGCTGACTACCGAGTCATTGCTGTTTGTGAGCAAAGTAACAGGGCTTCTGGTGTTAGCTCTAGTACCTTTTTTTCCTCTTAGATTTAAAAGGACCTCTTGATAACATGCATTATTTGAATTCTTTTCATTTTTGTGTATGGCTTTTCTGTACTGCTACATCATGTACTTTGATAGTCATTTGGCCTCAGTACCTGTCAAATTATGTTATATAACTATTAGCTATTGATTTTTAAAAATTGACATCATAAAAGGTAAGTAAATGAGTGTTCGCTTCTGTAGAAGACCGAATAAACTCAGTGGACAGATCATAAAGCTTTAGTGCTGATTCTCTTCAACATCTGTTTTAGAGTGTTAGACCGTTCCAATCATTTCTCTTTTGGTTTACTAGAATGTTTTTAAACATATTAAATTAGTAGTGTGTTAAGACATGTTCTAATTCCTAGGAACCGTTGCTGCGTTTCTCTCAGTGTACGTTTATTCATTTATCGACATTCATTAAGCACTCATTTTGTGCAGGATATTTCCCAGGTGTTGGATATACAGTGGTGAGCAAAATAGACATGGTTCCCTTCCCTCACGGAACTGACAAACTAGTGTTTAATCCAGGTTTGGTAGAATTTTTTTACATTTATGTCTTAAGTCTTTAGATATAAATATCTATCCTGGTTCTTTTTTATCACAGTGTAATGCGTCAGGTAAAACCAAATTCTGTACTTTCTCTGCATGAATCCTCCTTGGCTACAATTTTTACTCAGGAGGAATCAGATTAAAATGAACATCAAGGCCGTTACTGTATGAGGAAAGAAGTACATTTAAGAACAATCTACAGAGAAAGCAAGGGTATGACAGGAATTTTGTGAGTTGAATGTAGGGATGTATAGGACAAGGTTCCCGCCTCTGAAACAACAGTTTCCCAATAAGGTCTAAAAGTTTGGCCTGTTTTGGAGAAGGGTGTTAATAATGAAAAGTAGGGGTGGCACTAATAATGAAAAGTAGGGGTCTTTTTTTTTTTTTTACATCTTTATTGGATTGTAATTGCTTTACAATGGTGTGTTAGTTTCTGCTTTATAACAATGTGAATCAGTTACACATATACATATATCCCCATATCTCTTCCCTCTTGCGTCTCCCTCCCTATCCCACCCCTCTAGATGGTCACAAAGCACCGAGCTGATCTCCCTGTGCTATGCGGCTGCTTCCCACTAGCTATCTGTTTTACGTTTGGTAGTGTATATATGTCCATGCCTCTCTCTCGCTTTGTCACAGCTTACCCTTCCCCCTCCCCATGTCCTCAAGTCCATTCTCTAGTAGGTCTCTTTTTGAGTGGCAGAAACCTGTCAGTACTATGAAGAGTGCAAACACTCCTTTTGGGAAATTTGTTGGTTGTCATTCAGGATGAAAAGCTAAGGGATATCTATGTTTAATGCTCCATTAAGGGACATGTGATTCAGCCTATTTTGTAGCCAAATGTTGGTGATGAGCTGTTCTAACATAATCTACTGATTTAAGACAGTGAAAACTTAAGTCTTTAGATTGTTTCTCAACATTGCTCCTCAAACCATCGTGGTTTATAATTTTATATTTGTTTGGAGTAAAATGAAAAACAGCCAACCAAAAGACATGTAGTGATTACTTCCTAAAGCTAAGTTTATTCTGAAATTACTTTTTGGCCTACGTTTTGTTCTGATCCAATGAAACTATGATTGTAGATGGCAGTTCTTCTTTTCTTTTCTTTCTTTTTTTTTTTTTAACTTAGTAAATGGTTGGCACTCTTACATGGGACATACTGGTGTTTGTTTTATTTTTAGATATTCCTGGTTATTGAAATTGAAAAGTCTGGGAACCATTGCTGTAGATTAAATTTAGTAAACTATCAGTGTACAATTATCCAGATTGGATATGGCTTCTTTGCTGTGTCTCATGCTAGATGTTTTTCCATCTGTAAGATTTATGCCACGTGTTTATGATGCATCAGTATTGAGTAGGATTCTCTCTCTGACCACAGACTTAAGTTGACCTTTTATCCTTCCCCGACAGAAATGGAAATGCCTCACTTAGTTTTAAGTGTACCTGCGTTGTTCTGTATACTGAGGTCAGGAGGCAAACACCTAAAAAGTCTCCCTATATATAAAAGCTGCTTTTTAGATGTTTTATTAGTCCTGCTGTTGGTTATTTTAAGTAGTAGTATGTTTTATTTGTACCCTGAGGCTGTTCAAGCAAAGAATGTAATTCAAATAAACAAAATAATATCTGATGTTTTGGAACACCCACACCTGCCATCTGGGCCTTTCCTCTTAAGTACTTACTTGGGTTGGCAGGGAAGCTGGGAAGAGAAAAAGATGATTATGTGGAGTTATGAAATGTTTTAAATGTAAGTTCTTGGAAAGCCTGATAATGAAGTAGTTTTCAAATTGCCAGTGCTGTTTGCTTCATAACCAATGGTTCTTTTCTAAGGTAAACCCTGAGTTTTCATGAGAAGGGCTGTCTTTTCCATTATGTACATGTTTCTAGCAGTGGTTCAAGAATTCTGTGAAAACCTCACAGATAATTTGACTGTAAGATGGTGGGTGACCCTTTCACAAAGCAGGAAAGTTTGCTAGGGAAATTTCTCCAGTTTCTCTACCTGAAAACAAAGTAAAGGGGCCACCTCTCCAAGTTCTTACAATGAAATCGTAAACTAGTCTCCTGCTTCTTTTTCAACTTGGCTTTTTTTTTTTTTTTTTTTTTTAGTAAGAGTGAACACGAACAGTCTCTTTTTTTGCTTGCAAACTGGAGTGCTGAACTATATGCTTTTGCCTTAATTTTTAGAGCTGAAATTTTGTTGATTTTGGATACCTTTGCTGTTTTTATTCCCCCTTTCCTCTTTCATTAGTTCAGTCATTTTGGGAGTCTGCCAAAGATGAGGCAAAACTAATGTAAGAGGTGCATACAAGCTTTTAAGTGATTTTTCATTTAAACACAGCACTTGTAAAATGTTTGTCATAGAATCCTAAAGCTGGGGAAAAAATTGTGGGTTTTTTTTCTCCGCACTTGCAGACAGAACCTAAGCCACATTAAATTAGTAAATGTTGTAACTGACTAACATTCTCTAAGAAAAAGAAATACATCACTGTAGACCACCAGCTATTAATTTTAAAAAGTATATTTAAAATATACTTGTTAAATATTTAAAAATACGTTATTTATAAAATTCAGACTCCTGACACTTTTGGAAACTTTTTTATACCTCAAAAAAGTTTTAAATGCTATTGTTTATAGGCAGTTCAAGAGTTAAAGATTCAGAGATTAAGAAATGAGATCGAGGTGTGGTCTCTGTTATCTTATTCTACTTCTATGTTATCTCCCCTCCGCCCATCTTTTCTCCCAGCTACCATGAATATATGTACTCAATACATTTTTGTGGTATAAATGAAGAAGAAACTGCTTTTTGTGTTTTTAGGCTACAGCTTCCAACTCAACTCATAATTTGTCTTAGAAAAAGGGTTGAATGAAGAGATTTTAGAAAATTAAGCTAAGTATCCAACCCACAGCATTCTTATACTTTTAAGGCCTAAATTAATCATTTTCATTATGTAAAGAATAAAGTTTTAATTCTCTTCTAAATCTCACCAACAAAACGAAAACTCCTCAAGTTGTGCATAGAAGCCAATAAGTCCTTAAAATTCCATCTTACAAGGTACATGGATGTATCAACATATAACATGTATTCTACAAATGTCAGCTATGACATGAATATAGTGTGATATGAAGTATTTAAGAAATATATCAGAACTTAAATATTTAAATGAGAATTGTGTCTTTAAAGAAGTCTGTCTCTTCAGGAAACTGTATATTTAATCTCACATTGCTGTTATTGTACTGAGTAATTTGGGGTTCTTTTGGAATTATCTTTACTGCTTATGACACTTTAAAAAAATTTTTGGTGTTCTTGAGTTTTTTGGAAATAACCATTAATGAATTAATTGGGTGATGCTGATAGAGTTAAGACTATATGGGGTTAAAAATCAGGTGTAATAATAACGTAATGAGATTATTTTTATACCTTGTTTATACATGGACACTGAAAATGATTAACAAAGGATTTTCAGAAAAGTTTTGCAAAGAGGAGCATCGTTAGAATAAGTTTATCTGTCTTCCAGTTTGGGTCTATCTGCTGCTACGGCTTTCCAGTGGTATCTGTGTGTATTGTATATGTGTGTGTGTGTGTGTCTCCTGTATCAGTGTGTCCTTGAATCCTTTGGACCATCCTGTTTACTGTTGCCTAATATGATGTCATGAAGCAGCTTCTCTTGCTTGATACACATGCAGCCCAGCAGAGTTGTTCCAACAAGCTTTGCTTCATTTCTGGTGGACAGGCTGGACCCAATGCTAAAACTGCGTCTCAGGCCCTCCAGTTGGACTAAGACTTCATGCCATCTTGTGCTGTGTTTAGAAAGATATCCCAGTCTTAATTGATTTCTTTTTCTGTTTTCACTTCATCAAGACATTGTATCTTGATCATTTCTTTGATTTTATCTGTCTATCAAAGCTTCCGGGAATGCAAGTTTTCTTTCTACAGACCAATGTGCATTTTTACTTATTTTTAGGTTTCTCAATCTGTTTGTGGGGATTGCATACTGACTGCACAGGAATCTGTGACTGACTTATGTGCCAACTATGAACGTGCTTGAAGAATCCCATTCTCAGTGCTTGGTGCACAGACACGGTGCTGTGACAGCTTTGATGAAGCCGTGTCTGACCTAATTCCCATCACCAGCTTGAACAAAGCAGGCCTCCTGAGAAATCTAGACCCCTTCAGTTAATTTATGCAGCCAAGTTTAAAGATGGAAGAGGTACTTGGAAACTAGTATCGCTATGTTCCAGGTCTCTAGGAAACTCATAATTCAGCAGGTCATATAATATAAAAATCATCCTGAAGGAGGTCCAGTGCTCAACCAGCATTGATTCAAGTTTGTTTGCAGCAAAGATATTTTTTCTTAGATTTCTAAATTTTTCTTATTTTGCTTTTTCCTCAGTGTTTGTATATATTAGAATATATTTCATGGAAACAAGTTTCTCCTTCAGTTCTTATTTCCTTGTTATGAAAATGCAATCTAAACCAAACCCCATGAGGGTGTCTTTCATCATGGCCAGGAAAATTTGTTCCATTTGGTAAGGTCTGAGCAAGGCATTGGCCTTATTAACAACTATATTAATTTTATTACCTAACACATCATCTAGAGCTCCTTTTTAAATGTCGTCACTTTCCTCCTCCTCATTCTCCATCAAAGATGGTTAGCCAGGTGTCTGTCTGGATCTTTATAATATCACCCTGTTCAGGGTTAGCTAGTTCCTTGCAAACTTAAGATTTTGCATTTGGCATGTGTTTTGTGGTTACCGTCACTCTCTTATTTTTTCCCATGAAGCCAATTCCAATGACAAACCTGAACATCTACTGAGAGTTGGATTTGTGGCAAGTGTTGGTTCTGTGATGCTTGCAGAGTAATCCCCTTGAAACTTGCTGTATTTTGTGTTTTTAGTAATCTCTCCCAAGTCACTTTTTAGAATTTCACTGTCTGTATGCAGCTGTGGTTTTAAATATTTGTAACGCTCCTGTACAGCTCACTGTGGATGCCAGAATTATCTTATCTCCACAATTCTTGGTTTCCTGTGCTCTAGAAGCAGGAAGAAATAGCCTCTTTGAAAGAGTGGAACAGGAACACTTGACTTTTTTTTTTTTAAACACACAAATATTGTGAATAGAACCCAACTCGGCTCTCACTTAGACCCCTTCCCTTTCAGAGTGTAATTAAGACCACATTGACTCCTATTGCAGCTGACAGCCCCTCACTGTTGCCTTTTTCTGCTTGTGACCTTTGATCTCCATGACCTTTCCTGGGGTTAGTCCTAGGCCCTTTTCATTGTGTTGGAGCTGAAGTGGCTCATGTGGAGTTGATTATTTCTTTGCTCATTTGGCCTTTTTGGTGCCATAACTCCAAGTCACTTCCATTTTCTTCCTTGACTTTTGATGGTCCACAGTGAAAGGAAATGCTTCTGCAAGCAGCAGGATCAGTGTGTATGCTCGGCTGACTTGATTGAGACTCAGGAGAAGTGGGGGAAGGTTGTGAAGTCCGTAGGTGTCAACGTTTTAACAAACGTTGAGCCTCATGACTGCGTGATCCTTCCGAGCTCATGAAGCAGGTACTGCCGAGAGTGCTGCATTTCTCACGACAAGGAGGACTGAGTTCTGGTGAGAAGAGAGTTCCGCCGGTTGTTGACCTGGCCTGGGTGTTGGACATTCTGCAGCTCTACTTTCACAAGATACATACGTTCCCCGTCCTGCGTCCCAGCTGTGAGGCAGGTCGGAGGATGCATCCTTGTCAGTTGCACATGTCTGCTTGAAGGGATTCTCTAGTCTCTAAAAGCACCGAGAATAGCCCCCAGAGATGAACATGCTGACTCTTAGAGGATGTATTTGTTGCCACCGAACTTAGGAAAGCACTTTCTTCCTTTGTCCTTTCCTCCGCCTCCACCTGCCCCTACCCACGCCTCCAGTCAGACCACTGAAGGATGCCTGCCAGCTGTTACTCTCATTTCTCGGGACCCCATGTGGGCAGCATGAAGACTGTCACTGATCAAAGGCTTTAGTGAAGGAATGCGTCTGGTTACCCTACACTGTGGTACCTTTGAAAGGTATATGGGTGTGAAATTCAGGGACATTTGGAAACTCATTTTTAGGAAGTCTGAGTGTCTGATTTATCCCTGGAATATCATTTCTGTCTTTTCCTTTTTTGCGACAAAAATCTTTTTTATTAGTAGTATTGATAATATGAGTTATTCTGAGTGAGGAATTGCTACCCCTTGAAAGGCGATTGTATGGTATTTTATTTTTAGGCTTCAGCTCGAGGCCCCTCCCCCGTAGGGATAACAGTTCCTGTGTGTGCAGATGCCTCCCTCGTCTCTCCTAAGCACTCAGGCTTCTTTCCGCTTGCCTGCCAGGCCTTTCTTAGAGTTTCTCTTCTCTCCAACTCAGCTCATTAGCTCCACACCTTAAGATGCATCCTCTCCATTCTCTGCTACCCTCCAAACAGCAACAACAAACCACGGAAAGCCCTGCTGCTTCTGTGCGTTTCCTGCCTTAGTGAAGGCACGGCATCCACGAACTCGCTTGTCCAAATGAGAAATCTGGACAGCAGGTTTCATGCCTTTATTTATGGCCGAAGCAGTAGGGAAACAGAAATGGACAGACAATGGATTCCAAAGATGTCTAAGAGATGTATTCCTTCCCAATGCACATCATTCACTATCCAGGTCCTATTCAATTCTACCTCCTAAATATGGCTACACAAAAATTCACCAATTTTGATGTCTTTTTTTAAATGCACGCTGATATGACAGCTGTCACGTACAATCTAACAAAATTGTTTCGAATGAAGTTAAAGACAACTAAGTGTCACTAGAGCCATCTTACAGAAAAAA
Source organism: Mesoplodon densirostris (assembly GCF_025265405.1). Classification (NCBI taxonomy): domain Eukaryota; kingdom Metazoa; phylum Chordata; class Mammalia; order Artiodactyla; family Ziphiidae; genus Mesoplodon; species Mesoplodon densirostris. The sequence continues at coordinate 117,866,045 of NC_082667.1, read as the reverse complement.
ACCCAACGAACCTTTTGGCCAACCCAATAGCTTTTAAATATGTCCATGTCTTAACACTTTTTAAATCTTTTACATTTATCCCCTGATATTTCTCTAGTACAGGTCCGCATTCTCTTTCACAGCAGCCTCCTAACCCCTCTTCAGTCATCCTCCACATTGCAGTGGAAATGATTTTTCAAAGGCACAAGTCTGATCTTGTCCCTTGCCTGCTTAAAAGCTGTTAATACTCCTCTCTCAGGAAAAAAGCCAAGCACCCTAACCTGATTTATTTTGTTCTTTGTGCTCTAGCTTCTACTCACCTATGTGCCTTACCTGTCACCTGTCAACCCCGTCCTTACTCTCCTCTCCAACCCATTCTTCCTTGCTCTCTGCCTCTGGTTCTGCACACAGACTCTTCCTTCTGCTTGGAATATGTCCCTCCCCTTGCTTTTCCTCCCTCCTCCCAAACTTCTCCATCTGATTCACCAAATCATTGTTTCCTCTGGGAAATCTTCTCAGCCTCTGAGTCTTGGTTGGGTAACCCTTCTGTTTTTCCTGTAGCACCTGTACTTGCTTTATTCTGTGGCTCACCTATCCCTTCCTCACTTACGTACTTTAATTCCTGAAAACCTTTATTTCCTAAAAGCCTTGCTGCTGCTTCTTTTTTTTTTGGCCACGCCCTGTGGCTTGCAGGATCTTAGTTCCCCGACCAGGGGTTGAACCAGGGCCATGGCAGTGAAAGCACTGTGTCCTTACCACCGGCCCGCCAGGGAATTCCACTAAAAAGCCTCGCTTCTTAGTGAAAGCCATTTTCATTGATTTTGGTGGAAAAAAAATCATATGTTCCCTCCCAAACCAAGAGAGCTACACTGTTTTCACTGATAGAAAAATAAATCAACTAAGCAATAAAAACAAATCTGTGTAGGTGATAAACAATATTTTGAAAGTAAATGAATAGTTCGTTCCTAAATATATTGCAGTGATTTTATTGTCCTCAGCAAAGGAGAAAGAGAAGACTTGAGGGTGGTGACTGGTGAAGGAGGGCTGGTGAGGAAGTCCTTCAGAGGCGGGGGAGTCGGGAAGTGGACTTGGAGACAGGAAGTCTTCTAAAGGCATGTAGTTATCTTGCAGTCACATGGCACTTAAAGTTACAGCACACAAAAGCACCTTATGGCGAAATAAAGGCTAAGCGGCGAAGTGTTCCACCAGTTGTGGAAATGATGCATCCCCGCTGGTGGGTGTGTCTTTGACCGAAACTGTAACATCAAAGTTCCATTGTTTAGTTTCTGATTTAAAAAGTTATATAAAAGTTTATACCAAATAAAAATAAGCCATCTGCAACGTGGAGTAACTTCACAGGAGCCCCTGTGGCAAAACATTTAGTCATTCTGTTAGGTGAGACTGTGTTTGAACAGCTTCTTTAGTTGTCACCTGTCCTCACCTGACTCAAAACCTCCTGAAGTCAGCTATCCTGCCTGTTTTCTCCCTGGCTGAGTTTCCAGCATAGCACAGCGCCTGACACGTAGTAGGCAGGCACTAACTATTTGTTGAATGCAACATGAATTCCTCTGCTTTGAATTCTTCTAATGCTTTTTACTATCTCATTTACTTATTATCATTTTCTTTATTCCAAAGTTAATTCAAGCCCTCTTTTCCTAATTAGGCTGCAGTATCCTTTAGTTCAGGAATTATGCCTTCCTTATCTTCCTCAGTTTTGTACCCTCCCAGGATCTTGCCCAAAGTAGATGCCCTACGTATGGAATTAATTGACTGGATGAATATTTCTTGGAAAAAGTAAGATTATTTGAGAAATCTGTACAGGAAATGTTTGCTTCTTAGCTAAATTATTCAAATATTCAGAATGAAGAAAACTTTGAGAGGAGATTTAAAGCTGGATGTGATTAAGGTCAAGGTGGTTCAATAGGTTAAAAAAAAGTATATTGTGTGTTGGACTTCCATAATTGAAATTGTGCTGAATTAATCAGTACCTAATAAAAAAATTTAAAGTAGACATGCTTTATTTTTTCTTTGGTTTAGTTATTTCTGAAAACTCATTTTTTCTCAACAATTGAGAAATAGGATGTTTTGAAATAGAGGGTTTGAAAGTAAGAATCAATCTTTTTTTTTAAGAAGGAAATTACTATTTCATGAAGAAAAAGATGCCTTTAAAAAAGAAAACTAAGTTAAAGAATTTTCTATTTTGAAGAACAATCTGATCCCAAAGCTGAGTTTTTGTTCACAAATTAATCCCAGTTATTCCCTAAGCCTCAAAGAAAACTATAAGAAAGTCTGATATAGGAGTCTAGGGAAGGGATAATTCAGAGAGACAGCTTTGATCATCCTTAGGAAAGCAAAGGCGTTCCTTTAAAAACAGAGGAATCAAATCTAGAAATTCAGGACTTTTCCCAAAGGATTATTCCGGCAGCATGTTGAAAGGGGGTTATAAAAGCATGAAGTTCACAACCTGAACAATAAGTTAAGTAAATGTTAGGGAACTATTTCCTTTCTTATTCTGAGACGAGGCATACCTTTAGCTTCCCTTTGCCGACAGAAATTCTCTTAAGCCTGGGGTGGCTTAAAAGTACAGTTTGTAATGCAAGACAAATTGCCTTCTCTGTAGGCATGCAGGAAAGGCTTAGAGAAAGCCCTGTAACTCAGGAGATACCACCTAGTCTTTAGGCCAGGACTCAAGGAGCAGCATTTGGGCCATATGAGAGTGGGGAATGGGGAGGAGAATGGGTAAAAAAAAGATTTTTACCACATGGAGGAAAGAGTTATCCCCTGATTTGTAGGTTGAATGGGATACTACACTTAGCTGTTCTTTTTTTTTTTTTTTTTTTTTTTTTTTGGTACTCTGAAGAGACTGTACTACCAGGTGCTTTCTTGGGAGCAAAGTGACCACTGAGCATCTTCTCAGACACTTAAGTCAGCCACTCAGAACTGCAGTGAAAATAATGGATGTTGGCCTTTAACTTCCTCTGAGGATAGGTAGGAGGTAGAAGAACTTCCTCATGACCGTGTCAATTTCTTCTGAGACCAGTGAGTTGGATAAGCCTTGATGGTTCTGATTTTCACATGGGAAATTGATCAGGCCTTTGCCAATGTCCAATAGTAAGACAAGATCAAACCCAATTTAAAGTCCAGTCCTTGAGTTATTTTACTACCTCTAGTAGTTTAGGGAAGTAGGGGTATATATATGCTTAATGGACACGGAAAGCAGTAAGGAAGAGAGGATAAAGGTTTGGAATGAATGGTAACTTACTATTTTGAATGCCAGCAAATATTGCCAGAAAGCGTCTGTCAGCAGTTCTTGCGTACAAATTTATTTTCAGACAAATACACGTTATAGATTAAAATCACACAGCATAACAACCTCAACACAAAACCCCTTAACTTACTTGAAGTGAATTTTGGGTAAAAAGCAGAGATTTTTGTGCCCATGGTGTTTTTTGTAATTGAAAGTTCAGAGATGGACAAGGTTTGATCAGTGTAGCCTGCAGTGTCCATTATTGTTATTCTTTCTGCAGTTACTTTCATATAAATTTAGAATACTGTTAGAGAAATCCCTAACAGATTAGACAGTGAATGTTGCTTTATGCCCTATAAAATATTTTAATTAATTTCTCAAATTCATGTTTGATATCCACACTTTGCTTACCTCAGTGTAAGGATATAAACAGTATGCTGGTGAGCAGGGGTCCCCCCACTGTGCTGGTGGCGGTTGATGGGGATGGGATTGTGCCTTGTTGCCATCTTTTTGGACAGCCTCAGCCATCTATACATTTAGAGTCTTAAGAATGTTTTTACTCCTTGGCCCAATAATTCCACCTTTAAAAGTCAGTTCTAAAGACATACTTAGAAGAGTAGTTAAAGATTTATGGACAAAGATACTCACAGCAGTATTATCTGTCATAGCGAAAAAACCCCACAAAACCAAAAATATACATATGCACACACATATAAAAAAATGGACCCTAACCAATAAGAAATGGCTAAGCAAATTAAGTGTTGATACATACATTCAATAAGTATCTATAGCTGTTACAAATTATGTTTATGAATAATTTTAATAAACATCATTAGATGATAAATGAATAAAGCAGGATTTAAAACTATATTCCATATATATTATGATCTTCAGTTATGTAAATACACACAATATGGAAAGGATTAGTTGAAAATAGATTGAGATATTGATGTGTTGTCTTTAGGTGATAGAATTGTCATGCTTACTTTCCTTTTTTTTTGTACATTCATTCCACATTGCTATGCTAAATGTGTAATTTTCTTTGTCATTGAGTATTTGTAGAAACTTTCTGTTAACAATTTTCTACTTGATAAAATAGCATATTCACTGTAGAATATGTGAAAGAAAGCCTTGAATATTTTGTTTAAAATATCACCTGGCATTATGTTAACCACATTGGATGCTTAAAAAAAAATTCTAAATGAGAAAAACACTGCAGTCTGAAAAATGGCAATGTAATTTAAATCAGAATTCTGTTCTATCTGATATGATTTAAATCCGAATTCTGTTTTTAATTTTTACATGAGAATATTTGAATGGTATGTATGCTAGAACAGAGGTCAGACAGCCTTGGCAAGTGATGTGTGATGGGGTGGGCTGGTGTCCTCTTACTGTGGACCTTTTCTCTGCTGGCCACTGTTTCCAGATCAGAAAAGGAGGATGAGATAACAGTTTCTATGCAGAGGAAATTAGGGTTGTTTTCTCCCTTGCCAAGGTAAATTTTTGTGGGTAAGAAAGATGACATACATGTTAAGGCCACTGATCTGTGTGTGAGAAGATGGCAGGAACCTTGTTCAGTTGTGATAAACTTGGCCAAACAAATTGTTCGTTTGTGAGCAATTCAGGGAAATGATACATATTTATATGTATGTGTAAATAAATTATAAATATATAAAATTTATCTATACTTATATATATTTATAGTATACACATTTATATAGAGATGTTAGATATGTATGTTAATATATATATGTTAAAATATATTTTTTGTTTTCCAGTAACTTAACTAGTCAAGTAGCAATAGCACTAATATTATTAAGAAGTTTCCTCTTTTGACAAATATAGTACTTTTGAAAATGACATAGTATTGAATAATTTTCCAGCAGTGCTAATGTGTATACTCTGATTTATACATCATCTAACCTTCCTTATGGTCAGGGATGTTTGTTTGTGAGGTTGGACCTAGGTTGCTCTTGGTGGCTGTTGAATATAATTTCAAGCCACCTGACCCGTAGAGCAACAGAACCCAGGTTCTTGTCCTGAATATCAATTTTCTAAGAAGCTGAGCAGGCTTGCCACAGATAAATATAAACCAAGTCAACAAATATTTAGTCAGTGACTGTGAGGGTCATAATTTCTTCCCAACCTCTCAAATCAACTGACAACATGTTAACCTAATAGAAAGATAGGCGTATTCCTGTGTGATAATATTTAGGTAGCAATAATGAGCTGTGATGTTTTAAAGGACAGCTGTAAAGTAACTCACTAGATCACGTGCTGGGGTTAAAGTTGACTCTGGAATTTGTTTCACTGATTTTCAATAAATAAATAGTTGAGGAAAGATTTGGCAAAAGGAAGAAACTCTCTTCCTTGTCCTCATCCTTTCAGGAAAGTGCCTCCTGTTAACAAGTTGTTTGAATGTTTACTCTGCCGTGACTGCTTAGCAATGGTGTGTCAGTTCTTACCCTTGAACCAAGGGAAGAATTCAAATAAACCAAAAAAGTTTTCACACAGCTGGCCCCTTCTGCCAGCGGGTGGTACCAGAGTATTTTCTCCCACTTTTAAAAGAACTCAGCAAGAAAACATTTAAAAGGCATTCCTCGAACTGATAGTCCACGATGTAGATAAACTTGAGTTTGCAACTTGGAAATTTTGGAGTACCTGGTGTAGAGAAGTGAGCAGATCCTGGGAAATGTTTGATTTATTCAAAGCCATACTTAAGGTGCCTGACTTTGTATTACTACCCAGTTTTATCAATGGTTAGAATTAACCTTTCTTTTCACAGATGAGTACACACATAGAATTTTCATTTCTAAAATGTCATTAATGTAACTCTGGCATTACATTTTGTCGTATTCTGTAGTCAGATTCTGTGTCCTGGCCAAGCAGGAATGTAGGGGAGAATTTGTCAACATAATAACCACTCTTTGGATCTAGCACGGTGCCTGGCATACAGTAGGCACTTACTTTATGTTTGCTAATTTTTGAAATCATATATATGAATGAATAAGTGAATGAAGGAATAAAAATATAGCTAGGTTACACTGAATTCAGTAGAGATAACAGTTCTCATTAAACACTACTCTCTAAGGTACTTCTGGGAATTACGTTACATTAAGGTATTCCTTTCATTTTAAGAAACATCAAGTGCCTCTTTTCTGCCAGGCATTAGAATTTGCAAAGTTGAATATGACATCATTCTTGCCTTCAAAGAGGACATAGTTATGTAACCAGATAAATTGCAGAACACAGTAGGGAGTGCAGTGGCAGATAGTGACCAAGATGTAGAAGTAGCACAGAGAAGAAATGAACCATATCTGGAGGATGGCATGGACCTTGTGAATATTCCTCATTTATTTATCTTGTTTATTTTCCATCTCTCCCACAGAATGTAAGGTATACATTTTTGTCTGTTACTTATTTTTACTTATATATATTTTAAGTGCTCTATCTCCAGCTCTTACAATAGTACCCATCATATAATAAACATTCAATAAATATTTGTTGCATGAATGAATAATTTTCCTTCCAAAACGAATTTACCAATTATATTTCACCGATGAGATATTATAGTGATTTTTACGCACATCCTTACCAGTGCTGGGTTTTGTGAAACTTTTTTCAGCTTTGTAAATGTGTTATATTATCTCTATATTAAAAAAACACATAAACAGACATTTCCATGGCTGCCATCCATCCATCCCCAGCAGTTCTCTCTATTTTTCTGCTGTCCTTTTATAGCAGATCCTTGAAGGAGTTTTCTGTGCCTGTTTCTTCATTTCCTCCCTTCCCATCCTATCCTGAACTGATCAGACTTTTGTCCCTTCTCCACTGAAACCGTTCTTGCTATATCACCTATGGTTTTCTTCATGGCTTTCTGATGCCATCTTATCTTACTCTGTTTCTCAGCAGTGTCTGAGATGGGTTGATTACTCTCTTCTTCCAGAAATATTTTCCATTTTTCTCCCTAGATGCAACATGCCCCTGGATTTCTTCTTATTTTTTTGGCTACTTCTTCTTAATCTCCATTATTACTTCTTTCTCCTCTATTCAGTGTCTAAAGGTTGGAGTATCTTTCCTCCTCTATCATATTTTCCTTAGTGCTCATCTAGTGCCAAGGCTTTAGTACATCTAAGATCTGCATTTTCAGCTCTGACTTCTTCCCACAGCTCCAGACTCCTATATGCAACTGTCGACTAGTTACTGGTACTCAGATCCCTCACAGATCTCAGACTTCCCATGGCCAAAGCACAGCTGTTGAGCAGCCTCCTCTTCAGCCGTTTTCCCCTCTCCAGTCTTCCCCATTTCAGGAAACAGAACTTTTACTTATTCTGTTACACCAAAAACTGAGTTGTCTTTGATATAACTCTTTCTCTCACACTTTTTATCCAAGCCTTCAGCAGCTTCTGTTGGTTTAAGCTTTAGAGTATGTTCTGAATCTGGTGATTTTCCTCAGCACCTCCACAGCTGACTCACTGAACTAACCTACCACGTGCTCATCTCTCTCCCCAGCGATCTCGTAACTTCCCACTTGGTCTCCCTCCTCCATCCCGGCCCCACTTCAGTCTAGTCTCCATCAGCCAGTGATCTTCTTAAAGCATACTGAGATCCCATCACTCCCTTCTCTAAATCCTCCAACGGTCTGCCATCGCATTTAGAATAAATGGCCAAAATCTTCAGCATGGCCTTTGAAGCTGGGCAGGATCTAGCCCAGCTTTCCTCTGTGCTCTTTACTTGGCTCATCCCACTCTCACCACAGTGGTCTTTGGATTTCTGCAGACAAACTCAATCCCCACACAGGCCTGCCCCTGGTATTCTCTGTACAATCCATGAGTCCCCCATCTGAAAAAAGGGAAGGAAACCAGGAGTACCTAACTCATAGGGTTGTCGTGAAGGTTCAGTTAATATATGAAAAGCACTGAGATGGTGTCTGGCTCGTACAAGCACTATATAAACGTTAGTTATTATTTTATTGTTTTTGTTATTGTTTCTGTTTTAAGGAACATAGAGGAGGAATGCATTTTAGTTGTGTTGAGTTTTAGATGGTTGTGAGATGTACAAAGAGAAAGGCGCTAAAGGCCGTTATATATTCATTTGGAATGATTGGTTCTGTGTAAAATGTGTCTTAGTATCTTGGAAGAATGAGCAGAATTTCTAACTTTAATTTAACGTCTAGAGATTAGCTTGTGAATTGGGAAGATGTGGATCATTAAATGCCTTGTATTTGACGCACTCTATATAGAGCTTTCAAAATAGAGGGCAGCGGGCTTCCCTGGTGGCGCAGTGGTTGCGAATCTGCCTGCCAATGCAGGGGACATAGGTTCGAGCCCTGGTCTGGGAAGATCCCACATGCCGCGGAGCAACTAGGCCCGTGAGCCACAGTTACTGAGCCTGCGTGTCTGGAGCCTGTGCTCCGTAACAAGAGAGGCTGCAATAGTGAGAGGCCCACGCACCGCGATGAAGAGTGGCCCCCGCTTGCCACAACTAGAGAAAGCCTTCGCACAGAAACAAAGACCCAACACAGCTATAAATAAATAAATAATTTTTTTAAAAAAATAGAGGGCAGCCACTGTGTTCATAACTGGCTATTCAGATAAAAAATTTCAACTGTTTTTGTACTTTAGAATTTCTTCCTTTTTTTTTTTTTGATGTCTTTTAGTAAGCCAAGGCCTGGATTTTGCTCTGGAAGTCTGTCCCGCCCGCTTCTGTAATCTGGCGCTATGCATCCAGTTGCTGGACCCTTACAGACACTGCTGTATGTTACTCTCCCGATTCTGTGCACTTCCGTGAGTCCAGGTAAGAGGAGAAAAATGGTAGTTTGGGCCTGAAGCTTTCCTCATCTTAATCCTATGAAGAACTTCGACTTTAATGCTTCGACGATAGTAATGGTTTCTAAAGACATTTCTAAGATTTGTTTGACCAGTGGAATGATTTTAAAACTTTGACTCATTAAGCAATTTAAGGATCTCTTAGTAGTGCTTCTGGGCACTCGCAGGCCTTCCCATCATTGTCCTTATAATTTATTCCTTTTGTTGCCTTGAAAATAAATATTTTCCGAACATGCTTTTTTTCAGTGAGGATATGTTACAAATCTCTGAGTTTGGAAATTATGATAGGGATAAAATGCTGACTACACACCACCAAAGAGGAATTTTAGAATCCGTATGTAAGAGTACTCAACTTGGAGTGAGAGAACTTGGTTCAAATCCCAGGTCTCTCATGACCTTGCCTAATTTATTATCTAACTCTGGGTTACTAAAAAGCTTAAAGATGTTTATTATTAAATGTATATATAAGCCTGAGGCTAATTCATGGCCCATATGCATTTCTTTTTATTTTAGATATGTGTGAATATTTATATAGGAGTATATACAAATACGGTGATGTTTATTTATTAAGTAATGTTTATTTATTATCTTTGTTAAAAATACTATATAACTATATTCAACTTAGTAAGGGAAAATTGATTTAGTCGTTTTATTTCTGGCTAAATAGCAACCTCAGATTCAGTCAAAGCATTTCCCTTAATCTTTATTTCTGGTAAAATATCCTATAAAAGTAGATTCAGCAATTTATTATTTTTTTCTTTTAACTATTTTATTACACCAGATTATTAGTATTCCTGTCCCCTGCCCTCATTTTTGGGTGGAGGAGAGGGATCTGTTTTGATACTTGAGCGCAAGAACCCCTCTCCCCCGAGTTACTGGAGGAATAGACATAACAAATGAAACTATTCGAAACACCAAATAAAAATATTATGATTGATATGCCGTTTATCCTCATATCCCCAAAAGGATAGACTTTGTATTTCACTGTGGCTTCCTAACTTTCTACTTCTGCATTCTTAAAAGTTGAACATTATTTATATTAAAGGGAAGTAGTCAAATTATTTTGAGAAAATAATTTGCTCTTAAAGTCAAATCCTGTTGGTAATATGGAAGAGAATTCTTTTTATTTTGAAAGTCATCTTCTCTTTTTCAGGTTCTTAACTTCCATTTTTAAAAAGCTACTTCATTAAAAGAGCAGTTTACCATTTGTCATTTATAGAATTAGTATTTTGTTTTGTTTATATTATAAGGATTCTCATCTATGCTGCCCTAATTGTTAAGTTCTACATTGGTATGTTGCCTTATTTCTTCCAAAATATAAGAATGTTCCTAGAACTCTTATAAGCTCTAAGGACCATAACATAAAGTAAGGGATTGCCTTTCGTTGTGTAGATTCAGATGAAGTGTATTAAACGTGCTCTTCTTTCTCTCTCCCCTTATCTCCTCTTCTCTCCCACTCCCCCCACCCCTTTGCACATGGGAACTGTTCCCTTGTAGACTTGGCACCTTATTTTATTTCTGAGCCATTGTCTGCCATCCAGAAACTTGGTGGACCTGTAGTACTGCATTGTTCTGCTAAACCTGTGACTGCTCGTATCTCATGGTTGCATAATGGAAAAAGATTGGACAGAAATGTGGAACAGATTAAGGTTCATCAGGGGACGTTGACTATCCTTTCTCTTAACCCCTCCCTTTCGGGTTATTACCAGTGCATTGCCAACAATAGCATTGGTGCCATTGTGAGTGGTCCTGCAACCATATCCACTGCAGGTGAGTCTGATTTTGTCCCTGTTATAGATGCTTTTTTCCTGAAGTTACTGTTAATACTTGCATTTTTTTGAGTACTTGGAGGAGCATGGGCTTTGGAGTAAGACATGTATGCGTTCTCATCCCAGCCTTGACACTTGCTGTGTGTTTAACCTGGGGGACGATACTTGAGCCTTGCTTAGTGTCTTCCTTTGTGACAAGGGATATGGAAATTATTTTGTACAGCATTAGGACAATTTTCTAACGTGAATCTGAATTTCTTTGTGAGTATTTAAAAGTCCTTAATATCAACAACAAAAAAAGCTGTTGTTTGCTTTGACAGTTATTTCATGCAGTCCTTTATCTTTTTTTCACATCTAATTGTTTTATTTGCCTTGATTACAGAGGGATTTTCATTTATTTAATTGAAAGCAGGCTAAAGAAATGGGGTAGAAAAATAACTGTAAAGAAAGGAATGTTGAGTATTGAACTTATGGAAAAATCTGGTATGTGTGGTTTTCTTAGTAAGTTTGAGCCATCTGCCTTTCAAACGGTGATGGCTTCCAGTAATGGGAAACGTCTTTGTGAGGGCACCCCTATTTACAGAACAAATCTGGATTCCCCAGGAGCAGTGAGTTTGTCATAACTGAGAAGAGTAAATGTTTTGGTAGAGCTATGACCCATGGACAGCTCCAAGCCACACACCGGAGGGCTGAATTCCTAGGGGCAGGCTGCAGAGTGCTTTCAGCACTGGCAATAATAAAGAGCCCTTCCATGCAGGCTCCAGCTGTAGTCAACTTAAACCGAGAGAAATTGAGACCTAGTTAGTATATTCAGGTAGTTCAAACGATACACTGCTTTTTTTTTTTTTTTTTTGATATCCTAGGTTCATTCTTGGAAACCCTTTTATTGCCATGTGAGTAGCTACTAACAGAATAAGGATGCATAGGGAAAGTGAGTTTTGATGAGAGGCTGGATTAAGAAGGATTTATCTTGACAGAATGGGAACAGTTAGGCTTTATAGTTCTCCCTAATGTTTTAAGAACAGTTTGCTTGCCTTGTAGTCTCCTGGAAGCATTGTCTTCTGGAAAAGGGTGCCATGACTAAGCCCCAGCTCTCAACTGTGCACCTCTACCCCAACTGCTTTCTAAGATAAAAAGATCCTGCTACTTTGGGAACTGGGATTACCTGCCACAAATGGCCATGGTGCAGATGTTGTTTCTAGTTTTAAAATTTCCTTTGGGAGAGAGAGTTCAAATTTACATTTATTTATTTATCTATCTGCTTATTTACTTATTTCTTTTAGTTCTTGGTGATTTTGGTTCATCAACAAAGCATGTTATTACAGCTGAAGAAAAAAGTACTGGTTTCATTGGCTGCAAGGTACCAGATAGTAACCCCAAAGCTGAGGTGCGCTATAAAATCCGGGGAAAGTGGCTGAAACATTCCACAGGTGAGACCTCTTACGACAAGCCAATGGCACCCAGAGAACAAATGTGATTAACCAACTACCATGAAGCTCTGTGTGCTAGGGGCTGTAGACACAAAAATACATAAGATATATTGTCTCTACTATTGGGAGTCAAGTGGAGTAGTTTAGACAAATGGTTACAGTATGAAATAGAACATAGTATAGAAGACAGTATAGAAATGATTACAACCCCACACCCGCAAGGCTCACTCCTTCAACTCATTCAGGAATCTACTCAGGTATCCCTTCCTTTGAGAAGATCGTCCTCATGGCACTATCGAAAATAATATGCTGTGTTACTCTGTCCACTTTATTCAGCTTCATTTTCTGTAGCACTGTGTTATATGTATTACTGTTTGCTTGTTTGTCATTTGTCCCTTTCTCTGCCACCTTGTTCCTGCATGGGAGCATTGGCAGCATGAGTGCAGGGCTTGCTTTATCTGCTTGCTTCATTGTTGTATCACTTGTGCACAGGCCATTGTTGGCAGAAAATACGGTCTCGGTACATAGTGTTGAGAAGAAATGAATGAAGACGTGAATGACTACTGGGTGGTCAGTGCTGCAGGCAGGGGTTTGCCCAGAGTGGTAGCTGTGGTCTTTGTGTCTTTGTCTAAATAGGTTTCTTGTGCTGTGGTGTTCGCAGTGAGGTCTGTTGTCTTGGGGCTCTGACGGGTTTGATTTTGTTACTGGGGTGCTGTTGACTTCTTTTGTTCTGCCTTGACTTTCCTTTTCCTTCATTTAATGAACTTTCCCTGATGGCTGATTTGCTGCTCATGTCACGTCTACATTTAAAGCATAACTATCAACCTTTGCTAGTTTTCACTTGTGTCCTTCATAAAGAAAGAGGCCTAACTGCATTCCCTTCCTTCCTCAGAGAATTACTTAATCCTTCCATCAGGGAATCTTCAGATTTTGAATGTATCCTTAGAGGACAAGGGATCATATAAATGTGCAGCTTTTAATCCTGTCACACATGAATTAAAAGTTGAACCCATTGGCCAAAAGCTCCTTGTGAGTCGTAAGTATTTGGGGGAATCGTGGTCACTGGGAAGAGTCCTCAGAAGCATTTCTCATAAAACGTTGGGACGTGGGAGTTCATTTTTCTTTCAGATCATGTTTGTTTATCATGAGAAAGTCTTTACATGCATAAATGCATTATAGCGTAGTACTGTATGTGTTTTAAAAATATAATGACTTTTTAGAAGAGAATTTTGGTCAAGATGACAGGATAGAATTCATGTGGAGAACTTTGCCCTTTGCTCAAATAAAAAGAAATTAGTGAGCAAATATCACTTTATATCAGTGGTAATCAAATTGATAGCTAACTGTGAATTACAAAAAAATATTTATCTGTTCTCTTTGAGATACGATAAGTCATAGCTGATGTTTAGCTTAGGGTGGTTGAGTTGTAGTAGCACCAATAGTCAAAGCATAGTTAAGTAACAGTCCACATACTTGTTGAGAAATTCAACATTTCCAAACCACTAATTCAGAAGTAGCTCTAAAGGATCATCAAGGCTTTTAAATTTAATTCTCAACTGAAAATGATTTAGTTACCAAACAGGACCTCATAGTGTAAAGAAGAATAAATGGGAAGATGGGGAAGCTCACCGCTTTGCTAAGGAAGAGGGTGGAAGTGAATACATAAGAATAATGATTTTTTATTTTCCCTTCTTTCTCCAGGCCCTTCTTCAGATGACTTTCACATTCTTCACCCCGCCCTTTCACAGGCATTAGCTGTTCTCTCTCGTAGCCCTGTGACCCTGGAGTGTGTGGTAAGTGGAATCCCAGCTTCTCACGTGCACTGGCTGAAAGACGGTCAGGACGCTGTGCCAGGAGGCAAGTGGAGAAGGTTGTATTCACATCTTGCCACGGACAGCATTGATCCGGCGGACTCTGGCAACTACTCCTGTGTGGTGGGAAACAAGTCTGGAGACACCAAACACGTGACTTACGTGGTGAATGTACTTGGTAAGATGTTACTTGTTAAGTGTTTTTTCAAGTCAGGCTATTTTTCTAGTCTAACTGATGTTTGAGTGGAAGCTCTATTTGTGAACCATAAATGGAATAGAGACTACCTAGAAATAGCTACCCCAGTACCAAAATGAGCTTCATTTCTCTAAAGGACTGCTGAGTTGGGCAGTGTTTCTGGGTGGCACAGAGCGTTTCACCTGGGATGTTCTTGGGAACCTCACCCCCAACCTGGTTACACAATACAGTAAGTCCCCTACATACGAACCTTCAAGTTGCAAACTTTCAAAGATGCGAACTTGCGTTCTCATGTCCAATCACGTAAGTTAGTTCACGTGTCTGGTGTACACTGTCACATGTGTGCATCCTGTACAAGTGGCTGTGCTTTTGTGTACTGTACAGTACTGTATAGAGTACAATAGTACAGTATCTTTATTTCAAGTCCAGGATGTCCTGAAGCAAGTGTAAAAGCAGCGGTGATGTAGCTGGTTCTATACTATATAGCCGATTGTTAGTAGGGTTCCTAAGCTAACTTTGTTGGACTTATGAGCAAATTGAACTTACGAACGCACTCTCAGAATTGAACTGGTTCATATGTAGGGGGCTTATTTACAGAGCTGGTTCTTCCTTCTCGATGACGTGGAGGAAAGAGACTGGAATTCAACAGGATGGAAGATTCTGGGCTGTATCAGTGTGTAGTGTCCAGTAATCGTAACTAAGACAGAGTACTGACTAGAAAATGTCATCTCAAAAAGAAATCATTTCATTTTATTTTCCCTTTTGGAATGCTTTCACTATAGCTGGCTCATAAAATTTGTGTTATTTTCACCCATATTTCTATATACACTATTTATCTCAAAGCTATTCCTTTCTTCCAGCTACCTATCTCAAAAATGTTTTCCTTTATCAAAACAGATTTTCATGAAAACTGGAAAAAAAAAGTTTTCATAGTAAATATAGTTTTTGTAAACCTTCTGCACCTGTTTATGTGAAACAGTGGCCTGACATACACTGGAATTAATATAAGTGTGTGGCAAGTGGGCTTTAAAATTTAATGATAATTAGGACTAGATTAATATACATAATCATTTAATTTGGGCATATGTTACAAATGCCGGTACATGATGTACTCTGTCCAGGTAAAAAGTGACTTGATGGATACTAAAGGGAAATTTTTGCCCAGAATACATGTAACCTCAAAGCAGAATTGAGCATAAAAAGAATTTAACTTCCAAATAAGCATTATTCTGTTTTGGCTTTTGCATAGTGTGAAATCCAGGGAAATGATTACTTTATTTCAAACAGATCACCTGGAACAAATGCTTAGAGAAGCCAAAGATTAGAAACTCTGCATGTATGTATGTGTGTGTGCATTTGTTGGGTTGGTGGGGGGTGGTTAAGTGGGAGGAGAGATCTATAAAAAGAGGCTATAATGTTTTAGTAACATATGATTTTCCTATTGGAGGAAAGTAAATACATTTCTAATTTTTTATTGATGACCATGGTGGATGGGAGAATGTGAGGAAATAATACAATTCGGTTTCAACTAGTTATTAATAGAGAGGAGAGTTTGTATGACTCATGTGATAATTTAAAAAATACATCTTGAGGGCTAGACTTTAATTTATATATTTTTATTTATTTTATTTTTTATTAATTTTTTACTGGAGTATAGTTGATTTACAATATTGTGTTAGCTTCTGCTGTACAGCAAAGTGAATCAATTATACATACACATATAATCCACTCTTTTTTAGATTCTATTCCCATATAGGTCATTATAGAGTACTGAGTAGAGTTCCCTGTGCTATACAGTAGGTTCTCATTAGTTCTTATTTGTTTTATTTTTAGAACATGCTTCCATTTCTAAAGGACTGCAGGATCAGACAGTGTCTCTGGGTGCCACGGTACAATTCACGTGTGAAGTTCATGGGAACCCAACCCCCAACCGTACCTGGTTTCACAACGCACGGCCCATTCGTCGTTCCCCACGACATCTAACTGTGGGAAATGGATTGAAAATCAGGGGTGTTACCATGGAAGATTCTGGGCTGTATCAGTGTGTAGCAGATAATGGGATTGGATTTATGCAGTCTACTGGGAGACTGGAAATTGAAAACGGTAGGCTTTTAGGTCATGTAATCATAGGAGATTTTACTTTACAGATGGGGTTTTGTTCTGGTTAAAAATTAAATCATTTTTACAAAAAAGGAAGTAATCCTATCACCATAACAGAGCAGTGTTCATTTTCCATGTTCCTTTCTAGTTGCAGGTAGGCATTTCCATGAAGAAGCAACCTTATTTAATCATGCTCATTTAAAAATATTTTTTATAATATTTTTTCAACAGATACTACATAGTTTTGAAAAGGCATAATTTTGAAAAGCACATGGTAAAAGTCTCACTCATGTTCCCCAGCCAGCCAGATTTCTCTTTAGAACTAAATAGTTTTATCATTTTCTTGAATATCCTTGTATGCATGTATATAATCAATTACATATAACATGTGAGCTTGTGTGCATTTAATAACAATGTCTGGGGTTTTTTTTAACATAAATGGTGGTAGCATTCATATAAATTACCTTGAAGTTTTCCTTAAAAATTTTTCCTTGAATTTTACCTTAAAAATTACCTTGAACTTTTCACTTCACATATATCTTGGACATCTTCTCATATGGTACATTAAAGAGTATTTTCATTTCTTTTTAAAAATGGCTGCTTAGTCTTCCGTTGTATACTTGTGATGATTTGACTAGTACCTCATTGATGGCTGTTTCTAATCCTTCACTATTACAAGAAGTCTACAATGGATGTCCTTCTACATAGATTATTTTGCACATGTGTGAATATCTCTAACATAAATTCCTAGAAATGAATTTGCTGAATCAAAGCATATATGTCTTGGTAATTTTGATAGATATCATTGCTCTCTAAAATAGTTACTAGTTTTCACTCCCACTAGCAATGTTTCCACATATCCTCACCAAGGCATGGTGTTGTCAAAATTTCTGTTTAATCTTTGCCAATCTGACAGGTTTAAAAAAAAGTACCTTTTGATCTATATATTTTTTATTATTATGAATGAAGTTGGGCATCTCATCATGTGTTTATGAGCCATTTGAATTTGCTTTCCTGTGTATTGACTGTTCATTGTCTTTTGCCCATTTTAAATTAGGTTGTTGATCTTTTTTCTTATTTATAGGAGTTCTTTATATATTAGGGAAATTAACCTTTTGTCTGAGAGTTATAAATATTTCAAATTTCAAAGACTCAGGATGATAGAGACCAATTCTCTGAACTTGGTGCAATTAATTTAGATGTTAATAACAAAAAATAATTTTTAAATGGCATGTATTTGGAAACTTAGAATTATAGTTCTCAATAGCTGGGTCAAAAAATCATAATGGAAATTTAAAATTCTTTCAATGATAATGAGTGTCCAATTGTGTGGGATACAGGAAAAAGGAACATAGAGTTTATAGCCTTAAATGCTTATAAAAGAAAGCTAGTAAAACTGAAAATTAGTGAACTAAGTAAAATAACAGAATAGATTTAAAGAAAGCAGAAGAAAGGAGATAATAAAGATATGGGCAGAAATCAATTAAATAGAAAATGAAGATAAAATAGGATCAGTAAAGATAAAGTTTAAGTAAGGAGTTATCCCGGTAATCAATCAGAAAATTTAAAGTATTATTCATCCTATTTAATGAATAAAGGAGAAAAACAATATGATTATCTCCATAGAAGCAAAAAAACATCTGACATAATTCAGTATCCATGATAGACACTCTTAGGAAAACAAATAGAAGGAACTTTCTTAACTTGATAAAGAGTATCTAACAAAAACTCACAGGAAACATTACTTTTAATGGCGAAATGTTTAGGCATTCCCTTTAAAATCTCTTTTAGTTGTCATCATAGCAGAGATTCTCATCAGTACAGAATGACAAGAAAAAGAAATGAAAGATGTAAGGATAAGAGAGAAAGAAAACTCAATCGTTATTCCTTCACAGATGCTATGGTTGTCAATATAGAGAATCAATAGTTTGTTGGCAAATTGTTAGAAGTAATAAAAGCTTTTAGCAAGGTGGCTGGATAAAGACCAATAAACAAGAATGTTGCCTTTCTATGTACGAGTGTATTAACCAGGTTTCTCTAGAGAAACAAAACACAAGAGGATATATAATTTACACATAGGAGGAGATTTATTATAGAAACTGGCTCACACAGTTATGGAGGACAAGTCTGCCATCTACATACTGGAGAAGGAGGGAAGCCAGTGATGCAATTGAGCTGTGGGAGGAGGAGTGATGGTATAAGTCTCAACCTAAGTCCAAAAGCCAGAGGTCCAGGAGCACTGATGTCCAGTGTCCTAGGGCAGAAGAAGGATGGCTCAGCTCATAGAGGGAATTTGCCCTTCCTCTGCATTTTTGTTCTACTGAGGCCCTTAACGGATTGCATGGTGCCCACCCACATTGGGGAGGGCCATCTGCTATACTCGGTTTACCAATTTAGATGCTAATTTCTTCTGGAAACACGCTCACAAACGCAGCTAGTTATCTGGGCATCCCTTAGCCCAGTCAAGCTGACACAGAAAATTAACCATTACAATTAGCAACAGACAGAAAAAGTAGTTTAAAAGACACTCTAAAAGAAGAAGAACAAGAAAGTGGGGACCTTGCTTTACCAGATATTAGAACATACACAAAAATCTATAGTAATCAAGACAGTGTTGTATTATTGGTGCAGGAACAGACAAATAGACTCTTGAAACGAGACAGAGACCACCAAAAAGGATTTGCACTAAGGATTTGACTTAGGTGGCATTGAAGATCACCAAGGAGAGGATATCCATTTCAAGATTTGATGTAGGATAATTGGCTATCAAAATGGAGAAGAAATTAAATCTCTAACTCACATTGTACACAAAGACAAATTTCCAGTGGATTAAAGACCTATATGTGAAAGGCAAAATGGCACAGTTTTTGAAGAAAATATAGAATATTTTGAGAAGCGAACTAACAAGGAAGGAGATATCTTTGTTCTAATCATTACTATTATCATTACTACTTGCTAATGACATTGCAAACACTGTTACTTCAGTGAATGCACATGTTCACCACACAGTTCTGCATGTAAAACACAGTTTGGAAACACACATATAAAAGATGTTTCTAAGACAGCTATTTGCGCATGACACAACATTTATGTAGTAGGATGAAATTATTTTGCATTGTAGATACTATAATGTTCTTAATTTATGTGAATTACTTTTTTTTAACAGACAGTGGACTCAAGCCTGTTATAATTACAGCACCAGCAAGTGCAGAGGTGGCCTCTGGAGGCTCCGTGACTTTGTCCTGCAATGCCACCGGGGTGCCGGTTCCAGCCATTCGTTGGTACGACAGTCATGGATTGATAACCAGCCATTTGTCTCAAGTTCTTAGATCTAAATCCCGAAAACTGCACTTATCAAGACCTGGGGGTTCTGACCTGGAGCCTGTGTACTTCATCATGTCCCAGGCTGGCTCAAGCTCTCTATATATTCAGGCTGTTACTCAGGAACACGCTGGGAAGTACACCTGCGAAGCTGCAAACGCACACGGCACCACACAGTCGGAAGCCGTCCTCACTGTTGGTGAGTTGTTATTAGTATCTTTTCCCAGGTGAATGGTTTCCTTTGATAGTAGGGGATAAAGTGATTTGAAGTAGATTTTAATGAGTCTAGCAACCTCTAAATATATATGTATTTACCAACAACAGTGAAATGTAGAATTGCATTTTTTGGTATTTGGCCTTATGCGAACCAGATGAACTTTGGTCTCCACTTCTGGTGGGTTTGTTAAGCTTGTAGTTGTCCTATAGGACACTTTCATTTGGGAGCAAGCCCAAGGTATGACCTCTTTGGGGCATTAATGCTTTTGGTTTTCTAAGCTGAAAATATCGTTGCAGATATTTTTCAGGTGGGCCCTTAGTAAGGATAGTATTCAGTCTAAAGAGTTGGCTTTTATTGGGAATGCTGAGTCACGTGTACTGTCAAACCACACCCATCTGTATATTTGCCTCAACCTTATTCAAGGTTATTGTTCTAATAGGGCGTACAATATAATATTCTTTTTTTTGTGTGTGTGGTACGCGGGCCTCTCACTGTTGTGGCCTCTCCCGTTGCGGAGCACAGCCTCCGGACGCGCAGGCCCAGCGGCCATGGCTCACGGGGCCCAGCCGCTCCGCGGCATGTGGGATCTTCCTGCACCGGGGCACGAACCCGTGTCCCCTGCATTGGCAGGCAGACTCTCAACCACTGCGCCACCAGGGAAGCCCTAATATTCTTTATATTTTACTGCTTTTGGGTGATGATGACTTAATTTGGAGTACTGGTATATAGAATCTCAGTATTATTCAAATTAATTCAAATTTGACTTAATCCACATTCAAATCTTATATCAGTGGGCATTGGTGAGGGTGCCCTACTCATAGGGCTGGTATGGGGATTCAAGGGGTCTGTACCTGTAAAGTGCTTAGAATGATGTCTGGAAGTAGAATGCCTTCAAAAAATACTACGTATTAAGTTACAATTATTACTATCTAATTATTATTAAGTTATAATTATCCCTTCTGGTAGTGTTTAGGGAAGAAGAAATAGTTACTGATACTAGTAGACCTTAATAATCCTTAAATAAAGAAGGTAGTTAAGTGTTGCATAAATTTATACACACATATGGATGTGTATATGTATGTGTACGTGTGTGTGTTTATATATCTGTTCTGCTAAGCAAAAATAGGATTGGCTCTGCTCAGTATTGTTAGCCGTAAGACAGCTGTCATGCAGGCACTGCTTGGGTATCATTTGGCTGAAGTGATTTTCTTTTAAATTTTTTATTTTTAAAAATTTATTTATTTATTTGGCAGTGTCGGGTCTTCGTTTCTGTGCGAGGGCTTTCTCTAGTTGCGGCGAGCGGGGACCACTCTTCATCGCGGTGCGCGGGCCTCTCACTGTCGCGGCCTCTCTTGTTGCGGAGCACAGGCTCCAGACACGCAGGCTCAGTCGTTGTGGTGCACGGGCTTAGTTGCTCCGCGGCATGTGGGATCTTCCCAGACCAGGGCTCGAACCCGTGTCCCCTGCATTGGCAGGCAGATTCTCAAACACTGCGCCACGAGGGAAGGCCCTCACTTTAAATATGAGAAATCTGAAGCCCTTAGAAGATATATAACTTGTTTAGATTAGATCTTTCTAGATCTTTAAGATCCCCATCACTCCCAGGATTTTATGTCTTGATAAATACCATTTTTTATGTATAGTAACCCCATGAGCTACATCCTACCTGAGTGGTCCTTCGTGGCTTCTTTTACATGCTCTATAGTAATTACTGAAGTCTAGCTGAGTCTATTAAAGCTCAGAACAGCACATAACAACCCACTTCTTCCCATGGGAATCTGAGCTTATTATTAAATTCTAGCATGCTGGCAGCCTTTACTTTATTTGTTATGAAGGGGGAAGTAAGCAAGATGACTCTCTCCCCCACCTTTTTTTCTTTCCAGAGACCTTGGATTTTTGAGGTCCTGGATGTACAAATATTTGTAGAGTGAGTTGTAACTTTTCAAAACTATAATGGGAGTTGGCCTGGGGTCCTAAATAGTTTAGGGTGGGGTTGCTGGTTTGAGTGGTCACAGTGGGAACAACTTTGGCAGATCTGGTTCCGTTCCGTGTTGAACTGGTTTCAACTCAGAGTCATTAATTCATAGACATTACCATAGTTATAGTACTTAGAAAGCCAGAGTTTTATCAATCTGTTTTCCAATTCAAAAAACATTCTACCTTAAAAAATGCTAGATGTCTCTTCTGACCATTTTACAGAGTTATTTTGAAGATAAATTGAGATCATGTACGTGAAGAACCTTTGGAAAGTACTGTGAAGGCCTTATGAATTGTATCTAGTATCCGTGAGTGCTCAAATTCTGTTATCGGGAATAGTAGAAGAAAATTAATTGAATCCCCTTTCGATGAAAGTTATGGAAAAGTCTCATTGCAGCCTGAACACAAGTGGAGTTTTGATACTCCTGCAGTAGACACAGGCTGTAGCATAACATTTTTTCTCATGCCTCTGTATAAACTCTTCTACAGCCAAATACCACTTCCCAGTGGTGACCTGCCCAGAGGATCCATGAAACACTAATGATAAAAAGGTCCTTCTCCACTGCCCTAAGCCACAGCTAATTGCCTCTACTTGCTAGAGTCCATCTCTTCATTAACAGGCTCTCGACCACACCCTTCACATCCAGCCCACATTCTGACTCACTAGATAAACACGACTGTTCCAGGAGCAATATTTGGAAGCTGTCTCAGTGAACGTAATTAGTGTTCTTCTATATTATTATCCCACTAGCTTCTTGTTTTCTTTGATGGAGGATGCTTCTGGGACACCTTTTCTCTCTTTTAAACAAACAGAGAACCAGAGAACCGACCTTCCACTGTTAGTCCTGTTTTTTGGTAGGTTCTCTATGGAACTGCAGTAGTTCTCCTAATACACTCCCACCTTTCCCCAGGAATCCGACTTCATTGTGGAAAAGAAACTCTGCCGTTGTTTCCTCAGCTCCCTTCCTCCACAAAACTAGGAGACTTTTCATTGCCAGTATTAATAGTGCTTTAGAGGAACTAGGCTGTCAACCCTCGGGTTTTATTGTGCTGGCAGTTTATTTGTTTTCATAAATTGCTCTCTCCTCACCATACGTGCTCACCCACGTCCCCTCCCTCTCCCCCTCTCCCTCCCCCCCCATCACCCCTCTCCACGGCTAGCTTGGGCATCTATCTGTATGTGGCAGCACTATAGTAGGGGTGCCAGGCCTTCTTAAGGCTTAAGCCTGGAAGAGGGCAGCCTCTCTTGGGCCTGGCGTCGGTTAAAACGAGTCACAGGGCAGCTGGGATTCAGCGTGGGAGGGGACTGCTCAAGGGTGTGAATATTGAGATATCTTTGGAGACTAGCTACCCAGTAGGTAATAGCCTGACTCTTGACCTTTTCTTTACTGTTTATTTTACTTTGTTCCCAAGGGAGTGCATGACTCATTGTGTTTCATTTACCAACTAGAGTTAAAGTTGTTCTCCAACTTAAAATCTTCTGAGGTTACGCTAGCAAATTGCTGTTGTAAAAGAGGAAATGCTGGTATTGAGCAAGGAAGAATGGCATCCTTTCAGCTACTAAACCCCTGCATCATAGAACTGATTTTTCAGACAATTAATTTGCTCCTTCATGAATAAGAGATGGCTACTGGAGATTAGATGTTTCCATGAATCATAAATTGAAATGTTACCTACTTTAACTTCTAGGGCTCAAACTGTGCTGACAGTGTGTGAGATCACTGTATGAGAGACCCTGAAATAATGAATTTCTTCTATCTCCTCTTTTTCTGTCTCCGTTTCTCTGCAGTTCCTTTTGAAACAAATACAAAAGCAGAAATAGTCACACCTTCTGATCCCACTCAGAATGATAAAAGTGATGGTTCAGAAACTGGACTATTGAGCTCATTGCCATTGAAGGAACATTCCAGTGCTACAGAATCATCATCAGAGAAAAACGCTAGTGGTACCTCTGTCCCCGATGCCCCCATCATTCTGAGCCCCCCACAGACGCACACACCAGATACGTACAACCTGGTCTGGAGGGCGGGGAAGGATGGCGGGCTGCCCATCAACGCCTATTTTGTGAAGTATCGAAAGGTAATGTCTTCTCATTTATCATCTTTCTCTTCTCACACCTTCACATCCTGTGTATAACACATGCTTATTGTCTTTCACATTTGTGGAGTGGCAGGAAACAGGAGTGTCCCAGAATGATGAGTTTGGGAGAGAAATGCCAGCAATCATGCTGGATTTACCAGTCTTATAAAAGCAGTAAGAATGAAGTACAAATAATTTCCCCTCAAATTGGGATTCTAAGAACCCAGTAACTTCTAGACATTTTTAATCAAATATTTTAACCCCTTGGGTATAAAGTTCTATAAATCAATTTTTAAAAAGTAATTCCTTTCCTCTCTGAGATGGCATAATGCAGTTTATTTAGTAAAAAAGCAGTTTCTTATTAGAAACAACTGTTTGAACAGAGTTGTCCCTTATAATCTCTGACAAATGTTTTCATTTCAAGTTCTCTTCTTAATTGTATTAAAACCTTACATTGTTTGGTCCTTTATTATGGTGAACCTTGATTGTCTCAGTTGATTTTTCAGATGATGTTTTTCATCCACAGGCTTCTATTAAAGCAAAATGAAAAAAAATCTCCCCTCTTTGTTTAATGAGACTGTAAATGAAATGGGAGGATATGCACTCATATTTAAAATAATTCTCTATGCTCAAGATATTTTGGCATCCATCATTTAACAGTAATATTTTTTCTTTAGGTATTTTTTTTATTGAAGTATAGTTGATTTACAATGTTGTGTTAATTACTGCTGTACAGCAAAGTGATTCAGTTATACCTATAGATACATTCTTTTTTTCAGATTCTTTTCCATTACGGCTTATCACAGGATACTGGATATAGTTCCCTGTGCTCTGCAGTAGGACCTTGTTGTTTATCCATCCTGTATATAAAAGCTTACATCTGCTAACCCCAGCCTCCCACTCCATCCCTCCCCTTATAGTAATTTTTTTTTTATTTTTATTTTTTTTGCGGTACGCGGGCCTCTCACTGTTGTGGCCTCTCCTGTTGCGGAGCACAGGCTCCGGATGCGCAGGCCCAGCAGCCATGGCTCACGGGCCCAGCCGCTCCGCGGCATGTAGGATCTTCCCAGACCGGGGCACAAACCCGCGTCCCCTGCATTGGCAGGCGGACTCTCAACTACTGCGCCACCAGGGAAGCCCAGTAATATTTTTAATATCTGGAAAAATTAACATGGTGATATTTGAGAGTTTATTCACTGTTTGTAACCTGATGATTCTAGATGCAGGTAGTCTCACTGGTTTCTCATCCACGTGAAACTTCCCATGTAATGTTGGCTCTTGATTCCATTAATCAAGACCCAACAGGTTGGATCTCCTTCTGTTTCCTTGAGCTCACGTTGAGCAGTGTCAAGACATGAAGCAAGACTGTTGGAAACATATAATGCATAATGATATAATTTATACACGTATAGACATACATAATGTATATTTTGATTTATCATATATTATACATAATATATATTATCATTAATACATGTTATTGTATACTTATTTAATTCTCCCATTAGCCCAGTAAGAAAGGAGCATTGTTTCCATTACAAGAAAAGGAAACAAACTGGGTGATCAAATAACTTGCCTGAGGCCATAAGTTAGTGGCAGCTAAGGGAGCAGGAGTCTTTTCACAGTGAGAATCCCTAAGTTCTTGCTATAGGGCTCCTTCTATTTCTTAATGTGGAGAGGTGTTACATCTCTTTCACTTTCGATAGTGTATTGCTTCCCAAAATTCATCTGGAATTGAATGACTTCTAGTTTTTACCCAGTTGGAATGGAAGATTCTTCTGCCCTGTATCTCGTTTTTTTTAAAAAATGCCTTATTTTCCCTTGAGTAGCTGGAAGATGGTGTTGGCATGGTGGGAAGATGGCACACAGTTCGAGTCCCAGGAAGTGAAAATGAGCTCCATTTAACGGAACTGGAGCCGTCGAGTCTCTACGAAGTTTTGATGGTGGCAAGGAGTGCAGCAGGTGAAGGACAGCCTGCCATGCTCACCTTCCGAACCAGCAAAGGTGAATATAATCTTCCTTAGGTGGAAGGAGTTGGCTGTCTTGATGTCACTTTAATAATAGGTGTCTTTTGGGGAAGTAGAGATTCTTGTTTACAGAGTTACTAAATAAACCTTTTATAGTAACTTTTGAGGCCACATTTAGATGGTTGTATTCTTCTATTCCATCCAGTATTTCACAGATATTTTTGAGGGCTTGTTATAGGTAAGACAGTAGGGTAGGTGATGCAGGGAAAATGAAGATGATCAAGACAAGATCCATCCTAATGGAGCTTCTACTTTGTTAAGAAAGGTAACATATATACATAAATACCAACTCAAGGCAAAATTTCAGTTCAGCTAATATTTACTGAATGGCTTCTCTGTGCCAGGCAGTAAACAAAATAGACAATACTCCTTTGCCCTCATGGAGCTTCCATTCTAGTTGGGAGAGATAAGTTATAAGAACATTAGTAGGTGGTGAGTGTTAATAAGAGAAATAAATTAAGGGATGGGTATAGTATAGGAAGTATATGAGATAGCAGTTGTCACAGTTTGAGCAGGTGTCCAGAGAACTCCTCAATGACTAGTTGACAGCAGAGCAGAACTTAAAGGAGGTGCGTGAAAACCATGGGTATCTAGGGCAAGAACATCCCAATAGAGAGGATAGCAAGTGCAAAGGCCCTGGGGTGGGTGTACTTGGTGTGCCCTAGGAACACTGAGGGGCCATAGTGATGGGAGTAAAGTAAGTGGGGAGGGGAGAACGCTCAGGGAGGTGGCAGCGTGGCCAAAGCACTAAGTATGTTGTCCACCCTGCAAGGATACTGACTTTGAACCTGAGTGAGCCAGAAGCTTTGGAGGGTTTTGATCAGAGTTGTGACACAATCTGTTGTGTGTTTCAATGGGACATACTGGCTGTAGGGTAAGGATAGACTGGAGGAGGGCAAGGGAATAGGGAGAGAAACCAGATCTGACAAGGACTAGGAAAGACAGAGAAGATGCCAGAGGATAGTCTTTCTGTGGGGTAGCTTGTAAGGGTAGCTTGATTGAAAAGATGCCACCGGAGGTTGGCCATAAGTGAACAAAAAGACTTCAGTGAGCAGAGATGGGAATTGGGGAGAGGAGTATTCTTAGGGTGGCACAGTATTAAAAAGGAGTTCTGATGATTGAGAAGAAATTGTCTATTGGCTTTTGAAAAAGATCCTTTCGGACTTCCCTGCTGGTGCAGTGGTTAAGAATCCACCTGCCAATGCAGGGGACACAGGTTCAAGCCCTGGTCCAGAAAGATCCCACATGCCGCGGAGCAACTAAGCCCGTGCACCACAACTACTGAGCCCATATGCCACAACTACTGAGCCCGTGTGCCACAACTACTGAAGCCCACGCACCTAGAGCCTGTGCTGCACAACAAGAGAAGCCACTACAATGAGAAGCCAAATACCACAACAAAGAGTAGCCCTGCTCGCCACAACTAGAGAAAGCCCGTGCCCAGCAACAAAGACCAGTGGAGGCAAAAAATAATTAATTAATTAATTAAAACAGAAAAAAAGAAAAAGACCCTTTCATCTAATTACTGAGTCTGGTCTGAAAAATACCGAGTATTTCTTATTTGAAATGTATTTTGAGTTAACTTCCGTAATTAGTCCTTAGTTGTTTATAAAGTCTGACCTACAAATACTGAATAGTAAGCATGTATTTCAGTTTTAAAACAATCACCCAATTTCACTTTTTGCCTCTTGAAATTTTAAAACTTAACATGACAGCTTTCTCGTGAAGAAGCTTAACAGGAGTTCTTAAATAATGAATTTATGTGTCAGAATTAAGAAATATGTACAGTAAAAAGAAAAATGAGTGAATAGTTTGAAAACCTTTACTCTAGTCATTTGGCTTTTTCACTTGTGTCATTTTTTCTATGTGTAAATTAAAGCTAGCCTGGTGAAGAAAGACACATTTTAGTTATAGGTACTACAAAAAGCCAAAGTAATTTTTAAAGTTAATTCCTCATATTAGCTAAGTAATTACAATGTAGGTTTTAAATTTAGACACTGTAACGATAAGTTTATATATTTATATCTATATGCCAGGTGAGTTTCATAGTATCTTTTCTTATTTATACATAGATGCTTATATTATATTATATTATTATTATACCTTTCTAGAGAAAACAACATCATCCAAAAACACTCAGGCCTCCTCTCCACCTGTCGGCATCCCTAAGCGCCCTGTTGTTTCAGAGGCTGCAGACAACTTTGGAGTGATACTCACAGATCCTTCCAGACACAGTGGAGGTAAAGAGAAGACCCTTCATTTATTCATTTTGCTTGTTTTCAGATGTAACTGACCTGTTTCAGATTATTTGGGGGGTGGAGTGGCACAGGGTGTTTGTTTACTATTCAGATTATATCCTACCATACAGCTCCTTTAGGTTCTATTTCAACCATTTTTTAAATGTCCTTTATATTCAGATCTTGGTAACCCAAGTACCATGGTTTGTATTTAAACTCAAATTCAAAATGTTATGATACTAAGTTTTTATAACTCACAAAAGGGATTTTTCTGTCTCCTCTCTGGCAAGGAAACCATATTTACATTTGAACTCTGAACATCTGACTTTTTTTAAAAAAATGTTTTGTCAAAACGTATGATGGTACCCAGAGTAAGATTTAGTTTTTATTATTGAATGGACTACATGGCATACTCAGCATTATTGTTATATCTTACGGTTTTTAGATGCCGTAGCAGTAGAATTTTCAAAAGACTTCTTTTCAGTACTTAATCACACATGAATTCTACTGTTACAACATAATGTGCTTTTCGTGATCTAGGGAGGGCTTAACATTTTATTGCTGAACTCTAAGAATTGTCAAGCTTCTCTTCCCTATTTTTATAGTCTTCCATGCATTGGTTTCAGACAAAAGCAAGCCATAACATTTGAACACCCCTCTGGAGCACCTCTGCATCTTCAATATCATGAGCTGCTTTTTCTTGAGCCCTTTTACTTCTGAGGAACCTTTCCGCTTCCTTAAGCAGATATAGGAGTGCCAACTTCATAGGTATAAAACTGACATCGGAAGAACAAAAACCTTATGACTTAACACATTGTACTAAATGCTGGAGCAGCAGAAATAAAATAAATCTTGCCCTTGGAGAAGTTTACAGTATAGTGGATGATACAGACAATTAAACCAATACCAATATAGTAGAGAAGACAGACAAATTAACCCATAACAGTGATTTTGATTCCACCCTTGTTGTTGTGAGGTAAAAAGAGAAATATCTAAATCACTCACTTGCTATGAAGGAGGCCCAGTGGTGATGAGAGGCGTCCTGAGCTAAGCCTCAAAGATAAGATGTTACCGCTGGATGAAGAAACAGGAGAAGGAGTTCTAGGCAGAGACCCCTCCTTGTGCAGAGACAGATGAATGACATGTTCTATTTCATTTAGAGATTCAGAGATTTTATTGAGCGTGACTGGTTGCTGTGTGAAGTGATGCTACAGTGGGGAGGTGGGCGGGTGCCGTATATGATGTACTTAAAAATTTAGTCTTTCCCCAGAAGCCATAAAGAAGCCTGAAGGATCTTAGAGATGGGACAGGAGGAGTGGCAACAGTGAGGCTTAGAAATAAAGAGAGTGGCAGTGTGAGTGGAGAAGGAGGACACAGGTGAGAGATAAAGGGAGTTGAATCTACACTGAATGAGAGGAAGAAATATGGTGCCTTGGGCTTGGGCAACTTGGACCATTTACCAAGATAGGTAATAAGAATCTTTAGGTGAAGATTGTGGATTCTGTTCTGGAAATCATGAGTTTGGAGTTATCCAAGCAGAGATAACCATAAAGAAGTGATTTATTTAATCTTCACAGCATCCCTGTGAGGAAGGTAGCATAACTATTTTACAAATCAGGAAACTGAGACTCTCGAGGAGGTTATGCAGCTTGCCTAAGGTCATCTAGAAAGATCATCAACATGCACCATCCAGAAAGTGGTGGAACTGCTATTCACAGTCAGATATTTGAACGCCAAGAGCAGTATTCTTTCTTCTATCTCCTAACAGTCACACACTATTTCTTTTACATATTGATGATATTCTTCTCAGGAGAGATTTTCCCCTAATAACTTTCTTTTTCTACTTGGTCTGTGGTATTCTTTGATGAGTTTTAACCTCACGTGAATCAACATAGGAAATTGTTTGGTTATCTGATATTAAAAAAAAGAGATTCACTAACACTTCTATTCATTCTGTTTCCATTGCTTTCTAACTTGAAAGGAATACAGTAAGTATCATGCCAAGTTGCCTGCTTTGAATATCTTCCTCTTTTTATCCATTAAGCAGTTTATTTTTAAAATGCCAGTTTTCTCCATGCAGGTACCATATGCAACATTATTTTGTTCTTGTGTATTTGCAGTCAGATTGAAGAGGTGTTGAGACAGAGGGGTGTTGCTTGAGGCCAGGCCCAAGCTGGACAGAGACAGGGCTCCCTGAGTAATTCACCAGAGTAATGTAACCGTGGCCCAGAGTTGGTCCTCCTTGTTTTAGCTCTAGAAACTGGATTGTTAGCATGCCAAAGGATAGTTGGTCTCTTGAGAACCAGCTCACTCTTACAAAATTCACAGGTGATTAATGTAAACTGAAATGGGCAGTTTAATGTAACTGTCATACAGACCAGATTGTTTCTATCTGCATCCTTTCCTTTAGGAACCAAATGGGAAGCCCGTTATAACCACAAGATTGCTTGGTCAGCAAGAAGTGTTAGGTACACGGTTTAAATGACTGATGAGCTCACCGCTGAGGTTTCTACCTGCCACAGAATTGAAACCGTCCCATTTGGGGACTAGGACATCCCCTCCCCTTGGCAGTGCTAACTGAAAACTGCCAGACATTAGCTCTCTGACCCCCTTTTTCTACAAGGTCATGTGCATGATCACGTGGATTATCAGTTTCCTGATAGCACTTGTCTCTTAACTGCGCATCCTGCCTTCCTGTTTTCTCTCCTCCCATTTTTATTAGTATTGATATTATTGGTTAAGTTTTATCCCTATTTACTGCTTGTAGTCTGTTCTTTGGAGTAGCATTCCTACAAAAGTAATAGCTACATTACTGATTATTGATAGGCTACAATAGTAATAGCTAATATAATAATCTGTAGATCGTTTGCTGACTATGTTTTCTGTAGCTTGGATGGGTAAAGAAAAACATTTAAGTAACACATCATTTTGAAAATTTACTGTAAATTTTAACCACAGTCAGACTTGAAGCACCAAGTAATAATTACGTATTCACTGTTTTAGCCAGGAATCCAAGATAGCATGGTCATAATGATCATACTCATTAACTTTCAGTGTTTTAGAGCTAATTATCAAATTTATAAATTTGGGGGCTTCCCTGGTGGCGCAGTGGTTGAGAGTCCGCCTGCCGATGCAGGGGACACGGGTTCGTGCCCCGGTCCGGGAAGAGCCCACATGCTGCGGAGCGGCTGGGCCCATGAGCCATGGCCGCTGAGCCTGCGTGTCCGGAGCCTGTGCTCTGCAACGGGAGAGGCCACAACAGTGAGAGGCCCGCGTACCGGAAAAAAAAAAAAAAATATATATATATATATATATATATATATATAAAAATTTTCACTCTTCCTTCCTTCCGTGCTGTATTTGGCAATTTCATTGCCCATTAGCTTTTAACAGAGGACAGGAGGGTAGTCATAATACTGTTAACTCTGGAAAGAAGTTTGGTGAAGAGCCGTTAAGACAATGATGTTTGGGATTTATCCCTTGCAGTCGATTTGAGTCATTCTTGTCTCTGCTGCCGCGGGTTATTGAAATGAACGTTTCCATTTCCAGTCCCAGAGGCACCTGATCGGCCCACTATCTCCACTGCATCAGAGACGTCCGTCTATGTCACTTGGATTCCTCGGGCAAATGGGGGGTCTCCAATCACTGCCTTCAAGGTCGAATATAAACGGATGCGGAC
Organism: Mesoplodon densirostris; assembly: GCF_025265405.1. NCBI lineage: Eukaryota > Metazoa > Chordata > Mammalia > Artiodactyla > Ziphiidae > Mesoplodon > Mesoplodon densirostris. Next base: position 117,834,148 of record NC_082667.1, on the reverse strand, counting down.
TAGCGATTGGCTGGTGGCAGCTGAAGACATTCCTCCTTCCAAACTTTCTGTGGAAGTGCGTAGTTTAGAGCCAGGTAGTGATATGAAAACATTTTCTTTTAAACCATCAGTGCTGACTTTAGATGCAAATTCTTAATAATCTCATATTCTTCTAATTGTTAAAGTAATATGAGCTTATTGTATAAAAATTTGAAAATAAAATATAAAAAGAGAATAGTCACCTGAAACCCACCCATCCAGAGATAACCACTGTTTATATTTTGTTGTATTTCTTTCTAGTCTTTTTTCCTTTCTAATACAAACCAGGATCGTGCCATAAATATTATCTTGTGACCCCTTTCCCCTATATTATATCGTATGCATTTTCCAATATCATTAACAATTCTTCAGAAACTCAATTTTAATAACTGTCTATCTACCAAGTAAGTACACCATGATTTTCTTAACCATTCATCATTTCTGGGTTTTAGATTATTTCTAACTGCGAATAAATAGAAACAGTGTTGTGGTGACATCTGTGTGTGTGTGTGTGTGTGTGTGTCTGTTTTGCTGTGAATGAATATTTTAAGAGAAAAATTGCTTATTTGACTAAAATCGATCTGATGATGCATCTCAGCATGGTTAGACCCATTGCTTTATTTTATGAAGACGAGAAAACACTAACACCTCTCTGTTCTGTAAGTTTTGTTTCAGCAGCAGGGGACTCCCCCAGCCCCCCAGTGTATGAAAGAAATTAATCTGTAAGAGAGAAAAGCAGGAATCACAAATCAACTTTCTTTACTTTTATTTGTTTGGGTTTCATGACCATTTTTGTTGATGGACTTTTAAATGTACTTTAGTAGCAAATACCTGTGTTTGTCTAAACAGGTAACATGGGGAGCCCAGGAACACGTAGGTACAGTTGGGAGAAGATGGCAGTTTTAAGATGGCAAAGCTAAGGAACATTTTACAGACAGAAAAGACTGTCTTCAGATGCCCAGGGGTTATTTTTGAGCTTTTAGGAAACTTGCTTTAGGAGTCTAATTTATTCTTTAGATTCAGATTTTCAGAAACTCACAATCCTTAGAGTTTTTTTTAAAGTTCTTAATATCTAATCCAAACAGATACCTTCTGTTGTAGCTTAAATCTGCTCCCCTTATCCTATTATTAGCGGGAGCAGAGTGACATCTGCTATCACCCACACAGTGCCTCTTCACAAACGTATTCACCGTATTAAACTTCGCTTCAGTTGTTTCTTTCAAAGGGAAAAGAACCTAGTTCTGAGCACAGATACACCAGCTAGTCCTGTATTTGATGGGTATGACTTTAGAACAGGATGCTGAAAGAGTAACGTGCTCTTTCCCATTTTCTCCCTGCCACCTTCCATGACGGACATCATCCATCTCTCCCAGTGACTCCCAATAAGGTCTTGTAATCTTGAACACGCACAGTGAACACATGCAATACCAGTGAATAGGAGTTGGCAACTGCATTGAAATCTATTCACCATCTAGGCTTTCGAGGATGTTGTCGTTATTGTAGAGAGATACTTAAGCACAATTGTCGTATTTTGAATATTGTCCTTTCAGATGTCTTATTATAGCTTTTAAAAAATTATGGTTTTCTTCCCCCCCCTCAAAAGGTTCAACATACAAATTTAGGGTCATTGCTATCAACCATTATGGTGAGAGTTTTCGGAGTTCAGCCTCTCGTCCTTATCAGGTGGCTGGGTTCCCCAATCGTTTTTCTAACCGTCCGATAACTGGACCTCACATCGCATACACAGAAGCTGTCAGTGATACTCAGATCATGCTCAAGTGGACGGTAAGTAAAACATCTTCTCTAATGAGAGGAGTTTCTGATTTGGCCATGTTAATTTAATATCTTGTGACACAATACTATGAACAGCAAATTTTTGAACTTTCAAGTAAGGGGAAATTGAAGGGCACAGATATTTGTGTAAGATCACATGTTATAAGAGGGACAGGTTTAAAAATAAAATGATTGTCTCCTCAGCTCTCATCCAAGTGTTAACTTAATCGCCATTTCATGTTTTATTCCTTTTGAACCCAATGTACTTTTATGTCTTTGAACCTGGTGAGATATATTGCTTTATTTTTGTTTAGCCCTGCAATAAGCTAAAATGCTCCTAATACCTTTGAATACCTTTAAATTAAATTTAAAATGGCCATCAAGGATGTTTGCAAAATGAAGCTAAAAAAATATTGCCACACAGATAAATAAATCTTAATGGATGTGAAAGTTACATTTATTTTTGTCTTTGACAAGTCTTTGCTTCTCTTTTCTAGTACATTCCATCAAGTAACAATAACACTCCCATTCAAGGATTTTATATCTATTACCGACCAACAGATAGTGACAATGACAGTGATTACAAGAGGGATATTGTAGAAGGTAAGTTACAAGGACAAGTGGGATTCCTAATAAAGGAGCTTTGGAGGGAGAGGGTTTATAAATATTATGAAAAACATTATCCCAGGTTAAGATAGAGTAAAAACATGAAATGGTATATGTACTATTGCTTTGAATTTTTCCCAAAGAAAGATAATTTTACCAATTTAGTGCAGTGGACCCTTGAAGAATGGGGAGGTTAATCCTCGTATAACTTACAGTCGGCCCTCTATATCCAGGGTTCCTCCACATCTGCAGGTTCAACCCACCACAGGCTGTGTATTAGTGTAGCATTTACTACCGAGTATCTGTGTAAAAGTGCACCCACGTTGTTCAAGGGTCAACTGTATATATACCATCTTGCATTTGCTTAAAGAAACAGTCAGTTACAAAAGAGTGGGGGAGATATGATTTGTCAGTAGTTCACCTGAAAAAATTTTTCTGTTTTGTTTAAATGAATAGTGGCCTGAATATAAAAATCAACGACAACTTCTAGCTATATTTAAAAAAAGAATGTCTCAGGCAACAGTTCCACTGAAGTCTGTCCTAGAAAGATCACATCTTGAGCGTGTTACCCATTTTTAGAGATGCTGAGAAGTTGAATATATGTAGAGAAGAAAACAGCCGAGAGCGCAAAGGGTGTTGAAACTGCCTTTTGACTACATTTAAAATATAATCCAGGGACTTCCCTGGCGGTCCAGTGGTTAGGACTCCGCACTTGCACTGCCAAGGACCCAGGTTCAACCCCTGGATGGGGAATCCACAAGCTGCGCTGCACAACCAAAAATAAAATTAATTAATTAATTAATTTTAAAAAAGAAAGAAAGAAAAAGAAAATGTAATCCGGAACTTTGCCTGTGGTCTGAGGGCCGCACGTGGTCTGGCTGGCGTCTGCCTCACCTCCACTATGTGTCATGTGTCACGCACTCTCCCTTTCTCACCGTGTCTTCCGTCATGCATGGGCCTTATTTCTGTCTCCTCGTGTGCACTAAGATCTTTCTTGCCTCGGGACCTTGGCACACGGCAGTTCCAGCTACCTCCCCCAAGGCTTCATCTAGGACCTCCACTTCTGTCTGTTGTGTGCTTGAATGTTCCTTGCTCAGAGAACCCCCTCCCATTGAAAGGAGATGCCCTTGTGATTTCTAACCATGTGCTTTATGTTTACTTCATGCAGTTTATCCTAGTTTAGTTGTGTGTATGTGTGTGTGTACGGAATTATTTGCTGAAAGTTTGTCTCCCCCACTAAATGTTAACCTCCTTGTGGGCAAAGGGCCTTCTTTCCCACAGCTGTGTCCCAAGTCCTACAGTGATGAGATGTTTGGTGTTTATTGAATGAAGGAATGAATGAATGCTTGGAGTCCAGAAAGAACAGTGGAGTGTCTGGGAGTGATCAGGTTGGAAAAAAGACAATGAACTAGCAACAGCACAGCTGTCTCCAAGTATTTAAGGACTAGGATGTTTAAGAGGAACTCAAGCTGTTGGGGTGGGAGAGTGAGGCTACAAGGAAAGTTTGCGAAGAAGAACCCTCCAATACTGCATTTTTAACATAGTTCTCTCACAAAATAATAAGCTCCCTAATTCGGGAGGTGTTCAGTAGAAGCTGGGTGCCTGTTTCTCAGTGATATCTTGGAAGGGATTCTTAGTTTGGGAGGAAAGCTTCTTTCAAGGTCTTTTTTTCACTCCAAGATTCTTCTTTTTTGAAATATTCATCTCCTAATGGATTGGGTCAGGAAATCGTCCCAGGCCAAGGTTTCTTTCCTCTGAATTCTCGACGTCAAATACTGCCACATAGTTTTTTGTTACAAGTAGTCTTATAATAAATTACTTTTAATATGCGCCATCATGTTTCTTGAAATATTGCAGCATTCCTTTTACTGTTTATCCAATGGAATTACTTTGGTAATATGATGAAAAATTTATTGTCTAAGTTTTAATACCCAGCATATTTTTTGAATGAAAGAGTGATTGTTTCTCTTTTCTTAATCTGGAAAAGTAGGAAAGAAACGAGTCCCCCAAATCTGCTTAGACGTTAAGAATTGGGGAAATGTGGAAAGATCCATTGTTAGTGGCAAAAGGATTCTGTGAAGTTGAGATAGTAGCTGCCTTGAGGGAGCAGTGGCAGGCAGAAGCATGATGGGGATGGGGGAGCCAGGACCCCTCTCTCTCTTCACCTGCGTGCTGGTCCCATGGCTGTGTTCTGCTCGTGAACATTCAGCTGTACAATAATGGGTACTTTTCCATATGCATATTTTACTTCATAAAAAAACTGTTTAAAAAATGAAATGAAAAGAATTGTGACTGATCTACACTTTAGTCCTGGCTCGGTCTTCATTTCAGTTTATCTGGGTTAGGCGAGTGGGGCTATCAGATTTTTATTTTTAAAATCTTTTGAGGGAGGCTACACTTTTGTTAGAAAATCCTTCTAAACAAGGCAAATGTCAGTAAAATGAACATCCCTCTCTGTCTCCATCGGTATCACTCTCTTCCCCACCCTTCTGGGTTTTACTCTAGAAATAATCCGCTGATAAAGAGTTTCTAAACTATATTCTCTAGTTAAATCTTTGAACTTCTGCAGACTTGAGTGATGTGACTGTTGAGTGTGGAACTGGGAAATTGCTCTGAAGAAGACTTTGTTTTCACTACAAGCGTCTGTACATGTGAGCTTTGCCTTATGGTTCACAGAGAACTTGTTTATGAACGTAATAGATGGAGCAGTTAGATGTTTAAGTGGGCTTCACTGTGCTGTGTAATTTGCTCCTTCCTTATTTTCAAGTTTATGCACTTGAAATTCTTTTTGTGGCAGTTGGAAACTATTGGCTTGTTTTCCCAAACCGAGGAGAAGTATTCATCCTTTCTACCTAAAGTTTTCTTTAAAGTTTTAGATTACTTACATATATTGACTCAAAATTCTTTAAGCTTTGAAACACAATTACATTGTTAAAGAATACAGTAAGAGAAGAGCAATTATATTCAGTTATCCTATCTTCTGAATTAGGTTCCACATTTAGATAAACTGAATGTTTCCAACATACCATGTTTTCGTAATGAATATTTTAATCTTGTAAATTAAGTTGAGTTCTAGGTAAATCAAAGTATCAGTCATCCTGATCTTTAAGCCTGTGCTTTGGTTTTTTACCCTTTCTAAAATATTCTTGGAGAAAAAAACTGCTTGCTAAGCAAAGGATACGCTGGTTGGTTGATTTTAAACCTAATAATGCACTTAGGTGTCTTATTCATCAGTGAGCCGTAAAACTTTCTCTTTGCCGATATTTCCTGTAATTGGAATAGTTACCATAACAACGGGATGTTAATCTAACAAAATATGTATTACTTTATTCTCTCTTATTAGAAACATATCAGAAGTTTAGTGTAATTCCATTTTTTTTTACTAGTGCTACGAAAGGAAAACTTCAAATCTAGTGTAATAATTATTCAAGCGAATGGTGATAGGTGAGTGGAAGGCTGGGAAAGACCTAAAGATACAGAAAAAAGTTGAAGTCTTTTAGAAACGTTTTTGGAATTTAAAAATAGATCTGTTCCTGTCTCGCGTAGATTTTGAGTCAAGTTTCTTTTAGGGTCCTCTTTACACTTATAAATGGGGCATAGAATTCCTCACTTCTTGAGCTCTTCATAGTCCCTTGATCCTAAAACAAGCAGGTTCTCTTCCTTATAAAATATGGGGCTTGTAAAATATGAACGAGGGGCTTTGTGTTGGTGCCCTGGAAAGGGGTCAGGGTGCTTCCGGGTCAAGGTGTTTTTGTCTGTGTTGAGTTAGAAAGGATCCCAGAGCTATTGGTCCTGTCAGCCAAGTAGATATGACTTGTATGTGTGGATTGGTTTTGGTTTGTTTTTCTTCCCCTTTAATCGACTCTTAAATCAGTTGGTGGTATAGTTGAGTTTCTAAGAAACAGTGGAAACAGGTTGAAGAGGTATTTTCTAAGAAGGATTAAAAGTGATTGAAGAGTTCATTGAGTCTGGCAGAAGTGTCCCTGTTTATTAAAGTTTGTCACAGGTCCACAGAAGTAAAAACGGAGAGTCATTTATACTGGAGTGTTCAGTTTAGAAGTGTTTCTAAATGAAATGCTGGCTGCGCACCATGGATAACAGAATTATTCTGTTAGAGATGCTTGTGTGGTTTGGAGACCCTGGTGCAAAAGGAAAGAAATGGTGGGAGCGATAGCCAAGAGTTTCCCATAGTAGACTTTGCTTTCTGACTGTTCTCGAATTCAGGCATTCATTTATATGTTGGATCATGTTGTGTCTATTACAGTGGAATTGAGAGTTTCGCTGAGACCTGTCTTGTAAGTGGTCACTTGTTCTGGTAAGGCACCGTTTTCTGACCTCATACGTGGCGTTGCTTTCTGGTTAGGTGGAGAGAGTGATTGACTTGCTGGGCTGAAGTAGGGGATCAAAGGACTTGAGGTGGTTTTTTGTTTTGTTTTGTTTTACTTCTGCATAAAATTAACATGTATTTTATGAAGGACTTACTACTAATTACTTGTAATGAAACAAAGTCTGCCCACACACAGGTAGAGCTTTAATTCAGTTTCTCTCTTCTCTTTACCATTTTTTCATGCCATGTAATAGAAATGCTATTTATCTGTTGTGCATTGCTAAAATATTTATATGAAGTACACTTTTATTGCACAAACTGACTATATGGTGATGGCTGCTGCTCCAACCTCATTTCAAAATTTCTAAGTGATTTTATTGACAGTGTTGTTTAGGTTGTGGGTTGTAAAGCTTATCTTTTATTTTTCCTTTCTAGGTTCAAAGCAGTGGCACATGATAGGCCACCTGCAGCCAGAAACCTCCTATGATATTAAAATGCAGTGCTTCAATGAAGGAGGAGAGAGCGAGTTTAGTAACGTGATGATCTGTGAGACGAAAGGTAGGGGAGGGGTCAGAATTAGTGCTTTCTCCCCGGACAGAACTAGAATTCTGAACTCTGGATTATTCCTCCTGACTATCGATATATTTACTAAAGAAACTTTGGACCGTTTTTTAGGTGTATCCATTTAGACTGTCCCAACAGTCTAGCCTCCTGTCGGCTAGAGAACTTGCCTTAAGAATAGTTTACATAAGCGTTCATTGTATTCATTAACTTCTGTGTGACTCTGAGTAAGTCATTTCCTTTGTTTTCCTCCATGAAGGAACAGAAATATTTGCTGACTAATTATCTGAGACTGCTGTGAGAACTAGAATCCTTAAAAAAAAAGTATAAGGATTTTTAAGGAAAAGCACTACGTACGTTTAAAGTGGTTTCTTGAATGACAGATATGCATAACACTACCTACTCGTTCAATGAAGTGTAGTAAAGTTCAGAATTAGTCGATAATTCTAAAGTGAAATTCTCAGCTCTGTCTGCATACATAGATTAGCTGTAAAATATTACCATCGTTGAAAACAGAAGATACCACACTTGAATAATAGAAATAGCCAAAGTAGAAACAGGCTCAGAAAGATTGAATTACAAAGCTAAGACTCGGTTTCCTTGTTTAATTCTGAATCATGTGTCTTCCTGCTGCAAAACCCACATATTAAATTCACATTTAAACATATATACACACAGACCTGTAGACTTACCTTGAATTTCACCTGTTTAGCATATACTTGCGTACCTTTTTGTACTGAACACCGTGATATGTTCATGAGCATTTCTTACTTGCCTCCAGAGTGCTGTGAAACTTGGAGCAAAATTACATAAAAAGGAAATTTCTCATCTCTGTTCCCAAGACTTTTAAGAGTCTAGCCAGGCAGAACATAAAACATAGACAATAAGTGCTAACTGTGCTGTTTTTAAGTATTATTGATTGATTTTGCTGGGGAATCAAAGGTTCTGCCTACAGACTTTCAGATCAGTGAAAAACAAAACACTTTAAAATGTTAACTGTTCATACTGAATGGGTTTCTAAAATGTGTTACACAGTCCCAGCCTGTTGAAGTAGAACATTTGATGCATGATTTTTCCTTTTAAAGAAATGACTCAGAGTTCTTGCTGTGAAGAGCAATTGTCTTATCTTTAGTAATTCAGTAAATATTGGAGGCCAGCCTCTTTCCCCCACCCTTGAAGATCATAGACTGTCACGACTTTTCTTTAGTCCTCTGCTTTCTCTTTATGTTTTTCACCTCACATTGCTCATGTCATGCTCCTGCTGTCTCTTCTTCTTCATGTTAATGGGACCATGTCACTCACCATCCACTGCAAAAGTTTCTGACTTCAGTGAGAGGTTGGCAACTGGTCCTCAAGCTTGGTGGAATTTTGAGTACATGAAGAGTAAATAAAGAGTGCATAAACCTGACGGACTTCCCTATGAGTAATCATGGTATTTCATGTGCGATCTGTAACATCCATTTTTGTCTCAGAAACTTGTTTGTTGTCTTTGGAATTGTCAGGGACCTTAGAATTGTATAATCCAACGTACCACCCAAAGTAGAAATTTCCTATAGAGACTCTCTGCCAGGTATTCTTCCAGCTTTCAGTGATGGAGAGCTCTTTCCTTGGAAAGGCAGCCTCTCGTTGACTGATTTCCAGCCCTGTTCTGCGTAGTTGAAGTTGCTAGAAAATAGAACCCCAACAGAATGTTTGTTGAAGTAGATTTTTTGAACGACCACTGTGCTCCTGTAAGTTATTAGGAGCCATAACAGGAAGTATACAATAATAACGAATAATAATGACAAAATGGATTGAACACTGCCGCGTGCCAGGCTCCATGCTGAGAGCTTTACTCTTCATGACAGCCTTATGATGGGGCTGTTATTATCTCCATTTTCCACATGCAGAAATTGGAGGTCAAAGTCTTACAGCTAAGGATAAATGATGGAACAGGTTAAACACCTGGGCAGTCTGGTTCTAAAGATCAGGCCATCAGCCACTATGCTCTACTGCTTTTCTATGACATTTAAAGCATCAAGAGCATGTTGTTTGGGACAGAGAAAATGGGGTTTCTGTCCCACCTGTTATTAGCTTTTGTGGTTGCCATTATCCAGAGTACCCAGTGAATTAGGTAAAAGCGCTGCGTTTATGTGGACTCCAAAATTTTTTGGCTTTGGAAGTTTAATATTATGTGTGACGTTTTTGGAATTGTATATAATTGTTCTAGTAGTCCAGGGTCATGTCTTCTAATATGATTCACATGCGAGAGGCATAAAATATCTAATTGTGAGTCTTATTCAGCTCAAAGTGTATCAGATCAAAAGGAGTTTTTGTCCCATCTGTAAGTTGAAATAGTTTTGTGTCAACTCTTTGGGAGTCTTCTGCAAGTACAATTGAGCAGATAATCGTACAGCAGTTTGGGTTAGACCAAGTGCCTCTGTGTCTCTGATCTTATAATTTCTTTAGAATTTGTGACCTAAAACCTTGACATTTGATTTTTAAACTTTTGAGCCCTCTTTGTGACTCATTGGTGGTCAGATCATCTCAGTCCCAAGCCTAAACAGACTGGCTTGGATTCCTAACCAGACCTCCTTCGGAGAGTAAACCATTTCATCGAGTCTGTCTTCACTCTGACATCATGTTTTCCTGTATATTTCAACTAGTGAAACGGGTTCCTGGAGCTTCTGAGTATCCTGTCAAAGACCTGAGCACCCCTCCAAATTCTTCGGGTGGTGGAGGAAATGCTGGGCCCGCAACCAGCCCCGCCAGAAGCAGTGACATGCTGTATCTGATCGTTGGCTGCGTTCTGGGTGTAATGGTGCTCATTCTCATGGCTTTCATTGCCATGTGCCTGTGGAAGAACCGTCAGCAGAATCCCATACAGAGTAAGTCATCCATCAGTGTCTCCTTCTCTTTTTCTAAAGATAAGTAGAAAAAGATTGTCAGAATAAATACTGATTTCTAACACCTTCACGTATGAGTGTCGTGGTATAAAACACATTCGATACTCTTCATTCAGCGGAGGTGACTTTAAAACAGTTTTAGCTGTAAGCCAAAGTAAGTGGAGCATCAAATTAAATGGCCCAGGAGAAATAAACAACAAAGCCCAAACTAAGCAGGTCTCTATGTAAATAGCTGACTTAGTGCTGGGAAACTCTGGCTCTGTCGGACCACCAAAGAGGATGAGGACTTGAAGCATGAGCTTTGGCATTGCTGCAGGAGCCCCTTCATACGGGTCCCAATCTTGTCAGCAAGGAATGGAAAAGGCATGATGGGAAGGAGGGTAGTGAAGACTTTTCTAAGTTACTGTCCCGGGATGACACAGATGAAGATACTACAGTCCTGATTCATTACTTAATGTACTAAAACCTCTTCAGAGTGGCGTCCCCACCCCCAAATGTGTCCAGTAGTAGGAGTGTCCGAGCTGTCGGTGATGGTGCGGTAGTAAAACAAGTAACCTTAGAACCCTCTTCCCTTTTCTTTCCCCATTTTTCTTCCCCTCATGTTCCTACCATTTCTCTTCCCTCAGCTTTCATAAAAGAGGACAGTCAGATCAATCAGAGTCTTTAGTCTCTGCTGGGAGGAAGTATTTTGGTTTCCTCTTTGGCCCCAGGAGAAAGGGATGAGACAAGAGCAGAGGAAGACCCCAGCCGTGACAGGCACTCGAGCAGCTCCTGCCCGTGGTCCCTTTTAGTGAACAGCTGGCGGGGGGACGGGGGGGTAGAAAGTGATGTATTTTTATTGCCTTGGCGCCTTCCAGGAGATAGGCAGGGAGAGAAGTGGTGGTGGTACCAGGCTGACAGAGCTGGCCATCCCTTGATTGGGTCTTTTTCTAATTTTTTTTTTTTTTTTTTTTTTTGCGGTACGCGGGCCTCTCACTGTTGTGGCCTCTCCCGTTGCGGAGCACAGGCTCCAGACGCGCAGGCTCAGCGGCCATGGCTCACGGGCCCAGCCACTCTGCGGCATGTGGGACCTTCCCAGACCGGGGCATGAACCCGTGTCCCCTGCATCGGCAGGCGGACTCTCAACCACGGCGCCACCAGGGAAGCCCTCTAATTGGTTTTAATGTCATTGACTTTGAGTGTGTGAGAGTACTCTGAACCATTAAAAGAAGAGGATTGATCTAGTTGTCTGAGCAAGATTAATCTGGCTAAAGTAATGTTCCTTTGTGACTTGATAACATGTTGAAAGATGGGAATGTATGATGGTAATGTTCATTCAAAAGATACTCGTTGACTCTCTCCTGTGTGCTCCGCACCGTGGTGGACAGTGCAGGTATAACGCCCTCTCCATATAATTTAGTGGAGAAGAGAAGCAGGTATACTGATAATAACACACCTGTGCTAATAACACACCTGTCATAGGAAGAGGAACACCTAGTGCAGTCTTGGCGCCTCCCATACCTGTGAAGAATCGATCGAAACTCTGACAACAAATCCTGTGCAGTTTAGATAATATACTTTCTAAAGGACATTTCGCTTTTTCTAAATATATCTGGTAGGTGTGCCTCTGGGAATCAGATATTTGAGGCAGTTGTTGAAATGCTTTTTTTTTTTTTTTTTTTTGCTTTACGCAGGCCTCTCACTGTTGTGGCCTCTCCCGTTGCGGAGCACAGGCTCCGGACGCGCAGGCTCAGCAGCCATGGCTCACGGGCCCAGCCGCTCCGCGGTATGTGGGATCTTCCCGGACCGGGGCACGAACCCGTGTCCCCTGCCTCGGCAGGCGGACTCTCAACCACTGCGCCACCAGGGAAGCCCTGAAATGCTTTTAATATAAGGAAAGAGGGAATAATTAGCCGTGTGCCTTTGGTGCCTCAAAACTTCCCACTTGGCTGTAATAACCAAAGAACTATATGAATAGTGAATGTTTCCCCAACCCCATCCTTTCACTTAGAAGTGGTGTTTATTGCTTTTTGAAATATCCTACCTAGAGGTATCCTGTTGTGGTACAATTTCTTTCAGCACTTGGAAGCACAGGGGAATTTAAACACCTTTTCATAGTGTTGCCGGTTCTTTGATAGTTTCAGCTTGCATAGTTTATTAATTCTCTTTTGAGTAATTTCTCTCTGGTTAATTTCTCCTCCCATTAAAAGAGTCATAACTATCTTACAGTTCCTGGCTGACTCCACACTGTAAAGGAAATAACAGCAATAATTTTATTAAAGCATATCTCACAGGGAGGCTTTAAGCAAACGCTTTTTTAGAGTATTTTATTTTAGTATACTTATAGTTTATTAAGGGTTTAATTAATAAAACTTCCTAAGCGAGAAGAATTGTCCTTTTCAGTATCTTACCTTTTCTTTTTGTTGTTCTCTCTCAACAGAATATGACCCACCAGGCTATCTCTACCAAGGGTCAGATGTTACCGGGCAGATGGTGGAATACACCACTCTGCCTGGCACGAACCGAATAAACAGAAATGTTCATGGAAGCTTCAGCAATGGCTGCTCCCACCTCCACCATAAGCTCCCCAGTGGAGTCAGCGGGAGCTTAAATGGAGGACTCTACTCTGGGCGCACGAGCTCTCTAACCAGGACACGTGTGGATTTTGAACATCCTCGTCATCTCGTGAATGTAAGAGACCCAATTATAAATAAAAGCGCCCCTGTGCCCCATGGTGCCAGGATACAAGAACAGGGCCAGCACGCGTGGTTTTTCCCAATATAGAAACCTCACAGGTTCACTGGAGTGGACATAGCATGTATCACCGGCAGCCCCTTGATCCAGAGTCATGCTTGGAAGCTTTCTATTATCAGGCAGTAGTTGTATTAATCAATCGGATTTACATTTTTTAATTATTTGGCACCGGAAGTACAGGACCAGTAACAAACAGACTGGAGGTTATTCTTGCGATGAAGCGGAAATGCCATTGAGCCTGGACCAAACCAAATACTTTAAATTTGATTTATTTAGAGCAAACTCTGAAAGCTCATATGCTTAGACGAGTCAGGCAGATCTTGAAACTGAGTGAAGCAAGTTGGGGATGGGACGGAAGCGATGGAGGCGTGGGAGAGCTGTGCACTGTCTTAAAGCAGCAGCCCCAGTTCAGCGCCCATTGTTTGTATGCAGAGCTGAGGGCCCCGTGTGGCCTGGTCTTCTGATTTTTCACAACATCCGTAAATCTAGGTGAAGTCACCAGATTTTTTTACACGTTGGCAACTAATTCCAGTTTTAGAAAGCGTTGCGTGGGCCATGCACAGCATGTCTGCAGGCCACCAGATTGTCACTTCTGACCTCCTGTGAGGTTTTTTTGATTTGTTTTGCCCCATGTGTGTTTCTGTGGTTTATGTTTTACAATACTAGTATTCTCTAGCCACAAGGAGTGATAAACCTTTAAAACTACTTTATTTCAGGGATAACCAGCTGATATAGTTTAATTCTTGAAATGAGAGTAGAATGACTGGCGTATTTTAGATTTGTGCTGGTGAAAGAGATTCTCTGCACTAGGCAGTTTGATTTATTACATTGTTTGGATATGCATCCACATTATTTTTCAGTCAGATAGATAATATGTTTAGTTGGTCAATTAAGCACTCACTTACATTTTTGTCATTGTTCTGATTACAGATATATTTGCCCATAACCCACAATGTGCTAAAGTTTGGAGAAGTTTAGAGATTTTTCTTTTTATCTTCAACAGTAGTAAACGTTTATTAAAATATTACCTTTGGAGAACAAAACTATAAGATATATTTGTATCTTAAAGCTAGAAATCTAATGGCTTTCCTGTGACCTAGCTTTAGTATGTCATAGAAAAAATATTTAATTTGCTTTAGTGCATCTCATTACCAGACGAGAATAATGATTTCATTATTTTGTGTGGAAAGACGTGGCTTATATTCAGACTTTCTAAACTTTTTTTGTCACCATTCCTAGTCCAGACTACTAACATTGTCCAAGAAACTGAAGGAGAGAGCATGACGGTTTGAACAGCACATGCTGTTTCCATAAGAAGAAAAAATAACTCTGATGCTTGCTTTAGTATTTGAACACAGTACTTTGTGTTTTTTGAACAATGAGTTGCTATTTAAATAAGAGTTGCCCCATTAAGTGTACAATTTTAGAGATTATCCTCTGTGATCTTAACTCATTCATTTTCTTATGATTCTCTTCTGGGAAGGTGGAAATAGGGATATATATATATATTTTTAAATTATTTATTATTATTTTTTTTTTTTTGCGGCACGCGGGCCTCTCACTGTTGTGGCCTCTCCCATTGCGGAGCACAGGCTCCGGACGCACAGGCTCAGCAGCCATGGCTCACGGGCCCAGCCGCTCCGCGGCACGTGGGATCTTCCCAGACCGGAGCACGAACCCACGTCCCCTGCATCAGCAGGCGGACTCTCAACCACTGTGCCACCAGGGAAGCCCGGGACATATTTTTGAGTGCTGTTGATTATAAAAATGATTGAATTAACTGTAATCCGTTTAGTGATTCAAATAAATGCATCATCCTGTAGGTTGTTAACTTCATTTTTTTCAGAAGCTTTGGAGTTTATCGTCATGGACTGAATGTAGCATAGGAATATTCTTTCTCTCAAAGTTTTCTTAAAAATTCCTATTGCTAGTTGGCTCAGGAATGTTGAGAGAAATTTTCAGTACTTTTGGTTTGCTTTGATTCTGGCTGTTGTTATGAGATGAATGGAAGTGGAAAGTGTTCTGGGAAAACCGATTGCCTGAACTCTTCCTAACCTTGAAGGCCTCTTCTGAGTTTGGGTGCAATGTAACAGCCTCCCTCACCCTTATCAAATTCAGTTCTGCTGTTTTGCTTTGGAAAGCAGAATTTTGACTCTGACCATAAGGCTGGTTCAAGCCCTAACTTCAGTTTTGACGAGCTCTTGCCACTGTATATGTCAAGTGAACATTTTACAATGAGGTATGTGTTAATCTGGGCATTTTTCTTAATTGCTGGGCAGTTTCCGCCAAAAGCAACAGCAAAATATTAATACTCCGCTCCAAGTCATCGCTGGCTGAGAATCTGCTCCATCTGGAAAAATATAACATGTTTTAAGACTTCATCTAGTCAAGCGAACAGACCTAATCGAAATAATTACAGGAAAATGAAGATGGGTTTATCTTGTGACATCATTCAAACAGATTTCCACCCTGTTTCTACAACTGGCATCCCATAAAATTTTTCCATGACTGCTAGGAAGGTAAAAATGAATAGGAGGTTATAACGCATAGAGTATTTTGGGCCCATTAGATTTGAAACACTGAAGGGAAGTGACTAAACTTCTCCCTTCATTTATTTGCCTCTTTCCAGTACAAACATACATGCAGAAAACATAGGAGTTAACTTTTTGGAGAACACTTTTAATATTGTGCAGAACTCATTTGTGGATACAAGTAAATAGTGATAAACGTAACACGGCTCAGGGAGATGGTTAAAATATACCACGTAGCCATTTATTGTTGGTGTGGCTTTTACATTTGAGATGATGTGGTTACTAGTCTATGGCACCTTCAGCACTCTTTCTTTTTCTCTTTTTCCCTGTACTTGCTTCCTGATAAGGGTGGTGGCCTGTACACGGCAGTACCTCAGACTGACCCGATGGAGTGCATTAGTTGTCGAAATTGTCGGAACAACAATAGGTATGTTGCTGTGTGTTTGCACAGGTGGTTGTGAATAGTTATGTGACTCCCTTTGTTATTCTCCCTTCAGCAAAGGAAGTTCTTACAATTTTACCTAAGTTATAAAATCTCAGAATGTGGAGTCTTAAGTTTAAGGCTGTTACTCAGTTTTTGCCCCAGCTTTACAATTTTTACCTTTTCTGTGCTTTGGTTTCTTTAGATATATTGACAATATTGATGACTTTATTTCTCACTGAGATACTTTTAAGAGGTTTGATGTTTTTGAAATCTTTAAATTAGTGTCATTCTCTGCATACAGACTTTATCTTTTCTCACCTGTTCTATTTTCAGTAGAGTTCTTTTCTATGCTATGTGATATTTTCTACTCTATATTCTGGATGAGAGCATGTTTGAATGTTAGGGGAAAAACCCTGTGTGTATGGTAATGTTTTTTCATAGTAACATTACTGAAATTTTCATATCAGATTATTCAATTTTTAAAAAATTCTTAAAACCTTAAGATAATTAAGTAGCATAATCTTGCTTTCTTTTAATTTCTGTTTTTTTTAAATTAAGAGTTATATGTACTCACAATACTTCAGACAAGATAGAAATATGTAGAGTGAAATGTACATTTAAATTTTGACAGAATATTCAGAAAGCTTTCATGCTCGTTCTCTATGTATTAATCCAAAAGGATTATCAAATATTTTGTTGTACTGAAGTTGCATCTGTCAGAAATCTCAGTTCTTTCTCTTACATAATGATGGTGTTTGATTACATGGTCTCAAAAGTCCTTCCCAACTCTAAAGCTCTGCAACTTAAAAATCATATTATAGTTAGTACATAAAATACCTGGAGTATGGACTGGAGTTTGGTTATTTCATTACTGAAATGGGATTTGACCCATATTTTTTAAAACGAATTATGAAGTTAACAGTTGCATCTGGGAGTTATCAAAACCAGAACTTGAAGAAGGAATCAGTCGACCATTGAATTAAAAGTACATTGTTTCATCATGTGTTTTGAGAGTTACAGAGCAAAAGCAATAAAACTTTCTGGAGATTTTTTTTTTTAATCATTTACTTAACCCATCTTAGGGTCTCTATATTAGCAAGAGCCATCTGCCTGTTTTGTGTACTAAGATTTGCTTGTTACACTTTAAAATTCTATATGACCCTAGCTAAATTTTAAGATGGTCGTAACAGTGAAGCTGCAGTTTTGTCCTGAGCTTGTCAAAGGCTTTATCACAACTTGTTAGGAGCATGCTGAAGAACTGGTAAAGATGGTTTATACGCCTGGTAAGTAATCAGATGGACTTAATTAAAACACATCCTTTGTGGTTCCTGTGGCCATCAGCACATGTGATTCAACCCAGATGTTAGAATGATGGAATGAGCGGACCTCAGGTCTAAGAATAAGTAAACATAGGCTTTGCCACTGCTTAAGTCTATGATCTTGGGAAAGTTATGTAATCTCTCTGAGGCTATTCCTTATCTGAAAGATGGAGAATTGTCTTAGATAGTGTAAAATTGCTCCCAACATACTCTGATTATAGATTTTGGTAATTTGCTGCTCGTCATCTTTATAATGAGGTATCATATCCTAGTACCAAAAATACATCCCATTTCCTTAAAAGAATTTGAATGACTTCTACCATCTTGCATTCATGGCCATTTTCGTATGTGTGAGCGTGTGTGTATGTGGCATTTGGGGGTTTTATTATACATGGTTTTTTTCCTTTACGATGGTGGACAATTATATTTCTATTGGTTTTCAAGTTAATGGCCTCTTGCATTTCATGTATGGGGGTTTTATCTGGGAGCATAGGTGAATTCTCTGCAGCCTGAGAAAGCCAGCTTCTGTTTCTCCCTGGCCTAAATCTTCTTCCTACCTCAGAGTCTACCTGTTTAGGGCAAACCTTCGCTTGCCTGCCTTGCCTCTGAGGTTAGCCAAATGGCTCATCTGGCTTCCAGGAGCGCTTATGTGGTTTTGATACAGATGAACATCAATAAGTACCTACCTTCAA
Source organism: Mesoplodon densirostris (assembly GCF_025265405.1). Taxonomy (NCBI): domain Eukaryota; kingdom Metazoa; phylum Chordata; class Mammalia; order Artiodactyla; family Ziphiidae; genus Mesoplodon; species Mesoplodon densirostris. The sequence goes on along the minus strand of NC_082667.1, from coordinate 117,816,279 downwards.
CTCTGCCAAATTGGAATCGTTAAATCTAACGCGTCTAACTCCTTTAACGTTGTAACTGAAAACAGGTATCCCCTCTCAAGATCCCCGAGATGGCAAAATTTGTAATAAGCTTCTAATACTGAGAGGCAGGTGATATATCATGTACTCCCCAAATATGCACAATTTTCGTCAATTTACACTTTTAGAATGTCGACATTATCGCTAAGACTAAATTTGCGTTTCCTAATGCCAACTGAAAAGAGTGTGTACACAAAAAGAGGTATAATTTCAGTGAAGACATATGAGGTCTATCCAGGGGATATTTTATTTTATTTTATTTTTCGCTGTACGCGGGCCTCTCACTGTTGTGGCCTCTCCCGTTGCGGAGCACAGGCTCCGGACGCGCAGGCTCAGCGGCCATGGCTCACGGGCCCAGCCGCTCTGCGGCATGTGGGATCTTCCCGGACCGGGGCACAAACCCGTGTCCCCTGCATCGGCAGGCAGACTCTCAACCGCTGCGCCACCAGGGAAGCCCCTCCAGGGGATATTTTAGAGTTTTTCGCTCATCAGTCAAAAGAAACATTTACTGAGCACTAGCCACTGGAATAGGTTCTGAGGTGTTTCCAGGCAGAAGGAATCACAAATCAAGGAAGGAGGAAGGATAATGCTTACATGAGGGTAAATAGTCTAGTTCAGTGGTTATCAAACTTCAGCACACACTAGAATTAACTTGGAGCCCTTGTAAAAACACAAATTATGAGGCTCTACTTCTAGAGTTTGTGATTCAGTAGGTCTCGGGTGGGGACTGAGAATTTGCCTTTCTGATGAGTTCTGGGGCTACTGATGCTGCTGGTCCTGGGACCATGCTTTGAGAAACACTGACATAATTTAGCTGGAGAAATACAAATAGGGGGTAGCAGGATATAAAACTGGAAAAGCAGTCTGAGTTTATATCATGGATGACCCTTACTGTCAGGGTTTAGTAGTTTATTTAATCAACACTTATTGAGTGCCCACCATGTCCTAGGTACTGGCCCAAGCCCTCCCTCCAGAGAGCCAACAGTTAATAGTGATTCACAGCCAGAGCTTGAAGTATAGTGAGTAGAGTTTGAAGAAGCACATTGGATCTTGTAGTTTTATTTTTAAGGAATAGAAAAAAATTCCCTATTGTTTCTGTAATATACAGTACAGGAGGGATGTGAGATTTTTACATTAATCAAAAAGGGGGATATGGGTTAAGTGTTGAGAAACACTGGGCTTAGTGGCACAATGATTCTTTTGAAGATTTTTAAGAAAGGGAGCCATCTATGCAAGATGTGTATAATAAGCTGGTTAATGGTAGTAGTCAGTACGCTGGTGGGATTGGAGGGAGGAGACCAGTGTGACTACTTGTGTAATGAAGGCCTTAGCTTCACGCAAGGAATTGGGGTGGAAAGGAAGAGAAAAGTGAGATTCTAGAGCTGGAATCTTTAGGACTTGGCTATTGACTGATTGGGATCTGGGAAAAAATGGGAGGTTCAAATGAATAGAAAGTTTCAAACACGAATGACCTGGTAGTTGCCATGGTGATAGTCATAGAAATAAGAAACTTAATAAAATGATATATGGAGAAAAAGTTGATGAATTTGGTTTGGGGCTTTTAGAGTTTCAACTGCCAGTTGGGTATCTAAGTCAAGGAGACACAGGAAAATGCTGGTCTTGGGTTCAGGGGGTAGACTGGGACAATGATCTCTATATTTCAGAGTCATTTGTATCAAAGTGATAGAATTTAAGAATAGGTGGGATGGAGACAATAACCTTGGCAGTTTGAGTATTTTTATATATTTAATTATTTAAGGTATTTGTTTGGTTTATTTAATTTTTTTTAAGCTTTTTGATTTGGACCATTTTTAAAGTCTTTATTGAATTTGTTAAAATATTGCTTCTGTTTTCTGTTTTGCTTTTTTTGACCCCGAGGCATGTGGGATCTTAGCTCCCCGACCACGGATTGAACCCACACCCCTAGCATTGGAAGGCAAAGTCTTAACCACTACACCACCAGGGAAGTCCCTATTTCTTAAGTATTTAAAGTGATTAGACATCTTTTTTATAATTCTCTCTTTTATTATTTTTTGCTTATTGCCTTGATATATCTTCAAAGAGATGAGGAAAGGGGTGTGAAAATCAGGAGAGCGAAAGGGAAAGAGGATTCATTCATTCATTTATTCATTCAACAGACATTTGTTGAAGGTCTACAGTGGGCCAAGCACCAAGATAGGTCCTGAGGCTACCGTTGTGAGCAAAACAGGCATTGTCCCTGCCTTCACTGAGCTTATAGTTTGATGGGGAGACATATCTTTTTTAAAAATCACATAATAATCATAAAAATGAATATATAATTAAAACTGGATGCCTTAAAGACAAAGTAAAGAATGTAGTAGAAAGGAAAGACTTCCCTAAGCAAGTGACGTTTTGCTCTGAAGAATTTGTAAAACTAGGTAAAAGAGGATGGGGATAGGTTTAAAGCTTTCCAGGCAAAGGCAAGGTACCATTTATGCAAAATCTTTAAAGCAGAATGCCGGAGTCCTCACAGAACTTAAAGAAGGCTAATGTGGCAGGAACCTAGTAAGCGAAAGGGTCAGAGGTAGAAGATGAGTGAAATCAGATGGTATGGAGCCGTGGCGAGTCAGTGAAAGATTTTAAGTAAAAGAACATTGTGATGGAGCACTCCGGAGGATAGAGTTTGGAGGATCCACTGGATGGCGCAGGAAAGGATACAGGGGACCAGTTGGATGGCTGTGGCAGTAGTCCAGATGAGAAATAGTGCACTAAGATAGCTACAGTAGATACAGAGAGAAGTAGGTGGGTTGGAGAGATTTAGGAGGTGCAGTTTTTAAAAAAGACATGAGTAATTGTGGGAGGAGGCAGAGGTGTCAAGGATGGTGTCCAGGTAATTGGATGCCGTCACTGAACGAGGAAACGCTGCAGGAAAGAGCTTATACCTGTCTACCCCTCACACACCTGGGAGTCATCATCCCCTTAGACCCCGGGGGTGCCTCATCAAACTCACCTTGACCCAGGGCAGCTGTCTTAGTCCACAGGTGCCTGAGAACTGACGAAGGCCTTTCCACGTGGAATCTTGCCTGCACTGTGTCCTGCCACCCCAGTTTGTTTTTTTCTGCCTTCTTAGGTTTAAACTTGAATGTATTTCTTAGAGTGGGCTTTTAAGAAGCAAGTCATTGCCAACCTTAGGCCCCTTTTATCATCCTTCTGTTTTAGTCCTAGAAAAGTTTGCTTTTCTTGTCTAAACTGGCATATTGACATGCAGATTTGACAACAGATAAGAGGGGCGCATGCACTTCAGCAATCTGTGGAGTTTTATTTGCTTCTAGGGCTTTTGTGGCATTTGTAGAAGACTGCCTGCCTCACTGGGTTCAGTCCATGTGAGCTTTTCAGTTTTGAGAGTAGCATGTAATAGCTCCCTATGAACAGCTGGAAAGAAGCATATTTAATGAGGCTTTTTAGGGAGCCAGCCCCCTACACAAAAGACTCAACTGAGAGTCTTGTGCAATTTGGGCACTGCAAGAGTTCAACAGATTTTAATCAAATAAATCAATAGCTTTCTACCCACCTCCTCTCCTCAATTCAAAAAGCAGTAGTGCAGTTCTGGATATGTAATCAAATGGGGTTTGTCAGTTGCTTGGCTAGTTTAATGGGAAGGGATTGACATTAAATCTGGTCTGTTTACCATCAGTCTTGATAATTTGTAAGAGAGTAGAGAGGACACTGATGAAATTCACAGATGAACAAACTGAGAGGTCCCGTCAGGAGGGAACAAAAAATTAACTTTAAGGGTCCTAGAGAGATTGGAAATGGGCAGGAAGTAGCTAAGTAAAAATCAGCTTGGAAAAATGTATATAATCCATCTGGGAAAAAAAGTATTATCTATACCTGGCTGATGGTCAAGAGGAGAAGAAATAAAGCTATTCGGAATAGTGCTTTAGAACACATAGATATAAATGACCTCCAAGTTTTTACATAATGATCACCTTAAAAGTCTGTGTATTGTTGAGTTTGGGGGTGCTCTTTCACCAACTTGAAACCTTCCACTGCTGTCAGATATACTCAGGTAAAAATAGTCTCTGGAGATGAATATGAAAACATTTCATCATAGTATTAGTTCTTTCAGACCTAGAGTTTGGTCTACCCAGTTGGTTTGTTAAGTATGAAAACAACTGCCTATCCAGGACACCTAAACTGTTTCCTGCAGCAGGTTAATTTCTTATGACTAAACCCATCTGCTATCCCTGTCCACTCAGCTACTTCAGAACTAGCCATAAAACCAAAGGAAGGAAACACGACAAAGCCCAAGATTTGGATTCTCTTCCCTCTATGGTAATCAGCCTGATTCCCTAAGAAAAATGTTGAAAGAACTATGTCTAATTTCTTTAATTGATCAGTACCTTCCTTTTGAGTTACATATCTCCTGCTTTTGATATGGAGACCCAATCCTGTTGTCAGGGAGTCACATGGTTAGACTAGTACTTTTGGTCTTTTATTTGTAGGATTGTGTGTGTGTGTGTGTGTGTGTGTGTGAACTTGCCATGTTCAGTAATGCACTCAGTCATTTATAGTCACCCAACATGTTGTTGGGTGACAGTCACCAAGAAACTAATTCCCAAAAGGAAATTCTCACTGCAAGGCTTGCGTCACTGCAGCATCCAACAAAGAGTGTACGGTGAGAATGGAGAAACTTTATGGGCCCTGGAGGAATGTCATCAGGGTTCTGTTGCACAGTTACTGATGACTTCCCCAAAATAAGGGCTAGGTCAGCAAAATAACAGACACAGGGGCAAGAGGAAACAGCAGGGGTGAGCTGAATATTAAAACAAACCACCACCAAGATGAAATCGTTTCAGAAGATGTTCATGAAGCACATTCATGAAAATAAGTATCACACATCCAAGAGGTTCATGGGTAGTTAGTCCCTGCCCTCCAGGGATAATCAAAAGAAGAAACTTAAGGCAAAATGTATATAATTATCTAATCAGAGTTATTCTGCACGTAATCATGCTTAACAAATATTCAGCTGTGTAATCAGAAATGGGATACTTCTCTGCAAAATATTTTAGAGGTGCTATGTACTTTTACTGGAATGTCCAAAATATGTTTAGCCAAATACTAAAGCAATGTATTCTTTCAAGAACAATCCTATGCTACTATTCCAATTTCTTATTTCCTTGTCTGTGCTATTCAGATTGTTGGTGAAAGAATATTTTATTTTTATGACACTATAATAGTCATTCTCCTATGTTACAGCTTGGTCAGACAGGCCTCTCCTGTTTACTAAAAGATACCTTAGTAATAAACTAACAGGTCCCAGACTACCTGAATTATTGCAAAACAGCACAGATTTTTGTATGTGGCATGATGCACAGAGTTCTATTTACTCAATGTTTTAAAATTAGGAAAAGTTGTTTCATTGAGCCAGAGACAACTCAGTGAAAACTTTCACCCCACTTTAAGCCAATAATAACTGCAGTTGAAAGATTGTTTGAGAAGCCTAAGATAGTAAAATTACAAGCTCTTTGTATCGTGTAAACTGTAAGATGTGCATTATAAGAGCATCTTAATGAATGTGATACATTTGCAGACACAGACATTTGCCCTTTTCTCTCTCTCACTTGTTATAGATTTGGGTCTCTTACATTTACGTATATACAGGTATTATCTTTGTGATTATCTGATTGCTTTAGAAACTTTAGGGACTTCCCTGGCAGTCCAGTGGTTAAGACTCTGTGCTTCCACTGCAGGGGGCATGGGTTCGATCCCTGGTCAGGGAATTAAGATCCCGCATGCCACGCAGCAAGGCAAAAATAAATAAATAAATAAAGCCACAGCTTTTTAAAAAAAATTTTTAATTAAAGCGTTATCAGTAAAAGAATTGTTTCACATGTTATATGCCTAATTATATTCAGAACAGGTATTATATTCCTTTTTTATCGACTGTGTCCTCTGTGCTTATATCTTAGCATGTAGCCCCCAAGTTGAAGCCATTTTTATGTAGACATCCAGAAATGAACTAAAAGCAAGGTGACTGAATTTTTTATATTTGGTTATCTACGTGGTTAATTACTGATGATTATGAGTTAGGGTTCGGCATACTAGAAAAATTTAAATCAGTTTGGTTTATCATGTTGAAAATTGGGTTATAATCACGTTAACAGTCTAACTCAAATGACGATGTTACTACCAGCACCACCCTGTTAATTGAGAGTCACAGTTCGGAATAAAAGTACTCACTGCTGTGATTTTCTATATTACTTACCTGAAAAATAGCTGCTAAAGAATATGTAATAGGAAATTGCACTTTTCTCTTGCTAAATATCTGTAATTCCTTTTAAAACATATGTGTATTCTGCTTGTTAACTCCCAGCACATAAAACCAGGTGACAGTATCAGCTCTCTAATTACCATCCATTGTAGTTGGCCCTGGCTCTTCTGTCCTGACCACCCCTCGGTCCTGTCCCATCCGTGTAGTTCACCTTCATCCTCACAAAAGTGCTCTATACTCAAACTGTTGGACTGCCCTTAGATTTCCTTTAAAAATCTCGTCCTGGGCTTCCCTGGTGGCGCAGTGGTTGAGAGTCCAACTGCCGATGCAGGGGACACGGGTTTGTGCCCCGGTCTGGTAGGATCCCACATGCCGCAGAGCGGCTGGGCCCGTGAGCCATGGCCGCTGAGCCTGGCACGTCCAGAGCCTGTGCTCCACAACGGGAGAGGCCACAACAGTGAGAGGCCCGCGTACCGCAAAAAAAAAAAAAAAAAAAAAAAAAATCTCGTCCTTTGCTTTAAATTAAAGAAATGAGCAGGACAGAAAAGAAACTAAAAGGAACAAAACAGCAGAAGAACTCAAGGCATCTTATCATCTGGTGAGTCTTCATTATTTTATGTCAGCATTATGAAATTAAATTCATATTAGATCTATATAAGCCAATTATTAACTTATAATATCTTGTGTTTAGGGAACTGCCCTGGTGTTTCAAATTCTGGCAAGTATATATTTTTCCTACACCTTAACTTTACTTTTTTAAATGAAAACTTCTCTTTCTGACCTGATCCTCTTTTGTCTTTCAGGTTTCTAGCACCTTTGTATTACTTCCAGATTCCTGCAGAGAAATGGAACATCAAGCCAGAAGCTCACTTAGTTTGTTTGATTGGGGATTTCATTCAGTGCCTGACTGTGCTCCATTGTCTCGCGAAGAGCTTTCTCTGCCATCTAGGACAGGCATTGCCCGTCCTCCAGAAGACTGAATTTTAAGTCAGAGAACTTTGAAGCCAACAGGTGGAAGAAAAACTGAACAACAGAGCTAGTATGGAACAAGGACAGAGATAACTACTATTGTGGTACAAAAATCTTAAGGGGTAAGTGTATGGTTCACTCTCCCTTTATTTTTTTGGCCGTGCCAAGCGGCATGTGGGATATTAGTTCCCTGACCAGGGATGGAACCTGTGTCCCCTGCAGTGGAAGCATGAAGTCTTAACCACTGGACCGCCAGGGAAGTCCCATGGTTCATTCTCACTTTAATCTACGTGTATTATCTTAGTTTTAGGTATGGTCTGTTATAAGGTATCTTGACCAATTAGTTTAATTGTTGCTCCTTGATAACAAATTTACTTGCTTACAGAAAAGGTTATTTAAAAAGTCTGATGTTCTACTGTTTATTATTTATTTATTCACCATTTTTGAGGTCATACGATATGCCATTTACTGTGTGCTTGGTGCTGGACATTATGACCTTAATTAGAGTCTAACATGCATTAGTACTTTTATTACTTCCTAGACAGTAAAATACTTTAGAACATTTTAACTCCAGTTCCTTCCCCAGTGTTTTGTTATTTTTGTCGTGTGGTTTAATTCTATAAATATTTAAAATCCTTTAAGACAATACAGTTACTGTTTTTTGCGGTCGATATTTAGTCACAATTCCCAACATTACCTTTGTTGCTATTCATTCCTCCTTTTTTTTTTTAAACCAGTTTTTATTGGAGTATAGTTGATTTACAATGTTGTATTAGTTTCAGGTGTACAGCAAAGTGAGTCAGTTATACATGTACATATAACCACTCTTTTTTAGATTCTTTTCCCATATAGGTCATAACAGAGTATTGAGTAGAGTTCCCCGTGCTATACAGTAGGTTCTTACTAGTTATCTATTTTATATAGAGTAGTGTATATATTTCAGTCCCAATCTCCCAATTTATCCCTACTCCCCTTCCCCCCTTGGTAACCATAAGTTTGTCTTCTACATCCGTGACTCTATTTCTGTTTTGTAAATAAGTTCATTTGTACCATTTTTTTAGATTCCATATACAAGCAATGTCATATGATATTTGTCCTTCTCTGTCTGACTTACTTCACTCAATATGATGATCTCTAGGTCCATCTATGTCACTACAAATGGCATTATTTCATTCTTTTTTTATGGCTGAGTAATATTCCATTGTATATATGTACCACATCTTCTGTATCCATTCATCTGTCGATGGACATTTAGGTTGCTTCCATGTCCTGACAATTGTACGTAGTGCTGCAATAAACACTGAGGTGCATGTGTCTTTTGTTTTGTTTTTGTTTGTTTTTTTGCGGTATGCGGGCCTCTCACTGTTGTGGCCTCTCCCGTTGAGGAGCACAGGCTCTGGACGTGCAGTCTCAGCGGCCATGGCTCACAGGCCCAGCCGCTCCGTGGCACGTGGGATCTTCCCAGACCGGGGCACGAACCCGTGTCCCCTGCGTCGGCAGGCGGACTCTCAACCACTGCACCACCAGGGAAGCCCCCATGTGTCTTTTTGAATTATGGTTTTCTCCAGGTATATGCCCAGAAGTGGGATTGCTGGATCATATGGTAGCTCTATTTTTAGTTTTTTAAGGAACCTCCATACTGTTCTCCACCGTGGCTGCACCAATTTACATTCCCACCAACAGTGTAGGAGGGTTCCCTTTTCTCCACACCCTCTCCCTCATTTACTGTTTGTAGATTTTTCTGTATTTCTTCCTGTTGTCTGCTGGTACTCATTTTCCCTCAACTTGAAGAATTCCCTATAGTATTTCTTGTAGTACAGGTCTGAGGGTTACATATTCTCCCAGATTTTTTGTCTGGAAATGTCTTCAATTCATCTTCCTTTTCAAAGGGTATTTATTACTGTTCATTAAATTCTAGGTTGGCAGTTACCTTCTTTTTGTGCTTTAACAATGTCATTCCATTATTTTGTTGCTTCTATTGTTTCTATTGAAGAATCATCTATACAGCTGTTGTTCCCTTTCAAGGTGATAATGTCTTTTTCTTCTGGCTGCTTTTATGATTTTCACTTTGTATTTTTACTTCCAGCAGTTTAATTATTCACATTTGAAAGTATAATTTTCTTTGTATTTATTCTGCTTGGGGTTCATAGAACTTCTTAAATCTGTGGCTTGAACTTTCATCAGTTTTAGGAAATTCTTAGCCTTTATCTCTCCACATATAGCTTTTATCCCATTCAAAAGTGAATTTTTTGATTATGTCCAAAAAATGTACATACCTTAATTTAAAAATACTTTATTGCTTAAAAAAATGCTAACCATCATCTGAGCCTTCAGTGAGTCATAATCGTTTCACTGGTGGAGGGTCTTGCCTCGATGTTGATGGCTGTTGACTGATCAGGGTGATGGTTGCTGAAGGCTGGAATGACTGTGGCAATTTCTTAAAATAAGACAACAGTGTTTGTGGCACCTCAAAACAACTACAGTCGGAGGTCACTGATCACAGATCACCATAACAAATATAATAATAATGAAAAAGTCTGAAATATTTCGAGAGTTACCAAAATGTATCACAGAGACAGAAGTGAGCAAATGCTGTTGGAAAAATGGCGCTGATCAACTTACTTGATGCAGGGCTGCCACAAACCTTCAGTTTGTATAAAACGCGTTATCTGCAAAGTGTAATAAAGTGAAGCATAATAAAATGAGATGTGCCTGCATATATTTTTGAGCTTTTTCCTATGCCTCGTATGCCTCTTAAGCTTCTTTCTATATTTTCCATCCTTTTGTGTCTGTGCTTCAGTCTGAAGACCGTGCAGAGACACGCTTCATGTTCAGTAAACCTCTAGTCATCTGTGTTCAATTTGGTCTTAACTCCATGAATTGAGTTCTTCGTTTAGGTATTCTACTTTTTAGTTTAGAAATTCCAAATAATAATTATTATTAGATTCTAAGTCTCTGTTAAAATTCTCCATCTTGTCACCTGTTTTCTTGAATATGTTCATCCAGTTCTTTTAAAATCTTTGTCTCCTAACTCAATATCTTCATCACTTAGTTTTCTCTTGTTTTTGTCTCCAGAAATGCCACGTAATTTTTTATTGAATTCTGGACATTGCATATAAAAACTCATAGAGGCTCTGGAAGATGTTTTCTTGCCCCAGAAAGGATTTACTTTTGCTTTTGGCAGGCAGTTAGGCAAGGGGCAGATCATTTTAACCCAATTAGTGATTGAGCTGATTTAATGCTGAGTTTCAGTCTTTTTAAAAGCCTTGTCTATTCCTGCTTCACTGTTATTTTTACAATGTAACCCTTCAAGGGTCCTAATGAAAAGCCTGGGGGGTTTACTGGGCCTTTTCTCTTTGGTAGGCTCTGAACTCCAGTTTCTGTGTTCCCAGCCTCAGGAAACTGCCAGACGTTCTGCTCAGCTCCTTAGCCACTTCCTGCTTGACGTCTTAGTGTTTCATCCTGCACTGAACTGGGCAGATGCCTCATGAGGAAAAGTGGGGCTGAAACTCACATTTACCTTCTTTCTGGAATCTCAGCCACTTAAGTGCTGGAGTAGCTCTCTGATGATTTTGACAGATTTAAACTAAAATGTCTCCATCTTTTTTAGTTGCCAAGTTGCTCTTGGCAGGAGAGTTGTTCTGATATAAACTAATCAGCCATAGCCAGAAGCCAGGAACTTAATTTTTAAGAATGATTTCCAGTGAATCACGGTAGCCATATAGATTCCCCTGACCAGAGATATTTATGGTTTTTTGAAATCAGAATCCTTCTTACTCTCTAAAGCCACAGTTGCCATCTACTGTAATTTCCTCAATTATAAGACACTTGAGTCTGAAATAGCCTGGAAGAATACACACTGGTCTCTAGCTGGAATGTGGGAAGTACCCTGTTCTCATCAGCTATACATCTAAGATAACCCATCTCAAAGTTGAGTGCTCCCAGTGTCTTTTATACCTTCTTATATTACACTTACTACATTATATTGTAGCCATTTGTTTACTTTTTCTCCTCTGCTAGACTGAGAGCTGGAACCTGTTGTATTTCTCTTTATACTTTCAGTGTCTACCACAGTGTCTGACATTTAGAAAGTATCAGCAAATGGTTTTAGAATAAAGGGTTCTTCTAAGTAACGTTATTTATAGATATATAATATCTATTAAATTCTCATTAGTAGTAGTTTGAATGCAAAAAGATTTTTCCAGGAGTTCCCTGGCGCTCCAGTGGTTAGGACTCAGCGCTTTCACTGCTGTGGCCCCGGCTTCAACCCCTGGTCGGGGAACTAAGATCCTGTAAGCCATGCAGCACGGCCAAAAAAACAAGAAGATTTTTCCCCTGGACTTGCCCCACATTTTGGGTGAGTACCCTGTTTAGAATCTGTGGATTCTCATGAATTGAATACATTCAGGGGGATTTTCAGGTTCCCTGGGTATTGAGACAGTGGAAGAGACTAATGAAAAAAGAGATTGATAACATGGACATTTTTAAACAGATGTCAAGAGATTCGTGTTCACCCTCATCGGCGCCTCAGAAAAAAATTTTAAGTTCAGAGTTGAATAAAATGTACAGCAGACCAATAAGGAATGCCACGCTCTCCTGGAGTCATGATCTGTCCAGCGCAGTGCTTTGATTCTGACTCCAACAAACTCTCTTCCACACCAGTGCTCCCTCCACTTCTGACTGCCTTAACACTTGCATGGGAACACAGATTTTCTTTCAATCAGGTATATATCTTTCCTGTATTATTAAAAGGTAAAATTACAGTCATATTAGATAATGCTGTAGTCAAATTATTCTGTGCAGATGAATACCTGACAGACATACTTTGCTTTCATGCCAGGTGACTGGTATCTGAATTCTCCTAAGTGTAGAGTGAATATATTTCTCTATTTGAAATTAAAGTTGGACTTATTTAAATTAAGGATTTGGTTTCCTGACAGATGTCTTACTCTCTTTCAGGTTCCGAGTCTTCATGCTTAGGATTTGGTATTTCTAATAACTTGAACCAACAGAAATGCTCGTAACAGTTGCATGGACTTCCTTTTACTGATTTTCTTACGCTCCAGAAACATACCATCCCATGTTCAAAGGATGGAAGTCCAAAGAATTCTTATCTTTATTCCCTAACATGCCTAGCTCCATCATACTCCTGGTCAGTCCTGTGTGTTTCCTACCTAACAAACCCAGATCAAAGCCAAATGAAATGTCTTCTCCAGACTTTTCTCACTCCTAATTTTATAAATAAAAAATATTTTTATTTTATATATAAATACTTCTTAACGATTCCAGTTTCTGTTAATGACGGACTAGCTTGATCATCCACAGGTAATAATGATGAAATTGGACAATTTGAAAGTATTGTAGAGTAACCAGAAACAGGCAGAAACTGAATAAATCTAACCTTGAAAGACAATGGGTGACATTTGTTTATGGGGTTTTGCCTGAGGGCATTCTCCAATCTTGGGTCAAGAACACAAACTGAAGGTGTTGAAGGATGGAGTTTGAGGCCAAGAGATCAACCAGAAAATCAGAGGGAAAAATCCAGTTTAAAAATTTACTATACATGTAAAGAAATAGGAAAATGTGATACTTAAGGGAAAAAATAGTCAATAGACTCTGAGATGATCCAGATATCACAACGAGTAGACAGTGACTTTAAAGCAGCTGTTACAAATATGCTCAAGGACTTGAAGATATACACACAATGAATTCACATGGGGAATTTCATCTGAGAAATAGAAACAATTAAAAAGATGAAATGGAGGGACTTCCCTGGTGGCACAGTGGTTGAGAGTCCGCCTGCTGATGCAGGGGACACGGGTTCCTGCCCCAGTCCGGGAAGATCCCACATGCTGCGGAGCAGCTAGGCCCGTGAGCCATGGCCGCTGAGCCTGCGCGTCCGGAGACTGTGCTCCACAAAGGGAGAGGCCACAACAGTGAGAGGCCTGCGTACCTCAGAAAAAAAAAAAAAAAAAAAAAGATCAAATGGAAATTCCAAAGCTGAAAAGTATAAATAACTGGAATGGAAGGTTTACTGATTGGGCTTAAAATCAGATTGGAGAAAAGAGAAGCAAGAGTCAATGGACTGGAAGATCAATAGAAATTATCCAATCTGAAGAACAGGAAGGAAAAAAATTAGAGAAAACACATATCTTGGATGAAGGCAAGAAATAAAAGTAGGGCAGAATTGAAGTGAATGCTCACTACTATTAAATTCTAGCAATTAATTCTGCAAAGAAAAAAACTGAAAAATAAAACCTGGATTTTGGGTGTCTAGTTCTTGTGGTGTTTTTTCCAAGAGTGAGAGGGAACATATCTGATTTCAAAAGTGTGTTTTTATTGGCTTTCATAAGGTCATTTCTCTCACGTGGCCATAAGTTTCTTAGTTTTCTGTCCTCTTCCTCTTTTTTTCTTTCATTCCTTCCAGTGTGGATGACCTTTTCCATCTGTGTGCTATATTCTGGAGCTATTTAATTATGGAGACAACTTCTGACAGTGGACTAAGGCAAAGGAAACATGGGATAGGTCATCATATACAGTTCAATTCTTAATTGGTTTGCTTTTTGATGCATTCTCCTGTTGTATTTCACTTTAACTCTAATTTTTGATATTTCAAATCATAGTGAATCATTTAGTTATTTCTAAGCATCAATCTTTCTTAAGAATCTGTGAATACAAAACACCAAATGATATGTCAAAATGAGTGGCTTTTAATTATTGATCCCTCTAGATACAATTCTATTTCTTTTGGTTTACCCTTTGTAGGTGTTTCACCAAAACCAACAGCGCTTTCAGCAGCAGCCCCCTTCCTGTGGTCCCAGTGGTAGCACCTTATCCTCAGGATGGTTTGGAAATGAAGCCCCTCATTCACATGAAGATGCCTGTATGTCTGGCTTCCACAGTCCCCGACTGTGGTCAGTCACCTGAGAAGGGCATCAGAGATGACAAGGCACGAAGACCTGCTCAGCATATTTGCTGTCAAGACAATAGAAATGAGACCAACTCTGGTTGTGTGGAAGTTGCAGCAGAGTTCAACAGAGGTACAGCAAGACATTATAAATCTTAAGTTTCTAGATAGTCTTCAGTTAACTAAGAACTGTATCAGGAAAGGTGATCCTTTCAGAATGTTGTCTCTATGATCAACTCACATATTTCTTAGATATTGGGTGGGGGGTGGGTATTGGATACTTAAAAAAAAAGTTGACTCAATAAAGAGTTCTTTGAAATTTTGTTATGCACACTATTCATCTCAGGTTGTTCATCCTGAGAACATTTTGGAAAATAAATCCAAATAGGCTTTGATTCAGTTTGTACCTGAAAGTAGACTTGCTAGAAGGATGCATTTTGTGATCCTGAGCTTTTTCATTTGAATTGATTCTGGAGTTGTAGCCTTTCTTTAAGGTGGTAATTTTGGGGCTTTTAAGGGGTTTCCTTTAACCCTGAGCTGAACTGTATAACTGTTCATGAGAGCTCAACTTTATTTTAAACCTTTTAAACCTACTGGCTCCCTCAAATTCAAACTAAATGTAACTGGGCTCTGATTTTGTTCATGATTCTTTCTTTATTGCTCAAGGTAATGTTTGTAGACTGCTTTGATAAAAATCAGCCTTTATCATTTCATAATGCTTCCAAACCTTTGTTTCTCAGGAGACAGCTGTGTGCCTTCAGAAACAGAGAACAAAATTTTAAGTTGGAATCCTCTTATTTTGCCACCTGTTTCAAAGGACTGCACTGAAAAGACACCATGGTTTCCTCCTGGCATTCCTGTAGACAGCCCTTCAGGGGTCCTTCAGCAATCCCAGGAAACCTGAGGATGTGTCAGTGCCTTGTCATGTTTCCACTTCAAGCCAGTAACTGCACAAAACAGGCCTGGGGATGGACTGTGTGAAGGACATTAATTCAATTCAGAGAGAACTCGTTATTTATTTTTTGTAGTAGTAATGTCATATGAATGTATCTTAAAATGTGTGCCCTTTTATATTATTTATGCCTTCAAAGTTTCCCTCCCTATTTCTTCCTCCCCCTCAGTAGTAAACAACCTGGTTTGGCATAGTTTTCAATCATATGAGAGCAGTGGGATCATTCCACGTTTTCCAAGAGCCTCAGCGACAGTAAGAGCCCCTCCTACAAGGATCCCACCTGTTGGCTGACTCGGCTCAGAGAGAGTTGCACAGGCCATTGGAACTTTTCAGATGGAAAGCTGTCTTTCACTATCATGTTATCAGACTTTCTGAGAACATGTGTAGTCAACCCCAGTTGTAGCCCGATGTTTGTAATAGCAGCTGTCTTGTGAATTTGAAGAGTGCCTTCCACAGAAGTGATAGTTGAACTATAGACTGTCTGCACATGGGCACACGTTATGTCCAGCTTTCTAGGCACCAATCACAAAGGGTGTCATGGACACGGTGGTGGTTAAGTCTGGTTGGGTTATTGCAGAAGGTAGGAAGGGAGCCAAGGCCAGTGAGAAGAAGAATGCCTACTCAAATTTAACATTGCTTTTGTTTATAACATGGTCACCATGGGGCTCTTCTTGCTTGACTGTTTCTAAGAGTAGGAGCAAAATAAGACTTTCAAGTCGTGACTGGAAGAGAAAGATGTGCATTTTAAGAAACGAGGGAAGGTTCCAGGGGGGCCGTCTCGGCGGACGCTCTCCCATCAGTATAGGATGTGTCATGGTACCGCAGTCCCTGAAAATCGGTAGGTTCTGATTTCCAGCTTGGGCAACACCTGGAAGATGGGAGTGTCAGAAAAGAATCTTGAGGTTTGAAGTTTCCAGACATTTTTTTCTGAATGTCGTCATTGTAACAGGCACCTAAAGCTTTGATTAGAAGAGTTCATAAATCACAATGATTGCTGCCTCTGAGTGACAAGGACATTTGCAGCTGCCCTTGGAAGGCTTTTCTGCTCCACATCTAAAACAAAACAAAACAACACTCTAAGTGTATTTAATAGCTTGAGTCAAGCTTTATGGATCACTGCTCTTTTCTGGATTGTGCATCCCTTTGGGGAAGAAACAGATTCTACCTAAAGTCAAGCAATTCCAGCGTAAGTGGAAAAATTTTAGTTTCCCAACAATTGCAGTGAAATAGACTAGAATACTGTACTAATCGACTTTCTATATAAATGCATCAGTATCCCCTTACATATGTCTATATACTTTATAAATAGAACTGTTAGTGGAATGTGCTTTGTGAGCTGGGTCACTATGCAAGGATTACTTTGAGTAGAATGTAGTAGATATCATTTCATAGTCGGGTATCAGGGATGCTGTAGAGTCAAGTTCTCCATCCCAGACGTCCATGCCTGTAGTATACTGGAGTTATTCTTCATGTTGCTTAGATGCAGTTAGCTTTGGAGGGGGATAGCTGTGTCCCTTACTTCTGTGGCTAGCAAAGGACAAAGTCCTAGCACACAGAATATAAAGACATACCCTGTGTTTGCCAGTCAAGCTACGGCAATACAGTCACAAA
The DNA here is from genome assembly GCF_025265405.1 of Mesoplodon densirostris. NCBI lineage: Eukaryota > Metazoa > Chordata > Mammalia > Artiodactyla > Ziphiidae > Mesoplodon > Mesoplodon densirostris. The sequence continues at coordinate 117,799,548 of NC_082667.1, read as the reverse complement.
GGGAGTTTTAGAAAACTGGGGAGTAAATGTTTGTAGGCAGTCATTTTGATTCAGGAAACAGAGGTGTATTAGCATGAGCCTTAGGTCATAAACTGCTTTTAAAGATTGACTTTGAGTATGGGATTTGTCCACTAGGAAGAGAAAACAACTTTACCTTTAGGGCAATCTCACTGTGGACTGCTTTATTTATATTATTAGTAACGCTGTTTTAAGTGTTATCCCTTTTATTGTATTTTATTTATAAAAAATGCCTTTATATATGGAGATATATAAATATAAATATATATATAATTGCCTTCATGTTTAGGAGTTATGAGTGCTCTCTAACCACGATTGTTCTGAACTTTTGGCCCTGCACAGTCACCCAAAACAGTCCTACCTAATGTCCCTTGCCAGGAAGTCAGAGGAAAATACAGCGTGGGCGATGGCTGACAGTTGTGAAGTAACTGCTGTGTACCAGGCACTGTGCTGGTGCTTGTTACTGCTGTCTCAAATCTTACTGTTAAGACACATCGACAAAGTAGGTGGTAAAGTCCCCAGGTCACACAGGTGAGCCACAGAGCCTGCATTTGAACTCACCTGGAGCTGTCATCTGAGCTCCCTCCGTTTTTCCATACTGCTTTCCGAAAGCATTGTGGTTCACTCTCCTGATGGAACTGGTCCAGCTCTGTAAGCCCTGGTCCGCCCCGCCATGGGATTCCTCGGACGCTCAAACTCCACAACAAGAGAAGCTGCCTCTGTCCTCCACGGGCAGAGCTCTGAGCTTATTGCCTGGTCTTCCCGGAGCCCTCATTTCTCTCCATGACCGCCGCCCCCACCCCCCGACACTACCATCCGCACACGGGAATTTGACCTGTCAGCGTAATAGGGATCCTGTAATCCCTCAGGCCTCTTAGAATTCGCTGTCTTTGTTTTAGCATAAAACTCCCCCACTCCTACTATATCATTTCACTAGCTCCTTTTTTTCCTTCTCTTGGTTATGCACTGATCGTCTGGTGATGGATGCTCTACAAGATGTAAGTGAAATGGCAATGTTTTAAACCTTTTGAAGTGGTCTCTAGAAAAAGCATCTCTTTCTCGGTTTTGTTTTTGTTGAATGAGTCCTCAAGGACCAATACATCCTTACTAAGCTGATTGTGATGCAAATCTCATTCCAGCTACCGTACTGCCAAGAAGTTAACTTTATAACTGAATTTCATCTGTGTTGCTCTGTTTAAGATGCATGTTTTTGTATCATATTGAAAAGTATGTTTTATTTTCCTTAAAGTGGTAATGTTTGAAATTGTACATATTTTAAATGATGTAGTTTTGACAGGTTTTATTTTGTTGATTTGATTTTATATTAAAAGAGAATGCTGCTTTCATGTAGAGTAGCATGTGAAGACGGGGATCCTCTGATTGCTCCCTGTTTGTGTAAAGCTGCTTATAGCCTGTGATTGGGGTGGGTGTACATCTCACTCTGACATCTTTTGGACCCCTGTCCTCCCCTGAAAATCCCCTATGCACATCCCAGAGCCCAGTGAGTTAATCCATTCTGTTCTGACTGCAGAGATCCAGGCCCTGAAGGAAAAAGATTCAGGACAGGTATTTTATGGGAGGCTGGGAAAATACGTGCACCAAGGAGCTCTGTCAAAACAGGCAGACTCCCTTAGGGGAACTCGGTATTTCTTTGGAAGGAAGCAAGAAGTAGGAGAGGAGCAGCAGGAGAGTGAGGGAGAGGGGTCCCTTCTGAGACCTCACCTATTTTTACCATTTACCTAGAGCCATGTCGCTATGAACCCCAGGGTAGAAATTTAGTCTCAAGAAGCAGCTTTGCTTTACTGCCCTGAAAAACTCAAAGTGTCTGGGCTGCTTAGACCAGAAAGCCAAGGGGGACTTTTGCATGGGGTGGGGCCGCCTTGTTCTGTTGTATTCCCCAGATTTAAAAGAGCCTTCCTTGAACCTCAGCCCCCGTCCTGAGAGCTGTGAGGGAACCTGAAACCCCTCTTCTAATAAAGTCTGGATCTGTGAGAACCTAAGGAGAACTTAGTTTCTGTCAGTTTTCCATCTCCTCTCAGGCGCCACTTTCCTGATTCCTGGCAGGATCACCCCTTGGCTGTCTCGCTGTTTCTTCTCATCTGAGTCCCCCACGGAGGCAGCCCTGCTGACTCTTCCAGGCAGTGGAACAAGCATGCGTTTGTGTTTCACCCAGATGTCAGACACACACGCTTGGAGTCAGTGAGTCATGCTGGCGGCTGACAGAGTGTGACTTTGGCTTGCCCGGGTCCCCTCTCAGCCAGCTCCCCAAGCCTGGTGGCAAGAACCCTGTCCCTTCTTGTTGGCACGGACTACGGGGTCTAGCCACTGTGAGGCCCTTTGACTGTGACAGGCTCGGTGCTGTTCCTACATGAAAGGTGAAAGGGAGACAAAGGCCCTGGGCACCTGGCTCTGCTACCAGCCCTGATTCAGCTGGTCCTATAGTAGAAGCTCGTGTTCTTGGGGAAGGAACTTGGAATGTGGAACGAACTAGACGAGCACATCTCTCTCTTTTTTTTTTTTTTTGCGGTACGCGGGCCTCTCACTGTTGTGGCCTCTCCCGTTGCGGAGCACAGGCTCCGGACGCGCAGGCTCAGCGGCCATGGCTCACGGGCCTAGCCACTCCACGGCATGTGGGATCCTCCGGGATCGGGGCACGAACCTGTGTCCCCTGCATCGGCAGGCGGACTCTCAACCACTGCGCCACCAGGGAAGCCCGAGCACATCTCTTGCTAGAGTTGAATGAAGGGCACACATGCCTGCAGATCTTGCTTCCCATCTCCTAGCCTCCTCCCAGTAGGGAAACCCGGGGCCCAGCTGAAGCCAGGTCAGCCTTTCCCTGTGGGAGCTGCAATCGGAATAATCCTCCAATGGTGAGAGCATCACGTGTGATTTATTGAGGGATTTCTCAGTTCACAGACTTGGTGTGGAAGCAGGCAGCCTGCTCCTACGGCACCAGACACTGTTCCCGGCACCGTGGTTCTCACTTGCCCTCGGACAGCCAGTTGGTCTTCTCCCCAATCATGTGTCTTCCTCGTCTTTCCACCTCTGTCTCCCACAAGCTGGGCCAGGACTTGTCTCATAATCAAGTCATTTAGAGGCCCTGCAGTTGAGCCTCGTGCTGGCTGTAAAAGCCAGATATTCAGTGGGAAGGGCTAGCTGGGGTCTTAGCTACCTTGGCTTTAACACTCAGTATGACCGAGGGGATGTTCCCATCCCCACCTTCTCCCCTAAGTGCGTTGGCACCTTCCCCTTGAGGCCTCACGGTGTGGCACTCACTGTGATGGTGACGTTTACTGGAGCCTCCGTGGATTCTTGTGCAGGATGCGAACCTGGGGTGGTGGGTAGTGGTTCAGTGCCTACAAAGCACAGACACAAGCAAAGGAGAGAGGGATGCCCTGGGGGTGCCCCAGATTGTTCCCAGAGGACAAGAGACACTGAGCATCACGCATGAAACTCAGGACTGTTTCCTGGCTTTGGGGATAAAATCGAGCTTACCTGTCACTGCCTCGGGGCCACCCCTTGAACCCTGATATTGGTGACTTTGCTCCCTGAGGGTGAAGTGTGAGAGTAAAGTTAGTGACAATTACACTCTCCCAGACTTCCTGACCTCCAGAATGACTGGGCTTCCATACTCACCTGGGAACAGGCAACCGCCCAAGGCCGGTAGGAAGAAAAGGAAGAGGTGCATTTCTTGAGCAACCAACACAGGTCTTGGGAGAATAACCCCCCGTTCCCTGAGACTCGGGAACCCAGAAGGGGGTAGCCCTAGATGCCCGAGGTTGGGGGTTGGAGCCCTGATGGGCATCTAGCATTGGGGAGAGGTCACAACTAAGGAAGAGCCTAGATTCCTTGCCCAGGGGAGTCTACATCTTATGGGGCCACCTTACAGGGTCAAGCAACCCTGCCCTTGAGCTTCCCACTCACAGGGGAAGGTGTCCAGGTGCCGGGCAGCATACTGGAACACCAGCAGAGAGGTCACCGTTGCCACGACCATTCCTGTGCCTGCCGCATCCAGCACTGCAGGATAGGCGCTGAAGGGGGGGCGTCCGCTAGGAGGGGTTGCACGGGACAGGTTTAGAGCCGCTGCTGAACTTGGCAACAGTGGCTTATAGGGTACCAAGCAGGCTGTGCCCTGCTCATCCGGCTCCCCCTCCACCTGAGGTGGGTGATCAAGAGCAAGCCTTGACGCACAGAATCCGGAGACCAGGTCTCTCCCCGGGAAAGAGATGCTCTGCGTGCCTGTATTGAGGTTTTGAGTCCCCAGCCAAGTCCCCTATATCTGGCACGGGAGGCAGCAAGCCAGTGATCTCGGCAGCCTGGGGTCGAAGGAAAGGATGCCGTAACGTAGGGAATTCCCAGAATGGAGAAAGAGCAGCAGGAAGCCAAGAGCCCACCTCTGTCCCAGGAGGTGAGACTGAGGCACAGAGTCGGGCCCCATCCTTATTTAATCACCAGCACCGGCACCTCCCCTTTCCCTATTTCTTCTGATTCAAGCGGACTGTGGCTCCCACCCCTAGGCTTGGGCCTCCAGAACCTCCCTGGGAGGGGACGGAGGGGAGACACAGCAGTGGGGGTCACCTGAGGGGAGGGTGCAGGAGAGGACAGAGGCTGGGGGTGGAGGGACTCAGGGGGAAGGAAGCGAAGGCACAGAGTCGGGGATGCCGTGGGGACGGGAAGATGCCCCCGGGTTCGGTTCGGTGGAGCAAAGCTGGGTTGCTCCACGGCGCTAGCCTTACGGTACCTGGTGTCTTCACCTCAGAGGGGTGTCCAGCTGTGCGGTGATTCAGAGCCAGGACGTGGAAGGCATAGAGGACCCCCGGGTCCAAGCCCCGCGGCCGCCGGCCCCTGCTCTCTGGCTCGATGTCACCAGCTGCGGTCTCCCAAGCCCCAGGAAAGAGATGCCCTGCGTGTCCCCGGGCCTTGGACGGCCCACGGCAGCTGCACCTCGCTCTGGCGTCTCCCGTAGGTCAGGCGGCTGACGGCGTGCGCGCGCCTACCAACAATCATGTGCGCGCGCGCATGCTTATTAAGGTTTTGTTGAGAAAAGCTGGTGACGTGCGGGTCGGGGTTGTGGCGCTGACCGCTTCCGTGAAGTTTTAGTCTGTGTTACCCTAGACTTACACACTGGCCTCAATTTCCTCGTCTATAAATGGAGGAACAGGAGATTACTCTGAGTGCGTGGCGTTCTGTTTGCCTGAACTCGAGTGCATCCGATTCACGGTCACGTGGGGCTTGTGCTTTTTGAGGCCCTGTGTCTGAGAAAGATAACGCCTCCAAGTTTTGGAGCAGGGAATCCCTGTGCCTTTCCACCTAAAGGGCAATGGCTGGAGGTTCTCCATCCCCCTCTCCACACACATGCCACCCCCCACCCACTCAGCACCTACAGCAGGACGCTCCGACTGCTGTTGCCCAAGGCATTTCCGGCCTTGCACTGGTAGGTGCCACTGTGGCGTGCTGGGTGGGCATCCCGGACACTCAGGCGCAGCTGGGCACCCTCAGGGTGTAGCATGAACCCCGAAGTGCCTGGCTCCACCTGCCGTTGCTGGGGTCCCAGTCAGAGGAGCTGGGCAGGTTGCGTGCCCCCCAGGAGGGCACATCCCAGCCAGGCGTCTCCCCACCCCCAGCACTGACACCCAGGGCTCAGCCACTGCCAGCTGTGGGGCTTCCACAGGGACAGAGAGGGTAAGGCTAGAAGGTGCCCCCTGTGTCTGGGCTGGTGGAGAGGCTTGGATGTGAGGTGCTGGCTGGCAGTGGAGGGGATGGTGGGGACAGAGGAGACGGGGCCTGTGGGGTTGACAGTGAAGCCTGTCATGGCCCGGTCTGCCTCCTCTTACAGGCTCTCATTCTATGCCGAATTCCTGTCACCACCTGCTCCAGGCTTTACTGATAGCAGCTGTGTTCCTCGATGCTCCTCTCCCACCGGACCCCAGGGCAGCTCCTACAGGTGGGGCCCCTGCCCTATTCACCTCTGCATTAAGCACCTCCTCCTAGCACATGGCAAAGGGCCTCCTTCCTCCTAAAGGCCCACAACCTCTCCACCAGGGCACAGGACCGGGCCTATAGCGGGTGCTCAGTTTTTATGGACTGACTCCTAGAGACCCAGGGTTTCAGGTGTCCGTGAATCTCCTATGATGGAATTTCCAGTCCCGAGACTGAGTAAGAAGGGAAGGAAATATTTTGAGTGGTGGACCTCCCTGAAAACATGCTAGTCACCCAACGTTTGGAGACCAAGATACGAATCATTTTGTGAGAATTGTTCCATGTGACAGTTCTGCTGCTTGCTTTTCTGAAATTTTTACTTCAATATTTAATGCTTTTTTTCTTGAGTTGGCAATAAATAGGACTGCCAGGGCCAGACGAAGACAGAGAAAGAAATCAGACCAAAAACGAATAGAGGGAGTGGGAGAGGCAGAGGGAGGCCTCTGGCACCTGAAACACTAATGCAAGTCAAGAATATAGTCAGGCACCTCTCATGCAAATTGATGCAAATGAGGGTGACAGACTCCCTCATGGTCTAGATGGTGTTGTCCAGTAATGGCTCCCCCCTCCAAACACACATGTGCCTATTTAGCACTTGAAATGTGGCCAGTCCACACTGAGATGTGCTGTCACTATAAATACACACACCAGATTTTGAAGACAGCATGAAAAAAAAAGAATGTAAAATATCTCATTAATAATTTTATTATTACATGTTGAAATGATAATATATTGGATATATCAAGCTAGATACAATGTTTCGCTGTTTCTTTTTACTTTTTTAAGTGTGGCTACTAGAAAATTTTAAATTATATATATATATATATATGGCTCACATTATAATTTTATTGGACAACACAGACCTAGACCAAGTCCCCTGATTGTATGGATCAAAAAGTTTGAGTCCCTGGGAGGTGAGGTTACACAGTGTCTTGACTTACTTTGCATTCCAGCACAGCTGTCCCCCAGAGCCCCTCATCCTGATTCCAAAGGGCTGCTGCTCCCACCCCGCCCCAGAACCGAGTCTCCATCCCTAGCTGGAGCCGGCAGAGGGCGTTGGGGACCCTGAGTGGGTGAGTGCCCAGGCACGTGATCTCTCTGCCAGCCAGATCGTCCTGGGCCTGGAGGATGTGGACGGCCAACGAGGAGCGGCTGCTGGTGCCCGAGGTCGGCTGCCGTCCGTCAGGCCAGCTCGGCACAGCAGGGGGCTCCAGGCCACTCACAGCTCAGCATGATGGACTGGTCTCTGATTGTGGCCATGGTCCAGCAGGTGGGGCTCCAGAGGGGCTCCCCTAGGTAGGGAACAACGGCTCGGCATGGCCCTACAGGAGGAGGAATGGCCGGCAGGCCTACCCATCCTTCCCTCCTTCATTTACTCTTTCACTCACTCATTCCTCCAGGTACACAGTCACTCAATCATTCATTCATTTGCCATTTATTGAGGGCCGACCATGTGCCAGGGAAGCAGTGGGAACAGATGCTAAGCAAACAATTGCAATACAATCTGATGAGTGCTAGAGTATAGGTAGAAAGACAAACTCTCTGGGGCTTCAGGGAGGAGGACTTTGAAGACAGGATGACATGTAAACTTGGTCTTGGTAGACGGGTAGGAGTTTCCAAGGCAGAGAGAAAGCTAAAGGCATATTTCAAGACCAACATGCAATAATAGAGTGGTAGAAGTAAAGGGTAAGGTCGATGAGCGCCTCCCTGGAGGCTGGGAGATGGTAAGGAGGGTGTCGCAGGGCTCTAAGCCCGGACTGAGGACAGGGCACAGTGTGGGTGGAGACCGGGGCTGGAGAGGAGAGAAAAGCTGGGAGGTGGGGACTTCCTCATTACACGGCAAGTCCTGGAGCTTGTGGTCTGGAGTCCCTCCCCGGATCCCAGGGTCCCACTGGTCTGGCCCCTGCCCACTCCTCTGCCTAGAATGGCAGAGCCCTGCTGTTTCCTGCGTGCACTCACACGGCGTGATCCGCAGAGGGCAGGCAGAGCCGGGGCTGGGTGCCGGCTGGTTCAGGTGAAGACACTGCTGCTGGGGAGCTGGGTGGCTGCGTGACTGCAGGCGACATTGCTGAGGGCAGCAGGGCCAGTTCCCCGGGGCCCGTCCCACTGCAGCTGGGCAGCCGGAAGCCCTGCAGACCAGACCAGAGTCAGTGCCCCAAGGGTGGGGAGTACAGTACAGGAGGGCTGCCCCTCGGGGGCATCTGGGTGGAGAAACAGGCCCCAAGGCAGTGCACCGCAGCCCCCGGGCCTGGCTGGGAGCCTGGAGGCCAGAGGTGTCAAGGGTAAAGGAAGTAGGGAGAAGTGGGTGAGCGGGGAAAGAGCGATGCCTCTGAGGGGCCGGTGAGGAAAAGGCTGAGACCTCTGGTCAAAGGCAGGGGCTGGGGGAGGGGCGGGTGTTCAGAGTCCCTGAGGAATCCCAGAGGCCCCCCTGGAGGCCCCACTGGGAAGTCTCCCACCTCCCGTCCTCTGCTCTGCCCCAGCCACTTTGCCTCACTGGCTTCACCCTTCTCTGGCCTCAGTCCGGCCCCCAGGGCCATGGGAAGAATCCCTCGGGGAGGGGTCTATATGGGGTCTTCCCCTTTTCCCACCTCTTCCCACGGTTTTCCTAGCCTCTCCCCCACCCCCTGACCCCCCACTCTGCGGCTCCATCCAGTTCCCCAGACCTCCTTCCCCCTCACCTTGCACCCCAGGGCCCCTGGACTCTGCCAGAGCACAGGACCCTGGGGGCTCCAGCTGGGAGCGGCCCCTCGGCACACACTCACAGTAGATGGTGCGCCGGCCGCTGCTCTGTGCACGGGTGTCCGGGCAGCTGCTGCGGGCCAGGCAGGTGTATAGGCCTGTGTGGGCGCAGCCGGCACTGACGACGATGTAGGTGGGTCCAGCGTGGCCCTGAGTGTGGTCACGGAGCCACACATAGCGGCTGGGGGGTGGCTGGCTGCAGCCAGGCAGCTCAGGGTCACCTCTTCCATTTCACTGGCCCCAAACCCCACCTCACTGAGGCCCAGCGGCTCCACGGGGATCACAGGACTGTCTGGACCACCTGGAGGGCAAGGAAGGCCTGTCACACCTCCCAGCCTTCATTCCTTCATTCACTCATATAGTCTTTGCTGAATTCACTCACCATCCAGTGAACGTGTATTACGTACCAACCGTATCGAGTACTGTGTGAAGGTCCCCAGGAACTCAGGGTGCAGGGACCAACAGCACAGGCCAATATAGGCGATCAGGGTCTGTGGAGGGGAGCACCCCAGGTTGGGGGAGCTCGGGAGGGCAGGTGTGACCGTGAGGGCTTCCCTGAGGGACTAGGGGCTGAATTGGGGTAGGGGGCTGGGCGAGAGCTGGCTACCCAGAAAAGAGGCAGGGCGCCCAGGCTCATCCAGAGGAACCCTTCCAGACGCACCCAGAATAACGTTTGACCGGATATCTCAGCCCCCAGCCCACCCCCAATCCCCCATGGCCCAGCGAAGTTGGCACATACAGTTCACCTGGCTCTGCCAGGCCAGGATCCCGGGCAGAGCTGCAGCCTGTCTGGAAAGGAAGAGGAGGCATGACCGGAATGGCAGAGCTCAGGGCCCCGGAGAGATGAGCTGAGGGGGTCCTTCACGTTTTTTTTTTTTAAGTAATTAACTTATTTATTAAAAATTTATTTATTTTTGGCTGCATTGGGTCTTCATTGCTGCACACGGGCTTTCTCTAGTTGCGGCGAGCGGAGGCTACTCTTTGTTGCGGTGCGTGGGCTTCTCATTGCGGTGGCTTCTCCTGTTGTGGAGCACGGGCTCTGGGCGCACGGGCTTAGTAGTTGTGGCTCGCAGGCTCTAGAGCGCAGGCTCAATAGTTGTGGTGCACAGGCTTAGTTGCTCTGCGGCATGTGGAATCCTCCCGGACCAGGGATCGAACCCGTGCCCCCTGCATTGGCAGGAGGATTCTTAACCACTGCACAACCAGGGAGGTCCCGGTCCTTCACTTTTGAGAGACAAAAGAGTACAGTGCTCAGAACACAGCGTTGCCTCTTCATCACCGTGTGATCTTGCATCTATGAAGAGCAAGGCACTGTGCTGTATATGGTTGGCGCCTCCCTTTCTCCCTTCCTTTCTTTTCCAAGGAGCGTTAGCTAAGCCAGCATAACCTGCTACCAAGCTTTGCCCTGGGCTTGCTCAGTGCCGAGTCCCTGGAGCAGATAGAGCTGCAGGCTCTCAGGTTTTGGTCCCAACTTCTCATCCCAACTTCTCATCTCCCACTCCTGCTCAGACCCTATGAGCTCCACCCTCATGGTGGGGCCTCCATCCACAGCCTACCTGCTTCCAAGGGCTCCCATCAGCACCCACATTCATTGCTTTCGGAGATTCTGGAGGGAGGGAGAGGAGATAGTGTGAGTCAGGAGAAATGAGGGGTCAGCCTGCAGGGGTCTCTCGGCTAAACTTAGGAAAGAGGAGGCATAAGGACGTGCTTGAGGACCCAGACTCTTGGCTAGTTTGAGCTGAAGTTTTAGAGAACCAGGCTGAAGGCTCCGAGTGGGTCACTGGGACCTCCCTCGCATCACAGGAGTCTCCACTGCAGGCTTCGGGACACATGCCCTTCAGCCTCTCCCCTTGACCAGCATTAAGTGGGCAGTGTACTAGCAGCACGACGCTGGGCAAGCAACGTGCCTGCTCTGAGCCTCATTGTCCTCATCTTTAAAATGAGCATAATAAGAACTACCTCTTCAGGGTATTAGAGAGAGAGGATGCAGCCACACACATCCAGCACCTCATAAGCCCATGGTCCACAGTGCACGTTCAGTCAATGCTCATTCTTGCCCTCTTTGTGTTTAGGTTGAACTGGAATCTGCTTTTCTGACACATCTGTCCTAGGGGTTGAGTTCTTCCCATGAAACTTTGCAAAACTATTCAAATCCCTCTTCCAAATGAAACTCATCATATTTGAAACAGCATGTCCAGCCTTCCTCTTCTCCACCTGGATGGTCATCTGAGTTCCCAACCATTGCCAGGCATGTGCTGGATGTGCCATGTGTTTTCCACCCTCCAGGAGAGAGCACTTCTGTCCACATTTCACGAATGCGCTCAAATTCTCTCCGCTCTTTCCCCCGACGGCTTCATTCCCTTCATTCACTTGGCTCCCCGCCTTTGGGCCTCTTCCATTCTGTCCCCACCCACCTGAAGCTGTGTCACCTCTGAGCTGGCCAGGGGTCCGTAGCACCGCTAAGTCTCTTCTCTCTGACAAGAAGACTCAAAATCTTTCTCAGTTACGTACTGTTCGGGTTTTGTTTATCAGTCTAGTGAACATTTCCTGGCCACCATGTACCAGGGCATGTTGACTCCACTGCTTTGCTGGGCCCTCACCCAGGCCCATGAGCAAGGCTGGACAGAACTCAGCACTCTGAGAGGACGCAGCAGCTCCGTGGGCCCCCCCGATCCTTGGACGAGGGAGTGCTGTGGCTGCAGCGACTGTCCAGGTTTCCGGCCACTGCTTCACTTTCCAGGAACCTCCGCGGCGCTATGGGCAGCATCGCGCCAGACCGTGACCCTTGTTAAACTCGGGGCCAGGGGATTCTCATTCCCGGCCTCTTCCTGTCTTGCACTCACATCTCTGCTTCTCTGAGCCAACCTGCAGGCCTGATTCTGAACCCCCAGGCCTTGGGAAGAGCAGAATGTGGAAGGATGGGGACAGCTGGGCTGGAGCAGAGGAAGATGATCCTGGAAATAAATGGCTTTTCCATGTGTGTCCACATGGGTCTTGTTGGAGGCCAACCGTAGGCTCCCCCTGGGGACCCCAGCAGGAGACGCGCTGAGGGCTGCAGAGGAAATGGGCCAGAGGCTCCGCAGTCCACACGGCTCCCGCTGTGTTCACAGCTGAGAGGAGCGGGGAGGGGGGCAGGAGGGACAGAGGGTCCAGCAGGGGTCACGGCTTAGTCACTTTGTACACTGCTCCTTGGAGACCGGAGAGGAAATGACTGGGGCCCTAGATGGAGGGGTGAAGAGAGGGAGAACAGCAGAGCAGGGGGAGAAGGAAGGGGAGGCGGGAGAGGTGGAGCCCCCTCGGGGCCTGGTGCCTGTGCCAGCTCTGCCCGGTAACGAGCCCTCCTTCCATCTGCTCGACCACTCTCGGTGCCCTTCCACAAACAGCCCTTCCTGGGCCGCTGTAGGCAGGACACCCCGTTTCTCTGGGCCTCTGTTTCCTGATGGATGAACAGCGTGGTCGTAATGCCCACCAGCCGCTTCTCTGAGTTGCTGTAAGAGCTGGCTGTGTGGTGAAGTAGGAGACGTCTGCAAAAAGCATAAAACCACCGTACAGAAGTAGGGGGTGGAACGAGAGTGGACCTTGGAATCAGATCAGCGCTCGGATCCCGGCTCCATCATCCACTAGCTGGATGACAGCAGACACGTGACTTACTCCAAGTCTCAGTTTTTCCCCTAGGAAAGGAGGCTACTGTTAGAAAATTGTTGTTAATTTTGTTATGTGTGGTAATAGTTTTGTGTTTATGTAAGACAATGTTTCTATTTGTTTTTTTTCATGAATACTCAGATACTCAGGGATGAGATGTCATGGTACCTTTACTTTAAAATACCTCCGTGAAAATAAAATCGATGAAGCAGCTTTAGCCAGGTCTTTAGTTCCATACTGGTTCAGGGATTTTTACGGGGCGGATGCAAAACCTGCTTGACACCAAAGTTAGCATTTCCCTATTTTTGTAAAAGCCTAAACTCGTTGAAAAGTCGTGTTAGGTGTTCTCAGTGGAAGTGGTGGGCAGGAGAAAGGAAAGAGCATTTGGAGGCACTTAAAGTGGAGAGCAGGACATTTCCCCGACCTGGGGACAGGTCAGAGGTTCCTGGGTCCCTGGGACGGGATGAATCTGAAGGCCAGGCCCATGACCCAGTGAGGCAGAGAAGTGTAGAGCCCCCTGGAGGCTCGGGCAACAAGGTCAGCAGCAACCGTAGGGCCCCGAGGTTCGAAGCTTCTCCGTTTTAACTCATAAACCTCCAGGATTCTGGTGGGACCCTGGGAGGGGCAGGGGCTCCAGTATGGAGTCCACTTTATTTGATTTTAATGACATAAAGGAACAGATACTCTTGCACACATAAGTTTGTGGAGCGAGATTCACACCCACCTGCCTGCTATTATTATCATTAGTGTTGCTGTTATTTCTATTATGAAATAGCCTGCAGCCTGCGCCGTGACACCAGGTTTGAGTGCGTGTTGAATGCTGCTCCACTAGAGGAAAGCTTGGGCAAGGCTGAGGTTCCTCCCCTGTAGATGTTCCAGGCCCTTCCCTGCTCCAGCTGGCAATGGGGCTTCTATCATGTCTGGAGTGACAGTGTTAGGACAGCTTTCTGTGATTGAGGGCCTGGCTGGAGAATTCAGCCTTGGCTGGACCCAGTGGGTGTCTGTCTGGACAGGGCCGAGGGGGAGCCAGGCCAGGCACCGAGGTCTGTGCAGGAAGCCAGGGCTCAAGGAAAACTCTTGCCTCTATCTCCATCTGCAGGCCTGGTCTACTCCCTCCTCCCCCCTTCCCAGTCCCCCGCTCCCCAGCCTGGCTTGATTCTCCGAGTTCCCTGGCTGGGGAGCTGGAAGGAGGAGGGAGTTTCCAGGATGTCTCTGTAGAGCTCCAGGGGGAGGCTTGGCAACTGGAAATTGTCAGCCATCTCCTTGGCAACCGGCAGCCAAATAATTCTGGGAATGGAGGAGGCTGGGGAGCTCTTTGCAGGCTGGCCAAGAGAAAGCAGGCCCTCGGCCCCCAGAAAACTTCAATTCTTTCTGACCTGTGTCAGTCAGGGTCCAGATGGGAGACAGAGGCCCATCAGTCAGTTGAGAAGAGAACTTACTATAAAGAATTGGTAACTGGGTATAAAGTTGCTAATTAAGTAGCACAAGAGAATGCTTAGGTGTCATGGAGGTGGCAACTGCTGGGGCTGGGAAAACAAAGGAAGAGGCTGGAATCACTGAACCTTAGACATTTCAAGGAGGGGGACCCAGAGCCTGGGACCCTGGCCTCTGAGGAGGAGGCTCTGAGTAGGAAGCAAGGACCCCTGGGCTTGTGCCCAGACCTCTGAGGAAGGGGCTCCTGCCAGCTGGGGGTGGGGTCTCTGGGGCAGGGACGTGGGGGTGGGTGGTGGATGATGAATCTGCGAGTGTTGGAAAAACTGCAAACTGGATTCAGCTGCAGCTTCAGGGTGGGCCTGGGGTGAAGAAGTGTCGTTGAGATGATGCTGACGGGGAACACACAGACACGAGGGATGCCCACCCTTCTTCCTCCATCCTGCAACCTCCCTTTAGCAACTCCTACTGGGGAATCTGCGAGGAAACAGTTGGTAAAGCAGAAATGGGGCTCACAGGGCCCAAAGTCAGCATCGCAAAGCAGTGGACAGAGGATGGGTCTGGAGGTGAGAAGCAAGACTCAAAGTATTAGCCACTGCGGGGCGGGAAGTTCTGGTCTTCCAGCCCCAGCTTTAGCGGAGAGAATGGGGCTGAGCACATAGTAGGTGCTCATCTAATATCACTATCTGGCCTCTGCCTTGGTTGGTTCCTGAAAGGGCACATGGGCTTCCCTGGACTTACTCTGGCTTGCCTGGAAGAGTTACTGACATTCACAGGCTCTGACAGCTGGAAAGAATTTGTATAATGTTAAAGATGAAAACAACATCAGTGAAGAAATATTTAGGTAAAAGTGGCCTTAAGAAAACTAACTATAAATCTCTGTGATCAAATAATACATTAAAGGTAAAGGACAAGATAAATAGATCCAGGGGACAGTAATAGAAACAAGTCGAGAAATATATCCCAGTACATATGGATTACAGTATATGATAAAGGTGGTATTGCAAACCAGAGGGGAAAAGGATAGTTTATTTAATAAATTGTATAGACACAACTGGCTGTCTGTCTGAAAAAACAAAACAAGGTTAAGCTCTCTACCTCATGAGTTATGAAAACCAAGTTTCAAATAGATGAAAGATTTAAATGTATTTAAATTTAAACATTTAAAACAATTTAAATATTGGTTTTTATATTTAAACAATTTCATGAGGAAATATTTAAAACAATTTTAAACAATATTTTAAAAATTTAAATATTTAAAACAATTTAATGAGGAAAAATTAGGAGAATATTTATACAATCTAAGGTTTGAGGAGATTTTTCTAAATAAAGCAGAAAGTCCAGAAGCTATAGAGGAATATTTTAAATGTTTAAATTTTAGAAGGATAAAAGATAACATATACAAAGTCAAAAGACAAATTATAGACTGGAGAAAATATTTCAATTACCACTAATAAAGAGTTAACATCTATAATATACAAAGAGTTCCTACACACAATAAGAAAGAGAAATGACCTAGTCGAAAATGGACTAAACAAAATGTCAGTACATTTATGGAAAGATGCTCAACGTCATTAATAGTCAAGAAGATGCAAATTTTTAAAGTGTGACATCACTTTACATTTATTGGAATAACAAAAAGAATGAGGAAGGAGAAGGGGAAGGGCTGGGGAAGATGTGGGAGAGAAAACACTCTTGATCACAGCTGGCAGGTATGTGAATTACCACGGATTTTTGAGAAAGGGATCTGGTCACATATATAAAAACTAAACATATGCATCTCCTTGACCCAGTCATGTCGTGTCTGGCAGTTTATCCTATGGGGGAAAAAAAAACCCAGCAAACTCCAGTATGCAAGGTTATGCATACAAAAAATTCTTTTTTTTTTTTTTTTTTTTTTTTTTTGCAGTATGCGGGCCTCTCACTGCTGTGGCCTCTCCCGCCGCGGAGCACAGGCTCCGGACACGCAGGCTCAGCGGCCATGGCTCACGGGCCCAGCCACTCCGCAGCATGAGGTATCCTCCTGGACCGGGGCACGAACCTGCGTCCCCTGCATCGACAGGCGGACTCCCAGCCACTGCGCCACCAGGGAAGCCCACAAAAAATTCTTTATAGCATTTTTTGTGGCGGGTTTTCCCATCATACTAGTAATGGTTGAGTGATACACATATATCCATATACTGTAATGTTATGCAGCTATTCAAAAGAATAAATTACACAAAGACAAATGCTGTATGATTCCACTTTAGATACCTCTAAAGTAGTCACACTCATAGAAACAGAAAGGATGGTGGTTGTCCATGGCTGGGGTGGAAGCGGGGATGGGCAATTATTTAAGGGGTACAGAGTTTCAGTTTTGCAAGATGAAAAAGTTCTGGAGGTCGGATGCACAGCAATGTGAATACTTAACACTATTGAAAGGTACACTTAGAAATGGTTAAGATGGTAATTTTTATGTTATGTGTATTTTACCACAATTTAAGAAAAAATAAATTAGAAGGATTTTCATGAGGTTATGTGAGAAAAGCAACTTTCAGAGAAATCAGTGTGGTATTTGTGAAATAAATGGCAATGGGTGTACATAAATATCTGTTGGGTGGTCCAGATCTGCTTGGCCGTGATCTGCGTCCTGTGGTTCCAGAGCACTCTCACCCTCCTCAAAGTCCAGGATTCCAGGCTGGCGTCGAACTAAGCTCACTAGCTCTGTCAGCCTTTGGGTGGCAAAGCACCCTTTAGACTTTTGCCCTGGTGCTCCCCCATCTCCACCCTCCTCCTCCAAACACCAGGTCCCCACAGGCCCTGGTACTGCCCGCCAGGGCGCACAGCTGTTTCCAATATTCTGCACAAACTTTATTGAAATGGGAAGTCCCATTTCTCATCCATCAGGCCCCAGCTCCTCCTGATCAGGTACATATGACCTGACCTGTCAGCAAGGCCTGAGCCAGCAATCGAAGGGGAGATGGTTCTGAGCGAGGAGATGAGAGGGGCAGGAGCCTGGGGAGCTGAGAAGGGCCCAAGGGAGTCTTCAGCCAGCCTGGGGCAGATGCGGGTATTCTCAAGCTGAGGGGAGAAAGGGATGCAGGGCTGGATAAATTCTTTAAGGGGCCCTGGTCTGCTCATCTTCTTGTCTTTCCTAACTAATGATTTAACATTTATGTGGTGCTTCACTCACTGTTTTCGTATGCTCTGTGGTCATGGGGACACCGTGAGGATCCAGTAAGGGGGGCCAAAGGTGATTCAACCAGGACACTCCTGAGTGGTCCAACACTCCAGTGCAATGGTCCCCGAACTTTAGGAGGCATCAGAATCACCTGGAGGGTTTGAAAAATAGAGCTTGCTGAGCCCCAACCCCCGAGTTTCTGACGCAGGAGGTCTGTGGTAGGACCTGAGAATTCGGATTTCTAAGAAGTTCTCAGGAGATGCTGATGCTGCCAGTCTGGGGACCACACTGAGAACCACGGCTCTGGTATCATGGGAGCGGCTCTGGGCGGCTTGCAAGGCAATCCATGGATGACAATTATTATCTCCTCATGCTTTAATGCATGTTAGAAAATATAACCAGCATGTCAAACTAGTTATATTTTTAAGTAAAAATAAATTGATTTAAGGATATATTTACACATCTATGTAGTGTGAAGATTGGCAGAGAAGGTGAAGGCAAAGAGTGATTGAAGTCTGGGCAATACTGATGAAGGGGAAGGGCAAAGAACAAGGATTCAGACAGGCCTGAAGTCCAACCCCAGCTCTGCTGCAGGATGGAAACCACGACCTCTCACCTTCTGCATCTATCAAATGGCATCCTTAAGTTTCCTTGGGAGTGTCCCAGGACTAGTGAGGACCGATTTGCTTTCTCCCTCCCTCCCTCCCTTCTTCTTCCTAAGGAGGCAGGCACAATCCCCAACCTGAGGTTGCTTACAGTCTAGGAGACGTGCTCTGTCATCTTCAAACGCTGAGAAATTGTAGGGGTTATTACAGTCCTGGTCCCCACCCTAAGACAGAAGCCATCCCTCCCTTCGGCTGCAGCCCAGGACTCTGGAAGGAGGAAGAAGCCCTAGCCTAGGGGATCCTGGAGGGTCAGGCAGCCTCTCCTGGATGGGCAGACGCAGCTTCCCTCGGCTCCACAGTCCTTCCCTTCGGGGAAGCTCTGATGTTTCTGATCACGCTGCCTCAGGCTAATAACACAGCGGCTTGGTGAACCCTGAGCCCCAACCCATGTGAGAGGGAAGGACCTGGGCCTGGCCCAGAAAATCCTGGAGTTTCTAGAGGAACAAGGCCCTGGTCTTCATGGTAGTAGGGCCGCGGGAAAGAAAAGAATATGACAATGAGACAGGAAAACCAATATTCTTCTGACCATCGGCACGAAGAAACCTCTCCGGGGGGACGCCCTTCAGGGAGCTCAGGCCAAACCAGATGGTGAGAGGCAGCCACTTAAACGAACCCCCTGGTTTCATGCTTTCGGCTGAGACCTCCAGACTCCAAGTGGTGTTCCCATCCTACCACCAATTCCACGGGTTTTTCTGCTCCCTGCCCTCCTCGTTTTAATGATCTCAGACAGACATAAAAACAGCTGAGCTCAGCACAAGCGACTGAGACAGGAACATTGCCTCAGGGTCCCCGAGGACCCCAGCTGGGTACCATGCCGCCCTCGTTTCCATTTGGACGGGATAAAGTGAACTCATTTATTCGGTTGTTTTAAGTGAGCTCACACGAGGCAGTGCCAGAGAACGGAGACATAAATCTCTCCCAGCACGTGGAGTCACTGCCAAACACCTTGGATAAAACTTTCTGCCTGTTCGAGACAGTTTTTCACCCCCTTTAGAAATGAGGAGGGAAAAAGTACTAAAAATCGAAGGGAGTCGGAGGAGGGTGTTAGATTCTGGGAATGACAAACTTGTCAACGCTTTGGCCTAATAAAAATTCTTCCAGTAAGAAAGGCAAACTTTTAACTCCGAGATTTTCCTGAGCAAGCTTTCGGGGGCGGGGAGGTGGGTGGAGGGCATCGCTGGTCATCTGGCCAGGCTGTGGGTTAACCCTGATGGGGGACGACGGATTTTCTTGCAGCCCATAAAGGCAGTATCTGCACCAGAGGTGGGCAGCTTGTCACACTTCACCCTCTGCGCTGTGGGTACAGCCTCAAATGCTTCTAAACAAGAGCAAATTCATGCAGGCTGTTGGAAAACATTTTGAAAACCCCCAGCCAGAGAGCAACCTTACCTAGGAAGTGCAGTCACTCAGGGAAGGGACAATGAGTGGTGTGGTCTAGCCAGCCCCTGTGGCCATGAGACCAAGAACTGTTTTTGTTTTTCCTTCACTGACAGTTCTTTAGAGTTTGTATTCTTTGCAAACACTTGAAAGCAACAAACATGTAGAAGAAAGTCACCCACAACCTCACCATTCCTTCACCCACAACCTCACCATTCCTACAATGTATCCAACGGTTTTGTTTCAAAGTCTCTTGTCTACGCAGTATTTTTTTTTTTTAATAAATTTATTTATTTATTTATTTTTGGCTGCGTTGGGCCTTCATTGCTGTGCGTGGGTTTTCTCTAGTTGTGGCGAGAGGGGGCTACTCTCCGTTGCGGTGTGCGGGCTTCTCATTGCGGTGGCTTCTCTTGTCGTGGAACATGGACTCTAGTAGGCATGCGGGCTTCAGTAGTTGTGGCTCGTGGGCTCTAGAGCGCAGACTCAGTAGTTGTGGCGCACGGGCTTAGTTGCTCCGTGGCATGTGGGATCTTCCTGGACCAGGGCTTGAACCCGTGTCTCCTGCACTGGCAGGAGGATTCTTAACCACTGCGCCACCAGGGAAGTCCCTAAACCCATCCTTTTAAAGCAAAATTGGGACTAGGACTCCAGGCCCCCTTCCCGCTACCCCCTCCCTTCTTTTTCAGCCGAGAAGTCTCATCTAGATTGGTGTTCTAGAACTTCACTACTCAAAGTGCTCTCTGCAGACTAAGGGCATCGCCACCACCCAGACCTGTGAACTCAGAGCTGCAGCTTAACATGCTCCCTCGTGGTTTCTGTTTACACTCAAGGCTGGGAGAGGATGCTCCAAACACATGGGCCAGGACAAAACTCTTCTATAAACTGGGGCAATACAATTCCTTCCTTCCCTCCTCTTCATGCAGGGATGGGACATGAGTGAGGGGAGGCACTGGGCTGGGTGCAGGATGGATTAGGAAGGGTCTCTGCCTTCCTGCGCCTGGTGTCTTCCCTGACATAAAGCAGAGATGAGGAGGATTTCAGAGCTGGAAGGGACCTCTGCGGATGAGGCTAGAACCCGGGTGTCCTGACCCCTCCACTCTCATCACTGGTGCCTCACCTGGACTCCCTCAGGCAGACAAGTCAGCAGGTGGGCATGCATGGCCCAACCTGGGAACACCCAGCGAGAACACTCACCCCCCCACCTCGGCAGTCACAGACTCCTGGCCAGGCCATCTGTGCCCATTCCCTTGTGTCTTGGCTTCAGGTGTGCCTCCTGACTTTTTTGAAACAGGGAAGATTTACTATATGATTCAATATTGTAAAGAAATCAATTATCCACCAATTAATGTATGGACTGAGTAAACAAATTATTACTGCCAACTGGGTGCAGATAAAAATTCAGAGGTTTTCTGGAAGTTGAGAAAATGGATCTAAAATTAATCTTGAAGAATAAAATTGGTAATGATTTTTTAAAAATGAGAATTAAAATAGTCAGGAGGAACAAGTCCTTGAATTAAAACACTGTATGACAATAATACTTAAAACTGTGGCACTAGCACAAGAACAAACCGAAATTAAGTAGGTACCCAGAATCCTATTATATGTGTGTTGGTGTATAGAAAGTTAATATAATAAAGGAGATTGTGGAAAAAAGAAAGATTTCTCAATAAACGGTATTGAATTTAGTTAATTTTTTTAAAAAAGGGAAAATGTGACCAATTTGATATACCTCACACCAGAATAAATTTCAGATGGATTACTCAAATATCTCTTTTAAAGATAAAAATCACAGTAATAGGGCTTCCCTGGTGGCACAGTGGTTGAGAGTCCGCCTGCCGATGCAGGGGACGCGGGTTCGTGCCCCGGTCTGGGAAGATCCCACATGCTGCGGAGTGGCTGGGCCCGTGAGCCATGGCTGCTGAGCCTGTGCCTCCGGGGCCTGTGCTCCGCAACGGGAGAGGCCACAACAGTGAGAGCCCTGCGTACCGGGGAAAAAAAAAAAAAATCACAATAATCATAATAATAATCAAGAATAAAACTGAATATTTCCTAGAGCAGGGCTGACATTCTAGAACCAGCAGACAGAAACCACAAAATTATTAAACTATTTCACTACAAAAATGAGATAGTTTTGTGTGTAAAAGCCATAGTATAAATTAAAAAGGCAAACTAGGGGGCTCCCCTGGTGGCGCGGTGGTTGAGAGTCCGCCTGCCGATGCAGGGAACACGGGTTCGTGCCCCGGGCTGGGAAGATCCCACATGCCATGCCACGGAGCGGCTGGGCCCGTGAGCCACGGTCGCTGAGCCTGCGCATCCGGAGCCTGCGCTCCGCAATGGGAGAGGCCACAGCAGTGAGAGGCCCGCGTGCCGCAAAAAAAAAAGGCAAACTAGGAAAATATATGTTCAGTAAAAAGTTAATATCGTTATTTGGAAAAATCAAGTCACACATGTATTTCACAAAACTTGGTAAGGACAATATCAAGATCTCATACGATAAATGGGCAAAGGACACCACAGAGATTTTTCAAACAATGCACCTCATGCCCAAAAATAAAAATATGCAACTTTGTATTAAAAGAAATGTAAACCAGAAAAAGTTACCAAGCAATTTTGAAATGAAAATATCCCTTGCTGGTTAGGTGAGGTGAAATCAGTGGGGTAATATAAACCGAAATAGTCTTGGCCTTTGGAAGCAATTTGACACTACCTATCAAAAGCCATAAAAATGCTCCTATGTTTTGACCTAGTTCTCAAACATAACATCTCTAATTCTAAGAAATAATTCAAAATAATGGGCAAGAAGATTGGCTGCAGCATTATTTACAACGTTGAAAAACCGGACAACCACATAAATGTTCAACCAGGATAATAATATGCATTATGTTATATTCATCTCATAGGATAATCTGATCAATTATTATTATTATAATTCCAAAGACTATGTAGCAACATGAAAAAAAACACTTGAATATTTCAAATAAAAGGACACAATACCATCTATGCACTATGATTAACTAAGTCATATTAAGATGAAAAGGACCATTTCAAGACAACAAGTGTTATGATGAAGTAATTAGCTTTTTTTTTTTTTTTTTTTTTTTTGCTGTACGCGGGCCTCTCACTGCCGTGGCCTCTCCCATTGCGGAGCGCAGGCTCCAGACGCGCAGGCTCAGCGGCCATGGCTCACGGGCCCAGCCGCTCTGCGGCATGTGGGATCTTCCCGGACCGGGGCACGAACCCGTGTCCCCTGCATTGGCAGGCGGACTCCCAATCACTGCGCCACCAGGGAAGCCCTAAGGAGCTTTTTGATAATTTTCCCTTACCACTTTTTTGCTGTTTTATTGCTTTTATAAGGTAAATATTAAATTAAAAATGATCCACATTCTGCATAGATGATGAAAATAGGTATAATGAGATGGTCACACGGGGAAGCCAGCAAATATGAAAGTTAAGACAGGGTACAGATAGGAGTTAATCACTCCACTTTCTTTTTGCTTGTGGGAAACAGTCTTCCTCTGTACAGAGCTCCTATGGCTCATGCTTCTCCGTGTGCATAGCTCTGCTGTGTGGCATCAGGGAAATGTGGTATTTTAGAATGGGTGGAGTCTCAGAGGTCATTTTATTCCCAACTCCCAGCTAATTCAAGAACCAGGACTACAGCATCCATTCCAAGTAACTGTCATGGATGCTTCCGAGTGATTGAATATTCCCACAAGCAGGGAGCTCACCACCTCGCAGGGTAGCCTGTTCAGGCTCCGGCTTCTCAACCATGCCTGAGGCTGCTGTACAGGACCACACCTCTAACCCTCACACAAAGTAGGGCTCCCTTGTCAATCACTTCCTTCCATCTGGGATTTCAAGCCACAAATCACAAACTAAGGGACTGAGTGAGACTGCATTACCTTCCTGACAAAAGAAAGACATTAAACACAAAATAAGAGACTATCCCCATTCACAACAAATATATTCTAGAATTGGGAATGTAGAAACCCACGGCTATTCTACTGAATAGAAAAAAATAAATTACGGGAAAAGATGAATTCCCAAAGAAAAGTGCAACAGAGAGTTGCCTATGCTTCTCCTTAAAGACTGAAGACTTTAGATGTGTAAAGGTTCTCATTTAGAAAATTCTTTCAGTTGTCTGAATACCAGAGTGGGAGACCCAACTTTTCCGTGATCCTCTTTCTCATTGTCCCAGCGCTCTGGTTGTCTCTAACATCAGCAGCAGAAGTGCAAGGCTGATGAGCGGTGAGGGAGGGCTGGCAGCCCAGCGCGGGCAGTGGGACTCTGCCCTGGGTTTACAGGACACATCAGTGCTTCTCTTAACCAAGAATCATCCCATTTCAGGTGTGTTTCCTGTATTTCTTGAGAAGAGTCTAAAAGTTTCATGTTTACAGGTGGGGTGGAAGACCAACCACATTAAAAATAGATAATGGGGGCTTCCCTGGTGGCGCAGTGGTTGGGAGTCCGCCTGCCGATGCAGGGGACACGGGTTCATGCCCCGGTCCGGGAAGATCCCACATGCCACGGAGCGGCTGGGCCCGTGAGCCATGGCCGCTGAGCCTGCGCGTCCGGAGCCTGTGCTCCGCAACGGGAGAGGCCACAGCAGTGAGAGGCCCGTGTACCACACACACACACACACACACACACACACACACAAAAGATAATGGTGCTTCAACCCCACCCAGATTTTCAAACGATGGATAGCAAAGTATTATTTGGTGGGTGGGGCATAATGTGTGTCCTCCACCCCAAATTCATATGTTGAAGCCCTAAACCAACTCCCCCGCCCCATCACCACGTGATGGTATTTGGAGGTGAGGCTTTGGGGAGGTGATTAGGTCATGAGGGGAGGCCCTCACAGTGGGACTGTGGGATTAGAGACACCAGATAGAATGCATGTCCCTCTCTGTCTGCCACACGAGGACACCGTGAGAAAGCAGACCAGTCCTCACCTCACCAGAAGCCGACCCTGCCGGACCTTGATCTTGGACTTTCCTGCCCCCAGAGATCTGAGGAAATCCGTTTCTGTTGCTTAAGCCCCCCAGCCTACATGGTATTTTGTCACAGCAGCCTGAGCCGACCGAGGCACAAAGCAGTAAGGGAGATGGAGGAAGACAGCGGCATCCAGAGACAAAGGGCTCTTACAGCCGGCCTGGCTGACCCATCCCTCCTTAGAGTTGCGGGGACCACAGGAGGGCTCAGAGCCAGAGGACAGTGCCCCCAAGAGAGGGGTAGTGAGCAGACGGAAGGGAGGAGGGAGAGTCCCAACTCTTCTCTCAGCCGTGGGTAAAAAAAAGTACAGAAGACGCTGGGACGAGTTCTTCCTGGGTTCTTCCCAGAGCAGAAAGTTGATGCTCCCTGCAGCATAGGGCAAGGCTGTGATGTTTCATAGTCTGTGGGTTGCAACATGATGACAGTCCTCAACACATGGTGATTCCCTGAAAGTGGTAGAGGGGTACAGTGGGGTTTAGGATTTAACAGGACCCAACTCTTCTGCTGTCCCTTGAGAAAATGAATGTGCCCTCTGGACCAGCCTGCAGTGTTGTCCGTACTGCAGCAGGAAGGCCCCTGAGCTCGGAGGGCAAAGAAGAGCAGGCCCAGGGGGAGCCCCTCGCTCTGGACCCCACTGCAGCATCCATCCCGGCAACTGCGCTGTCTCCGCCTCGGTCCTCTTTCTGACCTGGGCCCCCACTTGAGTCAACGGGAAGGAGGCTGAACCTCTCAGGGGACCAAGAGCGGAACCAAGGCTAGACACAACCGGCTCCTCTCCCAGGGTCTTCTCTGGAAAGGTACCACTTAACCCCCAGCGATCCTCTAAGACTTTCCACTGTTGGCCACAGGTGCAGAGCCTGCCAGAGCTCTCCTGGGGCTCGATGTCTGCTGGGAACATCAACACTTTCTCAAGAGCAAAAGCAATCATGTCTCCTGAGAAGGGCTGTCAGACCTCCTACCAGACTAGGACCCACACGTTTGCCTTTCCTGTTACTCATAGTTGCCTCAGATCCAGCACCTAGCATCCAAGGAATCTGTGCCCCCGGCGGCGGCGAGGTGTTCACTCACGACTCCCACTGGAAATTACAGCCCTGCTCTACGCCATGGGGAATTTCAATATGCTCACGGTCTGAAGCTGGCCAACATAAACCTAATGGATTTGGTTTAGTGTCTGTTGCCAAGTAACACACAGCTGATTAGCCCGGCTCATGGATGCGCTGGAACCATCTGGCTATTCCCGGCTTCTCCACGTACTCTTCCTCAGACTGGCATCCACGGAGAAAGACAACCCTGGCCCGGCCAGGCACAGAGATGCGAAGGCTGCTGGCAGTTCTGAGCGAGGAACTGTGCCCCGCAAGACAGCCCTGGGAGTGTTGACTTGCCCAACTGGACAGGTCGTGTGAAGGCGGTTGTGATGCACACAGAACAGGGATGGATTTCTGCCTCCTGGGTGGAGAGACAAATGGAAGTGAGGAGGGGCAAAGGGGCAGGAAGAATGCCCACTATATGCAGACTCTTTGGGAATCGCTGCCAAATGGAAATAGCTCAAGACGCCTGTGAGGGTAACTGATAGAGATTCCATCAGATCTGGACCGGAAAGGGAGGTGGTAAAATCTTATTTAAGAGACCACAATGCTCAGCTGACTATGACGGAAAGTCCAACTCAATTCTCCAATAGGAAGAGAGAGCAAACTCTCTTGAAACGCTTCCTACGTTTATTCATCTTGCGCCACACGACTGCGGTTCAAAACCAAGATGGCAAACATCAGGGAAGAACGTTAGTGAAGGAAGAGATGGCAAGAGAATAGGTACTCAACGGAACAAGTATTCACTGACTGCCTATTACATGCTGGGCGCTGTGTTGGGGGCTGGGTATCGAGTGGATAAGCTGATCCGGCCCAGAGAGGAAGGCAGACATACCATAAGGAGAACACGAGCGGACCTTCAGAGGCGGAAGCTCTACCTTTTATAGATTCTGTCCCTGGGGCTTCTCTTTGCCTCGGCATCTCCCTCCCTAAGACAGTGGTCTTTAAGACCTGTTGCTTTACCTGTCTTCAGCTCCCTTAGGTAACTGTGTTTCTGAGCTCTACCCTAAGAGAGTTTGGTTTTTGGTGCACAGTATGGGGAAGAAATCTGTATTTTTTTCCCAAGTTCTCCAGGTAATTCTGGCGATCAGCTGGATCTGGAACACTGTCTCAGTGGATCTATGTTAGGTGACTGCAAGGGGGTACTAAGTACCTGAGGAGAGGCACCGTGCAACTCACGTTCTCTCCTATAAGAGGAGATACAATGTCTTCTCCTCTGGGAAACTAGCCCCGACGGTGTTTGGGGTGCCTCCTCTGAACCCCTTCCTTAAGCAAAGACCATTATTAAAATAATGTTGGCTTATTCTGAGTCTCTGCTGTGAGACTCTGAATTCTGAAATGACTGGTACGTCTTATTCATCTCTCTTCCTTGGTGTTTAGCATAAAGGGTGCATGATAAATATCTGCTGTGGGGTGAGGAGGCTGAACGATTTTCTTGTATTTGAGCCCTGCCCACAGGATGCAACATGGGCAGGTGACATGCACATGGAATATCACAAGACATAGGCCAGAAACACCCCTCCACAATGGGATGACAGGCGCATTCACTGAGGTTGCTGGTGGCAGTCTGCTGTGACAGAGCTGGGGCCCGGCTCTGGGCTGCAAAACCTGCTCAGGCTTTCTGGGAGAGTATCAATTTCCCCCCCTTTTTCTCAAGCCCACTGTTTCACTTTTTAGGAGCAAATGTGAGAAATGAGAAGCATCTCAATGGGACTTGCAAGAAAACATCCAGGATTCTCAGATACACCATTAAGTTCTTAAAAGCGAAAACCCTTGGCTCCCTGAAGTGTCACCTTTTTACTAAGGCAAGTGGGTTCCCCCCACCTCCACTGCCTGTTTTTAAGAAATGTCTATAATAAAGCCACATTTTCAGAGACTATGAAATAACTGATGATGGATGAAATCTTCTCTAATTTGAAGACATTAAGAAGTAAAATAGAAAAATATCTTGAAATTCTGTGTTGGTTGAAACACTAAAAAAGAAGCAAAATACTCTCTTTCAAATCGTTTTACTTTGTGAAGGTTTCACCCTGCACTCACACGTGAGAGTGTATGTCTGTGGGGGGGATGCAGGGGTGCGTGCATGTGTGGTGAGGGGGCGAGGGGGAGGGAGGGAAGACACTAGGGGTGGATGGGCAGCAGTGAGCAAGTCTGAAGACGTGTTTTTTCACTTGTCGACCAACTCAAATTCCAGAAACAGTGACGTTCTACTGCCATCTCGTGGCACCGTGAGATATTCACAGGCGGCATGACCTGCTCAGACTCTATAAACTAAATCCCACGACAACCCAGTAGCCCACGCAAAGATGTTTATCTGTGAAAAGATTGGAATAAGAAATAATCTCCATTTTTTTACTCAGAAAGATCAAGTGCTTCGCATCAATTTGGTTCAGAAAGACCTCAGGTCTTAAAACTAAGGCTACCATAACGTTTATTTTGCCATATATTAACAGTTTCATGTTGAAAAAGGCTCAACATAAAAAATCACTTTCAAAACCTACATTGTTGCATAAACCAGAATACTTGTAAACGATAAAAGTTCTTTCTTCAACATTCAATATTTTCAATTTCATCCATGTCTTCAGGGTCGAGTTGCTTAATATTGCTGTCTAAAAGAACAAAAGAGAATGGAACAGTCTTATCCCAGGGCCTAAATGAAATTTCATTCCATCCAATTACATTTCTGAAGATAGTGACACCTTGTATGGAAAGCCTCGAGATACTGGGACATTCTCTAGATTAGGTAAGGAAGGGATGGTATCCAAATAACCAATCCATACTAACTACAATGGCATCAAATGCACCAGACAAGACAACATACATGTCTAAATACTGTGGGGCAGAAAAAAATCGCCAGAGTGCAGAGAGGGGAACCTGGGAAGGTGCCTGGCTGAGCTCAGGAGGGTGAAGTGGGCGTGTGCATTGGGCAGGCGGGTTTGCTGAATGGCAACAGGGAGTGTTGATTAGCGTAGCAACAGTGATCTTAATGGTTCTTTCTCCACCCCCATCCCGCCTCCGTTATCCTAACGCAGGTGTGCTTAATCAACTTCCCTGAAGGGTCACAGCCAGTCT
This sequence comes from Mesoplodon densirostris, assembly GCF_025265405.1. Taxonomy (NCBI): domain Eukaryota; kingdom Metazoa; phylum Chordata; class Mammalia; order Artiodactyla; family Ziphiidae; genus Mesoplodon; species Mesoplodon densirostris. The sequence continues at coordinate 117,771,385 of NC_082667.1, read as the reverse complement.
GTAAACCTTTTAAAATTATATTCCAAATTGCACATATGTGCCTGTGTGCATTTCCCCGGGGATAGTGTCCTTTGCTTCCCACAGAGGTTAAGTATCATTGTCTTAAAGGTGAAAGATACATCTGGAGTCCTGCGAGGGTTCTTCCTCGCCTGCTCCGCAGCTGTATCTATCCAGGGCCCTGGGGCAGGGGGACACCTCAGCTTCTGTTACCCTTCAAGTTTCCACCAGGGTGCAACACGCCCGTCCAAGAGCCCCAGCAGGTTAGCAGAGACTGCCTTGTTTAGATGGGGAGGGGCACTGGAGGAAGGCAGCAGACCTCAGGATTTAGGACTGTCCTAGTTGGTGGCTGGGGCAACAGGAAGGGGAAAATGTACATACAAAAGGAAGCTGGGGACACAGTATAATCTTAAAGGAGCTTATTACTTTGCCTAGGGTGGTTCTTCATGGACGTAAAATCTGCTCCAGATCCCAGAATGAGCAATAAAATAGAAATATGAGCTCCTATCAATTCCACTTGGTTTTCACAGCTTCCTTTAATTACCCCTGCCTCCTGTTAGGAACTCTGGCACTAAGAAGTAGAAGCCTACTCCCTGGCTCCTGCCCCCACCCGATCACAAGCCTCTGGGCTCGAGGTCCACGACACACATCGTCACTGTCAACGTGGGCAGGTCCACAGCTCTGGGCATGAAGGCTACTACTCACTGAAGTGGTCCTGGATCTTCATCAGCAGGGGCAGCTTATCCACCTCGATCATGTTGAAGGCAAAGCCTCTTATCCCAAAGCGGCCTGTCCGCCCAATACGGTGGAGGTAGGTCTCATAGTCTGGCTCCTCTGCTGGGTTCACAGGCAGGTCAAAGTTCACAACAATCGTGACCTGCTTCACGTCAATCCCTGGAAGAAGAACGACACTGCAGGGTCCTGCAACTTTTTCCTCAGGACATAGCTATTCAAGAACGTTTGCCGAGGGAATTCTCATTTAATAGACACAATCTGTAAATCAAACCTGCTTTTACGTAAATGAAATAGGTCCTTTGGTCAGGCAGTGTGCTTGCAAGTATGTATGTCTATGATGCTGGATAAGAATGTCAGTAGAAGCGAATTATACAGAAGTCTAAATATGTACAAAGCGCGCGTGCGTGTATGTGTGTGCATGTGCGTGTGTGCGTGTGTGTTGGGGAGGGGCTCTCAGCAGGTCACAGAGCCCTTCCATCTTCTCCACCCCCACTGTGCTAAGTGCCCAGCAAGCTCCTTAGTCTCACATCCCCCTACCCATCACAGGGCCCCAGCTCCACCCCATTCCATGGCCATTGTTCCCGTCAGGTCATTTTATCCATTGTCTCAACTGTTACAACAATTTCCGGACTGGTCTCCCCAATCCCTCATCTCCCACTCCTCTAATCGTCACCGTGGTCACCACAGCAACGTCCAGAGCACTTGTGTTTAGTATCCAGCTGCCCAAACAGTACAGGATAAAGTACAAACCACTCAAGACTTCCAAGAGTTCTCCCCTTCCTTTCACACCTTTCACTCCTAATGTTTCCTAGGAAGACGTGTGTGCTCACCTAGTACCTCCATTCCTCAACACTAACAAGCTGTTGGGGTCATAATCCTCGTCCTGCCTGTACTGTGCTTTGACTCTGGAGCAATTTGTGCCCTCTTTTCTCTGGGGTCTGGAGTTGTGCTGTCCAGTCTGGTAACCATTGGCCTTACGGCTATTTAAATTAATTCAAATTAAAAATCCAGTTCCTCAGCCATACTAGTCACACATCAAGTGCTCAAGAGCCACCATATATGGCTTGGACAGCAGAGAATAGGAGATTTATATCAATGCAAACATTTCTATTGGCTAGTGCTGGCCTAGAGGGTCAGGAGTCCAGGCAGCGTGCTCCCGAGGGGAAGGAACCTCGTCCTTTTTTAGGCTACTCCTCCAAATGCCAAGCTCAGCACTCATGGCAGGTCCTCGGTTCTATCTGGTGAACTAGTAATAAATTAGGAAACATGGTTTGAGTCTGCGGTGTAGGCAAGGATACAGGAGGAATGAGGAAAGTACGAAGGCCCTCCTCTTGAAAAAACAAAGATTCTTCTTCCAGTAGTCAAGAGTTTTAAAATTAAAAACACCTCAGAGATGACCAACATCATTAGTCATTAGGGAACACAAGTTGAAAACACGAGATGCCACACACATCTACTAGAAAGCTTAAGATGAAAAAAGTGTCAATAGCAATTACTGACAAGGATGGAGAACAACTGGAACTCTCCTGTATTGCTGGTAGAGCTGCAAAAGGGTACAGCCACTCTGGAAAACAGTTTTGCAGTTTCCTATAAAGCTAAACATACACTTACCACATGACCCAGAAATCCTCCTCCCAGGCATTTACCCAAGAGAAATGAAAGCATATGTCTACATAAGCCTTATACATGAATGTTTATTACAGCTTTAGTCCAAACAGCCCAAGCTGTAACCAATCCAAATGTCCATCAGCTGGTGAATGGAAGACCTAATTGTGGTACGACCCAGTCAATGGAATACTACTCAGCAATATCAAGGAATGACCTACAGATACATGTAACAACACTGATGAATTCCAAAGTACTATGTCAAGTGGAATAAATCAGACACAAAGGCTACCAGCTGTATGATTTAACTTACATGTCATTCTGCAAAAGACAAAAATACAGAGACAGAAATCTGATCAGTGGTTGGCCATTAGTTGGTCATTAGTTTCAGAGACTGGTTGAAAATGGGCACTGAGAAATGTTGAGGGGAGATGGAAATGTTCCATATTTTGATTACAGTGATGGGTACGTGACTATATGTTTGTCAAAACTCTCTGAAACGTATCCTTAAAAAGAGTGAATTTTATCATATGTAAATGATACCTCAATAAACTTGACTTTAAGTGCATACACATACACACCTCGAGCACAGACGTTGGTTGTTATAAGAACTTTCTCCTTCCCATCTCGAAACCTCTGAATGACGGAAGCTCGCTGATCCACAGTCAGCTCTCCACTTAACAGAGACACCTGGTGGCCATCCTTTATCATCTCCACAGTCAACCATTTGGCATTTTGACGAGTCTGCATGAAAATCAAAACCCAGCATGGCGCCCAAGTTGAAGCAGCCTATGTGTGCAGCGCTCACGTCTGCAGGGCATGGGAGCTGGGGGTGCTGCAGAGGAGTTTTGCTTCACCTTCCCTTTGGGGCCTAGAGGGATCTGAGAATGTGGCAGGGGATTCTCCCTCCCCCGTGCTTTTTAAGGGGCGCATCCTCTCAACCTGTAAGAGCTTTGGCTTCTCAGCCCTGAAACAGAGAATAAAATGCTCTGCCCACCTCTCATGGTGGTCTGATGACAAAATGAGGTCACCTAACGATGACATCCTTGTGTACGCCAGGCACTTTGCTAAAACCTTTACGTGCATCACGTTCATCTGCTTTCATAATGATTTGATGAAGTAACTACCTAAGTTCATTTTAAAAAACTGAAAAATAAACCCAAAGCTTAAAACCATTAAGTGATTTGCCCAAGGTCACATGGCTAGTCCGTGGCAGAGCTGAGCTTTCCTTTACTCTACAAGTATGTTTCCAGGGCCATCCATGTGCTGGGTGGGGCTATTCTAGGGCGGGGGCATGAAGGGGAGTGGAACAGGTGAGAACCTGCTCTCGTGGAGCTGACAGTGTGCACATGGTGGTGAAAAAATACAACCAAGACATGAACACGAAAAACGCCAGATAGGAAAAGTAAATACGAAAATAAAAACAAGGGGCTGTTAATAGTGAGTGGCTGAGTGGCTACTTGGCTCATAGTAAGTTAGGAGGAGAAGAGAACATTCTGAACCTGATAAAGGGTATCTGTGGAAACACTACAATAAACATCAAACTGAATGGGGAAGTGTTAGAAGCAGTCCCTCTAAAAGAAGGATGCCCAGGGAGTTCCCTGGTGGCCTAGTAGTTAGGATTCCAGGCTTTCACTGCCGTGGCCCAGTTTAAATCCCTTGTCAGGCAACTGAGATCCCGCAAGCGGCGTGGCGTGACCAAAAAAGAAAGAAAGAGAAAAAGAAATAAAAGAAGGATGCCCTCTGTTTCACACCATATTGAAGTCCTATTCCATTACTTCAGTTTCACCCATAAAATACAGATAATCTCTATTCAGAGTTGCTCTGAAGATTAAACAACATAATGTACAAAAAGCACCCAACGCGGTGCCCAGCTCCACCTGCACAGAAATCTGGGCACGAGTAAGACAAGTCCCGGCAGACTTACGTGGCAGAATATGATGGCCTGGCCAATGGTGATGCCACCGTAGATGTTGCACAGAGCCTGGTACTTGTCTTTCCTATTCCTGCACAACACGTAATACTGTCGGATGTTGTTCAGGGTCAGCTCCTCTCTTCGTAACTTGATAACGTTGGGGTCAGGAATGATTCGCTCCGCAAACTGCCACACGGAGTCTTCAAAGGTCGCTGAAAAGAGGAGCATCTGGCACCCGGACGGTAAAGCTCTATGGGAGAGGAGGCAAGAAGGCCGTCACCCGACGGCCAGGCCTGTCCCTCTCCTTGGGGGGGCAGCTTCCAGCACCTGACGCCCACGGCCATCAGCTGCTCCCCACGCCCCTGCTCCTGCTCTGCGGTCACCGTGAAACGTGCTGCGGCCACGACAACTACACCTGCTGCAGAGCACCGTGTGTCAGCCCCTCCTGCCCACCAAGAACTTGGGGAAACGGATACGCTGAATGTGGGGCTCCAGAGTGAAGTTTAGGTAAGTCATCTGGGTTTTCACACCAGTCTTCTCCTTAGGAGAGACGGGCTCGTGGAGCCTAGGGTGTTAGTCTAGGTGCTGTTTACGGCAATCATCCCGCACAAGTTCCATGCGGATGAAGGGCATAGAGGCTCACCATTCGATGGCAGGTGTTCTATCTCTGGGGCGGGAAAGAACAGCCACATTAAGTCTATTTGGAATGGGAAGAACCTGGATATAAATAAAAGGGGAGCAGAAGGCGAAGATGCTACTGCATGTGGAATGTAAACTGAACCCACAGTGAACAGAGGCTAATTCATACCAAGTTCAGAAAAAAGGCAAAATGAATGTACGGAGTCAGCAGTCAGGATACAGCTAAGCCTGTGGAGGAGAGAGGGGAGGGTGACAGGAAAGGGGCTGTAGGGGACTCCCAGGGTGCCAGTAAAGTTCTATGTCTTGACCTGGGCCATTGTCCCATGAGCACAGCCTCTCTGTGATAGTTCAACCAGCAGTACACTTAGGATTTGTATATTTCTCTGCACATATTTTATACATCAATTAAAAAGTTAATTCTTTAAACAACGAAATAGAAGAGAGACCAGAGGGGAATCACTGCCTTTGAGAAGACAACAGAGCACTTAGAGAAGAAGCTGTTAGGTCTAAAAGTGAGGTGAGCTCATACAGTCCAGCGATTCCCAAACATTATTTCAAGCCTGGGACCTGAATCATCTGGGAGCTTTTCAAACAACAATCGGACCGATTTCTGGTTGGCCACGGGAGACTACGTTTGTTACCTTCTCAGTGTCCAGCATCCCACTAATGTGACCATAAAGTGATTAAGATATGAACTCACAAAACGTGCAGAATAAGAGAAACGGGTGGATATTTCAATATATTTTTGCAAGATGGAAAAGTGTGATAACCAAGAAAGTGGATGAAGCTACAATGTGAGCGCTACAGAGGGAAGTGCTGATGCAAAGGCCGCGGTTCCCTCAGAACCACTGGGAGGCCTAGGACGTGCAAGATCAGAGGCCTGGTGGGGGTGGGGTGAGGGCTGTGAGAAGACATGAGGAGAACCTGGATCAGCAGGCGGCGGCACTCGGCCATCTGCTCTCCCACACCCTTCACCTGGAAAAAGAGGGCACTAGGACTGGTATCCCAAGGCTGCGGCCATTTCATTCCAGAAAGAAAACCTATACAAATTGTCCAAGGGAAGGAAACATGGGCTGTTCTGCAGAACACACTGGATTTTGAAGACTAAGTAGGAAAAGAATGCAAAATATTTCGTTAACAATTTTTAGATTGATAACATTACTTGTTAAGATGCTATTTTTGATATGTCACGTTAAATATTTTATAACATGAACTTCACCTGTTTCTTTTTTAATGTGGCTATTAGAACATTTTAAATTACACATGTGGCTTACATTATACTTCTATTGGACAGCGCTGTGACTTAATGTATTTTAAGCAAAAGAAAGGAAAACTGAACAATGGAGGGATGAACAACCAACATGAATACTCTAATTTTACTTAATATTCTTTTTAGTAGAAAGCCCTTTTTGACTACTGAATCTCCCCTGGACTTCCGCATCTTTTATTCACTGTTACATTTAAACATACCAACTTATTGGTAGGGTATGGCAAGAAGGGAGTCTTGCTTGATCCTGGGCCCACATTTTTTTAAATAGGAAGGCTGGATGAAAATAGATACAAGGAGCAGCTGGACCCCACCCTTCTCTGGCAGCTCAGCTTGTACAAGCAGAAGAGCCTCAGCAGAAGGTGAGGGTAAAGCAGACAGCTGAACAGGGGATCAAGTGAAAATGCGTATACTGAACGGTGGACCCCCCTCAGCCCATCCACCAGAGCGTCCTGCTCTCCTCCCAGGATGCCAGCAGTGGAGTGTCCCGGGAAGGAGATTAGACACATTACATACTCCTAAAGACCTCCAGGTGACAAGCATCCTCAAGTGAAGCTTCCGAGTTACAAGCCCCAACCGTGCACACAGAGCTGTCGATAAATACGCTTTCTAGTTCCTCAGCTTGGGTTACGAAAGGCTAGTGCAGGGTCACCAGATGTGAGGAGGAAAGATCCGCCACAAAGACAGACTGTAGCCAACAAACACAAAAGGAAACTTAGATCACTCAGAGACAGGGTTGAGAACAGAAAAAAAAACTGTAATGCTATAATTAATATCCTCAAAGAGATAACTGTAGATATCACATATCTTTCTTGTGTTATGGATGTTTTGCATCCATAAGACAAGGAAAGGAAGCTATGGAAAAGAAACAGAGGACAATGCCGGTATGACCCAGACCGGACAGAAAAAGGCTAACTGACTGTGTTATTTTAGTGACGGATGGCATGACACATACAACTGGGTTAAAGAGGTAAATAATGGAAACAGAGCAGACTGCACCAAATGAAGGGATGAATTCGGGACTAGGCCTGGCGGAGAAGGGATGTGGAAAGCATATATGGAAACTGAATCGCACCAGTTCAGGATGAGACAGGCAATACTTCTAAATTAAGTTTTTTGCCTCCTCCAAACACACCAGTGCTCAGCTGGATTAGTTTGCCCACACCATGCAAAGGGACATGTGTGACTGTATCTTTCCCTTGCCATCCCTATGAAACTGAGTAAAGTTACATTTCCTGGTTCAGAGGCTGCAAGTAAAGGGTCCTGCAGGTGAACGGCGGGAACTTTTGATAACAGACGTCTTTCCTCTCTCAGTGTAGAGTGGAGTGTCTCAGATCTTACCAGAGACCATGCTTCTACAGTATATCCAGTGAGATTTCAAATCACGGCAACACAAAACACACACCCCCCACCTCCAATCTCTTAGGTACTTGGTTTTGAAAAAATGGAGTCTCAAAACATCTTTTTGGCTTCTATGAAGTTTTTATCCAACACAGAAAATATACAACAAAAGACTGTTGACATTGTATCCAAATACAAATTAGCCTTTGTTCAACTCCCTGCATGAGCAGCAGACAGTGCAAATGTATATTCTGGCATATTCCATTCAGTCTATAAATTCCTTATCAAAGACATGAAAAGATCTTACCAGCTAAATGTCCTGCATCCTTTGTATACAATACTTCTAAAAACACATACAATTTGCTTACCTGTGATATTGAGCTTTTCATTACCAAAGTTTTGGGTCACTTTGTTATTTCAAACTTGCAGAAGCCTTACTAAGGTTCCAAACTGTGCAGAAGTGGACGTAGAGCTACCTCAGACGTGTGCCTACAAGATGCCTGCCATTGCAGCTGGCCAGTGAAAAGATTTAAAATGTTGGCCTATTTTCAAAGTTTGAGACAAAAAGAATGTCCAACTCCAACTTGGAAATACGTCAAGGATGAGAATGGAGAAAAAGATTATAGTAAAATAGAAATAACACACTGTTTCTCCCTAACTGTCTGATGACTTGTGAAGAGGCCTTGTACTGACTGCACCTAAGCTGTCTGGTGTTCTGTAAAGGCTGCAACAAAAACTGGTAGCACAAAATGACTCATTTTTCCTTTTTTTAGGAATAAAACTGCTGCAGAAGTTGAAAAGTGTCACCAGAAAAGGACAGCCAAGTTGAGGACTTTCTCATTTCTTTACTAAATTTGTAAAGAATCCATCTTTCCGTTTGACAAGTTTAAGTCACCTCTGTGCTTTATAATCATTTTCCCTGAGGAGAAGAGGTTTCACTTATGATAACATCTAATAGACTTCGGAGTGTCTGAAAATGATGGACATTTTAGACATGGATAACCTAAACGATGGATTTATAGATGCAAAGGATCTGAATGACAAATAGTTGGTCCACTGAAACAAGCCCGCAGATACAGTGGAAGAACATTTTGAAGGAGCTAGAAATTGATTCTTGCAAGTCTAAAAACCACCGTTGCTAGTAGGTAAACTCCTAAGTATTCTACGCTTGAACACTTTTGTTCAGAGGATATCACACTGGATGATACCAAGAATCAGTGTGGGCTTCTACTATATATAAAATAGATAACTAATAAGGACCTACTGTATAGAACAGGGAACTCAAATCAATACTCTGTAATGACATATATCAAAAAAGAATCTAAAGAAGACTGAATATATGTATACCTATAACAGATTCACTTTGCTGTACAGCAGAAAACTAACACAACACTGTAAATCAACTATACTCCAAAAAAAAAAAAAATCAGTGTGAGCTTAATAAGGGCAGAGCTGCAAGTCAAAATGAATTTTAGATTTGACTGTATTCTGTTTTACTGCCACATACAAGAAAAGAGGGCTGCAGGGAGTTCAGAGGATACTGGAAAAGAGAGAGTCAAAATATCTTACCACACTGTGAGACAGAAAAAAAAGTGTCATTATTGTTTCTGTCATTAAATACAGGTACAGTAAGTCCCCTACATACGAACCTTCAAGTTGTGAACCTTCAAAGATGCGGATGTGTGTTCACATGTCCAATCACGTTAGTTCACGTGTCTGGCGTACGTTGTCACATGCATGCATCCTCTACAAGTGGTTGTGCTTTTGTGTACTTTACCGTGCCAGAATGTATAGAGTACAGCAGTACAGTGTCTTTATTTGAAGCAAGAGGACGACTTCACTGAACTCCTTGCTGTGTAACATGAGGCGCTTACTAATGAAGACCTGATGGAATTGGAGGCCCAGAGAAAGGACGAAGAGAGAAAAGAGGAAGAAGTAACTGAAGAACTGAGGAGATCCACGACGCAGGAAATGGCAAGGGGATTTTCTTTATCTGAGGAGGCACTGTTAGTTTTTGACGCACAGTACCTGAACGTAGAACGGTACACAAACGTTGCAGCAGCCGTTCAGAATGCAATCTAGTGCTACCGTGTCATCTATGATGAGAAAAAAAGAGCCACTACCCAGACATCACTGGATCATTTTTTTCAAGACAGAATTGAATCCAGCAAAGAACCAAAACCTTTAACATCAACCTCAGGCGTGAGTGAAACTGCAGCTTGCCCTCCGTCTCCTATTGCTGACGATCCTTCAGCTCTACCGTCTCCCACCTCCTCTCCCTCCTCCAGTCAGTAACTCTTCTTGCCTGTTCACTCAATGCCAGCCCCTGGATGCCAGCTGTTGTACTGTACTACTGTACTTTTCAAGGTACTGTACTGTAGATTAAAAGTGTTTATTTTTTGTGTTTGTTTTTTATGTATTATTTGTGTGAAAAGCATTATGAACCTATTACAGTACAGCACTATATAGCCAACTGTGCTAGTTGGGTACCTAGGCTAACTTTGTTGGACTTATGAACAAACTGGACTTAACGAACACGCCCTCGGAACAGAACTCATTTGTATGTGGGGACGTACTGTAACATGTTTAATTAGTTCTATCGTATTTACGTTCTCCTCATAAATAGTTCTATCATTATGTATATTAAGCATATACAATAGGGAATTCCAGGGAGGTCCAGTGGTCAGGACTCAGTGCTCTCACTGCTGAGGGCCCGGGTTTGATCCCTGGTTGGGGAACTAAGATCCTGCAAGCTGTGTGGTGTGGCCAAAGAAAAAGAAAAAAAAAAAAAAATACAATAGCACAGCCTCCAAAATTTAAGCAGCCAATCATGTTTAAAAAGATTAAATTGCTATATCAGAGACGAAACATTATTGTTGTATTTTTCTCATACATATTATTTAATTAGTTCTCTTATGAATTACTACTAATTGCCAGTTTAGTTCTACAGTTGTTTTGTTTAAATGGTAGCACTAACGTAACAGAAAAGTACAGAATAATACATAATTTCAAACAAACATATATTTTCCATATTTTATGTTAAAGTAATAACACATGTACGATTATTTCTTCTGTATTATAGTTTTATATATATATATATATATATATATATGAGATATATGTGTGTGTATGTATGTACATATATATTTGCCTGCTATGACTGTATCCCGGGTTGTCTTCCTAAAAAGTTGGTCACCGCAGGGAAATAAGTAACATAAGAAATTTCCCCAGATCTGGCAGGCACAAGTTTTCGGAATGAAAAGAGTGTGCCATGTGTCTAGTACAATGAAGAAAAAAAAGATCTGAACCAAAGCACATCACTGAGAAGTTTCAGTACATCATGGAGAAAAAGATTCCAAAACCTTCTAGCGAGGAAAAAACAGATCACAGACAAAAGTCTGAGGATCAGGATGACATTAAACTTTCCAGCAGCAACACTCTGGAAACAGAGTTATTAATTATAGTAAAAAAACAACCACTTTTCTCTTTTCAACACTGTCTCCGAATTTACAGGGAGAAAGCTTTTCAAGACAGGATTCCACATCCAGGGAAACTCAACCCAAAGATCAAATTTACAGGTACAGTAAAAACATTTTCAGACAAGCAGGGGCTAGAAAATGAACTTCCTACACATCCTTTTGCAGGAAGCCATTAGCAGATACATTCCAGCATATTCAGTAAACCAACAGTAAACCAAGAAGGACCCACAAGACAGGAGATTCAAAACTGTTAATGAGGACAGGGGAAACCTGTAATGTGGCTGTGACCACAGGACTGGAGTGCAGACAGTCCAGGCTGAAACTGGAGACAGTGAGTGTGGGAGATCTCCCAGAAAATAAGAAACCGATGGAATTTTAAGATGTATTTGACTATCTGGAGATATCATGGACATATGACACGTATGACGAAACAGGTAGAGAAAAATTAAAGACCGCTACACAGTGACAGTAACCAAATGAAGGAAAAGAGGCAACTCTAGGGGGAGAAGCACAAGAAAAACATAATAATAAGAATTCAATACTCAGCAGTGAACGCTATTTGTGTTGTGATAATGATATCAATACCAGCCGTGAATGTAACCAACAACGTTGTATATAATGAATATACAACGAGAAATAGCAATGTGAGCAGGTTATTTATAGATATGAAAGTTAATGTCATAACAGACAGTATTCTCTAGGGGTTGGGGCAAGGGATTACTGGTTATCATTACAAGTCTTTCAATATTATACTTGAATTTAACACAGTGTATAAATACTTTATTTAAAAATGAGCAATGCGGACTCTTAAAGCCCACTCCCAGAAATTCTGATTCAGTAAGGTTCAGGTTAGGCCTGATAATCTGAAATTTTAAGCCCCTTGGTGATCCTGGGAGAGAGGCCTAGGAAATCGACAGGATTTATTTAACAACTTACAGGTAAAGTCAGGACTAGATACTAGGCTCCTGATCCCAGGCTATTGTGTCCTCACAATAGCGCTATCAGGTTTTAATGAATTCTCTTTAGAATTTTGCTCAAGTATAAGATTACTGGCAAAATTTGGTGCAGACCCACTGTATATGGATTCCATCTGTAAGCCTGTAGCACAACAGTAAAGCAATCAGGCAAGATTACAAGATGAAGAAGTTGGGAAATTACAGCAGGCTGAAGGCCCATTGAGCTGGTGAAAATAATGAAAATCCAACTTGTTTTAAAGGTGAAAGAAGTGGGGAATAAGCAGTAAAGACAATTGGGAGCAGCAGACAAATGAAACTCCTCCCCTGGACAGAAGATCCAGGAAGAAAAGGTTACCTTTGAATACGGATGCTTTGGTCTGAGAATCCTTGCGTGTTGATCATCACATCTGCTTCATCCAGGACAAACACACGAATCTTAGTCAAATCAATTAATTTTTGCTTGAAACACCAATCTAGGACGGTCCCAGGAGTGCCAATTATAATCTGTTTGGTGATATGAGTGCCTCTGGGAACTAGGGAGCAAAGGAAAAGGGTTTAAAGGCTTCCTTCAGATGCAAACGGCTCTAACCATCCACAATTCCCGGTAATGAAACACATTTCCTAATGGTTTTCCAAGTGCCAACCCTGAGGGTCTTTGTGGTTTTTGATTTTACAGAGTTTTAGGATAAATTCCCAAGTTTCTAGATTTACAGTAATGACAATAGTCGTGCATATTTGATTCTGCCCCACGGTCATTTAAAAAGCCACCCTGCAGCATTCCCATTGTCCTACAGAAACACTGGCACAGCAGTGAAAGGCCTACAAATCTTCCCCAAATGGAAAACAACCAAAATGTCTATCAACAGGTTACACGAAATAAATGACAGAATATTATGCAGCTAGTCAAAAGAATGAGGTGGGGCTATACATACTGACATGAAAAGATGTTTAAAACGTGTAAGTTTTTGAACAGTATGAAAAAAATGCTCCCATTTTTGTAAGCACTCAAAAACAAAACAAAAAACACACAAAGATTTGTTAACAAAACCACAGCTGTCTTTGGAAATAGGTTTTTGAAAGAAAGAACAACTTTCACTTTTACCTTTGAATTTTCTGTGTTTTAGTTTTTTTTTTCACTTTATGCATGTAATACTTTAATGAACAAGTGAAACAATAAAAGCTGTTCTGCACAAAACAACTGAGCCTCACAGAAAAGAACAGGCAAAAGCATCCTCTTCTGGGCTGTGGGAATGATGCAGCTAACATTTACTGGGTCCTTATTATGTGCCAGGGGTGTGCACAGTGCTTTATCTGTATCATTTTATTTAATTCCAGTAACAACTCTATGATATAGGTGCCATTATATCCACCATTTTAGAGGCAAGAAAGCAGAGAAAGTATATACCACGACTGTGTTAGTGGTGCAGTCGGGATTTAAAATATCAGCCAGGGCTGGCTTGCTGGTACGTACTTCGATTCCCTCGAATAGCATACATCACTTGAACATCCACGCAGAATTTCCCCATCTGTTCGACCACACGGCCAGTTTGCAGAGCCAGTTCATAAGTAGGAGCCAAGCAGAGGCACTGAGAGAGGGAGAGAGGGAGAAGGGGGGAAGGAGAAAGGTTCATAACAGCCATTGTGCGATTCTGAAATACAATTAACATTTGTGGAGGGAGAGGCACAGAAGTGAAACTGGAGATTTGGGCTGAAGAGAATATTTTTACTTGAATACGAATTGGCAGCGGATAGATCTAGGGTGAATGTGGAGTATGGACAGGGAGAAGGGGTGAAGGATGAAGCAGCAGCTTCCTTTTATGTATTCCTCTCGGAAAGGTCATGAAGAAACACAGGTTACGGGTCACGCTGTTTTGGTAGGGGAAAAAGGGGATGTAGGGGGGCTGGGAATCAAAAAGAGAAGGGATGCAAGACTAATTACAGCTTGAGTGTGGTCCCCATCACCTCTTCCCTGATATTAAAAGTCTGCCCATTTCCAGAGCACTCCCTGCTTGGTCCAATCCATCTTACACATCTCTGGCAGAATGTTCCCTGAAACTCTTTCATTTGTTACTTCTATCCTCCCTATAAATGGTGGTTGTTGATGAATGAAGATGTCGATGGAAGAAACTGGTGATATTTAACGCATTTTTGAACTTCAATTAAGGATCTGAGATAGAGAGAGGGAAACACAGCTAAAGTGATAAAAACAGTTTCCACACACATTTCTCAACATGTGTTCAAGCATGGCTTCTCCTAAAGGATTTTTACTCATGATATCAAACCCCAGATATAAATTTCCCTGAACTTGTCTAAAGAAAGCACAGGATTTCCTATGCCTGTCACAAGTCACCCACATCCATGTCCACGGGTTATCTTGCTGCGCAGGCTGTAAACTTCCTGAGGGAATCCTTGCTGCCCCACAGCTTTGAGCCCACCCAACACTTGGGCTCCCAGTTTGTCAACCAGTTCGATGAACACAGGTTGGAGAAAGAAGGAAAGATCACCAGATACTTTCTATGTATTGACACTAGGTTGGGAGAATGGCAAGCACAGTTCCAGCCCCTGCTCAGTCGCTCTCTGACAGCTGTGACCTCACGTGTGACCTTTCCCTCTCCAAGCCTCTGTTTCCTTCTCCACTAAATGGGTAGGAGGGACTGGGTGACCTACAGCTATATAGCTATCACTACTGAATGCTCACTTTATGTTGAGCACGGTGCTAAAAATGTACCTTAATTCACTCAATCTGCATGACAATCCTATGAGGCAGGTATTCATTCATTCATTCATTCAATGTTTAAGGAGTGGTTTCTACAAGCCAAGCACTGTGATTGAAGTTAGGGTTCAAGGGTGAACAGAACTGTGATCCATACCTTTATAAATGTTATCTTTACTGACAAGAAAACATACTCCAAAAGATTTACAACCTCGCCTAAGACTTTCAGCTGGTAAGTAGAGAGGCTGGAATTGGAACCAGTCAAACTATAAAGCCTGTGCTCTCAACCACTGCCCCATACTGCTGCCCAATGCTCTGATTTTATGAAAGAATGTCTATTCTAAATATCATCACGTCATTGCAGCAATATTGCCTATTACTAAAATATCTTTGGCACCGCAAGCATTCCCATCTCTCTCCCAGCCTTTCCTTACCTGTGGAAACAATTCCAAGGCATTAACTCTGCTTAGCATTGCCAAGACAAAAGCAGCTGTCTTTCCTGTTCCAGACTGACTCTGGGCTATGAGGTTCTGAGGTCTGTAGAAAAGAGGATATGCTGGACATAAACTGAATACAAGCTCCTGGGCATAAACTGAATATAAGAGACTAAAAATAACCAGTTGGAATACCACTACCCTAGAAACTCACGGATGTGCCAGCATCATAGGGAGAGCCATCTCTTGAATTTTGGAGGGTCTATTAAATCCCATTGCATAGATCCCATTTAGTAACTCTTCTTTTCTGTCAAAAAAAAAAATCAAATACTTAAAGTCTGTGATGCGTCAGTAGCCTCAGAAATACAAACTTGAAAGGTGCATTTCTAAATTAGGCCACTTTGCAACTGAGTATAAAAAGTAATATTTGGAAATATACAAGTTAAATCTCAACTCTCAAACATACACAATCATGTCTGCACAGTTGGAGAACTAAAGTATTAAGTTATGTCATAAGCCCAGGCCAAGGATAGTGGTAAGGGCCTAACGTTGAACTTTCTCTTGAACCAAGAAAAGAAAAGGAAAAACTCATCTGATAGAAGTGCATCAATTTTCCAGTAGAGTTTTATTTTCCACACAAGCAGTAAACTAAGTGAGATTTATTGTTTATTTCTTTTTAGTCAATGACAAACTTTAATGTTTCAATGGCAATTTTCAGAGAAAACAAAATTTCATTTAGGTGATTCTTATATCATTTCTCTCTAGGAGCAGAAGACGCAATATTAGCCCATTCTTCCGAGCTAGTATTTTTAAATGTGTCTTTCCTCGGGTCTCAGGATAGATATTAGAAAGAGGATAAAGTGAAGTAGGCTGGAATACTTCCACTACAATGACATGCACATTTTGGACATGCTTAATTGGTAGATTAATTGGTAGATTACTGGCAGCCAACCTTTAATCATAAGTAAGCTTCTCCCCAACTAGAAAGCAGGCATTGGGATTTTGGATTTGCCCACTTACGTTAAGTCCGTATCAGTAACTCGACCTATTCAAATACATTTCCTTAATGCCAGTTGATAACTCCCTAGGAAATGCAAACCTACTTGGGAAAGTTATTCATTTAAATACCATCTGAGACAAAAAAAAATAACTAAAAAGGTAAAAGCTTGTAACTTATCTAAAGGGGTATTTGGGTCATCAAAATTCCTGTTATCTGTACTCTGGTATGGAGAGTAGCAATATGGCTGTGTCTGGCTTAGCTATCCCCCTTAGCACAGCAAGGTTAAAATATTTTACCATCAAAAATGTTCTCAAGTCATTGGACAATTCAGATATCCTAGTGTTCCTCTTTGAGCTATATTTTAATTGCATGCAAAATGTCCACATCTCATTTGAATATTGACCATTAGAACACGAAGGAGATCCTGATGATTATTATTAGCAGATTAGTTTGTTCTGTGCTATGCTCTCTGGAATTTTCCTACACTTAAAGTAAAAATACTCGGGCTTCCCCGCTGGCACAGCGGTTGAGAGTCCGCCTGTCAATGCAGGGGACACGGGTTTGTGCCCTGGTCCGGGAAGATCCCACATGCCGCAGAGCGGCTGGGCCCGTGAGCCATGGCCGCTGAGCCTGCGTGTCGGGAGCCTGTGCTCCGCAACGGGAGAGGCCACAACAGTGAGAGGCCTGCATACCGCAAAAAAAAATACTCACAGCCGCAGCTCTTCAAATGTTTTCACCGAGTAGAGTGGAGAGCTGGGATCCTTTTGTAAGACTTCAACTCGGTGACTGGATTCTACTAAGGACTGCCGGATTAACTTGTTCAAGAGTGAATTAGCTGCCAAATCCACTAGAAAAACAAGGATAAAACAGGGGATATTACAGGGGGAAAGTCAACCTCTAACCTCAACCAAGCCTACATCTATTGCCAGCAGACCTAATTTTTCCTTGCCAGCTGAAAATTCGTAACCCATTCCTGCATATTCTATTTCAATTTCCTCTAAAGAAGTAATCCTGACGCCTAAGTTAGTATTTCTTCTGACATTCACTATTTATAAAGAAAACAGAAGATGGTTCTTTTCCAATTAAGATGGTATTATTCACCCACGTTGTGAAAGTCATGATTAAAGGAAACAGAATGCCAGTAAGTACACGCAAATGAATTTATTTCCTACCTCCATCTTCTTCACCATCTTCTTCAGTCTTATTAACAGAACCGTCTAAAAGGATGGAAGAGAAACAACTGTAAAGATAAATGCCAAGCAGGAACGTCCAGCGTATCATCCCAGTTTCTCCTGCCGACTCTACAGTGTGTACAAAGGAAGGGTCAAGCAGTGGAGGAGTGGGTAAAAAAATGGGAAAGGGAGTGGAGGGTCTTGAATGCTAAATTAAGGGAGCCAAAGTTGCCAGGGACATGAGGAAAGCAATGCTTTTTAAATGAACTGAGCCCAATCTTCTTTAACAACACTCACCTACGTTTGTAACGGTAGTACTCTTAATACCCCGAAGGTTCTTCCGGGGATGGATGACGTTTGAAAACTATTGAAAGATACAAATTTCAGTCAACATGGGGAAGCAAGGCGTCAAGCAGCCCAGTGCCACCCCCCTAACACGGGCTGGAAGGGAGGCAGGGAAGGCCACGCCAATACTGTTTCCTTTGTGATATTATGTATTAACGGATTCCTTTGAGAAGCAGGTCTCCTGTATGAATTATCCTAAAATCAGAGGAGACGTTCTACTCCCCTGTAAATGAAGTTCCTCTTTATAAGCCTCTAGTCTAAATGTGACAGTCTTCGGGGGGTCACAGCACGAGCAAGGGAAAGCAGATAGGAAAGCGCGTTGGTAGATGAGATGGAGGCTAGCTGAGGCTTAATGGTCAAATTGGGACAGTAGAAAACTCGGTCTACTTGGGGCTCCCAGCTGCTTTCCCTCCCGCAGGTGTCTTCATTTTGCCTTTTCAAACCAAAGGTCTTGTTTCTCTCGGGGTCTCCTTTCCTGTGGCCCTCTTCCAAATCCTTGTCACACCTCCCCACCACCATCTGACACCTGGCTCCAAACCCTAGCGGAGCTCTCCCTTCCCCTCCCCAGCACATTTCCCTCTGGGAGTGCTGTTCTAGCCCCTGCCCCCTTGCCCTCCCCGGCTCGGTGGCAGTTACGTGGCCGTTCGGCTGCTCGCTCTCCGCAGCCCCTGCATCGCCTGCCGAAAATAACGACGCCATAGCTGCGATCGCTACTTCCGCTCCCAGCACGTGCGGTCGCCACAGGCGCGAGGTAGTGCCGGGCCTCACCCAGCGGCCAATGGGCTTTCTCGGGGGGCCGACCAGCCGCCGCGCGCAGGCGCCCGAACTCCGAGGTGGGGGAAGGAGTCGGGGGAGGAGGGCGGGGTCCGCGCAGGGGGGAGCTGCCTGTAGTGGTCTGCCAGTAACCCCAGTCAGCGCCAGGCGTTGGAAACCCGGCCGGGGCGCTATCGTGGTGAACGTTCTCCCGAGGCTGACAGCGTGGGACTCTAAGCGGCAGCAATCTCCATACTGATTCGAGAGTCCTACCTCTCCTACCCCCCCACCCTCTCCCCAGACTATTCTCCTGGTGGTGAGGCAGGACCCCTCCACCCCGCTTCAAGCTCTCGTGCCCGCGTCCCCCCGAAATGTCTGCTTCTACGTTGCAAGATGTCAGAAAGGCTAGTGAATGGCATAGGAAAGTGGAGAGTCAGAATTGGTGAGTTTCATCTGACAAATGAATTCGAATGCGAAAGATGCAGAGAGGAAGTAAAGTTGTTCAAGCTCTAACTACCGTCCCTGTTACTAGATACCTGTGATGTTTCCACATACTGGCTCATTTTCATTTTAATTCTGATACGCGCCTCTTGGTAAAGCAATCCGGAGAAAACGGTTTCCCTTTCGGTACAACCTTCACCTGCTACCTTCACCTGCATAATCCGGGATAGATTCTGTGCACTAATGACTGCTAAATTTGGACAAAAGAACCAGATTCCACACACACACACACACCCCGCCAGTTTTCTAACTGGAATCCTGAGGTTTCGATCAGCATCTCTAGAAAAAACGCGCAAACAAAACCTAGTTATGATCTCTCCGTGGTGCTGAAGCAAGACTCCCCATCCCTGTTCGGTCACTCTCGGACACCTCAGTCGTCTGTTTTGAGATTATCACATTCCTTTTCAGCCTTTCCATGTGGATTCTAATTGTAAATGTTTTTGACTCTCAATGATAACTTTCTAGTAATTTAAGTACGAATAAAATCAGACCAAGTTTTTTAATTTAGTTTTCTATTATTTTAGCGCACTAGAAATTATCCTTTTATTCTTGTCCTACCGCAGGACCCAGATTCTGCCTTGTTGGAGGTGGACAAATGGTGACTAGATTAGAAAACATTAGGCAGATTTTAGCGTCAAGCCTGCACTCCCGGCTCTTAGAACTACATTTCCCATGAAGATGGACTACATTTCCCATGAGGCCCCGGACACGCGCGTAGAAGACGCAAAGGGACAGCTTCCTGTCTCGAGAAAAGCTGCGTGGCCGACGACCGGAAGGTAAATGTGGGGGTTTTGGGGTGGGTTATTTTCTGGGTTCTTCAAAGGGGAACGGACAGATGGACAAACAGATGGACGTTTCTCCCTTTCCCTCTAAGCCCCTGTTCCCATACCTTGACCTTTTCAGGAAAGCGCTCTTTAGAGCATGGAAATGGGAACTCGCTAAAGACCGTGTTTTTGTGTCTGGTGCTTCTCGGAGCACTTGTCAGAAACGTGCAGCAGTAGGAGCTTCTTTAATTCGATTCCTTGAGGGCCCTGGGACTGCGGAGTGTAATCTCTTATGCCTCAGTTAGAATTTTGTTTGCTCATAAAACGAAATATTCGTAGAGGTCGGGATCCCAGTAGTATGTGGGGGTGGGCAGGCGTGGCAACGATTTTCAAATTGTTTGGGGGATTACTTTCCAGTATTAGTGATCATAGTGCGTGTTTCCTAATCCTTTGGCTGTTACCCCTGCTTCCTTCTTTGGTTTAAAAGTTTATTATGGGGAATGCTCTTCCTACTACTTCCACTGGTTACTAATATTTTCGAGACTAAACCGTTTTAACTTCAAAAAATACATCGAAAGTCTAGCGACGGCTGTTTTAATATTTACAGTCAATGCTTAGCGCACGCACGAAATTCCTTTGTGGTAATTTGGTGGCCCCCCTCCAGGTATTACATGGCTGTTTGGGAACCACTGTGCTTCACCCGTCAGGAGTCCTCTTTTCCCCAAAATGTCTTATTACTCGCTTAACCCCTTTGGACTAGTTTTTCGGTTATATAAGGGGTTGAACTAGATAATCACTTCGGAAATTTTTTGATCCGCTAATATTGGGCTTTGAGATATGAAGATGTAAATCATGGTTTTGCTGTAATTTGTATGTAAAAAGTGCCATGTGGCTTTTAACTTTTAAAAAAGAGAGGTTTAAATAAAAACTACCTTTAATCCCACCACCTAGAGTTAGGTGTGTTGATCTTTCCTTGTGCCTTGCGTGTGCAGTATGACTGAGATTGTACGGTAGTTTGCAACTTGTTTGACCTAATTTGCATTTTTCTATTAGCTTACCATAGATTTCCAGTGACTAATAGTCTAACGTTTAATTACTTCACTGTTGTTGGGTAGTTTGCAGTTTTTACGTATTTGCAGTGAATGTATCCTACCTACATATATCTTTGAGTCACTGATTCTTACTTTCCCTGATGAATGCCTAACAATGGAACTGGGTGAGTGAATGAATGAATGTCGCGTAAATATTACGGAGAAAATGTATTTTAGCAGATAGTAATGGTCAAGGTCATTCATTTTTGTTACACAGCTGTTTTTTCCTAGAACAAGCAAGCTGTTTCTGCTGTCACTCTTCTGGCTTAAATGCTAAAACTGACAACCTCCAGATTTTAGGTGTTTTGGGGCCAGAAGCATCAGGAACAAATAGATCCAAGTTCAGGTGAGCTAAATTAGTGATTTGGCCTGTACCCTAATAGACCAGATTCATTTTGGTTATTATCTCTCCATCTGGTTCCAGCTGCTAGGAGTTTGAAATTCTGTTGCAGAGTGGGAATAGCCTTCAAGTGACAGGCATAATTTCTAAGAAAATCTTAGTGGCAAATTATAAAAACTATGGCATTCTAGAAGTAACAAATGGAGGACAGTATGTTGCTGAAGTAATTCTGAAACAAAACTTGGGTTAGAATCTTGCATGTCACACGGTGCTGTTATTGGGCATCTATTAAAAATTATTAAAACAGCTGGATTTACTATATTCCTTTAGTAACGAAGGTTATCTATGCTGTTACCTTTCCTCCTTTAGGATTGTGTGTAAAGGGCAGGTTTTTGTTCATTCCCTTTGGCTCTCATTATTTAGGTGGTGAGAGTATGATGGGGAGTATGATTGGAAGCAGAATCATAACCTAGGTTTGAGATCATCTTTGGGAAGTATTTAAGTAAAAATAAGGTCAATTTCACAAATTTCCAAAATTCTTTAATTTGGGGCAGTTGCTTACTGCCCAGCAACTTTAAAAACACACTCATAAAAACAGCAACTCACACTAGCCAAAGGTAACAAGTTTATAAAACAGAAATAGTGCTGGCTTTGCTTACTAGTCTGACAAAACAGAAAGACCAGGTCTGTTTTTCTTTTTCTGGCATGATTCCTCTTGCAATTGCTAGATATGAGTGGTAATTTGGAAGTTAAGTGGTATCCGATACCAATGTGACATACACCTAGGAAGGACCAGTGATGGGTGAAGTCCTTACTCTGTGTTCCATGGTCTTTTGAGTTAGTTGTTTGTATTTAAGTAAAAGGAGAGAGGTTAAGAACCAGGTTATCCCAAACAATGCTGTGAAAGGAGAGACAGGTTAAAAAAAAAAAAAAAAAAAGACTTAAGAAGGAGAAAAAGGGAAGGGAAGCTTCTTGGGCATCACACCATTTGCAAGGTCACAACGAACACCCCAACGAAGGGCAGATCGTTTCTTCTCCGTTGGTACTAGGTAATTGTTTGGAACATATATGTGCTGAGGCTTGGATTGGTGTTCTGCACGACAAAGCATCTGCTCTCGGACACCCCAGCGTAATTCCTTCCTCTGATCTTCACCAGGTAACCGCATCGAGTCCCAGTCTCGTTTATACTCAAAATAGCGGGCTACCCGGTCTACCTTGCCCCGGTTTCGGCTCAACTGGTCCAGCCTTGGGAGAATAAAGGACTTGGGTCGGCTGGCAACGATCAGGTCTTGTTCATAAGCTGGAGGGCCCATTTCTTCTCTTCGTAGACAGCAGATGAGCTGATCTTGAGAAATTCCTTGGTATTCACGTGGTAGACTAAATTTTTGTGAAATATCAACTGGAGATTCCCTGTCATCCTGGAACTGCAGATTCATCAGCCTTTGTCTTAAGTCCCAGACATCCATGTCACTTTCTGTACCAGACTCTGATTCACTGATGATCGACTCATCCGTCACTAGTACTTCCCCACCTGGCTTTCGACGCAGCACCTTTCTCTTCATCACGGGCTTTCGGAGTCTTTGGGAGGCCTCTGAGACTGCTTCTGAAGAGGCATTGCTTTCTATATGTGGGTAATGCAATTGCACAGGAAGAGCAGGTCGCTTTCCTGGGGTTACTGAGGCTTTACTGTAGGGATCATATGGGATGGACTGGAATGCTCTCCTGACATCTCCCTCACCCTGCCCTGCACAGATACGGGTAAAAGCTGTAGCAGCTGCTAACATTCGTTCTTCTGGATCCATATTGGCCCATTTTTGTCCATCAGGTCTCATAAGTTCCTCCACTGCTTCCCCTACACTGTAGGACCTTCTGCAAGAGAAAACACCGATCAGTTTTCCAGTAATAAATTTCCAGCCCCAAAATCGTTCATTCCCTTCTTATGTACTATTTTATAGCAGTGAAATGGAGAAAGAATGGCTAAGGCAGTCATAAGTAGAACAGTTAAGTATATAGTAAAATACAGATTAGTACGGGCAGTATGGGAGCACTTTGGAGGGGCATTAACTCAACTCGAGAATTTATTAACTGCTTTCATTTCCACTCTCTTCTTATTCACTCCCACTTTTACTGCCTGGTAGTCTTGCCATCTTTAGTAGCTCCTAGGATAGGTGAGTTCAGGCATGAGAAAAGCTCAAAGAGACTAATGATATGGGGCACAATACTTAATGTACATTATGTAACTTGTACTTAGAGGGACACTTTATGTATCCAGCACTGTTTTTCGTGCTTCACATTTATTAAGTTCGCGTAATCCTCACAACTGTGGGATAGGTACTCTTAGTATCCCCTTTTCACAGATGAGTAACATGAGGCATTGAGAGATCAAACAGCCCAAGGTTACACAGCTAGTAAGTGGTGGAGCTGGAATTCTAACTCAGGCAATCTGGATTCAGAGTCCTTGCTTTTAACCATGAGAGTGATTTAATTCAAAAAACCATCACAAAAGCAGTTATATACATGCAGACACTCCTTTTGCTTAAGAAATAACACGCCTTCAGCTGCCAAGCTAACTATGTTCTTCCCAACAGCCTGTCACTGAATTAACTTTTAGTACCCAGACCAACCCGTCAAATACCCAGTGCCAGTTTCCTGACTGGATCTAGAATAGGTATCTACTGCCCAGTATTTCCTGCGTCTCTACTATTTTTCTTCTTAAGCTGAAAAACTAATACATATACATGTAGTTTAAAGCAAGGACTCCCCACCTCACACCACCCAAACCAAGTTTCACTCTCAAAGGTAGCTTCTTATAATTTCTCCAGTAATTTTCCATATTCATATGCACTTTTATACCATAAAGGAACATATTATACAACTCTTCTGAACCTTAAAGATAGTCTTGGTGATCCAGCTGTTTCAGTACATGTAGACATACTTCATTTTGTTTAAAGGTACATGGAAGTCCAGTGTATGGATGTACCATAATTTATTCATCCTGTCCCTGACTGATTTTAGACTTAGTCTTTTGTTCTTAAAAACGAATGTTACAACAAATATCTTGTAAGTTTTTACATACTTGTGCAAGCATATGTGTACGTTAAATTTCTAGAAATGGAATAGGTGGGTCAAAAGGTATGTATGTGCTCAATTTTGATAGCTGTTGCTAGATGCCCTCTAAATAAATTGTACTGAGTGTGTATTCCAGATCTTGTTTCTCCTTCCTCTCTCCAAGGTGGTATACTATCAAACCCTCTCCTCTTTGCAGTCAGTTTGGTAAAGAAAATACTTCTCATATAAATTGGCATTTATTTAAATTGAGTAAATTTCAGCATCTTTTCATACATTTACAAGCTTTTTCTCCCTTTTGTATGAAATGCTTCTTTCCATTTACCTCTCAGGTTGTTGGATTATTTTCTTGTTGATCTTTATATTAAAACTGATTTATATATTCATGGAATACATACCATCTTTACATTTTTCTTGACAGTTTGTTATTTACCTTCTGACTTTTTGCTGGTAGAAACATATTTTTAGGTAGTCACATTTTTTTGGTTTTCTACAGTTTCTGAGTTTCTACAGTGCCTTACTTATAAATGCCTTTCCTACTTCAACAAGATTATAAGAAAGTTATCTCATGTTTTCTTCTAGCACTTTTATAGTTTCATTTTTTACATTTAAACTTTTCATCTATCATAGATACAGAAACTCAAAAGAGCAAAAAACTAAATGAGCTACCTAGACTTAGATAACCTAGTCAGCCTTAGAACAGATGTGGAGATGATATTCTTTAACTAAAGTAACCATCAGTCAAAGATTGTCTAGTACTGTACCAGTATTATATAGTACAGTTGTCCTCAGATTATTGCAATATGCCAGGAATTTCAACACTGGTATCTAAATTATATTATCTAGAGTAACTTTTAACTGCTAGAGGTACAGATATCTTTTATCAGGACATGCATTAAATTTGACTTGAAGATCTTGATGCTTAATTACCTTCTTTCTGCCATCAAAACTGCTTAAAGTAGGAAAATCTTGACTCCAGATTCTACTTCCAATATGAAGTACAATCACTGACAAGTTTCTTCCATCAAGCCAGCTCTTATTGTACCACCTTTAAGAGGGAACTGAGTATTAGATAGAACATACAAGCCACTAATTTTACCTGAAATATTGGAAAGCAATAGAAACTTGGAGTAGACATAAATATTCCATATAAACAGATCTTATGATTGGAAAGATGGGACAAATATAATGAGAAGTCAAAAGGAAATGTTTTAGGGAAAAAATATCTATAACATCCGTCCTCAGTCATCTCAGCTCATGAAGAAGAGAGAGATGAAATCTACATATTCCGTAAATTCTGACTACTCTTAACAATGCTAGCTGAATATGTTTTTGATGCTACTTTCCCTTTCCACTGTGAATTGGCCAGACAGGATGGAAAAAAATAATAGCTGGATGATCAACCCATAATAAAGCTAATGCTTATATCCCTGGGCAGAATCAAAAGTCCATATCCTTTAGGCATCAGATTAAATCTTAGATACTATTTGAACATAATGGAATGATATTGATATCACCAAAGCAATCAGCACTAAAATTGTACCTCTTTACTCTCTTTTCAGATAGGGTGGATCTCTATGATTTGTTTATTCCTGAGGTTGTCTTATCATGGCTGAAAATGACATAGAAAGAATCCAGACTGAGAAACTCCTAAAAAGAGTGCAAGAACTGGAGCAGGAGGTACAGAGACTTAAAAAAGAACAGGCCAACAACAAGGACTCAAACGTTAGAGAAAATTCTTCAGGAGCTGTAAAAGCTAAGCGTGCATTTGATTTCAGCGCTCACGGCCGAAGACACGTAGCCCTAAAGATAGCCTATCTGGGCTGGGGATATCAGGGCTTTGCCAGTCAGGAAAACACAAACAATACAATAGAAGAGAAACTGTTTGAGGCTCTAACCAAGACTCGACTAGTAGAAAACAGACAGACATCCAACTATCACCGGTGTGGGCGAACAGACAAAGGAGTTAGTGCCTTTGGACAGGTAAGGGCCATTGTACTGTTCCACAAAGCGAGCAATACCAATATATTCTAGGTGTACATACTGAGGGTTCAGATTATTTGTATCTGTAAAACAATATCTTTCTCTAATTCCACAGGTGATTTCTCTTGACCTACGTTCTCACTTTCCAAAGGGCAGGGATTCAGAGGATTTTAATTTAAAAGATGAAGTCAATGATGCGGCTGTAGAGATCCGTTATACCCACATTCTCAATCGGGTGCTCCCTCCAGACATCCGTGTACTGGCCTGGGCTCCCGTAGAACCTAGCTTCAGTGCTAGGTTCAGCTGTCTTGAGAGGACCTACCGCTATTTCTTCCCTTGTGCTGACTTAGACATTGTAACCATGAACAATGCAGCTCAGAAGTACGTTGGCACACATGATTTTAGGAACTTATGTAAAATGGATGTAGCCAACGGGGTGATTAATTTTCAGAGGACTATTCTGTCTGCTCAAGTGCAGCTAGTAGGCCAGAGCCTGGCTGAGGAGAGATGGCAAGAACCCTTTCAGTTATGTCAGTTTGAAGTGATTGGCCAGGCGTTCCTTTACCATCAAGTCCGCTGTATGATGGCTATCCTTTTTCTGATTGGCCAAGGAATGGAGAAGCCAGAGGTTATTGATGAGCTGCTGAACATAGAGAAAAATCCCCAGAAGCCTCAATACAGGTAAGTTTTAAAAAAATGAAACAAGGAAGCACCCAGACCCCCAAAATAAAACAGCTATTGCCCTGAGATATGGAAGAATATATTTTAAAATATATTATATAACTAAGTCTCTGATTCTGCCTTCATGAAGCTTTTACTCTTAACTTGTAGAATGTTATGAACATGTAGCAGGGAGTGGTATCGTTTAATTTTCTTCTGTTACTGTTCTGTCCCTTTAGTAAGAAACCGGTGTTTGGACCAGGCCCCTTAAATAACTTTATAGCATTATGGTGGGGCCGAGTCAGCTCACTTCTAGGTGACTTGTTACCACTGAAATTTAATGTAGACCAAGCCTAACTAATTGACCCACGGTTTGCTGCCTTTTCTTTTTTCAATTATAAAGTTGTTCAAGGTTAGGGATGGTGTTTTATTTTCTTAACTATTAGATACTCAATATTGACAAAGTTTACCCCCTCCTTTTAACCCAACTAATCCTGTTTTTTAAGAATTGTTGGATGGCTGCTGTGTATTCTCATACTCTGTTTCTTCTCTCTTTCTCTCTAGTATGGCTGTAGAATTTCCTTTAGTCTTATATGACTGTAAGTTTGAAAATATTAAGTGGATCTATGACCGGGAAGTTCAGGAGTTCAATGTTACCCACCTTCAGCAACTATGGGCTAATCATGCTGTTAAAACTCAGATGTTGTATAGTATGCTACAAGGACTGGACTCTGTTGCGGTACCCTGTAGGACAGGTATGACAGGGAACCAAAGTTATACAGGGTTATGGGGGAGGGAGATTCACATAAAGTTTGGAGGTGATTCTACTGTGGTAAAGTATCCGTGTAATGCTTGATTGTATACATTATAGGACCAAAGGTGGATGGAGTGATAGAATGGAGAAATGTTAAGCCCTCTATCATAAAGCAGACCAGTGCCTTTGTAGAAGGAGTGAAAATGCGCACTTATAAGGCCCTAATGGATCGTCCTAAATGCCAAGGATTAGAATCCCGGATCCAGCATTTTGTACGTAGGGGACGCATTGAGCACCCACATTTATTCCATGACGAAGAAACAAAAGCCAAAAGGGACTGTAATGACACACTAGAGGAAGAAAATACTATTTTGGAGAAACCAACAAAGAGAGTTTGTGTTGATACAGAAATTAAAAGCATCATTTAACCATAGAGAACTCACCAAGATCTAGGAGGCAGCAAAAAACCATTAGGCTAAAGAAGTTCTTGCTTGAATAAGAAAGAATTTAAACATTCTTTCATTCCTGTCCAAGAGAATTAGAGATGGAAGAAGCAAAAAGTAATTCTAAAATGGACATATATTTACATACACCTGGAAACCTGTGCCTTGTGTTCAAATTCATTAAAACCAGATCCTGCAAGTATCTGATTTGCTGTGCTGTCCTTTTTAAAAGCAAATGAGATATTTACTACTCATCTGAATTCTCATAAAGAGCTTTGCCCAAGTGTCAAAAATTAAAAATACAAAATTTAGTAAGTTATATATTTGATTAACTGGTTTAGTGCCAGACAAGATACCTGAAAATGACCCAAGTGGGTAAGGCACAGCATCTCTTATGAAGCTTATCAGTCTAGCACTGTGTGAGCCACAAATTGTCTCTGTTGCATAGTCCTTTTTTTTTTTTTTTTTTAACATTTTACACGTGCAGAAAAAACTCAGCCCACGGGCCATATAAAAACAGGCCATGCAGTTTACCAATCCCTGGCCTAGTGGTTTAAGGAAAGCTCTTATAAAGAGGAGACATGCAAGCTAAATCTTGCAGAACAAGTGGGAGTCAATTAAAGTGGGGATAAAGTAGCAGAGCTTTAATTGTGGCTAAGGCAGGAGATGCAGCTGTATGAAAGGTTAAAGGTTACAGCATTTGCATTCAGGTAACTGTAAATACAGTAGTACGGCTTCAGAGTGACAGCAGTTAGGAAAGGTAAGCAAGGGTCATGTTTTAGAGCCTTGTAGGCCTTCCTAAAAAAGCTTAAATTTTATCTTGAGAGGCCACTGGAAAAAAAAAATTAAGAGCCAGAATTGTGTAGGAAAAATATTGCTCTGGTTTTACTGTGCAGTGCAAGACGGCAAGACAGTGGGACCAATTAAGAGGCTGTTGGAGCAATGAAGGAAATAGATGATGATGGCCTAGACTAGATTTGCAGAAAGGGGAACGGAGACAAGTAGGTGAATTTGAGATTAAGAAAGGAGAAGCAACAGGACTTCGTGGTTGAGTGAGTGTCAGGTTCAAAGCAGGGACCTTTCAGGATAACTCCTACATTTCAGATTTAAGCACATCCTGGAGACACACACTAGGACAGGAAAATGAGGTGGGGCGTTGCTTGTTCTCAAAGTTGATAAGTAACCCTCAAAATATGACTTATAAACACCAATATTCATTCAGAAGAATTTAAAGTTCTCTTAAGTAATACATTATCCTTTATAGCAATTAAAACAATAAACATCAAAGTAAATGAACTCAGACCTTCTGCCTCAATAGTAACAATTTTCATCACAGCAGAGTGTATTGCTAGTCCACATTTATGATATAATACTGTATACTATATAAGATCCAAAGTTTTATTTACCCGCCAACAAATAATTAGTTTGTTCCTACCTATATTCAAAATTCCAGGTATACAAATATGATTATACCCTCAAGCTGCTAGGTAAAATATAATAATAGATGGGACAATTAGAAACAATACTAACGTAGAAATAGTACACCGATGCTCAGTAGTGGATGGGCCACAGAAAGAAGACTTCACTGAAAGAGTTCCAAGTTTAGGAAATAAAATAGTATAAGGAAGTGAAGTGACCCTGTAGTTTTGAAGAGCAAGAAGACACAATAGCTTTTACATTCTAGCAGAGTAGGAACCAGAAAAGAGCCCCATTTTAGAGATGGGGAAATAGCTGGACAAAGTAAGAGTTTTTCTAAATTGCCAGTCGTACGATCCAGGTCTTCTGGAGTTTGAATCACGTCATCAGTTTTTGGGACTTGATCTGCCAACATTTCATAATACCCTAAATGTCCTTAAAATATGACTGCTTTCTCCTTTAATTTTGATGTAAGGATAGCGTGATCACTGAGCATAGCAAAATATCCCCACTTAAACATGTAAAGACAAACCAAAGCATTTTATTTTTTTCAGGTTCCTACCTTATTTCAATGTACTTTCACTGGCATTAGTTTTCAAGTCAAAGAAAAACCTAGAAAAGAACAGAGTTTAGGGAATCACTCAAAAAAAAGAGTCAACTATAAAGTAATGATACATGGGACAAAAAGCACTAACTAAAAAGCCATGCTTAGGGCTTCCCTGGTGGCACAGTGGTTGAGAGTCCGCCTGCCGATGCAGGGGACACGGGTTCGTGCCTCGGTCCAGGAAGATCCCACATGCCGCGGAGCGGCTGGGCCCATGAGCCATGGCCGCTGAGCCTGCACGTCCAGAGCCTGTGCTCCGCAATGGGAGAGGCCACAACAGTGAGAGGCCTGCGTACCGCAAAAAAAAAAAAAAAAAAAGCCATGCTTAGCAGATTCTATAGAAGCGAAAGAGAGGATCAGGGTCTTTGATCTTTTTTTTAATTAATTTATTTTTGGCTGCATTGGGTCTTCATTGCTGCATGCAGGCTTTCTCTAGCTGCAGCAAGTGGGGGCTACTCTTCGTTGCAGTGCGTGTACTTCTTACTGTGGTGGCTTCTCTTGTTGTGGAGCACGGGCTCTAGGCGCGTGGGCTCAGTTGCTGTGGCTCGCGGGCTCAGTAGTTGCAGCACACGGGCTTAGTTGCTCTGCGGAATGCAGGATCTTCCTGGACCAGGGATCGAACCCATGTCCTTAACCACTGAGCCACCAGGGAATTCCAGGGTCTTTGATCTTAAGTGAAATCCTTTCAAGGTTAACTAGGTTATGTTATCAAATCTAGAAGAATAAGGATCTAATGACATTACTTTTGGTAGTTACCACAGAAAAACTCAGAACAATCATCATAGATGAAGCAAATCAGAAGTCACAAAATGTAACTTTGAAGAATTACTTCATTTATGTGTATTGTATAATACGTTGTATAAATTCCAGAGTCAGACCGATGGTAGGGACTAAATGAATGTGAGGAGTAAAGTAGGGCTTAGCTTTTTCTTTCTTCACTGGAAAAATGGAAGGAATTATTTCAACAGGTTGTGAAGTTTAAATGAGATTATATATATATATATGTTTTTATATATTACATATGTAATATATACAACATGTAACATAAGATATATATTATATATATAAATAAAATGGTGCTTTGTGAGAAGTATTACACCATTCATTTCAATGTTCATGCGATACAAAACTACCTACTAAAAAGATAAACACAGAACAGAGGAAAGTAGGGACAGAAATGGTACAGGAGTCTGGGCTGGAATGGGCTGGAAGAATTCCAATACAAAAGCCCAAAGAGTTTTTTTTTTTTAATGGCATGTGTAGTATACTATACTACGATTAACATGTTTTCTTTGCAGTTAAATTATTGCACACTTTTTCTTTCTCGAATGTATGAAGAAGATAGGTGCTTGCAAATAATAAAATATAAAATTTAATAAGGTCCACAAGTAGCTGTCAGTTTTTTCTCTTTCTTTTTAATATAAAGACCTGATAATCCTTTCTCCTTACTTAGGGGGAAACTTTCAGATAGAAGCTAGCACAGCTTGTATTTTGTAGATAAATACAGATGATATTGACCAAAATACCCAACAGTACCTTCTGGTCAAAATCTTAAGCAATTCAGTGTCCCATGTTTACCGAGTTGCAAGTGAAAGGATTTTGAGGGTGGAAGGGAAGGATTTTAAATTGGAATAGCGGGGCTGGATCACTAGTTAGATTCTAAACTTTGCTGGGAGGCTATTGCAGATTTAGAACAAATTTCTCTGCCTCTCGGAAGGAAAGCATGCAGCTTCAAGAACAAAAGTATTAGAACAAAAGAAAACAAAACACCCTAAAAAAGACAACCATAATCCAAAGAGACAACAAACTAGTGGAAATACTGTAACAGGTTCAAAATCACTAATTCAAATTCCTATTAGAAAGCTATTAAAAGGTACAAACACCAGCAGAATAGGGAAAAGACAGATGATTTACTGAAGAAATAATGACTAATAAACATAGAAAAAGATGTTTCATCTCATTAAAAATGCAAATAAAAACATTAAGCTATGCTTCTAGATTGGTAAGACTCTTCAGTACCCAGTGCTGGCTGGAGTGTGGAGAAATAAGTACTCTTACACTGTGTACTATGTGTTGGGGGAGGGTGCGGAGGGGAGATGAGAGTTTTTCTAGAGGGAACTTTGGCATTATGAATCAGAATTTAAAATGTACCATAATTTCTTTTTTTTTCTTTGTGGTATGCGGGCCTCTCACTGTTGTGGCCTCTCCCGTTGTGGAGCACAGGCTCCGGACGCGCAGGCTCAGCGGCCATGGCTCACGGGCCCAGCCGCTCCGTGGCATGTGGGATCTTCCCGGACCGGGGCACGAACCTGTGTCCCCTGCATCGGCAGGCGGATTCTCAACCACTGCACCACCAGGGAAGCCCGTACCATAATTTCTAAGCCACAAAACGTTTCCAAGAAATTATTCTAAGGAGATAAATTGGACAAGAACGCAAACATGTACATGTACAAGTAACCACTACCATGCTATTTTCTGTTGATGAAGAAATTGGAAAAACAAATGTCCATCATTAGGGGATAGGTTAAATAATACGTGGTATAGTAGAGCCATAGCAAGAAATACCATGCACCCATTAAAAATGATAATGCAGGGACTTCCCTGGTGGTTCAGTGGCTAATACTCTGCGCACCCAATGCAGGGGGCCTGGGTTCCAGCCCTGGTCGGGTAACTAGATCCCAGAGGCCGCAACTAAGAGTTCACATGCCACAATGAAGATCCCGCGTGCCACAACTAAGACCCGGCGCAGCTAAATAAAGATATTTTTAAAATGATAATGCATATCTACATTTGGCATGGATCAAATCACTTATTCCTAAACTATTAGGGACTAAATAAGGCATAATCTGCTTTTTAAATGAATATACTTTGTTATATTCAAAATACACAATTATATAAAAATACATTTTCCAATCATGTAAATATATACTCATAATGAATACATCTTAAGTAAACCCAAATATGAACACTGATTTTTTATTTTCGATCTGTGGCTGATGGAATCTCTAGTATTTTCCTCCTTTTTAAATATGTACTTAACAGTGCTTGGATTTATTTCTACAAATACTGAGATTGTATACTTTTTATAACCAGAAAAAATAAGTTGTTTTTCTTTCTTCATTCTGGGGCAGGACTATAGGATTCTTCAATTTTACACGCTATCCTAACTCATTAGGGAAAGAGCTTCTCGCACTCTGACACCCGGAAGTTCACAAAGGGTGAAACTAGAGGGGGAGAAGACTTTTCTCCCTTCGCGACGACAACAAAGACCAGAGACTGCACCAGCTGGCCCGGGGCGTGGTTATCGTCTCAGACGCTCACAGCCTCCGGGGAAGCCGGCTGCCCCGCGGGCACCGGTCCCGCCGCCCACAGGCCCCTCGGCCCCGTCCACCTCGCGGAGCGGCGACCACGAGGGTGCTCGCCGCTGCGGGCGCCGGACTGGCAGTGGACCGGCAGCTGGTGCACATCATGACCTTGAGGGGTCGAACGCGCCGGGGGCACGCACAGCGCCGCTCAAACGTGCCTCCGCAGGCCGCACACCTGGGCTCGGCGGGAGCGTCAAGGCTCTGTACGGCGTGCTGGGGAGACCGGCAGCCAGGGGAGGGAAACTCCAATGCCGCGCTACTCAGAACCTGACCTCTCCACAGCTGTGGGCGGGCAAGGAGCCCGTGCACCATCTCTCTCAGCTTTGCCCGCTTACCGATCCAGCGGACGTCCAACGGCCTCACCGACTCCCACCACCCCGCTAGCGTAGTACCGCAGGTTTCGGTTAGCGTCCCACAGCTCGCGCAGGCGCACGGCCCGCAACGCGCCCAGGCTGCCGTTAACCGCCCGGCCGCCCAGATTTAAACCCGAAGAGCGAACGGCCCCCTTGGCCCCGCCCTCCTCCTTCCTACTGGCCCAGAGGGTGAACGTCTTCCAAGTGTACATCCCGATTGGTGCCTATTTTCTTTTGGCCCTCCCCCATGGGCGGGAGGAGGCCTGGGACTCCGGGCTCGGATTCGGCAGGGCCGCCACCCGCTGAGCTCCAGCGCGTAACCCGGAACCGACGCGGCGTCGCTTTTAGGTGTCCCCGAAGGGGAGGAGAGGACTCTCAAGCCTCGGTTAACAGCGAGGTAGCTAGATTTGAGGAGAGGTGTTCTAAACGTTCCGTCCACCTCAGGGGAACCAGTCTCCTCCCTTCCGTGCTCCGGCGGCTGCGGGGCTGGGAGACGTCGGGGAGGGCGGCTCTCAGAGCCGGGTTGGAGCCACTTCCCCCGGCCCCGCCTCTTGCCTCCTGGAGTCTGATACGCGCAGGTTCCGGACGCGCATCCGCAGAGAGTCCTTCCCGTGGTTTCCGAGGCTCTCTGATTTGACCCATTGCTGTGTCTCCAACCCTTGCCAACGTGACTGTCAAACTGCTCCCGCCACTCCCACTTCCTTGGGTGAAAGAGGCCTCGCTTGTGGTTTTCCCCTGGAATGCCCCCGTCTGCTCCCTTCGCCTAATCTTACCCTTAAATTTGTTTTGTTTTGTTTACGTACCTGGGGGAAAAGGTCTAGTGCTTTGGGAGTTGCTGGCGATGAGACCTAGAAAAGAAAAAGAGTAGAGGTCTTCACAGCTCAGTGACCTCATCACTGCCCTGCAACCTAACTAAAGCAACTTGTCCTCCTCGTCCTGAGCGTTCTGTACCCCACCTCACAACAAATAGGAAGGTGACAAATTTAATTTACACTATTAAATTCAGGATTCAGAGAGGGAGAAAATAATCCGTAATCTTTTCCTCCAAACTTCATATTGCCTCTGACTCTTACCCCTTTGTCCTAGGGCCTTTGCACTACCTCTAAGGCACTTTGGATTTGTTGGAGGAAAGAAGAAGGAATAAAGGAGAAGAAGACAGAAGTAGTTTGTGAAGGTTTGAATGACCCGACCCCTAGATCTCCAGTGTCTTAACACGACTTTAGTGCACACATTCTTTTCTCATGAACAAATATCCCACGTTTAGGTTTGGTCATCTCATAGCTGCATGTCTTTTTCAGTGGCATTGAATTTGTCTTAGAAACAAGAGCAGACAGAGTCATTTTTCTTACCTACTGCTTTGCTCATTCAACAAACTCCTTACACACACACACACACACACACACACACACACACACACCATTAGTTTCTTGTTGTCCTTTATGTTAAAATTTTATCTTTGAAACCCTTTAATCAATAACTTGAAGGATCTATCTTCTGTCATCTTTCAAGTGGTATCTTGTGTTCAACTCAATCCCTGTTTTTTGGTGGACCACTTCATCCTCCAGCTTTGTCTAGATCTGATTTGATAATCCTTGTGGTTCCTTGAAATCCACTGAACCCAGGTCAAGAAAACTTAACCAGGACCATCTAAACTACAGTATATGGAAGGAAATCCTATTCCTTCAAACCAAACTGCATGTTTTAAAAAAATATATTAAGGAAAGTTTCAAACATATGGAAAAAATGAAGCTCCGTGAACTCAATGCCAGCCCCAACAATTATTAACTCCTGGCGAAATCTACATAACTCCTCTTGTGTTTCTTTGAAGCAAATAGCAGGCATCTGAAAGCTATAAATATATCAGTATGATTTCTAAAAGCATAAAGGAGTTTTAAAAAGCGTAACCACAATATTATTATTACAGCTAAAATATTTCATCTATTTCCTTAATATCATCAAATATCCAGTTTAATTTTCTACTTGCCTCGTAATTTTTTTTTCTCTACTGTGCTTGTTTAACCCAGGACCCAGTCCATTTCACACGTTGTGATTGGTTGATACGTATTCTTTCGAGCTTCTCTTATTCTACAAGTTCCACCTCCATATTTTTCCCTTACAATTTGCTTGTTGAAGGAACCAGGTTGTTGGTTCTGTGAAGTTTCCCATAATCTGAATTTTGCTGATTGTGTCTAAGTGACATAGATTAACATGGTTTCCTTACCTTTCGGTAGTAATGCATCCTTTTCTAGATGCTTTCCCTGATTCAGCCTAGCTAGTTTAATTAACGCATCAGCATCTTTATGCATTCGAATATTGCTTTCAACTGGTTATATCCTCATGTTTAAGTTAATCACTCCTTATGATATCTTTGCTTACCTCACCCCTTTGTTGACATTTTCAAACTCCTTCAACTGTAGACCTCTCTCATCTTTATTTGCATGTGTGTGGATGGTAGTTTAAGGAATAGGTGAGAAGGAGATCTTCAGGAGAGTACAGAGTGAAAAGAGAAGGCAGCCTGCTCTCTTCTGGAAACTCTTATTTGTTGAACTCTGGGAGACTACCCTGTCCTGCTTCTGCTCCTGCCTCTCTCCTCTGCCTTTCAATTGTTGCTGGTCTCCAAGGACTGGTCCTTTTTTTTTTTTTTTTTCCTCCCTTGGAGAGCTTAATAGTTTTTTTTGTTTCCACTATTCATTTTATGTGAGATAATTTCAAAATCTATAATTTCAATCCTTACTCTCTCCTGAGTTTCTGAAATCTATCTTATCTGCATATTAGAATTTCTACGTGAATTTCTTTTCATCTTTCCAAATGCAGCATATCTGAAATATTACTCATCTTTCCCCTCTTGATTCACCCTTGTGATTTCCAAGGGTGAATGGTATTATCATTTCCCCGTGCTCTCACCCCTTAAGAGATGATCTTTTTTTTTTTTTTTTTTTTTTTTTTTTTTGCAGTACGCGGGCCTCTCACTGTTGTGGCCTCTCCCGTTGTGGAGCACAGGCTCCGGACGCGCAGGCTCAACGGCCATGGCTCACGGACCCAGCCGCTCCGCGGCATGTGGGATCTTCCCAGACCGGGACACAAACCCGTGTCCCCTGCATCAGCAGGCGGACTCTCAACCACTGCGCCACCAGGGAAGCCCAAGAGATGATCATTTTTTACTCTTTCTCATCTCCATATATCTCATTAAGTTCTGTCATTTGTTCCCTTGTAAAGTCTCATCTCTCTTCCTTCCATTTCCTTTTTTACTACTAATCATTAGTTCAGCCCTATTATTTTGTTCTTGGATTTTTTCAGACACATTTAATAATATTGAAGGATACGGCATAGTAGCTAAGACTGTAGACTCTGGGTCATATTATCTGGGCTCAAATTCTGACTCCTCCACTGCCTAGATATGTGACCTGGGCAAGTTATGTAGCCTCTCTTTGATTCTATTTTCTCATTTTAAAAATGGAGATGATAATTTGACTTCCTTTGTATGTTTTCTGTGAGAATTAAATGAGAAAAAGTACGTTAGCATAGTGTCTATGAATAACTCACTGCATTATAACTATTGTATAGTATTCTTTAGTCTTTATAATATTCTTTATTCTGTTCTTACGAGAACAATAGCTCTCTGCCTTCCCTTTTATCTCTCTTGGCTCAGTCCATCCTATACATCATTGCCAGAGGAATCATCCTAAAACATTAATCAAGTTATTCTGCTAAAGCACCTGCAGTGGTCTCTCTTTGCCAGAGTAAATTCATTCTTCTTGGGGCCCTGCATGATCTGGACCCATCCTGCCTTTTCAGCCTCATTTCCCAGGTCCCCTCTACTCAAGCTTCCCATTCTAGTCAGTCTTGTTTCTTCACCGTCCTCAAAGCCACTTGGTTTCTTTAACTTTGGATCCCTTCCTTATCTAGATTCTCCTCTTATCTCCTTTCAAATCCTATGCCTCTTGGAAGCTCATCTCCAATTTACCCCTCCCACCAAGCCATGCCTGATTACCCTCAGCCATTGGAATTTGACCCTTTTTGGAATTCCTATAGCACTTACCTTTATTTCTCATTTAACTTCTAAAATACCTAGACTGAGACTGTTAATATTCTGTTTAGTTTAATCTTATCTCTTCATCCCAAGCTGCTCGTTCCTTTCCAGTCTTACTTTCTGATACTTCATAATGTGAGCCCTTCACCAGTCTACTCACTAAGCATTCAAATCTCAGCAATGATTATTATTATAACTATGATGATGTACACTTCTACCATTGTTCATACAGGGCCTTCTCTGCTCAGCTCTCTCTCTTCTTTTTTAGCAGTCACAAAGTCAACGGTTGTAAACGAAACAGCAAGGGTCAGGAATCAGGAGACCAGAGTTCTCTTTCCAGTAATTTGCCAGCATAATTTGGACAGGTTAGTTTCTCTGTGTTTTTCTTCTCACCTGTTAAATGGAGTTACATTAGATATTATGTTAATTGCTTTCAGTTCTAAAACGCTTTCATTTTAAATCTATTTAAGGGCCAACTCAAATCTGTTATTCCCAATCATTCTTATTTATGTCTTAAGCACTGATACTCATATCTTGCTTTTTATTCTTATTACTTCTTCACGTGTGTTGTATTTCTTTTCCTCCCAAGAAGATCAAGCTCTTTGAGGGCAGGTATATGTCTCATATTTGCTGTTATTTGCCACAAATATCAAAGCTCTGTGTGTAATGGAATTCACTGTGGTTGGATTAAATTTTAAATTAAATGTCCTGCCATTAAATCAGAACATTTAATTACTTCCTTTCACTCAGGAGCAAAACTCCTGTCCTGAAATTCCTAATAATCAGTGAGCTGCCCCAGCTGGGAGGGGCAGATGCTATATGAGTTGAGGTGGAATGAAATATGGTGATGTTGTAAATCAGAGTTTCTCAACTTCAGCACTGTTGATATTCTGGGCTAGATAATTTTTTGTTTGGGAGGACTGTTCTGCACATTGTAGGATGTGGAGCAGCATCCCTGGCCTCTACACTTTAGATGCAGTAGCATCCCAATAATAATAATCACAAATGTGTCCAGATATCACCAAATGCCAACTGTGGGGGCAAAACCATCTCCAACTCAGAACCGCCTCTTATAAATGAAAGTCTTAGACAGGACATGCCAGATGGTGAACGAGGTTTTCTTTACACCATGTTTCTTTGTATCTGCTGTACTTCTTATAGATGTTTACATTTTTAGAAATAAAAGAATTAAGAACCAAGTAGAGTTTTTTGTGTGCAGAAGGGAAAATATCGGAAAATTTCTGTGCCCACAGTCCAAGGAGAAGTAGCAGAGTAAAGCCAGCCTTTAGGTGGCTTCATAGAAAGTAGTTTCAACCTGAGGCTCAGAGAGAAAAGGACCCTGATTTCTCAGAGCCTTAGGAGGTTGTGAGAAGGAATTTTAATTTTGGAATGAAGAAGGAAAGTAAGATACCTAGGAGAATAATTGGCCCAAGGGTTGACCTAGAGTAGGACTGAAAGAAAGAAACAGGGGAACCCTGGGGAGGAAGGAAACCCTTTGATGCCTTAATGTTGTGGCTATCCTGAGGTTTTGATATAGCAGTCTATATGTATACAAGATGGCTTTAAGTTGCTAGTCTCTTAATTTCACATGCATTTCCGATGTCGTGCATTTGTGCTCTCCTCTTGATTTCCTGCCTTTACTATATGTTTTCCTTTACTGTTAAGCTTTCCCATTTGTAATTTTCTTGTTTCTAGTTGTGGGCTTTTCTTTTCTGCCTAGAGAAGTTCCTTTAGCGTATGTTGTAAAGCTGGTCTGGTGGTGCTGAATTGTCTTAGCTTTTGCTTGCCTGTAAAGCTTGTGATTTCTCCATTGAATCTGAACAAGAGTATTCTTGGTTGTAGGTTTTTCCCTTTCATCACTTTAAATATATCATGCCACTCCCTTCTGGCCTGCAGATTTTCTGCTGAAAAATCAGCTGATAACCTTATGGGGATTTCCTTGTATGTTATTTGTCGCTTTTCCCTTGTTGCTTTTAATATTTTCTCTGTCTTTAATTTTTGTCAATTTGATTAATATGTGTGTCGGTATGTTCCTCCTTGAGTTTATCCTGTATGAGACTCTGTGCACTTCCTGGACTTGGGTGACTGTTTCCTTTCCCATGATAGGGAAGTTTTCAGCTATTGTCTCTTCAAATATTTTCTCAGGCCCTCTCTCTCCCTTCGCCTTCTGGGACCCCCTCTAATGTGAATGTTGGTGTATTTAATGTTGTCCCAGAGGTCTCTTAGACTGTCTTCATTTCTTTTCATTCTTTTTTCTTTATTCTGTTCCACAGCAGTAATTCCACCATTCTGTCTTCCAGCTCACCTTTTCATTCTTCTGCCTCATTTATTCTACTATTGATTCCTTCTAGTGTATTTTTCGTTTCAATTATTATATTCTTCAACTCTGTTTGTTCTTTAAATCTTCTAGGTCTTTGTTAAACATTTCTTGTATCGTCTTGATCTGTGCCTCCGTTCTTTTTCTGAGACTTTGGATCATCTTTACTCTGATTACTCTGAATTCTTTTTCTGGTAGTTTGCCTCTCTCCATAGTTGGTCTTAGTTGCCTATCTTAGTTGGTCTTCTGGCGTTTTATCTTGTTCCTTCGTCTGGAAGATATTCCTCCGCTGTCTCATTTTGTCTAACCTACTGTGTTTGCAGTCTCTGTTTTGCAGGCTGCAGGATTGTATCAATAGTTCCTCTTGGCTTCTGGTATCTGCCCCCTGGTGGGTGATGCTGGTCTAGAGGTTTGTGCAGGCTTCCTGGTGGGAGGGACTGGTGCCTGCCCACTGGGGGGTGGAGCTGGCTCTTCTCCCTCTGGTGGACAGGGCTGTGTCAAGGGGGGTGTTTAGAGGCGGCTGTAGACTCAGGAAGACTTTAGGCAGCCTGTCTGCTGATGGGTGGGACTGTGTTCCTGCCCTGTTGGTTGTTTAGCCTGAGGCATCCCAGCACTGGAGCCAACAGGCTATTGGGTGGGGCCAGGTCTTGGTGTTAAAATGGCAGCCTCCAGGAGAGCTCATGCCAATGAGCACTCCACAATACCTCTGCCACCAGTGTCCCCATTCCTACAGTGAGCCACAGGCACCCCCTACCTAGCCAGTATACCCTCCAAGACCAGCAGGTAGGTCTGGCCCAGGCTCCTATGAAGTCACTGCTTTTTCCCTAGGTCCTGGTGTGCATGAGACCTTATGTATGTCCTCCAGAGTGGAGTTTCTATCTCCTCCAGTTCTATGAAGCTCTTGCATTCAAGCCCTGCTGGCCTTCAAAGCAAATGCTCTGGGGGCTCCTCCTCCTGATTCCAGAACCCCAGGCTGGGGAGTATGACATGGGGCTTAGTACTCTCCTATGGGAGAACCTCTGTGATATAATTATTTTCCAGTGTGTGGGTTACCCACCCAGCATGTATGGGATTTGATTATATTGTGTACGCACCCCTCCTACAATCTTGTTGTGGCTTCTTCTTTGTCTTTGGATGTATAATATCTTTCTTGGTAGGTTCTAGTCTTTTTTGTCAATGGTTGTTCATAGTTTGTTGTGATTTTAATATTTTCATGAGAGGAGGTGAGCTCAAGTCCTTCTATTCCACCATCTTGTCTCCTTCCTCAAGGACATTTTATTTACTGATGTAAAATAAACTTTTTCCAGCCTGGCTTGAGCATGTGGTCAGAGAGACATTAACACCCCACCCTCACCCCAGTTACATACACCCTCATTAAGAACTTCTGTTTTAAACTCTCCTGAAGCCAAGATTCCTCACTCAGATCTTGGTTGTTCAGTCTAGTGACAGAGAATAGTCTATATGCAAATAAGGATTCTTGGGGAGCCTATGCATGGAATGTCAGATTTCCCCAATGCTTGCCTGCATCTTTCTTTTGTTGCATTGTATCCTTTGTCTTTAAATAAAAGTGGTACTTTGTTTGCTCTGTGAGTAAGTATGCTCCATAAAGAATAAGTATGTTCTGTGAAGTCTGGTGAGTCCTTTCAAATATCTAAACTTGGGAAATCTTTGCAAAGCCTCAAAGAAATACTCAAAAAATTTCAAGAAATAGAAATAATATAAGCAATATTTATTTACCACATGCAATAAACTAAAGCTAAAAACAAGACTGAAAAGACTCTACAACCAGGAAATATTAGAAACATGTTCTTAAGCAACTCCTATGTCAAAAGAGCAATCCAAGAACAAAAAAATGTAGAATTTCTTAACAGCAAACATGAAAAACATGACATAGAAACTGGAATACAGCAAAAGCATTTACTAGAGGAAAATTCACAGCATTAAATACACATACAAATGAAAAAAGAAAATGAATGAATTAAACACTCAAAGTAGCAGAACAAGAAAAACAAAGTAAGCAGAGAGAAGGAAACAACTAGCAATAAATAAATGTAGAAATCTAAGAGTTAGGGTTTTATTTTCGTTTGGCTGGCTTACTTTCTGTAACTGTGTACCATAGACTTAGTGGCTTCAAAACACACGCATTTTTTATCTCACAGTTTCTACAGGTCAGAAGTCCAGGCACATCTTAGCTGGGTTCTCAGCTCAGAATCCCACAAGGCTGCAGTCAAGTGTAGGACAGGCCATGTTCTCATCTGGAGACCTAATTGAGGAAGAATCCACTTCCAAGCTCCCTCTGGTTGTTGATAGACTTAATCTTGTTGCAGTATAGGACTAGGTTTCTATTTTATTTCTGGTTATTGGCTAGGGCCTCTTTCAGTTTGCAGAGGCTGTCCACAGTTCCCTGCCATGTGGCCATCCCCATAGGCAATTTTTTTAAAAAATATTTATTTATTTATTTTTGGCCACGTTGGGTCTTTTTGCTGTGCGTGGGCTTTCTCTAGTTGCGGCGAGTGGGGGCCACCCCTCACTGCAGTGCACGGGCCTCTCATGGAGGTGGCCTATGTTGTTGCAGAGCACAGGCTTCAGACGCACGGGCTTCAGTAGTTGTGGCACGTGGGCTCAGTAGTTGTGGCCCACGGGCCTTGCTGCCCCGCGGCATGTGGGATCCCCCCAGACCAGGGCTGGAACCCGTGTCCCTTGCATTGGCAGGCAGACTCTCAACCACTGCGCCACCAGGGAAGTCCCCCATAGGCAATTTTAATATCACTTCTTCTTTAAGGCCAGTGGGAGAATCTCTCTAGTCTGCAAAGTGAGTCTTATACAATATAACATGATAATATGAGTAACACCCCATCACCTTTGCTATATTCTATTGGTTAGAATCAAGTCACAGTTTCTGCCCACACACAAGGGACAGGGGGTTATCCAAGTGTGTGACTGATTGGGTATATCCCATACCTTAGGATATGTCTGCCACAGGTAGAAAACAGAAAAAAATATATAACTAATGAACTCAAAAGTTCATCTAAATAGGCAAATCACAAGTTAACATATAATTTTTTTAAAAAAGACTTCACAAATATTAAAAATTAGATATTGCAGGGCTTCCCTGCTGGTGCAGTGGTTGAGAGTCTGCCTGCCGATGCAGGGGACACGGGTTCGTGCCCCAGTCCGGGAAGATCCCACATGCTGCGGAGTGGCTAGGCCCGTGAGCCATGGCCGATGAACCTGTGCGTCCAGAGCCTGTGCTCTGCAACGGGAGAGGCCACAACAGTGTACCGCAAAAAAAAAAAAAAAAAAAAAAAAATTAGATATTGCAAAGGATAAATAAGTATCCAAACTGAGGAAACTTAAACAAATATTTACTTTAAGTTTCAAAACTAATTTGTATAATTCCACACAAATGGATATAAGCAATAATTGAAATAGGTAATTTTCTAGGAAAATAGAATTTTTACCCAAACTGACCAAAGTAGAATTAGGAAGTCTACACAAACTGATTTCTATCAAAGAAATAGAGAAAATTATAAAAGAGCTCCCATCACCTACCAAAGAAGCATTAGGCCTGTACAGTTACACAGAAATCTTCCAAAAAACCTTTAAAGATTAGATGATCCTAATGCTACTTAAACTATTTTGTACTATAGATGAGGAAAGGAAATTTCATTGTTTTTATTAAGCAAATATTAATATCTAAATCCAATTTGAGTTTATATAATATAGAGTACTATAAAAATCTCACTTATAAAAATACTTCAATTTAAAAATCTTTAACAAAATATTAGCAGATTTCAAAAGCAGATGAGATAATATATAATGAATCATTTAGTTTTTGTTGAGTAACCATTTAAAAACTCAGTGGCTTAAAAAATATCTATATATTTTTTAAATTAATTTATTTATTTTTGGCTGCATTGGGTCTTTGTTGCTGCGCACGGACTTTCCCTAGTTGCAGAGAGCAGGGGCTACTCTTTGTTATGGTGTGTGTGTTTCTTATTGCAGTGGCTTCTCTTGTGGAGCATGGGCTCTAAGTGCGTGAGCTTCAGTAGTTGTGGCTTGTGGGCTCAGTAGTTGTGGCTCATGGGCTCTAGAGCACAGGTTCAGTAGTCGTGGCGCGCGGGCTTAGTTGCTCCATGGCATGTGGGATCTTCAGAGACCAGGGCTCGA
Organism: Mesoplodon densirostris; assembly: GCF_025265405.1. NCBI lineage: Eukaryota > Metazoa > Chordata > Mammalia > Artiodactyla > Ziphiidae > Mesoplodon > Mesoplodon densirostris. Next base: position 117,727,177 of record NC_082667.1, on the reverse strand, counting down.
ACCCGTGTTCGGGCAAGACCCAAGCCCATTTTAAACCTGTGATTACATTAAGTTTGCTGACACCCCAGTGGCCAAAGCAAGCTACATGACCAAGCCTAGAATTAGGAGACTGGGCAGGTTATCCCACCTACAATGGGAGGACAATGAAAAATTATAGGTCAGAGGATGTAGACAAAACGAGGGGTGAATAATTGGAGCCAATTAATGCAATATATTTACTATACATCATGACTATGTGAGTCTTATTCTAGGGATATAAGAGTGGTTTAATGTTAAAAAATATCAATTAATATAGTATTATAATAACTGAGAAAAATCAGATGATCTTCAAAGGAAACAAGAAGTCATTTGACAAAATTTAACACCCATTTATATGAAAAAGAAACAATAAAAGGGAAATTGATGAGTATCTTTTTTTTGTACTTTATTTTTTATAAATTTATTTATTTTTATTTATTTATTTTTGACTGCATTGGGTCTTCGTTGCTATGCACAGGATTTCTCTAGTTGCGGTGAGCGGGGGCTACTCTTCGTTGTGGTGCACGGGCTTCTCATTGTGGTGGCTTCTCTTGTTGCGGAGCATGGACTCTAGGCATGCAGGCTTCAGTAGTTGTGGCACGCAGGCTCAGTAGTTGGGCTCTAGAGCGCAGGCTCAGTAGTTGTGGTGCATGGGCTTAGTTGCTCCGGCATGTGGGATCCTCCTGGACCAGGGATCGAACTCGTGTCCCCTGCGTTGGCAGGTGGATTCTTAACCACTGCGCCACTGAGGAAGTCCCAATGAATATGTCTTTAACATGATAAAATGATGTATACCTCAGTCCCAAAGCCACTATTTTATGTAATGGGGAAACATTAGATGGTCATGCTAAAATAAGGAATAAGACAAGGACAGCTCATTAATATAATATTAGAAGTATAGCCAATGCAATTAGACAACAGAAAGCAATTAGAGGTCTTAGAATTTGAAAGGAGGAGGCAAAACTATTTTCTTTTTCTTTTTTTTTTTTTTTTTTTTTTTGCAGTACGCGGGCCTCTCACTGCTGTGGCCCCTCCCGTTGCGGAGCACAGGCTCCGGACGCGCAGGCTCAGCGGCCGTGGCCCACGGGCCCAGCCGCTCCGCGGCATGTGGGATCCCTCCGGACCGGGGCACGAACCCGTGTCCCCCGCATCAGCAGGCAGACTCTTAACCACTGCGCCACCAAGGAAGCCCTATTTTCTTTTTCAAATGAAAGAGTGTATAAAAAATCTTATGAAACCAAAAGAATCAATAGAAAAACTGAGATATAATGATAATTTATTAAAGTACTAGGACATGAAATTAACATTCAGTTATTAATAGCCTTTGCATTACAATAACAACTTAGAATATAAAATGGAATCTCATATACAACAGAAAAAATCCATGTAAAGAAAGCTATTAAAACCTCCTGAAAGATACAGTAGTTGGCTTGAAAAAATACCGGTAAAAGCATACCATCACTTAGACATGACTTTTTCTGAATTTATACATTGTTCTAAGTTTCTTTGTTAAGACTTTGGCATTTATTCTTTCTCCCTTTATGCTTTTCATGCTCTTTCTTACTGGAAGTGCTTAAAGATTTGTCATCTTTTATAGTCTTTAACTTATGTTTTACTATATATAACTTATGTTTTACTATATTTAGCTTATGTTTTTCCTTATTTCTTAGGTCTGTACTCTGTAAGCCTTTCTATTCTATGGTCATCTTTTCTACATCTTCTTCTTTATTACTGTATTCTGGGAGAGTTCCTCATTCTGGTCTTCCAACTGCCTAATTCTTTGCTCATCTTTTTCAAGAAATACATATAATATTTCATCTATTGTGGGCTTTTTTTGATTTGTTATATTTTATACCAAATATTCCCACCTGTTTATTTTTTATCATTTTGTTTCAACTTGCATATTTAATTATCTCTTTATATTTTCATTCTTGCTTTAGATACCATGAGGACAGCGATCATGACTACAGTATCCTAAGGTCCAGCAGTGCCTTAAATACAGGACTTTTAAAATAAATATTTGTTGACAAAATTAAAGAAGGGTTTGGAGAGGAGAGAAAGAAGAAAACACAATATGGGTATGGAAGAAATGTAACTTTCTTTATGATATTTTTATAATATTAATTAATCACCCTTTTCAGGCTTCATCCTACCAGTTTGTTAGGAAGCAGTCATCAATCCTTATGAGCATACATTTTCCAACCCCTGTTTTTTCCCAGGAAGGGAAAAAAAAAAAGGAAAGGAAGGGAAGGAGCAGGGAAAAGAACTGACCTATCCTCTTTCTTTTCTGAAGCAACTTGGGTATTCAGTGAAAGCACTAGGTTCTGTAACAACCTGCAGGATGTATGTGCTAGAACTGTACAAGCAGAAGACCCGAGCATGTGTGAGGTGGAGGTGGAGGGTGAGGAAAGGCATCTGGTCATGGGGACAGCTCTCCACAGAGGTTGCTGCTGAGATGTCTAGTGGACAGACCCACATGGCTTCCTCAGACCCCACAGGTCTCAGCTTCCTCCATGCCACGCTGCAGGCATGGGAATATTTGTGTGGCTACTTCTGGTCTCATCTCCTTGGAAGCATACTACAGCTCTTCCCTGTCTAGGGGTTGATGCCTTCCTATGAGTTTGCCAGGGAAGCAGAGTGCAAATACTATCTCTAGAATTCCAGGCATGCCCTCTCCTTTTCTTCTCCAACCCCCAACTCCATAGAGAGTCTCATTCTACAAGGCAGAAAATCTTTTTCTCTTCATGGCTCTGGTACAAATTTCTTTCTATATTCTGCCCTGCTCCTCTCTCGGGTAATAGCATTCATGAACAAAATTTATGAAGACTTAAGTCATCTCTTTTCACATTGCCCCCTCCCTCCCCATGAGGCCAGAGTTATACGCTTTAATTGGAGTGAGATAAGAAGAACAGTACCAAGAGAAAAAATGAAAATATTCTGTCACAGAAGGAAGGGAAGGAGCAGGGAGAAGAAGTGACCTATCTTCTTCCTTTTCTGAAGCAACTTGGGTATTCAGTGAAAGCATTAGCTTCTGTAACAACATGCAGGATGTGTTGATCTTGTATTCAAGGTGTTCCCTACCCCTCACCCCGCCAGGGGCCAAGGCAGAGAATCTATTGATAGAAAAAGAGAGGGCTTTTTCTTACATATGCAGAAGGCAGAGCCATATGTTTGCAATCTGAAATGTGTTTTTTTAGAAAATCATTGTGAAGAGGTGGCACCAACAATGTCACCCATCCAGAGACTGAAGCCAGAAAAGGACCAGTGATTTCTAGAGGTCTTCATTGCACAAGTCATGGCTCCTGCAGCACCTGAAGTTCACCAAATAGCCACTCCATTTTATATTGTTCACATTAGCACAGTTTTTAGGCAGCCCCTAAAGGTTAACCAGGGTGTACCATCATCTGCAGAAGGAGGAGAAACAGATCAGCAAAGAGGTTTCTGGAAAAACAAACAAAAAAACACCTTCTTTCCAGCCTGCACCAGCATACAAAAACAACCTTGTGTAGTTCAAGGCTCGGTTATTCAAATGTGAAGAATCGGAAGATGTTGGAATTTGGGGGTTTCCCAAAAGAAAAGCAATAGCAGAGTAGTTAAAAAAAAATTCCTGGATATGGGGATGTAATGACAGCAGCAATTCAAGGATTGCCCAAGCTGGATGTTTCCACTGGGAATGTTAACAGTGGTTTAAGTAAGGGTTAGAAATACTAAGGAATCGCTCAGCACAAAGGCTAGGAAAACTGAGAAATCATGATGTTTAGTCTTACCCATGAAGAGCCATTTAGTCAATATTTATTGCTAACACTGGCCCCTCTATTTTCACAGTTTAAAATCACCCACAAGGAGGTCCAGGCAGGGACAAAGACAAAGAACTTCCCTCCCCACTCCAACATCCAGCTGTTCTCCACTGGCTGTATTGTGCCTCTCCTTTCCCCTCAGTTAAGTCTCCTCTGTTTTCTTCAGGCTTCTCAAAATATTGATTCCATAGCTACAGACCCCCACCCCTCAGAGACTACCTCTATCTGTTTTTCATTATGGTATGCTATGGGATAGAGATAGTCAGTCATCCCAGAGTTGAGACTGCCTGAGCTAAAGTAAGGTCCCACCTTTCTACTATGACTAATGTATCCCTGTCTGCTTTCTCTGCCCCACCTTCCCCAAACCCACAACTTACTTCTGAAAATCCTCCCAGTTGTGCAAGCCTCTTCCATTGTTGCAGTACATATTCCTCTGCCTCTGGAACACCTCTCTCCTGGAAACTGGAGGTGGCACATCCTACACTGAATAATTTCTATAATTTGGGCCAGAGAGTAGGGAAGTCGAAGTGAGAGAGGGTCTCACACTGCTATGAAAGGACCTACCTCCTCTTTCAAATTTGAAGTCTGCTGGGAGCCCTGAGGGCTTTGTCAGAGACTCATTAAACATGGGCATCTACCTCTATTAAAATAGGCTGAGTCAAAAGGGGGTCTAAAGTTTATGGTCTCAGAAGTTTTAGTCTGTAAAACAGGTGGAGGGTTAAGGAAAAGGGGAACAAAATCAAAACTGAGATAATCAGGTCAGGTCCTCTTCATACTCACCAGGAATACGGTGTTCACCAACAAATAGTTCATGGACTGTGCTGGCAAAGAGAGATAAAACATACCTGCAATTTTCTCTAAGATTTACCCTTGCCTAGAGTCACTGTAAGCCTTGTAACACATGAGGCCCATCCTGCTCTCTTAACCTGGAGCCACTCTAGACTCTTATGTCCCTCCAAAGCCTAGTCCCCCCTCTCGTGGCATATCTGCACCTCTCCCTCTTTTCAATTCTCTTCACCTCTAGAGGGCCTCTCAGCCTCCCCTACCCATCTCTTAGGATACAGCACAGACTCAAAGGAAAAAGATAAATGCACATTTTTTGTGTGTGTGTGCCTCATTCCCTTCTTTTTAATTGACCTATGTGACTTTCTTACCTACATGCGCCTGGAAGCTGACAAGGGGGAAAGCATCTGAAATCCATGAAATTGCCACACTTTGGATTTAGCCAGCTAGTGCCTTAAAAATCAACATTCCACTTCCCCCTTTCCCTTTTTCTTGCTTTTTAATACACTCATCCTTAGCCTTGTCAACTGCTGCTCATGTTTTTTCATCAAACTTAAAATCAGCTCCCATCCCAGCCTGATCCTGCTGGAAGAAGTTGTTGAGTGTTGAAATTCAAGGTCTATCTCTGGATTCCTTTTAAACCCTCAGTGCTCAGCCTGCCCCTTTCATCTCCTCCCTCCCCCCAAATTCCCCATCCCACACCACTGATCCATTTCTACTCACTTCCATGTTCTTTGTCTGCAAATGACCCGTACAGTACTGTTGGAAAAAAAAAAAGATACACTCTATGAAGACCTCATTTTAAAAACCTCACCTCACAGCTTCTGTGAAAATCTTTCAATTCCTTTATAATCTACCTGTTTCCTTCTGCAAGGGCAGACTAAGACTTTGGTGAAGGTCCCAGGGACATGATGCGTTGTGGACAAAAGTCATGGCATCAGAATGACAGCTTCTGTTACCATATGACTCTCATAAGAGAACTTCTGTCATGTGAACCCCGACCCATTCCAGGATCCTGGACACGTCTCTCCAACTGTCAACCATAGGGACTCACCTCTAAAGCAGCAGAGGAGGATGGGGAGTCCTAGCAGGAGGGAGTTGTCCATTTTGGAGGGAGAAAGCAGCAGGTTAGAGCAGGAAGCTGCAAGGTGCCTGTTTATATACCTACCAGATTGGGCTTCCCCGGGAAGGGCTGGGGTGGGGACATTGTGGAAGTCCTTCAAAGGCATTTCCTGCTCCTAGGGAAACCAGGGACTCTAAAATTTTTTCTTTTTGGCAAATTGTGGGGAAGAGGGACTGCCTAGGTAAGTCTTGGACCCAATTTATTTCAGTCCTAGCATTCAGGATTTTTGATGCCATGTTCTGTGGTCTTTTCATTATATCACACTGTGGGAGAATACAAGGATAAATCCAGGCTAGGTGGGTTGGATTCAGAGCCATTTACACTGAGATGCTTATTCAAGCTGAGAGAATATATGAGTGTAAATAATTGGAATGCAGGAAGTCCAAAAGAGGGCTAAGCACAGAGCCTTTAAAACTCAGTACTATAGGGAATGGGGAAGAGAGGTGGAGAGGTTAGATTCAGATGCACTGACAGAGAATAATCATGAAGGAAATAGTTTCCCACTGTCAATCATCCTGGAACAAATTAAACCCTGGGGAAGAAAATGAGAGCTGAGGAGGAAACTGCTTCCTGTACTTGGAGTTCCCGGTGGTTGAGACTTAGACTTTCACTAAGAGAGAGGTTTGAGATTACTTCACCTGGAGGGAGGTAAGCTGGTCCTTCCCACTTGATGTTGAGCCAGGAATTGGAGGGGGGGTGGTTACCTCAACTCTGAGAGTGACTAGGTAATCAATTAGCGTGGTGATTGAATGTAAAATTCCTGTAGAGGGGATTGAGCCTGTGGATTCTAAGAACAGCCATATTTAGTATCTCATTCTAAGTTTTCTGTTAGTTTCCTTCAGTTATTCCTATACCTTTCAAAAATTGTGATGGGAGTTGCAGCTTAATCTGTGCTGTCATTGCAAGGAGTTGAAGGAAGGGTCTGTGCCCATGCTTCGGGCAAAGAAATACAGGGGAAAGAAACAGCAACCTGAAGGAAGCAGACTGCAATAGAGCACACTATAGGTCTACAGCAAAGTGGGGTAGTGGTCTAAGACAGATGTTGGCTGAAGAGGCAGGGACAGCAAGAGTGACGTATGGAAGAGATGCTCTCCAGGATATACTGGGGGTTGTTACTACACGCCAAATGATCAAATGGACATTTCCATACAAGGAGGAAGGAGGAAGGGGGTATAACTAGTTAACTGCTTACCTGTGGCACCTAGGACTCTGGTGAAGCTTTGAAATAACACCATGAAGTAATCATGTATTACTCTCTAACACACACACACACACACACACACACACACACACACTCACTCGACGTCACTGGTTTTTGTGTTCTGCATATTCACTAGAAGATCTGTCCCTTTCCCTCCTCTCAATGCCTTGAAATTTAGCATCTTCTCTTACACCTTTACATTTCTTTCTTCGACTTTTTGAGATCTCCCCTCCTTTCCTTCTAGGAATTCCGTATTTAATTGTTCGACTAATGGCGGCACACACGACGGAAGGGAAGGTTTTCTTCCTCTGCCCCACAAGAAACTGTCTCCTCACTTAATTACACTCCGATGATATTATTTTACCACTTCTCCTAAAGCAGAAATTTCCCCCTCTCAGCTTTACTGATCCACCTGAATTACTTGCTTATATTTGAACCCTATTTTATTGACTTACTTTTCTCCTAAAATCTCCTCAAATTCACACTCTCAGTCTTAGTATCCCATAATACCTGATTTTCTTACTGGGCCACATTGGATACCTTTTCTCATTGCTCCTAATCCTTTTTCCTATCCTCTTAGGGCACCCCAAAATAATTATTCTTATGTCATAAATTACAGACCCGTGACTTAAAAATGTTCAGGAATGAATTCCTTTTGCCTGTTGCCCCAAACCTCATGTGGAGTCTGTTTGACCCCTTTACTCATGATACCCTTCTCTCCATCACAGAGTTCTGGAGATCCAGTTAGTCCAGAAGAGTAGCCCTGGATTTTCCTCAGCTCTGCGAGTGACTAGGTGAGTACTAAATTACATCTTTATGTATATGATTAGAAGATGTTTAGATTATGCACTAGGATTTTTGGTTTGCATCTCCAACGTTACCATGCAAAACAATAAAAATGATGTTTCTTGAATCAGTTACCAATCAGTTACCATTATTTTCAAAAGACATAGATCTACTCTCCATGGTGAATACAGTAAAAATATCCTGAAATTCATTGGTAATACAGGTATTTTCACACAATGACATTTTTGGATAGGTTAATGGAGCTGGTGGGGAGTGCCAGGATTTGATTTGAGGAAAGAGATCTCACCTTAGGCAGATGCCACATGTGATGAGGAAGGTCAACAAGATGAAGAACCACAGTTACTGTTCCAAGGCAGCCCAATGACCTTAAGCTCCTGGGGTTTTCCCAGTACCCATAGGATTTATACCAGTGATCTGGCAGGAAAAGATCAATTTCTTCTAGATCAGGGTTTGAAGGAACAATCAGTTCAGAAAATCTTGTCTCTTTTTCCTGAAGCAAGGGAGCAGCTCAGTTCTGGGTGACTGAGACTACATGAAACCAGAGAAGTTCTACCCTCTTGAGGGATGTGAAAATGGAAATTTCAGACAATATGTGCAGATCCAAGAAAGAACATGAAAGAAGTGTCTCTGAGGAGACCTTCTGTGCATATTCTTTTCTACCATGAGACCCAGCATCCCCGAGGATTGGCTGGGAGTCTCAGAATTGTTCAGTACGTCCACAGTTCCCTAGATAGTTCATTCCTACAGTGCTGGGGGCTGGAGAAGGTAACGTGGTTGTTAAAGTAACTAGGGAGACAGTCAACAATGGAGAATAATCTACCCATTGTTCCTGTATAGCTTACAGCTCAAATAAAATATTCTGTATTTTCAATGTGCAGTTTCAACAACTCTACTATCAACAGGAGAGCTCTATTTATTTATTTATTGAATTTTTGAATTTTATTTTATTTTTTTATACAGCAGGTTCTTATTGGTTATCCATTTTATACATATTAGTGTATATATGTCAGTCTCAATTTCCCAGTTCATCACACCACCACCACCCCCGCTGCTTTCCCCCCTTGGTGTCCATACGTTTGTTCTCTACATCTGTGTCTCAATTTCTGCCCTGCAAACCGGTTCATCTGGACCATTTTTCTAGGTTCCACATATATGCGTTAATATACGATATTTGTTTTACTCTTTCTGACTTACTTCACTCTGTATGACAGTCTCTAGATTCCCACGTCTCTACAAATGACCCAATTTGGTTCCTTTTTATGGCTGAGTAATATTCCATTGTATATATGTACCACATCTTCTTTATCCATTCGTCTGTCAATGGGCATTTAGGTTGCTTCCATGACCTGGCTATTGTAAAAATGCTGCAATGCACATTGGAGTGCATGTGTCTTTTTGAATTATGGCTTTCTCTGGGTATATGCCCAGTAGTGGGATTGCTGGGTCATATGGTAATTCTATTTTTAGTTTTTTAAGGAACTTCCATACTGTTCTCCAGAGTGGCTGTATCCATTTACATTCCCACCACAAGTGCAAGAGGGTTCCCTTTTCTCCACACCCTCTCCAGCATTTATTGTTTGTAGATTATCTGATGATGCCCATTCTAACTGGTGTGAGGTGATATCTCATTGTAATTTTGATTTGCATTTCTCTAATAATTAGTGATGAGCAGTTTTTCATGGGCTTCTTGGCCATCTGTATGTCTTCTTTGGAGAAATGTCTATTTAGGTCTTCTGCCCATTTTTGATTGGGTTGTTTGTTTCTCTAATATTGAGCTGCATGAGCTGTTTATATATTTTGGAGATTAATCTTTTGTCCACTGATTCGTGCGCAAATATTTTCTCCCATTCTGAGGGTTGTCTTTTCAGCTTGTTGCCTTTGCTTTGCAAAAGCTTTTAAGTTTCATTAGGTCCCATTTGTTTATTTTTGTTTTTATTTCCATTACTCTAGGAGGTGGATCAATAAAGATCTTGCTGTGACTTATGTCAAAGAGTGTTCTTCCTATGTTTTCCTCTAAGAGTTTTATAGTGTCCGGTCTTATATTTAGGTCTCTAATCCATTTTGAGTTTATTTTTGTGTGTGGTGTTAGGGAGTGTTCTAATTTCATTCTTTTACATGTAGCTGTCCATTTTCCCCCTCACCACTTATTGAAGAGTCTGTCTTTTCTCCATTGTATGTCCTTGCCTCTGTTATCATAGATTAGTTGACCATAGGTGCATGGGTTTATCCCTGGGCTTTCTATCCTGTTCCATTGATCTATATTTCTGTTTTTGTACCAGTACCATATTGTTTTTATTACTGTAGCTTTGTAGTATAGTCTGAAGTCAGGGAGTCTGATTCCTCCAGCTCTGTTTTTTTCCCTCAAGACTTCTTTGGCTATTTGGGGTCTTTTGTGTCTCCATACAAATTTTAAGACTTTTTGTTCTAGTTCTGTAAAAAATGACATTGGTACTTTGATAGGGATTGCATTGAATCTGTAGATTGCTTTGGTTAGTATAGTCATTTTCACAATATTAATTCTTCCAGTCCAAGAACATGGTATATCTCTCCATCTGTTGGTATCATCTTTAATTTCTTTCAGCAGTGTCATAGTTTTCTGCATACAGGTCTTTTGTCTCCCTAGGTAGGTTTATTCCTAGGTATTTTATTCTTTTTGTTGCAGTGGTAAATGGGAGTGTTGCCTTAATTTCTCTTTCAGATTTTTCATCATTAGTGTGTAGGAATGCAAGAGATTACTGTGTATTAATTTTGTATCCTGCAACTTTACCAAATTCATTGATTAACTCTAGTAGTTTTCTGGTGGCATCTTTAGGATTCTCTATGTATAGTATCATGTCATCTGCAAACAGTGACAGTGTTACTTCTTCTTTTCCAATTTGTATTCTTTTTATTTCTTTTTCTTCTCTGATTGGTGTGGCTAGGACTTCCACAACTATACTGAATAATAGTGGTGGGAGTGGACATCCTTGTCTTGTTCCTGATCTTAGAGGAAATGATTTCAGTTTTTCACCCTTGAGAATGATGTTTACTGTGCCTTTGTCGTATATGGCCTCAATTATGTTGAAGTAGGTTCCCTCCATGCCAACTCTCTGGAGAGTTTTTATCATAAATGGTGTTGAATTTTCTCAAAAGCTTTTTCTGCCTCTATTGAGATGATCATATAGCTTTTCTTCTTCAATTTGTTAATATGGTGTATCACATTGATTGATTTGCATAAATTGAAGAATCCTTGCATCCCTGGGATAAATCCCACTTGATCATGGTGTATGATCCTTTTAATGTGTTGTTGGATTCTGTTTGCTAGTATTTTGTTGAGGATTTTTGCATCTACATTCTTCAGTGATATTGGTCTGTAATTTTCTTTTTTTGTAGTATCTTTGTCTGGTATTGATATCAGGGTGATGGTGGCCTCATAGAGTGAGTTTGGGCATGTTCCTTCCTCTGCAATTTTTTGGAAGAGTTTGAAAAGGATGGGTGTTAGCTCTTCTCTAAATGTTTGATAGAATCTACCTGTGAAGCCATCTTGTTCTGGACTTTTGTTTGTTGGAAGATTTTTAATCACAGTTTCAATTTCATTACTTGAGATTGGTCTGTTCATATTTTCTATTTCTTCCTGGTTCAGTCTTGGAAGGTCATACCTTTCTGAGAATTTGTCCATTTCTTCCAGGTTGTCCATTTGATTGGCATAGAGTTGCTTGTTGTAGTCTCTTAGGATGCTTTGTATTTCCGTGGTGTCTGTTGTAACTTCTCCTTTTTCATTTCTAATTTTATTGATTTGAGTCCTCTCCCTCTTTTTCTTGATGAGTCTCCCTAATGATTTATCAATTTTGTTTATCTTCTTAAAGAACCAGCTTTTAGTTTTATTGATCTTTGTTATTGTCTCTTTGTTTCTATTTCATTTATTTCTGCTCTGATCTTTATGATTTCTTTTTTTTTTTTTTTTTTTTTTTTTTTTTTGCTGTACGCGGGCCTCTCACTGCTGTGGCCTCTCCCGTTGCGGAGCACAGGCTCCGGACACACAGGCTCCGCGGCCATGGCTCGCGGGCCCAGCCGCTCCGCGGCATGTGGGATCTTCCGGGATCGGGGCACGAACCCGTGTCCCCTGCATCGGCAGGCGGACTCTCAACCACTGCGCCACCATGGAAGCCCTATGATTTCTTTCCTTCTGCTAACTTTGGGTTTTGTTTGCTCTTCTTTCTCTAGTTCCTTTAGGTGTAAGGTTAGATTGTTTATTTGAGATTTTTCTTGTTTCTTGAGGTAGGCTTGTATTGCTATAAACTTCCCTCTTAGAACTGCTTTTGCTGCAACCCATAGGTTTTGGATTGTCATGTTTTCATTGTCATTTGTCTCTAGGTATTTTTTGATATCCTCTTTGATTTCTTCAGTGATGTCTTGGTTATTTAGTAATGTATTGTTTAGCCTCCATGTGTTCGTGTTTTTTACTTTTTTTTTCCCTGTAATTCATTTCTAATCTCATAGCATTGTGGTCAGAAAAGATGCTTGATATGATTTCAATTTTCTTAAATTTACTGAGGCTTGATTTGTGACCCAAGATGTGATCTGTCCTGGAGAATGTTCCATGCACACTTGAGAAGAAAGCGTAATCTGCTGTTTTTGGATGGAATGTCTTATCCATATCAGTCAAACCTATCTGGTCTTTTGTGTCATTTAAAGCTTACATTTCCTTATTAATTTTCTGTTTGGATGATGTGTCCATTGGTGTAAGTGAGGTGTTAAAGTGCCCCACTATTATTGTGTTACTATCAGTTTCCTCTTTTATAGCTGTTAGCAGTTGCCTTATGTATTGAGGTGCTCCTATGTTGGGTGCATATATATTTATAATTATTATATCTTCTTCTTGGATTGATCCCTTGATTGTTATGTAATGTCCCTCCTTGTTTCTTGTAATGTTCTTTATTTTAACGTCTATTTTATCTGCTATGAGTATTGCTACTCCAGCTTTCTTTTGATTTCCATTTGCATGGAATATCTTTTTCCATCCCCTCACTTTCAGTCTGTATGTGTCCCTAGGTCTGAAGTGGGTCTCTTGTAGACAGCATATATATGGATATTGTTTTTGTATCCATTCAGCAAGCCTGTGTCTTTTGGTTGGAGCATTTAATCCATTCACGTTTAAGGTAATTATCGATATGTATGTTCCTATGACCATTTTCTTAATTGTTTTGGGTTTGTTTTTGTAGGTCCTTTTCTTCTCTTGTGTTTTGCACTTAAAGAAGTTCCTTTATCATTTGTTGTAGAGCTGATTTGGTGGCACTGAATTCTCTTAGCTTTTGCTTGTCTGTAGAGCTTTTGATTTCTCTGTCAAATGTGAATGAGATCCTTGCCAGGCAGAGTAATCTTGGTTGTATGTTTTTCCCTTTCATCACTTTAAATATATCATGCCAGTTCCTTCTGACTTGTAGAGTTTCTGCTGAGAAATCAGCTGTTAACCTTATGGAAGTTCCCTTGTATGTTATTTGTCGTTTTTCCGTTGCTGCTTTCAATACTTTTTCTTTGTCTTTAATTTTTGCCAATTTGATTACTGTGTGTCTTGGCGTGTTTCTCCTTGGGTTTATCCTGTATGGGACTCGGTGCACTTCCTGGACTTGGGTGTCTATTTCCTTTCCCATGATAGGGAAGTTTGCAACTATAGTCTCTTCAAATATTTTTTGCAGTCCTTTCTCTGTCTCTTCTCCTTCTGGGACCCCTATAATGCGAATGTTGTTGCACTTAATGCTGTCCCAGAGGTCTCTTAGGCTGTCTTCATTTCTTTTCATTCTTTTTTCTTTATTCTGTTCCACAGCAGTGAATTCCACCATTCTGTCTTCCAGGTCACTTATCCATTCTTCTGCCTCAGTTATTCTGCTATTGATTCCTTATAGTGTATTTTTCCGTTTGGTTATTGTATTATTCATCTCTGTTTGTTCTTTAATTCTTCTAGGTCTTTGTTAAACATTTCTTGCATCTTCTCGATCTTTGCCTCCATTCTTTTTCTGAGGTCCTGGATCATCTTCACTAACATTTTCCTGAATTCTTTTTCTGAAAGGTTGCCTATCTCCACTTGATTTAGTTGTTTTTCTGGGGTTTTATCTTGTTCCTTCATCTGGTACCTAGCCCTCTGCCTTTTCATCTTGCCTATCTTTCTGTGAATGTGAGAATTTTTTCTAAGGGTGACCTCAGCTAAGGAGAAATAAGGGATTCCTTTTCTACTTTCCAAGGTAAATTCACCAGTCATGAAAGTCATGCTCAGAGACCAGCAGTCCCATGGTAGCATATAACCTTCTGTTTTGCTGAGTTTACTACTTACATTGAGACTATCCCTGACCAGTTTACTGAAGCACATTCCCCCTTCTTATTTCCTCTCTCTCTCTCTCTCTCTTCCTCTGTCTCTGTCTGTCTGTCTGTCTCTCTCTCTCTCTGTGTGTGTGTATGTGTCTGTGTGTGTGTGTGTCTGTGTGTCTGTGTGTGTGGGAAGCAAGCTGGGAGAAATCTGTTATTTTAAAAATGCCACAGAACTTTCCTACCATGTTTAAGCTGCCTTATTCTGATTCATCATTTCTTGGTTGCTGTAAACCTTAGACAAAGTGGATTTCAATGAATTTTGCTCTTTTAGTCAGTGTTTCTGTGGAGGGACAGTCCTTTCTAGCTCCCTCGTCTGTCATTTCCACTGATGACGCCTCCAGGGCTCCTCAAAAGGTATATTTTAAAATAATTAAATAACTCATAAGTTCTAATTTAGTCCTCACAATTATTCTTGATAGATACCACTGTTTATTTTTTTCTATGTAAAAAACCCCTGAGGATAGAGAGGTTAAAGGTCACACACAGGGTCACACAACCAACAAGTGGAGAATCCAGATTTAAACAGAGTTTCATCCAACACTGAGCATGATGCTATAATGATCACCCATGGAAAGAAGGTAGCTGGTTTTCATAGACCAGAGGTTATAATAACTTGGTAAGATTTTTTTATTTTATTTATGTCTTTATTTATTTATTTTTGGCTGCATCAGGTCTTAGTTGTGGCACATGGGATCTTCATTGAGGCATGGGGGGGGGTCTTTCAGCGTGTGGGCTTCTCTCTAGTTGTGGCATGCAGGTTTTCTCTTCTCTAGTTGTGGCGCACAGGTTCCAGAGCACATGGGCTCTGTAGTTTGCAGTATGCAGGCTCTCTACTTGAGGCTTGTGAGCTCAGTAGTTGTGGCATGTGGGCTTAGTTGCCCTGCAGCATGTGGGATCTTAGTTCCCTGACCAGGGATCAAACCTGCATCCCCTGCATTGGAAGGCGGATTCTTTACCACTGGACCACCAGGGAAGTCCCTAACTTGGTAAAATTTTTAAAACTCTTGTAATGTTCTTGTGTTTGAAGTGATCAGCAGTAAAATCCGAAAACTGAAAAGTGTATGTAGGGTCATGGAGCCTAGTGGCCTATTGCATGGCCACACATAGATGGAGAAAACCTCTGAAACATGAAGTGGATAGTGGTAGTGTGGGAAGGAAAGAAAGAGAGTTGAGTCTCTGCGTCATTGCGAGGAAGGCTGGAGGATCCTGGAAATCTCCTAGGGTGGGGTGATGCTCTCTCCCGGTTGCTTCCTATGCAGACAGCCCCACTCAACATGCACCCTAAGCTTCCACAATGGAGAACCTTCCTCATCTCCCTGAAGAAGCCCCATTCTCTCTTGCACATGCTAGGAAAATGCCTCAACCACAGGTCTTGGTGTAAATGTTCTTTCTTCCAGGACTCCGCCTCCCTGTTCCTCCTGTGTGTTCCCACAGCACAGCTGAGACCCATGATATGAAAATAGTCAGCCTTATCTTTGACTCCTCTTCCTCTCTCATTTCACATTAAACCACTGACAGAGTCCAGTCTATGCTGTCTTCATAAGATCAGGACTGTCATTTCCTTCTCCATTCCCACTATTGCTGCTCTTGTTATGACTTTCATGTTGCCCACCTGGAGCTTATTCTTTTCTCAGTATGTAAGCATTTGTTGAATTAAATCCATTGAAATAGAGTTTTAACAAGCATTGGTTAGAGAAGCAAGCTTTGCTTCTGATCCTTGGAGCACAGGAAGTCTGTCATTACAGAGTTGGGATGCTGAAGCTGCTTGCAGGAATGAAGAAAGAAGGAAAGAGATTATTTTAAGCACCTCAACCTGGGAGAAGCCTCAGAGGAAGGAAGCAAATGATGAAACTGCAGAAGGAGGTGTTGCATAACCAAAGTCAAGGAGATGAGGCCCTGAGAGAAGTGCATCCCCTGGTCATGACTCACAGTGCCAGGCAAAGTCAGACTGGATCCTGCTCTCAAAGAGGGGCAATAATGCAAGGGGTCTTCTTGAGAGCTTCATGTAGCTCCAGACAGGGTAGGAGGAGGGTTGTGGAACCAGTAGTTCAGCAGAATGTAATCCTGATAAGCCTGGGAACATAAGCCTTGGGTGCAGCCTGTGGGGTTAGGAGAACAGAACATCTTCTCCTTGAGGCCTTGAGCTGAGATAGTTTTTGATCATTAAAGTCCAAATGGGCATCAGATGAGAGGTAAAAAGCTTAGTCATGTGAGAAGAGGAACAAGGCAACACTGGAACTCTTGGCACCATCCAGAGGTAGGTGGAGAAGGAGTAATAGGGCATTAGTACATTTATAAGACATCAATATACTCAAGAGAAAAAAAAACGGTGCTTATCATTTCAAAGACTTAAACGTGCCAAAATGTTGACAATGCAAGGTTAGAAAGAGGACACAGCCTCCTTTCCATGTCTTAGATGTTTCCTGAGAGTGTGTGCTCACACCCAGTATAAGAAAGTGAGATTCCTGTAACAGCTCCATACTCCCCTCCTCATCCCAGAAAAGTTCCTCCCCCCAGTATAAGTCTGGAATGCAGCTCCAAAGACATTGTGATGAGGACTTTCTGCTCAGGTCAACCGAGGTACCCAGTAATTCAAAACTGATGAACTAGCCACAAGTTTAGTGTCACAGGTATAGTGGGGCATAATTTGAATCATAATATATATATTTAATTATAAGGTTATCTTTTGTTTCTCAATATGCATCAGGAGTTTACCATTCTGTCTTCTGTCCCATCTCCTACCATTCAGTACCACCAATTGGCTTTATGGAGTATTGGGTTGGGGGACCTATTTTTGCTACTTCCATTATTCCGATGCCACCATTTGGCTGATCCTTAGAAGACAATCAGTAGACACAAATCTGACTGTACTCATTCAGGAGGATTCTTAGCAAGCAGCATAGACCACAGTGTGAAAGCCAGACTGAAAACACTGTGCTTATTGGGCATGCCACTATGCAAGCAGGTGCACAAGAGCTGTATGAAACAACAATAACAACAGCACCACCAGCAATAATAACACCTAGTGGCTTGAGTTTCAGCTTTTTATTTTTTCTTTTCAGTTCAGTACCAAAAATCTGAGGCTATGGAGGGATATGACTTTCTCAGTCCTTGGTCTTCTTACCCTATTACTTAACTCCTCTACTGATCACATGGCATAGTTCTAAATACCCTCTATACGCTGATGACTGGCAAATCTCTACCTTCCTCCCTAAATTCTCCACTGCCTTTAAAAAATCTGCATTTGATGGGCTTTTCAAACTTAACATGCCCCCAAACTCACTCCAACATCATACCCTCCACACACCTGTCTCCCCACTCTAGCCTCACCTCACTTTTCTCACATTCTGTCCCATGTCACCCAGTCACTGCACCATTCACCCAATTACTCGGGCTAAAAACTAAGGGCCGTCATAGATTTCTCTTTTTTCTTTCCTTACCCCCCCACCCCACCACACATTCAATCTATTAGCAAGTCCTGTTGGCTCTCTCTTCAAAGTGTTTCCCAAGACCTATCATTTCTTACCACTTGTTCTCTAAGTTAACATTGTCTCTTTTCTCTCATAGTTTAATTTTTTCTGAGTTTCATTTTCTTTCTTTTTTTTATTATATAAGTTTCAGGTTATAATTCAACATCTCTATATACTACATAGTGATTCTCCCAAAGGTCTAGCTACCATTCATCACCATACAGTTGACCCCCTTAACCTTTTTCACCTACCCCTAGCCCCCTTCCCTCTGGTAACCATTGATCTGTTCTCTGTATCTTATGAGTTTTGTTTTGTTTGTTTTGTTTTTGGATTTGACATATGAGTGAAATCATATGGTATTTGTCTTTTTCCTTCTGGCTTATTTCACTTAGTAGAATACCCTCAAGGTCCAACCATGTTGTCACAAATGGCAAGATTCCATTCTTTTTTATGGCTGAATAGTATTCCATTGTATACATATAAACCACATCTTCTTTATTCATTCATCCATCAATGGACACTTTGTATCCATATCTTGGCTATTGAGAAATAATGCTACAATGAACATAGGAGTGAAATATCTTTTTAATTTTTTTTTATTCTCTGGTTAAAAACCAGAAGTGGAATAGCTGAATTATATGGTAGTTCACTTATTGATTTCTTGAGGAATTTCCATGCTGTTTTCCATAGTGGCTACAACAATTTACATTCCCATCAACAGTGTATGAGAGTTCCCTTTTCTCCACATCCTCTCCAAAACTTATTTCTTGTCTTTTTGATAATAGCCATTCTAACAGATGTGAGATGGTATCTCATTCTGGTTTTGATTTGCATTTCCTTGATGATTGAGCATCTTTTCATGTGCTGGTGACCATATATATGTCGTCTTTGGAAAAATGATATTCAAATCCTCTACCCAGGGACTTCCCTCATGGCACAGTGGTTAAGACTCCGTGCTCCCAATGCAGGGGGCCCGTGTTCAATCCCTGGTGAGGGAACTAGATCCCACATGCATGCCACAACTAAGAGTTCTCATACCACAACTAAGAAGCTGGTGAGCCACAACTAAGGCGCCTGTGAGCCACAACCACATAAATAAATAAATAGAATATTTTTTAAAATCCTCTGCCCATTTTTAAGTTGGGTTGTTTGTTTTAAGTTGTATGAGTTCTTTATATATTTTGGATGTTAACCCCTTATCAGATATATAATTTGCAAATATCTTTTTTCATTTACTAAGTTGCCTTTCATTTTGATGATGGTTTCCTTTGCTGTTCAGAAACTTTTTAGTTGATGAAGGCCCATTTGTTGATTTTTGCTTTTTGTTTCCCCTGCTTTTAAAGTCAGGTCCACAAAAACATCACTAAGGCTGATGTCAGTGAGGTTACCAATGTTTTTTCCTAGAAATTTTATGTTTTCAGGCATTACATTTAAGGCTTTAATCCATTTTGAGTTTGTTCTTGTGTATGGTATAAAATAGTGATCTAGTTTCAATCTTTTGCATATGTCTCTCTAGTTTTCCCATCATTATTTATTGAAGAGACTGTTTTCTCTCCATCATTATGTTCTTGGCCCCTTTGCTGTAAATTAATTGTTTATATGTGCATGGATTTACTTCTAGGCTCTCAATTCTGTTCCATTGATCTGTGTGTCTGTTTTCGTGCCTGTACCATAATGTTTTGATTACTACAGCTTTGTAGTATAGTTTGAAATCCAGGAGCATGATACCTTCAGCTTTGTTCTTCTTCCTTAAGATAGTTTTGGCTATTTGGGATCTCTTGTGTTTCATACAAATTTTAGAATTATTTGTTCTAGTTATATGAAATATACCATTGGAATATTGATACAGATTGTATTGAATGTGTAGACTGCTTTGGGTAGTATTTACATTTTAACAATACTAATTCTTCCAATCCATAAGCACAAAATGTCTTTTCATTCATTTATGTCTTCTTCAGTTTCTTTCATCAATGTCTTATAGTTTTCAGTATACAGGTCTTTAGCCTCCTTTGTTAATTTTGTTCCTAGGTATTCTTTTTAATACAGTTGGAAATAGGACTGTTTTATTAATTTCTCTTTCTGATAGATTGTTATTAGTGTACAGAAATGCAACAGATTTCTGTATATTAATTTTGTACCTGCAACTTTGCTGAATTCATTTGTTAGTTCTAATAGTTTTTTGCTTGTGTCTTTAGGGTTTTCTATGTATAGTATCATAACTTCTCCTTTTCCAATTTGAATGCCTTTTATTTCTTTTCTTGCCTAATTGCTCTGGCTAGGACTTCCAATACTATGTTGACTAAAAGTGGTGAGAGTGGACATCATTGTCTTATTCCTGTTCTTGGAGAAAATGCTTTCAGCTTTTCAACATTGAATATGATGCTGAAGGTTTGTCATATATGGTCTTTATTATGTTAAACTGTGTTCCCTCTATACCCACTTTATTGAGAATTTTTATCAGAAGTCAATGTTGAATTTTGTCAAATGCTTTTTCTGCATCTATTGAGATGATCACACAATTTTTTTTATAGATCTTTATTGGAGTATAATCGCTTCACAATACTGTGTTAGTCTCTGTTGCACAAAAAAGCGAATCAGCCACATGCATATACATGTCCCCTTATCCCCTCCCTCTTGAGCCTCCCTCCCCTCCTCCCTATCCCACCCGTCTAGGTCATCGCAAATCACTGAGCCAATCTCCCTGTGCTATGCTGCTGCTTCCCACCAGCCAATTATTTTACATTCAGTAGTGTTTATATATGTCAATGCTACTCTCACTTCGCCCCAGCTTCACCCTCCCACCCCATGTCCTCAAGTCCGTTTTCTATGTCTACCTCTTTATTCCTGCCCTGCCAGTGAGAAAGACCATACAATTTTTATCCTTCATTTTGTTAAAGTGGTGTATCATGTTGATTTGCAAATATTGAAGCATCCTCGCAACCCTGGAATAAACCCCACTGAATCATGGCGTATGATCCTTTTAATGTATTGTTGAATGAGGTTTGCTAATATTTTGTTGAGGATATTTGTATCTGTGTTCATCAGAGATATTTGATAGTAATTTTCTTTTTTTGTAGTGTCTTTCTCTGATTTGGTATCAGAGTAATGCTGGTCTCGTAGAATGAGTTTGGAAACATTATTTCCTCTTCAATTTTTGAAATAGTTTGAGATGGATAAGTATTTTTTTAATGTTTGGTAGAGTTTACCTGTGAAGCCATCTGTTCTTGGACATTTGTATATTAAATGTTTGTTTTATTACTGATTCAATTTCATGATTAGTAATCAGTCTTTTCAGATTTTCTATTTCTTCTTGACTCAGTCTTGAAAGATTGTCTATATTTAGGAATTTATCCTTTTTTTTCCAGGTTGTTCAATTTGTTGGTCAATTGTTCATAGCAGTCTCTTATGATTCTTTATTTTTCTGTGGTATCTGTTGCAGTTTCTCCCCTTTCATCAGGTTTTATTTATTTGAGCCCTCTATTTGTCACTTATACCTTTATAAAGCTGAAATTAAAAAAAAAAAAAAGCTGTATGGGCTTTGGTGACAGATCCAAGTTGAAATCTCACTCCTGGTCCCTAACATTTTGACCGTGACAAATTACTTAACCTTTTCTAGCCTCCATTTCCAAACCTGTAAAATGAGTATAATGAAGCCTCAAGTAGAAAACAGTCTAGCATCAATATCTTGGAGTTTTTCTTACCTCCTTTTGGAACTTGGGGTCCAGTAGACTGGTAAGAAATCGGGGATTTTCCTTGTTCTTTAGTTGGGAGTAGTTCCTCTGCTATTTCATTTTACTTAACTATCTCTGTCTCTATGAATTTAGGAGAAACAGTTATCTAATGTGGTCTTGACGGAGTGTTTTATGTGGGAGCATCCCATGTAGACTGTGTGAGCCCAATATTTTTGTTGTGCGGGCTAGTTTTGGTATGGTTGCCAGCCACGTCTTTCCTCAGAGTGTGCTGGCTGTTATCCCCTTGATAGGGGGTGTGATTGGTGTCCAGAGCCTGCACTGGATGTTGGGTGGGGACTCCTCCTTGCTTCATGGCTGTCACAGCCCAGACAGGGACGGGGTCTGCTCCCCAGTTGTTGGAGTAGAAGCCAGGAGGATTGGGTTCAGTCAGGTTCTGCTGCCCTTGAGTATGTGCCCTGACCCAAAGGAGGTGACCACTGAAGCAAGTGAGGCCTGTGTGGTCACAGCAGACCTACGTGTCACCTGTGCATGCATCTGTGGTTCTGCCCAGAAGCAGCCCAGTCTCATCCCTTTCTCCATTGTGTTAGTCCCAGACCTAGTGCCAGACTGTGGTGTGGAGTGGGCTGGGCTGGGGACCAGGGCATGGTGGCTGCAGGAATCCAGGTGGTTTTGCTGCCGCCTGGGACCTGGGCTGCCTCTGAGGCCCTCTCCCAGGACCTGTGCACCCCAGATCTGGCTCCAAGCTGTGGCGTGGCGTGGTCGGAGCCAGAGTTCTCCTGTCAGGTGAGAAATGGAATATTTCCTCCATATCAGTAAACAAAGGATGTCACAGTCATCAGCGATTGCTGGTGGGAACTCAGGAAGGAAAGAATACCTGCCATCAGACTGCAGCCACTCCCTACCATGAGCCCTGAGGAAACTCAGGATATGAAAGCACAGGATACTGGCCCCAGATAGCTGAGGTGCACATCAAAGGAATGATTTCAGTGAGCCCAGACTCTTGCATCTTCCCATACATAGAAAAGGGCTAAATTCCTTAACTTGAGATATCTAGTTTTCTTTTACTAACAATAATCTTTTGTTCCTACTACCTGCCCTTTGTTGCCAAACTCCAATATATCCTGCTCCCCCTCCCTCCTCGGAGCAGTTTTCTCAGGCTTACTTGAGATTCTGCCTCCTGGGCTTGAAGTCCTCAGTGTGTCCGCCG
This sequence comes from Mesoplodon densirostris, assembly GCF_025265405.1. Classification (NCBI taxonomy): domain Eukaryota; kingdom Metazoa; phylum Chordata; class Mammalia; order Artiodactyla; family Ziphiidae; genus Mesoplodon; species Mesoplodon densirostris. The sequence continues at coordinate 117,704,737 of NC_082667.1, read as the reverse complement.
AATAAAACATAACTCTCAACTTTTAGGTTGTGCATTATTTTTTAATCAACACAGGAAACAAACCCTTGTGTCCTCCTGCCCAGAGCCTGTCCGCCGGAGACTCAGCGACCAGCTGCTATACATTTCTGGGGCACCACCTGATGTGCTTGCCAACAAAGTCCTGCTTGGTGGGATCCACCCCCATTGTGCGCACTGACAGTGGGCTCCAAGGTTCGGCTGGGACCACATCCCAGGCCCTCCAGGCTGTCTCCATGCAGCTAGATCCCATCCTCTCCTGGGGCCTGTCTGCGGAGACTCAGCGCTTAGCTGTTGCATGAATTTGTGGCACCGTCCAGAATGCCCAGTGTGAGCTCCAGATTGGGAGTGCAAGGAGCTGGTGGCTGCCACTGCCCTTCTCTCTGTTAGTGCAAGTTCATGTTCCTGATGCAGACTGAGGCCAAACAAACTGAGTTTGGAGCAGAGAAAGGTTTATTGCAAAGCCATGCAAGGAGACAGGTGGCTCATGCCCTAAAAAAAGCCCAAGCTCCCTGAAGGGTTTTGGCAAAGCAGTTTTAAAGGCCAGGTGAGGGAGTGGTGGTCACAGGGCAGGTGATCAGCTCCTGAACAAATCTCTGATTGGCTGATGGTGAGGGAACAGGGTGGTGTCACAGGGGTTAAGATTATCAGTCTTTAGGCTCCAGGAGGCCTGGGGCTATGTGCTCATGGTCATCAAGTATCATGTTAACATCAATAATTAACATCTTCCATTTGGTGGGGGGTTTTCACATCTGTAAAACAAGTCAGGAAATGTGCATCAAATACCTAGGTACTTCAGAGAGGAGCTGAAGCAGAGGGTATGGGGGAAGGCCTGTCCCAGGAAGGCCCCATAGGGTCCTGCTAGGTTACATCTCTCTGCCCTGATTGCTAGTAAGCCAGCATGCACTCAATTCTCACGAGCAGAGTCCAGTCCCTCGAGCCCCTCGATTTGTCCCAGAAGATTTCCCAGCAGACAAGGGGGCCCCACAGGGCGAGGGTGTGCCTGTGTGGACCTTCTCTCCTTTATAGATTCCTCCCAGGGGCAGAGGTCCTGTCCTGATGCCTCCCCGCCCTCCCCACCCCCATCCTACCCAGTTATGTGAAGATCTTTCTTGCAGCTTTGGTTGTATAGGAGATGTTCTGCCAGTTTCCAGTTTGATTTCCGTGAGAATTGTTCCACATGTATTTTTGATGTGTTTGTGGAAGGAGGTCAGCTCCATGTCCTCCTACTCTGCGATCTTGATCCCCATTCTAGAGAATTTTTTTTGTCTTAGTCTAAGACTGTTCTTTTTCTCTTAAGAAGATAGCAATTATGATGACTATAATTTTCTAAGCACCTGCTCTGTTGTAAACACTGCAAACATTTTGTCAACTGAAGAAAAATGCACAACCTAAAAGTTGCAAGTTATGTTTTATTTGGAGACCTTATTGAGGAGTATAGCCCAAGAGACAGCCTCTCAGTTAGCTCTGAAGAACTGTTCCAAAGAGGTAAGGGAGGAGCCAGGATATATGGGAGTTTTTGCTGAAAAAACAAACAGACAAACGAACATGTAGTTGAACATCAAAAGATTACTGGTAATCACACAAAACAAACATCTCAGATGAATGATTTAAGTGCTTTTCTATATATAGGAAGATGCAAGAGTCTGCTCATTGAAATTATTCCTTAGATATGCATCTTAACTATCTAGGGCCAGTACCCTGTTTTTCCCCATCCTGAATTCCTTTCAGGGTACACTGTGGCTGCAGTGGCTGATGGCTTGATGGCAGGCAAACATTTTTTGTTTACTGGAATGGCAGGCAACATTTTTTTTTTTAATAACTTTATTTGTTATTATTTTTAATGGAGTAGAATATTAAATAATGTTGGATATGAAATATTTCAGGCAACATTTTTTGTCCACAATTTTATCTTAAGTCCTCACATAAGCACACTCATATGGTGCTTATTATGTCAGACCATGGGCACTTCCTAAGGACTCCAACTACCGAAGGACACTTAAGAAGAAATAAATACACTTTTGGGACTTCCCTGGCAGTCCAGTGGTTAAGACTCCACACTTCGACTGCAGGGGGCGCAGGCTCGATCCCTCGTTGGGGAACTAAGATCCCACATGCTGCAGGGCATAGCCAAAAAAGAAATATACTTTTATCTATTAACAATATTGACTTTGTAGTTAAAAACCTTCTCATAAGGAAAACCCAGATGGCTTCAGGGTGAACTCTATCAAACATTTCAGGAAGGAATAATATCAATTCTATGAAGAGTCTTCCAGAAAATTGAAGAGAAGTTAATTTTCCTAACTCTTTTATGCAGCCAGTATTACTCTGCTACCAAAACCAGATAAAGACATCACAAGAAAAGGAACCACCTGTGACATAGCTTCCAATCTCTAGAACTTTGCATGTGCCTTCCCCTCAATAAAGAATGCCATTTTTCTTGATTCTGCTTAGCCAAGTCCTACAATTACTTACACTGTACCCCCCTCCAAAAATCGTTGTTCTCTCAATCTAGTTAATGGTGACCGATTCTTCTTCCGAATAGATTTTAGTCTTGTAGGTGAGGGGAAATTTCCCATCTTTCTCCTCTTAGTCCTTTTGGTGGGCAATTAAAATTACATAAGGCAGATTAACAGATGAAAATAAAATTTATTCTGTGCACATGGGGAATCCACATAAGTATGAAAAATTCCAAAGACAATAAGGCAAGTTGATCTACCTCTCTATCTCTCTCTCTATCTTTCTATCTATCTATCCATCTATCTACCTAACTATATATCTGTCATCTATTCCGGACTAAGGAGAAGGAGATAGGGGGTCTGAGGCTTCAAGGGGAAGTAAGATAATTCACAGAAGGATAAAAAGAGTTAATGTTTGAGAAACAAATGTTTGCTGGGTCATTCAAAGACAATGGGACATAGAGAGGATTTTGATCAAATTGGCTTTGCTAGGTTCCTTGTGCTGGACATGTTTTTTTAGTGATAACTGAATTTGTAGGCTCCAACTCCATTCTTATAAGACATTCCAAAAATCTGAGGTGAGTCAGTTCCTTACCTTCACCTGAATGGTCGCTCCTTTTACCAGCCCAGTGTTATGTGATTTGGCTAAATCAAGGAATCCAATACAACACGTGAGTGTTCCATGCGCTTATATGCCTGTGAAGCAAAGCCTAATACCAGGGCTCAGTGGGGTAGTTTGTAGCATTACACACAGTAAGCTGAACAAACAGAGAAAATGTGGAATCTGAAGGTGGCTTCCATCTCTGTTTTACTTAGATCGTCTGTCTTCTCTGGGATGAGGTTGTTACTATCTTGAGTAAGGTTACCTCTTTCCTATGTAAATTCCTTGGTCAAGGCCCTGCGTTGGCTGTGGAATGGGAAGAGGAAGCAGAACACCCACTATCTTAACAGCCAGGGCCTCCCGATACAGGTAAATGAACTGTACCCTTTACAGCCCAGGACATAACTCACAAAACAGGAGACTAGAGAGGGAACCACAGTTTCATCTCCATTCCACACCCTGTCTGGTACCCCATTTCTGAGCCCTTCCTGGAGCTTGATTGGCTGCTTCATTGTCCTTTCCTCAATTTATATGGACTGGCTCCTGTTCCTCCTGCTCCCTGGAGCCCTCGTGGTTCTGTGCTGGTCTTCCACAGAGGGTGAGTACAATGGCAGTAAGGCAAAGAGGGAAGGGTGATGAGGTCAGGGAGTACTGTCCTAGAAAGTCCTGATCAGGAGGAACAGGAGCTACAGAGACAGTGTTTGCTGGAACCAGGCCCCTGAGCCCTTGGCTGCTGCAAATTCCCTTCCCCATAATGAAAACTCTTCCTGAAGACCCTGCTGTTGCTGCTGTCCAGTAGATCTCCAAACTCTAACTCTAGGAAAGGTGTGAGGGGAAGGGATGATAAAGAATCACGGGGGCATCTATAGCTGGGCAAGGTAGACCGATCAACTAAGACCCAGGTCTTAGTAAGAGGTGTCAGAATGGAGATCCTTCTCCTTCTTTTCCCCCATTAGATGCTGGGTCTGCTCTCTCAGCTAAACTTGCCCAGCCCTACCGGCAATGAAATGTCCATTCAGTGCCCCTTTGGAAACCACAGCTGCAGGCTGAGCCTGAAAAGAAAGAAGGGAGAGGGCTTCCTGGTAACCATGTGACTCCTAAATGGATTCCTTGGTAGCCGCGGGCTCTTCAGGGAGGATCCTCAGAGGCTGAGGAGGAAGGCCTGGAAAGTCTAGGGTTCTGGCCTCAGTCCCAACACCAGAAGCAGCAGCCCTTCTCTCTTCCCCTTAACTACCTGGCATCCCTTGTTCTCATCCCATGGTTCTCCCATATTGTCCAGATCCTACAATGAAATTTATTTCTTGCACCTCCTGCGACGAATTTGTTGGCAAGAACTGCAGAAAGAATTTAGGTTCCTGTCACTCCAGATATCCTGATTTTGCATGCCAGACCAAAGAAGTATATTCTCAACATTTCACCGGAGGTGAGATGACGGCAGGAGAATGGAGAGAGAGGGGAAATTGACTGAGTTACAGCTTCTCACCTGTACAATGATTGGGTTTTAATGGATGATCTCCAAATTCCTTTCCATTTCTGATATTCAGTGACTGAATCCCTAGTAGAGTATATCTGTTACAGCTCCTTTGTTGTAAATGTATGTGGGTGTTGAGAGCAGAATCAGGTTTCCCTGGAAGCAGACTGCCGTTTTTGTGGAAGGGTCTTCAAGTCCAGGCTTTGCCTAAGGGGACAGGAGGGAAGGGAAGGGCTGCTCACTTGAAAACATTCCTTGTCACATCCCAAGTCTAACTTGGATCTCTTTTATTCCCCTACCCTCTTCAGAATATATCTACCGATATTCTATCCTGGGCTGCCCAAGAAGATGTGTGGAGTATATACACATCACCAAGTGGGAGAAAAACGTGTTCTTCTGTTGTAATACAAGCTACTGCAATAGCTTATCAGTAAAGGATGAGGTTCCATTCAATTCCATCGCATCAGAGGATTTAGCTTGAGATATTCAGCTAATGTTCAGGGACTTCCTCTTGTCTGCATTCTGCTCATCATTCTTTAAAAAAACATCAAGACCCAGAAATACTTTCACGCTCAACCACCACCCACATTGCCTCCTGAGAGCCAAGAGGCCCAAGAGAAATAAACTATGGATGAAAAAGAAATGTAGTGCAACTTTGAAATGCTGTCTGGGCCCAAGTTAGACAACCAGGCCTGGTTTTCTGGTTCTGCTTTTCTGGCTGGGAGCCAAACTCCAAGTCTAGGGAGTGGGAAAGTGGGGGAGGCTGCACTGGGACATCTGGGGGCACTGAATGCATTACAATAAAAACTCTAATAAATGACAAGACTGTATTTGGGGGAACTCATGGGCTGTTTCCACAGTGGACTAGATAAGAAGGAAGGGATACTGGGTAAAGCATGACCTGGCAAAAGTCTCCAAGTCATTTCACTTCTCAAATGTCCAGGATCCTAAATCCCATCAGGCTCCTGACACTATAGGCCTGGAAAGGTCCTCAGAACAGGGAGGCTTTCCATGGGGGCCTAACATATGATCTATCTTGGAGAATATTCCATGTCACTTGAGAGGAATGTATATCCTGCTGTTGGCATATACATTTTGTATATGTCTGTTATATCTAATTGGTTTATAGTGTTGGCTTAAATCCTCTAATTCCTTATTGATCTTCTATATGGTTTTTCTACCATTATTGAAGGTAAAGTGTTGAGGTAGAATGTCTATTTCTTCTTTCAATTCTGTCAAAGTTTGCTATATATATTTTGGTTTCTGTTGTTTGTCGCATATATGTTTATAATTGTTGTAGCTTCTCAATGAATTGGCCCTTTTATCAACATATAATGTCATTCTTTATTTCTTGTAACTTAGGTCATTTTGTTATTGGTATAGGCACCCTAGGTCTCCTTTGGCAACAATTTGCATGGAATATCTTTTTTCATCCTTTGAGTTTGTGTCTTTAGATATAAAGTGAGTCTCTTGTACACGGCATATGGATGGATAACGGTTTTTTTAAATTCATTCTGCCAATCTCTGCCTTTTGATTAGAGAGTTTAATCCATTTATATCTAAAGTAATTACTGACAAGGAAGGGCCTACCTCTGCCATTTTGATATTGGTTTTTTGTATGTCTTATAGCTTTTTTTATCTCTCATTTCCTCCATTACTATCTGCTTTTGCATTTTGTTGATTTTTTTGCAGTGAACACTTTTCTCTTTTAAATTTCCTTTTCTGTATATTCTACAGACATTTTCTTTGGTTACCATAGAATTATATTTAACATCCTACAGTTATAATTATTTAATTTGAATTGACATGAACTTAACTTCATTAGCATACAAAAACTCTACTCATATACAGTTTTACCCCTTTATGTTACTAAAGTCACAAATTACATCTTTATATATTGTGTGTCCAATAACATAGATTTATAATTAATTTTTATTGTGTTTGTGTTCTAAATCATGTAGAAAATAAAAAGTAATTTGCCTTCCCAAATAAGAATAACAAATGTTCTTTAAGCAACTGCTAATTGTCAAACACTCTTCTAAACACTCTACATGTATTGCATCATTCAAAAAATCATCACAGCTCAATGAGATAAATACTGTCATTATTCCATTTTACAAATGAGAAAATGGAAGCATAGACTTAAAGTACTTTGTCTAAGCTCATAGAGCTAATATGTGCTATAACTGGGATTTAAATTCTGATGTTTGAAGACAGTCTGCATTATTAATTGCTATACTATAAGGATTCCAATTCTATTCCCTGACCCATCATCCTTTACCAAATATTTACTGCATTTACAGTGTGGATGGAGAAAAGCATAATAGATTTTAAGTGGGTGTGCTAATCAGTTAGTTCAGTGCTATGTAGAATTCTCCTAGGTTCATTAGCAGAATTTATCAAATATGCTTCCAGCTCCCCTCCCCTTCCAGATGTGCTGGATTTCCACATTTAGACAATTATTTAGAATAGATAAGAGAGTTGGGGAGGGAGAGCCAGGGAGACAAATGAAGATTAAAAAATAAAGAAGAGAGAATGAAGAACAGAGAAAGGGAGTTAAGTAAATAAATGACACTGAGGGGAAAGTCTGGTTGTCCTGTTGGTGAGGTGCTTTGCCCCTCAACCTATACCACTTTTAACCACCCATCTGATTCACCCTTCTGACTCTCAAGTGCATGGTCAGAAACTCTGAGTCTGCTCTTTTTACTTGTATTATTCTAAACAAACAAACAAATAAACCGAGCACCAGGTTTGAGGACATCACCAGATCAGAGAGTAAGACTAATTTATAAAACCAGGAAAGAGTTAATTCCTCACTCCCATGATTCTGAATGTCTGATATTTGAGGAAGCCACTGAACAGAGAGGGAAGTACTTTGACCCTGTTTCTGGAAGAGATGTATAGAGATTTGCTTAAAGGAGGATAAGGAGATAGGGTAAGGTATTACCTTACTGCTATAGTTATTGTCCTAAAATGTCATTGAAAAAGTGGGATTCCTGGCTCATGTGATAGTTCTATTTTTAATTTTTTTATGGAACCTCCATACTGCTTTCCATAGTGGATGTGCCAGTTTACATTCCCATCAACATGTACCAGAGTTCCTTTTCTTCACATCCTCACCAACACTGGTTATCTTTTGCTTTTGTTCACAATAGCTATACTAACAGGTATAAGGTAATATATCAGTGGTTTTGATTTGCATTTCCCTGATGATTAGTGATATTAAGCACATTTTCATGTACTGTTGGCCATCTGTATGTCTTCTTTGGAGAAATGTCTACTTAGGTCCTCGATCCCATTCCATTGCAATATCAAATTAAAATCCAGAATCTTGTGATCTAAGTCAGGTCCTGGGGTGGACGAGGCTTCTCGTGTGTGTTTCTTTGGGTCTTGCAAACTAAAGAGTCAAGTACCTGCTCTCCACACACTTAACATAAAAGTGTAAGATAGAGAGAGAATAACTGTAATAAACACTCTTCCATTCAAAAGGAGATAATGTGAGGTACGTAGCAGTCACTGGTCCCTGACAATTCTGAAGTCCAGCCTCTCATGTGTAGTCAGTCCTGCAACTGGGAATGATTCTCTGTGGATCTTAGCTCTGCCCTCTGGGCTCTCAGTTGTCTGAATCACCCTTCCTTCTCCAAAAGAAAAGGCCCATGTTCCCAGCTGTCTCAGTCTGCTTCCTGTCCCTAAAAAATTGGGGATCAAAAAGACTCTTTATTTTTACTTTCTCTATGCCTGTTAGCCTTTTAAAACCTCTGAGCTGATGTAAATGCTCTCAGAAGCAGCCATCTGGGACCTCCTCATAGCCTCACTTCACTCACTATTTGGCATCTGCCGAGGGCTCTTAGAGCCCAGGAAGGGGTTAATTTTTCAGAACTGTTTATCTGGTGAAGGAAAATGAGTGCTTTCAGGACATGAGTTGTGGGTGGTGTGTTCCAGTGTAGGCTGTCTGATTTCTGTTATGTGCGTTATCTAGTTATCTGCACAGAATGCATCGGAAGAGCTGAAAAAAAAAAAAAAGACTGTCAGCCCATCCATGAGAACATTCTGAGAATGTCTTTGATCAACACTGCTGTGAAAAATCTCTCACAAGATGGACACACATAACTATACATTTGTCCAAACCATAAAATACGCAACACCAAGAGTGAACTATACTGTAAACTCTGGTCTTTGGGTGATTATGATGTGTCAGTGTAGGTTCACCAGCTGTAACAAATGTACCATTCTAGTGGGGAACATTGATGATGGGGGAGGCTGTGCATTTTGGTGGTAGGAGGTATAAAGGAAACCTCTAAACCTCCCTCAGTTTTGCTATGAATCTAACTGCTTTTAAAAAAATAGTCTTAATTAAAACATTAAAAAAAATCTTTCTTATATATCATACAGCATTAACTGTAATTGTTGTGTTGTACATTACATCCCTAGTACTTTAACTTATAAGTGGAAGTTTGTACCTTGGACCACCTTCATCCCATCCCCTCCCCCACCCCCACCTCTGGTAACCACAAATCTGATCTCTTTTTCTATGAGTTTGTTTGTTTATTTTGATTTCAAAATAAGTGAGATCATACAGCATTTGTCTTTGTCTTACTTATTTCACGTAGGACAATGCGCTGGAGATCCATCCATGTTGTCACAACAGATTGGCAGGATTTCCTCATTTTTTATGTCTGAATAATATCCCTTTGTGTGTGTGTGTGTGTACACACTTAGGTTATTTCCATGGTTTAGTCTTGAGAGTGTCATAAATGGAGTACGGGATCTTAATTTTTAGAGATGGGAGAATCCAACTTTCTCCCCAGTACTCAAATCAGTTTCTTATATGGCATGGTGTCTGAATACACTGGGAATACACTTCCTTTTAAAGAAGAATACACTTTAAAGTCTGAATACACTTCCTTTTAAAGAAGAGGAAGTGAGGCGCTAAGTCCTGGGTATGGGGTGACCCTGATCAGGCACCTAACGTTGAAGTTTTGCCTCAGTGGGAATTTGTTCCCCCATCCTGGGTTCAGTCTCACCGTGGGTCTCCTAAGAGCCCAAGCTCACCTTCAGTTCTTCTAATTTCCCTGTTATTAAATACACAGTATCCTAACAGTCTAAAATTCCCCCAATATACTGAAATATCCTAGAGAAAAAGAAATTCTTTGTTGCCCACCACTCTTCATCCAGTGGTCAGCCCACTTTCCAGAAAGTGCTTGTTATGCAAATGGTTTTGAGGGAGAGGCCAATCTATTCCACCAGCAAGGATGGGTCTCTCTGACAGGACAGTATCTTGGATACTGGGTCTTTCATAGGATGTGACTTCCTAAGGACTTAAAGCAGGACTCCTTTTATGGGGCATGTAACCTTTGTAGAATATTCCTTCTTTAAGTCCAGTCCTAGGGGAGATTGGATGTTGCCCACCTTACAATAGTTTTCTATGGCTGATGGCCTGGCTCTCATTGTGACACTTTGGGTCTGATTTTCTCTTGCACGGTGGATGAGATGAACAGCTGTGAGAAAAACTGCTCCAATTATTAAATAAATTCTGTTTTTTTCAGCATGCTGGGCATACACTGAACCACTTTGATTTCTGCAATGACCCCACTGAGTCATTCAGGATGAGGATGCCTTAGGATGAGGATGAGGTGTCCAAACAAACTGCCTCCTCATTGAATCTTATCTCTGTTCACTCCCTTCAGAATCATCATTTACCCTGCATGAGGAGTTTCCCTTAAGATATGCTCACTGCTTATTCAGTCTATGTCTTTATTGCTGGTGTTTCTTTCTATTAAACATGAACAGAGCTGATTCTGGCTTTTAGTCCATGTCTTATTAATCAGAAGGGAGATCGTGGCACAGATGGGGTGGGCAAATAGATCACAAGCTGAAGAAGGGGAGGAGGGATTTATTTTTAACCCGTTAGATGTTCCTCATGTATCACTCTCTCTGGTACATTGACCTTGGGGAAGTCTCTTCTCCTGTTATTGTCTAGTCTCATTGCCCACGCAACTCATGCCAGTTCTCCACAACTCCCACCCATTTTTTTAACTGATAGACATTTCTTTCCTCTCTTCCTCTCTTTTCACCTTCCTTCTCTTTTAGCTCTTCCATTCTCTCTTCTTCAACCTCTCTATCACCATTGCTCTTTGTTTTTAAGTTTTGAATATTTATTTTAATTTAGAATCCACAACAACATTGCACAATTGGAAATCGGGGTAGATTGATTGTGCTGGAAATCTTAGAAGAGAGTTATACAGGAAAGGAGTGTGCTGATAAACATCTATTTAACACATATTATGTTACCTCCATGGGGTCTGTAGTCAAGACAATTTGGAGTATGTTGATGTGGGATATGAGGTAACAGGTACATGATGATGGTTGCATCACTCTGTGAATATACCAAAAACCACTAAATTGTAAATTTTTTTTTCATAAATTTATTTATTTCTGTCTGTGTTGGGTCTCTGTTGCTGTGCGCAGGCTTTCCCTAGTTGCAGAGAGCGGGGGCTACTCTTCGTTTCAGTGCGCGGGCTTCTCATTGCGGTGGCTCCTCCTGTTGCGGAGCACATGCTCTAGGCACGCGGGCTTCAGTAGTTGTGGCACACGGGCTTCAGTAGTTGTGGCACGCGGGCTCAGTAGTTGTGGCTCTCGGGCTCTAGAGCGCAGGCTCAGTAGTTGTGGCACACAGGCTTAGTTGCTCCGCGGCATGTGGGATCTTCCCGGACCAGGGCTTGAACCTGTGTCCCCTGCACTGGCCACCAGCGAAGTCCTGAATTGTACATTTTTAAACGAGTGAATTGTATGGTATGCAAGTTATATCTCAATAAAACCAAAAAACAAAATGGGTTTCACCTTGGTTGAATGTTCTTTTTCTCTCCCAAAGTCTATAACATCTTCATTCATTTGTCTGTGCCATCATCTTCCTTCTGCATCACAAAGGGATTTACTAAAATAGAAGCAGCTCTGTGCATGCTTATTGGGGGTGGGAGTTGTGGAGAACTGGCATGAGTTGTGTGGGCAATAAGACTAGACAAAAACAGGAGAAGAGACTTCCCCAAGGTCAATGTACCAGAGAGAGTGATACATGAGGAACATCTAACAGGTTAAAAATGAATCCTGAAGAGAACAGAGATAAGCCTGAGGGGAAAGGAGGGAGAGGCTAAGACAATTTGCCCCCCACACACACTATTATATTGCAAATAGCTTTGGGAGGGAATTGCAGAAATCCCTTAATCCACAGCAGGTTGTCAATAGCAGTACTCTAAAAAAACCTCCTCATGGCAATTAGTTGAACACAGCGTCTCTGTTCTCCTCAGAACATTCCCTGTGAAAGAAAAAAGCAGAACAAATTGTTCCCAAAAGCCAGGTCTGTGGTGAGCCATGACTATTTTCAGGAAAAAGAGATTTATAGAACCTACAGGCTTTGTAATGGCAGCCCTGCCACCCCCCTCTCAAAAGTCCTATCCGAGGCTCTTCTCCCAGGATTCCCTAACACTAGGGAATAGGCACCACCAGGGGGAGCTGTGGTTCTAGTTGTTGAGACCACACAGCAGCTTCTCCCTCCAAGCCAGAGAGGCACAAAGCACTTGCTGAAAACCTGCTGAGTTCCAGGATCTATGAAAAGTACTAGAGGTAGAGTGGTGAGCAACACCCACTCCCTGCACTAGGTCCAAGGACTGGGGAAGTGACAGGAAAGTAGAATACATGGTGAGAAATATTATGAGGTGGACTTGGCAGGGAGCCAATGCGAACACAGAGGAGAGGCATGTGGATAGAACAAAGGGTCAGAGAAGATTTCCAGGGCTGATGACTGTAATTCAAGGTGAAAGTTTGAGCAGCACGAGACACACAGAACAGAGGCCACTGGGAAGAAGTGTGTGGAAACAGCACACGTAAGTACCCGAAGGTCTAAGAGCTTTTGGACCCAGAAAATCATGGTGGCTGGGGAGACCCATGAAGGGATGGGTACAGTGATGAGAATAGCCCCAGGCCCACTTGGTCCCTGCTCCCCTTGACGTAATTTTAGGGTCCCCAAAAGGATGACCCTATCCTAAGGCTCAGATCCTTAACCCCTGACTCCCTGTATCCAAATATCATGTCTTAAAGAAAGGTATTGAGTCCTGAAGGAAAAGGGGAATTCTCCACAGCTCTACACCAGAATCCCCCTGATCACCGAACACATTTACCATGAAATGGCCAAGAAAAGGTTTTAACAGACACACAGATACCATTAGCAGTTTTGCATGTCATCTCACTCCAACAATTCCCATCTTTGTAGAATTCACATTCCTTAGACTGGAGAGCTAAAGCTGCAGGAAGAAAGATGATGCTTAGGGGAGAAGGGAAGCCTCACTGTCACTTCGCAAACAGAGCAGAAGTCACCTGGGAGCCCTGAAGATGTTCTTCCCTTGGAGCTTGGTTCTAGGCACCAATATATCTTAGAACGATAGACAGAACAGGAAGAACTATGGAGATGATCTAATTCTCTCTTACATTAGACAGAGGAACAACAAACCATCAGAAAGGGAGACTGACTATTCTCCACAGAGCCATACTACCTGCATTTTCAACCTGCATTCTCTTGCCAGCTACAAGCACTACATATAAGATGGAGAGTCAGGTCATTTCCATGGGTATCAGAGCCTGGGCTGAAGCCCCAGGGGTGTGATCAGGATGGATAGTTCTCAGGCTGACCACGAGTCCCTGCATCTTCACCCCACATATAAACCATAGTGTAGGGGGTGTGGAAAGCTTACATATCAGATCGGGTCCCCAGCAGAGGCCAAGGATTCAAGAAGCTCTCAAGGAGAGAAGATGGAAGAAGCTTCTTATGTGAAACTGGACCTTATTCCTCGGAGGATTAGTTGGAGCTTGCAGGACCCAAAGGAATAGGGAAAAGACTGCCCTGCCTAAGTATTTTTCAAGGTTAAGTCTAAGTCAACAGGTAAACATCCTCAAACCACCTCCCAAGGATTTACCAGTTTCTATGTAAAGCAGAAGGAGACCCAGCTCAGGTAGCTTTTCCCTTTTACCTCCACTGATTCTTGAAACAGATTCTGTTAGAGATTAGGTAACACTTGAGCTCCCTGCAACTGGGGCATTGTCTGCTAAGATCAGCCTACCAGCCACTTTATTATGCACTCAGCCAAGTGCGTAATAGGGACAGGAAAGGAAGGGAGAGGAACAAATCTGAAACTTTCCACCTACTGCAACATTCCAAATCCCTCTTCCACCACCCATTCCTTTCCCCTGCCTGCCCTAGGACATTGCTCTAGGCTGTTCCAACTACAGGTGACCCAGAGGGTATTCTCAAATTTAACAAGTTTTATGGACAGCACACTAATTGCCTAGCTTACTGGGGCAAGGTAGGCCTGGAGTTCTATTTAAAAATGTAAGAAGGGACTTCCCTGGTGGTCCAGTGGGTAAGACTCTGAGCTCCCAAAACTAGATACTGCATGCATGTTGCAACTAAGAAGCCCGCATGCCGCAACTAAAAGATCCCACGTGCTGCAACTAAGACCTGGTGCAGCCTAAATAAATAAATAAATATCTACATTTTTAAATGTAAGAAATACTCCCTTTTCTAAGCAACCCTCCACTTAGCCCAAAGGAAAAAAAGATTATAGACAAAACAAGGTGAGTTCACTACAGCAGGGGTCCCCAACCCCTGGGTTCTAATGCCTGATGATCTGATGTGGAGTTGTTGTAATAATAATAGAAATAAAGTGCACAATAAATGTAATGCACTTGAATCACCCCAAAACCATTACCTACCCCGCCACCCCCTCCCAACTGTCCATGGAAAAATTTTCTTCCATGAAACCAGTCCCTGGTACCAAAAAGGTTGGGGACCACTGCAACAGCATCAAGTTGTGTATACCAGAGACCTTAGTACAAACAGGGGGATGGTTATAAGGGAGGTTTTCTCAGTGAAGTGGGAATGACCTAGATCTCAAAGATGGTCAAATTAAAGAGTAGAAAATGGTATATCCAGAGGAGGTGAATTTCTCTGGATGTAGCAGAGGGCTGGAGGTTATACTAGCTGGAATGTGAAATGACCCTAGGAGGCCACCATAGCAGTTTTCATATTTTAATCAACTTTGCTACTGGTGCCATGAATCTCTGAGATCAGAACTTCTTGTTCCTCCTCTCAACACCTCTCAGATTCACTGCGGGGCTTGAGGACATGTCACCATACCAGCCCTTTCTCTCTTTGCTAGGAGAATTGAGATTTAGTGACCAACAGAGTGGGCCAGGGGCTAGGTAAGAGATTTCATACACCAGTGCTACTCTAGTGTGTCTGGGATATACTGGCATGCTCTTATTTCCTTATCCATGTCTATTTTCTAATCATGAACCCATGGATTCCTTTCTCTCAACCTCCTGAAGCACTCTGTTTTCCATGTAGTTACCCATGTAGCCTGTACTGAAACCCACCACCCACACCTAATGCCACTGAGCATTCTCATTCCCTCCCCGATGAACTCCTCTGGAAGAAGAACACTTCCCTGGGCACTGAAAGCCCTTTGTGGATGCAGGACTGTGACAGAGAGTTGTTTCTGAGAACACGCCCAGTAGGTCAGATCTAACCCCCAAATGGAAAAGGAGGCCATACGTGAAAAGTCCATGACCCGGGTACAGACGCGTCAAGAAATATGGGATACAGAACAGACATTTAACAGAACAACAGAACTTTCTTGCTCCCCAGCGCCAGGGAATAAAAGAAAAACTGTCAAACATCACAAAGGTCTACTGAGATAACACAAGCACTAAGTACTTGCAGGGGCAAACTAGTCATATGTGGAACACGTCAATTCACAGAGAATGGAAGAAGAGAATAAATCTGAGACTCAGTGTCGTAAGGGCCTTGGTTTAAATGCTTGCCTCTCCCTCATCAGAGTGTCCATCTAAGGCTGATTTTCACTGTGAGATTTTTAATTGAAAATAACCTTTTTTTTTATTGAAGGACTGTAGTATATTGTCAAAATATAGAACACGAATGGACATCCATGTGAAAGAAAAAAAAGTCTAGACACAGACTTTACACCCTTCATAAGTATATATATTATATATATATATATGTATTTTTTGTTGCGTTGGGTCTTTGTTGCTGCACGCGGGCTTTCTCTAGTTGTGGCGAGCGGGGGCTACTCTTCGTTGCGGTGCGTGGGCTTCTCATTGCAGTGGCTTCTCTTGTTGTGGGGCATGGGCTCTAGGCGTGTGGGCTTCAGTAGTGGTAGCACTCGGGACTCAGTAGTTGTGGCACACGTGCTTAGTTGCTCTGTGGCGTGTGGGATCTTCCAGGACCAGGATCGAACCCGTGTCCCCTTCATTGGCAGGCGGATTCTTAACCACTGTGCCACCAGGGAAGTCCCCAAAGACTTTTCTGTTTTTTTAAAGTAAGAGGTCTAGGAACTGACACCAGCAAGAAGGCAGATGCTCCAGACCCTCATTCCCACATGAAATATTAAAACAACATCAATAACTAGAGACTGGCTAAAATAATTTTATAGGAGCTCTGGAAAACAAAAATATACAGCAACCAAGTGAATACCCAATTGAAAAAAAAAAGCTGCAAAATGGTAGGAATTTTTATGGTGCTTTTATTTGCCTTTGTCGTTCCTTTACCTGGTGTAAAGTTGGGAAAAATCAACCTCAGGCTGGAAGGAGCAGAACAGGACTTATTCTGTTCTTATGGAGTCATGTTTCCTTGCTTTTTCATGTTTCCGACCGCTTTGCATTGATAATCTGCACGCAGGCGGGTGCAGTCACCTCTTCCGTTCTTTTTGCACTGGCTTCAGTGGGGAAAGGCTTTCACTTGGAGGTGGCTGGGAGGGTACCAGCTGTGTAGGATGAGCATCTTTTGTTCCTGAGAAGGCACTGTGGCATAGTTTCTCCACGCAGCCCAGTCAGCTGAGGTTGATGTCAACCAGACTTGGCAGGGGTCTTCCGTGGCCAAGACTGCAGAGGTCCTGCAGGTGGCAGTGGAGGGTAGGGCTGTTGGCTTCCTTGGGGGTGAGGGTTGCTGGGCTCTTCCTATTCTTTTTTGCCCATGGGAGGAAGTTCTAGTTGAAAAGATCCTTTTCAACCCCTGGACTAGGGTGCTGGCATTCAGAGCAGTATCTGTAGTCGGTCCCTGCATACAGGACTTCAGTTCCCAGGGGCCTTGGATAAGCTGAAGGGGCTGATAAGCCTCTGCTCTGATGATTCCTGCCTGGTAGGGGTGAAGGTAGAGGGGGACTGGGAGTATGATTCCTAACACCTCTCCTGAAGGAGATGACATTTGATTACAGTTGACATTTAATATCCATATTCTATGTATGATCTACGTATGATCTTACTCTGTAAGATTTAAAAATTGTGTGTGTGTGTGTGTGTGTGTGTGTACTTATCATGAAAAGGCCAATAGGATATACACTAAATTATAACAACATTTCTCTCTAATGATATGTTTGGGTGGTTTTTTTCAGTAACTTTAAATTCTGCAATAGTTCTAGATTTACAGGAAAATGTTGTCACAACTAATGAGAAAATATTGATAAGTTAACTTTAAACTCTGTACTGCATTCAGATTTCATTAGGTTCCTGCCTAGTTTCTGTTTTCTCTTCCAGGATTCCACATTTTATTTTCTCATCATATCTCCTTACCTCCTCTGGGTTGCGGCTGTTTCTCAGACTTTCCCTGTTTTTTTTATAACATTCCATTTTTTTGAGGAGTATGGAACAGGTATTTTGCATAATGTCCCTCAATATGGGTTTTTCTGATGTTTTATTAGGCCTGGGTTACATAAGATCAACCTGCCTTATCATGGATGACATTAACCTTGATCACCTACTGAGTAACTATTTGCCAGATTATTTCTTGTAAAGGTCCCCCCCTCCCATTTTCATGCTTTACTCTTTGGAGCAAGTCAGGAAGTACAGCCCCATTGCAGAAGTATTTGATTTTCTGTTAACTTATTTGTATTTCCCATATTTTCTACAATAGCTACAGAATTTCCATCGATCATCAGTGAAGAGTAGGAGGTTAACAAAAAGCAGGAGTTTTTTTTGGGGGGGTTGTTTTGTTTTTATTTTCACTTTTATTGAAAAGGATAAAAGTGTATCTTTTTAATTTCTGTTTTTGTTATCCAAAATTTTAATTATGATAAAAACACATAAATAAAATTTACCGTCTTAACCATTTCTAAGTGTAAAGTTCAGTCATGTTAAGTACATTCACATTGCTGTGAAACTGATCTTCAGAACTTTTTCATCTTGCAAAACTGAAACTCTATATCCGTTAAATAACAGCTCTCCATTCCCCACCTCCCAAGCCCCTGGCAACCTCCACTCCACTTCTTTTTGACAAGCATGGCATAGCTGGGAGATATTACACATTCTGTTCCGGACCACCAGAGTAAAGACCACAGCAGTAAAGCTACTATTGCAATAAAGTGAAGCACAGAGGTACGCCTGTGTATGAATTTGTCTCCTTGAGGAATCTCATATAAGGGGAACCATACAGTACTTGTCATTCGGAGACTGGCTTGTTTTACTTAGCACTGTGCCCTCAAGGTTCATCCATGTGGAAGCATGTGTCAAAATCTTCTTCCTTTTTAAGACTGAATGATATTCCTTCATATATATATATATATATATATATATATATATATATATATATATATACACACCACATTTTGTTTATCCAGTTACAGTATTGCTTGGTGAACACTTGGGTAGCTTCCACCCTTTGGCTATTATAAATAACGCTGCTATGAACATGAGTGTGCAAATATCTCTTCGAGACCCCACTTTTAACTCTTCTGGATACATACCCAGAACTGGAATTGCTGGTTATAGCAATGATACACTAATGACAATAATATAGGAATTCTGCTTTTAATGTTTTGAGCAATCATCATGCCATTTTCCATAGTGGCTGTACCATTTTACACTTCCTCTAACAGTGCACAAGCATTCCTATTTCTTTACATCCTTACCAACAGTTTTGTTTTCTGTTTTTTGGGTATTAGCCAGCCTATGAGGTGTTAAGTGATAAAAGGTACTTTTAAAATAATTAAAAGCCCTCTTACTGGTCCTGTTCCATCACCATGACCCATCCATAGTTCTTTTTGGTGGAACCAGATATAAGTACACCCAGCTTAATATAGGCTGGAGTACTTGAGCTGGGTTTTATTTCCATTGATCTTAATGGGGTTGTTGCTGACATTTTTGCCTTTAATAACAAGGCTCTGGCTTAGGCTATGCTCCTCAGTGGACAATCCAACTTGTCTTCCATTCCCATCTCCTAACTCAGCTCAAATTTAAAGGGGACATTTATTTTAAAATATTTAAATTTGATATTCTGAAAGAAAGTTAGATTTTTTTTTATTTTTATTTTTTTTTTTTTTGCGGTATGCGGGCCTCTCTGTTGTGGCCTCTCCCGTTGCGGAGCACAGGCTCCGGACGCGCAGGCTCAGCGGCCATGGCTCACGGGCCCAGCCGCTCCACGGCATGTGGGATCCTCCCAGACCGGGGCATGAACCCGTGTCCTCTGCATTGGCAGGCAGACTCTCAACCACTGCGCCACCAGGGAAGCCCGAAAGTTAGATTTTTAGAAGATTCTTCTTATAACTTTGAAATGTTTTAACTAAATAAGATTCCTAAAGTGATTTAATTTACTCTTGTTAGTTTTTTCAAGAGACATATAAAAGGTTTCATTTAATTTGTTTTAAATTGTGAATGGGAAATAATCAAAAATCAGTAATAAAAATACAAATAATAATCTCCATTTTCCCATAGCAAACAGCAAAGGAAAAGAGAAAGAATATGCTAAGGAAAAAAGATGGAAAGAAACTTAAAAAAAAAAAGGAGATGGACAAAAAGAGCAGAAAATGTTATATATAGAAGAGGAGAAGATGTATAAATATACATTGCTACAGTTATAGTGAGAGGATTTTTCCATTAAACAAATGTAAACACCAAGAAAGAAATACCAAGAAGAAAAAAATGTTTCTTTGATTAAAAGCATTAAGGTCACTCTTATCAAAGGTCCTATTCCACTTTCTAAATCAGATGAGCCCACTTTTTCTGCCTTAGGCCTTGGTACCTTCTTAGACTTTAAGGCCTCTCTGCCCATCTGCCAGTTGGACACATTTTCCTGAGTTTTCCACTGACCCCACAAACTCCTGATGTATAAGATGGTACCCCTCACCTTTCTGGGCACATTGCAGTCACTTCTGAGTTGGTGGGATCAGAAACCAGGCAGCCAGAGGAATAGGGGTGACTGTGAGGAATCAGGGTGGGGTGATGATTTGCAGATGTGAACGAAGCAGAGAGATGAACCAAGGGTGAACTAAGAGCACTTGGTGTATGTTGGCGGGAAGGAGCCGGTTGCCAGGAGAGAAGTGAGGAGGGAAACTTGGAGTAGACAGGAGGACACAGCATGCTCTGCAGGAGCACGTGTGGAGGATATGGGACCAGAGATGCCAGGAAGAGAGGGTGAGGGGGCATCACTGCCAAGGAATCAGCTGTTAGTGACCCTATCATTCTTTTCCCTTTCCATAATATTTATTACAGAAATCTCGACCTTTACAGCAAAAGGTTGAAATCTTCAGGTCCCCAAAATAGAAATTTGAAGATGAACAATAATCATAACAGTCCAATTCAGTGTGGTCGAGGTGCCATCCATCTGGAAGAGAAGGACACTGACATTCAGTGCCAGACAACAATACCTGGAACCTTCCCCCGACACCCCAAGCCTGGCCTCCAGACCAGGGACACACCCACCTCCCAGCGAGGGCTCCCTCAGACTGCAGCCCCTACCCAGTGTCAGGAGTCAGGTGCCAGCTCAAGCCAGAAGAACCTGGCTTAATAGCATTACCTTTCTCTGAGAAAATGAAGAAATCTCTGGTTCTACATCCAGGGCCTTGTTCCATGGTGCAGTTGCCTTTGCCTCTCAAACATTGACCTTTCTTAAAATTTTGGCAGACCATACATAACGTATCTGAGGCTGTAGAAAACAGACATGAAGGCTGATTCCAGAGCTGAATGGCTGATATTAAGGTGGGCTAGAACACTGATAAGGTCCAGGGGATCAAGGAAAAGACATGATCCTAAATACTTCCTCCAATATATGCTTAAAGCTGGGAAATGTTTGCATCATATTATGACTGTTGATTCTGTAAGGATATGGGTCTTTTACACAGGATTTTGATTCCATTAAAAATAAAATGAAAGCTGTCCCCCTCACTATGATGCCATTATGCAGAACAAAATGAGAGCATCTATATACAGGCACCAGAGGCCAGAATATCATGGGACATAGGACTGTACTGGCTCCAAGGTGGGGATGCAGTCTTACAAAATTTCTTACCATACCTCCCCACAAAAGACATCTGATGTCCGAACATATCTAAGTGACAGTGGAAATATTGTCACTTACAGTGGAAATATTGGTTCAAGATAAGCCTTTCAGGGACCTGTTCCTGGTAGATCATTGCCCCTTGGCTGTGTCTTTATAGAAAGTCTTGAGCAACCATTGGCTCTGCCTCTTAGGGCCATTCCAGCAAGCCACAAAACCTCCCATTGAGAAGAGGCCCCAGGGAGGGACTGACCCCACTCTGAGACCTTGGAAAGGAACCTGAACTCTTTCCCTGGTAGCAGTCAGGATGGGGACAGCAGAAAGAGGCCTCAGATCCTTGCTGGTCAGATCGTCCCAGAACCTCATCCTTGAGTTGTCCCCTCCCAAGCTGGTCAGATCACCATCCAGGTGCTGCTGCCCAGCCCACCTCCACGCCCTCACCCCCTGCCCAGCCACCACAGGGACTCACCCACTCCTCGGAAGAGCACGAAAGGCAAGACTCCCAGCAGCAGGAGCAGGGACTTGTCCATGTCAGCCTGGGATGGCGGGAAGAGGCAGAGGCAGCTGCAGCGGGGGGCAGGGTGTCCAGGAGTGTGGGGACAGACTGCTCTTGTGTGCAGCTGAGGGAAGCCGAGGAATCTGGACTGAGCTGCTCCTGGGCTGTGGGCAGAAGCTGCCTTTTACACACCTGCCGGTGGGTGTTTCACAGCCACGCAGGCCCAGGAAACGTTCCCACAGAACCAGCCCCCTTGGACACTTCTGAGGATAAATGTCCCAGGTGTCCCTCCTGATCCCTTGAGGCTGCCTCCTGATGAGTGGGGGACATGACACCTGACCAGATCTCTGGGCCCCTCAACAGTCCCTGACTCTTTACTCTCTGGACATCCCACTGCCCCAGGCCCAAGAACAAGAGCTTGTCATGTGGGCCGGGCTTTGCTAAGATAGCCATTTCCTCTGGGTCCAAAGTCCCCATGACCACCTCCCCTCCAGTCCCACAGCCCAAGCCAGTACCCAACCTGGGCTGACACCTGTCTCAGGGCTCAGGATGCACTCATTGTAGTTATAGCCTGTGCCTTTTGCTTTCCTTTCCCCCTCCCAATGTTTGTACTCATATTTAGGACCATGGCCCTCTTCTAAATAGAAAACACTCATGACATTTGTTAAAAACAGTAAGGTAGACTTTATTCCAGGGGACCACTATAATGTGTTTTGTAGTAGAGAAGAGAGATTGGACTCAACTCTGAATACAAGAAGGACAAGTGAAGGTTTATAGCCAAGGAGCAGGGTTGGGCGTGAGGGTCAGTGATGCAAAATTAACTAAGAAGAAACATCAAATCTATGGGAAATCTTGCTAGGCTGACTCAACAGGATTTTTGCTGAGGGCAGGGCAGAGTGATAAGATACAGAGGCAGGGAATGAGGAATTGGATCAGATATCAAGATGGAGAGTTTTTACTAAACTGACCCAGCAAGATTCTTGCTAAAACTGGACTATCTGTGCCAAGGACAGGGCCAAGGTCAGGAGCTAGACAAAAAGAGTACTCAGAGGAGCCTGACTCATGTTTGGTGAAAGTAGAGAGTTTTTGTCACCTCTCAGGACCAAATTGGTATTGGCAGTTGCGAGAGTAGTTGGCAATAATATTTGTAAAAACAAAAATTATTCAGCATTTTCCAAAACAAGGATCTACAGCCACTGCTACAAATGCAAACACATCATTTAACATATATATTCAGGGCTTCCCTGGTGGCGCAGTGGTTGAGAGGCCGCCTCCCAATGCAGAGGACACGGGTTCATGCCCCAGTCCGCGAAGATCCCACGTGCCTCGGAGCAGCTGGGCCCGTGAGCCATGGCCGCTGAGCCTGTGCGTCTGGAGCCTGTGCTCTGCAGTGGGAGAGGCCACAACAGTGAGAGGCCCGTGTACCGCAAAAAAAAAAAAAAAGATATATATTCAGCCTATCATGAATACATAGTAAACAAATACACAGCAAATACTATCCAAACAACAAAGTAATTGAAGCCTTAGAGCTAGATGGATGCCTACGTAATTTTACAAAGTATAAAACAATTTCTACCATATTCAACTCTTTTATTTTTCTAGCCCCTAAAAATGCAGATCCATTTTTACCAAGTTGGATGTATATAGATAGAGGCAAACACTGCTCCAGGACTGGGCTGGAAGACTCAGAATTTTTGCAGATACTTTGCCATCAGCATGGAGTGGGACATGCTAGGATGGGACACACAAGGCAAATAGGGTGCAAATATTTTTTGTCATATTTTAATTACAATTCACCATTTATATTCTCTCAAGTGTCTTCACCTCACTCACCATGTTTAATAAAAATAGCCAAGCCCCCAACTAGAGTGTTCATGCTTGGAGATCCAGCCAAAGGAAGGAGAAGATCATGGAGCAAGATCCCAATGTGCAGGTTGGGCGCTAGAGAAAACATTCCAGGTCACAGTGGCGGTCTCCCTTTCCCCTCTCTCCTTCTGCATCTAGAAAACCCTTTTATGGCAGAGGCCTTGACAGTCACGTTCACCATTAGCCAGAAGCACTCTGCACAATGCATGGTACAGAGCGGAGGACGCTCAGTAATATTTCTGACTAAACAAGAATAAGAGGACAAGTAAATGAATGCTTAGGATCTGCCAGCCCAGAAGGCAACTATGGGAGGAAGAGGGCCAAGAAACCCCACGCACCCACAGACTGAGAGTCCAGCTGTCTCCTACACTGTGGGAGGAGGGCTATGATGCGTGAGAACTCCCCTTCACCACCTTCAGAAGACAAAAATGATTCAGAGTAGATTCTGCAGGAGTGTGGGGTGCATGGATGAACGATGTCATTGTTACCCAGTCCCCACACTGAGGAACTGTGCTGAGGGACCCAGGGTCCTCTGTATGCTCAGCAGGTCACTCTAACATGATAGTGGAATTCCAGAGATGCACACGGTTCCCCAAGTCCCACATGCCCCTGTCATCACTATGCAAGAACAGAGGGTGAGGAAGGAGTAGAGAATGGAGGAAACAGGATATACACAAATTATTGGAGCTGCCAAGGAGCAGAATTCTTCTTTCATAGCATTGTTGTGCTGAAGATACTGTGTTCTGTGCAAACTTGAAGGATGTATTGATAATAATAGTGCATAGTACACAATGCATAATGTGACATTGTAAAGGGCCACGTTATCACTGGGGAACCTGGGAAAAGAGAGTGAAAAGCAGAAAATAATGATGTGGTCAAATCTTCTCATGGAAATTTATGCTCCTCAAACATCCCGATGATGTTTCCTAAGGGAAGGATAGTGCTGGATGCTTGACTATGGAATTCTTCTGGCATGATGTACCTGTTCTGTTCAGAGCACTTACAATAAACAAATAAAGGTTTAGGGGATGTGGCCCCACTAGAGAATGCCTGACAGCTATCTAATTGCACGAAAATAAAATGGAGATGCTACATGACTAAAATAGTTCCATTTGTGTATCCAAACCACACATAAATCGTTTAGAAATATCATAAGTAAAATCTATACCAGAAAAGGCCATGATCACCTCAAAGAAGAATATGCTGCGCCACATTCCTGGCAGGCCTTCATTCATCCACTCTTCTCCATAAGGTTTCTTTTTTGTTTTATTAAAAAATTTTTTTTAATTGAACTACAGTTGATTTACAATATTATATTAGTTTCAGGTGTACAGCAAAGTGATTCATATATATATGTGTGAAGTGTCTGTAAAATATAAATATATATATATATATACATTCTTTTCCACATTCTTTTCCATTGTAGATTATTACTAGATACTGAATATAGTTCCCTGTGCTATACAGCAAACCCTTGTTGTTCCCTATTTTTTTTTTTTTTTTTTGAAGTACGTGGGCCTCTCACTGCTGTGGCCTCTCCCGTTGTGGAGCACAGGCTCCGGACGCGCAGGCTCAGCAGCCATGGCTCATGGGCCCAGCTGCTCCGCAGCATGTGGGATCTTCCCGGACCAGGGCACAAACCCGTGTCCCCTGCATCGGCAGACGGACTCTCAACCACTGTGCTACCAGGGAAGCCCACCAGTATATTTTATATATACTGGTATCTGTTAATCCCATACTCCTAATTTATCCCTTCCCCCCTTCCTTTCTGGCAACCATAAGTTTGTTTTCTGTGTCTGTGAGTCTGTTTCTGTTTTGCAAAAAAGTTCATTTGTATTATTTTTTAGATTGCATATATAAGTGATATAATATTTGTCTTTCTCTGTCTGACTTACTTCACTTAGTATGATAATCTTTAGGTCCATCCATGTTGCTGCAAATGGCATTAATTCATTCTTTTTTATGGCTGAGTAATATTCCATTATACATACATACATCACATCTTGTTTATCCATTCTTCTGTCAATGGACATTTAGGTTGCTTCCATATCTTGGCTATTGTGAATTGTGCAGCTATGAACATTGGGGTGCATGCATCTTTTCGAATTAGAGTTTTTGTCTTTTCCAGATATATGCCCAGGAGTGAGACTGTTGAATCATATGGTAACTCCCTATAAAGTTTCTTAAACAGCATTCCATAATATGTCTACATCAGGTTGCACTGGAAGACAATGGTCATTTTAAATGGTGGAGTTATGCTGGATGATACATCACATTCCTGGATGACGTGTTGGGAAATTTTCTGGTTTTTCAGGAGAGGAGGCTTCAGAGGTTGATCAGGAATTGAGAGCTTGATAAAAGTCGTATATTAAATTTATCCTGAGCCCGTGAGACTTCCAAAGTTGGGAGAGGTATAATAGTCACTTCTAATTCATGACTTTATTCCAAGCTTACATACTAAATTACCCCTTTCACTCCCCAGTGCTTCAGTCTAGGGAGTAAAT
Organism: Mesoplodon densirostris; assembly: GCF_025265405.1. Classification (NCBI taxonomy): domain Eukaryota; kingdom Metazoa; phylum Chordata; class Mammalia; order Artiodactyla; family Ziphiidae; genus Mesoplodon; species Mesoplodon densirostris. Next base: position 117,678,992 of record NC_082667.1, on the reverse strand, counting down.
TATATGGTCAGTCTACTTAGAGGTCATCAGGCACAGTCTCTCCCAGCACAGGAACCTATACCTGGGCAGCAGCCAGACAGGGGGCGCCTAGAACCACCACAAGCTTCCAGGCCCACGCCAATCCCTATCAGATCTTTCAGTAATGTGTCTAGGCAGAAACCCAAGCCGGAAGTGCCCTGGCCAGAGCACAGACTCAGAAATCAGATGAATCTGGGTTTGAAGACTCATTCCAACACCTACTGGCTATGAGACTCTGGCAAGTCATTCATCTACAGCCCTCAATTTCCCCATCAAGAAAGTAGGGAATATAGCACTTAAGTCATTAGGTTATAGGTTCAATTCTTTACATTCATTTTCTTTTCAACTACTAACTAGAGAATACAGTTAAGAAAAGCTTAATTAAAAAATTGGGACTAAGTATTTTCACAAGTTTATATTTAGTGACCTCTATTCTCTGCCTGTACGATTGGTCGAATCATCAGTCCTAACTTCACCCCCAAGATACACACACATTGGCAAACATCCTTCCATATGGTCATTTGTCTCCCTTCCCCCAACATCACACAAGGAGTGTGGCTATTTTGCCTCATTTCTTGAGCTGCCATCTCCCACCATGTCTCCTCTCATTCATGTTCTACCTTGGAAACCTGCTAACCTTGTCCAGACCAATGACCAACTGTAGCAGTCACAAGAAAAGGAATGCTGCTTTATGGGTGGATGAACAGGCTTCCCTCATCACTGGTCCTTCATCATTTCCCGAATCACCACTGGGAACATGCATCTTCTTACAGTATGTTCTCTTGTGGATTTTGTATATTTGTCATCAATTATGCATAAAGTACACTCTGAATAGCTGCTTTTCTGGAACATTGATAATAAAACCCACATGTATAAACCGCCGGGACCAGCCCCTAAACCTCTCCTGTCTGGCTTGCTCTAAACAGCCTACCAGCATAATCCACCACTACCAGCACCACTTTAATCTCCACCATCAACACTGACCACCACTAACGCACTCCAGGCGTTTTATGTTTTTGTATGAAACTTTTATTGTCCCAAGATCACTTTTTAAAAATTTTTATTGGTGTATAGTTAATTTACAATGTTGTGTTAGTTTCAGGTATACAACAAAGTGAATCCGTTTTACATATACATATATCCACTGTTTTTTAGATTCTTTTCCCATATAGGTCATTACAGAGACTCCAGGCATTTTAAACCCATGTTCTTTCACCTGTCAATGCTCAGCCTCCAGGATATTTCCACTCGTGTGTGGGTGTGGGGCATGGAAGAATGATGTATGTAGTGGGGAGGGACATGTTTCTAGGGCAGAAAGCACTGGGGAGCTCAAGACTTTGAGTCTTCGTGTCAGTTTCTCTGATGACATCAGTATAAAATTTCTTCCTGATGTATCAGGGCCAAGCAGCAAGAGTACTCCAGAGCATCCCTCCCTTCACTCTCTGTTTTGGCATCATTTTTCGCCCTCCTAACTGCTCCACAAGCAGAAAGGAAGGACGTGCAGTGGGAACCCTCCTAAGGGCAGCTTGATAAATGGACCTGCCACACAGCCTTATTCCCCAGGGCCACACTCCTCACAGCAGGTGGTCAGTGTCAGAGTGTTCTCATCTCATCACGGGACATAGCTAGTTGAACTGCTCTGCCAAAGCTTGGTTTCTTTGCCCACTTGGGTGCGATAAGGCTAGAGCCACAGGGAAGTTGGGCCAAGGATCCTGCTTCCAGCTGGGAAGATCTCAGGTCCTGAGAGTGATGGATAGGTGTCTGTTGCTGAGTGTGGTTCTGTTCTGGGTAGTGAGTGCTAAGGAGGGCTAGGGTATATTTCACAGTCGGTGATAGGCTGAATTCCAGCATGGTTCCATGATGTTTGCCACGTATTTCAACCCCATGATTATGATAAATTCAATGACAAAGAGGATTTTGCAAATATAATGAAGTTTACTAATCTTTGGGCCATAGATTCAGGAAATTACTTGTATGGACTTACATCTGACCTACAGGCTATGTGACAATAAATGGGTGTAGTTTCCAGTTGCTAAGTGTATGGTAATTCTTTACACAATGATAGAAAATAATACAGAGTGATGTCAGCAAGATGGTGGAATAGGAGAGTCCAGCTCTGATACCCTCACAGAAAAATCAGTTTTGTTAACTATCCCTGGACAGGAAGAGCTCTGTAGAACTTAGTAGTCCATCAGAGAGATTCTAGCATAGTTAGTCACATGAGCCTTTTATAAGGTGAGGTTTTCCATGCCTGGTGAAAGTACAGAAATTCAGAGTGATACAAAGCTTGAGGAAGATTCAGATTGAGAGTAATATTGTTGCTGTCTTTGAAGATCAAGAGGCCTTGTGGAGAGCAACTGAGACTCCCTCAAAGGGCTGACAAACAGCATGAAAAACGGACCTCTGTTCTACATTCACAGGTAACTGGATCCTTACAAAAACTTTAATGAGATGTCGATTCTTCTCAGAGCCTCTAGGTAATGTTCAGTCTGGCAAAACAACAACAAGAAAACAAAACAAAACAAAACAAAAAACTTTATTTAAGCCTTGTAAGACTCCTAGCAGAGAAGTCAGTTGACCTTGCATAAATATCTGACCTACAGAACTATATGATAATAAAAAGGTATAGTTTTTCAGCTTCTAAGTTTATGCTATTTGTTACACAGAAATAAATAGAAATAGACAATGACATCAGCAAGATGGTGGATCAGGAGATTCAGTCCTCATACCCCACAGAAACTTTGATTTTGACAAGCGTCCCTGGACAGGAATATCTCTGTGGAAACTTGGGAGTCCCGTATGGAGATTCCAGCACCCCACTCAAGCAAAAATATCCAAGAATAGACACATTAAACAGGGTAAGAACAGTTTAACTTCACTTGCATCATCCCTCTCCTGGGGAGGAAGATCTGAGTGCCAAGAGAGGCTCCCACAGCCCACAATTTCTCCCAAGGGGGAAAGTGAGAAAGGAGTGAGTGCCCATTTTCCCCAGCCTTGCAGCATGTTGCCAGAGTGCTCGCTTCTGTCTCCTCCCACTCATATCACTGAGAGGATCAGCATGGCTGAATAGTCTGGAGGGAGTGAGAAGAAGGGAAAAGGGGAGGGACCTCAAAAAACCACCTCTTGGATCTCACAACCTGGCTGCAGATCCTACTAACTGGCTGGCAGACTCCACCAAAAGGCCCGTGCATGAACACCACAGGACACCTTATCTGCAGTACCCACCAACTGGCCGAAATATGCCCCCAACACACCACACGTGCTCTCAAGTTGGTGCACTGAAAACTACCTTGAACAACTGTGCTATCAAACTGGATAAACTAGAAGCAATGCATAAATTCCCAGATACATATAACCTTCCAAGACAGAATCATGAGGAATTAGAATTTCTGGGCAAATCAATAACAGATAAAGAAATTGAAAAAGTAATCAAAAATCATCTACCAAAGAAAAGCCCAGGACCAGATGGCTTCACGAGTGAATTCTACCAAACATTTAAAGGAGAATTGACACCAATACTTCTCAAACTCTTCCAAAAAGTTTGAGAGCACCTCTAAACTTGTTTTACAAAGCCAGCATTACCCGGATACAAAGACACTATAAAAAAAGAAAATGACAGGCCAATATATCTGATGAACATAAATGCAAAAATCTTTGACAAAATACTAGCAGACTGAATTCAACAGCACATTAAAATGATCATACATCATGACCAAGTGGGATTTATCTCTGGAATGCAATGATGTTTCAACATATGCAAACCAATAAATGTGATACGTCACATTAATAGAATAAAGAACAAAAATCATATGACCATGTTAGTAGAGGCATTAAAAGCATTTGACAAATTTCAACACCCCTTCATGATAAAAATTCTCAATAAATTAGGTATACAAGAATTGTACCTCAACATAATGAAGGCCATATGCGAACAAGCCCACAGGTAACATCATACTCAGTGGTGAAAAGCTAAAAGCTTTTCCTGTAAGATCAGAAACAAAACAAGGAACAACTATACTCCAGTAAAAATTAATTAAAAGAAAAATAGAAGTAAAAAAAATAAAGAAACAAAGCAAGGCTTCCCACTCTCACCACTTTTATTCAATATAGTCCTAGCCAGAGTAATTAAGCAAAAAAATAAATAAATAAATAAAAGGCATTCAGACTGAAAAGGAAGAAGTAAAACTGTCTGTTTTCAGATGATACTATTTTATATATAAAAAAGCCCTAAAGACACCATGAAATCAATACTGCCTGGCCACCAGGTCCAAGTATTCAAAGGGTTTTCCTTGTGTGAGCTGCATGCAATGTCCTGTTGTGGTGGAGCCATAGCTGCTGCTGTGGCATGTTGGTGCACAGGGCTGGCCCCCAGACCAGATACAGTGCTCAGCTGCCATTTCTTCAGGGCACTGGTGCATGAAGCTGACCGCAGACCTGGCTGTAGGGCCTGGTTGTGACTGCTGCAGGGTGCTGGTTGGGGGGGGCTACTACTTGGCTGGCTGTGAGGCTTGACCAAGGTACAGGGATTGCTGAGACTCTTGGTGGGGCATGCCCACTGGTGCTAACATCTCCCATGTTGGAGGGAGAACTCCAAAATAGTATCCACCAGCACTGGCATTAGCAAGGTGTCTGAGATCACAAAAAAGGCTCTGACTGGTGTCTCAGTCCCTGGGGAGCATCCCAGCTGGTTCCATTGTCCTATCTTCAAGTTTGCTGTGTTTTTCTTCTGTCTGCTCAAATCTGCCTTTGTATTCTTCTAGTGAATTTTCATTTCAGATTTACACTTTTCAGTTCCAGAATTTCTTTCATTCTTTTTGTTTTCTATCTCTTTATTGATATTTTCATTTTGTTCATACACCATTTTCTTGATTTTCTCCATATCTTCCTTCAGTTATTTGAGTATCTTTTACACAGTTGTTTTAAGGCTTTTGTCTACTAGATCTGCAATTATGTCTTTCCAGGGAGAGTTTATGTTGTTTTATTCTTTTCCTTTGAATGGGCCATACACACACATACTTTCTTGTTTTTCTGTATGTCTTGTGATTTTTTTGTTGTTGAAAATTGGACATTTATTCTAATAATGTGGTAGTTCTGGAAATCATATTTTCCCACTTTCCCAGGGAAAGGGGAGTGAATCTGATTTCCAGATGGGTTTTTAAAAATTGTTTTTGTTTATTGTTTTTGTTTTTTGATTGTCCTAGGCTGTGTTTGTGCCAAAGATTTGCCTGCGATGTAAACTTAAAGTCTTTTCAGATCTTTTCTGTCCAATGCCTTTCCTTTTGCTTCCTGGTCACTTTTTAATTTTTTAAAAAATGTTCCCTGCATATGTAATTGCTTTTGAAGTTCCTAGTCTTTGATGTCTGGCTCCCCCCAAACGAAGTGTGGTCCTATAAGTCTCCTGGAAGTCATTTTCAGCCAGAGGGTGAGAGGATTGCAGCAAGGTTAGGGAGGCACAACCATGGCTACCTGCCTCTTTGTCTGCACTTCTGTAGTCAAAAGCTGCAATCAGCAATCAGAGCACAGATTCCTGATATTTGGAGGACATGGTTCTTTCACCCATACTAGCCCTTACAAGCTGTGTCCAAGCTACCCCAGGAACATGTGCACAGCTGTCTGTCATAGGACTAAAGGTGAAGGATGGGTAGCTACTGCTGTCTAAAAGCTGAAACTGATCATAATTAACTTCAATTTACTATCCAAGCCTTCCCCTGGAAGTTGAAAGCCTTCAATGGACTCCACAGAGTTCTAAAATAGTTACATCAGACAGATTTTCCCCATGTAATTGTTGTCCAAGTGGAGAGAGAGATTCCTGGTGCTTCCTACCCAGCCATCTTCCCAGAATCCTTTCCCTGAGAGTCATATTGTATTAAGAAAATATCTGGCACAGATATAGAGATTATACAGCAAAGAAATATTCACAAAGGTCAAGAGACGGACTGGGAAGAAAAATTTAGTAGACAGACTGTGAATCCCTCTTTTAGACTAAAGAATTCACCCTTAGTCAAAGTTCTTGCAACATTAATCCTGAAGATGGAAGAGTGTCCTGCACATCCTGCCATGTATTGAACACTGATCTAAGGATATTCTAGAGTCTGCTCTACTTGATTTTCAAGCAGACTCTTGTGAAACTTGTAATTTATGGACAGCAACTACACTCAAAAACATGAGATAGTCACTTATTCTTACAGACACTGTCATAATTCTTACAGAGACTGTAATACTCAATAGCAGGTATTTAAGCAAGGAGATCCCAGACCCGATGGCATCCCTGCACTATTATAACCCACATTCATGTCAATGCCACATCAACTTCATGACCAAACTATGACTTAAGTGTGATGAATGGAGATATTAGATGCTATGTCAGAGTTTTGAGGTTTCTGTGAAGCTGCTAATGTGCATGGCACTGTACCCAGTTCTGTATAATTTCCAATAAATTGTTGCTGGAAAAAATCAATTGTGTTTTCTGAATTGATTAAGAATCTGAGTGTGAAATGCAGCCTGGTGGTTTTTCCTTAGGGTCCTTCTTTTGTTTTCCAACCTAAGTGGAACAAATTAAAATTTCCTCTATTAAGCCCACAGTTTGCTATAGAAACTTATTTACAGCTAGCAGGGTTTAGGGATCCTTATTACTTAATGGAATTCCTTCTTAAATACTTTTGGTTTGCCAAGAAGTTTTTGTTGTTGCTGATAGACAGGTTTTGAACCTCACAAAATAATATTTTCGTCCTTTGAGATCATCATATGATTTATTTCCTTTAGGATATTGATGTGATGTGAATGGATTGATAGATCTTCTAACGCTTACCATACTGGCATTTCAGGTATAATCTTGAAAGTTATCTATATGCATTATTTTGCCCTTTATTTTTAAATTCTGCAACTAACATTTTATTTGATACCTTGTATTTATAATTATAAATAGCTGATCAATAATTTTCTCTCTTTTACTATAATCATCTAAATGTGAGGTAAAATCATCTGGTTAACTTTGTTTCTATTTCTTAGAAAAATTTTCAAATAATATAGATGAACTATTCTTGAAAGATTAGTAGAACTCACATGTAAAGCCATCAGAACCTGTTTGGGGTTTTGTTTGTTTTGGTTTGGTTTTGTATTTTAAGGACAATCTTTCACTACTATTTCAAAACTTTAATATGATTGCTATATTTAAGAATCTTATTCTAGAGCCAATTTTGGAGCTTCTTAAAATTTTGCTTAGATGGCTTTAAGTAAGTGAACTAAAACAATGAGCCATAATCTTTAGCTGAGAAGCTTTATGTCCGTTTAAAAATTTACCATATGGTAAGAGAGGAGGGGTAGACAGAGAGTGAGACAAACCATTTGCCACATGGGATAAAGGCAAGTTACACATAAAAGGGAAAATGTGTTGACACCTGTTTTTAGGACCCTCATAGCTACCATCCAGTGCCATTTTGCTCTTTTTTATCAAAAACGTCCCACAAATTCACATAAAAACCCACCCCAGGAGATGCTTATTTATCACTCATATCCACAGGGATTGGCCTACACCGTGTCTGCTAGGAGAAGCCCACCTTGCAGGGAGAGGCAAACTAAAGTCCAGGCGGTCCCAACCCTGATTATTGATTCATCTCCCAGCTGTCATGGGTCACAAACCCTTTCCAACCTACTCTGGCCAAACAGGAGGACACTGAGAGCACCCCTTCCCCACTGGCTTTTCTTACACCATTTCCTCAAGTTTCCCTGCCACCCCCAGAAACAGAAAAGGACAAGTTTGGAGGAGTGTCATTCCTGAAGGTTTCCTGGAAAGAAAATTCCCAAAGCAGCCCAGTCATGCCCCAGAATCACTGGGCAGTGACCCCAGAGGAGGGAAACTGAGTGTTCTCTGCTCACACTTGAGGACGCAAAGAGGAAAAGGTGCTCTGTGGCCAACGGTTCGCTGCTTGGCCTTCATGTGAGGCTAAAGCTCCGGAGCCTGGCCCTGCTTGCAGGACGTCAATTCCTGAGGTCCAAGGCCCTCAGCTCTGATGATGCTTGTTGGGGATGGGGTGGGAGTGGTAGTGAGCTGAGAGTAGCATTCGGGCTCCTCCCAACCCCTCCTCTGAAGGAGACGGTTTAGGAGAGAGTCAGAGAGGGTAGGCTGCAGCAAGATCTAAGCTGCTCTCAGACAAATCAGGAATCGGAGGCCTTGTCTGTGACCTTGACCCAGGCCACCAAAGAGCAGTCGACATTTAATATCCACATTCTGTATATGATCTTTTTTTGTGTGTGTGTGTGTGTTTTTCTTTTTTTTTTTATTTTACAAATTTAATCAGTTATACATATACATATGTTCCCATATCCCCTCCCTTTTGCGTCTCCCTCCCACCCTCCCTATCCCACCCCTCCAGGCGGTCACAAAGAACCGAGCTGATCTCCCTGTGCTATGCGGCTGCTTCCCACTAGCTATCTACCTTACGTTTCGTAGTGTATATATGTCCATGCCGCTCTTTCACTTTGTCACAGCTTACCCTTCCCCCTCCCCATATCCTCAAGTCCATGCTTTAGTAGGTCTGTGTCTTTATTCCTGTCTTACCCCTATGTTCTTGATGACATTTTTTTCCTTAAATTCCATATATATGTGTCAGCATACAGTATTTGTCTTTCTCTTTCTGACTTACTTCACTCTGTATGACAGACTCTAGGTCCATCCACCTCATTACAAATAGCTCAATTTCATTTCTTTTTATGGCTGAGTAATATTCCATTGTATATATGTGCCACATCTTCTTTACCCATTCATCCGATGATGGACACTTAGGTTGTTTCCATCTCTGGGCTATTGTAAATAGGGCTGCTATGAACATTTTGGTACATGTCTCTTTTTGAATTATGGTTTTCTCAGGGTATATGCCCAGTAGTGGGATGGCTGGGTCATATGGTAGTTCTATTTGTAGTTTTTTAAGGAACCTCCATACCGTTCTCCATAGTGGCTGTACCAATTCACATTCCCACCAGCAGTGCAAGAGTGTTCCCTTTTTTACACACCCTCTCCAGCATTTATTGTTTCTAGATTTTTTGATGATGGCCATTCTGACTGGTGTGAGATGATATCTCATTGTAGTTTTGATTTGCATTTCTCTAATGAGCAAAGATGTTGAGCATCCTTTCATGTGTTTGTTGGCTGTCTGTATATCTTCTGTGGAGAAATGTCTATTTAGGTCTTCTGCCCATTTTTGGATTGGGTTGTTTGTTTTTTTGCTATTGAGCTGCATGAGCTGCTTATAAATTTTGGAGATTAATCCTTTGTCAGTTGCTTCATTTGCAAATATTTTCTCCCATTCTGAGGGTTGTCTTTTGGTCTTGTTTATGGTTTCCTTTGCTGTGCAAAAGCTTTGAAGTTTCATTAGGTCCCATGTGTTTATTTTTGTCTTTATTTCCATTTCTCTAGGAGGTGGGTCAAAAAGGATCTTGCTGTGATTTATGTCATAGAGTGTTCTGCCTATGTTTTCCTCTAGGAGTTTGATAGTGTCTGGCCTTACATTTAGGTCTTTAATCCATTTTGAGCTTATTTTTGTGTATGGTGTTAGGGAGTGATCTAATCTCATACTTTTACATGTCCCTGTCCAGTTTTCCCAGCACCACTTATTGAAGAGACTGTCCTTTCTCCACTGTACATTCCTGCCTCCTTTATCAAAGATAAGGTGACCATATGTGCGTGGGTTTATCTCTGGGCTTTCTATCCTGTTCCATTGATCTATCTTTCTGTTTTTGTGCCAGTACCATACTGTCTTGATTACTGTAGCTTTGTAGTATAGTCTGAAGTCAGGGAGCCTGATTCCTCCAGCTCCATTTTTCGTTCTCAAGATTGCTTTGGCTATTCGGGGTCTTTTGTGTTTCCATACAAATTGTGAAATTTTTTGTTCTAGTTCTGTGAAAAATGCCATTGGTAGTTTGATAGGTATTGCATTGAATCTGTAGATTGCTTTGGGTAGTAGAGTCATTTTCACAATGTTGATTCTTCCAATCCAAGAACATGGTACATCTCTCCATCTATTTGTATCATCTTTAATTTCTTTCATCAGTGTCTTATAATTTTCTGCATACAGGTCTTTTGTCTCCTTAGGTAGGTTTATTCCTAGATATTTTATTCTTTTTGTTGCAATGGTAAATGGGACTGTTTCCTTGATTTCACTTTCAGATTTTTCATCATTAGTATATAGGAATGCCAGAGATTTCTGTGCATTAATTTTGTATCCTGCAACTTTACCAAATTCATTGATTAGCTCTAGTAGTTTTTTGGTAGCATCTTTAGGATTCTATATGTATAGTATCATGTCATCTGCAAACAGTGACAGCTTTACTTCTTCTTTTCCCATTTGGATTCCTTTTATTTCCTTTTCTTCTCTGATTGCTGTGGCTAAAACTCCCAAAACTATGTTGAATAAGAGTGGTGAGAGTGGGCAACCTTGTCTTGTTCCTGATCTTAGTGGAAATGGTTTCAGTTTTTCACCATTGAGGATGATGCTGGCTGTGGGTTTGTCATATATGGCCTTTATTATGTTGAGGAAAGTTCCCTCTATGCCTACTTTCTGCAGGGTTTTTATCATAAATGGGTGTTGAATTTTGTCAAAAGCTTTCTCTGCATCTATTGAGATGATCATATGGTTTTTCTCCTTCAGTTTGTTAATATGGTGTATCACATTGATTGATTTGCGTATATTGAAGAATCCTTGCATTCCTGGAATAAAACCCACTTGATCATGGTGTATGATCCTTTTAATGTGCTGTTGGATTCTGTTTGTTAGTATTTTGTTGAGGATTTTTGCATCTATGTTCATCAGTGATATTGGCCTGTAGTTTTCTTTCTTTGTGACATCCTTGTCTGGTTTTGGTATCAAGGTGATGGTGGCCTCGTAGAATGAGTTTGGGAGTGTTCCTCCCTCTGCTATATTTTGGAAGAGTTTGAGAAGGATAGGTGTTAGCTCTTCTCTAAATGCTTGATAGAATTCGCCTGTGAAGCCATCTGGTCCTGGGCTTTGTTTGTTAGAAGATTTTTAATCACAGTTTCAATTTCAGTGCTTGTGATTGGTCTGTTCATATTTTCTATTTCTTCCTGATTCAGTCTTGGCAGGTTGTGCATTTCTAAGAATTTGTCCATTTCTTCCAGGTTGTCCATTTTATTGGCATAGAGTTGCTTATAGTAATCTCTCATGATCTTTTGTATTTCTGCAGTGTCAGTTGTTACTTCTCCTTTTTCATTTCTAATTCTATTGATTTGCGTCTTCTCCCTTTTTTTCTTGATGAGTCTGGCTAATGGTTTATCAATTTTGTTTATCTTCTCAAAGAACCAGCTTTTAGTTTTATTGATCTTTGCTATTGTTTCCTTCATTTCTTTTTCATTTATTTCTGATCTGATTTTTATGATTTCTTTCCTTCTGCTAACTTTGGGATGTTTTTGTTCTTCTTTCTCTAATTGCTTTAGGTGCAAGGTTAGGTTGTTTATTCGAGATGTTTCCTGTTTCCTAAGGTGGGATTGTATTGCCATAAACTTCCCTCTTAGAACTGCTTTTGCTGCATCCCATAGGTTTTGGGTCGTCGTGTCTCCATTGTCATTTGTTTCTAGGTATTTTTAAATTTCCTCTTTGATTTCTTCAGTGATCACTTCATTATTAAGTAGTGTATTGTTTAGCCTCCATGTGTTTGTATGTTTTACAGCTCTTTTCCTGTAATTGATATCTAGTCTCATAGCATTGTGGTCGGAAAAGATACTTGATACAATTTCAATTTTCTTAAATTTACCAAGGCTTGATTTGTGACCCAAGATATGATCTATCCTGGAGAATGTTCCATGAGCACTTGAGAAAAATGTGTATTCTGTTGTTTTTGGATGGAATGTCCTATAAATATCAATTAAGTCCATCTTGTTTAATGTATCATTTAAAGCTTGTGTTTCCTTATTTATTTTCATTTTGGATGACCTGTCCATTGGTGAAAGTGGGGTGTTAAAGTCCCCTACTATGATTGTGTTACTGTCGATTTCTCCTTTTATGGCTGTTAATATTTCCCTTATGTATTGAGGTGCTCCTATGTTTGGTGCATAAATATTTACAATTGTTATATCTTCTTCTTGGATTGATCCCTTGATCATTATGTAGTGTCCTTCTTTGTCTCTTCTAGTAGTCTTTATTTTAAAGTCTATTTTGTCTGATATGAGAATTGCTACTCCAGCTTTCTTTTGGTTTCCATTTGCATGGAATATCTTTTTCCATCCCCTTACTTTCAGTCTGTATGTGTCTCTAGGTCTGAAGTGGGTCTCTTGTAGACAGCATATATATGGGTCTTGTTTTTGTATCCATTCAGCCAGTCTGTGTCTTTTGGTGGGAGCATTTAGTCCATTTACATTTAATGTAATTATTGATATGTATGTTCCTATTCCCATTTTCTTTTTCTTTTTTTTTTTTTTTTTTGCTGTACGCGGGCCTCTCACTGCTGTGGCCTCTCCCGTTGCGGAGCACAGGCTCCGGACACACAGGCTCCGTGGCCATGGCTCGCGGGCCCAGCTGCTCCGCGGCATGTGGGATCTTCCGGGATCGGGGCACGAACCCGTGTCCCCTGCATCGGCAGGCGGACTCTCAACCACTGCGCCACCAGGGAAGCCCCCCATTTTCTTAATTGTTTTGGGTTCGTTATTGTAGTTCTTTTCCTTCTGTTGTGTTTCTTGCCTAGAGAAGTTCCTTTAGCATTTGTTGTAAAGCTGGTTTGGTGGTGCTGAACTCTCTCAGCTTTTGCTTGTCTGTAAACGTTTTAATTTCTCCATCAAATCTGAATGAGATCTTTGCTGGGTAGAGTAATCTTGGTTGCAGGTTTTTCTCCTTCATCACTTTAATTATGTCCTGCCACTCCCTTCTGGCTTGTAGAGTTTCTGCTGAGAGATCAGCTGTTATCCTGATGGGGATTCCCTTGTGTGTTATTTGTTGTTTTTCCCTTGCTGCTTTTAATATGATTTCTTTGTGTTTAATTTTTGACAGTTTGATTAATATGTGTCTTGGTGTATTTCTCCTTGGATTTATTCTGTATGGGACTCTCTGTGCCTCCTGGACTTGATTAACTATTTCCTTTCCCATATTAGGGAAGTTTTCAACTATAATCTCTTCAAATATTTTCTCAGTCCCTTTCTTTTTCTCTTCTTCTTCTGGAACCCCTATAATTCGAATGTTGGTGTGTTTAATGTTGTCCCAGAGGTCTCTGAGACTGTCCTCTGTTCTTTTCATTCTTTTTTCTTTATTTTGCTGTGCAGCAGTTATTTCCACTATTTTATCTTCCACCTCACTTATCCGTTCTTCTGCCTCAGTTATTCTGCTATTGATCCCATCTAGAGTATTTTTTATTTCATGTGTTGTGTTTTTAATCGATGCTTGATTCATCTTTAGTTCTTCTAGGTCCTTGTTAACTGTTTCTTGCATTTTGTCTATTCTATTTCCAAGATTTTGGATCATCTTTACCATCATTATTCTGAATTCTTTTTCAGGTAGACTGCCTATTACCTCTTCATTTGTTAGGTCTGGTGGGTTTTTATCTTGCTCCTTCTCCTGCTGTGTGTTTTTCTGTCTTCTCATTTTGCTTATGTTACTCTGTTTGGGGTCTCCTTTTTGTAGGCTGCAGGTTCGTAGTTCCCGTTGTTTTTGGTGTCTGTCCCCAGTGGCTAAGGTTGGTTTAGTGGGTTGTGTAGGCTTCTTGGTGGAGGGGACTACTGCCTGTGTTCTGGTGGATGAGGCTGGATCTTGTCTTTCTGGTGGGCAGGTCCACGTCTGGTGGTGTGTTTTGGGGTGTCTGCGGACTTTTTATGATTTGAGGCAGCCTCTCTGCTAATGGGTGGCGTTGTGTTCCTGTCTTGCTAGTTGTTTGGCATAGGGTGTCCAGCACTGTAGCTTGCTGGTCGATGAGTGAAGCTGAGTGCTGGTGTTGAGATGGAGATCTCTGGAAGATTTTCGCCGTTTGATATTATGTGGAGCTGGGAGGTCTCTTGTGGACCAGTGTCCTGAAGTTGGCTCTCCCACCTCAGAGGCACAGCACTGACTCCTGGCTCCTCAATTTGGGATGATTTGTTGTCTATTCATGTATTCCACAGATGCAGGGTACATCAAGTTGATTGTGGAGCTTTAATCCGCTGCTTCTGAGGCTGCTGGGAGAGGTTTCCCTTTCTCTTCTTTGTTCTCACAGCTCCTGGGTCTCAGCTTTGGATTTGGCCCCGCCTCTGCGTGTAGGTCGCTGGAGGGCGTCTGTTCTTCGCTCAGACAGGACAGGGTTAAAGGAGCAGCCTCTTCGGGGACTCTGGCTCACTCAGGCTGGGCGGGAGGGAGGGGCACGGAGTGCGGGGCGAGCCTGCAGCGGCAGAGGTCGGCGTGACGTTGCACCAGCCCGAGGCGCGCCGTGCGTTCTCCCAGGGAAGCCGCCCCTGGATCCCGGGACCCCGGCAGTGGCAGGCTGCACAGGCTCCCGGAAGGGCGGTGTGGACAGTGACCTGCGCTCGCACACAGGCTTCTTGGCAGCGGCAGCAGCAGCCCCAGCGTCCCACGCCCGTCTCTGGGCTCCGCGCTTTCAGCCGCGACTCGCGCCCGTCTCTGGAGCTCCTTTACGTGGCGCTCTTAATCCCCTCTCCTCGCGCACCAGGAAACCAAGAGGGAAGAAAAAGTCTCCTGCCTCTTCGGCAGCTCCAGAGTTTTCCCGGACTCCCTCCCGGCTAGCTGTGGCACATTAGCCCCCTTCAGGCTGAGTTCTCGCCGCCAGCCCCAGTCCTCTCCCTGCGCTCTGACCGAAGCCCGAGCCTCAGCTCCAGCGTCGCCCGCCCCGGCGGGGGAGCAGACAAGCCTCTCGGGCTGGTGAGTGCCGCTCGGCACCGCTCCTCTGTGCTGGAATCTCTCCGCTTTGCCCTACCCAGGTATGTGGGGAGTTTCTTGCCTTTTGGGAGGTCTGGGGTCTTCTGCCAGCGTTCAGTAGGTGTTCTGTAGGAGTTGTTCCACGTGTAGCTGTATTTCTGGTGTATCTGTGGGGAGGAAGGTGATCTCCGCGTCTCTGTATATGATCTTACTCCTGTAAAAGATGTGTATTAAAAAATTATGTATCTATATTTGTATATATCTCCATGTATGCATGCATACTCATCATGAGAAGTCCTGTACAATATACATGTAATTTTTAAAACATTAATCTCTAAGAAATTATTTGGGAGAGTTTTTTCAATAATTTTTCTTGAATAGTTTTAGACTTAACAAGGATGTTACTCATTTTCTCACCCAGTTTCCCGGACTGTTAACAGTTGACATCACATTGGTACTGTTGTCACAACTAATGAAAAAGTATGGATTCAATATTATTAACTAAACTCCATATTGTATTCAGATTTCCTTAGCTTCTTGCCTAATGTCCTTTTTTTTTTTTTTTCCTCTTCCAGGATTCTACATTTCTTTTACTCACCATGTCTCCCTATCCCCTCTGGACCCTTACAGTTTCTCAGAATCTCCCTGTTGTTTCTGTGATGTTCATAATTTTGAGGATTTCTGTGCAGATATTTTGCAGAAAGTCCCTTGTTTGTGGTTTGTCTGATGTTTCTCTCATGGTTAGGCTGGGGTTATGGATATGTGGGAGGAGAACACAGAGGCGCAGTGCCATTCTCAGTGCTTCGTATCAAAGGTGTATGCTGTTCACCTGCCTTATCGCTGTTGATATCAACCTTGATCACTGGACTGAGATACTGTTTGGCAGGCTACTCCAAGTAAAGTGACATTTTCCCCCTTTCCATAGTATGCCCTTGCAAAGCAAGTCACTGCGTAGCCCATTAAATCTGTTTTTAACTGTTCTTTTTAACTTATTTGTATTTTTCAAGTAATTTACAAGAGTTAAGATTTACATTGCTGGTGAGAGTATGTCTAAGAAGGCAGTTTTTCAAATAGAAAGGGCCTTGCACTGGTCCTGTCTCCAGAATCCTGGCTCATCCACTGTTCTCTTTAGTATAGCAAGATCTAACTAGACAAGCTTAAAGTAGGCTGGAATACTTGAGTTGGGTTTTCACTAGTGATGCTGACGGTGTTGTTCCTGATATTTAAAGACAAGGCTCTGGCTTAGGCTGTGCCCCACAAAGGCTAATCTAACTGGCCTTACCTTTTTTTAAAAAAAAAATAAATTTATTTATTTATTTATTTTTGGCTGCATTGGGTCTTCATTGCTGTGCATGGGCTTTTCTTTAGTCGTGGCGAGCAGGGGCTACTCTTCGTTGCAGTGCGCAGGCTTCTCATTGTAGTGGCTTCTCTTGTTGCAGAGCATGGGCTCTAGGAGCACGGGTTCAGTAGTTCTGGCTCACAGGCTCAGTAGTTGTGGCTCGCGGGCTTAGTTGCTCCATGGCATGTGAGATCTTCCCGGTCCAGGGCTCAAACCCGTGTCTCCTGCATTGGCAGGCAGATTCTTAACCACTGTGCCACCAGGGAAGCCCTGGCCTTACCTTTTATCTCTTATCTCGCCTCGACTTTAGGGGGAAAAAGGCCATGAAAAATATTTACACTTGACATTCTGAAAATAGAAATAGATATTTGGAAGATTTCCTTACAAGTTCAAAAAATTTTAACTAAATAAAAAATCACATGAAAATAAATTTTTTAGACTCTACAAGAGAAACAAAATATTATTGATACTTTGTTTTAATTTATGAAGGAGAAATGTACACTTATATTAAATAAGTAAAGTAAGATGATCATATTCTTCATTCTTTTTCTTTCTTTTTTTTTTTTTTTTTTTGCGGTACACGGGCCTCTCACTGCTGTGGCCTCTCCTGTTGCAGAGCACAGGCTCCAGATGCACAGGCTCAGCGACCATGGCTCACAGGCCCAGCCGCTCCGCAGCATGTGGGATCTTCCCGGCCTGGGGCACGAACCCGCGTCCCCTGCATCGGCAGGTGGACTCTCAACCACTGCGCCACCAGGGAAGCCCATATTCTTCATTCTTGCATCATGAGTGGTTAGGGAAAGAGAGTGAAGGAAAGGGGTAAAGACAGAGGAAATATAATACAAAGGGGAAAAGAATGAGAGGTAAAAAGGTCAGGAAAAACACACACAGAACTGGTGATAAATGTTTTAAAATGCACAGGGACAGAGATAATAAGATGGTGACACATTTCTAGTCATAATATAATAGAGCCATTTTTCACTAAAGAGAAGACATAAATCTTTCTACACCTAAAAACATATTAAACTCATTGTTCTTATAAAAGATCCTATTCCACTTTCTCAATTCTTCTCAAATTTCTTGGAAGAGTTGCCCATCCTCACTATTTCCTCCTGTCATAGTCCATTCATTCTTCAAACCACTGTAATGTGGTTTCTGTGCCACTTCTCCACTGAACCTGCTCTGCCAATAACATGCACGTTGTCATGGAAAACAGAGAATCATGCTTTTCTGTCCTGGTTCTCCACTTACTTCTATGACCATCACCCATGACTCTTTTATGGAGAGTGAACTTCACCCACTTTTTATTTTGGTGGTCTCTAGTGTCAATGACTTGTCCCCACCCTGTTCCGACCTCACTCACTAGACAACCTCTTTAAGTCTTATAAGCTAAGTTATCAGTAGCTTCTGAGTATGTATATAACATCTAAATCTGATGAGCCCACTTTTTCTGCCTTAGGCCTTGATACCTTTTTGGACTTGGAGGCCTCTCTGTCCATCCACCAGTTGGACACATTTTCCTGAGTTTTCCACTGACCCCACAAACTCCTGATGTATGAGGTGGTACCCATCCCATTCTTGGACACATTGCAGTCGCTTCTGAGTTGGTGGGATCAGAAACCAGGCAGCCAGGCAGCCAGAGGAATAGGGTGACTGTGAGGGATCAGGGTGGGATGATGATTTGCAGATGTGAACGAAGAAGAGAGATGAATCAAGGGTGAACTGAGAGGACTTGGTGTATGTTGGTGGGAAGGAGCTGGTTGCCAGGAGAGAAGTGAGGAGGGAAACTTGGAGTAGACAGGAGGACACAGCATGCTCTGCAGGAGCACGTGTGGAGGGATATGGGACCAGAGATGCCAGGAAGAGAAGGGTGAGGGGGCATCACTGAAAAGGAATCAGCAATTAGTGAGACTTCCAATGCAGTGGTTTTCCTCTCTATATATTGCAGAAATCTTGACCTTTACAGCAATAGCTCAAAACCTTGAAGTCCCCACGAATCAACTTCCAAGCTCTACACTTATCATAAGAGTCCAGTTGAGTGTGGTTGTAGCGCCATGTATCTGGAAGAGAAGGACACTGACACTCAGTGCCAGACAACAGTACCTGGAACCTTCCCCAGCCACCCCAAGCCTGGCCTGTAGACTAGGGACACATTCACCTCTCAGCGAGGGCTCCCTCAGACTGGAGCCCCTACCCAGTGTCAGGAGTTAGGCAACAGCTCAAGCCAGAAAAGCCTGGTTTAAGAGCATTACCTCTCACATTGAAAAAGTATATATCCGAAGTTCTGCATCCCGGGCCTTCTTCAGATGTGCAGTTACCCTTGCCTTGCAAACATTTGCCCTTCTTAAAAATACTGCAGACCTTACACAATGTGGCTGGAGCTGCAGAGAAGCAGACATGGAAGCTGAGGCTAGGGTTGAATGGGCTGAGACCAAGGTGTGTAAGACACATTAGAACGTAGGAGTTTAAGGACAAAGCGTGACTCTAAATATTTTCCTGCGTATAATTTGGGGTAAGAAAGATCCCCACTAGATTTTTTCCCTTGGATATTTAAGGAAATGGGGTCTTTGACCTGCGGATATCAAAATCCATTAATCATAAATAACTTTGTGCATACATTATGAGTGAATTGCATGGTATGTGAATAATATCTCACTAAAGCTGTTTTTTTTTTCAAAATAACCTTGAACAAGAATATGACACTTTACCTGCCAGGGGATATGGCAGATACTGGACAGTGAGATATAAGAGAAAAAAAAAGGTATGTGTTCTAACCAAGCAAGAGAAATTTCCAAACTTGCACCTAAACAGCACTAAGAGATTATGTCTCCTTAATTTTTGTTCCCTGGGAGCCTGGATGAACTCCCCATAGTAGCAGCTCTGTGCTCAGAAGCTCACTTAAGCTTTGGAGCAATTGTACAGAACACATTCAGTGCATCCCATATAGCCACCCTGGGCCAGGATCTTGGGGAAATGGATGGGGCATAAGGACTACACTGGCTTGAGGATGAGGAGGCAGATTTTAGTCTCCAAAAATTTCCTACCACAGCACCAAAAGTCATCCAAAGTACACACAAATATAAGTGAAAAGAGTACTGCAATAATATTGGTTCAAGATAAGCCTTTCAGGGACCTGTTCCTGGTAGATCATTGCCCCTTGGCTGTGTCTTTATAGAAAGTCTTGAGCAACCATTGGCTCTGCCTCTTAGGGCCATTCCAGCAAGCCACAAAACCTCCCATTGAGAAGAGGCCCCAGGGAGGGACTGACCCCACTCTGAGACCTTGGAAAGGAACCTGAACTCTTTCCCTGGTAGCAGTCGGGATGGGGACAGCAGAAAGAGGCCTCAGATCCTTGCTGGTCAGATTGTCCCAGAACCTCATCCTTGAGTTGTCCCCTCCCAAGCTGGTCAGATCACCATCCAGGTGCTGCTGCCCAGCCCACCTCCACGTCGTCACCCCCTGCCCAGCCACCACAGGGACTCACCCACTCCTCGGAAGAGCACGAAAGGCAAGACTCCCAGCAGCAGGAGCAGGGACTTGTCCATGTCAGCCTGGGATGGCGGGAAGAGGCAGAGGCGGCTGCAGCGGGGGGCAGGGTGTCCAGGAGTGTGGGGACAGACTGCTCTTGTGTGCAGCTGAGGGAAGCCGAGGAATCTGGACTGAGCTGCTCCTGGGCTGTGGGCAGAAGCTGCCTTTTACACACCTGCCGGTGGGTGTTTCACAGCCACGCAGGAAACGTTCCCACAGAACCAGCCCCCTTGGACACTTCCGAGGATAAATGTCCCAGGTGTCCCTCCTGATCCCTTGAGGCTGCCTCCTGATGAGTGGGGGACATGACACCTGACCAGATCTCTGGGCCCCTCAACAGTCCCTGACTCTTTACTCTCTGGACATCCCACTGCCCCAGGCCCAAGAACAAGAGCTTGTCATGTGGGCCAGGCTTTGCTAAGATAGCCATTTCCTCTGGGTCCAAAGTCCCCATGACCACCTCCCCTCCAGTCCCACAGCTCAAGCCAGTACCCAACCTGGGCTGATACAGCCTCAGGGCTCAGGACGCACTCATTGTAGGTGCAGCCTGTGCTGTTTGCTTTCCCTTCCCCCTCCCTATATTCGAGCTCATAATTGAGACCGCAGTGGGCCTCTCAATACTGAATCAGTGTTGCCAGTGCTGGGGGTAGTTATAACAGCAAACATTTACTTAGTATTTTCTATAAACCAGTATCCACATCTACTGCTATCATACATATCTAAATTAGGATATATCTTCAGCCTATCACAAATATATTAAATATACAGCAAATACTTCCAAAACAAAGAAGGAATAAAAGCACTATAGAGGACTAGTTTATTTTATAAAATATAAATCAATTCCTGCTATATTAATCTTATTTCTCTGGACTTCAAAGGAAGCAGATAATTTTTTTTATTTAAAATTTCGTTGCTCAAAGAAATACCTATGCCCTAATACCTCTGAAAGTACAATCCTGTAGTATCCTGAGTTTATTAATCATGTATAATAAAAAAATAGCCAATTCCCCAACCAGAGTATTCTTGCTTGGAAATCCAGCCAAAGGAAGGAGAAAGATCATGGAACAAGATCCCAATGTGCAGGCTGGGTGCTAGAGAAAACATTCCAGGTCACAGTGGCGGTCTCCCTTTTCCCTCTCTCCTTCTGCATCTAGGCAACCCTTTCATGGCAGAGACCTTGACAGTCACGTTCACCATTAGCCAGAAGCACTCCGCACAATGCATGGTACAGAGCGGATGCTCAGTAATATTTCTGACTAAACAAGAATAAGAGGACAAGTAAATGAATGCTTAGGATCTGCCAGCCCAGAAGGCAACTACGGGAGGAAGAGGGCCAAGAAACCCTACGCACCCACAGACTGAGAGTCCAGCTGTCTCCTACACTGTGGGAGGAGGGCTATGATGCGTGAGAACTCCCCTTCACCACCTTCAGAAGACAAAAATGATTCAGAGTAGATTCTGCAGGAGTGTGGGGTGCATGGATGAACGATGTCATTGTTACCCAGTCCCCACACTGAGGAACTGTGCTGAGGGACCCAGGGTCCTCTGTATGCTCAGCAGGTCACTCTAACATGATAGTGGAATTCCAGAGATGCACACGGTTCCCCAAGTCCCACATGCCCCCGTCATCACTATGCAAGAACAGAGGGTGAGGAAGGAGTAGAGAATGGAGGAAACAGGATATACACAAATTATTGGAGCTGCCAAGGAGCAGAATTCTTCTTTCATAGCGTTGTGCTGAAGATACTCTGTTCTGTGCAAACTTGAAGGATGTATTGATAATAATAGTGCATAGTACACAATGCGTAATGTGATACTGTAAAGAGCCACGTTATCACTGGGGAACCTGGGAAAAGAGAGTGAAAAGCAGAAAATAATGATGTGGTCAAATCTTCTCATGGAAGTTTATGCTCCTCAAACATCCTGATGATGTTTCCTAAGGGAAGGATAGTGGTGGTCATCATTATAAAGTCTACAAATTATACATGCTGTAGAGGGTGTGGAGAAAAGGGGACACTTCTACACTGTTGGTGGAGATGTAAATTGGTGCAGCCATAATGGAAGTTCCTTTAGTCTGGAGGAAGTCTGAAGGTTCCTTTAAAAAATTAAAAATAGGCTTGCTATATGATTCAGCAATCTTACTCCTAGGCACATATCAAGAACTCTAATTTGAAAATATACATGCACCCCAATGTTCATATCAGCACTATTTAAGATAGCCAAGACATGGAAGCAACCTAAATGTCCATCAACAGATGAATGGATAAAGATGTGGTATATATATTGGGTTGGCCAAAAAGTTCGTTTGGGTTTTTCCATAACATCTTACAGATATATATACACAATGGAAAGTTACTCAGCCAAAAAAACAGAATGAAACAATGTCATTTTCAGCAACATGGATGAACCTAGAGATTATTATGCCAAGTGAAGTAGCTCAGAAAGAGAAAGACAAATACCATATGACATTGCTTGTATGTGGAATCTAAAATATGACACAAATGAACTTATTTACGAAACAAAAATAGACTCAGACTTAGAAAACAAACTTATGCTTAACAAAGGGGAAATGGGGTGGGGGGATAAATTAGGAGTTTGGGAGTAGTGGATACAAACTACTATATATGAAATAAATAAACAACAAGGTCCTACTGTGTAGCACAGGGAACTATATTCAATATCCTGTAATAACCTATAATGGAAAAAATATGAAAAAGAATAGATGTATAACTGAATCACTTTGCTGTACACCAGAAACTAACGCAACATTGTAAATCAACTATACTTAAAAAAAAATAATGATTTAGGGGATGTGGGCCCACTGGAAAATGTCTGTGACAGCTATCTAATTATGCTAAAATAAAATGGAGATACTATATGACTAAAAGAGCTCCACTTGTATATCTGAACCTCACATAAATCATTGAGAAACATCGTGAGTTCAATCTAAACCAGAAAAGGCCATGACCTCCTCAGAGAAGAATATGCTGCCCCACATTCCCAGCTGGGCTTCCTTCAGCCACTCTTCCCCATAAAGTTTCTTAAACAGCATTCCATAATGTGTCTACATCAGGTTGCACTGGAAGACAACGGTCATTTTAAATGGTGGAGTTATGCTGGATGATACATCATATCCCTGAATGATGTATTGTGGAAGTATTCTCATTTTTCAGGAGAGGAGGCTTCAGAGGTTGATCAGGAATTGAGAGCTTGATAAAAGTCGTATATTAAATTTATCCTGAGCCCGTGAGACTTCCAAAGTTGGGAGAGGTATAATAATCACTTCTAATTCATGACTTTATTCCAAGCTTACATACTAAATTACCCCTTTCACTCCCCAGTGCTTCAGTCTAGGGAATAAATTATATGGTCAGTCTACTTAGAGGTCATCAGGCACAATCTCTCCCAGTGCAGGAACCTATACGTGGGCAGCAGCCAGACAGGGGGCGCCTAGAACCACCACAAGCTTCCAGGCCCACGCCAATCCCTATCAGATCTTTCAGTAATGTGTCTAGGCAGAAACCCAAGCCGGAAGTGCCCTGGCCAGAGCAGACTCAGAAATCAGATGAATCTGGGTTTGAAGACTCGTTCCAACCTCTACTGGCTATGAGACTCTGGCAAGTCATTCATCTACAGCCCTCAATTTCCCCATCAAG
Source organism: Mesoplodon densirostris (assembly GCF_025265405.1). Classification (NCBI taxonomy): domain Eukaryota; kingdom Metazoa; phylum Chordata; class Mammalia; order Artiodactyla; family Ziphiidae; genus Mesoplodon; species Mesoplodon densirostris. Next base: position 117,655,611 of record NC_082667.1, on the reverse strand, counting down.
GAAGTAGGGAATATAATAGCACTTAAGTCATTAGGTTATAGGTTCAATTCTTTACATTCATTTTCTTTTCAACTACTAACTAGAGAATCCAGTTAAGGAAAGTTTAATTAAAAAATTGGGACTAAGTATTTTCACAAGTTTATATTTAGTGACCTCTATTCTCTGCCTGTACGATTGGTCGAATCATCAGTCCTAACTTCACCCCCAAGACACACACACATTGGCAAACATCCTTCCATATGGTCATTTGTCTCCCTTCCCCCAACATCACACAAGGAGTGTGGCTATTTTGCCTCATTTCTTGAGCTGCCATCTCCCACCATGTCTCCTCTCATTCATGTTCTACCTTGGAAACCTGCTAACCTTGTCCAGACCAATGACCAACTGTAGCAGTCACAAGAAAAGGAATGCTGCTTTATGGGTGGATGAACAGGCTTCCCTCATCACTGGTCCTTCATCTTTTCCCAAATCACCACTGGAAACATGCATCTTCTTACAATACGTTCTCTTGTGGATTTTGTATATTTTTCACCAATTATGCAGAAAGTACACTCTGTTTGAATAGCTGCTTTTCTGGAACATTGATAATAAAACCCACATGTATAGGGCTTCCCTGGTGGCGCAGTGGTTGAGAGTCCGCCTGCCAATGCAGGGGACGCGGGTTCGTGCCCCGGTCCGGGAAGATCCCACATGCCGCGGAGCGGCTGGACCCGTGAGCCATGGCCGCTGGGCCTGCGCGTCCGGAGCCTGTGCTCCGCAACGAGAGAGGCCACAGCGGTGAGAGGCCCGCGTACCAAAAGAAAAAAAAAAAAAAACCCACATGTATAAACCACCTGGACCAGCCCCTAAACCTCTCCTGTCTAGCTTGCTGTAAACACCCCACCAGCATAATCCACCACTACCAGCACTTTAATTGCCATCATCAACACTGACCGCCACTAATGCACTCCAGGCATTTTATGTTTTTGTATGAAACTTTTATTGTCCCAAGATCACTTTTTAAAAATTTTTATTGGTGTATAGTTAATTTACAATGTTGTGTTAGTTTCAGGTATACAGCAAAGTGAATCCGTTTTACATATACATATATCCACTGTTTTTTAGATTCTTTTCCCAATATAGGTCATTACAGAGACTCCAGGCATTTTAAACCCATGTTCTTTCACCTGTCAATGCTCAGCCTCCAGGATATTTCCACTCGTGTGTGGGTGTGGAGCATGGAAGAATGATGTATGTAGTGGGGAGGGACATGGATCTAGGGCAGAAAGCACTGGGGAGCTCAAGACTTTGAGTCTTCGTGTCAGTTTCTCTGATGACATCAGTATAAAATTTCTTCCTGATGTATCAGGGCCAAGCAGCAAGAGTACTCCAGAGCATCCCTCCCTTCACTCTCTGTTTTGGCATCATTTTTCGCCCTCCTAACTGCTCCACAAGCAGAAAGGAAGGACGTGCAGTGGGAACCCTCCTAAGGGCAGCTTGATAAATGGACCTGCCACACAGCCTTATTCCCCAGGGCCACACTCCTCACAGCAGGTGGTCAGTGTCAGAGTGTTCTCATCTCATCACGGGATACAGCTAGTTGAACTGCTCTGCCAAAGCTTGGTACCTTCAGCCATTTGGGTGGGATTAGGCTATAGCCACAGGGAAGATGGGCCATGGAACCAGTCTCATACTGGAAAGATCTCACTTCTGAAGGTGATGTACAGGTTGCTGAGGATAAATGTGGTTCTTTCTGTTCTGCGTGATGAGTGCAACAATGGGCTAGAACATCTCTCACTGTCCAACCCACCTTGCAGGCAGTCAAGGAGATAGACTGCTTTTATTGCCTTGCCTTCCCAGAAATATAGAATAAATTCCGAACCTGCAGTTCCTTGTGTGTCCTGACTCCTGGATGCCCAATAAAAAGTTGTCATTCAAAGGAAGCCTTCTACCTTTTATTATATTTATATAAAATACATACTAAAAATTTTATATATCTCTTTATAATACTTCTATAGAGATAAAGAGACAGAGACAGACAGAGAGATAGAGACAAAAAGAGAAATTGTGTGTGTGGGGGGGTAGACAATGATTTCCTAGATATGACACCAAAAGCACAAGTGACCAAAGGACATGATCAAAATTTAAAATTTTGTAATTCAAAGGCACCACTAAAACAGTAAAAAGACCACACACTAGCCACAAAATGGACGAAAATGTTTGCAAGTCATATATTTATTACAAGAATTTTATCTAGAGTATATAAAGAACTCTTATAATTCAACAATAAAAAGATATATAACCCAGTTTTAAAATGGGCAAAGGATCTATACAGACATTTCCCCAATGAAAATATAGAAATGGCCAATAAGGTCACAAAAAGATTCTCAACGTCATTAGCCATCAGGGAAATCCGAATCAAAACCACAATGAGAGGGCTTCCCTGGTGGTGCAGTGGTTAAGAATCCGCCTGCCAATGCAGGGGACATGGGTTTGAGCCCTGGTCCGGGAAGATCCCACATGCCATGGAGCAACTAAGCCCGTGTGCCACAACTACTGAGCCTGCGCTCTAGAGCCTGCAAACCACAACTATTGAGCCCGCGTGCCACAACTACTGAAGCCCACGTGCCTCGATCCTGTGCTCTGTAATAAGAGAAGCCACCACAATGAGAAGCCTGTGCACCACAAAAAAGAGCAGCCCCCGCTCGCCACAACTAGAGAAAGCCATGCACAGCAACAAAGAACCAAAGCAGCCAAAAGTAAAAAGTAAAAAAAAAAAACCACAATGAGATACCACTTCATACCCATGAGGATGGCTATGACAAACAAGATAATAACAAGTTTTGCAAAGATGTGGAGAAACTGGAACCCTCATACCCTGCTGTTGGGAATGTAAAATGGGGCAGTCACTTTGGAAAACATTCTGGCAGTTCCTCAAAAGCTTAAGTATACCATATCACCCAGCAATTCCATACCAGAGGTATATACGCAAGAGACAGCAAAACTTAGGTCTACCCCAAAGCTTGTACCTAAACATTCATAACAGCATTATTCAAATAGCCAAAGAGTGAAAACAACCCAAATGTGTATCAGCTGGTAAATAGATAAATAAAATGTGGTATATCCTTAGAAGAATATTATTCAGTACTAAAAAGAAATGAAATACTGTTACATGCTACAACACTATAAGCCTTGAAAACATTATCCTAAGTGAAAAAAGCCAATCATAAAGGACCAGATATCATATGATTCCACTTACATGAAAAATCCACAATAGGCAAATCTATAAAGAAAGTAGCTTAGTAGTGGCTTAGGGCTGGCAGTGGAGGCGGTGGAGATGGAAAGACAGTTGTGATAAAAGGTGACAGCCCGTGGGTGCAGGATTTCTTGCTGGAGTGATGAAAATGTTCTAAAACCGATCACAGTGATGGTTGCACATCTTTGAATATACTGTTGAGAAGGAAGAAAATTTTCCTCTACCCTTCTAGGTTCTTTTGGCTGGTCTAAGAATTAAATTTACATGAGACAGAGTAATAGGACAAACTTAAAATTACTTTTGTATGTACAGGAACCCCACATACCTGAGAGATAAAAAGACAGAAAGCTAAAATAAGGTAGAGTATATATGCCATCCTGAAATAAGAAACGGGATAGGGGCCAGAGGCCCTCAAGGACAGAAGAGTAATTCACAGAACAATAAAAAGAACAGGAAACACTGAATCTATACCTACATACGTTTAGAGCAATTCCTCTTTTTTTTAAATTAATTTTTATTGGAGTATAGTTGCTTTATAGTGTTGTGTTAGTTTCTGCTGTACAGCAAAGTGAATCAGCTATACGTATATATGTATACCCTCTTTTTTGGATTTCCTTCCCATTTAGGTCATCACGGAGCATTGAGTAGAGTTCCCTGTGCTATACAGTAGGTTCTCATTAGTTATCTATTTTATACATAGTAGTGTATATATGTCAATCCCAATCTCCCAGCTCATCACACCTACCCTTCCTCCCTTGGTATCCATATGTTTGTTCTCTACATCTGTGTCTCTATTTCTGCTTTGCAAATAAGTTCATTTGTACCATTTTTCTAGATTCCACATATAAGTGACATTATACGATATTTGTTTTTCTCTTTCTGACTTAGCTCACTCTGTATGACAGTCTCTAGGTCCATCCACGTTACAGCAATTCCTCTTGAAGAAGATCTGAGGGCTGATTGAACAGCTATTGCACATAGAAGGACCACATAGAAACAGGTAGGAAAATGAAGACACGGTACCCATGAGACACCCCTCCCGCCCCAGATGCTACGACTTGCAGGAGGGAGGGATATTGCTGGAAGGGGCCCAAGTGAAGACTCGCCAACCCTAGGACAAAGCAAAGAAACAGCAATTTAAAGAACAGCTAGACTATATGGGAAGGAAATCCATTTATTTATCCTAGAGCTTCTGGTCTGGGAACTGCTGGAACCCTCTCCAAAGTTGGAGGCACCAGCCAGTGCATTGTTTGAGCCCTCACAGGCCTCCCCTCATCTAAGGCCCACTCCAACCCCAGCTGCCCCACCAAGAGGCCTCAGCCAGGGACTGCCCCCAGCCGGGGTCAGATGCCCTGCCTGAATTTGATCCTTCATATTTTCAATATCATGAAATCTATCCAAAAGTTCCTGAATCATGTGGGTTTTTTCCCTGGAGACAAGCAACAGAATTATATGCTTTGCTCTCTGTGAGTCAGTTGAACAACAGATGCACATGTTACTTTGAAAGACATAACATGATCGCTGGTCATGATAAGCCATCAGTTACCTACATAGTGATTTGGATTTGTGGACTGAAGGTCTAGTAGTAAGTTCATATTTTATGCAATTACTCACAGTTCATATACCGTGGTAATCAGAATTTGAACTATGTCATGGAGGGACTGGTATTATTTAACTAATGCATGGTAACTGAAATACGTGCATATTGGGTGTGTGCGAAGTGAGGACTACCTGCATTTATTTTCTTCACAGTTGCCTTCAGTTCATACCCATTCTTCCTACCTGAACCCACAACAATCTTCCTGAGTGAGGTAAGTCATCACCGCCTCCACCCCAAATAGCACCCTGACTTCTGCGTGGTCTCCATCTACCTTGCCCACCCTCCAGAGCATCCTGCGCATGAGCATCCATGTCTCTGCCTCAGTCCATGGTGGGGTGAAGTGAGGCAGGAAAAAGCTCAGGGGACTCAAGGCCTTGATTGTGTCAGGTCCTCAGAAGACATCATGAGGATACCATTAGCAACATATTGTGGCTATGTTGCTGGGAGAGTCTGGGAGACTCTGAGAGAGTCTGGGAGAACATTTCCCCAGACTCCCCTGAAAAACAAAAGTCTCATCAACTGAGGGTTTACTCTGAGAGCCTGTGGCACCCCCTGGAGTGGGGAGTGTGGTGGAAGAGCACTGAGCTTATCAAAAGACACTGATAGTGGACCTGCTATGCCAACAAGTGGCCCCTGCTTCCACCGAGAGCCAGTATAAGGTCAAAGCCCCAGGAGAGCTGGGCTTTGGAGCAGCAGCCTGCTTAGGGCACCTCTTTCCGAGGCCAGTGGACAGACTGCTAGGGCTGAGTGTGGCTCTGTCCTGTCTCCTGTGTGGTGAGTACTGGGTGGGTGGGAAGTCTTGTAAGCTGGTGACTCTGGTAACCTGGTAAGCTGGCTCAGCGGCTGGCCACCGAACGAAGGTTTGCCTCTTGAAAGCCATGTACTGCATTTTCATTATCTTTTTGTAAAATACATTCTTAAAAAATGAAACAAAACACAACAACAGAAAACTATAACAGAGTGATCAGCTCACCCCAGGTGTCCCTGGGACTTTACTGACTTTGGCACTGAAAGTCCCACATCATGGTAAACTCCCTTTTCTCAGGCAAATTTGGGATGGTTAAACATTTATGTACGTGATAATAAACCTGGAAGTATAGAGACTAAAATATTTATATTGATTAACTCTGGTTAATAGATTATTGTTTATTTTAATTTTATTATACATGACCTTATATACTTTTTTTTTTGAAGTCCAGAAAAGTGTGGCTATATTCACAGCATAGTAATGGTAGCAATACTTCCTATGGACAGTGCACTGTGAGAGTTAAAAGATATAATGCATACAAGAGTACTGCTTTTGATACCTGCAACTTACGATTATCATTGTTGTCTTATCATTGGCTGCATCACGGAAATATATAATGCTGAAAGCAGACACAATCACAAGGACTGGATACATTTTAGTGACATTCAACATCTTTGCACCTTTGAAATGCACCTTTGGGTGAAATATTTAAACATCAAGCATTGGTGGATGAAAAATGGGTACTTAGTGTGCCAGAATAAGATCACATATGCACTCTGCTTCTTATTCTAAAGATAATTCCACCACTCAGAATTATCTTAAGTCTTCTGTCGTTGCAGATGGACTTTCTCTGGTTCTCCATCACATGGATGAAGATGGGCACCCCATAGCAGCTGAGTTTCATATTACAGTTCTAATCACATTCAAAGAATTAGACTCTAAAATCCAGTAACAAATTGCCAGGAAAGAGAATTTTATTGACTCAACTTGGGTCAAGTGTCCACCACTGATCCAGTCAACCCACACCAGAGGAAAGTCTTCTAACGTCCACATGGTTTGCACCCTTGAGGAGATGTGTCTAAACCCACTCTCCCACCCAGCCTGTGGCATGTTTTCTGTGAATACAAAAACAAGCCATGGTGATCCGGAGACCATTATCAGGTGATAACCAAAAAATGCAGAAGGCTGCAAATAAGAAAAAGAGTTTATTTAGAGTTCTAAGAATTGCATTTTGGGAGGCACCGATTCGAATGGCAACTCAAATGTGCTCCAGGGGGAACAGAAAATAGTGGGGGCTTCTAAAGGCAAAAAAGATATTCCAGAGAAGTAACATAAGTTATCTTTACAGAACTACGATTGGTGCCGGCAGACTTTCAGTCACTTGCTGGCAGCACATTGGTTGCTGAGCTGTGGTCTCTAAGGAGTAGACAAGTTCCAGGTGGTCTCAGGATGGATGGGTCCAAAGTTTATGTTGGGTTTAGGGATGGCCGTGTGTAAGTTCCACTTCCTTAATAGCCTCCCACCTCCATCTTAGATCACTTTGACATAAGTGACTCCATTTTTTTTTTATTTAAGCCACTTATACTTAAGAGATTTGTGTTACAACACCTAGCCCACTCAACTAACCCATCATTTATGGACTCCCCTCACACTTCTACTGTTTTCAGCTTTCAAAGACTCTCCCTCCTCCTTTAGTTCCTGCCCCCAGAACACGCAGAATCACAAATGCAGCCTTCCACAGACGCTGCCTTTTTAAGCAGCAATCAATGTGACTGATGATTAGGGCCTGAAAAGGGAGAAGGTAGCCTTGGACCTAGTTATGCCCATCAATCTTCACCCCGATTTGGTTTCAGAAATTATCCCTGGGGCATCTCGCAATGAAGTAAAGGAAAGGGGGTCTGAAAACAGAATGAGTCTGAGGCTGTTTCTCATAGGGGACCCATATTCAGATCACAGAATCTTGGAGACTGTGGTGGTTGAAATGGATCCTAACTTAGCTTCATCCACCACATCAGGGCAAAAGCTGGGCCCTGTCTTTAGAACTTGTTGCAGAGAGGTGAGTCATGGCAGCATCTAAATTCCACAGCAACACTGAGTTTAAAGAGCTTCATAGGAACACAGAGGCTGCTACAACCCTGGTATCCATAGGAAATGGTGTCACCTGGAAAGGGACAGAGAAGAGGGTAAGTGAGGCCCCAGAACCCAGGCTGCAGGCCCATAGGTATGGGACCCAGCATATCCTGGTATGCAGCTCAGTAAATATTCCTAACGAAATCACAGGATCAATGCATCAACCAAATAATCAAGAATGAAGGGAAAATAGCACATTCTATGGAGGACTCGTGCTCTTGGTAGGGAGAATGTCTGTCTCCTGGGAATGAGATGCTGGAGGTAGGCCCCCCTAATGGGCTCTCTTATAATAGCTCTTCAAGCTCTGTATATTAGAGCTCAATCCATTCCCTCCACACAAGACAGGGCAGAGAGGATGAATAGAAATTGCCCTCTCCACCCTGACCATTTCTCCCCCAATCTATGTCCCTAGTTCCCCAAAACCCCATCACAGTCAGGTCCCACTCAGAAGAATTTCAGCAGCCCAGTTCCAGTTACCCTCAGGAACTAAACTCCCTACTTTGCTTACAGGTCACCATCCCAATTAATAGTGAGTGGCAGCCCAGTACCGCAACGAGATGAAAATGTTTCACTAGGTTAAGAAAAGAAAACCAACCCCTTTTCTATGCAGTTCCTATTCCCAGGGTTCCTGAGGGGACACTGCCCTGAGTCCTACAGGCACCCGGCCTTCTTCTTGGGGCCCAGGCTCTCATGGTGTCCCATGGAGGGTTCATACTATCCCCCCACCCTGAACACCCACTGCCAGCCCCTAACCTCTGGCAAAGGTCACCAGGAGACTTCTCAGGCCCCACCTACCTTCGTAGACCTTCCTCAGGAAGCAGTGCTGGCTGCCTTGAGTCTGGCAGAAGCTTTTCCCGCTCTCGCAAACCCCACTGGCATTGACTCGGTGACACTGGAAACATTCTAGAGCTGGAAAGTCAAAGCAGCACAATAAGGCTCTTCCGGCCTAGCATCCCGGTTGCTCAGGAGGGAGCACACTTGTGACCCAGGTTCGCCTGGACACTGACCAGCTCCCAGCGCCTGAGGAATGTGCTGAAAGCAGGTCATTTCTCCGTGCTTGGCTTACACCTGGAGGAGGCGTGTGTGCCTCTAGGCACAAGGTCTGCACCTGAGCACAGAGGGCTCTGCCTGTCCTCCCAGGGATGGGCTGTGCTGCTGGAGGAATGAGGTCAAGCCCTTCACTGCAGCTCCATTGACCCCACTTGCCAACTGATTATCACCCCAACACCATGGGGCACCATTGAAGATGTTCCATGTGAATGGCATCTGCAGGAGCAGAACAGGTGATGGTTGGAGTTGCGAAGGAGTCGGCACTGCCCACCCCTGCTCCGTCCTGGCTGCAGCTTCACAAAGCCTCCCCTCGCCCTCCTTCACAAAAAGCCCCACCCTCCACTCTCCCTTTCATCTGAGGAGTCGGGCTCTGAGGAGACCGCCAGGACTCAGCCTAAAAGGAGAGCTGAAGGGGGCAGGTAGGGGAGAGAAAGGACGCGTGGGAGGAGGGAGATGGGAAGTAAAAGAGAAGATTGGAAGTAAGGGAGTGAGGCAAGCCAGGGGGAGACTGAGGAGAGTAGGAGAGGAGGGGAGGAAGGAAGGGAGGAAGGGAGGGAGGGAGGGAGGGAGGCAGGGAGGGAGGGAGGGAGCTTCCGGACAAACACTTGCCCTGGAGCCTCCTCCTTGGGATGAGCACCCAGTGGTCCCTGCGCTCCCTGAGTTATTCACCAAACAATGAGCACCTGACATGTGGGAGGCACAATTCCAGGTGTTGGGAATTGAGTGCTGAAGGAGCAAGGAAACATGCATTCCACTTATTTAAACACTAAACAAATAAATGGGGAAAATGACTGACAATGAAAAAATAAGAAAGGTTATTCCAGGTCCTGGTGACTCGTGAAGACGGTGAGATGAAGGAAACATGGAGGAGACAGCGTGGGGAGTCCTTGGGGAGGCAGAAAAGCTTTCTCACGGGTGATTTAAGCTCAAACCTGAATGATTTTTTTTTTTTAAGCTGACTACATAAACGGCTGGGAGAAGTTGGGAAACTGGTTCCAGGAAGATCCACAGGCAAGTGCACAGAAAGATTCTGAGACGGAATTAGCTTGGCCAGTTTGAGAAACAAAAAGAGCAGCACAGGTAAAGTGGAAAAGGGTGAGAATGTTATAAAGTGGGACTGAAGAGGTCGGTAGAGACCAGACCATAAGCACGTATCCACTTAGACCCGCAGTGTTGTACATGGTATCCACGGGACTTACATGGCTGTTGAGCCTGTGAAATGCGGGTAGTCCAAACAGATGGGCTGTAGGTCAATTTCAAACACTTAGCACACAAAAAATTTTTAATTGCTCATCAGTAACTTTGATGTTGATTACATGCTGAAATAATATTTTAGAAGTATTGGGTTAAATGAAGTGTACTATTAAAGTTAATTTTACACATTTCTTATATTTTTAATATGCCTACTAGAAGATTTAAAATAACATCTGTAGTTCAGTTTATATCTTATTTGGACAAGACAGTTTAGGCCATTGTAAGAACTGGGATTTTATTCAAAGTTGGAGGAAGCCATCAGAGGTTTTTCAATAGAGAATGACATTAACTGATTTATGTTTTGCAGTTTCACTCTGGCAGCTGTGCAGACAATAGATTTTAAAGAAAGAGAGAGTAACAGAGGGCTAGGAAAGATGGTGGAAACTGGAAGGAAGCCACAAGTCAACTGAATCCGTGCAAAATGTGAGAAATTAAAGGTCAAGTATAAATGAAGTATTTATGTGGGAAACAGGCTGGGAAACCTACAGCAGAACAAATAGAAGGTCATTTCAATGTGCTTGCCATGGCCTCATCATTTTTTATGTAGTTTAAATCTGAAACTATACATTTTTTAATTTACTCACACATTTTATCTTGCAATAAAGCTTTTCACTGGAATGAACTTTGAAAAGTGCATACTCAATAGAAAACTGAGCACTCAATTCCTCTTCCTCTAAACTTAATGATGACTGTATAACTTGAACAGCCTGTCTGTCAATATTTACCATCGCCCCTGGGCCTGTGCTGTCCCTGATCCCATGAAAACCTCCTAAAGATACAAATCTCCTTAAGAATTTCAGTGGCTCTTTTGAAAGTTAGTAGTTATTTGAAGAAGACTCTGCCCTAGGATGATGTCACTTGTGCAGCTGCAACAGAGGCCTCACGTATCACTGACTGAAGCAGGTGTAATTCCCGTCTCCCTCCCCGTAGCCCTCAGCCTTCACCTCCACATGCTTGTGACTGCAACACTTGTGACTCTGACAGGGGGCTGTAGGACACACTCACTGTGCATACAGGGCAGCTGGAACAGTGGAGAGCAGATGCCCCTGGGAGCATCCCTCTCCCAAGAACAGATGGGGAATCGGTAGATGAATACTCCAACTTTCTCACCGATGAGTTGGATCCTCTACACTGTCCTCCAGAATTTCCAGCAGGATGGATTCCATTTGCTCACCATGGTGTCCAGCTTATTAACTTCATTGCATATTCTGTCTGACTTCCCCACACCCCTCCTGGTATATCCTGGGATCACCTTCCAGACAAATGATTTTTACTCCTATCAGCTTCAGAGGGAAGCACAAGCCAGGGTGATGGATTTTCATTTAGATCAAATGTGTGTTCTTCTAAATTAATTGTTTATATTTTTTTATTCTGAGTCTTCTGGTGCTTTTACAAAACAAACAAAACATTGACTATTAAGAGGCTGATTCCGTTTGCTGAAGAAGGACATTGGAAACAAATGATACCTGTTAATGCCAATGATCATTCCAGTTTTCAATCAATCATGGAATCAAATAAAAGTTATGAAAGTATATTCTGTAGAAGGTAAAACACCTGACTTTTTGTGAATGCTATAATAAATTTAATTTAAAAGTCCACATAGAACATAAAATCATTTCTTTCTACTGTGAAAGAATAAATACAAATGCTGGTAGAATATAATATTGCAGAAAAAAAAAAGTTTTTACTTAATTGAGACCCAGAGAGCAAAAAATGCCCTTATAGTTAGTTTTGATTCACAAGTAATTCTGAATTGTGTCCTAACTGTGTCCAAACCAGATAGTATATGACTATAAATAAATATATATGTAAATACTTTATATATTTTAATGTTATATATTATAATGTTAAAATATATAATATATATAACATATAGAATGTTATATTATGAATTATATATATGAAAAAATATATTTTATATATTATATATGTATGTGCACATACACACCCACAGGTAAAATAACTGAACTGTAAAAGTTTTGTGATGTGGAATAAAAAATAGTCTTTAGCAAAATTTCTCCCTGCTCCTTGTCATCAAGCAGATCTGAAAATGGTTTAGCTTCTAAGGAACTACATTGTGATTCAATCTAAGTGTGCTACAACAGTAATGAACATTTTGTAAAAGGTCCTGCAAATATCAGTTGCATTTTGGTCAGGTAGTAGATTTTCTGACTCCATTTTTTGATGTTTCACAGCTGGCAGCCTTGAAGTCTCTCCCCTGTGCCCCACATCTGGGCCTCAGGAGCCCCCTCCTTTACCACTGGTGGGAGTTTCAAACCATGCAAGCCCCTACCTGAATGCAGGAACCCTTGCCCTGTCTGTCCCCCTCACCACCAAAGAAATTTGAGTCTCCTTTCTCTGCTCCCTCAAGCCATCTTAAGACACCTGGCAGTAAGCCCTGTTCTCCCGAGAAAGCCTCATTAGGTAAGTAATAAACCTTTTCATACTCTCCTGGTGCATATGTGACATCATCAGTCTTGACATCTGATCCAAGTTTGGGTAAAGGTCCATCCTGTTTCTACAGTATAACCCCAACAGTTTGAAATCTTAAAGTAGTCAACAAATGGAGTACCCAAGTATTTCAGCTTTCAAAAATATTTAACCAGTTGAAGTTATGAAAAACAGACTTTCAAGCAAAAAGATATTGAAATGTATTCCTACAAAAGCAGAATGCCCCAGATTAAATTGTAAAATGTATATGGTCATCTTATCTGTTGGACATTCTAATGTCAAGGCAAGCAGACAAAGAGTCAAAGAGAGAGGCAGTGCCTGGAAACATAACCTGCCACTCACCCAGGTTCTCCTCAGTCCCCATTGCCCTCCTACATGCTCCCCAGAGTGCTCACCTTGCAGGAATCCCAGCAGTGAGGACAGGACCACCACCAGCAGCAGCAGGAGGCACTTACCCATCTCTGGATTTGGCCCCAGACCCAAAGATTTACAGAAGGCAGGACAGAACCACAGGCCTTGAGAGCCTCTGAGATACGGCTTTATAATTCCAGGCTGGGAGGAGCAGCCAATCGCAGCCCAGGCAAAGGGCTGTACTTCCCCAGACAAACAGCAAACAGGGTCCCTGAAGGAACTGGGGCCCTGCATTCCTTTCAGCATTATTGGCCCTGCTCACCTCCACTGGCCCTACTGAGGGAGCCAAGTTATGTAAGAAGAGCTGGCTCTTTTGTGTCTCCATTTCACAATTGTAAAATGGAAGACTAGAGTCTGACTTACATTGCCTACGGATTTGGGAATTCAATTGAGTTAGTGACGTTTTATAATCTAAGAGGTTTGCCATATTGAAAGGAACTACTGAAGTATGGTGTGAACAAAAATACTCCTATTAAAGATACTCTCTTATTAAAATAAGCCTAGGGAAATAAACACATGCTTAGACTTTGTAAAGGGAAGGCTGGACACAAATAGATTTTGGTGGTAGTGTTACCAACCAGGGTTCTTGGCCTCCTTAATCAAAAGAAATTGATCAGAGCCCAGACAAGAAATTCAGGCAAGGCTTTATTGGGGCCCCTGCTGCATCAGGGGAAAGTGAGAACTAGCAACAGGTTCCCTTATTCACTCGCTCACTCAGAGGAGGTGAACTGGTTCCTTACATGGGGTGAGGTAGGGGCGGGTCCAGGGATCAGGCTGGAGGGGTGGCTTAGGTGGTCTGCCCACCCCTTTTGTGGTGTTGTGTGCAGGGGGCATGCGTAGGACCCTGCTTTTGCTCCCGGCTCTTCAGAAGTGGCAGTTGTGCTTTTGGTCTCTTTGTATCTTGTTGTCCATAATCTGCCCCGACTGCACATGCACACAGTTATTTCTAGTCCCTTATAGTTTCTCTGTATTTGGTTGCTGGAGGAGACATTTGTCCAGGTGCAAGCACTAGCAAAGGGTCCTAGGTCCCAGGTCCCAGCCTGTCTCAGTATTATTGTCTCCTTTCTTGGAAATGAAGCACATCTGCATTTGTTTTTTCACGTTTTGGCAAACAGGAGCAAAATGGAGTATTTCTCCATTTCTCCATCTTCAAGATTTATACTACAAGCAACCCAGAGTTCTTGTCAGTTTTTCATCTCACTATTCCTTTTAAAATAAAATTTTCTTTTCTATTCTGGATGTTAGATTCCAGCCAGTGGAGAACTCTCTTTCCAGAATGGTGTCAGGAGATCTGCAGACCCATCCCCACCCTATCCAATGAAACAACTATAACTGGCAAAAGCTATTTTTAAAACAATCATTTTTAATCTCTGAAAAATGTCCTAAGGGCAGACAGAAAATCAAGAAACTTTTTTTTTTCAAGAAATGTACTAAATCTCAGTAGGAACAGTGAGAATCTGTGGCATCTGAACCATAACTTGCACAGGTCTGCATGAAAGAAATTCTACTCTGGGAAGGTATGGCCAAGAAAATGGGGCATTCTTTCCCCCAGCTCCCAGTGGAGGGACATGACATCTCACTGGGAGAGTCAGACCACTAGCATCCCTCAAGCATCATAGTTCCAAGTTGCAAAAGCTAAATTCCTGCAAGTATGGCCAAGATAAGTGTGTCCCTTCCTCCACCAACCATGCTCCCAACCAGAAAGCAGAGCCTCTAACCCAGGTGTGGCAGACTGATAATATTGGGTCCCAATTATCCTCTGCTATGGCAGAGATTCCATTTCAGGAGAGGCAAGACAAGAAGACCAAAGGCTACTCCCCCTGTGCAGTACCTTGCTTGGAAAGCAGGGATGTAGCTCTTGGCTAAGTAGGCCTCTGCCCCTCCACAAACTCTGGGCTTAGAGATTTTGCCAAGAGAGAGGGGCAGTCCATAGGAACTTAAGAATCTGAAGTTCTCCCCAGAAGAACAAACTTTATTCTAAACAGAGTGTGCGGACATTGAAGAATAAGGGCATCCTCAAAAACAATGCAGATTTTGGTGGTAAGCAATTAAAGAAGAGACTCTTATCTCCCTGCAAGCAACACGTTAAACTGTAGGTTAGCTAGTTTAACAGAGAGAACCAGAGAAAGAAACAGCTAAGAAAAATCCTACCGGGAGCAGAACAAATAGGAAAGACTGGCCTGAAAAGTGACCTTTGTAAAAGGGATCTGAAATTAATTGGATCAGACAATGAAGCTTTTCATGTCCTAAGTCATTGTTAATAGAGTCATCAGCCAGTTAGTCATGGAGCCCACAGTTTGGTGTGACACAAATAGAGGCAGACAATTTCACAGAGAATCAGGGAAAGAGATGGTCCCAAAGAGCCCTGGTAGGCCACTCTCATCCCAGGATGACAGTGACCATGCACCAGCCTGTGCCCTCTGAGGGGTGCCATCAAAGCTGTCACACTGCAGGGAAAATAGATTTCACTAAAATAGTCCAGCCAAGTCACTAAGCAAATAAACAGGAAAATGACAACAACAACAACAACAAGCCTGGGGAGGTAAGGTGAAAGAGCAGGAATCAATATCCAGAGTTACTACAATAGTTTACCTAAAGTGTTCAGTTTTCAACCCAAAATTATGAGACATGCAAAGAAACAGGAAAGTATGACCCATACACATTAAAAAAAAACAGGCAATAAAAACTGCCTTTGATTGGGGTGTGTGTCAGAGGAGTGGATGGGGAGATGGTCAAATTTTTATTATAAGATGTCTAAGTTCTGGAGATCTAATGTGTAACATGGTGACTATACTTAATAAAACTGTATTGTATATTTGAAACTTGCTAAGAGAGTAGATCTTAAGGGTTCTTACCACACACACACACACACACACACACATACACACACACAAGGATAACTTGTAAGATAGATGTTTTAATTAGCTTGGTTGTGGTAATCATTTCACAATGTATACATATATGAAATCATCATGTTGTAACTTTTAAATATACATAATTTTTATTATCAATTATACCGCAGTAAAGCTGGGGTAGGGGGTTTCAACGGAAAAAAATACACACAACCTAAAAGTTGAGAGTTATGTTTTATTCGGCAGAAATTTTTAGGACTTTAAGCCCAGGAGCCAACTGCTCTGAGGAGGTGTGGGGGGAGCCAGGATATATAGGAGTTTTGCAAGAAGGGCAGATAGTCTGAATGTCAAAAGATTATTGTTAATTAAAGAAAACCAGATATTGCAAATTAAGGAATTTAGCACTTTTCTGTAAATGGGAAGATGCAAGAGTCTGGGCTCACTGAAATCATTCCTTTGATATGCACCTCAGCTATCTGAGGCCAGTATCCTGTGTTTTCACATCCTGAGTTTCCTCAGGGCTCACCGTGGGGAGTGGCTGCAGTCTGATGGCGGCTAGATGGCAGGTATTCTTCTCCTTCCTGAGTTCCCTCAGTGCTCACCAGCTCACCAATGGTGGCTGCAATCTCTGTTGACTGTGACATCCTTTGTTTACTGATATGGCAGGAAATATAGCATTTCTCAGGGGAAAGAAACTTTCCATGAGACATCCTAGATGTCTCATTTAACAAATATAAAATTATATGATCGGTTCTATTTCTATGAGGAACCTTGATTGATACATCATACAGAAAGTTCAACAAATTCTTAGTAGGATGAACACAAGAGATTTACACCTAGGTATATCATAGTAAAAATGTTAAAAGGCAAAAAAACATCTTGTAAACAGCATGAAAAAAAATGACTCATGACATACAAGGGATTCCCTCAATAAGGTTAAAAGCTGACTTCTCTTTAGAAATAGTGGGGGCCAGAGAAGATGGGATGACAAATTTAAACTGCTGAAAGAAAAAACAAAACTGCAAATCAAGAATCCTACATTCACAAAATTCATCTTTCAAAAATGAAGGTGAAATAGAGACATTCCCAGATGGACAGCCAGTGCAGAGGGTAGGGGGTGGGAGGGTGGTAATCAGCATCCCATCCTCTGGGTTGTTCTCCAGACTAAGAGAGAGATTTCTACTGAATAATATATACTATATATAAAACGCATCCCAATGAAAGATGCTGAAAGAAAAAAAAAGCAGTTTTTTTGTCTCATACATATATTAGAAATGATTTTTAATGTGTTGTTGGGAAATAAATGTTCCCTGGATTCCTCACTGCTTCTATAAAAGGTCCAGACATGTATACAGTTGGCAGCTGGACATGTGTACAGTTTAAAGATAAAAAATGTTTGCTCTCACTCTCCTAGAAACATTTCACTTTTCGTGAACCATAAGAATTAGATCTCTAATTACTTGTTTACTTAATTGCTCTGATTCAGGAGAATAATAAGCAACAATCTTCCCTTATCTCTCTCAAAGTGTAACTGAGCAGAAACCTATGGGACCTTCCCAGGACAGGCCTTGTCCCCGTATCTTCTACTTTAGCTCTTCTCTGAAGTACCTAGATAATAGTATTTGATGCAAATTTCCTGAGCTGTTTTACAGATGTGAAAACCTCCCACCAAATGGAAGATGTGAACTACTTGATGACCATGAGCACATAGCTCCAGGCCTCCCAGAGCCTAAGGACTGATAAAGTTAACCCCCGTGACACCACCCTGTTCCCTCATCATCAGCCAATCAGAGAATTGTACAGGATCTGAACACCATACCCTGTGACCTCCTCTCCATTACCTGGCTTTTAAAAATGCTTTGCTGAAACCCTTCGGGGAGCGTGAAGCTTTTTGGGGCATGAGCCACCTTGTCTCCTTGCACGGCCTTGCAATAAACCTTTCTCTGCTCCAAACTCTGACATTTCAGTTTGTTTGACCTCACTGTGCGTCAGGCACATGAACCTTCATTAACAATTTTGGTGAGCCAGCCAGGAGTCTGTGCCCGTGGCTGGTCAACCCTGGCCTAGAGCAGCCCCTTCCCTGAGCCTCCAGCAGCTGTTGGAGCCCATTTCACTCCAGGGATCTTGGAGGGACTGTCCCCAACAGGCGTTGGCCTCCCATGGCACGAGGCTGTTGGAGCGGAGAAACATCTGGAGCTGTGGTCCACATTCAGTGTCATTGGGTGAGCTGCTCCAGCTTGCGCAGGCTGGGAATTCTCTCCACTCCATTTGGGCTGCTTCCCTGGTGGGAAGTGAGCCACTTGAGGGTAAGTCACTGTGGTGTGTACAACCAGGGACATAATCCCCCCTCAATTTGGGCTTTTCCTTTACAGGACAAGCCAATTTGTTTGATTGGGGTACCCTGTTGGAGAGGGGAATTGTTGTTGTACTCTACACGATTTGGGAACCAGTTCATTTGCTTTCTGAGAGCCAGGCTTACCCATTTGTTTGGAGGCCTCCGTTTGGGAGTGGAAGTGGAATTTTAGACTACACCTCTTCTGATTTTCTGTCTGTGTGACTGTAGCTTAGTTGTTTGTGTTTTTGTGTGTATCATTTTGGGGTGAGCCACTCATAGTCCATTCTTTCTGGCTATGCCTCGTCTGATTCTTTGTTTGTGGGACCATGAGTTTGTGGTTTATATGTGTGTTAGTACTTGCATTGGCCAGTTGAGATGTCTTTGGTGAATAATGGGGCTCATGTGTGACGACACCAGGGTATCCTTCCCTATTGCATAGGTTTCGCCTGTGGTGGAGTATTGGTTGAGATTTTCCCTTTTGAACTAGCCATGATCATTTGTTCAGCTTCATCTCCAATGGGACATTGGTTGGGGTTCTCCCCATTTGGACTGATGGGGCACTGGTTGGGAATCTTCCTTTTTTGGGGGGCTAGGGAACTGTGACCCTGAGAGACCAATTTGAATTGCTGTTTGCTTGATATTTGATAACACTGGCCGTGAATAATTAAGTATGGATGATCAGAGCTCTGTTCCATCTTATAGTCCCCAGCATACTTTTGTAAAACTAATAGATCTTCAGCTATGCTCCCTAAATGAAAGAAAATTCCTCAATACTCCCTGAGATCTGGAGTGCAAAGGCCCCTAATGGCTTGGCTATTATATCAAAGCGGATCTTTTGCAATTGCTTTTATCTTGTGGGTATGTGTGTGTCTGTGAATGAGTGTCTTGGTACCTGAGTCCAAATCCCTTTTTCTCTTCTTGGTTTTGCTGAAAGAGGGTCATGCAAAAGTGAGCAGATGATATGTATTATCATATTTGTTTCTTTAAACTGAGGTGGATATTTGGGAACAGGAAAAAAGAAAGCTCCCTGAAAATAACCCAAGATGGCTGGGTTTGGTGTAAGTAGTTAGAAGAGGAACTTGCATTTCTCTTCCTGTGCCTTTGAAATGTAAATGATTTACCTGGGTTCTCTGGAACTTATTTAATCAATCTGTGTTGCTTGGTACTGGAAAAAGGGATGCAGGAATAACATTCAAATTACTGGGAATGTTCCCTCAGCTAAACTTTAATTCATAAGCTTCATAAGTGTAGGAAGAAACTTACAGTAAAGTCTGTTAATTATAAAAGGGTGAAAGAGGTCCAACAGGGACAGGGACTTTTGGCTATGCATTTCATAGCCCAGTCTTCCCTAGACATCAGGCACAAAATTCAGAAAACAATTGCTGGTCCTCAGACTCTAATGAACGATTTGTTCCAATTGGCTTATTCAGTTTTCAATAATAGGGATATGCCCCCAAAAGGCTGAATGCACCCAGAGAAATATGCAAAAGGATACTGGTGCAACCTTTTTGGTCTTAACCTGAAAGATTGGAAACCTTAGCAACCATAAAGAGTATGTAATGGGGGGTGTCAGGGAAAAGGCAGGGGCACACTTTCCTGGAACACCTTTGTGCAAGATCAGTGGCCAGCTGTATTTATATTCCTTTCTGTTCATGCCTGATTGTCCCATCCCTTTAATGGGAAGAGATTTATTAACTAAGTTAGGGGCCACTGTTTCTTGAGGGGCAAGAAACATCACCAAATTGTTCTAACAGAATGCAGAAAGGAACAGATAAAATCTGAAGCTAAAATAGAAGGCTTAATAGACCCTGGAATGTGGAATATCAAGGTTCTGGGCTTGGCTGAAGATATCCAGCCAATGATTATTAAGTAAAAATGGTTATATATTGTCTAAATGTAAGGTACAAATTTCTTAAACCTAGGGAAGATCCCCAAAAGTGTTTGTGAATAGATTACCAAAATGGGAGGCCACTGGTCTAACTAAATGAATCATAGCTGATAATCAGAGCCTGATAGGAATTCTGGGGGGAGGCCTTCTCCCTAAGCTAAATGAAGAGCCACCCAATTCTTTGAAAAAAAAAAAAAAGAAAAACCAAACTGTCCTTGTTTTACAACTCTAGTCTTTACAGGACAAGAGGTGTGGCTCTAAAAATAAACCAATGCCCAGCAATGCTTGTACCATTCCCCAAAAGTTCCCTATTTATCTTAAGAGACTTGTAAGTATTAAACAAAGGGGAAACAAAGTCATCCTAGGAGAAACTTGCCTGTACCTTTGAGATGCAAATGTCCTATCTTGTCTTCTCAGGAACCTTCATCTCTGCCATCTTTTTAAAATGCAAATTTTGAAAAGAGGGAAAAGTAATTTAGAAATTGACTTGTCAAGGGTAAATAGAAATCCTAAGTGTCTTTTCTGTAAATATTTAGCCATCCAAGTGAGCTTGATTTGTTCCATCTGCCAGAAACCTAATTTTAATCCAACCTCTTTTGTAAACTGGTGGGTTTTACATTGCTCTACCTGACTCAGGGCTGAAATTTTGAAATGAGAACTGTGAGGTCTCTCCGTTTGTGTGTTTGTATGTGTCTTTGTCTTTGGATAACATTGCTGAGGTTAATTTGTAAATGAGATTGATTTAATTGGCTTAAAGAAAAGTAAGCACTTACAAATCAAACAATCCTAAATACAAGAGAGATTAAGCTAAATGAGTTTCAGGTTCACGTGAACTGGGAAATATTCAGTATTAAATTAATACCTGGTATTAATGTTTAAGATTGTTGATCTAATTAATATAGACATGTCTTTAGAGTCATCAACATTAAGTATAATAATTTCACTGCATCTAGGTTTAATAGAAGTTTAATGAAATCTTGTTATATCTGTTGCAAATTTGTCAGCAAGAAAAATAACTTGATATGATGAAACTTTAAAGTAAATGTAAACAAGATAAGAGCTTTTAGGTAAACTCTATAGGAATAATTATGTTTTGAAAATTATCTAAAATAGTCTCTCCAGATTTTGGTAACTATTACTTGCCTCTTGGTTTTCACTAGAAATTAAGGTTTATAAGAGTCAGGGATTCTAATTTAAATATGTAATTAAAGCCACTGGAAGTAATAAAACATTTCACTATACAGTAGGAAAGTGGGATATATGTTTTGAGTAAAAGGAGTTTTATGCATGGTCAGGCTGATATTAGATTAAACTTAATTGGGTAAATGGATTTTGATATTAAAAGTAGACTGGTGCAGGACTAGACTTGGTTCCTCTCTGCTAAGAGAACAATTTTACTTGGAATGCTGCTTTTGATGACAGATTGTGTGAACTTCCTTGCCTTTCAGTGATCTGTATTTGTTTTTAAATATTCACAGTGACCTATGATTCTGTCTGACAAAATGTTTTTTAAAAACTTTTTGATATTTTTGATGAACTTCCTATCAAATTCTAATTAAAGTTCTTTTGACTTAGCTAGCTTTGGGATGCTTCAGAGGGCCCCTGAGGCAACTCAGAAAAAGAATATATATATTAAAATGACTAGAATTGGTTGGTATGCTAAATTACATGGAAAGCATTGTCAAATGAGTGATAAGCCTCCTAAGATTATACAGTATGAATAAATGTTATTAATATAGGCATTCTAGAAATTATATAAAGTTTCTGAAATTCATATATGTCCTGGTATAATGCTATAATTTTAGTTGTTATCTTAAAATGTTGTGTGAAACAACTTGGATAAGCGTCTTTGCCAAGAAGGATTGTAATCAGATCTTTAACTTTGCCTTTTTAAGACCTTTATCATTCATATGCAGCTAAGCTGATGCTTTGCAAAACTGCCACTTCTTCAAGAAGAATCATAGAAAGGATGTTTTGACAAAAACAGGTTTCTGATAACTTTTAAATCATACTGCTAAACTAGGTAAGATATTTTAAAAGTCTAATGGAAACTCTGATTTCATAAAACTGTCAGTAAAAAGGATTAATTATATGGGACTGAATAAACTGCTGAATATGATTGCAATTTTTTGGTGTTGTCTGAAATATTACTGGCTTTTAATCTGTGTTTTTACTAAGGAGTTTAATATTCCCTGCCCAAGACTGATCAATTCCATTGCAAAATCACCCTTCATTGCTCCTGTACAGCAGGAAGTAGCCAAGGGTGGTCATTGCCCCTTTCCCCACAAGATTGTGGAATGGACATTGGCAGCTGGGAAATATAATAGGGAAGAACAAATCTGACTCCATATCAGATCTGTTTATTTTACTTTAAACTTTGTATTCTCTTGCTCTTGCTACAAGTTAATCACTAAAGTGATGTTGCCTATAGCTTAAAGTATACATAATGGCCCATCTCAGGGAACCATGCCCCATGCTTGAATGTTAAACTAGAATACCTTTGTTCAGCTCACAGGTAACATCCTGACCCAGCCCACCTCTGAATGGCTACAGGAAAGAAGAAATGAACATATCCCCTCCTGAGTCTGGCTGAAACCAGGAGATATTTGCAACAATTTATAACCTATATTGCCTTTTTTGTGTGGTTTCTTGAATTAACAAATGTGTGACTGAGCTGCTGATAAAATGATAATATATAGTTCCATATGAGATCAATGATTGTACTAATGTAATTCTAGATATGGGAAGAAGCAACAGGAGGGAATATTTTCCTGGACCATAAGAGACTGGTAAGGTAGGTGGTCCAGAGACTTTTGGCTTTAAGGCCTAGTCCAGTGTTAGCACACTGAGTGGTCTACCAATGAAATCTTCAGCAGACCTGGGAATGGGCATTCTTTGCACTATGGAACAAGATGGTCATGAAATTTCTGCAAAACCATGGTCAAATTCAGGATCATGAAGGGGCCCTGCCATCTTCCTCTCCATTGCAGCTGCTGACCTTCAACAGCCCCTGAAAGGAGTTCAGAGTGGAGATCAGGAATGAGGCACTCTCTGCGCTGGGAAAAACTGGCAGAACAGGCCTTCAGATAGATATTTTTAGATTTTATGAGCCCCAAATCTTGCATCTTCTCGTATCTAGAAAAGCATTAAAATCACTAATAGTGACATCTGCTTTGGCCATTGAGGAGAGAAATGCATCTGGAAGTAGAAATGAAGTAGCTGTGTCAGACTCAGACACCACCAGCCATTCTCAAAGCAGTGTCTGCCGGAATGTGGGTACCTCTGTCAAATTTACAATTAACCTCCTTATCTGAAAGTTTATCCCTTTTCTTGTTCAAAACGTGTTTTCCTCAAGATTGAGGAGTGTCAAAGAAAAGGGGGTAATTGTAACTGAGCAGGACCCTATGGGGCCTTCCCAGGACAGGCCTTTCCCCCATATCCTCTGCTTTAACTCCTCTCTGAAGTACCTGTATTTGATGAAAATTTCCTGAGTTGTTTTCCAGATGTGAACCCCCCACCAAATGGAAGATGTGAACTACTTGATGACCGTGAGCACATAGCCCCAGGCCTTCCCCCTCCTGTTGGAGTCTGGGGACTGATAAAGTTAACCCCTGGGACACCACCCTTTTCCCTCATCAGCAGCCAATCAGAGAATTGTGCAAGATCTGATCACATACCCTGTGACCCACTCCCCCACTAGGCTTTTAAAAATGCTTTGCCAAAAGCCTTCAGGGAGCTCGAGGCTTTTTAGGGCATGAGCCACCTCATCTCCTTGCATGGCCCTGCAATAAACCTTTCTCTGCTCCAAACTCCAACGCTTCAGTTTGTTTGACCTCACTGTGCGTTGGGCACATGAACTTGCATTAACAAAAGGGCCAAGTAGTTACTGCCTGAACTAGGCCCCTGCCTTAATCTCTCAAGGTGCCAGGAAAACTGGAACACTCTTACCCTTAGGCATTTACATTTCAGACAGGAATGAGGCCTGGAGACTTAGAGACACCTCTAGATTGAGAAAGCCAAGGACACATGATGGTCCCTGGAGACTTTTTATTTACTTAGCAGAAAGTTACAGTGAGAATCCAGGAAATCTCCAGGGAGCAAAAGTTTTTCTCCCTCCTTTCAGGAAGGGCTGAGGACAGCTGTCTCTCTCTTGTGTATAAATGGCCAAAAATCCATTTTCTCCCACTTTTGCCTGTGGACTGTGAAGCCACTTGTGTGGGAGAGTTTTCCACTTATCTTTTATTGCATCACCCCAAGAGTAAAGACTAGAGCAAAGGCGGGGGGGCACAAATTTATTGCTTACTGTGAGATAATTAATTTATAATTTATAATTAATTTATAATTAATAGCTCTGATGCAGAACATCTATGCACTTTCAGGATAAAATTAATAAAGATACATGTCAAGAGCCAAACATTTTAAAGTGTTGTTTTAGAAGTAAAATATTGTTTTTCTGTGTAAATGCAATACACTATACACTGGAATGTTGTGGGAAGTCATATATTATGGATGCAGTGATATTTTACTAACTAAAAATAAGTAAAACCTCCTATCATAAAGAATAACAACAACAACAAAATCTTGGCATTCACTGCAATGGAAACTGAACCATCATAAAGTTTAAGTGAGAAGAATTCCCTCAGAATTATTAAGGACCCACATCCGGGAAAGCCCACATTTGTGTTCCATTCAATCAGCATCCTTAGAATCATAGAGTAGGGAGAACACTTTGCCCATTCTCCTACCTTTATACCATTATCCATTAGACACAGTAGCTATGTGCTTAGGACCACAATACTGTTAGAGACCCACAAAAATGTTTTTAAAATCAGAAGAAAATAAATGAACATTTAAGTCAAAGAAAATATTTTAACATATAATATTCACAGATTCATCTTTATACCAGTGCAGTCATAAAGCATAACTTTAATGACTTTAATGGAGGAAGAGGCCCACAAAGGCAAAAGTCTTCTAGGACCCACAAAAGTCATCATGCAGCCCTACTTCAACAGCATCTACTCAGTTTATTCTTGTGTGTGTCCTAGAACGAAAGTCTGCATCAAATTAAGGTTTCTTCCTCCAAGGGCTGGAAAATGGGGGTCAAGCAAGTCCCATCATTATGGCCCCTTGAGAAGGTCATGAAATGAGGCCAGGGGAGGACTCAGCAGCTCCTCTGACCAGGCAGATGCAAGCTGGCAAAAGCAGGAGCACACTAACTCCTAGCTTTTCAGTCCAGATTTGTGTGCAGTGGACTCAAGGTAAAGTGTGGATTCCTTTGGGAGTGAGAAAGATGTGCTTATATTGGCAAATATAAACTTTATGGAAATTTTAATAAGATGCATTTCTTGGGACTCCCCTGGTGGTCTGGTGAGTAAGACTCCCAATGCAGGGAACCCAGGTCCGATCCCTAGTCAGTGAACTAGATCCTATATGCATGCTGCAACTAAGAAGTCCACATGCCACAACTAAAAGATCCTGCATGCTACAACGAAGATCCCGCATGCCACAACTAAGACCTGGTGCAGCCAAAATAAATAAGTACATAAATATTTTTTAAAAGATGCATTTCCCCTTCAAGAAAGCCATGTAGCTTGGATTTGGGGTATTTGCAGTAAACTGAATGATGGCCCTCAAAGATGTCCAAATTCTAATCCCTGGAACCAGCCAATGTTATCTCACAGCAAAGAGGGGCTTTGCAGATGTTGATTAAGGATCCTGAGATGGGGAGATTACATTGGATTAACTGGGTGGGTGCAGTGTAATCACAATTGTCCTTATAAGAAGAAGGCAGTAGATCAGAGTCAGTAGCAGGAGATGTGATGGTGGAAATGAGAAGCTGGAGTGATGTGGAGGGGCCACAAGCCAAGAATGCCAGTGGCCTCTAGTAGGTGAAAGAAGCAAGGAAGGGATTCTCCCTTGGAACCTCCAGAAAGATCCAGCTCATGTGGGCTTCAGTAGTTGTGGCATGTGGGCTCAGTATTTGTGGCTCATGGGCTCTAGAGTGCAGGCTCAGTAGTTGTGGCACAGGCTTAGTTGCTCCACAGCTTGTAGGATCTTCCCGGAGCAGAGTTCGATCCCGTGTCCCCCGCACTGTCAGGCAGATCCTTAACAACTGCGCCACCAGGCCCCGTAATTTGATTTTTGGCCCCATGAGATTTGTTTCAGACTTCAGAACACCAGAATGGTAAGGGAAATAATCTGTATTGTTCAAACGAGTAAGTTTGTGGTTTTGTTTTGTTTATTTACAGCAGCAATAGGAAACTAATACAGAACTTCTCAGCTTTAGGCTGAGAATCTATGACCATATTTACTCTCTTCCCAGAGGTAAGTGAAAGTTCACAAACACTCCATTCCTTCTGTACTTCTTCCCCTGATGTATAATCACAAAACCTTCTGGAGGAGAGAGTTTATTCTCTAAGGCTATTGTTACTTTCCACCTGGCCCAAGGCCTCAGGAAGACTCAATTACCTCTCAATAACAATGATTACTTTCAACTAAACATTAATGCAGGGCCAGCCACTGTGCCAAGAGCTTTAGAAGTGTGAACAAAGAAAGAACAAAGAGTGTCACTTATCATCCAGTTATACAAGGGTTAAATCTCAACAGTCTGCAGTTACCCACTGACAGAGCACCCTGAGGGGAATCCAAGAGGAAAAGACAGGATGAGGCGTTCTGTGCTTTGGATAAGAGGACCCCTAGCTAGTTAAGATGCATATCTCAGGAAGAATTTCAGTGACCCCAGATTCTTGCATCTTCCCATACATAGAAAAGGACCAAAAGCATTAACTTGAGATACCTGTTCTTTGTGATTAGAAAGAATAATCTTTTACCAAGGTGTGTGCTTGACTACACGTATTTCTCAGCTGAAATTCATGTATAGTTACTCCTCCCCTATGTCTTCGGAGCAGTTTCTCAGAGCTATTGAGAGGCTATCTCCTGGGCTATAGTCCTCGTAAATAAAACTTAAATTTACAACTCTATGTGTGTGCTTTTCTTTAAGTCAACATAAGCATTTTCCATTTGCTCCTTTTAACTTCCAATATGGTAGGTATTATTACTCCCATTTTGTGAATATGATAACTGAGGGTAAGCAATTTGTCCAGGTTCACACAGCTAGTAACTCCCACTCCACTACTGGCCTCCAAGTCTCTGTAACTCATCACCTGTGGGCCCCTGCCTTGGCCCAGTCCCAGAAGACTGTCCTCCACCAGGAATGCACAGTCCCTGGGGCATGTAACTATCTTAACAGAAATAGTTTTTCTATGGTCCCCATGCCCACACCTACCACTACCACAAATTTACTCAATCTAACCTTAATTAGAATTGGCTCTTTGTCAATGTCTTGGCTTTCTGAGAGGTTTCATTTGGGCCCCTTGAAACCGAGCAGGATCCTGTGGGGCTCCTGGGCACAAAAGCATTCTGTGTCACCTTTCCTGAGTTCCAAAGGACAGGGTCAAACATTTGATAATCAGGGAAGTGAGGAAATGCAGAGATAAGGGAGGAACAGTCAAAAAACAATAGTGCAGCCTTGGGGCAGGGCCCTAGTTCCTCCTCAAGGGATACACAACAATATCTTCCAGCTGTTTTGCAGATACTGAAACCCCCACCAGGTGGGAGAAGTTAACTGTGTGCTGTCAACAAGCACACAGACCCCAGACCCGGTTGGAATCAGAAGGTTGATGATTCTGACTCCCACTTACCTCCCCACCAGCCAATCAGAAGAGTGTCCGTGAGCTGGTCACGCCCTCTTTGAACCATTCCTATAAAACTCCTCAATCCCTCCTCCAAGTTGGGACGCACAGTTTTGAGGGCATTAGCCTGCCATGGTCCCCTTTGCCTGGCAAAGCAGTAAAGCTTTTCTACTTCACCCAACCTCTGTCTCCGAGATTTAATTCAGTGTTGGCGTACAGAGGCCGATTCAGCTTCACCCTCTTCTGGCCTCCATAAGCATATTGACTGAAGAAAACTACTTTATCAAGTGATTGTTCTAGTCTCCTGATTATGTGGCTTCTGAGGGGCTCAGGTAGGACAAGGGAGTAGACCCTGCCACTTAGCTCAGCCCTGAGGGAGTCAGTCTCCTGGAGCTTCTCCCTGCTTCTCGCTACAAGGAATCCAAGTCCAGGGACTCTCCCAGCTCCCAGTGGGTGTTTCAATCACATCTTATTCTTCTTGTTGGAGAGGAAGAGATCCCCACCCTGGGGTTATGAAGATGGCCAAATACACAAGTAACAGCTGGACAGGTGAGTGTGATAGCAGTTTATTAGTCATATAATGTGTCCCAATTACGTGGCAGGATCACAAACTAATGCACTAAACTCTTTTTATATTTTCCTCTTCCTCCTTCTCAAAATAGCTCTAATTTCTTCTAAGAGGTTTCTAGGATTTTTCATTTTCTGACCCCAGGGATGGTTTTTGGCAGGCACAAACAGAAGCTGTTTAGGACAACTTCCCTCCCTGGCTGTTTTATCTGGAAGCCTGAAATCTTTGACAGGTTTACCTGGTTGAGGAGGTTAAGGAGGTGGGAGGAGTGAATGCCTGGAGAGCAGTAAAGGAATCAATCGCTCCTCCCACTTCAGGCAGAGCATGAAGGAGGGCATGACATCAGAGGGGTATGGCTGAAGGTACACTCAGGTGGATCATCTCCACCAATTTCAGACGTGGCAGGATTCAGTTTGGGCCCCAAGCATGAAACAAAAACAGGGACCAAAGAGCCCAGCATGGGCATTTCTGAGGTAAATTTGGGCAAAAATTGATGAACATCCACTGATGTGTTTCTCTGCTTAAGACGCTCCTCACAAAGGATGAGGTGAGGATGTTAACGCAAGTTCAGATGACTGATGTACCGTGAGGCCAAACAAACTGAAACCCTGGAGTTTGGAGCAGAGAAAGGTTTATTGCAGGGCCATGCAAGGAGATGAGGTGGCTCATGCCCTAAAAAGCCTCGAGCTCCCCGAAGGGTTTTGGCAAAGCATTTTTTTTTTCTTTTTTGTGGTACGTGGGCCTCTTACTGTTGTGGCCTCTCCCGTTGCGGAGCACAGGCTCCGGACGCGCAGGCTCAGCGGCCATGGTTCATGGGCCCAGCCACTCTGTGGCATGTGGGATCTTCCCGGACCGAGGCATGAACCCGTGTCCCCTGCATCGGCAGATGAACCCTCAACCACTGCGCCACCAGTGAAGCCCAGCAAAGCATTCTTAAAAACCAGGTGAGGGAGGGGGGTTGCAGGGTGTGTGATCAGATCTTGCACAATTCTCTGATTGGCTGATGGTGAGGGAACAGGGTGGTGTCACAGGGGTTAACATTTTCAGTCCTTAGGCTCCAGGACGCCTGGGGCTATGTGCTCATGGTCATCAACTCGTTAACATCTTCCATTTGTTAGGGGGTTCACATCTGGAAAACAATTCAGGAAATTTGCATCAAATACTGTTATCTAGGTACTTCAGAAAGGAGCTAAAGCAGAGGATATAGGGGGAAGGCCCCATAGAGTCCTGCTCAGTTACAGGTAGAAGCCCCAAAATTAAGAGATGAAATTTTCTACCATTCAGGTAGGTGGTGCTTGGGTATCAGATTATAGTTGATTTTAAGAGAATGAGAAAATATAGAATTTCTTGGACATCAGAATATAGTGTCGGCTGAAGAAAAACACACAACCTAAAAGCTGTGTAATATTTTGTTTGGGGGGGTCTTCTTATAGCATGGGAAGACAGCCTCTCAGATAACTCTGAGTAGCTGTTCCAAAGAGGTAAGGGAGGAGCCAGGAAATAAAAGAGTTTTTGCTGAAAAAGAAATGAAGTCAAGCATCAAAAGATCCAAAACCAGACATCTCAAGTTTATTTTTTTTGCGCTTTTATATGTATGGGAAGATGCAAGAGTTAGGGTTCATTGAAATCATTCCTAGATATGCCTCCTATCTAGGGCCAGTATGCTGTTTTTCTCCATCCTGAATTCCTTTCAGGGTGCACCATCTGGGATGGCTTGAGAGACTGATGGATTCATGGCAAGAAACATTCTTTGTTTACTGAAATGGCAGGCAACACCTTTTTTTGTCTACAGTAGTAACAACAGTCCAAATGGAATGAATTTTCCTTGCTCCTTCACTCAATTCCCAGCACCTGCAATAGTGCCTCCCAAACGTCAGGTGCTCACTGTTTGGTGAATAACTCAGGGAGCGCAGGGACCACTGGGTGCTCATCCCAAGGAGGAGGCTCCAGGGCAAGTGTTTGTCCGGAATCTCCCTTCCTTCCCTCCTCCCTTCCTTCCCTCCCTCCCTTCCTCCCCTCCTCCCCTCCTCTCCTCAGTCTCCCCCTGGCTTGCCTCACTCCCTTACTTCCAATCTTCTCTTTTACTTCCCATCTCCCTCCTCCCACGCGTCCTTTCTCTCCCCTACCTGCCCCCTTCAGCTCTCCTTTTAGGCTGAGTCCTGGCGTTCTCCTCAGAGCCCGACTCCTCAGATGAAAGGGAGAGTGGAGGGTGGGGCTTTGTGTGAAGGAGGGCGAGGGGAGGCTTTGTGAAGCTGCAGCCAGGACGGAGCAGGGGTGGGCAGTGCCGACTCCTTCGCAACTCCAACCATCACCTGTTCTGCTCCTGCAGATGCCATTCACATGGAACATCTTCAATGGTGCCCCATGGTGTTGGGGTGATAATCAGTTGGCAAGTGGGGTCAATGGAGCTGCAGTGAAGGGCTTGACCTCATTCCTCCAGCAGCACAGCCCATCCCTGGGAGGACAGGCAGAGCCCTCTGTGCTCAGGTGCAGACCTTGTGCCTAGAGGCACACACGCCTCCTCCCAGGTGTAAGCCAAGCTCGGAGAAATGACCTGCTTTCAGCACATTCCTCAGGCGCTGGGAGCTGGTCAGCGTCCAGGCGAACCTGGGTCACATGTGTGCTCCCTCCTGAGCAGCCGGGATGCTGGGCCGGAGGAGTCTTATTATGCTGCTTTGACTTTCCAGCTCTAGAATGTTTCCAGTGTCACCGAGTCAATGCCAGTGGGGTTTGCGAGAGTGGGGAAAGCTTCTGCCAGACTCAAGGCAGCCAGCACTGCTTCCTGAGGAAGGTCTACGAAGGTAGGTGGGGCTTGAGAAGTCTCCTGGTGCCCTTTGCCAGAGGTTAGGGGCTGGCAGTGGGTGTTCAGGGTGGAGGGGTAGTATGAACCCTCCATGGGACACCATGAGAGCCTGGGCCCCAAGAAGAAGGCCGGGTGCCTGTAGGACTCAGGGCAGTGTCCCCTCAGGAACCCTGGGAATAGGAACTGCATAGAAAAGGGGTTGGTTTTCTTTTCTTAACCTAGTGAAACATTTTCATCTCGTTGCGGTACTGGGCTGCCACTCACTATTAATTGGGATGGTGACCTGTAAGCAAAGTAGGGAGTTTAGCTCCTGAGGGTAACTGGAACTGGGCTGCTGAAATTCTTCTGAGTGGGACCTGACTGTGATGGGGTTTTGGGGAACTAGGGACATAGATTGGGGGAGAAATGGTCAGGGTGGAGAGGGAAATTTCTATTCATCCTCTCTGCCCTGTCTTGTGTGGAGGGAATGGATTGAGCTCTAATATACAGAGCTTGCAGAGCTATTATAAGAGAGCCCATTAGGGGGGCCTACCTCCAGCATCTCATTCCCAGGAGACAGACATTCTCCCTACCAGAAGCATGAGTCCTCCATAGAATGTGCTGTTTCCTCTGAATTCTTGATTTGCTTTTTGATGCATTGATCCTGTGATTTCGTTCAGGAATATTTACTGAGCTACATACCAGGATATGCTGGGCCCCATACCCATGGGCCTGCAGCCTGGGTTCTGGGGCCTCACTTGCCCTCTTATCTGTCCCTTTCCAGGTGACACCATTTCCCATGGATACCAGGGTTGTAGCAGCCTATGTGTTCCTATGAAGCTCCTTAAACTCATCTTACTGTGGACTTTTTAAAATTGAGATATAGCTGATGTACAATATTATATAAGTTACAGGTGTAAAACATAGTGCTTCACAATTTTTCAAGGTTATACTCTATAGTTATAAAATTTTTATAGGATATTATAAAATATTGTCTAGATTCCCTGTATTGTACAATATATCCTTGTATCTTACTTATTTTATACGTAATAGTTTGCACCTCTTAATTCTTTACCTCTGTCTTGCCTTTCCCCCCATCCCTCTCCCCACTGGTAACCACTAGTTCTCCATATCTGTGAGACTGTCTCCTTTTTGTTTATTCACTAGTTTGTTTTGCTTTTTAGATTCCACATATAAGTGATATCATACAGTATTTGTCTTTCTCTGTCTTATTTCACTTAACATCATACCCTCCATGTCTATCCATATTGTTGGAAATGACAAAATTTCATTCTTTTTTATGGCTGAGTAGTACTCCATTGTGTGTGTGTGTGTGTGTGTGTGTGTGTGTGTGTGTGTGTATCTCACATATTCTTTATCCATTAATCTATTGATGGACACTTAGGTTGCTTTCATATCATGGCAATTGTAAACAATGCTGCTGTGAACATTGGGGTGCATGTACTTTTTCAAATTAGTTTTAGTTTTCAGATATATACCCAGGAGTGGAATTGCTGGACCACTATTTTTAGTTTTTTTGAGAAACCACCATACTGATATCTACAACAATTTATATTCCCACCAACAGAGTATGGGGGTTCCCTTTTCTCCACATCCTTCCCAACACTTGTTATTTGTGCTCTTTTTGATGATAGCCATTCTGACAGGTATGAGGTGACATCTCATTGTGGCTTTAATTTGCATTTCTCTGATTAACAATGTTGAGGATCTTTTCACATGCCTGTTGGCCAGTCATATGTCTTCTTTGGAAAAACTTCTGTTCCTGTCTTCTGCCCATTTTTTAATTAGGTTATTTGTATTTTTGATGTTGAGTTGTATGAGCTGTTAATAATTTTTTGATATTAGCCCCTTATCAGTCATATCATTTGCAAATATTTCCTCCTGTTCAGTAGGTTGTCTTTGCATTTTGTCAATGCTTTCCTTTGGTGTGCAAAAGCTTAAGCGTAATTAGGTCACATTTGTTTATTTTTGCTTTTATTTCCGTTGCTTTAGGAGACAGATCAAAAAAATATTGCTGTGATTATGTCTAAGACTGTTCTACCTATGTTTGCTTCTATGAGTTTTATGGTTTCAGGTCTTACATTTAGGTCTTTAATCCATTTTGAGGTTTTTTTTAATGGAAGGAGAAAATATTCTAATTTCATTCTTTTACAGGTAGCTGTCCAGTTTTCCCAGCAGAATTTATTGAAAAGACTGTCTCCTCTCCATTGTATATTCTTGTCTCCTTTGTCAAAGATTAATTGACCATAAGTGTATAGATTTATTTCTGGCCTCTCTATTCTGGTCCATTGATCTATTTGTCTGTTTCTTGCCACTACCATACTGTTTTGATTACTGTAGCTTTGTGGTATAGTCTGCAGCCCAGAAGCATGATTTCTCCAGCTCTGTTCTTCTTTCTCAAGACTGTTTTGGCTATTCAGGGTCTTTTGTGTTCCCATACAATTTTTAAATTATTTGTTCTATTTCCATGAAAAATGCCCTTGCTATTTTGATAGGGATTGCATTGAATCTGTGGATTGCCTTTAATAGTATGGTCATTTTAATAATATTAAACTATTCATGAACACAGTATATCTTTCCATCTATTTGTGTTGTCTTCAACTTCTTTCATCAGTTTCTTATAGCTTTTTGAGTGCAGGTCTTTTACCTGCTTAGGTAGATTTAGTTCTAGGTATTTTCTTCCTTTTTTTTTATATAGGTTTTTTTTTTTTTTGAAGATGTTGGAGGTAGGAGTTTTTATTAATTTATTTATTTTTGCTGTGTTGGGTCTTTGTTTCTGTGTGAGGGCTTTCTCTAGTTGTGGCAAGCGGGGGCCATTCTTCATCATGGTGCACAGGCCTCTCACTATCGCAGCCTCTCTTGTTGCGGAGAACAGGCTCCAGACATGCAGGCTCAGTAGTTGTGGCTCACGGGCTTAGTTGCTCCACGACGTGTGGGATCCTCCCAGATCAGGGCTCGAACCCGTGTCCCCTGCATTAGCAGGCAGATTTTCAACCACTGCACCACCAGGGAAGCCCTGTATTTTCTTCTTTTTGATGCAGTAGTAAATGGGATTGTTTCCTTAATTTCTCTTTCTGATAGTTCGTTGTTAGTGTATAGAAATGCAACAGATTTCTGTATATTAATTTTGTATCCTGCTACTTTATGGAATACATTGATGAGCTCTAATAGTTTTCTGGTGGCATCTTTAGAATTTTTTATGTATAGTATCATGTCATCTGCAAACGATGACAGTTTTACTTGTTCCTTTCCAATTTAGATTCCTTTTATTTCTTTTTCTTCTCTGATTGCTGTGGCTAGGACTTCCAATATAAGTTGAATAAAAATGGTGATGGTGGGCATCCTTGCCTTGTTCCTGATCTTAAGGGAAATGGCTCTCTGCTTTTCACCATTACGATAATAGCTGTGGGATTTTCATATATGGCCTTTATTATGTTTAGGTATTCTATGTGCACATTCTGGAGAATTTTTATTGTAAATGAATATTGAGTTTTGTCAAAAGCTTTTTCTGCATCTATTGAGAATATATAATTTTTATTCTTTAATTTGTTAATGTGTATCACATTGATTAATTTGTGAATATTGAAAAACACTTGCATTCCTGGGATAAATCCCACTTGATCATGGTGTATGATCCTTTTAATGTGTTGTTGAACTCAGTTTGCCAATATTTTGCTGAGGATTTTTACATCTATGTTTATCAGTAATATTGGCATCTAATTTTCTTTTTCTGTGATATCTTTATCTGGTTTTGGTCTCATAGAATGAGTTCAGAACTCTTCCTTCCTTTGCAAATTTTTGGAATAGTTTGAGAAGGATAGATGTTAACTCTTCTCTAAATGTTTTGTAGAATTCACCTGTGAAGCTGTCTGGTCCTCAAATTTTGTTTCTTGGGAGTTTATAATTTACTGATTCAATTACATTACTGGTAAATGATCTGTTTATATTTTCTATTTCTTCCTGGTTCAGTCTTGGGAGATTGCACATTTCTAAGAGTTTGTCTGCTTCTACTCAGCTATCTATTTTATTGGCATATGGTTGTTTATAGTAGTCTCTTACAATCTTTTGTATTTCGGTGGTGTTGGTTGTAACTTCCTTTTCCATTTCTTATGTGACTGATTTGGGCCCTCTTTTTTTCTTGATGAGTGGCTGAAGGTATATCAATTTTGTTTATATTTTCAAAGAAGCAACTCATAGTTTCATTGAACTTTTCTTTTTTTGACTATTTCATTTATTTCTGCTTTGATCTTCATGATTTCTTTCTTTATATTAATTTTTTTTTTTTTTTTTTTTTTTTTTTTTTTGCCTGTGTCGGGTCTTAGTTGCAGCATGCAGGATCTTCGTTGAAGTACATGGGATCTTTCATTGTGGCATGCGGGCTGCTCTCTAGTTGTAGCATGGGGGTTTTCTCTTCTCTAGGTGTGGTGTGTAGCTTCCAGGGCACATGGGCTCTGTTGTTGTTGTGCATGGGTTCCAGAGTGCATGGGCTCTGTAGTTTTGTGGCACACAGGCTCTCTAGTTGAGGCACATGAGCTCGGTAGTGTGGCACACAGGCTTAGTTGCCCCATGGCATGTGGGATCTTAGTTCCTTGACCAGGGATCGAACCCGCATCCCCTGCATTGGAAGACGGATTCTTTACCACTGGACCACCAGGGAAGTCCCTCTTTTTATTAACTTTGGGTTTTGTTTCTTTTTTCCAGTTCTTTAGTTGTAAGGTTAGATTGTTTATTTGAGATTTTTCTTGTTTCCTAAGGTAAGCCTGTATCACTATAAATGTCCCTCCTAGAACAATTTTTGCTGCATCTCATAGATTTTGGATCATTGTGTTTTCATTTTCATTTGTCTCCAGGTATTTTTAGGTTCCCCTTTGGTTTCTTCAGTGATCCATTGGTTGTTTAGTAGCATATAGTTTAGCCTTCATGTGTTTGTGATTTTTGCAGTTTTTTTCTTGTAATTGATTTCTAGTCTCATAGCACTGTGGTCAAGAAAGTTGCTTTATATGATTTCAATTTTCTTTAATCTACCTAGGCTTGTTTTGTGGCCTAGCATGTGATCTTTCCTGGAGAATGTTCCATGTGCACTTGAAAAGAATGTTTATTCTGCTGCTTTTAGGTGGAATGTTCTATACGTATCTATTAAGTTCAGCTGGTTTAATGTGTCCTTTAAGGCCAGAGTTTCCTTATTCATTCTCTGTCTGGATGATCTGTCCATTGTTGTGAGGTGTTAAAGTCCCCTACTATTATTGTGTTACTGCCAACTTCTCCCTTTATGTCTGTTAATATTTGCTTTATGTTTAAGTGCTCCTATGTTTGGGTGCATGTATATTTACCGTTGTTATATTTTCTGCTTGAATTGATCCCTTGATCCTTATATAATGTCCTCCTTTGTCTCTTGTAACAGTCTTTACCTTAAAATCCATTTTGTATGATGTAAGTGTTGCTATGCCAGCTTTCTTTTGATTTCCTCTTGCATGGAATACCTTTTTCTATCACCTCACTTTCCGTCTGTGTGTCTTTAGATCTGAGGTGTGTCTCTTGTAGGCAGCATATATACTGGTCTT
Source organism: Mesoplodon densirostris (assembly GCF_025265405.1). Lineage (NCBI taxonomy): Eukaryota > Metazoa > Chordata > Mammalia > Artiodactyla > Ziphiidae > Mesoplodon > Mesoplodon densirostris. Next base: position 117,619,034 of record NC_082667.1, on the reverse strand, counting down.
TTTGTATCCATTTAGCCACACTATGTCTTTTATTGGAGCATTTAGTCCATTTACATTTAAAGTAATTATTCATGTGTATATCTTATTGCCATTTTGTTAATTTTGAAGAGGAGGTGGTTTTTGTTTCTTCTTTTGTTCTCTTTCCTTGTGGTTTGATGACTGTCTTTAGTGTTATATTTGGATTCCTTTTTCTTTTTTGTCTATGTATCTATTATAGATTTTGGTTTGGGTTTACCATGAGGTTTTTATATAGCAACCTATATATTTATGTGATTGTTTTAAGTTGCTAATCTCTTTCAAATGCATTTTAACAACCCTGCATTTTTACTCTCCTCACCTCACAATTACTGTTTTTGACATCATATTTTACTTCTAATTGTTTTGTGTATCTCTTAACTGCTTATTGTGGATATAGAAGATTTTACTACTTTTGTCTTTTAACCTTTCTATTAGCTTTGTGTGTGGATGATTTCCTACCTTTACTGTATGCTTGCCTTTACTGATGAGCTTTCTCATTTCATATATTTATGTCTGTAATTGTAGCCTTCTCTTTCACTTAGAAAACTTCCTTTAACATTTCTTACAAAGCTGGTCTGGTGGTGCTAGACACTTAGCTTTGCTTGTCTGTAAAGCTTTTGATCTCTCCATCAAATCTAAATGAGAACACTGCTGGGTAGAGTATTCTTGGTTGTAGGTTTTTCCTTTTCATCATTTCAAATATATCATGCCACTCCCTCTAGACTACAGATTTTCTGCAGAAAAGTCAGGTGTTAGCCTTAAGGGAGATCCCTTGGATGTAATTTGTTGCTTTTCCCTTGGTGCCTTTATCTTAAATTTTTGTCATTTTAATCACATAGTGTCTCAGTATGTTCCTCTTTGGGTTAATCCTCTATGGGACTCTCTGCACCTCCTGAATTTGGATGTCTGTTTTCTTTCCCAGGTTAGGGAATTTGTCCGTTCTTGTATCTTCAAATATGTTCCCAACCCCTTTCTCTCTCTTCTTCTTCTTCTGGGACCCCTATAATGTGAATATTATCGTTCTTAATGTTGTCCCAGAAGTCTCTTAAACTGTCCTCATTTCTTTTCATTCTTTTTTCTTGTCAGCATCAGTGATTTCCACTCCTCTGTCTTCTAGCTCACTGATCCAATCCTCTATCTTTTAGTCTACTATTTATTCCTTCTAGTATATTTTTCACTTGTTACTATATTCATCACCTTTGTTTGGTTGTTCTTTAGATTTTCTAACTCTTTGTTAAAACTTCTAACTTCTCACTTTGTCCTTATATTCTTCTCCTGAGTTCTTTGATCATCTTTATGATCACTGAACTCCTTCTTGGGTAGATTGCCCACCTCCACTTCACTTAGTTCTTCTGGGGTTTCGTCTTGTTCCTTTGCCTGGAACATGTTTTTCTGTCACCTCATTTTGCATAAGTTGCTGTTTTTATTTTTCTGTATCTAGTAGGTTAGTTACATTTCCCTACCTTCAAGAAGTGGCCTTTTGTAGGAGATGTCTAATGCATCCCCACAGCACACTACCCCCTTGTCACCTTGAGCTCTGTGCTCTAGGGGTTCTCCCTATATGGGTTGTGTTTTTTCTTCTGTTGTCTTTGGCTAATTATGACAGTGGGTAGTCTGGTAGGCCTGGTTGACCCTGGTCTGGTTGGTTGCCAGGCACTGCCTTGTGCAGAGGCTGCCAGCCACTGGTTGGCAGGACCAGGTCATGAAGCAGCTGACTTCAGAACCCAGGGGATCCCAGGGGTTATGTTGGCTCACTGGTGGGTGGAGTCATCGTGCAGAAGACTCTGGGAATGTTGCCTGTCCACTGGTGTGTGAAGCCAGGTCCCAGGGTTAGTGCAGGCCTACTGGCAGGCAGAGCTGGGTCAAGGAGTCTGGTTGTGGAATTCCAGAGTTGGCATCAGATAACTGGGGGGCAGGGGGCACGACACTTCCTGACAAAGTTGAGTGGGGAGTCTGGAGTGTCCTGAAGCTTGTGTTAGCCTTCTAGTGAGCAGGGCCAGGGCCCAGTTGGTCCCAGGGCAGGGTCCAGCCTGCTGATGGGCAGTGTGAGCCCACAAGTTGTAGGATTGTGCTTTTCTTGAATCTGGTTTCTTTTTTTTTAGAAATTTTATTTATTTATCTATCTATCTATCTACTCTGCATCAGGTCTTAGTTGCAGCATGCGGAATCTTCGTTGAGGCATGTGGGCTCTTCATTGTGGCACGTGAGCTTCTCTCTAGTTGTGGTGTGTGGGTTTTCTCTTCTCTAGTTGTAGCATGCAGGCTCCAGGGCAAGTGGGCTCTGTAGTTTGCAGCAAACAGACTTTCTAGTGGAGGCTCATGAGCTCAGTAGTTGTGGCATGTGGGCTTTGCTGCCCCATGGCAGGTGGTATCTTAATTCCCCGACCAGAGATTGAATCCATGTCCCCTGCATTGGAAGGCAGATTCTTTACCACTAGGCCAGTAGGGAAGTCCCTTGAATCTGGTTTCTGCCCCCTGGTGGGTGAGACTAGTACAGAGGGTAGAGCAGGCTCTCTGGAGGGCAGGGCCAGGCCCCAGGGTCTTCTAAAGCTGGTGTCTGCCCATTGGTAAGTGGAGATGTGTCCTACTCCGTCTGGTGAGCAGGGCCATGTCCATAGGCAGCTGTGGGCTCAGAAGGTCTTGAGGCAGCTGATGGGTGGGATTGTGTCCCTGACTAGTTAGCTGCTTGGCCTGAGGCATACCAGTACTGGTGCCTACAGGTTTTGGGTGGGGCCAGCTCTTGGCCCTGATGAGTAGAGGGAGGATTCCACAGTGGCACTTGCCAGCACCAGTGCCCACAGTAGAAGGACCACCAAGAATGGCTTCCACCAGCATCTATGTTTCTAGGGTGAGCTGCTGTTCCCTCCTGCCTCTCCAGGAGACTGTCCAAGATGAAGAGGTAGGTATGACCCAGGCTCCTCTCAAAATATTGCATCTGCCCTGGGTCCCAGAGCATGTGAGACTTTGTATGTGCTCTTTAAGAGTGAAATCTCTCTTTCTCTCAGCACTCTGGGGTTCCCTAAAATAGTCCCCTCTGACTTTCAAAGCCAAATGCTCTGGGGGGCTCATCATCCAGGTGCTGGACTCCAGTGTGGGGCTCAGACCTCTCACTCCTTTGGGAGAACCTCTGCAGTAATTATTCTCATTTGGGTTCATCCAGCCAGGAGTATGGGACTTGACTATATCACATGTCCATCCTTCATACCCATCTCATTGTGGTTCCTTATTTATGTCTTTAGTTGTAGATCTTTTTTGGTAGGTTCCAGTCTTTTTTCATTGGCTGTTCTGCAGATAGTTGTGATTTTAGTGTGCTTATGAAAGGAGGTGTGCTCAGTGTCTTTCTACTCCACCATCATGACTGATCTCTTGCTGTGAATTTTAGATGCTACCACTGCTCACCTCTCTGCAACAAGTTGTAAAGACAGGTCCTAGTTTTTGCACTGATGTGGTAGATAAAGCTAATTTAGCATCCCTTTCAACTATCAGAATCTCCAAGATTCTGTGCTCTGAATACAGGTTCCCTATGAGAGGTCTCATACTTGTTCTGTTTTCAGGCCCCATTTTTTTGTCCTTTCCCACTAACAGTTTACAAGGATTCCCTTTCATCCACATCCTTGATAACATTTGTTATTTGTAGACCTTTTAGCCATTCTGAAAGGTGTAAGATGATATCTCACTGTGGTTTTGATTTGCATTTCTCTAATAATTAGCAGCATTGAGCATCTTTTCATGTGTCTGTTAGCCATCTATATGTCTCCTTTGGACAAATGTCTATTCAAGTTTTCTGCCCATTTTTTGATTGGGTTCTTTTTTTAAAAAATATATTGAGTTATATAAGCTGGTTTATCTGGGCTGGATATTAATCCTTGTTGACTGTGTCATTTTGAATATTCCATTCAGTAGGTTGTCTTTTCATTTTGTTCATGGTTTTCTTTGCTGTGCAAAAACTCTTAAATTAATTAGGTCCCATTTGCTTGCTTTTGTGTTTGCTTCTTTTGTCTTAGGAGACAGATCCAAAAAAAATGCTAATTTATATTAGACAGTGTTCTACCTATGTTCTCTTCTAGGAGTTTGATGGTTTCAGGTCTGACATTTAGGTCTTTAATATATTTTGAAGGTTTTTTTTTAATGAAGTATAGTTGCTTTACATTATTGTGTGAGTTTCAGGTATATAGCAAAGTAGATTTGGCTATGTATTTTTTCAGATTATATTTCATTATAGGTTATTACAAGATAGTGAATATAATTCTCTATGCTATACAGTATATCTTATTGCTTATCTATTTTATGTATAGTAGTTTGTATCTATTAATAGCATACTCCTAATTGGTCCCTCTGCCCTCTTTCATAACCATAAGTTTGTTTTCTATGTCTGTGAGTCTGTTTCTCTTTTGTATATAGATTCATTTGTATTGTTTTTTTATTTTCCACATATAAGTGATTCATACAGTATTTCTCTTTCTCTACTTGAGTTACTTCACTCAGTATATTATTCTCTAGTTCCATCCAGGTAGCTGCAAATGACAATATTTCATTCTTTTTTATGGCTGAGTAATAGTCCATTCTGTCCAAATTCAATTTGTTGGGATATAACTGTTCGTAGTAATCTCTTATGATTTTTTTTGTATTTCTACAGTATCAGTTGTTATTTCTCTTCTTTCTTTTTTTCTTTCTTTCCTTTTTTTTTTTTTTTTTTACATTTGGGTCCTCTCTATTTTCTTCTTGGTGAGCCTGGCTAGAGGTTTATTGATTTTGTTTATTTCTCAAACAACCAGTTCTTGGTTTATTGATCTTTTCTATTGCTTTTTTAATCTCTTTTATTTATTTTCTCTCTGATCTTTATTATTCCCTTCCTTCTGATGACTTTGGGCTTTGTTTGTTCTTTCTCTGATTCTTTTGGGTGGTAGGTTAGGTTGTTTATTTGAGATTTTTCTTGTTTCTTGAGGAAGATATATATTGCTATGAACTTCCCTCTTAGAACTACTTTTGCTGCATCTCATGGGTCTTTTAAGGTTGTGCTTTCATTTTCATTTGTCTTGTGGTATCTTCTGATTTTATCTTTGATTTCATTGTTGACCCATTGTTTTTTTTGTAGAATGTTGTTTAATCTCCTTGTGTTTGTTCTTTTCCTGTTTTTCTTTCTGTGGTTGATTTCTAGTTTCATACAATTGTGGTCAGAAAAGATGCTTGAAATAATTTCTATCCTCTTAAGTTTGTTGAGGCTTGTTTTGTAGCCTACTATGTGATCTATCCTAGAGAATGTCCCATGTGTGCTTAAAAAAAAATCTATCCTCTTTTGGGGGGGTGTAGTGTCCTATAGCTATCAGTAATGTCCAAATGGTCTATTGTGTCATTTAAGACCTCTGTTGCCCTCCTGATTATCTGTCTGGATGATCTGTCCATTGATGTCAGTGGGGTGTTAAAATCTCCTACTATTATTGTATTATTGTCAATTTCTCCCTTTATGTCTGTTAGTATCTGTTTTCTATATTTAGGTGCTCCTATATTGGGTGCAGATACATTAAGGAATGTAATATCTTCTTCTTGTATTGCTCCCTTTATCATTATATAATGCCCTTTGTCTTTCTTTATGGTCTTTTTTTAAAGTCTTTTTTGTGTGATATGGGTATTGCTACCCCCATTTCCTTGTCATTTCCATTTCTGTGAAATATCTTTTTTCATCCCTCACTTTCAGTCTAAGTGTGTCTTTCTCCCTGAAGTGAGTCTCTCATAGGCAGCATATTTTAAGTTCTTGTTTATTTTATCCATTCTGCCACTCTATATCTTTTGATCAAAGCATTAGTCCATTGGCTTATAAAGTAATTTTTGATAGGTATGTACGTATTGCCCTTTTAATACTTGTTTTGAAATGTTTTTGTAGTTCTTTGTTCATTTCTTCTTTTTGTTTTTCCTTTTGTGGTTTGATTTTCCTTTGTCATATGCTTGAATTCCTTTCTTTTTGGCTTTTGTGAATCTGTTATGTGTTTTTGATTGGTGGTTACCATGGACTTCAAGTATGTTGACCCATAACTATATCTACTTGCTTTAAACTTATAGTCATTCAAGTTCAAACACATTCTAAAAGATCTACATTTTTATACTCCCCTTCCCCACATTTTGTGATGTTGTTGCCCAATTTACCTCTTCTTGCTTATCCTTTTATTGTTAATTGTAGTTATAATCGATTTACAGTGTTTTATTGTTTCTTAACCTATGTACTGACTTATTTATGTGATCATCAATCCTTTTGTATGTTTGCCATTCCCACTGTGAATTTTCCTTTCCTACAAATTCCTGCTTCTTTTCTATTTAGAGAACACTCTTCAATATTTCTTTTAGGATAGGTGTAGTATTATTGAATTATTTCAGTTTTTGCTTGTCTGAGAAATTCTTCATCTCTCCTTCTATTCTAAATGATGATCTTGCTGGGTACAATATCTTAGGTTGCTGGTTTTTCCCTTTCAGGACTTTGAATATATCATACCACTCCTTTCTGGACTGTAAAGTTTCTTTGGAGAAATCAGGTGATAGCTTATAGGGGTTCTATTGTAACTGACTATTTTTCTTTTTCTGTCTTTAGAATCCTCTCTTTATCTTTAACTTTTGCCACTTTAATTATGATATGTCTGGTGTGAGTCTGTTTGTGTTCATCTTGTTTGGGACCCTCTGTGCTTTCTGTCCATGGATATCTGTTTCCTTCTTTATGTTTGGGAAGTTTTTAGTTATAATTTCTTCAAATACATTTTCAATCCCCTTATCTTTCTCTTCTCCTATAAAACCCCTGTATGTGTAGGTTAGCACACTTCATATTATCCCATAGCTCTCATGTTGCTTTCTTTTTTCTTCATTTGTCTTTCTATCTGCTGTTCTGATTAGGTGATATCCATTATTCTATCCTCCAGATCACTTATTCATTCTGCTGTCTCATTTAGTCTGCTATTCATTGCTTTTAGATTGTTTTTATCTCAAAAATTGAATTGTCTATTTTTGATTGTTTCATCTTTGTAGTTTCTAGTTCCTTGTTACAGTGCTCTGAATTTCTATTGATAATCTTCCTTAATTCCTTTAGCATTTTTATTACCTCCTTTTTGAACTTGAGGTCTTATAGACTTGTGAGGTAAGTTTCATTAATTGTTCTTTCAGGGGATTTTTCTTATTCTTTTCTTTTTTTTTTTTTTTTTTGCGGTACGCGGGCCTCTCACTGCTGTGGCCTCTCCCACCATGGAGCAGAGGCTCCGGATGCGCAGGCTCAGCAGCCATGGCTCACGGGCCAAGCCGCTCTGCAGCACGTGGGATCCTCCTGGACTGGGGCACGAACCCATGCCCCCTGCATTGGCAGGCGGACTCCCAACCACTGCGCCACCAGGGAAGCCCTTTTCTTATTCTTTTAATTGGGAGTAGTTCCTCTGCTTTTTCATTTTACTAAACTTTATCTGTCTCACTGAATTTAGGAGAAACTGTTAACTACTATGGTTTTGAAGGAGTATTTTTATGTGGGAGTGTCCCTGCATAGACTGTGTCCAATATTTTTGGTACAAGGGCTGGTTTTGTTATGGAAGCCAGCCATGTCTTTCCTCCGACTGTGTTGACCGTTATCCCCTTGATAGGTTGTGTGTGTTGTGTTGGGGTTTTAAATCCTGTGCGGGATGTGAGGTGGAGCTTCATCTCTGCACTGTGGCTGTCACTGCACTGTCAGGGGTGGGGTCTGCTTCCCAGTTGTTTAGTCTCCACGTGTTTATTCTTTTCCTGTTTTTCTTTCTGTGGTTGATTTCTAGTTTCATACCAGTGTGGTCAGAAAAGACGCTTAAAATAATTTCTATCCTGTTAAATTTGTTGAGGCTTGTTTTGTGGCCTACTATGTGATGTATCTTAGAGAATGTCTCATGTGTGCTTAAAAAAATATCTATCTTGGTTTACAATGCCCTTGAGTGCATGCCCTGCCCCAGAGGAGATGATTGCTGAAGAAACTGAGGCCTGTGTGATCACAGAGGACCCATATGCTGCCTGCGTAGGCATCCATGATTCCACTCAACAGCAGCCCAAGATCGCGTTCCTTTCTCTGTTGTGTTGGTCCCAGATCTAGGGCAAGGCTGTGGTGTGGAGTAGTCTGGACTTGGAGGTCAGAATGTTGTGGCTGCAGGAACTGAGGTGGCTGCACTGCCACCTGAGATCTGGGCTGCCTCTGTGGCAGAATTTCCCCAGGACCCTGTCTGCCCCAGCTCCTGTGCCAAGCTGGGTGTGGAGTGTGTGGAACCTGGGCACTCTATTGAGAAACAGCTGCTGCATACTCCCTCCAGGCCTGTCTGCCTGATATTCAGCGCTTAACCACTGAACCCTCTTGTGGCACCACCCTGTGTACAGGCTGAAAGTGGCCACCACTGCCCACCTGGGTCATACCTCATGCCCCCTTGTCTGTCTATGCATAGCTAAACCAAGTCCTCTCCCAGGGCCTGAGATTCAGTGCTTAGCCGCTGTGGCCTCTTGCTGCTGCGCCCTCTTGTGGTGTCTCCTGGTATATGCTCTGATGATATCTGCTGTGGCTAGAACTGCCGCCCTGTGTGAGCTGACAGTGGGCTCTGTGGCTCCTGCCAAATCACACCCTAGGTGCCCTGGTCTGTTTCTGCAGAGCTAGATCAAATCCTTGCCCAGATCTCCTGTCAGGCTTTGGTGTGCTGTGAGCAGGGCCAGGGCATTTGCACCTTTGGAATGGGAAGTGTGGCAAGGCGGAAGCCACCAGTACAAGGCTCTCTCTGTCTTTATTGTTAGCAAGCCAGTGTGTACACACTCCTTGGGAGTACAGTTGAGGCTTCTTCAGCCCTTCCGTCTGTCTCAGTGGATTTCCTAGCAGGCAAGGGGACTTTTCTCCTCCACATGGGAACCCAGGATGGGATGCTCCAATTGGGGCTCAACTTGCTCACTCTCCGGGGCAGGTGTGCACCTCTGTGGACCTTCTCTTCCTTACAGATCCCTTCCAGAGGAGCAGGTCCTGATCCGATGCCTTTGTTTTCCATCCTAGTGGGTTACATGGAGATCTTTCTTATAGTTTTGGTGGTGGTTTAGGAGTTCTTTTGCCAGTTTCCAGTTAGTTTTCTGTGAAAATTGTTCCACAGGTAGATGTGTTTTTGATGTGTTAGTAGGGAGATGTGAACTCCACGTCCTCCTACTCTGCCATCTTGATCCAAGAAGCCATTTTGAGGTTATTTTTGTGTGTGGTGTGAGGGAAAGTTCTAATCTGATTGTTTTGCATGGGGGTGTCCAGTTTTCCCAGCATCACTTATTGAAGAGACTATCTTTTCTCCATTGTATAGTATTGCCTCCTTTGTCATAGTTTAATTGACCATAAGAGCGTGGGTCTATTTCTGAGCTCTCTATTCTGTTCCATTGATCTATGTGTCTGTTTTTGTGCCAGTACCATGCTGTTTTGATTACTGTAGATTTGAAGTACAGTCTGAAGCCTCGGAGGTGGGTACTTCTAGTTTTGTTCATTTTTATCAAGATTGCTTTTGCAATCCTGGGTCTTTTGTGGTTCCAAATAAATTTTAGGATTATTTGTTCTAGTTTTGTGAAAAATATCCTGGGTATTTTGATAGGGATTGCATTAAATCTGTAGATTGATTTGGATAGTATGGCCATTTAAACAACATTAACTCTTCCAGTCCAAGAGCATATCTTCCCATTTCTTTGAATCATTTTCAATTTCCTTCATCCACGTTTTATAGTTTTCAGAGTATATCTCTTCTACCTCCCAGGTTAAGTATATTCCTAAGTATTTTATTATTTTTGATGCAGTTTTAAATGGGATTTTTTTTTTTACTTTTTCTTTTTGTTCATTATTAGTGTATAGAAAAGCAACAGATTTCTGTATATTAATCTTATATTCTGCAACCTGACTGAATTCATTTATTACTTCTAATATCTTTTTGATGGCGACTTTAGGGTTTTCTTTATAAAGTATCATGTCATCTGCAAATAGTGACAGTTTTGTTTCTTCCTTTTTAATTTGGATACCTTTTATTTCTTTTTGTCTGATTGATGTGGCTAGGGCTTTGAATACTATGTTAAATAGACAACAGTCTCCACTATTTTTTATTTTCCTTGGAGCTCATTTGAGCTGCCACTTGAACCAGCCAGCTCACTGACTGCAGCCCAACCTTGAGTTTAAGTTGGAACTGACGTCTGAAGGGCAACCATTGGGAGCTGGGAGAGTTGGGGAAAGGATCCAGAGAGGATTCTCTAGGAGGAAGGATATGAAAGACAGTATGACAGATGACTACTTCAAGCGTGCAGTCCTCTCAATCATGGGGTGATGGAATGAAGGAGTAAACAATTGGGTTACATCTGTAAAATGGGCATAATAATTTTACCTCACCCATTTCATGGGTTGTTTGGGGAATGTTCCACCTGATGATAAACGTGGAAAGTACAAATATTGTTATACAGGTTTCACCAACTTCTGAACATACTCTAAACCTGAAAATGCATGTGAAAGTAGAAATGTGGAAAGTAGCCCCTGTATTATAACCAGGTTTCCATTCCTAGTTAACTAAAGATGTAAAATTCCTAATTATATGTCATCATTTAGAAACAATCTATAATATATTTACTTTCAGATTTCAAACATATTCCTTATGTCCAATGATCCTCACAACTGTTCATGAAGTAACATGGGTTAAGTCAAAAGAGCATCCAATTGAGGCTCTAGATCCTGCTTTTGCTGCAGTTAATTGTTTTTCATTTTTAGATCAACTACTAAGTTTACGGAACCTAACGGTCTTATTTCTGGTACCCATCATTTTTATTTTTCGGTTGTCCACTTCATTTTTCAATCAAGAGAAGCAAAATGGAATAATTTTCAAACAATCTCCCAAACAGTGCTGAGACCAAGCTGCCCAAGTTAGGCAACATGAGGATTGTCAGTGGCACCCCCTTGTGTCGGATGGGAGCATTCTTTTTCAGTAGATGCACCAGGGATTCAGCATTTCATGTTCGAAAATACAGATTGAGTAAAAGCTAAATATAGGAATGCACAGGACTGCTGTATGTCAGTTTAGAGTGTGAGCTTCAGAAGCCGGCAGTCTGACAAGATCAATATAAATAATAACTGTCAGAACTAGACTCCTGAGCTTTTCCCAAAGTGTGAACCATCAGACTTAGCCCAACACATCTCCTTCCTCAGATTTGCAGAAAGCCCTCTACATAGTCGAAGTTCAAAAACTGTTTTCTGAATGCCTGATAAAAAGTCTGTAGAGAAGTCTATTGGCTGTGGCAGAAATGGGTATTACAGATGAATTAAAGGAACATATTATTAATGTAACAGAAATATAATCATTGAAAACAGTGACTTCTACGTGAATTGTCATTGTCTTAGATGGATTAATGTCTACTGATGATGGCAAAGAAAGAAAAAACCTTTCAACTTTTCCACTTCTAAAAGTTAAGACCTTTGTTTTTGTAGAGAAATGGTTGAGTCTGTAGATCTGTGAAGGCAGGACTAAGGGTGTGATAGGGCCTGAAGGAGATTGTTCTTCCTAAGGATGTCATGAAGATTCAGGGAGATCTGTGGTTACTAGGGCTCCAGAGAAAAGAGAGATGTGGTGAGAGGGAGGAGCAGTCTTGAGGGGAGAGGTGGTCAAGCAACTGGTGGTATCAAACCATTCTATTAAACCCCAGACTCTCAAGACCCCTGTGTACAGAAATGCCATTTGTCATTTGGAGGTAAAAGGTGAATTTAGAAAAGCAGCTAAATTACTTGTGGGGGTGGGGCTGAGCACAGGTGCAAAGGGAGCTGAGGACATGAAATGCTATGAGGTCATGAGTCCAGGGAAAGGACAACTTGGAGCCAAGAGTGACCATGAGAGAGAAAGTAAAGTGCTGCCCATGCCCACATGCCTGGAGGCAGGATTTCCAAATAAACAGGAGGCTTTCCTGGTTCAGGGGGTTGGGGGTACAGGCCCAGGGCAGAGGTGCTTGGACTAGTTGTGGTTCCCTGGCAGCTCCCAGCAGAGGCAGAATCCCATGGACACTGGGCTCCCATACAGGAAGCACCTGCTAGAGGACAGATGTCACAGAAACAAGTGTTTCCTTGGAAAGTATGGAGCCAGCACCTGGGGAGGAAGATTCTGAGTCATAGCAGAACTGGGTGGTCTCTGAAGCAGAAAGGTGAGGGTGACCAAGAGGAGTCTCCCAGGCAGTCTGAGAGAGCTGGGCCATCCTGGCCACAGTGTCCACTCTGCACCCACAGGAAGGAGGGAAAGCCATTGAAACGTGATGTGAGCAGAGATGTCTGCCCAGCGCAGTGCAGCAGCTGAGTGACAGGCCAGGCTGAACCTGTGCCTTGGGCTACAGAGGCCGCGGACAGGGTGCAGTCTGGTTTCAAGTGTTCTGTCTGCATAAGAAGTAAGACCCCTCCAATCTGGCCCCAGCCCTGAATTCTCAGGTCACTGAGGTTATTGTGGGAGGAGGAAGGGTTAGAGAGGAAGATCACCCGCTGCCACCAGGATGTAGCAGAGAACAGAAATCCTCACAACTCACACCTGGGGAGGCTGAGTGGTTGGCCCTCAAGGGTTACACAGGTACTTGACATCTGAAGGCTCCCTAACTGAGGCCCTGGGTGGGCCTCTAGACGAGCTTTCCCATTTGTTAGCTCTCCAGTTGTGGAGGCAGACCTTCACATGCAGGACAGAGGTGACCAAACAGCAATTCTCTGTGTGGTTCCACTACACAAACACCTCCCCCCCTTTTTTTTTACATCTTTATTGGAGTATAATTGCTTTACAATGGTGTGCTAGTTTCTGCTTTATAACAAAGTGAATCAGTTATACATATACATATGTTCCCATATATCTTCCCTCTTGCGTCTCTCTCCCTCTCAACCTCCCTATCCCACCCCTCTAGGTGGTCACAAAGCACCGAGCTCATCTCCCTGTGCTATGCGACTGCTTCCCACTAGCTATCTATTTTACATTTGGTAGTGTATATATGTCCATGCCACTCTCTCACTTTGTCACAGCTTACCCTTCCCCCTCCCCATATCCTCAAGTCCACTCTCTAGTAGGACTGTGTCTTTATTCCTGTCTTACCCCTATGTTCTTCATGACTTTTTTTTTCTTAAATTCCATATATATGTGTTAGCATACGGTATTTGTCTTTCTCTTTCTGACTTACTTCACTCTGTATGACAGACTCTAGGTCCATCCACCTCATTACAAATAGCTCAATTTCGTTTCTTTTTATGGCTGAATAATATTCCATTGTATATATGTGCCGCATCTTCTTTATCCATTCATCTGATGATGGACAGTTAGGTTGCCTCCATCTCCTGGCTATTGTAAAGAGAGCTGCAATGAACATTTTGGTACATGACTCTTTTTAAATTATGGTTTCCTCAGGGTATATGCTCAGTAGTGGGACTGCTGGGTCATATGGTAGTTCTATTTGTAGTTTTTTAAGGAACCTCCATACTGTTCTCCATAGTGGCTGTACCAATTCACATTCCCACCAGCAGTACAAGAGTGTTCCCTTTTCTCCACACCCTCTCCAGCATTTATTGTTTCTAGATTTATTGACGATGGCCATTCTGACTGGTATGAGATGATATCTCATTGTAGTTTTGATTTGCATTTCTCTAATGATGAATGATGTTGAGCATTCTTTCATGTGTTTGTTGGCAGTCTGTCAGTGATATTGGCCTGTAGTTTTCTTTCTTTGTGACATCCTTGTCTGGTTTTGGTATCAAGGTGATGGTGGCCTCGTAGAATGAGTTGGGGAGTGTTTCTCCCTCTGTTATATTTTGGAAGAGTTTGAGAAGGATAGGTGTTAGCTCTTCTCTAAATGTTTGATAGAATTCACCTGTGAAGCCATCTGGTCCTGGGTTTTTGTTTGTTGGAAGATTTTTAATCATAGTTTCAATTTCAATGCTTGTGATTGGTCTGTTCATATTTTCTATTTCTTCCTGATTCAGTCTTGGCAGGTTGTGCATTTCTAAGAATTTGTCCATTTCTTCCAGGTTGTCCATTTTATTGGCATAGAGTTGCTTGTAGTAATCTCTCATGATGTTTTGTATTTCTGCAGTGTCCGTTGTTACTTCTCCTTTTTCATTTCTAATTCTATTGATTTGCGTCTTCTCCCTTTTTTTCTTGATGAGTCTGGCTAATGGTTTATCAATTTTGTTTATCTTCTCAAAGAACCAGCTTTTAGTTTTATTGATCTTTGCTATCGTTTCCTTCATTTCTTTTTCATTTATTTCTGATGTGATCTTTATGATTTCTTTCCTTCTGCTAACTTTAGGGTTTTTTTGTTCTTCTCTCTCTAATTGTTTAGGTGCAAGGTTGGGTTGTTTATTCGAGATGTTTCCTGTTTCTTAAGGTAGGATTGTATTGCTATAAACTTCCCTTTTAGAACTGCTTTTGCTGCATCCCATAGGTCTTGGGTCATCCCAAAACCTATGTCTCCACTGTCATTTGTTTCTAGGTATTTTTTTATTTCCTCTTTGATTTCTTCAGTGATCACTTCGTTATTAAGTAGTGTGTTGTTTAACCTCCATGTGTTTGTATTTTTTACACATCTTTTCCTGTAATTGATATCTAGTCTCATAGTGTTGTGGTCAGAAAAGACACTTGATACAATTTCAATTTTCTTAAATTTACCAAGGCTTGATTTGTGACCCAAGATATGACCTATCCTTGAGAATGCTCCATGAGCACTTGAGAAAAATGTGTATTCTGTTGCTTTTGGATGGAATGTCCTATAAATACCAATTAAGTCTGTCTTGTTTAAGGTATCATTTAAAGCTTGTGTTTAATTATTTATTTTCATTTTGGATGATCTGTCTATTGGTGAAAGTGGGGTGTTAAAGTCCCCTAGTATGAATGTGTCACTGTTGATTTCCCCTTTTATGGCTGTTAGTGTTTGCCTTATGTATTGAGGTGCTCCTATGTTGGGTGTATAAATATTTATAATTGCTATATCTTTTCTTGGATCAATCCCTTGATCATTATGTAGTGTCCTTCTTTGTCTCTTCTAATAGTCTTTATTTTAAAGTCTATTTTGTCTGATATGAGAATTGCTACTCCAGCTTTCTTTGGTTTCCATTTGCATGGAATATCTTTTTCCATGCCCTCACTATCAGTCTGTATGTGTCTCTAGGTCTGACGTGGGTCTCTTGTAGACAGCATATATATGGGTATTGATTTTGTATCCATTCAGCCAGTCTGTGTCTTTTGGTGGGAGCATTTAATCCATTTACACTTAAGGTAATTATTGATATGTATGTTCCTATTCCCATTTTCTTAATTGTTTTGGGTTTGTTATTATAGGCCTTTTCCTTCTCTTGTGTTTCTTGCCTAGAGAAGATCCTTTAGCATTTGTTGTAAAACTGGTTTGGTGGTGCTGAACTCTCTCAGCTTTTGCTTGTCTGTAAACGTTTTAATTTCTCCATCAAATCTGAATGAGATCCTTGCTGGATAGAGTAATCTTGGTTGTAGGTTTTTCTCCTTCATCACTTTAAATATGTCCTGCCAGTCCCTTCTTGCTTGCAGAGTTTCTGCTGAACGATCAGCTGTTAACCTTATGGGGATTCCCTTGTGTGTTATTTGTTGTTTTTTCCTTGCTGCTTTTTATATGTTTTCTTTGTGTTTAATTTTTGACAGTTTGATTAATATGTGTCTTGGCATGTTTCTCTTTGTATTTATCCTGTATGGGACTCTCTGTGCTTCCTGGACTTGATTAACTATTTCCTTTCCCATATTAGGGAAGTTTTCAACTATAATCTCTTCAAATATTTTCTCAGTCCCTTTCTTTTTCTCTTCTTCTGGAACCCCTATAATTCAAATGTTGGTGCATTTAATGTTGTCCCAGAGGTCTCTGAGACTGTCCTCTGTTCTTTTCATTCTTTTTTCTTTATTCTGCTCTGCAGTAGTTATTTCCACTATTTTGTCTTCCAGGTCACTTATCCGTTCTTCTGCCTCAGTTATTCTGCTATTGATCTCTTCTAGAGTATTTTTAATTTCATTTATTGTGTTGTTCATCATTGCTTGTTTCATCT
This sequence comes from Mesoplodon densirostris, assembly GCF_025265405.1. Taxonomy (NCBI): domain Eukaryota; kingdom Metazoa; phylum Chordata; class Mammalia; order Artiodactyla; family Ziphiidae; genus Mesoplodon; species Mesoplodon densirostris. The sequence goes on along the minus strand of NC_082667.1, from coordinate 117,602,975 downwards.
TTAGTTTTTCTAGGTCCTTGTTAAATGTTTCTTGCATTTTGTCTATTCTATTTCCAAGATTTTGGATCATCTTTACTATCATTATTCTGAATTCTTTTTCAGGTAGACTGCCTATTTCCTCTTCATTTGTTAGGTCTGGTGGGTTTTTATCTTGCTCCTTCACCTGTTGTGTGTTTTTCTGTCTTCTCATTTTGCTTATCTTACTGCGTTTGGGGTCTTCTTTTTGCAGGCTGCAGGTTCGTAGTTCCTGTTGTTTTTGGTGTCTGTCCCCAGTGGTTAAAATTGGTTCAGTGGATTGTGTAGGCTTCCTGATGGAGGGGACTAGTGCCTGTGTTCTGGTGGATGAGGCTGGATCTTGTCTTTCTGGTGGGCAGGTCCAAGTCTGGTGATGTGTTTTGGGGTTTCTGTGGACTTATTATGTTTTTAGGCAGACTCTCTGCTAATGGGTGGCGTTGTGTTCCTGTCTTGCTAGTTGTTTGGCATAGGGTGTCCAGCACTGTAGCTTGCTGGTCGTTGAGTGAAGCTGGGTGTTGGTGTTGAGATGGAGATCTCTGGGAGATTTTCACCATTTCATATTATGTGGAGCTGGAAGGTCTCTTGTGGACCAGTGTGCTGATGTTGGCTCTCCCACCTCAGAGGCACAACACTGACTCCTGGCTGCAGCACCAAGAGCCTTTCATCCACACAGCTCAGAATAAAAGGGAAAAAAATAAGAAAGGAAGAAAGGGAGGAAGGGAAGAAAGAAGATAAAATAAAAGAAAATAAAGTAAGGTAAAATAAGATAAAGTTATTAAAATAAAAAAATAATTATTAAGTAAAAAAAACCCGAAATGGACAGATAGAACCCTAGGACAGATGGTGAAAGCAAATCTATACAGACAATATCTCACACAGAAGCATACACATACACACTCACAAAAAGAGGAAAAGGGGAAAATAAATAAATCTTGCTCTCAAAGTCCACCTCCTCAATTTGGGATGATTCGTTGTCTATTCAGGTATTCCACAGATGCAGGGTACATCAAGTTGATTGTGGAGATTTAATCCGCAGCTCCTGAGGCTGCTGGGAGGGATTTCCCTTTCTCTTCTTTGTTCTCACAGCTCCCTGGGCTCAGCTTTGGATTTGGCCCCACCTCTGCATGTAGGTCACTGGCGCCGTCTGTTCTTCACTCAGACAGGACGGGGTTAAAGGAGCCGCTGATTGGGGGGCTCTGGCTCACTCAGGCTGGGGGAGGGAGGGGTGCAGATGCTGGGTGAGCCTGCGGTAGCAGAGGCCGATGTGACGTTGCACCAGCCCGAGGTGCGCCGTGAGTTCTCCTGGGGAAGTTTTCCCTGGATCCCGGGACTCTGGCAGTGGCGGGCTGCACAGGCTCCCCGGAAGGGAGGTGTGGATAGTGACCTGTGCTCGCACACAGGCTTCTTGGTGGCGGCAGCAGCAGCCTTTGCGTCTCATGCCCGTCTCTGGAGCTCCTTTAAGCAGCGCTCTTAATCCCCTCTCCTCGTGTACCAGGAAACAAAGCGGGAGGAAAAAGTCTCTTGCCTCTTTGGCAGGTCCAGACTTTTTCCTGGAGTCCCTCCTAGCTAGCCGTGGTGCACTAACCCTTTCAGGCTGTGTTCACTCTGCGAACCCCAGTCCTCTCCCTGCACTCCAACCGAAGCCTGAAGCCCGAGCCTCAGCTCCCAGCCCCGCCCGCCCCAGCGGTTGAGCAGAGAAGCCTCTCGGGCTGGTGAATGCCAGTCAGCACCGATCCTCTGTGCGGGAATCTCTCTGCTTTGCCCTCCACACCCCTGTTGATGTGCTCTCCTCCATGGCTTTGAAGCTCCCCCCTCCGCCACCTGCAGTCTCTGCCTGCGAAGGGGCTTCTAGTGTGTGGAAACCTTTCCTCCTTCATGGCCCCCTCCCACTGGGGCAGGTCCCGTCCCTATTCTTTTGTCTCTGTTTATTCTTTTTTCTTTTGCCCTACCCAGGTATGTGGGGAGTTTCTTGCCTTTTGGGAGGTCTGAGGTCTTCTGCTAGCGTTCAGTAGGTGTTCTGTAGGAGTTGTTCCATGTGTAGATGTATTTCTGATGTATCTGTGAGGAGGAAGGTGATCTCCGTGTCTTACTCTTCTGCCATCTTTCTCTAGTGGACCACACTCCCTTCTTTTGAAGAAGTAGAAACCCTGAAAATGTAGGCACTGCTAGCAGTTGAATACATTTCTCCATTTCTATTCATTTGATCAACCTTGCTATCTTCTTAAGCCTTCTTTTATTGTTTATAACAGTAATTAACTATATTGTAGTTATCTTATAATTCAGTAGTATTTTTGAGCCATATATATCTAAGCATTTACAATCAGCTAGTACATTTGGCATTTTGCAACAGTTTATTTCCCTAATAATAGGGATTTAATAAAGTTTATACTCCTTTAACTTTAAACATAATACATTCTAGCTACAGGATTTAATGGGTCTTCACAAAGCTCCCAATGCTCTTAATTTAATTTTTTCCATTTTCTTAATTCAAACAGAAAGTCACAAAAATTATAATCATCCTCATCAGTTCACTCAGTCCCATGTAATTAATTTTCTTATCTTGATCTTTTCTTAGCACTTTTATGAATTCATCAGTTTTCCACTAGAACTCTGAAAATGCTTATTCATTCAGTTCAGCAGTATAGTCAGTAACCAGAAACCTGTATTTGTCAGAGTCTTTTACATGAATTCTGTGAAGATGAAACCTTTTATAGGAACATTTTTGTAAAGGCATCAGAGTACACCCAGAACTGTCTGTAAATGACAAAAGACTTAAAAATGACCACGGTTAAAGAGTTGATGAAAGTTCAGAATAATTCAATTGACAAGGAAGTTTAGTTATTTCTGAGATATACATTTTAAAATAATAACTAGAATTATGACTTATAACATTATACCAGGACACATAAGATTTTTAGGAATTTCAAGTAATGTTTGAAACATTTATATTAACATATTTCCATACAAATAACCCAAAGGAAGTTTAGTATTAGTTTTGCGGGTTTTTTTGTTTTAAATTTTGAATTTTATTTTATTTATTTTTTTATACACAGGTTCTTATTAGTCATCAATTTTATACACATCAGTGTATACATGTCCATCACAATCGCCCAATTAATCACACCACCATTCCCACCACCCCCACCCCGTGGCTTTCCCCACTTGGTGTCCATACGTTTGTTCTCTACATCTGTGTCTCAACGTCTGCCCTGCAAACTGGTTCACCTGTACCATTTTTTTAGGTTCCACATACGTGCGTTAATATACGATATTTGTTCTTCTCTTTCTGCCTTACTTCACTGTGCATGACAGTCTCTAGATCCATCCACGTCTCAACAAATGACCCAATTTTGTTCCTTTTTATGGCTAAGTAATATTCCACTGTATATATGTACCACTTCTTTATCCATTCATCTGTCGATGGGCATTTAGTTTGCTTCCATGACCTGGCTATTGTAAATAGAGCTGCAATGAACATTGGGGTGCATGTGTCTTTTTGAATTATGGTTTACTCTGGGTATATGCCCAGTAATGGGATTGCTGGATCATAAGGTAATTCTATTTTTAATTTTTTAAGGAACCTCCATACTGTTCTGCATAGTGGCTGTATCAATTTACATTCCCACCAACAGTGCAAGAGGGTTCCCTTTTCTCCACACCCTCTCCAGCATTTGTTGCTTGTAGATTTTCTGATGATGCCCATTCTAACTGGTGTGGGTGATACCTCATTGTAGTTTTGATTTGCATTTCTCTAATAATTAGTGATGTTGAGCAGCTTTTCATGTGCTTCTTGGCCATCTGTATTTCTTCTTCAGAGAAATGTCTATTTAGGTCTTCTGCCCATTTTTGGATTGGGTTGTTTGTTTCTTTAATATTGAGCTGCATGACCTGTTTATTTATTTTGGAGATTAATCCTTTGACTGTTGACTCATTTGCAAATATTTTCTTCCGTTCTGAGGGTTGTCTTTTGGTCTTGTTTATGGTTTCCTTTGCTGTGCAAAAGCTTTTAAGTTTCATTAGGTCCCATTTGTTTATTTTTGTTTTTATTTCCATTATTCTAGGAGGTGGATCTAAAAAGATCTTGCTGTGATTTATGTCAAAGAGTGTTCTCCTATGTTTTCCTCTAAGAGTTTTATAGTGTCTGATCTTACATTTAGGTCTCAAATCCATTTTGAGTTTATTTTTGTGTATGGTGTTAAGGAGTGTTCTAATTTCATTCTTTTACATGTAGCTGTCCAGTTTTCTCAGCACCACTTACTGAAGAGACTGTCTTTTCTCCATTGTATATCCTTGCCTCCTTTGTCATAGATTAGTGGCCCATAGGTGCGTGGGTTTATTTCTGGGCTCTCTATCTTGTTCATTGAACTATATTTCTGTTTTTGTACCAGTAACATATTGTCTTGATTACTGGAACTTTGTAGTATAGTCTGAAGTCAGGAGTCTGAGTCCTCCCGCTCCATTTTTTCCCTCAAGACTGCTTTGGGTACTCGGGGTCTTTTGTGTCTCCATACAAATTTTAAGAATTTTTGTTCTAGTTCTGTAAAAAATGACATTAGTACTTTGATAGGGATTGCATTGAATCTGTAGATTGCTTTGGATAGTATAGTCATTTTCACAATATTGATTCTTCCAATCCAAGAACATGGTATATCTCTCCATCTGTTGGTGTCATCTTTAATTTCATTCATCAGTGTCTTATAGTTTTCTGCATACAGGTCTTTTGTTTCCCTAGGTAGGTTTAATCCTAGGTATTTTATTCTTTTTGTTGCAATGGTAAATGGGAGTGTTTCCTTAATTTCTCTTTCAGATTTTCCATCATTATTGTATAGGAATGCAAGAGATTTCTGTGCATTAATTTTGTATCCTGCAACTTTAACAAATTCATTGATTAGCTTTCTGCTGGCATTTTTAGGAGTCTCTATGTATAGTATCATGTCATCTGCAAACAGTGACAGTATTATTTCTTCTTTTCTAGTTTGTATTCTTTTATTTATTTTTCTTCTCTGATTGCCATGACTAGGACTTCTCTGATTGCCGTGACTAGGACTTCCAAAACTATGGTGAGAGTGGACATCCTTGTGTTTTTCCTGATCTTAGAGGAAAGGCTTTCAGTTTTTCATCATTGAGAATGATGTTTGCTGTGGGTTTGTCATATATGGCCTTTATTATGTTGAGGTATGTTCCCTCTATACCCACTTCCTGGAGAGTTTTTATCATAAATGGGTGTTGAATTTTGTCAAAAGCTTTTTCTGCATCTATTGAGATGATCATGTGGTTTTTATTCTCCAATTTGTTAATATGGTGTATCACATTGATTGATTTGCGTATATTGAAGAATCCTTGCATTGCTGTGACAAAACCCACTTGATCATGGTGTATGATCCTTTTAATGTGTTGTTGGATTCTGTTTGCTAGTATTCTGTTGAGGATTTTTGTATCTATATTCATGAGTGATATTGGTCTATAATTTTCTTTTTTTGTAGTATCTTTGTCTGGTTTTGGTATCAGGCTGATGGTGGCCTCATAGTTTGAGTGTGGCAGTGTTCCTTCCCCTCAAATTTTTGGAAGAGTTTGAGAAGGATGGGTGTTAGCTCTTCTCTAAATGTTTGATAGAATTCACCTGTGAAGCCATCTGGTCCTGAACTCTTGTTTGTTGGAAGATTTTTAATCACAGTTTCAATTTCATTAGTTGAGATTGGTCTGTTCATATTTTCTATTTCTTCCTGGTTCAGTCTTGGAAGGTTATACTTTTCTAAGAATTTGGTCATTTCTTCCAGGTTGTCCATTTGATTGGCATAGAGTTGCTTGTAGTAGTCTCTTAGGATGATTTGTATTTCTGTGGTGTGTGTTGTAACTTCTTTTTCATTTCTAAGTTTATTGATTTGAGTCCTCACCCTCTTTTTCTTGATGAGTCTGGCTAATGGTTATCAATTTTGTTTATCTTCTCAGAGAACCAGGTTTTAGTTTTATTGATCTTTGCTATTGTTTTCTGTGTTTCTATTTCATTTATTTCTGCTCTGATCTTTATGTTTTCTTTCCTTCTGCTAACTTTGGGTTTTGTTTATTCTTCTTTCTCTAGTTCCTTTAGGTGGAACGTTAGATTGTTTGAGGTTTTTCTTGTTTCTTGAGGTAGGCTTGTATAGCTATAAACTTCCCTCTTAGAACTGCTTTTGTTGCATCCCATAGGTTTTGGATTGTCGTGCTTTCGTTGCCATTTGTCTCTTGGTACTTTTTTTTTTTTTTTTTTTTTTTGCGGTACATGGACCTCTCACTCTTGTGGCCTCTCCCATTGCGGAGCAAAGGATCCGGATGTGCAGGCTCAGCGGCGATGGCTCACGGGCCCGGCCGCTCCACGGCATGTGGGATCTTCCCAGACTGGGGCACAAACCCGTGTCCCCTGCATCGGAGGGCAGACTCTCAACCACTGCGCTACCAGGGAAGCCCTCTAGATACTTTTTGATGTCCTCTTTGATTTCTTCAGTAATCTCTTGCTTATTTAGTAACGTATTTTTTAGCCTCCATGTGTTTGTCTTTTTTACGGTTTTTTTCCCTGTAATTCTTTGTAATCTCAAAGCGTTGTGGTCAGAAAAGATGCTTGATATGATTTCAATTTTTTTAAATTCTCTGAGGCTTGATTTGTTACCCAAGATGTGATCTATCCTGGAGAATGTTCCATGAGCTCTTGAGAAGAAAGTGTAATCTGCTGTTCTTGGATGGAATGTCCTATAAATATCAATTAAATCTAAATATCAATTAAATATATCTCTTCTATTGTGTCATTTAAAGCTTCTGTTTCCTTATTTATTTTCATTTTGGATAATTTGTCCATTGCTGTAAGTGAGGTGTTAAAGTGCCCCACTGTTGTGTTACTGTCGATTTCCTCTTTTATAGCTGTTAACAGTTGCCTTTATATTGAGGTACTCCTACGTTGGGTGCATATGTATTTATAATTGTTATATTTTCTTCTTGGATTGATCTCTTGATCATTACATAGTATCCTTCCTTGTCTCTTGTAATATTCTTCATTTTAAAGTCTATTTTGTCTCATATGGGTACTGCTACTCCAGCTTTCTTTTGATTTCCATTTGCATGGAATATCTTTTTCCATCCCCTCACTTTCAGTCTGTATGTGTCCCTAGGTCTGAAGTGGGTCTCTTTTAGACAGCATATATATGGGTTTTGTTTTTGTATCCATTCAGTGAGCATGTGTCTTTGGTTGGAGCATTTAATCCATTCACGTTTAAGGTAATTGTTGATATGTATGTTGTTGTGACCATTTTCTTAATTGTTTTGGGTTTGTTTTTGTAGGTCCTTTTCTTCTCTTGTGTTTCCCACTTAGAGAAGTTCCTTTAGCATTTGTTGTAGAGCTGGTTTGGTGGTGCTGAATTCTCTTAGCTTTTGCTTGTCTGTAAAGCTTTTGATTTCTCCATTGAATGTGAATGAGATCTTTGCCAGATAGAATAATCTTGGTTGTAGGGTCTTCCCTTTCATCACTTTAAGTATATCATGCCACTCCCTTCTGGCTTGTAGATTTTCTGCTGAGAAATCAGCTGTTAACCTTATGGGAGTACCCTTCTATGTTATTTGTCATTTTTCCCTTGCTGCTTTCAATAATTTTTCTTTGTCTTTAATTTTTGTCAATTTGATTACTATGTGTCTCAGCGTGTTTCTCCTTGGGTTTATCCTGTATGGGACTCGGTGCACTTCCTGGACTTGGGTGGCTATTTCCTTTCCCGTGTTAGGGAAGTTTTTAACTATAATCTCTTCAGATATTTTCTCGGGTCCTTTCTCTCTCTCTTCTCCTTCTGGGACCCCTATAATGCAAATGTTGTTGTGTGTAATGTTGTTGCAGATGTCTCTTAGGCTGTCTTCATTTCTTTTCATTCTTTTTTCTTTATTCTGTTCCACAGCAGTGAATTCCACTATTCTGTCTTCCAGGTCACTTATCTGGTCTTCTCCCTCAGTTATTCTGGTATTGACTCCTTCTAGTGTAGTTTTCATTTCAGTTATTGTATTGTTCATCTCTGTTTGTTTGTTCTTTAATTTTTCCAGGTTTTTGTTAATCATTTCTTGCATCTTCTCGATATTTGCCTCCATTCTTTATCCGTGGTCCTGGATCATCTTCACTATCATTAGTCTGAATTATTTTTCTGGAAGGTTGGCTATCTCCACTTCATTTAGTTGTTTTTCTAGGGTTTTATCTTGTTCCTTCATCTGGTACATAGCCTTCTGCCTTTTCATCTTGTCTGTCTTTTTTTGAATGTGGTTTTTGTTCCACAGGCTGCAGGATTGTAGTTCTTCTTGCTTCTGCTGTTGCCTTCTGGTGGATGAGGCTAAGAGGCTTGTGCGAGTTTCCTGATGGGAGGGACTGGTGGTGGATAGAGCTGACTGTTTCTCTGGTGGGCAGAGCTCAGTAAAACTTTAATCTGCATAACTGCTGATGGATGGAGCTGGGTTCCCTCCCTGTTGATTGTTTGGCTTGAGGCAACCCAACACTGGAACCTACCTGAGCTCTTTGGTGGCACTAATGAGAGACTCTGGGAGGGCTCACGCCAAGGAGTACTTCCAAGAACTTCTTCTACCAGTGTCTTTTTCCCCTCGGTGATCCACAGCCACCCCATCCTCTGCAGGAGACCCTCCAACACTAGCAGGTAAGTCTGGTTCAGTCTCCCCTGGGGTCACTGCTCCTTCCCCTGCATCCCAGTATGCACACTACTGTGTGTGTGCCCTCCAGAGTGGAGCCTCTGTTTCCCCCCAGTCCTGTCGCAGTCCTGCAATCAGATTCCACTAGGCTTCAAAGTCTGATTCTCTAGGAATTCCTCCCTCTGTTGCCAGACCCCCAGGTTGGCAAGCATGATATTGGGCTGAGAACCTTCATTCCAGTGGGTGGACTTCTGTGGTATAAGTGTTCTCCAGTTTGTGAGTCACGCACCCAGCAGTTATGGGATTTGATTTTACTGTGATTGCACCCCACCTACCATCTCATTGTGGCTTCTCTGTTGTCTTTGGATGTGGAGTATCTTTTTTGGTGAGTTCCAGTGTCTTCCTGTGGATGATTGTCCAGCATCTAGTTGTGATTCTGGTTTCTCACAAGAGGGAGTGAGAGCATGTCCTTCTACGCCACCATCTTGGTTCTCCCCTTAATTTTAATAGAGACAACAGCTCTTTTTTCCATCCTGCTGGTTAAAAAAATAGTAGCAAATATAAGGGACAAGATATTTCCCTTCTTAGCCTCTTCCCTACCTCCTGAACTTACCATCGAATGATTCTCTTGTAATTTTAAGTAATCTGTGAAAGATATCATGGTTCCATGTTTTCAGCAACAATATAAAAAACATAACTTTCATCAATATAGAAAAGCAACAGAGAAGAAAACTATAACAGTTCTCTTACAGAAGAAATGAGGCATGAGGCAGGGTAATTAGTATTAAACATTTTAGGAAAGGAATTCCCTGGTGTTCCAGTGGCTAGGGCTCTGCACTTCCACTGCAGGGGACATGGGTTCAATCCCTGGTTGTGGAGCTAAGATCCCATATGCCTCAGTGTGTGACCAAAAAATAGAAAAACAAAAGATTTTAGGAGAAATAGCACGTATGTCCCACTCCTAGACATGTCTCTGGTACAAGCTAGAGGTGAGGGGTAGTTTGGTGATGCTGTCCATGCAGAGTGGAGCAGGGGAACCCCCACCTGAGCACTGCCAGCAGAGGCCAAGGTCCCCCCAGAGGGGAGAACAGAGGTGTGAAGTGGGGTTGGAGGTGGGGCAGCCTGGAGCTGAGCCAGTGTTAGCAGACACAGTATCTGGATGGATGTGCAGGTGCTGGTCCTCCCTGGGAGAGGGCCGTAATCCACAGAGGCCCGTCAGCTGTGCAGGTGAGGGACAGCAACCAAGGGCAACATGACTGAATTGCTAAGGTCTAGGACATTTGGCTTGTTCACATCATTTTATGCCCAGAAATCCTTCTCTTTAATCAATTCATGTCCTTAACTTTTTAAAAACTTTGACCCAGAACTTCATCTCCCCCGGGGGTGTTCAACATTTCCTGATACCGGGTATGTGCTAGACCCCTGGAGTCAGAGTGAATCAGGGCATGGCACCGTCCATGAGGGCTCTGAGGACCCAAAGAGGGTCATCTGAACAGGTGAAGTAGACTGCAGTGGGTAAATACTGTGAAGAGATGAGCAGAGGGCCTTGTGGGGACACCAGGGATAGAGAAATTGATACCTTCCAGGAAAAGCAGGAGGTGACATTTGAGCTGTGTCTTCAAGGAAGAGCTGAGGTTTTGCTGGCCTGGAATGGAGACAAGAATGTCTCCATGTGGGAAGGCTTAGAGGTGAAGCCTCATAGTAATTAGGACAGAGCTGAGGCTGGGACAGACGTGTAGAATATTTGTCAGAAGTCTTATTGAATGTGAGTGTGTATGTTGTGCTCGAGCTACTGTAACCCAAACCACAGACTGGGTGGCATTAAGCCCAGACATTACTTTTCTCACAGCTCTGAGGCTAGAAGTCCAAGATCAAGTGTTGGCAGGATTGGTTTGTCCTGTACCATCTCTCCTTGGCTTGCATCTGCCACCTTCTTGCTGTGTCTTCACATGCCCTTTTCTCTGTATGGGCCAGTCTATCTGGTGTCCATCTATGTGTCCAAATTTCCTCTCCTTAAAAGAACCTGGTGGAGTGAATTAGAGTCACACACTACAGACTCTTGTAATGTTAATTACCTCTTTAAAGTCCCTATATCTAAATATAGTTATATTGTGAGTTACTTGGGTTTAGGGCTTCAAATGTGAATTTGTGGAACCCAATTCAGCCCCATGGACATTTTGCCTTGTTGTGAATGTATTTCCTTCATGTCTTGTTCATGGAATGAATTGTGTATGTAAATGGTCCATTTGAAGTCTTTGCTGGTTGTGGGTAAGGTGAGGGATGGGTTAGCTAGGTTGCTGGGATGAGTGGGGTGGGAGGGAGTTGTGGAAAAGAGGGACCCTCCTCCTGGGTTCCACAGTGTTGACCTGGTTCTCTGCTTTCACTGCCATGCCTTCAGGACTTGGAAGGACTTAAGTCTTTGTTTGAGTCTTAATTATGTCTCTGATAAACAGTGTGACCCAGGACCAAGTCACTTATCCTTTTGAAGCCACACAGTTGTCATTGGTAAAGTAGATAAAAGACCCTTTCCTCTTCCATGATCTGCTGTGAAGAGTCCACAGTGGCTCATATATACAGTACCTTCAAAAATTATATATCTATTCAAATATGAAGACAGTTTCTCCAGCTCTGCAGCATAGAACTGACCCTTTTAAGCCTTCCCTCTGCTTTGTGACCAGTGCTCCTGAGTATCAATGAGATAACTTTTTCCTCCTGGGAAGAGGACTAAGAGCAAAGGCTCTGTTTAGGAAGGTGGTCAGGAGCACATGCAGAGGCAACATCCTAGTTCAGATCCTACACTGTACCCTGGCTCACTGCAAAGCAGGGAAACAGACCTTCCCTCGAGCTGGTACTTCTCATGAATTAATGACATCCTTTCCTCTATCAGCTTGTCTTCTTCCTCATCTTCCTCTGATGTGAGTTAAACCCTGGGCTTACTTTTCTCCCCTCTTCCCTCCATCTTTCTCTGTCTCTCTATTTTTTTTATAAGAATAGTGGTTTTTATTTTTTTATTGAGGTATAGTTGATTTACAATATTATATTAGTTTCAAGTGTACAATATGGTGATTCAAAATTTTTATAGATTATACTCCATTTAAAGTTATTAGAAAATATTGGCTATATTCTCTGTGCTGTACAGCATATCCTTGTAGTTTATGTATTTCGTACAGAGTAGTTTGTGCCTCTTAATCACCTTAATCTTGCCCCTCTCCCCCTCTCTTTCCCCACTGGTAACCACTAGTTTGTTCTCTGTATCTGTGAGTCTGCTTCTTTCTTGTTATATTCACTAGTTGGTTGTATTTTTTAGATTCCACATATAAGTGATATCATGCAGTATTTGTCTTTCTCTGACTTATTTTACTTAGAGTAATACCCTCCAAGTCCATCCATTATTGTTGCAAATGGCACAATTTCATTTTCTTTTATAGTGAGTGGTACTCCATTGTATATACATATATATACACACCACATCTTCTTTATCCATTCATCTGTTGATGGACACTTAGGTTGCTTCCACGTCTTGGCAACTGTAAATAATACTAAGATGAACATTGGGGTGCATGTGTCTTTTCAAATTAGTGTTTTCATTTTCTCCAGAAAATTCCAGGAACAGAATTGCTGGGTCATATGGTAACACTATTTTAATTTTCTTGAGGAACCTCCATATTGTTTTTCATAGCAACTGCACCAACTTACACTCCCACCAACAGTGTATGAGGGTTCCCTTTTCTCTACATCCTCACCAATATTCATTATTTGTGGACTTTTTGATGATAGGCATTATGATGGCTGTGAGGTGATATCTCATTGTGGTTTAGGTTTGCATTTTTCTGCTGATTAGCTGTATTGAACATCTTTTCATGTGCCTGTTGGCCAGTTGTATATCTTCTTTGGAAAAATGTCTACTCATATTTTCTGCTCACTTTTAATTGGGTTTTTTGATATTGAGTTGTATGAGCTATCTATGTGTTTTGGATATTAACCCCTTATCGGTCATATCATTTGCAAATATTTTCACCCATCCAGTAGGCTGTCTTTTTGTTTTGTCAGTGATTTCCTTTGCTGTGCAAAAGCTTTTGTCTCTGTTTTGTCCTTCCTTCCTTCCTCCCTCCCTCCCTCTCTTCTTTCCTTCAGATATAATTGAGATATAGTTGACATACCACAAGATTCACCTTCTTAAAATGTACAATTCAGTGGCTTTTATATATTCACAAAGTTGGGCAACCATTGCCACTATCTAATGGCATAATATTTCATCACCTCCAGAAGCAACCCTCCTTCCTCAATCCCTGGTAACCACTAATCTACTTTATTTTTTTAATTTTTAATTGTGATATAGTTCACATACCATAAAACCCACCCTTTAAAAGTATGTAATCCAGCAGTTTTTCACATACTCACAAAGTTGTACAATCATCACCACTATCTAATTCCAAAATATTTTCTTCACCACAAAAAGAAATCCTGTATCCATTAACATTCACTCCACATTCATCCAACCCCTAGTTTTTGGCACCCACTCATCCATTTCCTATTTCTATGGATTTGTCTATTCTGGACATTTCATACAAATGACATCATTCAATGCGTGTCCTTTTGCATCCAGCTGCTTTCAGTTAGCATACTCTTTTCAATGTCCATTCATGTTGAGGCATGTATCAGTACATCATATCTTTTTATTGCTGAGTCCCTGAATAAAACATAAACTCACAACTCTTTTTCTTTAAGTAGACAAGTATGTATCAGTACATCATTTTTTTTCATTGCTGAATGGTATTCCACTGCATGGATAAGACCATATTTTGTTTTAGCCAGTCAGCAGTTGACACACATTTGTGTTTTTTCACTTTTTGCCTATTATGGATTATGCTACTGTGAACATTTGTGTGCAAGTTTTTGTGTGAGTTTGTTTTCATTTCCCTCAGGTATATACCTGGGAAGGAATTGCTATATCAGATGGTAATTCATTGTTTCACATCTTGAAGTGCCAAAGTGGCTGCACCATTTTGTATTCCCACCAACAATGTATGAGGGTTCTAATTACTCTACGTCCTCACCAACCTTTTTTATTGCCATCTTTTTAAAAGTCATCCTAGTGGGTGTGACGTGGATGTCTCATTGCAGTTTCGATTTGCATCCCTAATAACTAATGATGTTCAGCATCTTTTCATGTGCTTATTGCTATTCACATATCTTCTTTGGAGAAATATCTATTCAAATGATTTGCTTATTTTTTGGAGTATTTGTCTTTTACTGTTTTTTACATATCTTAGTAAATACTTCTTATTTACTTATTTATATATTATGGTTATTAGATTCTTACCAGATATATACTTTGCAAATATTTTCTATCATGTTGTGGCTTTTCTTTTCATTTTGTTGATAGTGATCTTTAAACCTCAAACATGTTTGATTTTGATAAAGCCAAATTTGTCTATTTTTTCTTTGGTGCCTGTGCTTCCAGTGACAAGCTTTTGGCTAGAGTTTCTACAGGTAGAAAAGGGAGCTCATCAGGGACCAGGGAAAAGCTATTTCTATCACTGTAATTCTAACCAAGTGCTATTGAGCCCTCAGCTTTTAAGCCTTTGAAGTGATAGGTCTTGTGGGGGGAAGATCCTTGCCCTCAAGAACATGCTGTACATCTGGGAACCATAGGAACACCCTTAGAGAACAAGAGTTTTGGAAAGTACAGCGTTGCATAGGTGCTGATTGTGCTTGTAGCAGGAAAGAGCCTGACAGGACTGAAGGTGGTCAGAGAAAGTGTTTGCTGAGTCTTGAATTATCAAAGCACAGGGTGAGGGAGGGTATTAATATTTATTAAGTACATACTAATTGCTAAGCACCGTGTTAGGTTCTTTACATCCTTGATCAAAGTCAATCCCCCCTGCCTATATGGCAGGAAAATAAATGATGAAATGATGGCTGGAGAAGGTTAAATATCCTTCCAGAAATCACAGATGTGGTAGGTGTTGGTACTGGACCTTACTCAAAGAACTTTCTATTATATGATGTCCCAATGCCCTTAGCGTCTCTAGAGCCTAGGAGAGGTGGAAGGGAGCCAGCGCAGTGCAGGGTGCAGAAACGAGTCTTCTCTTTGTTCATCTGAACGCTTGTCCTTCTGCAGCTGACATGCTGATATTCCTCTCATGTTGGAAAGTAAAAGGCCAGGGTGGTGCATGTAGCTGTGAGACAAATCCCTGTAATCAATTTTTTCTCTTCTGCCTGGAACATGGGCAATGTGTTTCCAGTGCCTCCTTGATCATCCTCATCTTCTCTTTGTCAATACACTTGAGTGAGCAAGCGCCCGGCAAGGCACAGGGAGCCAGAGAATCATGGTGAGGATAGACTTAGCTCAGAGCATTAGAGGACAGTGAGGAGGGGACACCAGGATTAGGTGGAGTGAGAAAGGAACAGGTAGAGGAAGGAGGAATGGGCTCACCATTCACTATCAGACATTCACTGAATCCCCTGGTTCAAGTCTGACCCTTCACTCCTGCCTCCTGCTGTTCCTGGAGTCCAGAGGCTGGAGCTCTCTGATAAATGTCTCAGCTTTGGGCGGGCAGAGGTGGATGCCTGTTCTTCAGTGTAGGGTGTTGTGAGCAATGGAAATCTAACTGCTTCTTGCAACTTCCTTACTGATTTTAAATTCAAACATTCTCTCATTTTGCAGTTCCTTGTGGCTCCAATCCCAGAGACTTTATGGGTTCCACTGGGTCCATCGACTGCTTCTAGTCCACCTTTACCAGGCCTTTAGGTTTCACATCCCTGCTCTGTCAAGCCATCTACCAGCCCACCCTCTGTCTTCTTTCTCCATGTATTATCGTTCAGTGTTACAAGTGCTTGTGTCTCCTCCAGGGTGAGGTGTGCACTCTGTCTCCAATTCTCCTTGTGGTGTTTGGATGGTTTCTGAGAGGAGAAGAAGGCAGAAATATCTTTCCTCTGTCATCTTGAAAGCTGGAAGGCTGCCTGAGAATTGTGAAGGCATTATTCCATTGACTCCCAGTGCCCAGTGCTGCTAACAAAAAGAACAACGCAGTTATTATTGTTTTGTAGTTGATCTGCTCCTCTGTCTAGGAAAGTGTAGTATCTATTCTTTATACTTGACCTACTGAAATGTCACAATGATGTGTCTAGGTGGGGTTTTAATTTGTTTTCCCTCCTCGACATTTCCTAGACTTTGCAGATTTATGTCTGACCTCAGGGGAGGAATATGTGCTTATGTTATTACGTTCGTATTTCTTTGTTAAATTCTTCCCATTCGTGTCATCTTTTTTTCCTTTTCCCCCCTGGAAAGTCTGTTGATTAGTGTTAAACTCTGGGTTCATCACCCCTATCTTAAATAATTTCTTGGTCATTTTTTGTCTTTGTCTTTTTTCTCTGCTCTGAGAGATCTAAGGCACAGACAGGCAGTGGGGAGAGAGGAAGGTGTAGCACCCCAGCACAGGATGTGGAGAAGGAGGAGCAGCGCATCACAAATGCTTCAGGGGAGTTAGGGAGAGAGGGGCTGGCAGTGCGGGGTCCCAGGGTCCTGAGCTTCTTGGCCTCTGTGGCCACATGAATCTCCAGGCCAGGTGGCCTCTGAGAGTGGCAGCCAGCCTTCATGGGGTCTGACTGGCTAAAGTCCTAGGTACTGTAACAAATGCTTTGAAGCTGCTGTTACTTATAACAAAAAAATGGAAGCATGATGAACAGGAAGTCCCTCAAAATTAGTTGGTTACCTCCCAACCACCCCCAGCCTAAGCCAACAATCCAGAGGCTTCCCCAGGAGACTCAGTGACACAGCACTTTCAGACTCAGCAGAGGGAAACTTCATACCCTCTTCCTGCTCTCATCCCTGGGAGCCTCCACCCCTCTCTGTCTACATAGATCCCGCACAGATGAGGACCTCTACTGGGTGGACATTCAGGTTGGAAGTAACTCCATCTTGGCTGCAGTCCTCAGGACTTGTCCCCAAGAGCACATGAGGCCACTCTGTTACTTCTCTGGAGTATTTGGGAGTGTTTTCTCCGTTGAACAAGCTCCACCTCCTCCAGACTCCTGACTGTTGAACAACAAGGGAGGGAGAGGTCCTCTCCCTTCCTTGGTCATTTTACTGATGTCACACAGTGGGATCCAACTTTTCTGTGATTTCTCTGCAAACTTTGACAGCACTGGCCTCACCTTGTCCTCAGTCTTGGCTCTCCCAACCCCTGCCACTGAGAAACTGGCCCCCTGTCCCCATTTCCCTGACCACCTACTGATCATGGATGTGTGCACATCAGCCTCTCCTCTGATGCATGGGATCCCTGGTCCTATGGGCCCATCTCTTGCCCACAATGAGCCACATCCACCTCCCTCTCAGGCTTCTCAATCTCCTTCAGGATCACGCACAAAACATTTATGCTTGGGGCCCTTCCAGATCTGCATGAGTTCCAGGTGATTGGGACTAAGAACAAGGAGACCAACACCACAAGGGATGATCACCCCAAGCTTTGCCCTCTGACCTGTCTGTAACTAAGAGGAGCAGGGTACAGGCCAGAGAGGAGCCACACAGGAGCTGGGTGCCCTGCTGGCTCCACGAGCAGATGCACACTATGACCCACATCACCATCTTCCTGTGGTTCCTTCCTCAGGGGCACACTCAGAGCCACAGGCACTTTCTTATTATCTCCTCCTCTCTGGGACGCAGCTGTCCCAGCATCCCAGAGAGCAGCTGGCCTGCTGGTATTTCCTTTGGTTCTCTGAGAAGAAGACTCTCCCAGCAACCTGCATGACATGTAAGTCCAGGTCTGGCATGTTTCTGAGTGTGAGGGACACAGGGCCAGTGCACAGGCTCTGATGAGGAGATATGTGCTCCCCAGCTACCTATAGGATCCGGAGACTTCAGAGGTGATCCAGGTAGAAAATGGACACCTCTCTCACCTCCTCACTTCCCTAGGTATGGCATTTAAGTTGCACAGGAGGTCAGGAGAAAGGATGGGTCCCTGTCCCATCCTTCCCCACACCCACATCATAGTGCCGTGTTTAGCAGAAAAGACTTTTAATGTCTAGTGTGAGGATAGAAACAGGGTTGACCTGGGGCAGTGTGAGGGCCTAAGTTTCCCAAACACTCAAGCAAAGCACAACAGAGACAGAGAACTAAGAAGCCAGGAGCAGATCCATACTCCCTTGAATTGAATCTAACTTTGATGTAACATGGTTTTTGAGGGCTCTCAGAAAGCTTACCTGGAGCAGTAAGTATAAGTGAAATCAGTATGGATTTGCCATGTCTATGGTGGTGAAGAATGTTACGTCTTCTAATTTCTTTACTCATCTTTAATCTGACTCCCAGCCACCATGTGCTGGGTTGGCAGAGAACTCAATCTCTGTCATTATCAGGGGTTTTCCCATTGTCATCTCCTTCGAGGGAGTGTATTCCACATCAGTGGAAACCTGTCAGGTTTGTCCGAACTTAGGGTGGACCTGCCGGTGTTGAAGCTCCTTGGTCCATACTTTTGTTTCTTGCTTGGGCCCCACACTGATTCCTGCCATGTCTGAAATCCATGAAGATGAGGGGCCCCCTTCCTGAGTGTACTACCAGCCACCTCCCCCCACCACCTCTCTGAAGTCACCTGCTCCTTCAGGCACTTCCAGGACCAAGAAGGGGGCCTAGGATCCCAGTTCCCTTCCACTTCTGGGAGAAATGTATTTCTCCTTTCAAATATTTATGGAGCAGTTGCCATATGCCAGTCATTGTTCTAGATATCCTGACATTACTACTGAATCAGGTCCAGATGCTTGTCACTTGAAAATCAATAGAGAGAGAGAGAAAAAAAACACTGGTAGAAAGGAAACTTGTTTTTAATCAGAATGCTGGCAATCTGGGGAGATGGTGGACTCAATGTCCCCCCAAAAACCACCTCTGAAGATTCTGCTTGGCCATGAAGGCTTTTAAAGGGAAGTAATCTTAGTTAATCATTTGACATAGGGGGTCAGAGTCATCGCCATCCCCCCACTGTGTGCAGGCTTGTATGCCAGTTTGTCGACTTCTTGTGATTTTTCTTTAGATGCTCCTATTCACAAAGTCTGTTCAGATTACTGAAGGGAAGCTAGGGAAGAGATCTGGTCATCTGTTAATTACTTATTCTTCATTTCTACTTCTTTGATCTATGGAAAGAACCAACAAGTTAGGCAAAATACTGTGTGATCAAAAGCTTTGAAAGTTGTGCTTGGGCCAGAGATGAGTAAAGCATGGGGGGCGCCTGGTTTAAGGTTAGTGACAAGACAAAGGGGGCTCCTGCAGAGAGGTCTTTCCTGCAAAGAGCTCTTTCCTGCCAAAAGCTGCTAATACTGGGATACTCAGTAAATTGAACAGGAAAAAAAAATTAAACCCATTTTAAATTGGGGTGACAGAAACATTAAGTATAATAACAAATAGAGTCTTCTTACAAGGTGATAAGTACTATCGGGGAAAATAGCCCCTGATATGGGGATTTGTGAATGCTGGGATTGTGGGTGTGTTTTTAAGGAAGTGGCAGCTTAGTCCTCTTTAAGGATGGAATCTTTGGGCCAAACGTGAAGAGAGGGAGTTAGCCATGCAGGTCACAGGAAAGGGGCATTCCTGGTAGAGAGAATAGTGGAGAGAGAGACAGAGACAGAGAATGGGGGAGAGCTGCTGGGAAAGTTGAGTGAAAGAGCATCTGACTGACTTGACTCTGGAAGGATCACTCTGATTACTCTACAGAGCAGACAGTTGAGGTAGGCAGCACTGTTCAGAAGCAGGGAGACAAACTGGGAGCATTTTATAGTAATCCAGTAGAGAGAAAATGGTGGCTCAGATCCAGGTAGTAGAAGTGCAGTGGGGAGAAGTGATGCACTCGAAGGCGTTCACCTCTCTCTCCTCCTTTCTATGAAAAACTCTCAATGGCATCAGGTTTCCAGATTAAAAAATCAGAAAGAGATTGTCCTCAAATGACTGCTTGTGCAGCATAAGACCTCCTGTGAGGCAAGGGAATACAGAGGACCTGGAAACTTCTTAGAGTTAGGGCTAATCTAAGAAGGGAAAAGAAAATGAGGAGAGAAGAAAAGAAAAAGCAGTGTGTCAGTAAATTATCCTGAAACACACATTTTTCTTTTTGTCCTTTAGTTAAACATCATATGAAGGGAAAAGAAAATGAGGAGGAGAGAGGAAAGAAAAAGCAGTGTGTCAGTAAATTATCCTGACACACACATTTTTTTTTTTTTTGTCCTTTAGTTAAACATCATATGACGGGAAAAGGGGGTTTTAGGGGAGATTTGTAAAGCAACAGCAGCTGGCTGGCAGAATTCCTTTGTTGGTCTCCCATAGTCAAATAAAAAGAGAGGAGAGAGGTGTTTGGCAGAACTCCCAGGGCATGGCAGAGATACCTGGCCTGGTGGGAGCTTCTGGGACCATTGCTGGGTGGTCTTTGGTAGACACCATATGTTTGTATGGGAACTGGATAAAAAGATTGTCCACCAGCTTCATTTGCAATTTTGGGTGACCTCCATTCCATGACCTGGGGTGCCCCCTCCCCACACCCTGCCATTCCTACAGTGACAGTGGTAGCTTTCTACCAATTCTTCTCATTATTTTAAGAACTTTCCACCCATTTTGCCAATCAAATATCTCACATAGCACCTTTTCATGTGTCTGTTGGCCACCCATATGTCTTCTTTGGGAAAATGTCTGTTTGGATTCTCTGCCCATTTTTTTAATCAGCTTCTTTCTGTTTTTGATGTTGAGTAGTGTGCATTCTTTATATACTTAGATATTAACCCCTTATCAGATATATCATTTGCAAATATCATCGCCCATTCAGTAGGCAGCCTTTTCATTTTGTTGATGGTTTCCTTCATGTGTAAACCTTTTTAGTTTTATGTAGTCCCATTTCTTTGTTTCCTCTGGTTTTCCTTGCCTGAAGAGACATATCCAAAAAAATATTACTAAGACCAATGTCAAAGTGTGCACTGCCTATGTTTTCTTCTAAAGTTTTATGGTTTCAGGTCTTACATTTAAGACTTTAATCGATTTTGAATTTATTTTTGTGCATGGTATAAGTAGTCAGTTTCTTTTGCATGCAGCTGTCTAGTTTTCCCAACACCATTTATTGAAGAGACTCTTTTCCACCATTGTATATTCTTGCCTCTTTTGTCATAGATTAATTGCCCATATAAGTGTGAGTTCACTTTTGTGTTCTTTATTCTGTTCCATTGATCTATGGGTCTGTTTTTATGCCAGTGTCATACTGTTTTGATTACTGTACCTTTGTAGTATAGTTTGAAATTGGGGAGTGTGATAACTCCACCTTTGTTCTTCTTTCTCAAGATTGTTTTGGCTATTTGGGGTCTTTTGTGTATCCATATAAATTTTAGAATTATTCGTTCTACTTCTATGAAAAATGTCATAGTTATTTTGACTGGGATTGCATTGAATCTGTAAATTGCCTTGGATAGTATGGTCACTTTGCACTTTGACAATATTAATTCTTCCAATCCATGAGCATGGTATATCTTTCCATCTGTTTGTGTCATCTTTGATTTATTTCATCAGTATCTTCTAGTACTCAAAAGAGAGGTCTTTTACCTCCTTAGTTAAGTTTATTCCTAGGTATGTTATTATTTTTGATGTGATTATAAATGGGATTGTTTTCTTAATTTCTTTTTCTGATAGTTCATTGTTAGTGTAAAGAAATGCAACAGATTTCTGTGTATCAATTTTGTATTCTGCAACTTTGCCAAATTCATTAATGAGTTCTAGTAGATTTTTGTGGCTTCTTAGGATTTTCTGTATATAGTATCATGTTATGTAGAAACAGTGACAGTTTTACTACTTCCTTTCTAATTTGGATACCCTTTATTACCTTTCCTTGTCTGATTGCTGTGGCTAGGATTTTAATATATGTTGAATAAAAGTGGTGAGAGTGGGCATCCTTGTCTAGTTCCTGGTCTTAGAGGGAATGCTTTCAGCTTTTCATCATTCAGTATTATGTTAGTTGTGGGCTTTTCATATATGGCCTTTATTATGCTGAGGCATGTTCCCTGTATACTCACTTTCTGGAAATTTTGTATCATAAATAGATGTTGAATATTGTCAAAAGATTTTCTGCATCTATTGAAATAATCATATGATTTTCATTTTTCAATTTGTTAAAGTGGTGTATCACAATGATTGATTTGCAGTATTGAACCATATTTGCATCTCTGGGAGAAACCCAATGTGATCACAGTGTATGATCCTTTTAATGAATTGTTGGATTTGATTTGCTAATATTTAATGGAGGATGTTTGCATTTAAGTTCATCAGTGATATTGTAATTTGATTTTTTTGTAATATCTTCATCTGGTTTTGGTATGAGGGTGAGGCTGGCCTTGTAGAATGAGTTTGGAAGTGTTCCTTTTTTTAATTTTTTTTAATTTTTTTTTTGCGGTACATGGGCCTCTCACTGTTGTGGCCTCTCCTGTTTTGGAGCACAGGCTCTGGACGCGAGGCTCAGCGGCCATGGCTCACGGGCCCAGCCGCTCTGCGGCATGTGGGATCTTCCCAGACCGGGGCACGAACCCGTGTCCCCTGCATCAGCAGGCGGACTCTCAACCACTGCACCACCAGGGAAGCCCTGGAAGTGTTCTTTCCTCTACAAATTTTTAGAATAGTTTGAGAAGGATAGGTGTTAACTGTTCTCAAAAGGTTTGGCAGAATTCACCTGGGAAGCTGTCTGGTCCTAGAATTTTTTTTTTCCAACATCTTTATTGGAGCACAATTACTCTACAATGGTGTGTTAGCTTCTACCCCACAACAAAGCGAATCAGATATACACATACATATGCTACCATATCTCTTCCCCCTTGCATCTCCCTCCCTCACACCCTCCCCATCCCACCCCTCCAGGTGTTCACAAACCAACGAGCTGATCTCCCTATGCTATGCGGCCGCTTCCCACCAGCAATCCACTTTACACTTGGTAGTGTATGTAGGTCCATGCCACTCTCTCACTTTGTCACAGCTTACCCTTCCCACTCCCCATATCCTCAAGTCCATTCTCTAGTAGGTCTGTGTCTTTATTCCCATCTTACCCCTAGGTTCTGCACGACCTTTTTCTTTTTTTTTCTTAGATTCCATACATACCTGTTAGCATACATTATTTGTTTTTAACTTTCTGTCTTACTTCACTCTGTATGACAGACTCTAGGTCCATCCACCTCACTACAAATAAGTCAATTTCATTTCTTTTTATGGCTGAGTAATATTCCATTGTATATATGTGCCACGTCTTCTTTTTCAGTTCATCTGTTAATGAACACTTAGGTTGCTTGCATGTCCTGGCTATTGTAAATAGAGCTGCGATGAATATTGTGCTACATGACTCTTTTTGAATTATGGTTTTCTCAGGGTATATGCCCAGTAGTGTGATTGCTGGGTCCTATGGTAGTTCTATTTTTGGTTTCTAAGGAACCTCCATACTGTTCTCCATAGTGGCTGTATCAACTTACATTCTCACCAACAGTGCAAGAGGGTTCCCTTTTCTCCACACCCACTCCAGCATTTATTATTTCTGGATATTTTTGTTGTTGTTGTTGCAGTACGCAGGCCTCTCACTGTTGTGGCCTCTCCCGTTGCAGAGCACAGGCTCCGGATGCGCAGGTTTAGCGGCCATGGCTCACGGTCTAGCCACTCCATGACATGTGAGATCTTCCTGAACTGGGGCAAGAACCCATGTCCCCTGCATCGGCAGACGGACTCCCAACCACTGCGCCACCAGGGAAGCCCTGTTTCCAGATTTTTTGATGACGGCCTTTCTGACCGGTGTGAGATGATATCTCATTGTAGTTTTGATTTGCATTTCTCTAATGATTAATAATGTTGAGCATTCTTTCATGTGTTTGTTGGCAATCTGTATATCTTCTTTGGAGAAATGTCTATTTAGGTCTTCTGCCCATTTTTGGATTGGGTTGTCTGTTTTTTTTGTTATTGAGCTGCATGTGCTGCTTGACTTTTGTTTTTGGGGAATTTTTTTATTACTGATTCAATTTCATTACTGGTAATTGGTCTGTTCATATTTCTAGTTCTTCTTTGTTCAGTCTTGTGAGATTGTACGTTCCTGGGAATTTGTCCTTTTCTTCTAAGTTGCTTATTTTATTGGTGTATAATTGTTCATAGGAATTTCTTTTGATCCTTTGTATTTCTGTGGTGTCAGTTGTAACTCCTCCTTTTTCATTTCTGATTTTATTGATCTGGGCCCTCTCTTTCTTTTTCCTGATGAGTCTGGCTAAAGGTTTATCAAATTTAGCTTTTCAAAGATCCAGCTCTTAATTTCATTGATGTTTTCTATATAAATGTCTACTTCATTTATTTCTGCTCTGATCTTTGATTTCTTTCCTTCTACTAACTTTGTGTTTTGCTTGTTCTCCTTTTTATAGTTCCTTTAGGTAAAATATTAGATTGTTGCTTTGAGAATTTTGTTTCCTGCAGTGTGTTTGTATTGCAATAAGCTTCCTTTGGAAATGCTTTTGCTGAGTCCAATAAATTTAGATTATTGTGTTTTTGTTTTGGCTTCAGGTATTTTTGGACTTCCTCTGATTTCTTCAGTGATCCATTGGTTGTTTATTAGCATATTCCTTAACCTCCATGCGTTTGTGTTTTTTGTGGTTTTTCCTTGTAGCTGATTTCTAGTTTATAGATTTATGGTTGGAAAAGATGCTTGATAAGATTTCAATTTTCTTAAATTTACTGACACTTGTTTTGTGGCCTGGTATGTGACCTATTCTGAAGAATGTTCCATGTACACTGACTGTATATCCTGCTGTTTTTAGATGGATTGTTTTGATATATCTATTGATTCCAGCTGTTCTAAAATATCATTTAAAGCCAGTGTTTCCTTACTGATTTTCTGCCTACGTGATCTCTCCATTGATTTATGTAGGGTGTTAAAGTTCCCTACCATTATTATGTTATTGCCAACCACTCCTTTTATGTCTCTTAATAGTTGCTTTAGGTTTTCAGGTGATTCTATGTTGGGTGCATACCTGTTTAAAATTGTTATATTTTCTTCTTGGATTGATCCCTTGATCATTATGTAGTGTCCTTATTTGTCTCTTATAACAGTCTTTATTTTAAAGTCTATTTTGCCTAATATGAATATTGAGACTTTGGCTATCTTTTGATTTCCTTTTGCATGGAATACCATTTTATATCGCCTCACTTTCAACCTGTGTGTGTCTTTAGATCTGAAGTATTTCTCCGGTAGACAACATATATATGGGTCCTGTTTTCGTATCCATTCAGTCACTCTGTCTTTTGACTGGAATATTTAGTCCATTTTCATTTAAAGTAATTATTGATAGGTATGTGTTTATTCCCATTTTGTTCATTTGGGGGAGTTGTTTTTGTAGACATTTTTTGTTCCTTTCTTCTTTTGCTTTCTTCCCTCGTGATTTAATTTTTTTTTTCCTTTGGCTGTGCCACACAGCATGTGGGATCTTAGTTCCGTGAGCAGGGATCAAACCCATGCCCCCTGCAGTGGAAGCATAGAGTTTTAGTCACTGGACTACCAGGGAAGTCTTTTAATATCTATCTTTAATGTTATATTTGGATTCCTTTCTTTTGTCTGTGAGTGTGTGTATATCTATTATGGATTTTTGGATTATGGTTACCATGAAGTTTATATATAGCACTATATATCTATGGGTCCTAGGTTGGGTGGTTGTGGGGTGGGGTTCCCAAATTTGTTGTCAGCCTGCTGGTGGACAGAGCTAGTTCCTATCACGGCTGGCTGTTGGGCCTGGCGTGTACCAAAGCTGGCATCAGACTGCTGGTAAGAGGGGCCAGATCCCAGGGTGGCTGGTTGAGGGGTCCAGAATGTCTTGGAGCTGCTGTAGGCCTGCTGGTGAGTGTGACGTGGGGGTCCCAGAGCTAGTGTCAGCCCAGTGGTGGGCAGAGCTGGGTCTTAGGGTCTCTGGCTCTAGGGGTCTTGGAGTTGATGTTGGCCTGCTGGTGGGTGGGTTCAGGTCCCAACAGATGGCTGCAGGGTCCTGGGAGTCCTGTGGCTGGTGCAGTGGTGGGCAGAGCCAGGTCCTGTGTCCTCTGGTGGACGGAGCTGGGTCTTCTGGCTTCTGCGAACTCAGGGGCACCAAAGGCAGCCATCCTGCTGGTGAGTGGAGCCATATACACCCCTAGCTAGCTGCTTGGTCTGTGGTCTTCCAGTACTGGAACCAAAAGGCTGGTGGGGAGGTGGGAAGGTCCCAGTGTTTCTTAACAGGAGGGAGGATTGCAAAATGTTGCTTGCCAGCACCAGTGTCCTCTTGATAAAATGATCTCCCCAGGTTGGCTGCTGCCAGTGTCTGTATCTCTACAGTGAGCTCCAATTGCTTCCTGTCTCTCCAAGAGGCTCTCTAAGGTCAGCACGTGGGTTTGACCCAGGCTCCTTCCAAATGACTGCTTCTGCCCCTGGGTCTCAGAGTGTGATATTTTCTGTGCACCTGTTAAGAGTGGATTTGCTGTTTCCTACAGCCCTCTGGTTCTCCTGAAAGTAAGCCCAACTGGCCTTCAAAGCCAAACATGCTAGGGCCTCATCTTCCTGGTGCAGGAAACCCCAGGCTGGGGAGCGCAATGTGGAGCTCGGACCTCTTGCTCCTTGGGGAGAACCTCTGCAGTTGTAGTTATCCTCCTCTTTGTCGGTTGCCTACCTGGAGGTGTGGCTCTCGACTAAACCACATCTCTGGCCCTCCTATCCATCTTGTTGAGGTTCCCTCTTAATGTCTTTAATTATTTATCTATTTTCAGTGGGGGTATGTTTTTATTCAAAGAGAAAGTCACAAAAATTATAAACATCCACATCAGTTCACTCAGTCCCATGTACTTAATTTTTTTTCATCTTGATCTTTTGTAAGCACTTTTATGAATTCATCAGTTTTCCAGTAGAGCTCTGAAAATGCTTATTCATTCAGTTCAGCAGTATAGTCAGTTACCAGAAACCTGTATTTGTCAGAGTCTTTTCCATGAATTCCTTGAAGATGAAACACTTTTATAGGAACATTTTTGCAAAAGCATCAGAGTACAGGCACATCTGTCGGTAAACGACAAAAATACTTAAAAATGACCGCGGTTAAGGATTTGATAAAAGTTCAGAATAATGCAATTGACAACGAAATTTAGTTATTTCTGACATATACATTTTAAAGTAACAACTAGAATTATGACTTATACATTATACCAGAACATATAACATTTTAAGAAATATCATGTAATGTCTGAAACATTTATATTAACATATTTCCATACAAATAACCCAAAGAAAGTTTAGTAGTAGTTGCTTTTTTGTTTGTTTTTTTGTTTATACTGCAGGTTCTTATTAGTCATCAATTTTATACTCATCAGTGTATACAAGTCAATCGCAATCGCCCAATTCAGCACACCACCATCCCCACCCCACTGCGGTCTTTTCCCCTTGTTGTCATTACGTTTGTTCTCTACATCTGTATCTCAACTTCTGCCCTGCAAACCGGTTCATCTGTACCATTTCTCTAGGTGGCACATACATGCATTAATACACGATATTTGTTTTTCTCTTTCTGACTTACTTCACTCTGTATGACAGTCTTTAGATACATCCACGTCTCAACAAATGACTCAATTTTGTTCCTTTTTGTGGCTGAGTAATATTCCATTATATATATGTACCACATCTTCTTTATCCATTAGTCTGTCGATAGGCATTTAGGTTGCTTCCATGACCTGGCTATTGTAAATACTGCTGCAATGGACATTGGGGTGCATGTGTCTTTTTTTTTTTTTTTTTTTTTACAACTTTATTGGTGTATAAGTGCTTCAAAATGGTGTATTAGTTTCTGCTTTATAACAAAGTGAATCAGTTATACATACACATCTCTTCCCATATCCCTTCCCTCTTGCGTCTCCCTCCCTCCCACCCTCCGTATCCCACCCCTCTAGTACGTTCCAAAGCACCCAGCTGATCTACCTGTGCTATGTGGCTGCTTCCCATTAGCTATCTACCTTACGTTTGGTAGTGTATATATGTCCATGCCTCTCTCTCGCTTTGTCACAGCTTACCCTTCCCCTTCCCCATAACCTCAAGTCCATTCTCTAGTACGTCTCTGTCTTTATTCCCACCTTACTCCTAGGTTCTTCATGACCATTTTTTTCTTAGATTCCATATATATGTGTTAGCATACGGTATTTCTTTTTCTCTTTCTGTCATACTTGACTCTGTGTGACAGACCCTAGGTCCACCCACCTCACTACAAATAACTCAGATTTCTTTCTTTTTATGGCTGAGTAATATTCCATTGTATATATGTGCCACGTCTTCTTTTTCAGTTCATCTGTTAATGAACACTTAGGTTGCTTGCATGTCCTGGCTATTGTAAATAGAGCTGCGATGAATATTGTGCTACATGACTCTTTTTGAATTATGGTTTTCTCAGGGTATATTCCCAGTAGTGTGATTGCTGGGTCCTATGGTAGTTCTATTTTTGGTTTCTAAGGAACCTCCATACTGTTCTCCATAGTGGCTGTATCAACTTACATTCTCACCAACAGTGCAAGAGGGTTCCCTTTTCTCCACACCCACTCCAGCATTTATTATTTCTGGATATTTTTGTTGTTGTTGTTGCAGTACGCAGGCCTCTCACTGTTGTGGCCTCTCCCGTTGCGGAGCACAGGCTCCGGATGCGCAGGTTTAGCGGCCATGGCTCACGGTCTAGCCACTCCATGACATGTGAGATCTTCCCGAACTGGGGCAAGAACCCATGTCCCCTGCATCGGCAGACGGACTCCCAACCACTGCGCCACCAGGGAAGCCCTGTTTCCAGATTTTTTGATGACGGCCTTTCTGACCGGTGTGAGATGATATCTCATTGTAGTTTTGATTTGCATTTCTCTAATGATTAATAATGTTGAGCATTCTTTCATGTGTTTGTTGGCAATCTGTATATCTTCTTTGGAGAAATGTCTATTTAGGTCTTCTGCCCATTTTTGGATTGGGTTGTCTGTTTTTTTTGTTATTGAGCTGCATGTGCTGCTTGACTTTTGTTTTTGGGGAATTTTTTTATTACTGATTCAATTTCATTACTGGTAATTGGTCTGTTCATATTTCTAGTTCTTCTTTGTTCAGTCTTGTGAGATTGTACGTTCCTGGGAATTTGTCCTTTTCTTCTAAGTTGCTTATTTTATTGGTGTATAATTGTTCATAGGAATTTCTTTTGATCCTTTGTATTTCTGTGGTGTCAGTTGTAACTCCTCCTTTTTCATTTCTGATTTTATTGATCTGGGCCCTCTCTTTCTTTTTCCTGATGAGTCTGGCTAAAGGTTTATCAAATTTAGCTTTTCAAAGATCCAGCTCTTAATTTCATTGATGTTTTCTATATAAATGTCTACTTCATTTATTTCTGCTCTGATCTTTGATTTCTTTCCTTCTACTAACTTTGTGTTTTGCTTGTTCTCCTTTTTATAGTTCCTTTAGGTAAAATATTAGATTGTTGCTTTGAGAATTTTGTTTCCTGCAGTGTGTTTGTATTGCAATAAGCTTCCTTTGGAAATGCTTTTGCTGAGTCCAATAAATTTAGATTATTGTGTTTTTGTTTTGGCTTCAGGTATTTTTGGACTTCCTCTGATTTCTTCAGTGATCCATTGGTTGTTTATTAGCATATTCCTTAACCTCCATGCGTTTGTGTTTTTTGTGGTTTTTCCTTGTAGCTGATTTCTAGTTTATAGATTTATGGTTGGAAAAGATGCTTGATAAGATTTCAATTTTCTTAAATTTACTGACACTTGTTTTGTGGCCTGGTATGTGACCTATTCTGAAGAATGTTCCATGTACACTGACTGTATATCCTGCTGTTTTTAGATGGATTGTTTTGATATATCTATTGATTCCAGCTGTTCTAAAATATCATTTAAAGCCAGTGTTTCCTTACTGATTTTCTGCCTACGTGATCTCTCCATTGATTTATGTAGGGTGTTAAAGTTCCCTACCATTATTATGTTATTGCCAACCACTCCTTTTATGTCTCTTAATAGTTGCTTTAGGTTTTCAGGTGATTCTATGTTGGGTGCATACCTGTTTAAAATTGTTATATTTTCTTCTTGGATTGATCCCTTGATCATTATGTAGTGTCCTTATTTGTCTCTTATAACAGTCTTTATTTTAAAGTCTATTTTGCCTAATATGAATATTGAGACTTTGGCTATCTTTTGATTTCCTTTTGCATGGAATACCATTTTATATCGCCTCACTTTCAACCTGTGTGTGTCTTTAGATCTGAAGTATTTCTCCGGTAGACAACATATATATGGGTCCTGTTTTCGTATCCATTCAGTCACTCTGTCTTTTGACTGGAATATTTAGTCCATTTTCATTTAAAGTAATTATTGATAGGTATGTGTTTATTCCCATTTTGTTCATTTGGGGGAGTTGTTTTTGTAGACATTTTTTGTTCCTTTCTTCTTTTGCTTTCTTCCCTCGTGATTTAATTTGTTTTTCCTTTGGCTGTGCCACACAGCATGTGGGATCTTAGTTCCGTGAGCAGGGATCAAACCCATGCCCCCTGCAGTGGAAGCATAGAGTTTTAGTCACTGGACTACCAGGGAAGTCTTTTAATATCTATCTTTAATGTTATATTTGGATTCCTTTCTTTTGTCTGTGAGTGTGTGTATATCTATTATGGATTTTTGGATTATGGTTACCATGAAGTTTATATATAGCACTATATATCTATGGGTCCTAGGTTGGGTGGTTGTGGGGTGGGGTTCCCAAATTTGTTGTCAGCCTGCTGGTGGACAGAGCTAGTTCCTATCACGGCTGGCTGTTGGGCCTGGCGTGTACCAAAGCTGGCATCAGACTGCTGGTAAGAGGGGCCAGATCCCAGGGTGGCTGGTTGAGGGGTCCAGAATGTCTTGGAGCTGCTGTAGGCCTGCTGGTGAGTGTGACGTGGGGGTCCCAGAGCTAGTGTCAGCCCAGTGGTGGGCAGAGCTGGGTCTTAGGGTCTCTGGCTCTAGGGGTCTTGGAGTTGATGTTGGCCTGCTGGTGGGTGGGTTCAGGTCCCAACAGATGGCTGCAGGGTCCTGGGAGTCCTGTGGCTGGTGCAGTGGTGGGCAGAGCCAGGTCCTGTGTCCTCTGGTGGACGGAGCTGGGTCTTCTGGCTTCTGCGAACTCAGGGGCACCAAAGGCAGCCATCCTGCTGGTGAGTGGAGCCATATACACCCCTAGCTAGCTGCTTGGTCTGTGGTCTTCCAGTACTGGAACCAAAAGGCTGGTGGGGAGGTGGGAAGGTCCCAGTGTTTCTTAACAGGAGGGAGGATTGCAAAATGTTGCTTGCCAGCACCAGTGTCCTCTTGATAAAATGATCTCCCCAGGTTGGCTGCTGCCAGTGTCTGTATCTCTACAGTGAGCTCCAATTGCTTCCTGTCTCTCCAAGAGGCTCTCTAAGGTCAGCACGTGGGTTTGACCCAGGCTCCTTCCAAATGACTGCTTCTGCCCCTGGGTCTCAGAGTGTGATATTTTCTGTGCACCTGTTAAGAGTGGATTTGCTGTTTCCTACAGCCCTCTGGTTCTCCTGAAAGTAAGCCCAACTGGCCTTCAAAGCCAAACATGCTAGGGCCTCATCTTCCTGGTGCAGGAAACCCCAGGCTGGGGAGCGCAATGTGGAGCTCGGACCTCTTGCTCCTTGGGGAGAACCTCTGCAGTTGTAGTTATCCTCCTCTTTGTCGGTTGCCTACCTGGAGGTGTGGCTCTCGACTAAACCACATCTCTGGCCCTCCTATCCATCTTGTTGAGGTTCCCTCTTAATGTCTTTAATTATTTATCTATTTTCAGTGGGGGTATGTTTTTATTCAAAGAGAAAGTCACAAAAATTATAAACATCCACATCAGTTCACTCAGTCCCATGTACTTAATTTTTTTTCATCTTGATCTTTTGTAAGCACTTTTATGAATTCATCAGTTTTCCAGTAGAGCTCTGAAAATGCTTATTCATTCAGTTCAGCAGTATAGTCAGTTACCAGAAACCTGTATTTGTCAGAGTCTTTTCCATGAATTCCTTGAAGATGAAACACTTTTATAGGAACATTTTTGCAAAAGCATCAGAGTACAGGCACATCTGTCGGTAAACGACAAAAATACTTAAAAATGACCGCGGTTAAGGATTTGATAAAAGTTCAGAATAATGCAATTGACAACGAAATTTAGTTATTTCTGACATATACATTTTAAAGTAACAACTAGAATTATGACTTATACATTATACCAGAACATATAACATTTTAAGAAATATCATGTAATGTCTGAAACATTTATATTAACATATTTCCATACAAATAACCCAAAGAAAGTTTAGTAGTAGTTGCTTTTTTGTTTGTTTTTTTGTTTATACTGCAGGTTCTTATTAGTCATCAATTTTATACTCATCAGTGTATACAAGTCAATCGCAATCGCCCAATTCAGCACACCACCATCCCCACCCCACTGCGGTCTTTTCCCCTTGTTGTCATTACGTTTGTTCTCTACATCTGTATCTCAACTTCTGCCCTGCAAACCGGTTCATCTGTACCATTTCTCTAGGTGGCACATACATGCATTAATACACGATATTTGTTTTTCTCTTTCTGACTTACTTCACTCTGTATGACAGTCTTTAGATACATCCACGTCTCAACAAATGACTCAATTTTGTTCCTTTTTGTGGCTGAGTAATATTCCATTATATATATGTACCACATCTTCTTTATCCATTAGTCTGTCGATAGGCATTTAGGTTGCTTCCATGACCTGGCTATTGTAAATACTGCTGCAATGGACATTGGGGTGCATGTGTCTTTTTTTTTTTTTTTTTTTACAACTTTATTGGTGTATAAGTGCTTCAAAATGGTGTATTAGTTTCTGCTTTATAACAAAGTGAATCAGTTATACATACACATCTCTTCCCATATCCCTTCCCTCTTGCGTCTCCCTCCCTCCCACCCTCCGTATCCCACCCCTCTAGTACGTTCCAAAGCACCCAGCTGATCTACCTGTGCTATGTGGCTGCTTCCCATTAGCTATCTACCTTACGTTTGGTAGTGTATATATGTCCATGCCTCTCTCTCGCTTTGTCACAGCTTACCCTTCCCCTTCCCCATAACCTCAAGTCCATTCTCTAGTACGTCTCTGTCTTTATTCCCACCTTACTCCTAGGTTCTTCATGACCATTTTTTTCTTAGATTCCATATATATGTGTTAGCATACGGTATTTCTTTTTCTCTTTCTGTCATACTTGACTCTGTGTGACAGACCCTAGGTCCACCCACCTCACTACAAATAACTCAGATTTCTTTCTTTTTATGGCTGAGTAATATTCCATTGTATATATGTGCCACATCTTCTTTTTCAGTTCATCTGTTAATGAACACTTAGGTTGCTTGCATGTCCTGGCTATTGTAAATAGAGCTGCGATGAATATTGTGCTACATGACTCTTTTTGAATTATGGTTTTCTCAGGGTATATTCCCAGTAGTGTGATTGCTGGGTCCTATGGTAGTTCTATTTTTGGTTTCTAAGGAACCTCCATACTGTTCTCCATAGTGGCTGTATCAACTTACATTCTCACCAACAGTGCAAGAGGGTTCCCTTTTCTCCACACCCACTCCAGCATTTATTATTTCTGGATATTTTTGTTGTTGTTGTTGCAGTACGCAGGCCTCTCACTGTTGTGGCCTCTCCCGTTGCGGAGCACAGGCTCCGGATGCGCAGGTTTAGCGGCCATGGCTCACGGTCTAGCCACTCCATGACATGTGAGATCTTCCCGAACTGGGGCAAGAACCCATGTCCCCTGCATCGGCAGACGGACTCCCAACCACTGCGCCACCAGGGAAGCCCTGTTTCCAGATTTTTTGATGACGGCCTTTCTGACCGGTGTGAGATGATATCTCATTGTAGTTTTGATTTGCATTTCTCTAATGATTAATAATGTTGAGCATTCTTTCATGTGTTTGTTGGCAATCTGTATATCTTCTTTGGAGAAATGTCTATTTAGGTCTTCTGCCCATTTTTGGATTGGGTTGTCTGTTTTTTTTGTTATTGAGCTGCATGTGCTGCTTGACTTTTGTTTTTGGGGAATTTTTTTATTACTGATTCAATTTCATTACTGGTAATTGGTCTGTTCATATTTCTAGTTCTTCTTTGTTCAGTCTTGTGAGATTGTACGTTCCTGGGAATTTGTCCTTTTCTTCTAAGTTGCTTATTTTATTGGTGTATAATTGTTCATAGGAATTTCTTTTGATCCTTTGTATTTCTGTGGTGTCAGTTGTAACTCCTCCTTTTTCATTTCTGATTTTATTGATCTGGGCCCTCTCTTTCTTTTTCCTGATGAGTCTGGCTAAAGGTTTATCAAATTTAGCTTTTCAAAGATCCAGCTCTTAATTTCATTGATGTTTTCTATATAAATGTCTACTTCATTTATTTCTGCTCTGATCTTTGATTTCTTTCCTTCTACTAACTTTGTGTTTTGCTTGTTCTCCTTTTTATAGTTCCTTTAGGTAAAATATTAGATTGTTGCTTTGAGAATTTTGTTTCCTGCAGTGTGTTTGTATTGCAATAAGCTTCCTTTGGAAATGCTTTTGCTGAGTCCAATAAATTTAGATTATTGTGTTTTTGTTTTGGCTTCAGGTATTTTTGGACTTCCTCTGATTTCTTCAGTGATCCATTGGTTGTTTATTAGCATATTCCTTAACCTCCATGCGTTTGTGTTTTTTGTGGTTTTTCCTTGTAGCTGATTTCTAGTTTATAGATTTATGGTTGGAAAAGATGCTTGATAAGATTTCAATTTTCTTAAATTTACTGACACTTGTTTTGTGGCCTGGTATGTGACCTATTCTGAAGAATGTTCCATGTACACTGACTGTATATCCTGCTGTTTTTAGATGGATTGTTTTGATATATCTATTGATTCCAGCTGTTCTAAAATATCATTTAAAGCCAGTGTTTCCTTACTGATTTTCTGCCTACGTGATCTCTCCATTGATTTATGTAGGGTGTTAAAGTTCCCTACCATTATTATGTTATTGCCAACCACTCCTTTTATGTCTCTTAATAGTTGCTTTAGGTTTTCAGGTGATTCTATGTTGGGTGCATACCTGTTTAAAATTGTTATATTTTCTTCTTGGATTGATCCCTTGATCATTATGTAGTGTCCTTATTTGTCTCTTATAACAGTCTTTATTTTAAAGTCTATTTTGCCTAATATGAATATTGAGACTTTGGCTATCTTTTGATTTCCTTTTGCATGGAATACCATTTTATATCGCCTCACTTTCAACCTGTGTGTGTCTTTAGATCTGAAGTATTTCTCCGGTAGACAACATATATATGGGTCCTGTTTTCGTATCCATTCAGTCACTCTGTCTTTTGACTGGAATATTTAGTCCATTTTCATTTAAAGTAATTATTGATAGGTATGTGTTTATTCCCATTTTGTTCATTTGGGGGAGTTGTTTTTGTAGACATTTTTTGTTCCTTTCTTCTTTTGCTTTCTTCCCTCGTGATTTAATTTGTTTTTCCTTTGGCTGTGCCACACAGCATGTGGGATCTTAGTTCCGTGAGCAGGGATCAAACCCATGCCCCCTGCAGTGGAAGCATAGAGTTTTAGTCACTGGACTACCAGGGAAGTCTTTTAATATCTATCTTTAATGTTATATTTGGATTCCTTTCTTTTGTCTGTGAGTGTGTGTATATCTATTATGGATTTTTGGATTATGGTTACCATGAAGTTTATATATAGCACTATATATCTATGGGTCCTAGGTTGGGTGGTTGTGGGGTGGGGTTCCCAAATTTGTTGTCAGCCTGCTGGTGGACAGAGCTAGTTCCTATCACGGCTGGCTGTTGGGCCTGGCGTGTACCAAAGCTGGCATCAGACTGCTGGTAAGAGGGGCCAGATCCCAGGGTGGCTGGTTGAGGGGTCCAGAATGTCTTGGAGCTGCTGTAGGCCTGCTGGTGAGTGTGACGTGGGGGTCCCAGAGCTAGTGTCAGCCCAGTGGTGGGCAGAGCTGGGTCTTAGGGTCTCTGGCTCTAGGGGTCTTGGAGTTGATGTTGGCCTGCTGGTGGGTGGGTTCAGGTCCCAACAGATGGCTGCAGGGTCCTGGGAGTCCTGTGGCTGGTGCAGTGGTGGGCAGAGCCAGGTCCTGTGTCCTCTGGTGGACGGAGCTGGGTCTTCTGGCTTCTGCGAACTCAGGGGCACCAAAGGCAGCCATCCTGCTGGTGAGTGGAGCCATATACACCCCTAGCTAGCTGCTTGGTCTGTGGTCTTCCAGTACTGGAACCAAAAGGCTGGTGGGGAGGTGGGAAGGTCCCAGTGTTTCTTAACAGGAGGGAGGATTGCAAAATGTTGCTTGCCAGCACCAGTGTCCTCTTGATAAAATGATCTCCCCAGGTTGGCTGCTGCCAGTGTCTGTATCTCTACAGTGAGCTCCAATTGCTTCCTGTCTCTCCAAGAGGCTCTCTAAGGTCAGCACGTGGGTTTGACCCAGGCTCCTTCCAAATGACTGCTTCTGCCCCTGGGTCTCAGAGTGTGATATTTTCTGTGCACCTGTTAAGAGTGGATTTGCTGTTTCCTACAGCCCTCTGGTTCTCCTGAAAGTAAGCCCAACTGGCCTTCAAAGCCAAACATGCTAGGGCCTCATCTTCCTGGTGCAGGAAACCCCAGGCTGGGGAGCGCAATGTGGAGCTCGGACCTCTTGCTCCTTGGGGAGAACCTCTGCAGTTGTAGTTATCCTCCTCTTTGTCGGTTGCCTACCTGGAGGTGTGGCTCTCGACTAAACCACATCTCTGGCCCTCCTATCCATCTTGTTGAGGTTCCCTCTTAATGTCTTTAATTATTTATCTATTTTCAGTGGGGGTATGTTTTTATTCAAAGAGAAAGTCACAAAAATTATAAACATCCACATCAGTTCACTCAGTCCCATGTACTTAATTTTTTTTCATCTTGATCTTTTGTAAGCACTTTTATGAATTCATCAGTTTTCCAGTAGAGCTCTGAAAATGCTTATTCATTCAGTTCAGCAGTATAGTCAGTTACCAGAAACCTGTATTTGTCAGAGTCTTTTCCATGAATTCCTTGAAGATGAAACACTTTTATAGGAACATTTTTGCAAAAGCATCAGAGTACAGGCACATCTGTCGGTAAACGACAAAAATACTTAAAAATGACCGCGGTTAAGGATTTGATAAAAGTTCAGAATAATGCAATTGACAACGAAATTTAGTTATTTCTGACATATACATTTTAAAGTAACAACTAGAATTATGACTTATACATTATACCAGAACATATAACATTTTAAGAAATATCATGTAATGTCTGAAACATTTATATTAACATATTTCCATACAAATAACCCAAAGAAAGTTTAGTAGTAGTTGCTTTTTTGTTTGTTTTTTTGTTTATACTGCAGGTTCTTATTAGTCATCAATTTTATACTCATCAGTGTATACAAGTCAATCGCAATCGCCCAATTCAGCACACCACCATCCCCACCCCACTGCGGTCTTTTCCCCTTGTTGTCATTACGTTTGTTCTCTACATCTGTATCTCAACTTCTGCCCTGCAAACCGGTTCATCTGTACCATTTCTCTAGGTGGCACATACATGCATTAATACACGATATTTGTTTTTCTCTTTCTGACTTACTTCACTCTGTATGACAGTCTTTAGATACATCCACGTCTCAACAAATGACTCAATTTTGTTCCTTTTTGTGGCTGAGTAATATTCCATTATATATATGTACCACATCTTCTTTATCCATTAGTCTGTCGATAGGCATTTAGGTTGCTTCCATGACCTGGCTATTGTAAATACTGCTGCAATGGACATTGGGGTGCATGTGTCTTTTTTTTTTTTTTTTTTACAACTTTATTGGTGTATAAGTGCTTCAAAATGGTGTATTAGTTTCTGCTTTATAACAAAGTGAATCAGTTATACATACACATCTCTTCCCATATCCCTTCCCTCTTGCGTCTCCCTCCCTCCCACCCTCCGTATCCCACCCCTCTAGTACGTTCCAAAGCACCCAGCTGATCTACCTGTGCTATGTGGCTGCTTCCCATTAGCTATCTACCTTACGTTTGGTAGTGTATATATGTCCATGCCTCTCTCTCGCTTTGTCACAGCTTACCCTTCCCCTTCCCCATAACCTCAAGTCCATTCTCTAGTACGTCTCTGTCTTTATTCCCACCTTACTCCTAGGTTCTTCATGACCATTTTTTTCTTAGATTCCATATATATGTGTTAGCATACGGTATTTCTTTTTCTCTTTCTGTCATACTTGACTCTGTGTGACAGACCCTAGGTCCACCCACCTCACTACAAATAACTCAGATTTGTTTC
The DNA here is from genome assembly GCF_025265405.1 of Mesoplodon densirostris. Classification (NCBI taxonomy): domain Eukaryota; kingdom Metazoa; phylum Chordata; class Mammalia; order Artiodactyla; family Ziphiidae; genus Mesoplodon; species Mesoplodon densirostris. Next base: position 117,564,968 of record NC_082667.1, on the reverse strand, counting down.
TTTTTATGGCTGAGTAATATTCCATTGTATATATGTGCCACGTCTTCTTTTTCAGTTCATCTGTTAATGAACACTTAGGTTGCTTGCATGTCCTGGCTATTGTAAATAGAGCTGCGATGAATATTGTGCTACATGACTCTTTTTGAATTATGGTTTTCTCAGGGTATATTCCCAGTAGTGTGATTGCTGGGTCCTATGGTAGTTCTATTTTTGGTTTCTAAGGAACCTCCATACTGTTCTCCATAGTGGCTGTATCAACTTACATTCTCACCAACAGTGCAAGAGGGTTCCCTTTTCTCCACACCCACTCCAGCATTTATTATTTCTGGATATTTTTGTTGTTGTTGTTGCAGTACTCAGGCCTCTCACTGTTGTGGCCTCTCCCGTTGCGGAGCACAGGCTCCGGATGCGCAGGTTTAGCGGCCATGGCTCACGGTCTAGCCACTCCATGACATGTGAGATCTTCCCGAACTGGGGCAAGAACCCATGTCCCCTGCATCGGCAGACGGACTCCCAACCACTGCGCCACCAGGGAAGCCCTGTTTCCAGATTTTTTGATGACGGCCTTTCTGACCGGTGTGAGATGATATCTCATTGTAGTTTTGATTTGCATTTCTCTAATGATTAATAATGTTGAGCATTCTTTCATGTGTTTGTTGGCAATCTGTATATCTTCTTTGGAGAAATGTCTATTTAGGTCTTCTGCCCATTTTTGGATTGGGTTGTCTGTTTTTTTTGTTATTGAGCTGCATGTGCTGCTTGACTTTTGTTTTTGGGGAATTTTTTTATTACTGATTCAATTTCATTACTGGTAATTGGTCTGTTCATATTTCTAGTTCTTCTTTGTTCAGTCTTGTGAGATTGTACGTTCCTGGGAATTTGTCCTTTTCTTCTAAGTTGCTTATTTTATTGGTGTATAATTGTTCATAGGAATTTCTTTTGATCCTTTGTATTTCTGTGGTGTCAGTTGTAACTCCTCCTTTTTCATTTCTGATTTTATTGATCTGGGCCCTCTCTTTCTTTTTCCTGATGAGTCTGGCTAAAGGTTTATCAAATTTAGCTTTTCAAAGATCCAGCTCTTAATTTCATTGATGTTTTCTATATAAATGTCTACTTCATTTATTTCTGCTCTGATCTTTGATTTCTTTCCTTCTACTAACTTTGTGTTTTGCTTGTTCTCCTTTTTATAGTTCCTTTAGGTAAAATATTAGATTTTTGCTTTGAGAATTTTGTTTCCTGCAGTGTGTTTGTATTGCAATAAGCTTCCTTTGGAAATGCTTTTGCTGAGTCCAATAAATTTAGATTATTGTGTTTTTGTTTTGGCTTCAGGTATTTTTGGACTTCCTCTGATTTCTTCAGTGATCCATTGGTTGTTTATTAGCATATTCCTTAACCTCCATGCGTTTGTGTTTTTTGTGGTTTTTCCTTGTAGCTGATTTCTAGTTTATAGATTTATGGTTGGAAAAGATGCTTGATAAGATTTCAATTTTCTTAAGTTTACTGACACTTGTTTTGTGGCCTGGTATGTGACCTATTCTGAAGAATGTTCCATGTACACTGACTGTATATCCTGCTGTTTTTAGATGGATTGTTTTGATATATCTATTGATTCCAGCTGTTCTAAAATATCATTTAAAGCCAGTGTTTCCTTACTGATTTTCTGCCTACGTGATCTCTCCATTGATTTATGTAGGGTGTTAAAGTTCCCTACCATTATTATGTTATTGCCAACCACTCCTTTTATGTCTCTTAATAGTTGCTTTAGGTTTTCAGGTGATTCTATGTTGGGTGCATACCTGTTTAAAATTGTTATATTTTCTTCTTGGATTGATCCCTTGATCATTATGTAGTGTCCTTATTTGTCTCTTATAACAGTCTTTATTTTAAAGTCTATTTTGCCTAATATGAATATTGAGACTTTGGCTATCTTTTGATTTCCTTTTGCATGGAATACCATTTTATATCGCCTCACTTTCAACCTGTGTGTGTCTTTAGATCTGAAGTATTTCTCCGGTAGACAACATATATATGGGTCCTGTTTTCGTATCCATTCAGTCACTCTGTCTTTTGACTGGAATATTTAGTCCATTTTCATTTAAAGTAATTATTGATAGGTATGTGTTTATTCCCATTTTGTTCATTTGGGGGAGTTGTTTTTGTAGACATTTTTTGTTCCTTTCTTCTTTTGCTTTCTTCCCTCGTGATTTAATTTTTTTTTTCCTTTGGCTGTGCCACACAGCATGTGGGATCTTAGTTCCGTGAGCAGGGATCAAACCCATGCCCCCTGCAGTGGAAGCATAGAGTTTTAGTCACTGGACTACCAGGGAAGTCTTTTAATATCTATCTTTAATGTTATATTTGGATTCCTTTCTTTTGTCTGTGAGTGTGTGTATATCTATTATGGATTTTTGGATTATGGTTACCATGAAGTTTATATATAGCACTATATATCTATGGGTCCTAGGTTGGGTGGTTGTGGGGTGGGGTTCCCAAATTTGTTGTCAGCCTGCTGGTGGACAGAGCTAGTTCCTATCACGGCTGGCTGTTGGGCCTGGCGTGTACCAAAGCTGGCATCAGACTGCTGGTAAGAGGGGCCAGATCCCAGGGTGGCTGGTTGAGGGGTCCAGAATGTCTTGGAGCTGCTGTAGGCCTGCTGGTGAGTGTGACGTGGGGGTCCCAGAGCTAGTGTCAGCCCAGTGGTGGGCAGAGCTGGGTCTTAGGGTCTCTGGCTCTAGGGGTCTTGGAGTTGATGTTGGCCTGCTGGTGGGTGGGTTCAGGTCCCAACAGATGGCTGCAGGGTCCTGGGAGTCCTGTGGCTGGTGCAGTGGTGGGCAGAGCCAGGTCCTGTGTCCTCTGGTGGACGGAGCTGGGTCTTCTGGCTTCTGCGAACTCAGGGGCACCAAAGGCAGCCATCCTGCTGGTGAGTGGAGCCATATACACCCCTAGCTAGCTGCTTGGTCTGTGGTCTTCCAGTACTGGAACCAAAAGGCTGGTGGGGAGGTGGGAAGGTCCCAGTGTTTCTTAACAGGAGGGAGGATTGCAAAATGTTGCTTGCCAGCACCAGTGTCCTCTTGATAAAATGATCTCCCCAGGTTGGCTGCTGCCAGTGTCTGTATCTCTACAGTGAGCTCCAATTGCTTCCTGTCTCTCCAAGAGGCTCTCTAAGGTCAGCACGTGGGTTTGACCCAGGCTCCTTCCAAATGACTGCTTCTGCCCCTGGGTCTCAGAGTGTGATATTTTCTGTGCACCTGTTAAGAGTGGATTTGCTGTTTCCTACAGCCCTCTGGTTCTCCTGAAAGTAAGCCCAACTGGCCTTCAAAGCCAAACATGCTAGGGCCTCATCTTCCTGGTGCAGGAAACCCCAGGCTGGGGAGCGCAATGTGGAGCTCGGACCTCTTGCTCCTTGGGGAGAACCTCTGCAGTTGTAGTTATCCTCCTCTTTGTCGGTTGCCTACCTGGAGGTGTGGCTCTCGACTAAACCACATCTCTGGCCCTCCTATCCATCTTGTTGAGGTTCCCTCTTAATGTCTTTAATTATTTATCTATTTTCAGTGGGGGTATGTTTTTATTCAAAGAGAAAGTCACAAAAATTATAAACATCCACATCAGTTCACTCAGTCCCATGTACTTAATTTTTTTTCATCTTGATCTTTTGTAAGCACTTTTATGAATTCATCAGTTTTCCAGTAGAGCTCTGAAAATGCTTATTCATTCAGTTCAGCAGTATAGTCAGTTACCAGAAACCTGTATTTGTCAGAGTCTTTTCCATGAATTCCTTGAAGATGAAACACTTTTATAGGAACATTTTTGCAAAAGCATCAGAGTACAGGCACATCTGTCGGTAAACGACAAAAATACTTAAAAATGACCGCGGTTAAGGATTTGATAAAAGTTCAGAATAATGCAATTGACAACGAAATTTAGTTATTTCTGACATATACATTTTAAAGTAACAACTAGAATTATGACTTATACATTATACCAGAACATATAACATTTTAAGAAATATCATGTAATGTCTGAAACATTTATATTAACATATTTCCATACAAATAACCCAAAGAAAGTTTAGTAGTAGTTGCTTTTTTGTTTGTTTTTTTGTTTATACTGCAGGTTCTTATTAGTCATCAATTTTATACTCATCAGTGTATACAAGTCAATCGCAATCGCCCAATTCAGCACACCACCATCCCCACCCCACTGCGGTCTTTTCCCCTTGTTGTCATTACGTTTGTTCTCTACATCTGTATCTCAACTTCTGCCCTGCAAACCGGTTCATCTGTACCGTTTCTCTAGGTGGCACATACATGCATTAATACACGATATTTGTTTTTCTCTTTCTGACTTACTTCACTCTGTATGACAGTCTTTAGATACATCCACGTCTCAACAAATGACTCAATTTTGTTCCTTTTTGTGGCTGAGTAATATTCCATTATATATATGTACCACATCTTCTTTATCCATTAGTCTGTCGATAGGCATTTAGGTTGCTTCCATGACCTGGCTATTGTAAATACTGCTGCAATGGACATTGGGGTGCATGTGTCTTTTTTTTTTTTTTTTTTTTTTACAACTTTATTGGTGTATAAGTGCTTCAAAATGGTGTATTAGTTTCTGCTTTATAACAAAGTGAATCAGTTATACATACACATCTCTTCCCATATCCCTTCCCTCTTGCGTCTCCCTCCCTCCCACCCTCCGTATCCCACCCCTCTAGTACGTTCCAAAGCACCCAGCTGATCTACCTGTGCTATGTGGCTGCTTCCCATTAGCTATCTACCTTACGTTTGGTAGTGTATATATGTCCATGCCTCTCTCTCGCTTTGTCACAGCTTACCCTTCCCCTTCCCCATAACCTCAAGTCCGTTCTCTAGTACGTCTCTGTCTTTATTCCCACCTTACTCCTAGGTTCTTCATGACCATTTTTTTCTTAGATTCCATATATATGTGTTAGCATACGGTATTTCTTTTTCTCTTTCTGTCATACTTGACTCTGTGTGACAGACCCTAGGTCCACCCACCTCACTACAAATAACTCAGATTTCTTTCTTTTTATGGCTGAGTAATATTCCATTGTATATATGTGCCACGTCTTCTTTTTCAGTTCATCTGTTAATGAACACTTAGGTTGCTTGCATGTCCTGGCTATTGTAAATAGAGCTGCGATGAATATTGTGCTACATGACTCTTTTTGAATTATGGTTTTCTCAGGGTATATTCCCAGTAGTGTGATTGCTGGGTCCTATGGTAGTTCTATTTTTGGTTTCTAAGGAACCTCCATACTGTTCTCCATAGTGGCTGTATCAACTTACATTCTCACCAACAGTGCAAGAGGGTTCCCTTTTCTCCACACCCACTCCAGCATTTATTATTTCTGGATATTTTTGTTGTTGTTGTTGCAGTACGCAGGCCTCTCACTGTTGTGGCCTCTCCCGTTGCGGAGCACAGGCTCCGGATGCGCAGGTTTAGCGGCCATGGCTCACGGTCTAGCCACTCCATGACATGTGAGATCTTCCCGAACTGGGGCAAGAACCCATGTCCCCTGCATCGGCAGACGGACTCCCAACCACTGCGCCACCAGGGAAGCCCTGTTTCCAGATTTTTTGATGACGGCCTTTCTGACCGGTGTGAGATGATATCTCATTGTAGTTTTGATTTGCATTTCTCTAATGATTAATAATGTTGAGCATTCTTTCATGTGTTTGTTGGCAATCTGTATATCTTCTTTGGAGAAATGTCTATTTAGGTCTTCTGCCCATTTTTGGATTGGGTTGTCTGTTTTTTTTGTTATTGAGCTGCATGTGCTGCTTGACTTTTGTTTTTGGGGAATTTTTTTATTACTGATTCAATTTCATTACTGGTAATTGGTCTGTTCATATTTCTAGTTCTTCTTTGTTCAGTCTTGTGAGATTGTACGTTCCTGGGAATTTGTCCTTTTCTTCTAAGTTGCTTATTTTATTGGTGTATAATTGTTCATAGGAATTTCTTTTGATCCTTTGTATTTCTGTGGTGTCAGTTGTAACTCCTCCTTTTTCATTTCTGATTTTATTGATCTGGGCCCTCTCTTTCTTTTTCCTGATGAGTCTGGCTAAAGGTTTATCAAATTTAGCTTTTCAAAGATCCAGCTCTTAATTTCATTGATGTTTTCTATATAAATGTCTACTTCATTTATTTCTGCTCTGATCTTTGATTTCTTTCCTTCTACTAACTTTGTGTTTTGCTTGTTCTCCTTTTTATAGTTCCTTTAGGTAAAATATTAGATTGTTGCTTTGAGAATTTTGTTTCCTGCAGTGTGTTTGTATTGCAATAAGCTTCCTTTGGAAATGCTTTTGCTGAGTCCAATAAATTTAGATTATTGTGTTTTTGTTTTGGCTTCAGGTATTTTTGGACTTCCTCTGATTTCTTCAGTGATCCATTGGTTGTTTATTAGCATATTCCTTAACCTCCATGCGTTTGTGTTTTTTGTGGTTTTTCCTTGTAGCTGATTTCTAGTTTATAGATTTATGGTTGGAAAAGATGCTTGATAAGATTTCAATTTTCTTAAATTTACTGACACTTGTTTTGTGGCCTGGTATGTGACCTATTCTGAAGAATGTTCCATGTACACTGACTGTATATCCTGCTGTTTTTAGATGGATTGTTTTGATATATCTATTGATTCCAGCTGTTCTAAAATATCATTTAAAGCCAGTGTTTCCTTACTGATTTTCTGCCTACGTGATCTCTCCATTGATTTATGTAGGGTGTTAAAGTTCCCTACCATTATTATGTTATTGCCAACCACTCCTTTTATGTCTCTTAATAGTTGCTTTAGGTTTTCAGGTGATTCTATGTTGGGTGCATACCTGTTTAAAATTGTTATATTTTCTTCTTGGATTGATCCCTTGATCATTATGTAGTGTCCTTATTTGTCTCTTATAACAGTCTTTATTTTAAAGTCTATTTTGCCTAATATGAATATTGAGACTTTGGCTATCTTTTGATTTCCTTTTGCATGGAATACCATTTTATATCGCCTCACTTTCAACCTGTGTGTGTCTTTAGATCTGAAGTATTTCTCCGGTAGACAACATATATATGGGTCCTGTTTTCGTATCCATTCAGTCACTCTGTCTTTTGACTGGAATATTTAGTCCATTTTCATTTAAAGTAATTATTGATAGGTATGTGTTTATTCCCATTTTGTTCATTTGGGGGAGTTGTTTTTGTAGACATTTTTTGTTCCTTTCTTCTTTTGCTTTCTTCCCTCGTGATTTAATTTTTTTTTTCCTTTGGCTGTGCCACACAGCATGTGGGATCTTAGTTCCGTGAGCAGGGATCAAACCCATGCCCCCTGCAGTGGAAGCATAGAGTTTTAGTCACTGGACTACCAGGGAAGTCTTTTAATATCTATCTTTAATGTTATATTTGGATTCCTTTCTTTTGTCTGTGAGTGTGTGTATATCTATTATGGATTTTTGGATTATGGTTACCATGAAGTTTATATATAGCACTATATATCTATGGGTCCTAGGTTGGGTGGTTGTGGGGTGGGGTTCCCAAATTTGTTGTCAGCCTGCTGGTGGACAGAGCTAGTTCCTATCACGGCTGGCTGTTGGGCCTGGCGTGTACCAAAGCTGGCATCAGACTGCTGGTAAGAGGGGCCAGATCCCAGGGTGGCTGGTTGAGGGGTCCAGAATGTCTTGGAGCTGCTGTAGGCCTGCTGGTGAGTGTGACGTGGGGGTCCCAGAGCTAGTGTCAGCCCAGTGGTGGGCAGAGCTGGGTCTTAGGGTCTCTGGCTCTAGGGGTCTTGGAGTTGATGTTGGCCTGCTGGTGGGTGGGTTCAGGTCCCAACAGATGGCTGCAGGGTCCTGGGAGTCCTGTGGCTGGTGCAGTGGTGGGCAGAGCCAGGTCCTGTGTCCTCTGGTGGACGGAGCTGGGTCTTCTGGCTTCTGCGAACTCAGGGGCACCAAAGGCAGCCATCCTGCTGGTGAGTGGAGCCATATACACCCCTAGCTAGCTGCTTGGTCTGTGGTCTTCCAGTACTGGAACCAAAAGGCTGGTGGGGAGGTGGGAAGGTCCCAGTGTTTCTTAACAGGAGGGAGGATTGCAAAATGTTGCTTGCCAGCACCAGTGTCCTCTTGATAAAATGATCTCCCCAGGTTGGCTGCTGCCAGTGTCTGTATCTCTACAGTGAGCTCCAATTGCTTCCTGTCTCTCCAAGAGGCTCTCTAAGGTCAGCACGTGGGTTTGACCCAGGCTCCTTCCAAATGACTGCTTCTGCCCCTGGGTCTCAGAGTGTGATATTTTCTGTGCACCTGTTAAGAGTGGATTTGCTGTTTCCTACAGCCCTCTGGTTCTCCTGAAAGTAAGCCCAACTGGCCTTCAAAGCCAAACATGCTAGGGCCTCATCTTCCTGGTGCAGGAAACCCCAGGCTGGGGAGCGCAATGTGGAGCTCGGACCTCTTGCTCCTTGGGGAGAACCTCTGCAGTTGTAGTTATCCTCCTCTTTGTCGGTTGCCTACCTGGAGGTGTGGCTCTCGACTAAACCACATCTCTGGCCCTCCTATCCATCTTGTTGAGGTTCCCTCTTAATGTCTTTAATTATTTATCTATTTTCAGTGGGGGTATGTTTTTATTCAAAGAGAAAGTCACAAAAATTATAAACATCCACATCAGTTCACTCAGTCCCATGTACTTAATTTTTTTTCATCTTGATCTTTTGTAAGCACTTTTATGAATTCATCAGTTTTCCAGTAGAGCTCTGAAAATGCTTATTCATTCAGTTCAGCAGTATAGTCAGTTACCAGAAACCTGTATTTGTCAGAGTCTTTTCCATGAATTCCTTGAAGATGAAACACTTTTATAGGAACATTTTTGCAAAAGCATCAGAGTACAGGCACATCTGTCGGTAAACGACAAAAATACTTAAAAATGACCGCGGTTAAGGATTTGATAAAAGTTCAGAATAATGCAATTGACAACGAAATTTAGTTATTTCTGACATATACATTTTAAAGTAACAACTAGAATTATGACTTATACATTATACCAGAACATATAACATTTTAAGAAATATCATGTAATGTCTGAAACATTTATATTAACATATTTCCATACAAATAACCCAAAGAAAGTTTAGTAGTAGTTGCTTTTTTGTTTGTTTTTTTGTTTATACTGCAGGTTCTTATTAGTCATCAATTTTATACTCATCAGTGTATACAAGTCAATCGCAATCGCCCAATTCAGCACACCACCATCCCCACCCCACTGCGGTCTTTTCCCCTTGTTGTCATTACGTTTGTTCTCTACATCTGTATCTCAACTTCTGCCCTGCAAACCGGTTCATCTGTACCGTTTCTCTAGGTGGCACATACATGCATTAATACACGATATTTGTTTTTCTCTTTCTGACTTACTTCACTCTGTATGACAGTCTTTAGATACATCCACGTCTCAACAAATGACTCAATTTTGTTCCTTTTTGTGGCTGAGTAATATTCCATTATATATATGTACCACATCTTCTTTATCCATTAGTCTGTCGATAGGCATTTAGGTTGCTTCCATGACCTGGCTATTGTAAATACTGCTGCAATGGACATTGGGGTGCATGTGTCTTTTTTTTTTTTTTTTTTTTTTACAACTTTATTGGTGTATAAGTGCTTCAAAATGGTGTATTAGTTTCTGCTTTATAACAAAGTGAATCAGTTATACATACACATCTCTTCCCATATCCCTTCCCTCTTGCGTCTCCCTCCCTCCCACCCTCCGTATCCCACCCCTCTAGTACGTTCCAAAGCACCCAGCTGATCTACCTGTGCTATGTGGCTGCTTCCCATTAGCTATCTACCTTACGTTTGGTAGTGTATATATGTCCATGCCTCTCTCTCGCTTTGTCACAGCTTACCCTTCCCCTTCCCCATAACCTCAAGTCCGTTCTCTAGTACGTCTCTGTCTTTATTCCCACCTTACTCCTAGGTTCTTCATGACCATTTTTTTCTTAGATTCCATATATATGTGTTAGCATACGGTATTTCTTTTTCTCTTTCTGTCATACTTGACTCTGTGTGACAGACCCTAGGTCCACCCACCTCACTACAAATAACTCAGATTTGTTTCTTTTTATGGCTGAGTAATATTCCATTGTATATATGTGCCACGTCTTCTTTTTCAGTTCATCTGTTAATGAACACTTAGGTTGCTTGCATGTCCTGGCTATTGTAAATAGAGCTGCGATGAATATTGTGCTACATGACTCTTTTTGAATTATGGTTTTCTCAGGGTATATTCCCAGTAGTGTGATTGCTGGGTCCTATGGTAGTTCTATTTTTGGTTTCTAAGGAACCTCCATACTGTTCTCCATAGTGGCTGTATCAACTTACATTCTCACCAACAGTGCAAGAGGGTTCCCTTTTCTCCACACCCACTCCAGCATTTATTATTTCTGGATATTTTTGTTGTTGTTGTTGCAGTACGCAGGCCTCTCACTGTTGTGGCCTCTCCCGTTGCGGAGCACAGGCTCCGGATGCGCAGGTTTAGCGGCCATGGCTCACGGTCTAGCCACTCCATGACATGTGAGATCTTCCCGAACTGGGGCAAGAACCCATGTCCCCTGCATCGGCAGACGGACTCCCAACCACTGCGCCACCAGGGAAGCCCTGTTTCCAGATTTTTTGATGACGGCCTTTCTGACCGGTGTGAGATGATATCTCATTGTAGTTTTGATTTGCATTTCTCTAATGATTAATAATGTTGAGCATTCTTTCATGTGTTTGTTGGCAATCTGTATATCTTCTTTGGAGAAATGTCTATTTAGGTCTTCTGCCCATTTTTGGATTGGGTTGTCTGTTTTTTTTGTTATTGAGCTGCATGTGCTGCTTGACTTTTGTTTTTGGGGAATTTTTTTATTACTGATTCAATTTCATTACTGGTAATTGGTCTGTTCATATTTCTAGTTCTTCTTTGTTCAGTCTTGTGAGATTGTACGTTCCTGGGAATTTGTCCTTTTCTTCTAAGTTGCTTATTTTATTGGTGTATAATTGTTCATAGGAATTTCTTTTGATCCTTTGTATTTCTGTGGTGTCAGTTGTAACTCCTCCTTTTTCATTTCTGATTTTATTGATCTGGGCCCTCTCTTTCTTTTTCCTGATGAGTCTGGCTAAAGGTTTATCAAATTTAGCTTTTCAAAGATCCAGCTCTTAATTTCATTGATGTTTTCTATATAAATGTCTACTTCATTTATTTCTGCTCTGATCTTTGATTTCTTTCCTTCTACTAACTTTGTGTTTTGCTTGTTCTCCTTTTTATAGTTCCTTTAGGTAAAATATTAGATTGTTGCTTTGAGAATTTTGTTTCCTGCAGTGTGTTTGTATTGCAATAAGCTTCCTTTGGAAATGCTTTTGCTGAGTCCAATAAATTTAGATTATTGTGTTTTTGTTTTGGCTTCAGGTATTTTTGGACTTCCTCTGATTTCTTCAGTGATCCATTGGTTGTTTATTAGCATATTCCTTAACCTCCATGCGTTTGTGTTTTTTGTGGTTTTTCCTTGTAGCTGATTTCTAGTTTATAGATTTATGGTTGGAAAAGATGCTTGATAAGATTTCAATTTTCTTAAGTTTACTGACACTTGTTTTGTGGCCTGGTATGTGACCTATTCTGAAGAATGTTCCATGTACACTGACTGTATATCCTGCTGTTTTTAGATGGATTGTTTTGATATATCTATTGATTCCAGCTGTTCTAAAATATCATTTAAAGCCAGTGTTTCCTTACTGATTTTCTGCCTACGTGATCTCTCCATTGATTTATGTAGGGTGTTAAAGTTCCCTACCATTATTATGTTATTGCCAACCACTCCTTTTATGTCTCTTAATAGTTGCTTTAGGTTTTCAGGTGATTCTATGTTGGGTGCATACCTGTTTAAAATTGTTATATTTTCTTCTTGGATTGATCCCTTGATCATTATGTAGTGTCCTTATTTGTCTCTTATAACAGTCTTTATTTTAAAGTCTATTTTGCCTAATATGAATATTGAGACTTTGGCTATCTTTTGATTTCCTTTTGCATGGAATACCATTTTATATCGCCTCACTTTCAACCTGTGTGTGTCTTTAGATCTGAAGTATTTCTCCGGTAGACAACATATATATGGGTCCTGTTTTCGTATCCATTCAGTCACTCTGTCTTTTGACTGGAATATTTAGTCCATTTTCATTTAAAGTAATTATTGATAGGTATGTGTTTATTCCCATTTTGTTCATTTGGGGGAGTTGTTTTTGTAGACATTTTTTGTTCCTTTCTTCTTTTGCTTTCTTCCCTCGTGATTTAATTTTTTTTTTCCTTTGGCTGTGCCACACAGCATGTGGGATCTTAGTTCCGTGAGCAGGGATCAAACCCATGCCCCCTGCAGTGGAAGCATAGAGTTTTAGTCACTGGACTACCAGGGAAGTCTTTTAATATCTATCTTTAATGTTATATTTGGATTCCTTTCTTTTGTCTGTGAGTGTGTGTATATCTATTATGGATTTTTGGATTATGGTTACCATGAAGTTTATATATAGCACTATATATCTATGGGTCCTAGGTTGGGTGGTTGTGGGGTGGGGTTCCCAAATTTGTTGTCAGCCTGCTGGTGGACAGAGCTAGTTCCTATCACGGCTGGCTGTTGGGCCTGGCGTGTACCAAAGCTGGCATCAGACTGCTGGTAAGAGGGGCCAGATCCCAGGGTGGCTGGTTGAGGGGTCCAGAATGTCTTGGAGCTGCTGTAGGCCTGCTGGTGAGTGTGACGTGGGGGTCCCAGAGCTAGTGTCAGCCCAGTGGTGGGCAGAGCTGGGTCTTAGGGTCTCTGGCTCTAGGGGTCTTGGAGTTGATGTTGGCCTGCTGGTGGGTGGGTTCAGGTCCCAACAGATGGCTGCAGGGTCCTGGGAGTCCTGTGGCTGGTGCAGTGGTGGGCAGAGCCAGGTCCTGTGTCCTCTGGTGGACGGAGCTGGGTCTTCTGGCTTCTGCGAACTCAGGGGCACCAAAGGCAGCCATCCTGCTGGTGAGTGGAGCCATATACACCCCTAGCTAGCTGCTTGGTCTGTGGTCTTCCAGTACTGGAACCAAAAGGCTGGTGGGGAGGTGGGAAGGTCCCAGTGTTTCTTAACAGGAGGGAGGATTGCAAAATGTTGCTTGCCAGCACCAGTGTCCTCTTGATAAAATGATCTCCCCAGGTTGGCTGCTGCCAGTGTCTGTATCTCTACAGTGAGCTCCAATTGCTTCCTGTCTCTCCAAGAGGCTCTCTAAGGTCAGCACGTGGGTTTGACCCAGGCTCCTTCCAAATGACTGCTTCTGCCCCTGGGTCTCAGAGTGTGATATTTTCTGTGCACCTGTTAAGAGTGGATTTGCTGTTTCCTACAGCCCTCTGGTTCTCCTGAAAGTAAGCCCAACTGGCCTTCAAAGCCAAACATGCTAGGGCCTCATCTTCCTGGTGCAGGAAACCCCAGGCTGGGGAGCGCAATGTGGAGCTCGGACCTCTTGCTCCTTGGGGAGAACCTCTGCAGTTGTAGTTATCCTCCTCTTTGTCGGTTGCCTACCTGGAGGTGTGGCTCTCGACTAAACCACATCTCTGGCCCTCCTATCCATCTTGTTGAGGTTCCCTCTTAATGTCTTTAATTATTTATCTATTTTCAGTGGGGGTATGTTTTTATTCAAAGAGAAAGTCACAAAAATTATAAACATCCACATCAGTTCACTCAGTCCCATGTACTTAATTTTTTTTCATCTTGATCTTTTGTAAGCACTTTTATGAATTCATCAGTTTTCCAGTAGAGCTCTGAAAATGCTTATTCATTCAGTTCAGCAGTATAGTCAGTTACCAGAAACCTGTATTTGTCAGAGTCTTTTCCATGAATTCCTTGAAGATGAAACACTTTTATAGGAACATTTTTGCAAAAGCATCAGAGTACAGGCACATCTGTCGGTAAACGACAAAAATACTTAAAAATGACCGCGGTTAAGGATTTGATAAAAGTTCAGAATAATGCAATTGACAACGAAATTTAGTTATTTCTGACATATACATTTTAAAGTAACAACTAGAATTATGACTTATACATTATACCAGAACATATAACATTTTAAGAAATATCATGTAATGTCTGAAACATTTATATTAACATATTTCCATACAAATAACCCAAAGAAAGTTTAGTAGTAGTTGCTTTTTTGTTTGTTTTTTTGTTTATACTGCAGGTTCTTATTAGTCATCAATTTTATACTCATCAGTGTATACAAGTCAATCGCAATCGCCCAATTCAGCACACCACCATCCCCACCCCACTGCGGTCTTTTCCCCTTGTTGTCATTACGTTTGTTCTCTACATCTGTATCTCAACTTCTGCCCTGCAAACCGGTTCATCTGTACCGTTTCTCTAGGTGGCACATACATGCATTAATACACGATATTTGTTTTTCTCTTTCTGACTTACTTCACTCTGTATGACAGTCTTTAGATACATCCACGTCTCAACAAATGACTCAATTTTGTTCCTTTTTGTGGCTGAGTAATATTCCATTATATATATGTACCACATCTTCTTTATCCATTAGTCTGTCGATAGGCATTTAGGTTGCTTCCATGACCTGGCTATTGTAAATACTGCTGCAATGGACATTGGGGTGCATGTGTCTTTTTTTTTTTTTTTTTTTTTTACAACTTTATTGGTGTATAAGTGCTTCAAAATGGTGTATTAGTTTCTGCTTTATAACAAAGTGAATCAGTTATACATACACATCTCTTCCCATATCCCTTCCCTCTTGCGTCTCCCTCCCTCCCACCCTCCGTATCCCACCCCTCTAGTACGTTCCAAAGCACCCAGCTGATCTACCTGTGCTATGTGGCTGCTTCCCATTAGCTATCTACCTTACGTTTGGTAGTGTATATATGTCCATGCCTCTCTCTCGCTTTGTCACAGCTTACCCTTCCCCTTCCCCATAACCTCAAGTCCGTTCTCTAGTACGTCTCTGTCTTTATTCCCACCTTACTCCTAGGTTCTTCATGACCATTTTTTTCTTAGATTCCATATATATGTGTTAGCATACGGTATTTCTTTTTCTCTTTCTGTCATACTTGACTCTGTGTGACAGACCCTAGGTCCACCCACCTCACTACAAATAACTCAGATTTCTTTCTTTTTATGGCTGAGTAATATTCCATTGTATATATGTGCCACGTCTTCTTTTTCAGTTCATCTGTTAATGAACACTTAGGTTGCTTGCATGTCCTGGCTATTGTAAATAGAGCTGCGATGAATATTGTGCTACATGACTCTTTTTGAATTATGGTTTTCTCAGGGTATATTCCCAGTAGTGTGATTGCTGGGTCCTATGGTAGTTCTATTTTTGGTTTCTAAGGAACCTCCATACTGTTCTCCATAGTGGCTGTATCAACTTACATTCTCACCAACAGTGCAAGAGGGTTCCCTTTTCTCCACACCCACTCCAGCATTTATTATTTCTGGATATTTTTGTTGTTGTTGTTGCAGTACGCAGGCCTCTCACTGTTGTGGCCTCTCCCGTTGCGGAGCACAGGCTCCGGATGCGCAGGTTTAGCGGCCATGGCTCACGGTCTAGCCACTCCATGACATGTGAGATCTTCCCGAACTGGGGCAAGAACCCATGTCCCCTGCATCGGCAGACGGACTCCCAACCACTGCGCCACCAGGGAAGCCCTGTTTCCAGATTTTTTGATGACGGCCTTTCTGACCGGTGTGAGATGATATCTCATTGTAGTTTTGATTTGCATTTCTCTAATGATTAATAATGTTGAGCATTCTTTCATGTGTTTGTTGGCAATCTGTATATCTTCTTTGGAGAAATGTCTATTTAGGTCTTCTGCCCATTTTTGGATTGGGTTGTCTGTTTTTTTTGTTATTGAGCTGCATGTGCTGCTTGACTTTTGTTTTTGGGGAATTTTTTTATTACTGATTCAATTTCATTACTGGTAATTGGTCTGTTCATATTTCTAGTTCTTCTTTGTTCAGTCTTGTGAGATTGTACGTTCCTGGGAATTTGTCCTTTTCTTCTAAGTTGCTTATTTTATTGGTGTATAATTGTTCATAGGAATTTCTTTTGATCCTTTGTATTTCTGTGGTGTCAGTTGTAACTCCTCCTTTTTCATTTCTGATTTTATTGATCTGGGCCCTCTCTTTCTTTTTCCTGATGAGTCTGGCTAAAGGTTTATCAAATTTAGCTTTTCAAAGATCCAGCTCTTAATTTCATTGATGTTTTCTATATAAATGTCTACTTCATTTATTTCTGCTCTGATCTTTGATTTCTTTCCTTCTACTAACTTTGTGTTTTGCTTGTTCTCCTTTTTATAGTTCCTTTAGGTAAAATATTAGATTGTTGCTTTGAGAATTTTGTTTCCTGCAGTGTGTTTGTATTGCAATAAGCTTCCTTTGGAAATGCTTTTGCTGAGTCCAATAAATTTAGATTATTGTGTTTTTGTTTTGGCTTCAGGTATTTTTGGACTTCCTCTGATTTCTTCAGTGATCCATTGGTTGTTTATTAGCATATTCCTTAACCTCCATGCGTTTGTGTTTTTTGTGGTTTTTCCTTGTAGCTGATTTCTAGTTTATAGATTTATGGTTGGAAAAGATGCTTGATAAGATTTCAATTTTCTTAAGTTTACTGACACTTGTTTTGTGGCCTGGTATGTGACCTATTCTGAAGAATGTTCCATGTACACTGACTGTATATCCTGCTGTTTTTAGATGGATTGTTTTGATATATCTATTGATTCCAGCTGTTCTAAAATATCATTTAAAGCCAGTGTTTCCTTACTGATTTTCTGCCTACGTGATCTCTCCATTGATTTATGTAGGGTGTTAAAGTTCCCTACCATTATTATGTTATTGCCAACCACTCCTTTTATGTCTCTTAATAGTTGCTTTAGGTTTTCAGGTGATTCTATGTTGGGTGCATACCTGTTTAAAATTGTTATATTTTCTTCTTGGATTGATCCCTTGATCATTATGTAGTGTCCTTATTTGTCTCTTATAACAGTCTTTATTTTAAAGTCTATTTTGCCTAATATGAATATTGAGACTTTGGCTATCTTTTGATTTCCTTTTGCATGGAATACCATTTTATATCGCCTCACTTTCAACCTGTGTGTGTCTTTAGATCTGAAGTATTTCTCCGGTAGACAACATATATATGGGTCCTGTTTTCGTATCCATTCAGTCACTCTGTCTTTTGACTGGAATATTTAGTCCATTTTCATTTAAAGTAATTATTGATAGGTATGTGTTTATTCCCATTTTGTTCATTTGGGGGAGTTGTTTTTGTAGACATTTTTTGTTCCTTTCTTCTTTTGCTTTCTTCCCTCGTGATTTAATTTTTTTTTTCCTTTGGCTGTGCCACACAGCATGTGGGATCTTAGTTCCGTGAGCAGGGATCAAACCCATGCCCCCTGCAGTGGAAGCATAGAGTTTTAGTCACTGGACTACCAGGGAAGTCTTTTAATATCTATCTTTAATGTTATATTTGGATTCCTTTCTTTTGTCTGTGAGTGTGTGTATATCTATTATGGATTTTTGGATTATGGTTACCATGAAGTTTATATATAGCACTATATATCTATGGGTCCTAGGTTGGGTGGTTGTGGGGTGGGGTTCCCAAATTTGTTGTCAGCCTGCTGGTGGACAGAGCTAGTTCCTATCACGGCTGGCTGTTGGGCCTGGCGTGTACCAAAGCTGGCATCAGACTGCTGGTAAGAGGGGCCAGATCCCAGGGTGGCTGGTTGAGGGGTCCAGAATGTCTTGGAGCTGCTGTAGGCCTGCTGGTGAGTGTGACGTGGGGGTCCCAGAGCTAGTGTCAGCCCAGTGGTGGGCAGAGCTGGGTCTTAGGGTCTCTGGCTCTAGGGGTCTTGGAGTTGATGTTGGCCTGCTGGTGGGTGGGTTCAGGTCCCAACAGATGGCTGCAGGGTCCTGGGAGTCCTGTGGCTGGTGCAGTGGTGGGCAGAGCCAGGTCCTGTGTCCTCTGGTGGACGGAGCTGGGTCTTCTGGCTTCTGCGAACTCAGGGGCACCAAAGGCAGCCATCCTGCTGGTGAGTGGAGCCATATACACCCCTAGCTAGCTGCTTGGTCTGTGGTCTTCCAGTACTGGAACCAAAAGGCTGGTGGGGAGGTGGGAAGGTCCCAGTGTTTCTTAACAGGAGGGAGGATTGCAAAATGATGCTTGCCAGCACCAGTGTCCTCTTGATAAAATGATCTCCCCAGGTTGGCTGCTGCCAGTGTCTGTATCTCTACAGTGAGCTCCAATTGCTTCCTGTCTCTCCAAGAGGCTCTCTAAGGTCCACGTGGGTTTGACCCAGGCTCCTTCCAAATGACTGCTTCTGCCCCTGGGTCTCAGAGTGTGATATTTTCTGTGCACCTGTTAAGAGTGGATTTGCTGTTTCCTACAGCCCTCTGGTTCTCCTGAAAGTAAGCCCAACTGGCCTTCAAAGCCAAACATGCTAGGGCCTCATCTTCCTGGTGCAGGAAACCCCAGGCTGGGGAGCGCAATGTGGAGCTCGGACCTCTTGCTCCTTGGGGAGAACCTCTGCAGTTGTAGTTATCCTCCTCTTTGTCGGTTGCCTACCTGGAGGTGTGGCTCTCGACTAAACCACATCTCTGGCCCTCCTATCCATCTTGTTGAGGTTCCCTCTTAATGTCTTTAATTATTTATCTATTTTCAGTGGGGGTATGTTTTTATTCAAAGAGAAAAGTCACAAAAATTATAAACATCCACATCAGTTCACTCAGTCCCATGTACTTAATTTTTTTTCATCTTGATCTTTTGTAAGCACTTTTATGAATTCATCAGTTTTCCAGTAGAGCTCTGAAAATGCTTATTCATTCAGTTCAGCAGTATAGTCAGTTACCAGAAACCTGTATTTGTCAGAGTCTTTTCCATGAATTCCTTGAAGATGAAACACTTTTATAGGAACATTTTTGCAAAAGCATCAGAGTACAGGCACATCTGTCGGTAAACGACAAAAATACTTAAAAATGACCGCGGTTAAGGATTTGATAAAAGTTCAGAATAATGCAATTGACAACGAAATTTAGTTATTTCTGACATATACATTTTAAAGTAACAACTAGAATTATGACTTATACATTATACCAGAACATATAACATTTTAAGAAATATCATGTAATGTCTGAAACATTTATATTAACATATTTCCATACAAATAACCCAAAGAAAGTTTAGTAGTAGTTGCTTTTTTGTTTGTTTTTTTGTTTATACTGCAGGTTTCTTATTAGTCATCAATTTTATACTCATCAGTGTATACAAGTCAATCGCAATCGCCCAATTCAGCACACCACCATCCCCACCCCACTGCGGTCTTTTCCCCTTGTTGTCATTACGTTTGTTCTCTACATCTGTATCTCAACTTCTGCCCTGCAAACCGGTTCATCTGTACCGTTTCTCTAGGTGGCACATACATGCATTAATACACGATATTTGTTTTTCTCTTTCTGACTTACTTCACTCTGTATGACAGTCTTTAGATACATCCACGTCTCAACAAATGACTCAATTTTGTTCCTTTTTGTGGCTGAGTAATATTCCATTATATATATGTACCACATCTTCTTTATCCATTAGTCTGTCGATAGGCATTTAGGTTGCTTCCATGACCTGGCTATTGTAAATACTGCTGCAATGGACATTGGGGTGCATGTGTCTTTTTTTTTTTTTTTTTTTTTTACAACTTTATTGGTGTATAAGTGCTTCAAAATGGTGTATTAGTTTCTGCTTTATAACAAAGTGAATCAGTTATACATACACATCTCTTCCCATATCCCTTCCCTCTTGCGTCTCCCTCCCTCCCACCCTCCGTATCCCACCCCTCTAGTACGTTCCAAAGCACCCAGCTGATCTACCTGTGCTATGTGGCTGCTTCCCATTAGCTATCTACCTTACGTTTGGTAGTGTATATATGTCCATGCCTCTCTCTCGCTTTGTCACAGCTTACCCTTCCCCTTCCCCATAACCTCAAGTCCGTTCTCTAGTACGTCTCTGTCTTTATTCCCACCTTACTCCTAGGTTCTTCATGACCATTTTTTTCTTAGATTCCATATATATGTGTTAGCATACGGTATTTCTTTTTCTCTTTCTGTCATACTTGACTCTGTGTGACAGACCCTAGGTCCACCCACCTCACTACAAATAACTCAGATTTCTTTCTTTTTATGGCTGAGTAATATTCCATTGTATATATGTGCCACGTCTTCTTTTTCAGTTCATCTGTTAATGAACACTTAGGTTGCTTGCATGTCCTGGCTATTGTAAATAGAGCTGCGATGAATATTGTGCTACATGACTCTTTTTGAATTATGGTTTTCTCAGGGTATATTCCCAGTAGTGTGATTGCTGGGTCCTATGGTAGTTCTATTTTTGGTTTCTAAGGAACCTCCATACTGTTCTCCATAGTGGCTGTATCAACTTACATTCTCACCAACAGTGCAAGAGGGTTCCCTTTTCTCCACACCCACTCCAGCATTTATTATTTCTGGATATTTTTGTTGTTGTTGTTGCAGTACGCAGGCCTCTCACTGTTGTGGCCTCTCCCGTTGCGGAGCACAGGCTCCGGATGCGCAGGTTTAGCGGCCATGGCTCACGGTCTAGCCACTCCATGACATGTGAGATCTTCCCGAACTGGGGCAAGAACCCATGTCCCCTGCATCGGCAGACGGACTCCCAACCACTGCGCCACCAGGGAAGCCCTGTTTCCAGATTTTTTGATGACGGCCTTTCTGACCGGTGTGAGATGATATCTCATTGTAGTTTTGATTTGCATTTCTCTAATGATTAATAATGTTGAGCATTCTTTCATGTGTTTGTTGGCAATCTGTATATCTTCTTTGGAGAAATGTCTATTTAGGTCTTCTGCCCATTTTTGGATTGGGTTGTCTGTTTTTTTTGTTATTGAGCTGCATGTGCTGCTTGACTTTTGTTTTTGGGGAATTTTTTTATTACTGATTCAATTTCATTACTGGTAATTGGTCTGTTCATATTTCTAGTTCTTCTTTGTTCAGTCTTGTGAGATTGTACGTTCCTGGGAATTTGTCCTTTTCTTCTAAGTTGCTTATTTTATTGGTGTATAATTGTTCATAGGAATTTCTTTTGATCCTTTGTATTTCTGTGGTGTCAGTTGTAACTCCTCCTTTTTCATTTCTGATTTTATTGATCTGGGCCCTCTCTTTCTTTTTCCTGATGAGTCTGGCTAAAGGTTTATCAAATTTAGCTTTTCAAAGATCCAGCTCTTAATTTCATTGATGTTTTCTATATAAATGTCTACTTCATTTATTTCTGCTCTGATCTTTGATTTCTTTCCTTCTACTAACTTTGTGTTTTGCTTGTTCTCCTTTTTATAGTTCCTTTAGGTAAAATATTAGATTGTTGCTTTGAGAATTTTGTTTCCTGCAGTGTGTTTGTATTGCAATAAGCTTCCTTTGGAAATGCTTTTGCTGAGTCCAATAAATTTAGATTATTGTGTTTTTGTTTTGGCTTCAGGTATTTTTGGACTTCCTCTGATTTCTTCAGTGATCCATTGGTTGTTTATTAGCATATTCCTTAACCTCCATGCGTTTGTGTTTTTTGTGGTTTTTCCTTGTAGCTGATTTCTAGTTTATAGATTTATGGTTGGAAAAGATGCTTGATAAGATTTCAATTTTCTTAAGTTTACTGACACTTGTTTTGTGGCCTGGTATGTGACCTATTCTGAAGAATGTTCCATGTACACTGACTGTATATCCTGCTGTTTTTAGATGGATTGTTTTGATATATCTATTGATTCCAGCTGTTCTAAAATATCATTTAAAGCCAGTGTTTCCTTACTGATTTTCTGCCTACGTGATCTCTCCATTGATTTATGTAGGGTGTTAAAGTTCCCTACCATTATTATGTTATTGCCAACCACTCCTTTTATGTCTCTTAATAGTTGCTTTAGGTTTTCAGGTGATTCTATGTTGGGTGCATACCTGTTTAAAATTGTTATATTTTCTTCTTGGATTGATCCCTTGATCATTATGTAGTGTCCTTATTTGTCTCTTATAACAGTCTTTATTTTAAAGTCTATTTTGCCTAATATGAATATTGAGACTTTGGCTATCTTTTGATTTCCTTTTGCATGGAATACCATTTTATATCGCCTCACTTTCAACCTGTGTGTGTCTTTAGATCTGAAGTATTTCTCCGGTAGACAACATATATATGGGTCCTGTTTTCGTATCCATTCAGTCACTCTGTCTTTTGACTGGAATATTTAGTCCATTTTCATTTAAAGTAATTATTGATAGGTATGTGTTTATTCCCATTTTGTTCATTTGGGGGAGTTGTTTTTGTAGACATTTTTTGTTCCTTTCTTCTTTTGCTTTCTTCCCTCGTGATTTAATTTGTTTTTCCTTTGGCTGTGCCACACAGCATGTGGGATCTTAGTTCCGTGAGCAGGGATCAAACCCATGCCCCCTGCAGTGGAAGCATAGAGTTTTAGTCACTGGACTACCAGGGAAGTCTTTTAATATCTATCTTTAATGTTATATTTGGATTCCTTTCTTTTGTCTGTGAGTGTGTGTATATCTATTATGGATTTTTGGATTATGGTTACCATGAAGTTTATATATAGCACTATATATCTATGGGTCCTAGGTTGGGTGGTTGTGGGGTGGGGTTCCCAAATTTGTTGTCAGCCTGCTGGTGGACAGAGCTAGTTCCTATCACGGCTGGCTGTTGGGCCTGGCGTGTACCAAAGCTGGCATCAGACTGCTGGTAAGAGGGGCCAGATCCCAGGGTGGCTGGTTGAGGGGTCCAGAATGTCTTGGAGCTGCTGTAGGCCTGCTGGTGAGTGTGACGTGGGGGTCCCAGAGCTAGTGTCAGCCCAGTGGTGGGCAGAGCTGGGTCTTAGGGTCTCTGGCTCTAGGGGTCTTGGAGTTGATGTTGGCCTGCTGGTGGGTGGGTTCAGGTCCCAACAGATGGCTGCAGGGTCCTGGGAGTCCTGTGGCTGGTGCAGTGGTGGGCAGAGCCAGGTCCTGTGTCCTCTGGTGGACGGAGCTGGGTCTTCTGGCTTCTGCGAACTCAGGGGCACCAAAGGCAGCCATCCTGCTGGTGAGTGGAGCCATATACACCCCTAGCTAGCTGCTTGGTCTGTGGTCTTCCAGTACTGGAACCAAAAGGCTGGTGGGGAGGTGGGAAGGTCCCAGTGTTTCTTAACAGGAGGGAGGATTGCAAAATGATGCTTGCCAGCACCAGTGTCCTCTTGATAAAATGATCTCCCCAGGTTGGCTGCTGCCAGTGTCTGTATCTCTACAGTGAGCTCCAATTGCTTCCTGTCTCTCCAAGAGGCTCTCTAAGGTCAGCACGTGGGTTTGACCCAGGCTCCTTCCAAATGACTGCTTCTGCCCCTGGGTCTCAGAGTGTGATATTTTCTGTGCACCTGTTAAGAGTGGATTTGCTGTTTCCTACAGCCCTCTGGTTCTCCTGAAAGTAAGCCCAACTGGCCTTCAAAGCCAAACATGCTAGGGCCTCATCTTCCTGGTGCAGGAAACCCCAGGCTGGGGAGCGCAATGTGGAGCTCGGACCTCTTGCTCCTTGGGGAGAACCTCTGCAGTTGTAGTTATCCTCCTCTTTGTCGGTTGCCTACCTGGAGGTGTGGCTCTCGACTAAACCACATCTCTGGCCCTCCTATCCATCTTGTTGAGGTTCCCTCTTAATGTCTTTAATTATTTATCTATTTTCAGTGGGGGTATGTTTTTATTCAAAGAGAAAGTCACAAAAATTATAAACATCCACATCAGTTCACTCAGTCCCATGTACTTAATTTTTTTTCATCTTGATCTTTTGTAAGCACTTTTATGAATTCATCAGTTTTCCAGTAGAGCTCTGAAAATGCTTATTCATTCAGTTCAGCAGTATAGTCAGTTACCAGAAACCTGTATTTGTCAGAGTCTTTTCCATGAATTCCTTGAAGATGAAACACTTTTATAGGAACATTTTTGCAAAAGCATCAGAGTACAGGCACATCTGTCGGTAAACGACAAAAATACTTAAAAATGACCGCGGTTAAGGATTTGATAAAAGTTCAGAATAATGCAATTGACAACGAAATTTAGTTATTTCTGACATATACATTTTAAAGTAACAACTAGAATTATGACTTATACATTATACCAGAACATATAACATTTTAAGAAATATCATGTAATGTCTGAAACATTTATATTAACATATTTCCATACAAATAACCCAAAGAAAGTTTAGTAGTAGTTGCTTTTTTGTTTGTTTTTTTGTTTATACTGCAGGTTCTTATTAGTCATCAATTTTATACTCATCAGTGTATACAAGTCAATCGCAATCGCCCAATTCAGCACACCACCATCCCCACCCCACTGCGGTCTTTTCCCCTTGTTGTCATTACGTTTGTTCTCTACATCTGTATCTCAACTTCTGCCCTGCAAACCGGTTCATCTGTACCGTTTCTCTAGGTGGCACATACATGCATTAATACACGATATTTGTTTTTCTCTTTCTGACTTACTTCACTCTGTATGACAGTCTTTAGATACATCCACGTCTCAACAAATGACTCAATTTTGTTCCTTTTTGTGGCTGAGTAATATTCCATTATATATATGTACCACATCTTCTTTATCCATTAGTCTGTCGATAGGCATTTAGGTTGCTTCCATGACCTGGCTATTGTAAATACTGCTGCAATGGACATTGGGGTGCATGTGTCTTTTTTTTTTTTTTTTTTTTTACAACTTTATTGGTGTATAAGTGCTTCAAAATGGTGTATTAGTTTCTGCTTTATAACAAAGTGAATCAGTTATACATACACATCTCTTCCCATATCCCTTCCCTCTTGCGTCTCCCTCCCTCCCACCCTCCGTATCCCACCCCTCTAGTACGTTCCAAAGCACCCAGCTGATCTACCTGTGCTATGTGGCTGCTTCCCATTAGCTATCTACCTTACGTTTGGTAGTGTATATATGTCCATGCCTCTCTCTCGCTTTGTCACAGCTTACCCTTCCCCTTCCCCATAACCTCAAGTCCGTTCTCTAGTACGTCTCTGTCTTTATTCCCACCTTACTCCTAGGTTCTTCATGACCATTTTTTTCTTAGATTCCATATATATGTGTTAGCATACGGTATTTCTTTTTCTCTTTCTGTCATACTTGACTCTGTGTGACAGACCCTAGGTCCACCCACCTCACTACAAATAACTCAGATTTCTTTCTTTTTATGGCTGAGTAATATTCCATTGTATATATGTGCCACGTCTTCTTTTTCAGTTCATCTGTTAATGAACACTTAGGTTGCTTGCATGTCCTGGCTATTGTAAATAGAGCTGCGATGAATATTGTGCTACATGACTCTTTTTGAATTATGGTTTTCTCAGGGTATATTCCCAGTAGTGTGATTGCTGGGTCCTATGGTAGTTCTATTTTTGGTTTCTAAGGAACCTCCATACTGTTCTCCATAGTGGCTGTATCAACTTACATTCTCACCAACAGTGCAAGAGGGTTCCCTTTTCTCCACACCCACTCCAGCATTTATTATTTCTGGATATTTTTGTTGTTGTTGTTGCAGTACGCAGGCCTCTCACTGTTGTGGCCTCTCCCGTTGCGGAGCACAGGCTCCGGATGCGCAGGTTTAGCGGCCATGGCTCACGGTCTAGCCACTCCATGACATGTGAGATCTTCCCGAACTGGGGCAAGAACCCATGTCCCCTGCATCGGCAGACGGACTCCCAACCACTGCGCCACCAGGGAAGCCCTGTTTCCAGATTTTTTGATGACGGCCTTTCTGACCGGTGTGAGATGATATCTCATTGTAGTTTTGATTTGCATTTCTCTAATGATTAATAATGTTGAGCATTCTTTCATGTGTTTGTTGGCAATCTGTATATCTTCTTTGGAGAAATGTCTATTTAGGTCTTCTGCCCATTTTTGGATTGGGTTGTCTGTTTTTTTTGTTATTGAGCTGCATGTGCTGCTTGACTTTTGTTTTTGGGGAATTTTTTTATTACTGATTCAATTTCATTACTGGTAATTGGTCTGTTCATATTTCTAGTTCTTCTTTGTTCAGTCTTGTGAGATTGTACGTTCCTGGGAATTTGTCCTTTTCTTCTAAGTTGCTTATTTTATTGGTGTATAATTGTTCATAGGAATTTCTTTTGATCCTTTGTATTTCTGTGGTGTCAGTTGTAACTCCTCCTTTTTCATTTCTGATTTTATTGATCTGGGCCCTCTCTTTCTTTTTCCTGATGAGTCTGGCTAAAGGTTTATCAAATTTAGCTTTTCAAAGATCCAGCTCTTAATTTCATTGATGTTTTCTATATAAATGTCTACTTCATTTATTTCTGCTCTGATCTTTGATTTCTTTCCTTCTACTAACTTTGTGTTTTGCTTGTTCTCCTTTTTATAGTTCCTTTAGGTAAAATATTAGATTGTTGCTTTGAGAATTTTGTTTCCTGCAGTGTGTTTGTATTGCAATAAGCTTCCTTTGGAAATGCTTTTGCTGAGTCCAATAAATTTAGATTATTGTGTTTTTGTTTTGGCTTCAGGTATTTTTGGACTTCCTCTGATTTCTTCAGTGATCCATTGGTTGTTTATTAGCATATTCCTTAACCTCCATGCGTTTGTGTTTTTTGTGGTTTTTCCTTGTAGCTGATTTCTAGTTTATAGATTTATGGTTGGAAAAGATGCTTGATAAGATTTCAATTTTCTTAAGTTTACTGACACTTGTTTTGTGGCCTGGTATGTGACCTATTCTGAAGAATGTTCCATGTACACTGACTGTATATCCTGCTGTTTTTAGATGGATTGTTTTGATATATCTATTGATTCCAGCTGTTCTAAAATATCATTTAAAGCCAGTGTTTCCTTACTGATTTTCTGCCTACGTGATCTCTCCATTGATTTATGTAGGGTGTTAAAGTTCCCTACCATTATTATGTTATTGCCAACCACTCCTTTTATGTCTCTTAATAGTTGCTTTAGGTTTTCAGGTGATTCTATGTTGGGTGCATACCTGTTTAAAATTGTTATATTTTCTTCTTGGATTGATCCCTTGATCATTATGTAGTGTCCTTATTTGTCTCTTATAACAGTCTTTATTTTAAAGTCTATTTTGCCTAATATGAATATTGAGACTTTGGCTATCTTTTGATTTCCTTTTGCATGGAATACCATTTTATATCGCCTCACTTTCAACCTGTGTGTGTCTTTAGATCTGAAGTATTTCTCCGGTAGACAACATATATATGGGTCCTGTTTTCGTATCCATTCAGTCACTCTGTCTTTTGACTGGAATATTTAGTCCATTTTCATTTAAAGTAATTATTGATAGGTATGTGTTTATTCCCATTTTGTTCATTTGGGGGAGTTGTTTTTGTAGACATTTTTTGTTCCTTTCTTCTTTTGCTTTCTTCCCTCGTGATTTAATTTGTTTTTTCCTTTGGCTGTGCCACACAGCATGTGGGATCTTAGTTCCGTGAGCAGGGATCAAACCCATGCCCCCTGCAGTGGAAGCATAGAGTTTTAGTCACTGGACTACCAGGGAAGTCTTTTAATATCTATCTTTAATGTTATATTTGGATTCCTTTCTTTTGTCTGTGAGTGTGTGTATATCTATTATGGATTTTTGGATTATGGTTACCATGAAGTTTATATATAGCACTATATATCTATGGGTCCTAGGTTGGGTGGTTGTGGGGTGGGGTTCCCAAATTTGTTGTCAGCCTGCTGGTGGACAGAGCTAGTTCCTATCACGGCTGGCTGTTGGGCCTGGCGTGTACCAAAGCTGGCATCAGACTGCTGGTAAGAGGGGCCAGATCCCAGGGTGGCTGGTTGAGGGGTCCAGAATGTCTTGGAGCTGCTGTAGGCCTGCTGGTGAGTGTGACGTGGGGGTCCCAGAGCTAGTGTCAGCCCAGTGGTGGGCAGAGCTGGGTCTTAGGGTCTCTGGCTCTAGGGGTCTTGGAGTTGATGTTGGCCTGCTGGTGGGTGGGTTCAGGTCCCAACAGATGGCTGCAGGGTCCTGGGAGTCCTGTGGCTGGTGCAGTGGTGGGCAGAGCCAGGTCCTGTGTCCTCTGGTGGACGGAGCTGGGTCTTCTGGCTTCTGCGAACTCAGGGGCACCAAAGGCAGCCATCCTGCTGGTGAGTGGAGCCATATACACCCCTAGCTAGCTGCTTGGTCTGTGGTCTTCCAGTACTGGAACCAAAAGGCTGGTGGGGAGGTGGGAAGGTCCCAGTGTTTCTTAACAGGAGGGAGGATTGCAAAATGATGCTTGCCAGCACCAGTGTCCTCTTGATAAAATGATCTCCCCAGGTTGGCTGCTGCCAGTGTCTGTATCTCTACAGTGAGCTCCAATTGCTTCCTGTCTCTCCAAGAGGCTCTCTAAGGTCAGCACGTGGGTTTGACCCAGGCTCCTTCCAAATGACTGCTTCTGCCCCTGGGTCTCAGAGTGTGATATTTTCTGTGCACCTGTTAAGAGTGGATTTGCTGTTTCCTACAGCCCTCTGGTTCTCCTGAAAGTAAGCCCAACTGGCCTTCAAAGCCAAACATGCTAGGGCCTCATCTTCCTGGTGCAGGAAACCCCAGGCTGGGGAGCGCAATGTGGAGCTCGGACCTCTTGCTCCTTGGGGAGAACCTCTGCAGTTGTAGTTATCCTCCTCTTTGTCGGTTGCCTACCTGGAGGTGTGGCTCTCGACTAAACCACATCTCTGGCCCTCCTATCCATCTTGTTGAGGTTCCCTCTTAATGTCTTTAATTATTTATCTATTTTCAGTGGGGGTATGTTTTTATTCAAAGAGAAAGTCACAAAAATTATAAACATCCACATCAGTTCACTCAGTCCCATGTACTTAATTTTTTTTCATCTTGATCTTTTGTAAGCACTTTTATGAATTCATCAGTTTTCCAGTAGAGCTCTGAAAATGCTTATTCATTCAGTTCAGCAGTATAGTCAGTTACCAGAAACCTGTATTTGTCAGAGTCTTTTCCATGAATTCCTTGAAGATGAAACACTTTTATAGGAACATTTTTGCAAAAGCATCAGAGTACAGGCACATCTGTCGGTAAACGACAAAAATACTTAAAAATGACCGCGGTTAAGGATTTGATAAAAGTTCAGAATAATGCAATTGACAACGAAATTTAGTTATTTCTGACATATACATTTTAAAGTAACAACTAGAATTATGACTTATACATTATACCAGAACATATAACATTTTAAGAAATATCATGTAATGTCTGAAACATTTATATTAACATATTTCCATACAAATAACCCAAAGAAAGTTTAGTAGTAGTTGCTTTTTTGTTTGTTTTTTTGTTTATACTGCAGGTTCTTATTAGTCATCAATTTTATACTCATCAGTGTATACAAGTCAATCGCAATCGCCCAATTCAGCACACCACCATCCCCACCCCACTGCGGTCTTTTCCCCTTGTTGTCATTACGTTTGTTCTCTACATCTGTATCTCAACTTCTGCCCTGCAAACCGGTTCATCTGTACCGTTTCTCTAGGTGGCACATACATGCATTAATACACGATATTTGTTTTTCTCTTTCTGACTTACTTCACTCTGTATGACAGTCTTTAGATACATCCACGTCTCAACAAATGACTCAATTTTGTTCCTTTTTGTGGCTGAGTAATATTCCATTATATATATGTACCACATCTTCTTTATCCATTAGTCTGTCGATAGGCATTTAGGTTGCTTCCATGACCTGGCTATTGTAAATACTGCTGCAATGGACATTGGGGTGCATGTGTCTTTTTTTTTTTTTTTTTTTTTTACAACTTTATTGGTGTATAAGTGCTTCAAAATGGTGTATTAGTTTCTGCTTTATAACAAAGTGAATCAGTTATACATACACATCTCTTCCCATATCCCTTCCCTCTTGCGTCTCCCTCCCTCCCACCCTCCGTATC
This sequence comes from Mesoplodon densirostris, assembly GCF_025265405.1. Classification (NCBI taxonomy): domain Eukaryota; kingdom Metazoa; phylum Chordata; class Mammalia; order Artiodactyla; family Ziphiidae; genus Mesoplodon; species Mesoplodon densirostris. Next base: position 117,535,002 of record NC_082667.1, on the reverse strand, counting down.
CCACCCCTCTAGTACGTTCCAAAGCACCCAGCTGATCTACCTGTGCTATGTGGCTGCTTCCCATTAGCTATCTACCTTACGTTTGGTAGTGTATATATGTCCATGCCTCTCTCTCGCTTTGTCACAGCTTACCCTTCCCCTTCCCCATAACCTCAAGTCCGTTCTCTAGTACGTCTCTGTCTTTATTCCCACCTTACTCCTAGGTTCTTCATGACCATTTTTTTCTTAGATTCCATATATATGTGTTAGCATACGGTATTTCTTTTTCTCTTTCTGTCATACTTGACTCTGTGTGACAGACCCTAGGTCCACCCACCTCACTACAAATAACTCAGATTTCTTTCTTTTTATGGCTGAGTAATATTCCATTGTATATATGTGCCACGTCTTCTTTTTCAGTTCATCTGTTAATGAACACTTAGGTTGCTTGCATGTCCTGGCTATTGTAAATAGAGCTGCGATGAATATTGTGCTACATGACTCTTTTTGAATTATGGTTTTCTCAGGGTATATTCCCAGTAGTGTGATTGCTGGGTCCTATGGTAGTTCTATTTTTGGTTTCTAAGGAACCTCCATACTGTTCTCCATAGTGGCTGTATCAACTTACATTCTCACCAACAGTGCAAGAGGGTTCCCTTTTCTCCACACCCACTCCAGCATTTATTATTTCTGGATATTTTTGTTGTTGTTGTTGCAGTACGCAGGCCTCTCACTGTTGTGGCCTCTCCCGTTGCGGAGCACAGGCTCCGGATGCGCAGGTTTAGCGGCCATGGCTCACGGTCTAGCCACTCCATGACATGTGAGATCTTCCCGAACTGGGGCAAGAACCCATGTCCCCTGCATCGGCAGACGGACTCCCAACCACTGCGCCACCAGGGAAGCCCTGTTTCCAGATTTTTTGATGACGGCCTTTCTGACCGGTGTGAGATGATATCTCATTGTAGTTTTGATTTGCATTTCTCTAATGATTAATAATGTTGAGCATTCTTTCATGTGTTTGTTGGCAATCTGTATATCTTCTTTGGAGAAATGTCTATTTAGGTCTTCTGCCCATTTTTGGATTGGGTTGTCTGTTTTTTTTGTTATTGAGCTGCATGTGCTGCTTGACTTTTGTTTTTGGGGAATTTTTTTATTACTGATTCAATTTCATTACTGGTAATTGGTCTGTTCATATTTCTAGTTCTTCTTTGTTCAGTCTTGTGAGATTGTACGTTCCTGGGAATTTGTCCTTTTCTTCTAAGTTGCTTATTTTATTGGTGTATAATTGTTCATAGGAATTTCTTTTGATCCTTTGTATTTCTGTGGTGTCAGTTGTAACTCCTCCTTTTTCATTTCTGATTTTATTGATCTGGGCCCTCTCTTTCTTTTTCCTGATGAGTCTGGCTAAAGGTTTATCAAATTTAGCTTTTCAAAGATCCAGCTCTTAATTTCATTGATGTTTTCTATATAAATGTCTACTTCATTTATTTCTGCTCTGATCTTTGATTTCTTTCCTTCTACTAACTTTGTGTTTTGCTTGTTCTCCTTTTTATAGTTCCTTTAGGTAAAATATTAGATTGTTGCTTTGAGAATTTTGTTTCCTGCAGTGTGTTTGTATTGCAATAAGCTTCCTTTGGAAATGCTTTTGCTGAGTCCAATAAATTTAGATTATTGTGTTTTTGTTTTGGCTTCAGGTATTTTTGGACTTCCTCTGATTTCTTCAGTGATCCATTGGTTGTTTATTAGCATATTCCTTAACCTCCATGCGTTTGTGTTTTTTGTGGTTTTTCCTTGTAGCTGATTTCTAGTTTATAGATTTATGGTTGGAAAAGATGCTTGATAAGATTTCAATTTTCTTAAGTTTACTGACACTTGTTTTGTGGCCTGGTATGTGACCTATTCTGAAGAATGTTCCATGTACACTGACTGTATATCCTGCTGTTTTTAGATGGATTGTTTTGATATATCTATTGATTCCAGCTGTTCTAAAATATCATTTAAAGCCAGTGTTTCCTTACTGATTTTCTGCCTACGTGATCTCTCCATTGATTTATGTAGGGTGTTAAAGTTCCCTACCATTATTATGTTATTGCCAACCACTCCTTTTATGTCTCTTAATAGTTGCTTTAGGTTTTCAGGTGATTCTATGTTGGGTGCATACCTGTTTAAAATTGTTATATTTTCTTCTTGGATTGATCCCTTGATCATTATGTAGTGTCCTTATTTGTCTCTTATAACAGTCTTTATTTTAAAGTCTATTTTGCCTAATATGAATATTGAGACTTTGGCTATCTTTTGATTTCCTTTTGCATGGAATACCATTTTATATCGCCTCACTTTCAACCTGTGTGTGTCTTTAGATCTGAAGTATTTCTCCGGTAGACAACATATATATGGGTCCTGTTTTCGTATCCATTCAGTCACTCTGTCTTTTGACTGGAATATTTAGTCCATTTTCATTTAAAGTAATTATTGATAGGTATGTGTTTATTCCCATTTTGTTCATTTGGGGGAGTTGTTTTTGTAGACATTTTTTGTTCCTTTCTTCTTTTGCTTTCTTCCCTCGTGATTTAATTTTTTTTTTCCTTTGGCTGTGCCACACAGCATGTGGGATCTTAGTTCCGTGAGCAGGGATCAAACCCATGCCCCCTGCAGTGGAAGCATAGAGTTTTAGTCACTGGACTACCAGGGAAGTCTTTTAATATCTATCTTTAATGTTATATTTGGATTCCTTTCTTTTGTCTGTGAGTGTGTGTATATCTATTATGGATTTTTGGATTATGGTTACCATGAAGTTTATATATAGCACTATATATCTATGGGTCCTAGGTTGGGTGGTTGTGGGGTGGGGTTCCCAAATTTGTTGTCAGCCTGCTGGTGGACAGAGCTAGTTCCTATCACGGCTGGCTGTTGGGCCTGGCGTGTACCAAAGCTGGCATCAGACTGCTGGTAAGAGGGGCCAGATCCCAGGGTGGCTGGTTGAGGGGTCCAGAATGTCTTGGAGCTGCTGTAGGCCTGCTGGTGAGTGTGACGTGGGGGTCCCAGAGCTAGTGTCAGCCCAGTGGTGGGCAGAGCTGGGTCTTAGGGTCTCTGGCTCTAGGGGTCTTGGAGTTGATGTTGGCCTGCTGGTGGGTGGGTTCAGGTCCCAACAGATGGCTGCAGGGTCCTGGGAGTCCTGTGGCTGGTGCAGTGGTGGGCAGAGCCAGGTCCTGTGTCCTCTGGTGGACGGAGCTGGGTCTTCTGGCTTCTGCGAACTCAGGGGCACCAAAGGCAGCCATCCTGCTGGTGAGTGGAGCCATATACACCCCTAGCTAGCTGCTTGGTCTGTGGTCTTCCAGTACTGGAACCAAAAGGCTGGTGGGGAGGTGGGAAGGTCCCAGTGTTTCTTAACAGGAGGGAGGATTGCAAAATGATGCTTGCCAGCACCAGTGTCCTCTTGATAAAATGATCTCCCCAGGTTGGCTGCTGCCAGTGTCTGTATCTCTACAGTGAGCTCCAATTGCTTCCTGTCTCTCCAAGAGGCTCTCTAAGGTCAGCACGTGGGTTTGACCCAGGCTCCTTCCAAATGACTGCTTCTGCCCCTGGGTCTCAGAGTGTGATATTTTCTGTGCACCTGTTAAGAGTGGATTTGCTGTTTCCTACAGCCCTCTGGTTCTCCTGAAAGTAAGCCCAACTGGCCTTCAAAGCCAAACATGCTAGGGCCTCATCTTCCTGGTGCAGGAAACCCCAGGCTGGGGAGCGCAATGTGGAGCTCGGACCTCTTGCTCCTTGGGGAGAACCTCTGCAGTTGTAGTTATCCTCCTCTTTGTCGGTTGCCTACCTGGAGGTGTGGCTCTCGACTAAACCACATCTCTGGCCCTCCTATCCATCTTGTTGAGGTTCCCTCTTAATGTCTTTAATTATTTATCTATTTTCAGTGGGGGTATGTTTTTATTCAAAGAGAAAGTCACAAAAATTATAAACATCCACATCAGTTCACTCAGTCCCATGTACTTAATTTTTTTTCATCTTGATCTTTTGTAAGCACTTTTATGAATTCATCAGTTTTCCAGTAGAGCTCTGAAAATGCTTATTCATTCAGTTCAGCAGTATAGTCAGTTACCAGAAACCTGTATTTGTCAGAGTCTTTTCCATGAATTCCTTGAAGATGAAACACTTTTATAGGAACATTTTTGCAAAAGCATCAGAGTACAGGCACATCTGTCGGTAAACGACAAAAATACTTAAAAATGACCGCGGTTAAGGATTTGATAAAAGTTCAGAATAATGCAATTGACAACGAAATTTAGTTATTTCTGACATATACATTTTAAAGTAACAACTAGAATTATGACTTATACATTATACCAGAACATATAACATTTTAAGAAATATCATGTAATGTCTGAAACATTTATATTAACATATTTCCATACAAATAACCCAAAGAAAGTTTAGTAGTAGTTGCTTTTTTGTTTGTTTTTTTGTTTATACTGCAGGTTCTTATTAGTCATCAATTTTATACTCATCAGTGTATACAAGTCAATCGCAATCGCCCAATTCAGCACACCACCATCCCCACCCCACTGCGGTCTTTTCCCCTTGTTGTCATTACGTTTGTTCTCTACATCTGTATCTCAACTTCTGCCCTGCAAACCGGTTCATCTGTACCGTTTCTCTAGGTGGCACATACATGCATTAATACACGATATTTGTTTTTCTCTTTCTGACTTACTTCACTCTGTATGACAGTCTTTAGATACATCCACGTCTCAACAAATGACTCAATTTTGTTCCTTTTTGTGGCTGAGTAATATTCCATTATATATATGTACCACATCTTCTTTATCCATTAGTCTGTCGATAGGCATTTAGGTTGCTTCCATGACCTGGCTATTGTAAATACTGCTGCAATGGACATTGGGGTGCATGTGTCTTTTTTTTTTTTTTTTTTTTTTACAACTTTATTGGTGTATAAGTGCTTCAAAATGGTGTATTAGTTTCTGCTTTATAACAAAGTGAATCAGTTATACATACACATCTCTTCCCATATCCCTTCCCTCTTGCGTCTCCCTCCCTCCCACCCTCCGTATCCCACCCCTCTAGTACGTTCCAAAGCACCCAGCTGATCTACCTGTGCTATGTGGCTGCTTCCCATTAGCTATCTACCTTACGTTTGGTAGTGTATATATGTCCATGCCTCTCTCTCGCTTTGTCACAGCTTACCCTTCCCCTTCCCCATAACCTCAAGTCCGTTCTCTAGTACGTCTCTGTCTTTATTCCCACCTTACTCCTAGGTTCTTCATGACCATTTTTTTCTTAGATTCCATATATATGTGTTAGCATACGGTATTTCTTTTTCTCTTTCTGTCATACTTGACTCTGTGTGACAGACCCTAGGTCCACCCACCTCACTACAAATAACTCAGATTTGTTTCTTTTTATGGCTGAGTAATATTCCATTGTATATATGTGCCACGTCTTCTTTTTCAGTTCATCTGTTAATGAACACTTAGGTTGCTTGCATGTCCTGGCTATTGTAAATAGAGCTGCGATGAATATTGTGCTACATGACTCTTTTTGAATTATGGTTTTCTCAGGGTATATTCCCAGTAGTGTGATTGCTGGGTCCTATGGTAGTTCTATTTTTGGTTTCTAAGGAACCTCCATACTGTTCTCCATAGTGGCTGTATCAACTTACATTCTCACCAACAGTGCAAGAGGGTTCCCTTTTCTCCACACCCACTCCAGCATTTATTATTTCTGGATATTTTTGTTGTTGTTGTTGCAGTACGCAGGCCTCTCACTGTTGTGGCCTCTCCCGTTGCGGAGCACAGGCTCCGGATGCGCAGGTTTAGCGGCCATGGCTCACGGTCTAGCCACTCCATGACATGTGAGATCTTCCCGAACTGGGGCAAGAACCCATGTCCCCTGCATCGGCAGACGGACTCCCAACCACTGCGCCACCAGGGAAGCCCTGTTTCCAGATTTTTTGATGACGGCCTTTCTGACCGGTGTGAGATGATATCTCATTGTAGTTTTGATTTGCATTTCTCTAATGATTAATAATGTTGAGCATTCTTTCATGTGTTTGTTGGCAATCTGTATATCTTCTTTGGAGAAATGTCTATTTAGGTCTTCTGCCCATTTTTGGATTGGGTTGTCTGTTTTTTTTGTTATTGAGCTGCATGTGCTGCTTGACTTTTGTTTTTGGGGAATTTTTTTATTACTGATTCAATTTCATTACTGGTAATTGGTCTGTTCATATTTCTAGTTCTTCTTTGTTCAGTCTTGTGAGATTGTACGTTCCTGGGAATTTGTCCTTTTCTTCTAAGTTGCTTATTTTATTGGTGTATAATTGTTCATAGGAATTTCTTTTGATCCTTTGTATTTCTGTGGTGTCAGTTGTAACTCCTCCTTTTTCATTTCTGATTTTATTGATCTGGGCCCTCTCTTTCTTTTTCCTGATGAGTCTGGCTAAAGGTTTATCAAATTTAGCTTTTCAAAGATCCAGCTCTTAATTTCATTGATGTTTTCTATATAAATGTCTACTTCATTTATTTCTGCTCTGATCTTTGATTTCTTTCCTTCTACTAACTTTGTGTTTTGCTTGTTCTCCTTTTTATAGTTCCTTTAGGTAAAATATTAGATTGTTGCTTTGAGAATTTTGTTTCCTGCAGTGTGTTTGTATTGCAATAAGCTTCCTTTGGAAATGCTTTTGCTGAGTCCAATAAATTTAGATTATTGTGTTTTTGTTTTGGCTTCAGGTATTTTTGGACTTCCTCTGATTTCTTCAGTGATCCATTGGTTGTTTATTAGCATATTCCTTAACCTCCATGCGTTTGTGTTTTTTGTGGTTTTTCCTTGTAGCTGATTTCTAGTTTATAGATTTATGGTTGGAAAAGATGCTTGATAAGATTTCAATTTTCTTAAGTTTACTGACACTTGTTTTGTGGCCTGGTATGTGACCTATTCTGAAGAATGTTCCATGTACACTGACTGTATATCCTGCTGTTTTTAGATGGATTGTTTTGATATATCTATTGATTCCAGCTGTTCTAAAATATCATTTAAAGCCAGTGTTTCCTTACTGATTTTCTGCCTACGTGATCTCTCCATTGATTTATGTAGGGTGTTAAAGTTCCCTACCATTATTATGTTATTGCCAACCACTCCTTTTATGTCTCTTAATAGTTGCTTTAGGTTTTCAGGTGATTCTATGTTGGGTGCATACCTGTTTAAAATTGTTATATTTTCTTCTTGGATTGATCCCTTGATCATTATGTAGTGTCCTTATTTGTCTCTTATAACAGTCTTTATTTTAAAGTCTATTTTGCCTAATATGAATATTGAGACTTTGGCTATCTTTTGATTTCCTTTTGCATGGAATACCATTTTATATCGCCTCACTTTCAACCTGTGTGTGTCTTTAGATCTGAAGTATTTCTCCGGTAGACAACATATATATGGGTCCTGTTTTCGTATCCATTCAGTCACTCTGTCTTTTGACTGGAATATTTAGTCCATTTTCATTTAAAGTAATTATTGATAGGTATGTGTTTATTCCCATTTTGTTCATTTGGGGGAGTTGTTTTTGTAGACATTTTTTGTTCCTTTCTTCTTTTGCTTTCTTCCCTCGTGATTTAATTTTTTTTTTCCTTTGGCTGTGCCACACAGCATGTGGGATCTTAGTTCCGTGAGCAGGGATCAAACCCATGCCCCCTGCAGTGGAAGCATAGAGTTTTAGTCACTGGACTACCAGGGAAGTCTTTTAATATCTATCTTTAATGTTATATTTGGATTCCTTTCTTTTGTCTGTGAGTGTGTGTATATCTATTATGGATTTTTGGATTATGGTTACCATGAAGTTTATATATAGCACTATATATCTATGGGTCCTAGGTTGGGTGGTTGTGGGGTGGGGTTCCCAAATTTGTTGTCAGCCTGCTGGTGGACAGAGCTAGTTCCTATCACGGCTGGCTGTTGGGCCTGGCGTGTACCAAAGCTGGCATCAGACTGCTGGTAAGAGGGGCCAGATCCCAGGGTGGCTGGTTGAGGGGTCCAGAATGTCTTGGAGCTGCTGTAGGCCTGCTGGTGAGTGTGACGTGGGGGTCCCAGAGCTAGTGTCAGCCCAGTGGTGGGCAGAGCTGGGTCTTAGGGTCTCTGGCTCTAGGGGTCTTGGAGTTGATGTTGGCCTGCTGGTGGGTGGGTTCAGGTCCCAACAGATGGCTGCAGGGTCCTGGGAGTCCTGTGGCTGGTGCAGTGGTGGGCAGAGCCAGGTCCTGTGTCCTCTGGTGGACGGAGCTGGGTCTTCTGGCTTCTGCGAACTCAGGGGCACCAAAGGCAGCCATCCTGCTGGTGAGTGGAGCCATATACACCCCTAGCTAGCTGCTTGGTCTGTGGTCTTCCAGTACTGGAACCAAAAGGCTGGTGGGGAGGTGGGAAGGTCCCAGTGTTTCTTAACAGGAGGGAGGATTGCAAAATGATGCTTGCCAGCACCAGTGTCCTCTTGATAAAATGATCTCCCCAGGTTGGCTGCTGCCAGTGTCTGTATCTCTACAGTGAGCTCCAATTGCTTCCTGTCTCTCCAAGAGGCTCTCTAAGGTCAGCACGTGGGTTTGACCCAGGCTCCTTCCAAATGACTGCTTCTGCCCCTGGGTCTCAGAGTGTGATATTTTCTGTGCACCTGTTAAGAGTGGATTTGCTGTTTCCTACAGCCCTCTGGTTCTCCTGAAAGTAAGCCCAACTGGCCTTCAAAGCCAAACATGCTAGGGCCTCATCTTCCTGGTGCAGGAAACCCCAGGCTGGGGAGCGCAATGTGGAGCTCGGACCTCTTGCTCCTTGGGGAGAACCTCTGCAGTTGTAGTTATCCTCCTCTTTGTCGGTTGCCTACCTGGAGGTGTGGCTCTCGACTAAACCACATCTCTGGCCCTCCTATCCATCTTGTTGAGGTTCCCTCTTAATGTCTTTAATTATTTATCTATTTTCAGTGGGGGTATGTTTTTATTCAAAGAGAAAGTCACAAAAATTATAAACATCCACATCAGTTCACTCAGTCCCATGTACTTAATTTTTTTTCATCTTGATCTTTTGTAAGCACTTTTATGAATTCATCAGTTTTCCAGTAGAGCTCTGAAAATGCTTATTCATTCAGTTCAGCAGTATAGTCAGTTACCAGAAACCTGTATTTGTCAGAGTCTTTTCCATGAATTCCTTGAAGATGAAACACTTTTATAGGAACATTTTTGCAAAAGCATCAGAGTACAGGCACATCTGTCGGTAAACGACAAAAATACTTAAAAATGACCGCGGTTAAGGATTTGATAAAAGTTCAGAATAATGCAATTGACAACGAAATTTAGTTATTTCTGACATATACATTTTAAAGTAACAACTAGAATTATGACTTATACATTATACCAGAACATATAACATTTTAAGAAATATCATGTAATGTCTGAAACATTTATATTAACATATTTCCATACAAATAACCCAAAGAAAGTTTAGTAGTAGTTGCTTTTTTGTTTGTTTTTTTGTTTATACTGCAGGTTCTTATTAGTCATCAATTTTATACTCATCAGTGTATACAAGTCAATCGCAATCGCCCAATTCAGCACACCACCATCCCCACCCCACTGCGGTCTTTTCCCCTTGTTGTCATTACGTTTGTTCTCTACATCTGTATCTCAACTTCTGCCCTGCAAACCGGTTCATCTGTACCGTTTCTCTAGGTGGCACATACATGCATTAATACACGATATTTGTTTTTCTCTTTCTGACTTACTTCACTCTGTATGACAGTCTTTAGATACATCCACGTCTCAACAAATGACTCAATTTTGTTCCTTTTTGTGGCTGAGTAATATTCCATTATATATATGTACCACATCTTCTTTATCCATTAGTCTGTCGATAGGCATTTAGGTTGCTTCCATGACCTGGCTATTGTAAATACTGCTGCAATGGACATTGGGGTGCATGTGTCTTTTTTTTTTTTTTTTTTTTTTACAACTTTATTGGTGTATAAGTGCTTCAAAATGGTGTATTAGTTTCTGCTTTATAACAAAGTGAATCAGTTATACATACACATCTCTTCCCATATCCCTTCCCTCTTGCGTCTCCCTCCCTCCCACCCTCCGTATCCCACCCCTCTAGTACGTTCCAAAGCACCCAGCTGATCTACCTGTGCTATGTGGCTGCTTCCCATTAGCTATCTACCTTACGTTTGGTAGTGTATATATGTCCATGCCTCTCTCTCGCTTTGTCACAGCTTACCCTTCCCCTTCCCCATAACCTCAAGTCCGTTCTCTAGTACGTCTCTGTCTTTATTCCCACCTTACTCCTAGGTTCTTCATGACCATTTTTTTCTTAGATTCCATATATATGTGTTAGCATACGGTATTTCTTTTTCTCTTTCTGTCATACTTGACTCTGTGTGACAGACCCTAGGTCCACCCACCTCACTACAAATAACTCAGATTTCTTTCTTTTTATGGCTGAGTAATATTCCATTGTATATATGTGCCACGTCTTCTTTTTCAGTTCATCTGTTAATGAACACTTAGGTTGCTTGCATGTCCTGGCTATTGTAAATAGAGCTGCGATGAATATTGTGCTACATGACTCTTTTTGAATTATGGTTTTCTCAGGGTATATTCCCAGTAGTGTGATTGCTGGGTCCTATGGTAGTTCTATTTTTGGTTTCTAAGGAACCTCCATACTGTTCTCCATAGTGGCTGTATCAACTTACATTCTCACCAACAGTGCAAGAGGGTTCCCTTTTCTCCACACCCACTCCAGCATTTATTATTTCTGGATATTTTTGTTGTTGTTGTTGCAGTACGCAGGCCTCTCACTGTTGTGGCCTCTCCCGTTGCGGAGCACAGGCTCCGGATGCGCAGGTTTAGCGGCCATGGCTCACGGTCTAGCCACTCCATGACATGTGAGATCTTCCCGAACTGGGGCAAGAACCCATGTCCCCTGCATCGGCAGACGGACTCCCAACCACTGCGCCACCAGGGAAGCCCTGTTTCCAGATTTTTTGATGACGGCCTTTCTGACCGGTGTGAGATGATATCTCATTGTAGTTTTGATTTGCATTTCTCTAATGATTAATAATGTTGAGCATTCTTTCATGTGTTTGTTGGCAATCTGTATATCTTCTTTGGAGAAATGTCTATTTAGGTCTTCTGCCCATTTTTGGATTGGGTTGTCTGTTTTTTTTGTTATTGAGCTGCATGTGCTGCTTGACTTTTGTTTTTGGGGAATTTTTTTATTACTGATTCAATTTCATTACTGGTAATTGGTCTGTTCATATTTCTAGTTCTTCTTTGTTCAGTCTTGTGAGATTGTACGTTCCTGGGAATTTGTCCTTTTCTTCTAAGTTGCTTATTTTATTGGTGTATAATTGTTCATAGGAATTTCTTTTGATCCTTTGTATTTCTGTGGTGTCAGTTGTAACTCCTCCTTTTTCATTTCTGATTTTATTGATCTGGGCCCTCTCTTTCTTTTTCCTGATGAGTCTGGCTAAAGGTTTATCAAATTTAGCTTTTCAAAGATCCAGCTCTTAATTTCATTGATGTTTTCTATATAAATGTCTACTTCATTTATTTCTGCTCTGATCTTTGATTTCTTTCCTTCTACTAACTTTGTGTTTTGCTTGTTCTCCTTTTTATAGTTCCTTTAGGTAAAATATTAGATTGTTGCTTTGAGAATTTTGTTTCCTGCAGTGTGTTTGTATTGCAATAAGCTTCCTTTGGAAATGCTTTTGCTGAGTCCAATAAATTTAGATTATTGTGTTTTTGTTTTGGCTTCAGGTATTTTTGGACTTCCTCTGATTTCTTCAGTGATCCATTGGTTGTTTATTAGCATATTCCTTAACCTCCATGCGTTTGTGTTTTTTGTGGTTTTTCCTTGTAGCTGATTTCTAGTTTATAGATTTATGGTTGGAAAAGATGCTTGATAAGATTTCAATTTTCTTAAATTTACTGACACTTGTTTTGTGGCCTGGTATGTGACCTATTCTGAAGAATGTTCCATGTACACTGACTGTATATCCTGCTGTTTTTAGATGGATTGTTTTGATATATCTATTGATTCCAGCTGTTCTAAAATATCATTTAAAGCCAGTGTTTCCTTACTGATTTTCTGCCTACGTGATCTCTCCATTGATTTATGTAGGGTGTTAAAGTTCCCTACCATTATTATGTTATTGCCAACCACTCCTTTTATGTCTCTTAATAGTTGCTTTAGGTTTTCAGGTGATTCTATGTTGGGTGCATACCTGTTTAAAATTGTTATATTTTCTTCTTGGATTGATCCCTTGATCATTATGTAGTGTCCTTATTTGTCTCTTATAACAGTCTTTATTTTAAAGTCTATTTTGCCTAATATGAATATTGAGACTTTGGCTATCTTTTGATTTCCTTTTGCATGGAATACCATTTTATATCGCCTCACTTTCAACCTGTGTGTGTCTTTAGATCTGAAGTATTTCTCCGGTAGACAACATATATATGGGTCCTGTTTTCGTATCCATTCAGTCACTCTGTCTTTTGACTGGAATATTTAGTCCATTTTCATTTAAAGTAATTATTGATAGGTATGTGTTTATTCCCATTTTGTTCATTTGGGGGAGTTGTTTTTGTAGACATTTTTTGTTCCTTTCTTCTTTTGCTTTCTTCCCTCGTGATTTAATTTGTTTTTCCTTTGGCTGTGCCACACAGCATGTGGGATCTTAGTTCCGTGAGCAGGGATCAAACCCATGCCCCCTGCAGTGGAAGCATAGAGTTTTAGTCACTGGACTACCAGGGAAGTCTTTTAATATCTATCTTTAATGTTATATTTGGATTCCTTTCTTTTGTCTGTGAGTGTGTGTATATCTATTATGGATTTTTGGATTATGGTTACCATGAAGTTTATATATAGCACTATATATCTATGGGTCCTAGGTTGGGTGGTTGTGGGGTGGGGTTCCCAAATTTGTTGTCAGCCTGCTGGTGGACAGAGCTAGTTCCTATCACGGCTGGCTGTTGGGCCTGGCGTGTACCAAAGCTGGCATCAGACTGCTGGTAAGAGGGGCCAGATCCCAGGGTGGCTGGTTGAGGGGTCCAGAATGTCTTGGAGCTGCTGTAGGCCTGCTGGTGAGTGTGACGTGGGGGTCCCAGAGCTAGTGTCAGCCCAGTGGTGGGCAGAGCTGGGTCTTAGGGTCTCTGGCTCTAGGGGTCTTGGAGTTGATGTTGGCCTGCTGGTGGGTGGGTTCAGGTCCCAACAGATGGCTGCAGGGTCCTGGGAGTCCTGTGGCTGGTGCAGTGGTGGGCAGAGCCAGGTCCTGTGTCCTCTGGTGGACGGAGCTGGGTCTTCTGGCTTCTGCGAACTCAGGGGCACCAAAGGCAGCCATCCTGCTGGTGAGTGGAGCCATATACACCCCTAGCTAGCTGCTTGGTCTGTGGTCTTCCAGTACTGGAACCAAAAGGCTGGTGGGGAGGTGGGAAGGTCCCAGTGTTTCTTAACAGGAGGGAGGATTGCAAAATGATGCTTGCCAGCACCAGTGTCCTCTTGATAAAATGATCTCCCCAGGTTGGCTGCTGCCAGTGTCTGTATCTCTACAGTGAGCTCCAATTGCTTCCTGTCTCTCCAAGAGGCTCTCTAATGTCAGAACGTGGGTCTGTCCCAGGCTCCTTCCAAATGACTGCTTCTTCCCTGGGTCTCTCAGAGTGTGATATTTTGTGTGCACCTGTTAAGAGTGGATTTGCTGTTTCCTACAGCCCTCTGGTTCTCCTGAAAGTAAGCCCAACTGGCCTTCAAAGCCAAACATGCTGGGGCCTCATCTTCCTGGTGCAGGAAACCCCAGGCTGGGGAGCGCAATGTGGAGCTCGGACCTCTTGCTCCTTGGGGAGAACCTCTGCAGTTGTAGTTATCCTCCTCTTTGTAGGTTTCCTACCTGGAGGTGTGGCTCTCGATTAAACCACATCTCTGACCGTCCTATCCATCTTGTTGAGGTTCTCTCTTAATCTCTTTATTTATTTCTTTATTTTCATGGGGGATTTTTTTTATTCAAAGAGAAAGTCACAAAAATTATACACATCCACATCTGTTCACTCAGTTCCACGTAATTAATTTTTTTTCATCTTGATCTTTTGTAAGCACTTTTTTGAATTCATCAGTTTTCCACTAGAGCTCTGAAAATGCTTATTCATTCAGTTCAGCAGTATAGTCAGTTACCAGTAACCTGTATTTGTCAGAGTCTTTTCCATGAATTCCTTGAAGATGAAACACTTTTATAGGAACATTTTTGCAAAAGCATCAGAGTACAACCACAACTGTCGGTATATGACAAAATACTTAAAAATGACAATGGTTAAAGATTTGATGAAAGTTCGGAATAATGCAATTGACAACGAAATTTAGTTATTTCTGACATATACATTTTAAAGTAACAACTAGAATTATGACTTATACATTATACCAGAACATATAACATTTTAAGAAATATCATGTAATGTCTGAAACATTTATATTAACATATTTCCATACAAATAACCCAAAGAAAGTTTAGTAGTAGTTGCTTTTTTGTTTGTTTTTTTGTTTATACTGCAGGTTCTTATTAGTCATCAATTTTATACTCGTCAGTGTATACAAGTCAATTGCAATCGCCCAATTCAGCACACCACCATCCCCACCCTACTGCGGTCTTTTCCCCTTGTTGTCATTACGTTTGTTCTCTACATCTGTATCTCAACTGCTGCCCTGCAAACCGGTTCATCTGTACTATTATTCTAGGTTGCACTTACATGCATTAATATATGATATTTGTTTTTCTCTTTCTGACTTACTTTACTCTGTATGACAGTTTTTAGATACATCCACGTCTCAAAAAATGACTCAATTTCGTTCCTTTCATTCTCCCTCTGTAATTTTCTTTTTTAGTCGTATCTTTTTCTGGTTTTGGTATTAGGGTGATGTGGCCTCTTATAATGAGTTTGGGAGTGTTCTTTCCTCTGCAATTGTTTGGAAGGGTTTGAGAAGGCTGGGTGTTAGCTCTTCTCTAAATATTTGATAGAATTAACCTGTGATGCCATCTGGTCCTGGACTTTTGTTTGTTGGAAGATTTTTAATCACAGTTTCAATTTCATTACTTGTGACTTGTCTGTTCATATTTTGTATTTCTTCCTGGTTCAGTCTGGGTAGGTTATTCGTTTCTAAGTATTTGTCAATTTCTTTCCGTTGTCCATTTTATTGAAATACAATTGCTTGTAGTAGTTTCTTATGAGGTTTTGTATTTCTGCTGTGTCTGTTGTAACTTCTCCTTTTTCATTTCTAATTTTATTGATTTGAGTCCTCTCCCTCTTTTTCTTGTTGAGTCTGGCTAATGGTTTATCAATTTTGTTTATCTTCTCAAAGTACTACCTTTTAGTTTTATTGATCTTTGCTACTGTTTTCTTTGTTTCTATTTCATTTATTTCTGCTCTGATCTTGATGATTTCTTTCCATCTACTAACTTTGGGTTTTGTTTGCTCTTCTTTCTCTAGTTCCTTTAGGTGTACGTTTAGATTGTTTATTTGAGATTCTTGAGGTAGGACTGTATTCCTATATACTTCCGTTTTAGAACTGCTTTTGCTGCATCGCATGGGTTTTGGATCATTGTGTTTCCATTGTCATTTGTCTCTGGGTATTTTTTGATTTCCTCTTTGATTTCTTCAGTAAACTCTTGGTTATTTAGTAGAGTATTGTTTAGCCTCAATGTGTTTGTGTTTTTTACGATTTTTTCCCTGTAATTATTTGTAATCTCAAAGCATTGTGGTCAGAAAAGATTCATGATATGATTTCAGTTTTCTTAAATTTGCTTAGGCTTGATTTGTGACCCAAGATGTGATCTATCCTGGAGAATATTCCATGCACACTTGAGAAGAACGTGTAATCTGCTGTTTTTGGATGGAATGTCTCTTAAATATCAATTAAATGTATCTGGCCTATTGTGTCATTTAAAGCTTGTTTCCTTATTTATTTTCATTTTGGATGATCTGTCCATTGGTGTAAGTGAGGTGTTAAAGTCCCACACTATTATGGTGTTACTGTTGATTTCCTCTTTTGTAGCTGTTAGCAGTTGCCTTGTGTATTGATGGGCTCCTATGTTGGGTGCATATATATTTATAATTGTTGTATCTTCTTCTTGGATTGATCCCTTGATCATTATGTAGTGTCCTTCCTTGTCTCTTGTAACATTCTTTATTTTAAAGTCTATTTTTTCTGCTATGAGTATAGCTACAACAGTTTTCTTTTGATTTCCATTTGCATGGAATATCTTTTTCATCCCCTCACTTTCAGTCTGTATGTGTCCCTAGGTCTTAAGTGGGTCTCTTGTAGACAGCATATATATGGGTCTTGTTTTTGTATCCATTCAGCAAGCATGTGTCTTTTGGTGGAAGCATTTAATCCATTCACGTTTAAGGTAATTGTTGATATGTTTGTTCCTGTGACCATTTTCTGAATTGTTTTGGGTTTGTTTTTGTAGGTCCTTATCTTCTTTTGTGTTTCCCACTTAGAGAAGTTCCTTTAGCTTTTGTTGTAGTGCTGGTATGGTGGTGCTGAATTCTCTTAGCTTTTGCTTGTCTGTAAAGCTTTTGATTTCTCCATCGAATCTGAATGAAATCCTTGCTGGGTAATCTTGGTTGTAGGTTTTTCCCTTTCATCACTTTAAGTATATGATGCCACTCCCTTCTGGCTTGTAGATTTTCTGCTGAGAAATCAGCTGTTAACCTTATGAGAGTTCCCTTGTGTGTTATTTGTTGTTCTTCCTTTGCTGGTTTCACTAATTTTTCTTTGTCTTTAATTTTTGCCAATTTGATTACTCTGTGTCTCGGCGTGTTTCTCCATGGGTTTATCCTGTATGGGACTCGCTGTGCTTCCTGGACTTGGGTGGCTATTTCCTTTCCCATGTTAGGGAAGTTTTCAACTATAATCTCTTGGGTCCTTTCTCTCTCTCTTCTCCTTCTGGGACCCCTATAATGTGAATGTTGTTGCATTTCATGTTGTCCCAGAGGTCTCTTAGGCTGTCTTCATTTCTTTTCATTCTTTTTTCTTTATTCTGTTCCACAGCAGTAAATTCCCCTATTCTGCTTTCCAGGTCACTTATCCGTTCTTCTGCCTCAGTTATTCTGCTATTGATTCTTTCTATTGTAGTTTTCATTTCAGTTATTGTATTGTTCAACTCTGTTTGTTCTTTAACTCTTCTAGGTCTTTGCTAAACATTTCTTACATCTTCTCAATCTTTGCCTCCATTTGTTTTCTGATGTCCTGGATTATCTTTCCTATCATTATTCTGAAGTCTTTTTCTGGAAGGTTGTCTATCTCTACTTCATTTGGTTGTTTTTCTGGGGTTTTATCTTGTTCCTTCATCTGGTATATAGCCTTCTGCCTTTTCATCTTGTGTATCTTTCTGTGAATGTGGTTTTTGTTCCACAGGCTGCAGGATTGTAGTTCTTCTTGCTTCTGCTCTCTGCCTTCTGGTGGATGAGGCTATCTAAGAGGCTTGATGGGAGAGACTGGTGGTGGGTAGAGCTGACTGTTGGTCTGGTGGGCAGAGCTCAGTAAAACTTTAATCCACTTGACTGTTGACGGGTGGGTCTCGTTTCCCTCCCTGTTGGTTGTTTGGCCTGAGGCAATGCAACACTGGAGCCTACCTGGTCTCTTTGTTGGGGTTAATGACAGACTCTGGGAGGGCTTACACCAATGAGTACTTCCCAGAACTTCTGCTGCCAGTGTCCTTGTCCCCACGGTGAGCCACAGCCCCACCCCCACCCCCCGCCTCTGCAGGAGACCCTCCCACACTAGCAGGTAGGTATTGTTCTGTCTCCCCTGGGATCACTGCTCCTTCCCCTGGGTCCTGATGCACACACTACTTTATTTGTGCCCTCCAAGAGTGGAGTTGCTGTTTCCTCCAATCCTTTCGAAGTCCTGCAATCAATTCCCACTAGCTTTAAAGTCTGATTCTCTAGGAATTCCTCCTCCTGTTGCTGGACCCCCAGGTTGGGAAGCCTGACGTGGGGCTCAGAATGTTCATTCCAGAGGGTGGACTTCTGTGGTATAAGTGTTCTCCAGTCTGTGAGTCTCCCACCCACCAGTTATGGGATTTGATTTTACTGTGATTGCACCCCTCCTACCATCTCATTGTGGCTTCTCCTTTGTCTTTGGATGTGGGGTGTCTTTTTTGGTGAGTTCCTGTGTCTTCCTGTTGATGACTGTCCAGCAGCTAGTTGTGATTCTGGTGTTCTTGCAAGAGGAAATGAGAGCATGTCCTTCTACTCCTCCATCTTGGTTCCTCTCTTCCCTCTATGTCTTTAGTAGTAGATTTTTTCTGCTAGTCTTCAGGTCTTTCTCATTAGTAGTTGCTCTGTAAATGGTTGTAATTTTGGTATGCCCATGGGATAAGGTGAGTTCAGGTTCTTTACCATCTTGGCCACTCCCTTATCTAAATTCTTTTAGGCAGTTAAGGGGGAGTTCAACAGCCCTTCCTGAGTCTTTTGGGCCTGATTGTCTTCAGCTTAAAAATATTCACATGTCAAAGTGGCACATTTGGGAGTGGCATATTCTGCTCCCCTTCACTCCCACCTTTGAAACTTCCCCAAGAAGTTTTACATTCCAGAAGTAGAGTTGGTAGATTGCTCCATCACTGAACCAGTCTCTTAATCCTGATAATAGGTCAGTGCAGTTAAACAATTGTGCCTCATATCAGGAGGCAGTGATGCAGGTAGGCTCCCAAAATTAGGCCCAGTCTGAGTCTTGAGGGCAGCCAGTCAAAGATTTCTAATTGTTGGGCTCAAAGCATCTTCAGATGAATTGAAAGCAGGCAGTGGCAATCTGACAGGTTTTCATGATTTGCAGTTTGAATGTCTCTGGTGATATTTCTGAGCGGCCCATACAGCAACACACACAAAGATAATCCATACATGAACTCTTGTGGTTTCTCTGAGGTTTATATCAAGTTGTCCAACTTTTCTTACTTGGCTTCAGAGAAAGAACAGTTTTAGTTCTCAAGGATTCCATATCAGAAGGGTGGGGAAAAAACTGGAAACATTAGTTTGGAGAGTTGGAGACAAATATTGGAGGAAACTAGAAGAATTCAGAATCTAGTCCACTTTACAGGTAGAAAACAAAACCTCAATGAAAACAGCTCTAGAATTAGATACCCACAAAGTTGTATTGTTGAAACATAATTTTTCTCTCATTATCAACCCCATTTCTATTGAAGATAATTTGCAAACAAATTAGTCCTATTATGTTTAAGTCTAGTTTCAATAAATTGGGCCTAATTATTTACATAAGTGTAGCAAGAATAGTGATTGACCACATAGGCTCTTTTAATCTGCTTTATTGGAACTTTTCATAAGGAATCTCAGAATGGACTTTTAATAACCTATCAAGGCTAGGAAGCCAAGCCAAGAACTTGACACCAGGCTTCATTTGCACAATACCTGTAGATTTGGGTGAATTCTTCTCTTCTCAAGGTCCCCCAAATATCCTGAGTTTCCTGCACTTGCCAGGAAATGACCTTCCTTATTTATGTGGTAAGACTATGGGTAACCCTGTAAGCAATGTAATAGGGAAATTTTTCTGAGAGGCTTTATTGGCTCCATGAAGTCAACTTTAGTTCCTTAAAGCTATCTGGTCATATCTGATTCTATGCATATTGTCAAATAAAACATTTCAGCCAAAGCCTTTGTAATATAACCAAGTTTTCCAATTGTATCCTTCTACAAGAACAGATTCTTATTGAATTTATGCAAATAACTAAATTGCCATGAAAATAAGAATACTCACTGATGGTTTCCTAATTCTGAAGGGATCATGTAGGGAGAAAAAGTAACTATTTCATCTTTGTACACAAAATTATACTTTACCAAGTTGCTGTAAGTCATAGGTAGCTTAGGAAAAAGGTTTTCTTAATCTGGAAAAATAAAACATTAAGGAACCAGCAATGTTTCAAACAAAGTCATTAAAAAATTATAATAATCCTCATCAGTTCATTCAATCCCATAAAACTAATTCTTGTTGATATTGATTGATCTTTTGTTAGCACTTTTATGAAGCCATCAGTTTCCCTGTTAGAGTTCTGCAAATTCTTACCCATTTTCATGATATTATCTTAAAGTGATCAGAAACCTGTATTCTAGAGATCTTGTCAGAGTCCTTTCCATGAATCTCTCTGAAGATGAAACATATTTGCAAAAGCATGAGAGTAAAACAGTAACTCTTTATGAAGTACAAAGACTTAAAAATGGCCATGGTTAAAAATCTGATGAGAGTTCATTGAAGTTCTATTGACAAGGAAATTTAGTTATTTCTGTGACATACAACATTTTAAGATAATAACTAGAATTATGGCTATTTATATCATTACATCAGGACATATATTAATAATATATATCCATACAAATGTAACTTAAGAAGGTTTAGCATCACTTACTTGATAATGCTTCCCATGGAATTTAATATATCGAATAAGCCTAATTAGAATAACATCTCTTTTTTTAAAATAAGAGAACAAATTTTTTTAAAATAAGAGAACAACTTTTTCAGAAGCCCTACGGAGAAATTCTAAAGTTAGTTGCAGATCAGAAAGACTTCATTTAGAATTTTATTTTGGAAAATGTTTCAAAAATATCAAAATGTTTTAGACACTTCACTAAAAATGACCACAGATCATTAAGAAACAATACTTAATTATCCATTTTAAAGTGACAGTAAGAGACTTCAAAGGCAAATACAGAAAGTTGCATACTTCTGAACGAAACTTAGCTATTTTAATATCAAAGACTTCGTTTATTTAAGTAATCAAAGACCTAGTGCTACAGATAACATGAAGCACCACAGGAAATTATTTTGATAAAACAAAATCTTTGCTTTCTAGACAGATTACTTAAAAAGTAAAGAAAAACCCTATTTTAAATTTCTTTTAAGAGCAGACCAATAATCCAAAAAACTTGCCCTTTTAGCAGAAGAAAATCAGTTTTACATAAGTACACTATTGGTATTAAAGCTTAATTTTACAACCCTTATAAAACCAGTTCAATTTTTAGCCAACTTGATCACAAAAGATTTCTTCTTCCTCTCTCTCTTTTTAACTTTCTATGTCCATAGTGTGTCCTTCATTTCCTTCCTTCCCATTCTGAAATAATCAGATTTAATTTAGGACAAAATCACTTTAATTTCCCTCAATAAAAATGCATCTCCATACCTTGTACCTTTTCTAAACAAACAAAAAATAAAACCACATTCAACTTTCCTTGCATAGAGAGTTGTTTCCCTTATTATTTGTAGTAACTAAAAGTTACACGTTAGAATTCTTGACCCTTAGAAACCTTAATTCCTAATGAAAACTAAATAAGCAATTATGAACTGTCTGTTAGAACAGCATCTCTAGATTGGCAAATTTATGAATACATTTTATAATTTCTAGAAACACATGCTTTCTTATAGTACAGTTTTTCAGTGTGGCATGAAACATGTAGAAAGCAATAGATCCAAATATTTTCAGTTCCTCTGTAAAAGGACATCAAAAGTGGGTAAATCTATTTTCAGTAATTAATGTTTCAGTATTTTATCTTATTTAGAATTGATCTAGATATTCAGTGAATTTTTATCATTTAACTTAACTTAGCAAACTCTAAGTATGTAAGTTACCAAAAACATTTGGGAAAGTATATAAGTACACGTACCATAAAACATAATTATTGTGGGGAAAAGCTCACCTAAAAACTCTTATCCCATTTACACCTATCTAAATCACTTGCTCCCCCAAATTATGTTTAGATTACCCATGATAACTTCATGAGACAAAGCCAACCATCACCCCAAGCTATTTTTCTTGCTGACAAATTTTGTAGCTGATAATGTGAACTTATTTTACTAAAAAACCAAGGTAAAATCAAAGCATTATATTAAATATTGATAACTCAAGACATGTTCACATCTTCGATTAGATTTTATTTACCTTAGGTTGTCCCAGATCATGTAAACTTGAAAAACATTTGGGTTAAGTTTCTATACTTCTGAGAGTATACTTAATTTATATAGCACTTGTTTGTTTTTAAGTCAATTAAATGGAGTTGTTTACAAATTAATTTTGGTAATACCATTCAGAGGTAGGAAATACAACATATCTGCAATAGAGAGAGAGAGAGAGATACATATATAGGTAGGTAGATAGATATAGACACATAAAGATTAGACAGATACAGAAACCTTATAGTTTTCATTTTTTTAATTTAACCATGAGATGTTTATAATAATATAAAACTCACTAGCTTATAAAACAACAGTTTGAATATGTTAGGTTTACCTGACTAGATTTGGTACATGGTAGTTTATAGCAGTTTGTATTTTTTAAAAGCCTCTCCCCTCCACCCCTCTTCTTGTCTGATGAGTATGGGTTGTATTTTAGTTGTTTCCTGGGATGTTTACATTTTAAAGACATGGTGAGATTTACATTTCAAAGGAAAGTTTTCTCCCAGGAGTTTTGAGGTATATTTCTCTATTATCAGAAGTTTAGGATAATTACTATTTAAATTTTTCCTTCATTTTAGAACAATTCTGTTCCAATATCCTGATATTTTATAATATCTACAAGCATTTTGAGATGAATAGGGGAGGTTTGGGGGATAGTAACTTTTTCTAGAGCTACACTTCTGATTTTGCAAAGAATTTTAAGGTAAGGACAGTTGCCTTTCATTTCTCAAATAACTGGGTTGCAGCCGAAATGATATAAAGGGGCTGATCCTCGCATCCAACTACATTATCTTCAATTTATTTCTTTATGTCAGGGAGACTGTCAACTAAGATGGAAATCAAAAGTTTTATATGTTCTGGATTTAGAGCTGTTTGTCTGGAATGTTTTAGTAAATCATTTCACAAAGACTTGAAGGCAGTATGCCTTTTGTTAAGTCTGTATAAAGCATTTTAACAAAGGCGTTCTTTCTGAGTTCACAATTCAAACTTGAGCCAATTCACCTTAGGGGAAAAAAGTCTCAACTCTTGCTTCTGTCAGGCCCTGAATATTAGCCTTCAGCTGATCATTTGTAGGCAGGCCTAGAAGAAATTCTGGTCATCTGTATCCTCTGTGTGGTGTGGGCTTTCCTCAGGAAGCTGTCTCACTTGTCTGTTAACTACAGTGTAATCATGAGTAGGAAGAACACCCACTAGCAGCTAATCAAGGTCCCTGTGATCAAGGTTGTGAATGGCCACTGATCTTTCTAGGTTTCTCTCTGAATTTGGTAGGATCTTCTGAAAGTGGAGGTAAAGGATCATTACAATTTTAAAAACCTGTTCCTGTCCAGGGGACATGAATTTTTTGGGTGGGAGTTTAGGATGCATCCACAAAAGACATTGTATAGGAAGGCCTTAAGTTGGCAGAGCCTGCTTACAGAGCCCTGGAAAGTGGAGGAGTTGTAGGGACAACAGAGTAAGCCCTACCGCCCATCTTGGGTGCTTCTGTTAAATTCAATTCCTGAATTTTAGTATTTACATGAGTAACCTGTATACCCCAGGCCTGGAGATTAGGCCAGAGCACTCTCATAAATCTTGTAAAGAAAGGGAAGTCAAAATAGGCAGCTGAGTGTTTGAGGGATTTTCTGTTGAAGGGAGGGGGAATTTGGGAGTTAAGGGATTTTGCTGAGGTGATGGGGCTGGACTTCAAGAAGAGGAATTTAGTTTTGGTTCTAAGTCTAATTTCTGTTCCTTCATCTTATTAAGGGAGTCTCTAAGGCTAGCCAATATGGTCCTTTGTGTCTTTTAAAAATTTGGTCTTTCCATAGGTACCAAATAAGAAAATTTTTTAGAATGAGAGCTAAAAATATATTTTTTATTCAAATATAGCCAATTCAAAGTATCCATGGGAATTCCCTGGTGGTCTAGTGGTTAGGACTTGGCTCTTTCACTGCCAGGGCCCACATTCGATCCTGTTTGGGGAACCAAGATCCTGCAAGATGTGTGGCGCAGCCAAAAAAACAGAACACAAAGCATCCATGATCTGGCCATTGACAAGTAGGATCTTACATTAATCTCAATAGTGACTCAAACCAATAAGCCTTTTTTATGGCTTAAACAAAGATGCAAATGGTGCCAGAAAGGAGGTAAGATGCAGCAAGTGTCCCAGAGGAGGGTGCAAATAGATCCCACATACCACAACTAAGAGTTCGCATGCTGCAACTAAAGATCCTGCATGCCACAACTAAAAAAGATCCCGCATGCTGCAAGTAAGACCTGGCGCAGCCAAATAAATAAATATTTTAAAAAGTAAATCAAATAAAAAAGACTGTTACAAGAGACAAAGAAGGACACTACATAATGATCAAGGGATCAATCCAAGAAATTGATATAACAATTGTGAATATATACACACCCAACATAGGAGCACCTAAATACATAAGGCAAATATTAACAAACATAAAAGGAGAAATTGACAGTAACACAATAACAGCAGTGGAATTTATCACCTGCTCTACATCAATGGACAGATCATACAGAAAATCAATAAGGAAACAACACATTAGACGAGATGAACTTAACTGAGATATATAGAGCATTCCATGTGAAAGCAGAATACACATTCTTTTCAAGTGCACATGGAATAATCTCCAGGATAGAGCACATGCTAGGCCACAAAACAAGCCTCAGTAAATTTAAGAACATTGAAATGATATCAAGCATCTTTTTCTCACCACAACACTGTGAGATTAGAAATAAACTACAACGGAAAAACACCACAAACGTGGGAGCTAAACAATATGCTATATATCACTGAGGAAATCAAAGAAGAAATCAAAAACTAACTGGGGACAAACGAAAATCAAAACATCACAATCCAAAACCTACGGGACACAGCAAAAGCAGTTCTACGAAGGAATTTTATAGTCATACAGCTTACCTCAGGAAACAAAAATCATAAACAACCCAACCTTACACCTAAAGGAACTAGAAAAAGAAGAACAAACAAAACCCAAAGTTAGTGGACGAAAAGAAATTATAACTAACACAGCAGAAATAAACGGCTTTAAAAAATGGAAAATATCAAACAAAAGCTGGTTCTTTGAAAAGGTAAACAAAATTGATAAACATTTAGCCAGACTCATAAAGCAAAGGGAGAAGGCCCAAATCAATAAAATTAGAAATTATAAAGGAGAAGTTAAAAGCAACACCACGGAAATGCAAATGATCATAATGGACTACTATGAACAACCATATGCCAATAAAATGGACAACTTAGAAGAAATGAACAAATTTTAAGAAAGGTACAATTTCCCAATAATGAACCAGGAAGAAATAGAAAATATGAACAGACCAATTACCAGTAATGAAATTGAATCAGTAATTTTAATACTCCCAACAAACAAAAGTCCAGGACCAGATGGCTTTGCAGCTGAATTCTACCAAATATTTAGAGAATAGTTAACACGTATCCTTCTCAACTATTCCAAGAACTTCAGAGGAAGAAATACTTCCAAATTCATACTATGAGGCCACCATCACCCTGATACCAAAACCAGATAAAAATATCACACACACACACAAAAAGGAAATTACAGGCCAATATCTCTGATGAACATAGATGCAAATATCCTCCATGAGACAGCAAACCAAACCCAACAATACACTAAAAGAATCATACACCATGATCAAGTGGGGTTTATCTGAGGAATGCAAGGATTTTTCCATATCTGCAAATTAATCAATGTATACACCACATTCAAAAATTAAAAAATAAAAACCATATGATCATATCAATAGATACAGAAAAAGCTTTTGACAAAAATCGTACATCTATTTATGATGAAAAACTCTCCAGAAAGTGGGTATAAAGGGAACATACCTCACCATAATGAGGGCTATGTATGAAAACCCCACAACTAACATAATACTCAATGACAAAAAGATGAAAGCATTTCCTCTAAGATCAGGAACAAGACAAGGATGTCTACATTCACCTTTTATTCAACACATGTTAGAATCCTAGTCACAGCAATCAGACCAGAAATGGTAATAAAGGGTATCCAAATTGGCAAGGATGTAGAAAAACTCACAGTTTCTAGATGACATGATATCATGCACAGAAAATTCTAAAGAAGACACAAAACTCTACTAGAACTCATTAATGAAATTGGTGAAGTTTCAGGATATAAAATTAATATACAAATTAATTAAAATCTGTTGCATTTCTGTACACTAACAATGAACTATCACAAAGAGAAATTAAGGAAATAATCTCATTTACTATCACATCAAAAAGAATAAAATACCTAGGGATATATCTACCCAAGGATGTAAAAGACCTGTAGTCAGAGCACTGTAAGACACTAACAAAAGAAGTTGAAGACAACACAAACAGATGGAGAGATATACTGTGTTCTTGAATTCAAAGAATTAATATTGTCAAAATGACTGTACCACCTAAGGCAATCTACAGATTCAATGCAATCCCCATCAAATTACCAATGACATTTTTCACAGAACTAAAACAATTTTAAAATTTGTATGGAAACACAAAAGAGCTCAATTAGCTAAAACAGTCTTTATAAAGAAGAACAGAGCTGAAGAATCACAGTTCCAGGCTTTGGACCATACTAAAAAACTACAGTAATCAAAACAGTATGGTACTGGCTAATAAAACAGACCCATATATCAATGAAACAGGATAAGAGAGCTCAGAAATAAACCCACACACTTATGGTCAATTAATCTATGATAAAGGAAACAAGAATAAACAATGGAGAAAAGCAGTCTTTTCAATAAGTGGTGTTGGGAAGATTGGAGAGCTGCATGTAAATGATGTAATTAGAACATTCTCCAACACCACATACAAAAATAAACTCAAAATGCATTAAAGACCTAAATGTAAGACCAAAACCATAAAACTCTTAGAAGAGAACATAGGCAGAACAATCATTGACATAAATTGTAGCAATATTTTTGGATCTGTCTCTTCAAGGAGGGGAAATAAAAGCAAAAATAAACAAATGGACCTAATTGAAAGATTTTGCATGGCAAATGAAACCACTGACAAAACAATAATAAAAGCTACTGAATTATGGGAAATTTTTCAAATGATATGACCATTAAGGGGTAAATATTCAACATTTATAAACAGCTCATATGTCAACAGTTTTTTTTTAAGTTTAAAAAATGGGCAGAAGAACTGAATAGATATTTTTCCAAAGAGGAAATTCAGATGGCCAACAGGCACATGAAAAGATACTCAATATCACTAATCACCAGGGAAATGGAAATCAAAATCACAATGAGATATGACATCACACCTGTCAGAATGGCTATCATCAAACAGAATACAAATAACTTTTTTTTTCTGCTTCAAGATGGTAGAGCAGAAGAATGTGTGCTCACTCCCTCTTGCAAGAGCACCAGAATCACAACTAACAGCTGAACAATCATTGACAGGAAGAGACTGGAATTAACCAAAAATGATACCCCACATGCAAAGACAAAGGAGAAGCCACAATGAGATGGTTGGAGGGGTGCAATCATAATAAAATCAATTCCCATAACTGCTGGCTGGGGGACTCACAAACTGGAGAACACTTATACCACAGAAGTCCACCCACTGGAGTGAAGGTTCTGAGCTCCACATCAGGCTGCCCAACCTGGGGGTCCAGCAAGAGGAGGAGGAACTCCTAGAGAATCAGACTTTGAAAGCTAGTGGGATTTGATTGCAGGACTTTGACAGCATGGGGGAAACAGGGACTACACTCTTGGAGGGCACACACAAAGTAGTGTGTGCATCAGGACCCATGGAAAGGAGCAGTGACCCCATAGAAGACTGAACCAGACATACCTGCTAGTGTTCAGGGTCTCCTGCAGAGGCAGGGCTGGCTGTGGCTCACCATGAGGACAAGAACATTGGCAGCAGAAGTTCTGGGAAGTACTCCTGGGCATGAGCCCTCCCAGAGTCTTGCCAGTAGCCCCACCAAAGAGCTGGGTAGGCTCCAATGTTGGGTCGCCTCAGGCCAAACAACCAACAGGGAGGGGACCCAGCCCCACCGAGCAGCAGAGAAGTGGATTAAAGTTTTACTGAGATCTGCACACCACAAGTCTCTCCCATCAGAAACTTACACAAGCCTCTTAGCCTCATCTACCAGAGGGCAGACAGAAGAAGCAAGAAGAACTACAATCCTGCAGCCTGTGGACAAAAACCACATTCACAGAAAGAGACAAGATGAAAAGGCATAGGGCTATGTACCAGATGAAGGAACAAGGTAACACCCCAGAAAAACAACTAAATGAAGTGGAGATAGGCAACCTTCCAGAAAAATAATTCAGAATCATGAGAGTGAAGATGATCCAGGACGTTGGAAAAAGAATGGAGGCAAATATCGAGAAGATGCAAGAAATGTTTAACACAGACCTAGAAGAATTAAAGAACAGGTAAAGAGGGCCTCCCTGGTGGCGCAAGTGGTTGAGAGTCCGCCTGCCGATGCAGGGGATACGGATTCGTGCCCCGGTCTGGGAGGATCCCATATGCCGCGGAGCGGCTGGGCCCGTGAGCCATGGCCGCTGAGCCTGCGCGTCCGGAGCCTGTGCTCCGCAACGGGGGAGACCACAACAGTGAGAGGCCCGCATACCGCAAAAAAAAAAAAAAAAAAAAAAAGAACAGGTAAAGAATTAAAGAACAAACAAAGAGAGATGAACAATACAATAACTGAAATGACATCTACACTAGAAGGAATCAATAGCAGAATAACTGAGGCAGAAGAATGGATAAGTGACCTGAAGGACAGAATGGTGGAATTCACTGCCATGGAACAGAAGAAAAAAAGAATGAAAAGAAATGAAGACAGCATAAGGGACATCTGGAACAACGTTAAATGGAACAACATTCACAGTTTAGGGGTCCCAGAAGGAGAAGAGAGAGACAAAGAACCTGAGAAAATATTTGAAGAGATTATAGTCGAAAATTCCTTAACATGGGAGAGGAAATAGCCACCCAAGTCAGGGAAGCGCAGTGACTTGCAGGCAGGATAAACCCAAGAAGAAACATGCCAAGACACATAGTAATCAAATTGACAAATTAAAGACAAAGAAAAATTATTGAAAGTACAAAGGAAAAACGACAAATAAGATACAAGGGAACTCTCATAAGGTTAACAGCTGATTTCTCAGCAGAAGCTCTACAGGCCAGAAGGGAGTGGCATGATATATTTAAAGTGATGAAAGGGAAGAACCTACAACCAAGATTACTCTAGCCAGCAAGGATCTCATTCAGATTCGATGGAGAAATCAAAAGCTTTACAGACAAGCAAAAGCTAAGAGAATTCAGCACCACCAAACCAGCTCTACAACAAACGCTAAAGGAACTTCTCTAAGTGGGAAACACAAGAGAAGATAAGGACCTACAAAACCAAACCCAAAACAATTAAGAAAATGGTAATAGGAATGTACATATCAATAATTACCTTAAACGTGAATGGATTAAATGCTCCAACCAAAAGACACAGGCTTGCTGAATGGATACACAAACAAGACCTGTATATATGCTGTCTACAAGAGACCCACTTCAGACCTAGGGACCCATACTGACTGAAAGTGAGGGGATGGAAAAAGATATTCCATGCAAAAGGAAAGCAAGAGAAAGCTGGAGTAGCAATACCCATATCAGATAAACTAGACTTTAAAATAAAGAATGTTACAAGAGGCAAGGAAAGGCAATACGTAATGATCAAGGGATCAATCCAAGAAGAAGATATAACAATTATAAATATATATGCACCCAACATAGGAGCACCTCAATACATAAGGCAATTGCTAACAGCTACAAAAGAGGAAATCAACAGTAACACCTTAATACTGGGGGACTTTAACACCTCGCTTATGCCATCGGACAGATCATCCAAACAGAAAATTAACAAGGAAACACAAGCTTTAAATGACAAAAGAGACCAGATGGATTTAATTGATATTTATAGGACATTCCATCCAAAAACAGCAGATTACACTTTCTTCTCACATGCACAGGGAACATTCTCCAGGATAGATCACATCTTGGGTCACAAATCAAGCCTCAGTAAATTTAAGAAAATTGAAATCATAGCAAGCATCTTTTCTGACCACAATGCTATGAGATTAGAAATCAATTACATGGGAAAAAAGGTAAAAAACACAAACACATGGAGGCTACACAACACATTACTAAATAACCAAGAGTTTACTGAAGAAATCAAAGAGGAAATCAAAAAATACCCAGAGACAAATGACAACGAAAACACAATGATCCAAAACCAATACGATGCAGCAAAAGCAGTTCTAAAACGGAAGTTTATAGGAATACAATCCTACCTCAAGAATCTCAAATAAACAATCTAAACGTACACCTAAAGGAACTAGAGAAAGAAGAGCAAACAAAACCCAAAGTTAGTAGATGGAAAGAAATCATCAAGATCAGAGCAGAAATAAATGAAATAGAAACAAAGAAAACAATAGCAAAGATCAATAAAACTAAAAGGTAGTACTTTGAGAAGATAAACAAAATTGATAAACCATTAGCCAGACTCATCAAGAAAAAGAGGGAGAGGACTCAAATCAATAGAATTAGAAATGCAAAAGGAGAAGTTACAACAGACACAGCAGAAATACAAAACCTCATAAGAAACTACTACAAGGAACTGTATTTCAATAAAATGGACAATGGGAAGAAATTGACAAATTCTTAGAAACGAATAACCTTCCCAGACTGAATCAGGAAGAAATATAAAATATGAACAGACCAGTCACAAGGAATGAAATTGAAACTGTAATTAAAAATCTTCCAACAAACAAAAGTCCAGGACCAGATGGAATCACAGGTTAATTCTATCAAACATTTAGAGAAGAGCTAACACCCATCCTTCTCAAACCCTTCCAAACAATTGCAGAGGAAGGAACACTCCCAAACTCATTCTATGAGGCCACATCACCCTAATACCAAAACCAAAGATACTACAATATAAGAAAATTACAGAGGGAGGGGAATATGGCGGAAGAGTAAGACGCGGAGATCACCTTCCTCCCAACAGGTACAACAGAAATTCATCAACATGTGGAACAACTCCTACAAAACACCTCCTGAACGCTGGCAGAAGACCTCAGACCTCCCAAAAGGCAAGAAACTCCCCACGTACCTGGGTAGGGCAAAAGAATAGGGACGGGACCTGCACCAGTGGGAGGGGGCCGTGAAGGAGGAAAGGTTTCCACACACTAGAAGCCCCTTTGCAGGCAGAGACTGCGGGTGGTGGAGGGGGAAAGCTTCGGAGTAGCGGAGGAGAGCGCAGCCACAGGGGTGTGGAGGGCAAAGTGGAGAGATTCCCGCACAGAGGATCGGTGCCGACCGGCACTCATCAGCCCGAGGCTTGTCTGCTCGGCCACCGGGGAGGGCGGGGCTGGGAGCTGAGGCTTGGGCTTCGGTCAGAGCGCAGCAAGAGGACTGGGGTTGGCAGCGTGAACACAGCCTGCAGGGGGTTAGTGCGCCACGGCTAGCCGGGACGGAGTCCGGGAAAAAGTCTGGACCTGCCGAAGAGGCAAGGGACTTTTTCTTCCCTCTTTGTTTCCTGGTGCGCGAGGAGAGGGGATTAAGAGGCTGCTTAAAGGAGATCCAGAGACCGGCGCGAGCCGCGGCTAAAAACGCGGACCCGAGACAGGTGTGGGATGCTGGGGCTGCTGCGGCCGCTGCCAAGAGGCCTGTGTGCGAGCGCAGGTCACTGTCCACGCCCCCTTTCCAGGGAGCCTGTGCAGCCCGCCACTGCCAGGGTCCCGGTATCCAGGGACGGCTTCCACGGGAGAGCGCACGGCGCGCCTCGGGCTGGTGCAACGTCACGCTGGCCTCTACCGCTGCAGGCTCGCCCCGCACTCCATGCCCCTCCCTCACCCCGGCCTCAGTGAGCCAGAGTCCCTGAAGTGGCTGCTCCTTTAACCCCGTCCTGTCTGAGCGAAGAACAGACGCCCTCCGGTGATCTACACGC
Organism: Mesoplodon densirostris; assembly: GCF_025265405.1. NCBI lineage: Eukaryota > Metazoa > Chordata > Mammalia > Artiodactyla > Ziphiidae > Mesoplodon > Mesoplodon densirostris. Next base: position 117,503,044 of record NC_082667.1, on the reverse strand, counting down.
AGAGGCGGGGCCAAATCCAAAGCTGAGACCAGGAGCTGTGAGAATAAAGAAGAGAAAGGGAAATCTCTCCCAGCAGCCTCAGAAGCAGCGGATTAAAGCTCCACAATCAACTTGATGTACCGTACATCTGAGGAATACCTGAATAGACAACGAATCATCCCATATTGAGGAGGTGGACTTTGAGAGTAAGATTGATGATTTTTTCCCCTTTTCGTCTTTTTGTGAGTGTGTATGTGTATGCTTCTGTGTGAGATTTTGTCTGTACAGCTTTGCTTCCACCATTTGTCCTAGGGTTCTATCCATCCGTTGTTTTTTTAAAATTTTTTTCCTTAATAATTATTTTTTATTTTAATAACTTTATTTTATTTTACTTTATCTCCTCTCTTTCTTTCCTTCCTTCCCTCCTGTAGACAACAAATCATCCCAAATTCAGGAGGTGGACTTTGAGAGCAAGATTTATGATTTTTTCCCCGTTTCCTCTTTTTCTGAGTGTGTATGTGTATGCATCTGTGTGAGATTTTCTCTGTAAAGCTTTGCTTCCAACATTTGTCCCAGGGTTCTATCCGTCCTTTTTTTAAATTTTTTTTCTTAATAATTATTTTTTATTTTAATAACTTTATTATATTTTATCATACTTTGTTCTATTTTACTTTATCTTCTTTCTTTTTTCCTACCTTCCCTCCTTTCTCCCTCCCTCCTTTCTTTCTTTCTACTTCTATTAATTCTTTCTTTCTACTTTTTCTCCTTTTTATTCTGAGCCGTGTGGATGAACGTCTCTTGGTGCTGCAGCCAGGAGTCAGTGCTGTGATCTGAGGTGGGAGAGCCAACTTCAGGACACTGGTCCACAAGAGACCTCCCAACTCCACATAATATCAAATGGCAAAAATCTCCCAGAGATCTCCATCTCAACACCAGCACCCAGATTCACTCAACAACCAGCAAGCTACAGTGCTGGACACCCTATGCCAAACAACTAGCAAGACAGGAACACAACCCCACCCATTAGCAGAGAGGCTGCCTAAAACCATAATAAGTCCACAGACACCCCGAAACACACAACCAGACGTGGACCTGCCCACCAGAAAGACAAGATCCAGCCTCATCCACCACAACACAGGCACTAGTCCCCTCCACTAGGAAGCCTACACAACCCACTGAACCAACCTTAGCCACCGGGGACAGACACAAAAACAACGGGAACTACGAACCTGCAGCCTGCAAAAAGAAGACCCCAAACACTGTAAGATAAGCAAAAGGAGAAGACAGAAAAACACACAACAGGTTAAGGAGCAAGATAAAAACCCACCAGACCTAACAAACGAAGAGGAAATAGGCAGTCTACCTGAAAAAGAATTCAGAATAATGATAGTAAAGATGATCCAAAATCTTGGAAATACAATAGACAAAATGCAAGAAAGATTTAACAAAAACCTAGAACTAAAGATGAAACACAAGCAACGATGAGCAACACAACAAATGAAATTTAAAATACTCTAGATGGGATCAATAGCAGAATAACTGAGGCAGAAGAACGGATAAGTGACGTGGAAGATAAAATTGTGGAAATAACTGCTACAGAGCAGAATAAAGAAAAAAGAATGAAAAGAATTGAGGACAGTCTCAGAGACCTCTGGGACAACATTAAACACAACAACATTCGAATTACAGGGGTTCCAGAAGAAGAGAAAAAGGGACTGAGAAAATATTTGAAGAGATTATAGTTGAGAACTTCCCTAATATGGGGAAGTAAATAGTTAATCAAGCTCAGGAGGCACAGAGAGTCCCATACAGAATAACTCCAAGGAGAAATATGCCAAGACACATATTAATCAAACTGTCAAAAATTAAATACAAAGAAAACATATTAAAAGCAGCAAGGGAAAAACAACAAATTACACACAACGGAATCCTCATAAGGTTAACAGCTGATCCTTCAGCATAAACACTGCAAGCCAGAAGGGACTGGCAGGACATATTTAAAGTGATGAAGGAGAAAAACCTACAACCAAGATTACTCTACACAGCAAGGATCTCATTCAGATTTGATGGAGAAATTAAAAGGTTTACAGACAAGCAAAAGCTGAGAGAGTTCAGCACCACCAAACCAGCTTTACAACAAATGCTAAAGGAACTTCTCTAGGCAAGAAACACAACAGAAGGAATATACCTACAATAACGAACCCAAAACAATTAAGAAAATGGGAATAGGAACATACATATCAATAATTACCTTAAATGAAAATGGACTAAATACTCCCACCAAAAGACACAGATTGGCTGAATGGATACAAAAACAAAACACGTATATATGCTGCCTACAAGAGACCCACTTCAGACCTAGAGACACATACAGACTGAAAGTAAGGGGATGGAAAATGATATTCCATGCAAATGGAAATCAAAAGAAAGCTGGAGTAGCAATTCTCATATCAGACAAAATAGACTTTAAAATAAAGACTATTAGAAGAGACAAAGAAGGACACTACATAATGATCAAGGGACCTATCCAAGAAGAAAATATAAGAATTGTAAATATTTATGCACCCAACATAGGAGCACCTCAATACATAAGGCAAATACCAACAGCCATAAAAGGGGAAATCGACAGTAACACATTCATATTAGGGAACTTTAACACCCCACTTTCACCAATGGACAGATCATCCAAAATGAAAATAAATAAGGAAACACAAGCTTTAAGTGACACATTAAACAAGATGGACTTAATTGATATTTATAGGACATTCCATCCGAACACAACAGAATACACATTTTTCTCAACTGCTCATGGAATATTTGTCGGGATAGATCCTATCTTTGGTCACAAATCAAGCCTTGGTAAATTTAAGAAAATTGAAATTGTATCAAGTATCTTTTCCGACCACAATGCTATGAGACCAGATATCAATTACAGGAAAAGATGTGTAAAAAATACAAACACATGGAGGCTAAACAATAAACTACTTAATAACGAAGTGATCACTGAAGAAATCAAAGAGAAAATCAAAAAATACCTAGAACAAATGACAATGGAGACACGATGACCCAAAACCTATGGGATGCAGCAAAAGCAGTTCTAAGAGGGAAGTTTATAGCAATACAATCCCACCTTAAGAAACAGGGAACATCTCGAGTAAACAACCTGACCTTGCACCTAAAGCAATTAGAGAAAGAAGAACAAAAACCCCCAAAGTTAGGACAAGGAAAGAAATCATAAATATCAGATCAGAAATAAATGAAAAAGAAATGAAGGATACGATAGCAAAGATCAACACAACTAAAACCTGGTTCTTTGAGGAGATAAACAAAATTGATAAACCATTAGCCAGACTCATCAAGAAAAAAAGGGAGAAGACTTAATAGAATTAGAAATGAAAAAGGAGAGGTAACAACGGGCACTGCAGAAATACAAAAGATCTTGAGAGATTACTACAAGCAACTCTATGCCAATAAAATGGACAACCTGGAAGAAATGGACAAATTCTTAGAATTGCACAACCTGCCAAGACTGAATCAGGAAGAAATAGAAAATATGAACAGACCAATCACAAGCACTGAAATTGAAACTGTGATTAAAAATCTTCCAACAAACAAAAGCCCAGGACCAGATGGCTTCACAGGCGAATTCTATCAAACATTTAGAGAAGAGCTAAAACCTATCCTTCTCAAACTCTTCCAAAATATAGCAGAGGGAGGAACACTCCCAAACTCATTCTATGAGGCCACCATTACCTTGATAGCAAAACCAGACAAGGATGTCACAAAGAAAGAAAACTACAGGCCAATATCACTGATGAACATAGATGTAAAAATCCTCAACAAAATACTAGCAAACAGAATCCAACAGCACATTAAAAGGATCATACAACATGATCAAGTGGGATTTATCCCAGGAATGCAATGATTCTTTAATATACAAAAATCAATCAACGTGACACAGCATATTAACAAACTGAAGGAGAAAAACCATATGATCATCTCAATAGACGCAGAGAAAGCTTTGGACAAAATTCAACACCCATTTATGATAAAAACCCTGCAGAAAGTAGGCATAGAGGGCACTTTCCTCAACATAATAAAGGCCATATATGACAAACCCACAGCGAACATCATCCTCAGTCGTGAAAAACTGAAAACATTTCCATTAAGATCAGGAACAAAACAAGTTTGCCCATTCTCACCACCATTATTCAACATAGTTTTGGAAGTTTTAGCCACAGCAATCAGAGAAGAAAAGGAAATAAAAGGAATCCAAATCGGAAAAGAAGAAATAAAGCTGTCACTGTTTGCATATGACATGATGCTATACATAGAGAATCCTAAAGATGCTACCAGAAAACTACTAGAGCTAATCAATGAATTTGGTAAAGTAGCAGGATACAAAATTAATGCACAGAAATCTCTGGCATTCCTGTACACTAATGATGAAAAATCTGAAAGTGAAATCAAGAAAACACTTCCATTTACCATTGCAACAAAAAGAATAAAATATCTAGGAATAAACCTACCTAAGGAGACAAAAGACCTGTATGCAGAAAATTATAAGACACTGGTGAAAGAAATTAAAGATGATACAAATAGATGGAGAGATATACCATGTTCCTGGATTGGAAGAATCAACATTGTGAAAATGACTCTACTACCCAAAGCAATCTACAGATTCAATGCAATCCCTATCAAACTACCAGTGGCATTTTTCACAGAACTAGAACAAAAAATTTCACAATTTGTATGGAAACACAAAAGACCCCGAATAGCCAAAGCAATCTTGAGAAAGAAAAACAGAGCTGGAGGAATCAGGCTCCCTGACTTCAGACTATACCACAAATCTACAGTAATCAAGACAGTGCGGTACTGGTACATAAACAGAAAGATAGATCAATGGAACAGGATAGAAAGCCCAGAGATAAACCCACGCACATATGGTCACCTTATCTTTGATAAAGGAGGCAGTAATATACAGTAGAGAAAGGACAGCCTCTTCAATAAGTGGTGCTGGGAAAACTGGACAGGTACATGTAAAAGTATGAGATTAGATCGCTCCCTAACACCATACACAAAAATAAGCTCAAAATGGATTAAAGACCTAAATGTAAGGCCAGAAACTATCAAACTCTTAGAGGAAAACATAGGCAGAACACTCTATGACATAAATCACAGCAAGATCCTTTTTGACCCACCTCCTAGAGAAATGGAAATAAAAACAAAAATAAACAAATGGGGCCTAATGAAACTACAAAGCTTTTGCACAGCAAAGGAAACCATAAACAAGACGAAAAGACAACCCTCAGAACGGGAGAAAATATTTGCAAATGAAGCAACTGACAAAGGATTAATCTCCAGAATTTATAAGCAGCTCATGCAGCTCTATAGCAAAAAAAACAAACAACTCTATCCAAAAATGGGCAGAAGACCTAAATAGACATTTCTCCAAAGAAGATATACAGACTGCCAACAAACACATGAAAGAATGCTCAACATCTTTAATCATTAGAGAAATGCAAATCAAAACTACAATGAGCTATCATCTCACACCAGTCAGAATGGCCATCATCAAAAAATCTAGAAACAATAAATGCTGGAGAGGGTGTGGAGAAAAGGGAACACTCTTGCACTGCTGGTGGGAATGTGAATTGGTACAGCCACTATGGAGAACAGTATGGAGGTTCCTTAAAAATCTACAAATAGAACTACCATATGACCCAGCAATCCCACTACTGGGCATATACCCTGAGAAAACCATAATTCAAAAAGATTCATGTACCAAAATGTTCATTGCAGCTCTATTTACAATAGCCTGGAATTGGAAACAACCTAAGTGTCCATCATTGGATGAATGGAAAAAAGAAGATGTGGCACATATATACAATGGAATGTTACTCAGCCATAAAAAGAAACGAAATTGATCTATTTGTAGTGAGGTGGATAGACCTACAGTCTGTCATACAGAGTGAGGTAAGTGAGAAAGAAATACCGTATGCTAACACATATATATGGAATTTAAGAAAAAAAAATTGTCATGAAGAACCTAGGTGTAAAACAGGAATAAAGACACAGACCTACTTGAGAATGGATTTGAGGACATGGGGAGGGGGAAGGGTAAGCTTTGGCAAAGCGAGAGAGAGGTATGGACATATATACACTACCAAACGAAAGGTAGAGACCTAGTGGGAAGCAGCCTCATAGCACAGGGAGATCAGCTCGGTGCTTTGTGACTGCCTGGAGGGTTGGGATAGGGAGGGTGGGAGGGAGGGAGACGCAAGAGGGAAGGGATTTGGGAACAGATGTATATGTATAACTGATTTTCTTTGTTATAAAGCAGAAACTAATACACCATTGTGAAGCAATTATACTCCAATAAAGTTGTAAAAAGAAAAATTACAGACCAACATCACTGATGATATCGATGCAAAAATCCTCAACCAAATACTAGCAAACAAAATCCAACAGTAAACTAAAAGGATCATACACTATGATCAAGTGGGATTTATCCAAGGATGCAAGGATTCTTCAATATATGCAAATCAATCAATGTGATACACCATACTAACAAATTGAAGAAAAACCATATGATCATCTCAATAGATGCAGAAAAAGCTTTTGACAAAATTCAACACCCATTTATGATAAAAAGTCTCGAGAAAATAGGCATAGAGGGAACCTACCTCAACATAGTAAAGGCCATATACGACAGTCCCACAGCAAACATCATTCTTTTTTTTTTTTTTTTTTTTAGATGTTGGGGGTAGGAGTTTAGTAATTTATTTATTTTTATTTTTGCTGTGTTGTGTCTTCGTTTCTGTGCGAGGGCTTTCTCTAGTTGTGGCAAGCAGGGGCCACTCTTCATCGCGGTGCTCGGGCCTCTCCCTATCGCGGCCTCTCTTGTTGCGGAGCACAGGCTCCAGATGCGCAGGCTCAGTAGTTGTGGCTCACGGGCCTAATTGCTCCACGGCATGTGGGATCCTCCCAGACCAGGGCTTGAACCCGTGTCCCCTGCATTAGCAGGCAGATTCTCAACCACTGCGCCACCAGGGAAGCCCAAACATCATTCTTAATGGTGAAAAACTGAAAGCATTTCCTCTAAAATCAGGAACAAGATAAGGATATCCACTCTCGCCACTATTATTCAACATAGTTTTGGAAGTCCTAGCCATGGCAATCAGAGAAGAAAAAGAAGTAAAAGCAATACTAATTGGAAAAGAAGAAGTAAATCTGTCACTGTTTGCAGATGACATGATACTATATAGAGAGAATCCTAAAGATGCCACCAGAAAACTATTAGAGCTAGTCAATGAATTAGGTAAAGTTGCAGGATACAACGTTAATGCACAGAAATCTCTTGCATTCCAATATACTAATGATGAAAAATCTGAAAGAGAAAGTAAGGAAATACTCCCATTTACCATTACAACAAAAAGAATAAAGTACCTAGGAATAAGCCTACCTAGGGAGACAAAAGACCTGTATGCAGAAAACTACAAGAAACTGATGAAAGAAATTAAAGATGATCCAAACAGATGGATAGATATACCATGTACTTGGATTGGAAGAATCAATATTGTGAAAATGACTACAGTACCCAAAGCAATCTGCAGATTCACTGCAACTCCTATCAAATTACCAATGTCATTTTTTACAGAACTAGAACAAAAAATCTTAAAATTTGTATGGAGACACAAAGACTCTGAATAGCCAAAGCAATCTTGAGGGGAAAAAAATGTAGCTGGAAGAATCAGAGTCCCTGACTTTGGAGCTACAGTAATCAAGCTACAGTAATCAAGACAATATGGTACTGGCACAAAAACAGAAGTATAAATCAATGGAACAGGATAGAAAGCCCAGAGATAAACCCACGCATCTATGGTCAACTAATCTATGACAAAGGAGGCAAGGATATACAATGGAGAAAAGACAGCCTCTTCAATAAGTGGTGCTGGGAAAATTGGACAGCTACAGGTAAAAGAATGACATTAAAACACTTCCTAACACCATACACAGAAATAAACTCAAAATGGGTTAGAGACTTAAATGTATGACCGGACACTATAGAACTCTTAGAGGAAAACCTAGGAAGAACACTCTGACATAAATCAGTTCAAGATCTTTTTTGACCCACTTCCTAGAGTAATGGAAATAAAAACAAAAACAAACAAGTGGGACCTAATGAAACTTAAAGGCTTTTGCACAACAAAGGAAACTATAAAAAGATGAAAAGTCAGCCCTCAGAGTGGAAGAAAATATTTGCAAACAAAGCAACGGACAAAGGATTAATCTCCAAAATATATAAACAGTTCATGCAGCTCAATATTAAAGAAACAACCCAATCCAAAAGTGGGCAAAAGATCTAAATAGACATTTCTCCAAGGAAGACATACAGATGGCCAAGAAGCACATCAAAAGTTGCTCAACATCACTAATTATTAGAGAAATGCAAATCAAAACTACAGTGAGGTATCACCTCACACCAGTTGGAATGGCCATCATCAGAAAATCTACAAACAGTAAATGCTGGAGAGGGTGTGGAGAAAAGGGAACCCTGTTGTACTGTTGGTGGGAATGTAAGTTGATACAGCCACTATGGAGAACAGTATGGGGGTTCCTTAAAAAACTACAAATAGAACTACCATATGACTCAGCAATCCCACTACTGGGCATATACCCTGAGAAAACCATAATTCAAAAAAGTCATGTACCACAGTGTTCATTGCAACACTATTTACAATAGCCATGTCTTGGAAGCAACCAAAATGCCCATCAACAGACAAATGGATAAAGAAGAAGTGGTACATATATACAATGGAATATTCCTCAGCCATAAAAAGGAAAAAAATGGAGTCATTTGTAGAGACATGGATGGACTTAGAGACTGTCATACAAAGTGAAGTAAATCAGAAAGAGAAAAACAAATATAGTATATTAACGTATATATGTGGAACCTAGAAAAATGGTACAGATGAACTGGTTTGCAGGGCAGAAATAGAGACACAGGTGTAGAGAACAAACGTATGGACACCAAGGGGGAAAGTGGCAGTGGTGGTGGTGGTGGGCTGAATTGGGAGATTGAGATTGATATGTCTCCACTAATATGTAAAAATAGATAACTAATAATAACCTGCTGTATAAAAAATAAATAAAATTCTAAAATTCAAAAAAATAAAACCTAAAAAAAAATAAAAGAATACAAATAACAAGTGTTGGTGAGGATATGGGGAAAAGGGAACACTGATACACTGTTGATGGGAATACAAATTGGTGCAGCCCCTGTGGAAAACAGTATGGAGTTTCCTTCAAAAAGCTAAAAATAGAACTACCATAAGACCCAGATATTCCACTCCTGAATATATATACATACACATATCTGAAGAAAAATAAAACACTAATTCTAAAAGATACATGCACCATAATGTTCATAGCTTCATTATTTACAATTGCCAAAATATGGAAGCAACCTAAGGGTACATCAGCAGATGAATGGGTAAAGAAGATATGGTATAAGTATACAATGGAATACTACTCAGTGGTAGAAAAGAATAAAAATTTTCCATTTGCAGCAACATGGACAGACTTGGAGGGTATTATGCTTAGTAAAATAAGTTGGAGAAAGACAAATACTGTATGATGTCACTTACATGTGGAATCTAAAAAATACAATGAACTAGTGAATAAAACAGAAGAGACTCACAGATATAGAGAAGGAACTAGTGGTCACCAGTGGGGAGAGGGAAGGGGGCAGGAGCAATATAGGGGGTTAAGAAGTACAAACTATTATATATAAAATAAGCTACAAGGATATACTGTACAACATGGGGAATATAGCCAATATTTTATAATAACTATAAATGGAGTATAACCATTAAAAATTGTGAACCAGTATATTGTACATCTGTAACATATAATATTGTACATCAACTATATTTCAATAAAAAATAAATTAAAAATTTTTTAAGATAAAAGGATGAAAGGAAATCCTCATTTTTTTTTAATATATATATATATATGCACATGAACAGGTTTAGGTAAGCCTTGGGTCTCTTGGAGCCAAAGCAATTCCTGAAAGGGATGTGCCACTGAGTTGAGGATTATGTGATGTTTTACAGAGTACCTCACTGCTTGAAAATTTTCTTGAGGTTGGTGGGTGATCTAGTGTCAATCTAACCCATCCTATGACCAACTTATTCTAATATGGGAGTCTTTGAGTTAGGAGGTGAGCACTTTAAAGTGTTTTTAAGTGCTCAACCCATGCTCACCAATTTTGTAGCTTCCAAGATGTCCCTTATTAACAGCCTTTACCTCAACCACATTAACCCACAGCAAAGTTCGTCTAGACAGATGCCAATCTGGTGAGAACCATGAACTCAGCAGTCTGCGAGGCCTGCTCAAACAGCAGTCTTATAGGGTCTATGCCTGCATTCTATCCTATGGTTTTCCTCCTTATGACAAATGATACAACAAACAGAGACAAAGAAAAACAGTTCATCTCTGGGAGGAAACAGATCAATAAAACCTAAGAGTAACAAATCTTTACCAAACTCACTATACCCAAGGAACTATTTCGACAAATATTTTCTCCTGTTAATCTAAATTTAGGAAAGGGAAGTAAGAAAAAGGACTCTCACCACCCTTGCTCCCACTGGACCTTTCAGGCAGAGATCTGGGAGACTTACATGGTAAGAATTTATTCCTTGTGCTGTTTTTTTTTTTGTCAGAGGTCCCAGGATCTCTCAGCTGCAGCAGCCACAAAGGGAGCAGTGTCCAGCCAGTGAAGTTAATCCCTTCAAGGTCACTAAATATATGGGGGGAGGGGAGGAGTTCCTCTACCCTTCTAATTTCTTTTGGCTGATCTATTAATTAAATAAACATAAGACAGATTAACAAGAGAAAAAAATTTTGATTTTATATGTACAGAGCCTCACATAGACATAAGAGTTTCCAATACTCCCAGGCAACTGAGGCCTATATGCTGTCATGAGCCAAAGAGAAGGGATAGCAATCTGGAGCTTCAAAGGGAAGGAAGACGATTCTCAGGAAGAGGGGAAGAACATGTTTGGTAGACAAATGTTTTTTATGACAGTCAGGGACAACAGCACACAGAGAGGCATCTGAACAAATAGGCCCTGCCAAACTCATCCCAGCCCACAACCTACCCATTCTCTTTGTAGTTATCTGTGGTGATAGCTGCCTTCCTGAGCCAGGCCTTCTATCTAAATTCTTTTAGGTGGTTAAGGGGGAGTTTAAAAGCTCTTCCTAAGTCTTTTGGGCCTTGATTGTCTTGAGTTCAAAATAATCTATATGCCAGACTGGCACATTTTGGGGTGTTGTATTCTGCTCCCTTTCACAGGCCTCTCTTACCCAGTGAGAATCTGTGATGGTCTTTCCCTGCATCCTATAGCCATGGTTTTGCCATGTTTTACCTTCTGTAGTCTGTTACGACAGCTGTCAGTGTTTATTTTCTTTTCCCAAAGATTCAGACTTTGATGTTCAGCCCGCAATCCCTCAAAATCTGGGGGGCTGGGGAGGGGGAAAGTGGGGGGTGTAAACACTATGAACTGGGAGCTGGGAGGGTCCTCTGTTCTGGATTCTTTGTAGAGAGAAGCAGGAAGAAGCTCCAAGGGACTGAATCCCTCAGGGCTGAGGTAAGCGGCAGGGCCCACCCCCCTCCTTCTACATGAGCTCCTCAGGAACCACACAGTTGGAGAATAGAATAATCATCTGAGTACAGGAAAACCATTTCTTCTTAGTTTGTTTATGAAGGCCAGGATATGGCCCCAAATAGGCCTCTAAAAAGGCCAAAACATGATTTTAAAGGTCCAATTCCAACTTAAGGACAGGTTGATTAAATGGGTGGTAGTGGTAGGTATGAGTAGACACACAGTCTAGCTCACTTATGGCGGAGCACAAAGGAAAGAGGTAGCCTCCATAAGATCAGATTAAAGCATAAAATTATGAGTGGATTAGCTAAGCTTCTAACAAGTATTAAAAAACAAGGGAGAACTTGAGTGTCAGTTTGAAATGAATGAGGGCCTCAGACCCAAGTATATTTTGCACTTAGTTGTGTGCAAGGAAAATCAAAATGGAATTGTTATTGCTGAGAGGGCTCTCCAAAATGGAGCCTGGAGAGCACTGAGGAAGTGTGACTTTTGCACGTCTCAGCCTGGGTGGAATCTGACTCTTTGACCATTTATTGCTCTGACAAAGGCATCCAGAACATAAGTATACTTATGGACACTTCATCTGAAACAACTTGTGACAGCCATCTCTCAAGGACAAATACTTCCTTCCTCTGTCAGAGCATAGCCTCGTGGCTTTTGCCTTTGTAAGTCCCTGAGTCTTTCTCTTCCCTGGAACACTCTTTCAGTTTTACCTGAATCTATGTCTCCTGAATTTCAATTCTTAAGACCCCAAATAAACTCTTTTCTTATTTGCAGCCTTCTGCATTTGTTGTTGTTATTGTTGACAGTTGCAATCTCTGGGGGCAGAGTAAGAGAGAGCATGGAGCCTCACCCTCCACCCCACAGCCTTGTAGACTTGCAAAACCTCATCGTCAGCTTCTGAAAGCAGTAAGCCTCACTTACTTTCCTTGGGCACTTTTTGCTCTAAGCAAATGTCTTAAATTACTGAAGGAGAGACAGAAAATCCTATTGATTTAAGGGCACAGAGGAATTCATATGGTGGCTGGAATAAGAATAGGAAAAAAACGAAAAACCTTTACATCTTTGAGATGGTCAAAAACTATCACCGAAGACTAACCACAGAACAAGGCACAAAGCAGGGGCAGGAATATACTAAAAAAGCCCTGCCTCTGAGGCCCAGGCATAAGAAGATAGCCTAAGATTGCAGCTGAACCAGGGTAACAGAGAATTCTTAGGTTGTAAGCACAAGCTTAGCACCAGATAACAAGCAGCAGCATTATAATGCTGAGAGAGGATTGATGGGGAACAGAATATACCACCCCAAAATAGGCCTTTTTAGCATAAGGATTAGATGGTTATTTTTAAGAAAATGCAGGCAAAGGAGAAGCTCAGAAAACTGAATTAAAGTTACACTTTTGTAAGAGACATTTACATTTATAAGGGAAACCTCCATTTGTAAGGGCATCTCCCACCCTGTACCAGGAAGAAGAGGGTGACTAAATCTCTAACAACTCTTGTCAATGGAAAAGGCAATGACTTAAATCTGCATAACAACCTTACCCTCATTTACTGTGCTTTTTCCTGGTAACATCCCAGTAACTCATTTCCCCCCACCCCCAAATCTTCTTTTGTCTTTAGCTGGAGATGGTATTTACATGGAGATGGTGGTGACCTGAGTCACTTTGGGGAATTACTCAGTTTTCCTGGGTATCTCTCATGTGTATAGGAGGTATGCATGCTATTAAACTTCTGTTTGCTTTTCTCCTGTTAATGTGTCTGTTATTACAGGAGGGTCTTAGCCAAGAAACTAGAAGGTAAAAGGAAAATTATTTTTCCTCCCCACAGGAGTATAAGCTTAGAGAGGGACCTCATCTGTTGTGCAGGAATGCAAGGAAGTGTAAACGCTGAGTGGGGAACATGAACACAAAGAAAAACACTCCAGCAACCCTGACACCCGCCTCAGCATGAGAATACAACAACCCATCACTGGAGGAATTTGAAGCCTGTGGCACATAGAAAGTAATGGTAGCAACAATAAAAAGTAACCTGTCACAATTCCTGACTAGACGGACTCAAAAAGAGAAGCATGTCCATTTCCAGGTTTCAGTACTATTTATCTCATTCTCCACTAACACTAAAATGTCAAGCATTTGACAAAGAGTTACAAAAACAAAAAAGGAAAACAACCCATTGTCAAGAAATAAAATAATCATCATTACTGATTAACGATGGCTGAAAACATTAACCAGGGACATTAAAATAATTATAGTTAATAGGCTAAATGAGTGAGTGGAAAATTTAGACAACATGCATGAATAGATGAAGAATTTGAAAGGAGAAATAAAATCTAAGTCAAATGGAGATGCTAGAAATAAAATTACACAATATCAGAGGTAAAGAATTACTGTGATGTGCTCAGGGACTTCACTGGTGGTCCAGTAGTTAAGAATCTGCCTTCAAATGCAGGGGACGTGGGTTCAATCCCTGGTTGGGGAACTAAGATCCCACATGCCGTGGGGCAATTAAGCCTGCATGCCACAACTACAGAGCCCATATGCCACAAGTAGAGAACACATGTGACAAAACTAGAGAAGCCTGCATGCCACAACGAAGAGCCCGCATGCTGCAACTAAGACCTGATGCAGCTAAAAATATAAATAAATTAAATAAATAAATAAACATTTTAAAAAATTTACTGTGATGGGCTCATAAATAGACCCAATACAGCTGAGGAAATAATCAGTAAACTTGAAGATTGAGGAGGAGAAATTATTCAGATTGATGTATGAAGAGATATCTTCATCATCATCATCATCTTAAGAAGGAGGAGGAGGAAGAGAAGGAGAAGTAGTAGTAGTTAAGTTTTATTTGTGTTAGTTTTATTTGGGACAAAATGAGGACTGTAGCCCAGGAGACAGTATTTCAGATAACTCTGAGAAACTGCTCCAAAGAAGTAGGGGAGAGGTCAGCATATATGTGATTTTGGTGAAGGGGGAGTACATGCAATCAAGTGCATATTTTTTTGCATAAGGTTGCTGCTAGTCATGAGGAGCAGATGTCACCATGAAGGATTTTAGTGCTTTTCTAGGTATGAGGAGACACAAGAATTGGGCTCATAAAATCTTCTCACGAAAATATCTATCTAAAGAACTGTTCTGCCAGTTTTTCCCAGAGCACAGAGTGCCTCATTCCTGATCTCCACCCTGAAATCCTTTCAGGAGATACTGAAGGTCAGCAGCTGCAGCAACTCATAATTTAATCTGTGTAGAGTTAGATGTCAGGTTCCAATTTGTAGTTGGCACCCAAAAGGAGAAGAAAGAGAAAATGAGACAGAATATGTACTTAAAGACATAATAGCCAGCACTTCCCTGGTGGCGCAGTGGTTCAGAATCTGCCTGCCACTGCAGGGGACATGGGTTCGAGCCCTGGTCCGGGAAGATCTCACATGCTGCAGAGCAACTAAGCCCATGCACCACAACTACTGAGCCCACACTCTAGAGTCCGCAAGCCACAACTGCTGAGCCCATGTGCCACAAATACTGATGCCCACGTGCCTAGAGCCCATGCTCCACAACAAAGAGAAGCCACCACAATGAGAAGCACCACAATGAGTAGCCCCCACTCTCTGCAACTAGAGAAAGCTTGTTCATAGCAATGAAGACCCAATGCAGCCAAAAATAAATAAATTACTTACTTAATTAATTTTTTTAAGACATAATAGCCAAGATTTTCCCAAAATAATAAAAAAAAATCAAAACACAGATCCAAGAAGCTGAAAGAATCTCAAACAGAATGAATACCAGAAACACCACTATCTTCATCATCTTAAACTTTAACTGTTTAAAACCCAAAGATAAAGAGAAAATCTTGACATCAAGAGAAAAAGAAACTTTTCAAGTATTTTAATTCTTACTTATTTTAAGGTGAGCTGTGATAAATTAAAGATTTATACCAAAAGACCAAGAACAACCACTAAAAATATTCCAGAAAAGGGGCATAACTAATAAGCCAATAATGGCAATAAAACCTTACCATAAAATATACATAATCCAAAATAAGGCACAAAAATGTCTGTATGCTTCTATGGGAAAATAGTAAACAACAAACAGTATGATAAATTTTAATCCAATCATATTAATAATTGCATTAAATATAAATAGAATAACACCCTTCAATTAAAGCAGAGATTGTCAAATTATGTTACGAACCAAGACCAAATATGTGCTGTACTCAAAAAACACACAAAGATATAAATAGATTAAAAGTAAAGGGATGGGAGAAGACATATATGCAATCATTAATCCAAAGAAAGCTGGAGTGGCTGTATTATTATCAGATAAAATAGATTTCAGGATAATGAATACTACCATGGAAAAATAGGTTAATTATTCAAAAGGTCAATCCACCAACGAGACTTTAAAATCCTAAATGTTTTCTGCACTAACAACAGAATTTCAAAATGTACAAAGCAAAACCCATAAAATTGAAAAGAGAAATAGATTCATAATAATAGTTACAGATTCACAAACACATGGAGGTTAAACAATATGCTATTAAATAACCAAGATCACTGAAGTAATCAAAGAGGAAATCAAAAACCACCTTGAGACAAATGACACTGAACACATGACAATCCAAAACTTATGGGATGCAGCAAAATCATTTCTAAGAGAGAAGTTTATAGCAATACAATCCTACCTCAAGAAACAAGAAGCATCTCAAATAAACAATCAAAACTTACACCTAAAGGAACTAGAGAAAGAAGAACAAACAAAACCCAAAGTTAGCGGAAGGGAAGAAATCATAAAGATCAGAGAAATAAATGAAATACAAACAAAGAAAACAATAGCAAAGATCAATAAAACTAAAAGCTGGTTTTTGAGAAGATAAACAAAATTGATAAACCTTTAGTCAGACTCAACAAGAAAAAGAGGGAGAGGACTCAAATCAATAAAATTAGAAATGAAAAAGGAGAAGTTACAACGGCCACCACAGAAATACAAAACATCATAAGAGACTACTACAACTCTATGCCAATAAATGGACAACCTGGAAGAAATGGACAAATTCTTAGAAAGGTATAACCTTCCAAGATTGAACCAGGAAGAAATAGAAAATATGAACAGACCAATCACAACTAATGAAATAAAAACTGTAATTAAAAATCTTCCAACAAAAAAAGTCCAGGACTAGATGGCTTCACAGGTGAACTCTATCAAACACATAGAGAAGAGTTAACACCCATCCTTCTCAAACTCTTCCAAAAAATTGCAGAGGAAGGCACACTCCCAAACTCATTCTACAAGGCCACCATCACCCTGATACCAAAACCAGACAAAGATATCACAAAAAAAGAAAATTACAGAACAATATCACTGATGAATATAGATGCAAAAGTCCTCAATAAAATACTAGCAAACAGAATCCAACAACACATTAAAAGGATCATATACCATGATCGAGTGAGATTTATTCCAGGAATGCAAGGATTCTTCAATATACACAAATCAATGTGATACACCATATTAACAAATTGAAGAATAAAAAGCATATGATCATCTCAATAGATGCAGAAAAAAGCTTTTGACAAAATTCAACACCCATTTATGATAAAAACTCTCCAGAAAGTGGGCATAGAGGGAACCTACCTCAACATAATAAAGGCCATATATGAAAAACCCACAACAAACATCATGCTCAATAGTGAAAAACTGAAAGCATTTCCTCTAAGATCATGAACAAGACAAGGACGTCCTCTCTCGCCACTATTATTCAACATAGTTTTGGAAGCTGTAGCAATGGCAATCAGAGAAGAAAAAGAAATAAAAGTAATACAAACTGGAAAAGAAGAAGTAAAACTGTCACTGTTTGCAGATGACATAACTTTATACATAGAGAATCCTAAAGATGCCACCAGAAAACTAATCAGAGCTAATCAATGAATTTGGTAAATTTGCAGGATACAAAATTAATGCACAGAAATCTCTTACATTCCTATACACTAACAATGAAAGATCAGAAAGAGAAATTAAGGAAATCCCATTCACCACTGCAACAAGAAGAATAAAATACCTAGGAATAAATCTACCTAAGGAGGTAAAAACCTGCATTCAGAAAACTATAAGACACTGATGAAAGAAATTAAAGATGACACAGATAGAAAACTATACCATGTTCTTGGGTTGGAATAATCAATATAGTGAAAATGACTATACTATCCAAAGCAATCTACAGATTCAATGCAATCCCTATCAAATTACCAATAGCAGTTTTTACAGAACTAGAACAAAAAACCTTAAAATTTGTATGGAGACACAAAAGACCCTGAATAGCAAAGCAATCTTGAGGGAAAAAAATGTAGCTGGAAGAATCAGAGTCCCTGACTTTGGACTACACTACAAAGCTACAGTAATCAAGACAATATGGTACTGGCACAAAAACAGAAGTATAAATCAATGGAACAGGCTAGAAAGCCCAGAGATAAACCCACACACCTATGGTCAACTAATCTATGACAAAGGAGGCAAGGATATACAATGGAGAAAAGACAGCCTCTTCAATAAGTGGTGCTGGGAAAATTGGACAGCTACAGGTAAAAGAATGACATTAAAACACTTCCTAACACCATACACAGAAATAAACTCAAAATGGGTTAGAGACTTAAATGTAAGACCGGACACTATAAAACTCTTAGAGGAAAACCTAGGAAGAACACTCTTTGACATAAATCACTGCAAGATCTTTCTTGACCCATCTCTTGGAGTAATGGAAATAAAAACAAATACAAACAAATGGGACCTAATGAAACTTAAAGGCTTTTGCACAACAAAGGAAACTATAAAGAAGACGAAAAGTCAGCCCACAGAGTGGAAGAAAATATTTGCAAACAAAGCAACGGACAAAGGATTAATCTCCAAAATATACAAGCAGCTCATGCAGCTCAATATCAAACAAACAGACAACCTAATCCAAAAATGGGCAGAAGACCTAAATAGACATTTCTCCAAAGATATACAGATTGCCAACAAACACATGAAAGGATGCTCAACATCACTAATTATTAGAGAAATGCAAATCAAAACTACAATGAGGTATGACCTCACACAGGTCAGAATGGCCATCATCAAAAAACCTACAAAAAATAAATTCTGGAGAGGGTGTGGAAAAAAGGGAACCCTGTTGCACTGTTGGTGGGAATGTAAATTGATACAGCCACTATGGAGAACAGTATGGAGGTTCCTTAAAAAACTAACAATAGAATTACCATATGACCCAGCAGTCTCACTATTGGGCATATACCCAGAGAAAACCATAATTCAAAAAGACACATGCACCCCAATGTTCATTGCAGCACTATTTACAATTGCCAGGTTATGGAAGCAACCTAAATGCTCATCGACAGTCGAATGGATAAAGAAGATGTGGTACATACACACAATGGAATATTAGCCATAAAAAGGAATGAAATTGGGTCATTTGTAGAGACGTGGATGCATCTAGAGACTGTCATACAGAGTGAAGTAAGTCAGAAGAGAAAAACAAATATAGTATGTTAACGTATATATGTGGAACCTAGAAAGATAGTACAGATGAACCAGTTTGCAGGGCAGAAATAGAGACACAGGTGTAGAGAACGAACGTATGGATACCAAGGGGTGAAAGTCGCAGGGGGTGGTGGTGGTGGTGGTGGTGTGATGAATTGGGAGATTCGGATTGATATATATAAAATAGATAACTAATAAGAACCTGCTGTATAAAAAATAAAATTCAAAAAGAAATAGTTACAGATTTTGTTTTTTTATTTTTTGGCAATGCCATGCAGCATGTGGGATCTTAGTTCCCCAACCAGGGACTGAACATGTGCCTCCTGCATTAGAAGCACAGAGTCTTAACTACTGGACTGCCAGGGAAGTCCCTTTTAAATTTTTATTTTATATTGGATTATAGTTAATTTACAATGTTGTGTTAGTTTCAGATGTATAGCAAAGTGATTCAGTTATACATATATCAATACATTTATCTTTATTTTTCAGATTCTTTTCCCATTTAGGTTATTACAGAATATTGAGATGAGTGCCCTGTGATATACAGTAGGCCCTTGTTGATTACTTTATACATAGTAGTGTGTATATGTTAATTACCAACTCCTAATTTATCCCTCCCCACCACTTTTCCAGTTTGGTAACAATAGTTTGTTTTCTAAGTCTGTGAGCCTGTTTCTGCTTTGTAAATAAGTTCATTTGTATCTTTTTTTTAGATTCCAAATATGAGTGACATCAGATGGTATTTGTTTTTCTCTGCCTGACTTACTTCACTTAGTATGATCATCTCTAGGTCCATTCATGTTCCTACAAATGGCATTATTTCATTCTTTTTGATGGCTGAGTAATAGTACATTAATAGTTACAGATTTTGAAACTCGTCTCTCAGTAATTGATAGAACAAGTTG
Source organism: Mesoplodon densirostris (assembly GCF_025265405.1). Classification (NCBI taxonomy): domain Eukaryota; kingdom Metazoa; phylum Chordata; class Mammalia; order Artiodactyla; family Ziphiidae; genus Mesoplodon; species Mesoplodon densirostris. The sequence continues at coordinate 117,482,965 of NC_082667.1, read as the reverse complement.
ACACAAAATCACTATATGGATTATCTGAATATACAATTAACAAATTAGTCCTAACTGACATTTGTAGAATTTATCAATATGACAGTAGTAGAATAATATTGCTTTCATGTGCACATGGAACATTCACAAAGATAGACCATACTCAGGACCATAAAACCTCAACAAATTTTAAAATAAATCATACAAAGTATGTTTCCTGACTATAATAAAATTAAAATAGTAATCAATAACAGAAAGGTAACTGAAAAAGTTCAAATTTTGGAAATTAAACAACAGTTCTAAAACAGTTCTAAACAAAAGGAGGAAGCCAACAGTTAAAAAAAGAAAATATTTTCAATGAAAATGAAAACACTATATATCAAAATTTGTAGGACACAGCTAAAGCAATGCTTAGATGACATTTACAATATTAATCCTAATCGAAATATCATTTTTCTTTTAGAAATCACTTTTTAGAAATCATAAGCAGGGAAGGAAATCAAGGTGTCCAAGTAAGAGGACATGGAGTTCAACTTTCCCTCCAAATACATCAAAAATACACCTACATGTGGAACAATTCTTATGGGAAACTAACTGGAAATTGGCAGAAAGACTCGTATGCAACCAAGGCTGTCAGAAAAATACACATGTAATTGGGTAGGACAGAAAGAAAAGTGATTGAGTCAGGACCTGTGCCCCAGGTAGGGGACTCAGAGGGAAAGGAAAATCACACAGGTTGACACTCACCCTGGGGAGTGAGCAAGCTGAGCTACAGACAGCATCCCAGTCCAGGGGTCCCATGAATAGGAGACAAGCTCCCTTGGCTGTTTGGCTAAACACTAGGACAGATAGGCTGGAGAAGCCAAGGCTCCACTCATGAGGAGCACACAGGTGCTGGCTTGCCACCAGGCAGGGCAGAGAGAATCCTGCCCTATCAGATGCCGCCTTGCCATGCTCCCCTCTCTGATCTGAGCGAACTCCCTGGCACTGGACCTAGGGTGGCCAGGACTAGGGAAAAGATTTGACCTAGGGACACAGAGGTGACCCAGGGGCCTGGGGTAGAGCCCAGGTGAGGCAGTGGAGGCCATTGATGGCACTTACTCAAGCAGTGTCCCAGAAGCAGTCCAGACTTCTGATGGCAGTGCAGCTGCTAGAACTCCTGCAACCACCTCGCTGTGTACCCCAGCCCCAGCCAAGCAAACCATCCTGGCCAACTCACTCCATGGCACAAGGCAGCGCTAGACCTGGGGCTGTCACAACCAGGGAAAAGACACAACCATGGGTTCCATGTGAGCAGAGCCACAGATACCTGCACAGGCAGAGCTCTGGGTCTCTGTAAGCACACGAGCCCCACTTGCTTCAGCACTACCCACCTTTGGGGCAAAGTTCCCAGTGCAAGGAGAAAAAAAAAAAAAAACATACTCTTGGAGGGAACAGAACAGCTCAAGCCCAAACCTCAGGGCTTCTGCTCCAGCAACATAGGGGCTAACTCCAGCCCTGACAGGGCAGTGCTGGCCACTGAGCAGAGAGGAAGTCCTGCCTCACACCCTATGCAGGCTCTAGCTCTTCCATCTCCAGCCACACGCCCTACCAAGGTAATAGCAGCCAGCACACCCTAAGGAAAGATGTGACTGATGTCCACATCAAGTCCAGCCCCCCCCAACAGAGGCATTGGGCATATGCAGTCTACATAGGGACTCGCCCACATAAGAACACCCTTCCAGACCACATTAGATAACCATTTCACCTAAATTCACAGAGACAGAAAAAGTTAAGTAAAATGAAAAGGCAGAACTACTCTCAATTGAAAGAGCAAGAGAAACACCCTAAAAAAATAATGAAACAAATAAACAATTTTCCAGATAAAGAATTCAAAACATTGGTAATAAAAATGCTAACTGAATTAGGAAAGAGAAGTGATCTAAACACAGATCATTTTAACAAGGAACTAGAAAATATAAAAAAGACCCAATCAAAATAGATAATTCAAGTGGCTCTAATCATGATGGTAGAATAGAAGGACATGGAGCTCACCTCCTCCCAAAAATACATCTATGTATGGAACTATTCTCACAGAATCCCTACTGAACACGGGCAGAAGATCTCAGAACCTAAAAGTACAAGAAAGATCTCCATGTAATGGGGTAGGATGAAAGGGGAAAAAAAGGAAGAAGGACGAGACCTGCACCTCTGGAACAAAGCTCTGAAAGAGGAAAGGTTCCTACACCCTGGGAAACCCCCGCACTGGTGGGAAGATCACTGGGTCAGAAAGGGAGCTTCAGAGGGTTGGAGGAGAGCACAGAAGCTGGTTTGCAGAAGGCAGAACAGAAAGAGACCTGCACAGACAGTCCATGCCACTACCCTGCACTCCCCAGCCTGAGACACGTATCTGCTGCAACACTTGGAAGCTGGGTGCTAAAACTCAGGCTTTGGAGGACAAACCCAGGGAGAGCCTGAAAGTCATCCTGCATGGAGACAGCCTGAAGGGGCTGGAGTGTGCTATGGTGGCAACCAGGGGGTGTATGCAGAAAAAGCCCAGGCCCACTATAGAAGTGAAGCACCAAGGTTAAGGGGCGCATGAAGGGAGGGGTGGGTCCCACCATATTAGCCTCTTTCTCTGCCTGCTCTCCACTGGCTCAGTGTCACCTTTAAAAGCTCTGGGAGTGTGCAAGCACAAGCAGGTTGCCCGCAAGCAGAGGCAGGACTGAAATCAGAGCTGATCCCCAGGGTTGTGCAATCTGCAAATTTATACCATCACTGCCAGCTTTGTAAACTCAGCACCTGTAGGACATCCAAGTGGACAATAGGTGCTTCCGCAGCTGGGATGGGTCTGGCTTTAGCAGCTTTGGGCTTAGAGGGTGTGCACACGTGGAGGCAGGGCCAGGTCTGGGCTGCTTCCATAGCTCCCAAGGTGGGTCCAAGTGCATGACTACTGCGTTCCTGGCACCTGACTTCAGTGGATCTGTGCTGGCAGATCTGTGCTGGTGGATTTGTAAACAGAGCACCTGAAGGACACAAAGCCCTACTGACTGCATTCCTATGGTTGACGAGGGGCCGAGGGCAGTCCTAACATCAGTGTACTTTGTGAGCCCACACAATGGGTTTCAGGTGACACCACAGAGTGCACTGCCTAGTGGACAGCCTGGCAGGGAATACTCAGTGTCTCTTCTCCCAGTGGGAGTGCTACAATCCCACCTACCTCACACCACAGCTCAGAAATAGATCGGGGAGGGGGGTATTCCCTGGTGGCCCAGTGGTTAGGACTCCGTGCTTCCATTGCATGGGGCATGGATTCAATCCCTGGTCAGGGAACTAAGATCCTGCATGCCACAAGTTGTGGCCAGAAAAAAAAAAATGTTAAAAAAAAAAAAAAGAAGAAGATCTGGGGGCTCCTACTCCAACAACTAGGGAGCAGACTCTGCCCCTTTAAAGGGCTGTGACAACCATAAAGCAAAAAGGAGGACCTGCTCAACATCCAGTGCAGGCTCTGGACACCACAACACCAGTCACATCCCCTGTCAAGGGGATAACGGCCATCACACACTGAGGAAAGATGTGGCAGGCATCTTTACTAAAAACAGCCCTCAAGCCAAAAATATTAAACCCACATAGGATACACAGGGACACTCCCACATAAAAACAGCCCTCCAAGACCACAGTAAATAATTGTTTCTCCTAAACTCATACAGTAAGAGAAATATAAGTAAAATGCAGAAGCAGAGGAACCACTTCCAATTAATAGATCAAGAGAATTCCCCTGAAAGAACAATGAAACAAACCTCTTCAGTCTAATAAACACTGAGTTCAAAAAGGAGATAATGAAAATACTGAAGGAATTAAGAAAGGCTATCAATAGAAATGCAGATTACTGTAAAAAGGAACTAAAAACTATAAAGAGGAGCCAAGAAAAATTAGACAACTCAATTGCTGAGACGAAAGCTGAGCTAGTGCCAATAAATAGCAGATTAAATAATGCAGAAGAATGAATAAGTGATCTGGAAGGTAGAATAATGGAAATCACCCAATCAGAACAGCAGACAGAAAAATAAAAACAATATAAGAGACCTATGGGATAATATAAATTGTGCCAATCTATGCATAATAGGGATTTCAGAAGGAGAAGAAAGAGAAAAGGGGATTGAAAATGTATTTGAAGAAATTATGGTTGAAAACTTGTGAAACCAAAAGAAGGAAATAGATATCCAGGTAGAGGAAGCACAGAGGGTCCTAAACAAGATGAACCCAAACAGACCTACCCCAAGACTTATCATAATTAAAGTGGCAAAATTAAAAAAAAAGAGGATTCTAAAGGCAGCAAGAGAAAAACAAAGAGCTAGTTACAAGGGAATCCCCATAAGGGTATCAGCTGATCTCTCTACAGAAACATTGGAGGCCAGAAGAGAGTGGCAAGATATATTCAAAGTCCTGAAAGGGAAAGATCTGTAACCTAGGATACTCTACCAAGCAAGATTATCATTTAGAATAGAAGGAGAGATAAAAAATTTTTCTCAGATAAGGAAAACCTAAAAGAATATAGCAGTATTAAACATGTCCTAAAAGAAATATTGAAATGTCTTCTCTAAATGGAAAAGAAGCAAGAATCTATAGAAAAGGGAAAATCACATTTGGAAAGTAAATCACTTAAATAAGCCAGTATACAGATTAAAAAATCAAAAAATTTTTGTGAAAGTGATGATAACCAAAATGCAAAAAGATAAACATGAAGATGTAAAAGAGGGTATCAAAATCATAAAATGTGGGGGAGGAGAGTAAGAAAATGTAGGATTTTTTTAAAATCTGTTTGAGCCTATATGACTATCAGTCTAAAGCAAATAGATATAGTAATGGGATAAATAACATACTTGAAAAACAGTAACCACAAATCAAAAACAAACAATAGATTCATGAAAAACAAAGGAAGAGAACATAAGCATAATACAAAAGAAAATCATCAAACCACAAAAGGAAAAACAAAAAGGAACAAATAAGAAATACAAATCAACTGGAAAACAAGGTTTAAAGTGGCAATAAATACATATCTATCAATAATTACCTTAAATGTCAATGGACCAAATGCTTCAATCAAAAGACGTAGACTGGAAGATTGGATAAATAAAAAACAAGAGCCTACAATATGCTGTCTACAGGAGATCCACTTTAGGGCAAAGGACACACACAGATTGAAAGTGAGGTGATGGAAAAAGATATTTCATGCAAACAGAAATGACAAGAAAGTGGGGGTCACGATACTCATATCAGACAAAATAGACTTTAAAACAAAGGCCATAAAGAAAGAAAAAGAAGGACACTATATAATGATAAGAGGATCAATACAAGAAGAGGATTTACACTTGTCAACATATATGTACCCAATATAGGAGCAGCCAAATACATAAAACAAATACTAACAATTAAAGGGAGAAACTGACAGATATACAATAATAGTAGAAGACTTTAACACTCTAATTACATCAATGGACAGACCTTCCAGACAAAATCAATAAGGCAACAGAAGTCCTAAAAGATACAATAGAACACTTGAAATTAATTGATATTTTCAGGACATTACATCCAAAAAAACCAGAAAAAAAATTCTTTTGAAGTGCACATGTAGCATTCTCTAGGACTGACCACATACTACGGCAGAATAAAAGCCTCAATAACTTTAAGAGTATAGAAATTATTTCAAGCATATTTTCTTACCACAATGGCATGAATCTAGAAATCAACTGCAGAAAGAGAAATGAGAAAGAAAATAATTACATGGAGACTAAGCAACATGCTACTAAAAAAAAACCAATGGCCAATGATGAAATCAAAGAGGAAATTTAAAACTACCTTGAGGGCTTCTCTGGTGGTGCAGTGGTTGAGAGTCTGCCTGCCAATGAAGGGGACACGGGTTCGTGCCCCAGTCCGGGAAGATCCCACATGCCGCGGAGCGGCTGGGCCCATGAGCCATGGCCGCTGAGCCTGCGCGTCCGGAGCCTGTGCTCCACAACGGGAGAGGCCACAGCAGTGAGAGGCCCGTGTACCACACACACACACAAAAAAACCCTTGACACAAATGACAATATAAACACAATCAGGGACTTCCCTGGTGGCAAAGTGGTTAACAATCTGCCTGCTAATGCAGGGGACACGGATTGAGCCCTGGTCCAGGAAGATTCCACATGCCGCAGAGCAACTAAGCCCATGTGCCACAACTACTGAGCCTGTGCTGTAGAGCCCACAAGCCACAACTACTGAAGCCCACACACCTAGAGCCTGTGCTCCGCAACAAGAGAAGCCACCGCAATGAGAAGCCTGTGCACAACAATGAAGACCCAACGCAGCCAAATAAATCAATAATATAAAAAAATAAATAAATAAAAATAAACACAATCATACAAAATCTATGAGATGCAACAAAAGAAGTTACTAGAGGGAAGTTAATAGAGATACAGGCCTTCATTTAAAAAAAAAAGAAAGAAAAGAAAGAAGAAAAAAAGAAAAGAAAATCTCAAACAACCTAAACTACCACCTAAAATAATTAGTAAAAGAAGAACAAACAAAACCAGAAGTCAGCAGAAGGAAGGAAATAATAAAGATCAGAGAGGAAATAAACAAATCGAGATTCAAAAAATAGAAAAAAATCAATAAAACCAAGAGTTGGATCTTTGAAAGCTTAAGCAAAATTGACAAGCCTCTGGCCAGACTCACCAAGAAAAGAGAGGACCAAAATAAAAGAAGAAATGAACAAAGAGAAATAACAACTGATACCACAGAAATACAAAATAAATAATTAAATAAGAGAATACTATGAACAATTATATGCCAAAAAATCGACAGCCTAGAAGAAACGGACAACTTTCAAGAAACATACAGCCCACCAAACTGAATCAAGAAGAAACATAATTTGAACAGACCAATTACTGGAACTGAAACAGAAGCTTTAATTTTAAAACCTCCCTAGAAACAAAAGTCCAGGACCAGATGGTTTCACAGGCGAATTCTACCAAACACATAAAGAAGAAATTATACTGATACTTCTCAAACACTTCCAAAAGATTGAAGAGGAGGTAATGCTCCCAAAGACATAGTATGAAGCCAGCATCACCCTGATACCAAAACCAGAGAAAGACACTACCCAAAAAAGAAAATGACAGGCCACTATCTTTAATGAATATAGACGCAAAAATTCTCAACAAAATATTAGCAAACCAAATCCAACAACACATTAAAAAGATCATATACCACAATCAAGTTGGATTCATCCCAGGGTCACAAGGATGGTTCAACCCTTGCAAATCAGTGTGATACACCACATCAACAAAAGAAAAGACAAAACCACATGATCATCTCAACAGATGCAGAAAAAGCATTTGATAAAATTCAACATCCATTCATGATAAAAACTATTACCAAAGTAGGTATAGAGGGAACATATCTCAACATAATAAAAACCTTTTATGACAAACCCACAGCCAATATAATACACAACAGTGGAAAGCAGAAAGCCTTCCCACTAAAACCTGGAACAAGACAAGGATGCCCACTCTCACCACTTCTATTCAACATAGTATTGGAAGTCCTAGTCACAGCAGTCAGAGAAGAAAAAGAAATAAAAGGTATCTAAATTGGAAGGGAAGAGGTTAAATTGTCATTAGATGCAGATGACATGATATTGGGTTGGCAAAAATATTCATTCGGGTTGTCAGTAAGATGTTACTATATATAGAAAACCCTAAAAACTCCACACAAAAACTATTAGAACTGATAAACTAATTCAGCAAGGTAGCAGGATACAAGATTAACATACAGAAATCAGTTACATTTCTTTACAATAACAATGAAATATTGGAAAGGGAATCTAAAAAAAAATCCCTTTTAACATCACATCAAAAAAAAATACTTAGGAATAAATCTGACCAAGGAGGTGAAAGACTTATATGCTGAGAAATATAAAACATTAATAAAGGAAACTGAAGATGATTCAAAGAAATGGACAGATATCCCATGTTCTTGGATTGGAGGAATTAATATTTTTTAAATGGTCATACTACCCAAAGCAATATACAGATTTAATGTGATCCCTATCAAATTACTCATGACATTCTTCACAGAACTAGAACAAATAATCCTAAAATTGATATGGAACCACAAAAGACCCAGAATTGCCAAAGCATTCCTGAGGAAAAAGACCAAAGCAGGAGGCAATACCCTCCCAGACTTCAGACAATACTACAAAGCTACAATAATCAAAACAGTGTGGCACTGGCAAAAAACAGATATATGGATCAATAGAAGAGAATAGAGAGCCCAGAAATAAACCCACACACCTATGGTCAGTTAAACTTCGACAAAGGAGGCAAGAATATAAAATGGAGAAAAGACAGTCTCTTCAGCAAGTCATATTCAGAAAGCTGGACATAAATCAATCAAGTTAGAACATACTCTTATACCATACACAAAAATAAACACAAAATGGCTTAAAGGGAGCCTAGGGGAAGATGGCAGAAGAGTAAGACGTGGAGATCACCTTCCTCCCCACAGATACACCAAAAATACATCAACGCGTGGAAAAACTTCTACAGAACACCTACTGAATGCTGGCAGAAGACCTCAGACACCCCAAAAGGCAAGAAACTCCCCACGTACCTGGGTAGGGCAAAAGAAAAAAGAATAAACAGAGACAAAAGGATAGGGATGGGACCTGCACCAGTGGGAGGGAGCCGTGAAGGAGGAAAGGTTTCCACACACTAGGAAGCCCCTTTGTGGACAGAGGCTGCGGGTGGCGGAGGGGGAAAGCTTCCGAGTCGTGGAGAAGAGTGCAGCAACAGGGGTGCGGAGGGCAAAGCGGAGAGATTCCCACACAGAGGATTGGTGCCGACTGGCACTCATCAGCCCGAGGCTTGTCTGCTCGCCTGCCGGGGCGGGCAGGGCTGGGAGCTGAGGCTGGGTCTTCGGTCGGAGCGCAGAGAGAGGACTGGGGTTGGCGGCGTGAACACAGCCTGAAGGGGGCTAGTGCACCACGGCTGCCCAGGAGGAAGTCCGGGAAAAAGTGTGGACCTGCCAAAGAGGCAAGAGACTTTTTCTTCCCTCTTTGTTTCCTGGTGTGCAAGGAGAGGGGATTAAGACCACTGCTTAAAGGAGCTCCAGAGACGGGCGCGAGCCGCGGCTGAAAGTGCGGAACCCAGAGACGGGCATGGGACGCTAAGACTGCTGCTGCCGCCAGCAAGAAGCCTGTGTGCGAACACAGGTCACTATCCACACCTCCCCTCCCAAAAGCCTGTGCAGCCCACCACTGCCGGGGTCCCGGGATCCAGGGACAACTTCCAAGGGAGAACGCACGGCGCACCTCGGGCTGGTGCAACGTCACGCCGGCCTCTACCGCCGCAGGCTCGCCCCGCACTCTGTGCCCCTCCCTACCCACCACCCCACCCCAGCCTGAGTGAGCCAGAGTCCCCGAAGTGGCTGCTTCTTTAACCCTGTCCTGTCTGAGTGAAGAACAGACGCCCTCAGGCGACCTACACACAGAGGCAGGGCCCAATCCAAAGCTGAGACCCGAGAGCTGTGAGAACAGAGAGGAGAAAGGGAAACCTCACCCAGCAGCCTGAGAAGCAGCAGATTAAAGCTCCGCAATCAACTTGATGTACCCTGCATCTGTGGAATACATGAATACACAACGAATCATCCCAAATTGAGGAGCCATGTGGATGAAAGGCTCTTGGTGCTGCAGCCAGGATGTTGTGCTGTGCTGTGCCTCTGAGGTGGGAGAACAAACTTCAGGACACTGGTCCAGAAGAGACTTCCCAGCTCCACATAATATCAAACGGCAAAAATCTTCCAGATTTCCATCTCAACACCAGCACCCAGCTTCACTCAATGACCAGCAAGCTACAGGGCTGGACACCCTATGCCAAACAACTAGCAAGACAGGAACACAATGCCACCCATTAGCAAAGAGGCTGCCTAAAATCATAGTAAGTCCACAGACACCCCAAAACACACCACCAGACGTGGACCTTCCCACCAGAAAGACAAGATCCAGCCTCATCCACCACAACACAGGCACTAGTCCCCTCCACCAGGAAGCCCACACAACCCACTGAATCAACCTTAGCCACTGGGGACAGATACCAAAAACAATGGGAACTACGAACCTGCAGCCTGCAAAAAGGAGACCCCCACACACAGTAAGATAAGCAAAATGAGAAGACAGAAAAACACACAGCAGGTGAAGGAGCAAGATAAAAACCTACCAGACCTAACAAATGAAGAGGAAATAGACAGTCTACCTGAAAAAGAATTCAGAATAATGATAGTAAAGATGATCCAAAATCCTGGAAATAGAATAGACAAAATGCAAGAAACATTTAACAAGGACCTAGAAGAACTAAAGATGAAACAAGCAATGATGAACAACACAATAAATGAAATTAAAAATACTCTAGATGGGATCAATAGCAGAATAACTGAGGTAGAAGAACGGATAAGTGATGTGGAAGATAAAATAGTGGAAATAACTACTGCAGAACAGAAGAAAGAAAAAAGAATGAAAAGAACTGAGGACAGTCTCAGAGACCTCTGGGACAACATTAAATGCACCAACATTCGAATTATAGGGGTTCCAGAAGAAGAAGAGAAAAGAAAGGGACTGAGAAAATATTTGAAGAGATTATAGTTGAAAACTTCCCTAATATGGCAAAGGAAATAGTTAATCAAGTCTAGGAGGCACAGAGAGTCCCATACAGGATAAATCCAAGGAGAAATACGCCAAGACACATATTAATCAAACTGTCAAAAATTAAATACAAAGGAAACATATTAAAAGCAGCGAGGTAGGGCTTCCTGGTGGTGCAGTGGTTGGGAGTCCACCTGCCGATTCAGGGGACACAGGTTCGTGCCCCAGTCCAGGAAAATCCCACATGCCGCAGAGTGGCTGGGCCCGTGAGCCATGGCTGCTGAGCCTGTGCGTCCGGAGCCTGTGCTCTGCAATGGGATATGCCACAATAGTGAGAGGCCCGTGTACCACAAAACAACAACAACAACAACAACAACAATAAAAGCAGCAAGGGAAAAACAACAAATAACACACAACGGAATCCCCATAAGGTTAACACCTGATCTTTCAGCAGAAACTCTGCAAGCCAGAAGGGACTGGCAGGACATACTTAAAGTGATGAAGGAGAAAAACCTGCAACCAAGATTACTCTACCCAGCAAGGATCTCATTCAGATTTGATGGAGAAATTAAAACGTTTACAGACAAGCAAAAGCTGAGAGAGTTCAGCACCACCAAACCAGCTTTACAACAAATGCTAAAGGAACTTCTCTAGGCAAGAAACACAACAGAAGGAAAAGACCTACAATAACTAACCCAAAACAATTAAGAAAATGGGAATAGGAACATACATATCGATAATTACCTTAAATGAAAATGGACTAAATGCTCCCACCAAAAGACACAGATTGGCTGAATGGATACAAAAACAAGACCCATATATATGCTGTCCACAAGAGACCCACTCAGACCTAGAGACACATACAGACTGAAAGTAAGGGGATGGAAAATGATGTTCCATGCAAATGGAAATCAAAAGAAAGCTGGAGTAGCAATTCTCATATCAGACAAAATAGACTTTAAAATAAAGACTATTAGAAGAGACAAAGAAGGACACTACATAATGATCAAGGGACCTATCCAAGAAGAAAATATAAGAATTGTAAATATTTATGCACCCAACATAGGAGCACCTCAATACATAAGGCAAATACCAACAGCCATAAAAGGGGAAATCGACAGTAACACATTCATATTAGGGAACTTTAACACCCCACTTTCACCAATGGACAGATCATCCAAAATGAAAATAAATAAGGAAACACAAGCTTTAAATGACACATTAAACAAGATGGACTTAGTTGATATTTATAGGACATTCCATCCAAACACAACAGAATACACATTTTTCTCAACTGCTCATGGAACATTCTCCGGGATGGATCATATCTTGGGTCACAAATAAAGCCTTGGTAAATTTAAGAAAATTGAAACTGTATCAAGTATCTTTTCCGACCACAATGCTATGAGACTAGATATCAATTACAGGAAAAGATCTGTAAAAAATACAAACACATGGAAGCTAAACAATACACTACTTAATAATGAAGTGATCACTGAAGAAATCAAAGAGAAAATCAAAAAATACCTAGAACAAATGACAATGGAGACACGATGACCCAAAACCTATGGGATGCAGCAAAAGCAGTTCTAAGAGGGAAGTTTATAGCAATACAATCCCACCTTAAGAAACAGGAAACACCTCGAGTAAACAACCTGACCTTGCACCTAAAGCAATTAGAGAAAGAAGAACAAAAAAACCCCAAAGTTAGCACAAGGAAAAAACATCATAAAAATCAGATCAGAGATAAATGAAAAAGAAATGAAGGAAATGATAGCAAAGATCAATAAAACTAAAAGCTGGTTCTTTGAGAAGATAAACAAAATTGATAAACCATTAGCCAGACTCATCAAGAAAAAAAGGGAGAAGATGCAAATCAATAGAATTAGAAATGAAAAAGGAGAAGTAACAACGGACACTGCAGAAATACAAAAGATCATGAGAGATTACTACAAGCCAACTCTATGCCAATAAAATGGACAACCTGGAAGAAATGGACAAATTCTTAGAAATGCACAAACTCCCAACAGTGAATCAGGAAGAAATAGAAAATATAAACAGACCAATCACAAGCACTGAAATTGAAACTGTGATTAAAAATCTTCCAACAAACAAAAGCCCAGGACCAGATGGCTTCACAGGCGAATTCTATCAAACATTTAGAGAAGAGCTAACACCTATCCTTCTCAAACTCTTCCAAAATATAGCAGAGGGAGGAGCACTCCCATACTCATTCTATGAGGCCACCATCACCTTGATACCAAAACCAGACAAAGATGTCACAAAGAAAGAAAACTACAGGCCAATATCACTGATGAACATAGATGCAAAAATCCTCAACAAAATACTAACAAACAGAATCCAACAGCACATTAAAAGGATCATACACCATGATCAAGTGGGGTTTATTCCAGGAATGCAATGATTCTTCAATATATGCAAATCAATCAACGTGATACAGCATATTAACAAATTGAAGGGGAAAACCATATGATCATCTCAATAGATGCAGAGAAAGCTTTCGACAAAATTCAACACCCATTTATGATAAAAACCCTGCAGAAAGTAGGCATAGAGGGAACTTTCCTCAACATAATAATGGTCATATATGACAAACCCACAGCCAATATCATCCTCAATGGTGAAAAACTGAAAGCATTTCCACTAAGATCAGGAAGAAGACAAGGTTGCCCACTCTCACCACTCTTATTCAACATAGTTTTGGAAGTTTTAGCCACAGCAATCAGAGAAGAAAAGGAAATAAAAGGAATCCAAATTGGAAAAGAACAAGTAAAGTTGTCACTGTTTGCAGATGACATGATACTATACATAGAGTTCTAAAGATGCTACCAAAAAACTACTAGAGCTAATCAATGAATTTGGTAAAGTTGCAGGATACAAAATTAATGCACAGAAATCTCTGGCATTCCTATATACTAATGATGGAAAATCTGAAAGTGAAATCAAGAAAACACTCCTATTTATCATTGCAACAGAAAGAATAAAATATTTAGGAATAAACCTACCTAAGGAGACAAAAGACCTTTATGCAGAAAATTATAACACACTGATGAAAGAAATTAAAGATGATACAAATAGATGGAGAGATATACCATGTTCTTGGATTGGAAGAATCAACATTGTGAAAATGACTCTACTACCCAAAGCAATCTACAGATTCAATGCAATCCCTATCAAACTACCACTGGCAATTTTCACAGAACTAGAACAAAAAATTTCACAATTTGTATGGAAACACAAAAGACCCCGAATAGCCAAAGCAATCTTGAGAGCAAAAAATGGAGCTGGAGGAATCAGGCTCCCTGACTTCAGACTATACTACAAAGCTACAGTAATCAAGACAGTATGGTACTGGCACAAAAACAGAAAGATAGATCAGTGGAAGAGTATAGAAAGCCCAGAGATAAACCCACGCACATATGGTCACCTTATCTTTGATAAAGGAGGCAAGAATGTACAGTGGAGAAAGGACAGCCTCTTCAATAAGTGGTGCTGGGAAAACTGGACAGGGACATGTAAAAGTATGAGATTAGAACACTCCCTAACACCATACACAAAAATAAGCTCAAAATGGATTAGAGACCTAAATGTAAGGCCAGAAACTATCAAACTCTTAGAGGAAAACATAGGCAGAACACTCTATGACATAAATCACAGCAAGATCCTTTTTGACCCACCTCCTAGAGAAATGGAAATAAAGACAAAAATAAACACATGGGACCTAATGAAACTTCAAAGCTTTTGCACAGCAAAGGAAACCATAAACAAGACCAAAACACAACCCTCAGAATGGGAGAAAATACTTGCAAATGAAGCAACTGACAAAGGATTAATCTCCAGAATTTATAAGCAGTCCATGCAGCTCAGTAACAAAAAAACAAACAACCCAATCCAAAAATGGGCAGAATACCTAAATAGACATTTCTCCAAAGAAGATATACAGACTGCCAACAAACACATGAAAGAATGCTCAACATCTTTAATCATCAGAGAAATGCAAATCAAAACCACAGTGAGATATCATCTCACACCAGTCAGAATGGCCAGCATCAAAAAATCTAGAAACAATGAATGCTGGAGAGGGTGTGGAGAAAAGGGAACACTCTTGCACTGCTGGTGGGAATGTGAATTGGTACAGCCGCTATGGAGAACAGTATGGAGGTTCCTTAAAAAACTACAAATAGAACTACCATATGACCCAGCAATCCCACTACTGGGCATATACCCTGAGAAAAGCATAATTCAAAAAGATTCATGTACCAAAATATTCATTGCAGCTCTCTTTACAATAGCCCGGAGATGGAAACAACCTAAGTGTCCATCGTCGGATGATTGGATAAAGAAGATGTGGCATATATATACAATGGAATATTGCTCAGCCATAAAAAGAAACGCAATTGAGCTATTTGTAATGAGGTGGATAGACCTAGAGTCTGTCATACAGAGTGAAGTAAGTCAGAAAGAGAAAGACAAATACTGTATGCTAGGGCCTCCCTGGTGGCGCAGTGGTTGAGAGTCCGCCTGCCGATGCAGGGGATACGGGTTCGTGCCCCGGTCTGGGAGGATCCCATATGCCGCGGAGCGGCTGGGCCCGTGAGCCATGGCCGCTGAGCCTGTGCATCCGGAGCCTGTGCTCCGCAACGGGAGAGGCCACAACAGTGAGAGGCCCGCGTACCACAAAAAAAAAAAAAAAAAAAAAATACTGTATGCTAACACATATATATGGAATTTAAGAAAAAAAAATGTCATGAAGAACCTAGGGGTAAAACAGGAATAAAGACACAGACTTACTTGAGAATGGATTTGAGGATATGGGGAGGGGGAAGGGTAAGCTGTGACAAAGCGAGAGAGAGGCATGGACATATATACACTACCAAACGTAAGGTAGATAGCTAGTGGGAAGCAGCCGCATAGCACAGGGAGATCAGATCAGTGCTATGTGACCGCCTGGAGGGGTGGGATAGGGAGGGTGGGAGAGAGGGAGAACCAAGAGGGAAGGGATATGGGAACAGATGTATACGTATAACTGATTCACTTTGTTTTAAAGCAGAAACTAACAATTGTGAAGCAATTATACTCCAATAAAGTTGTAAAAAAATGGCTTAAAGAGTTAAATATAAGACATGACACCATAAAACTCTTAGAATAGAACATAGGCAAAACATTCCCTGACATAAATCATACCAATGTTTTCTTTTTTTTTTTTTGCGGAACGCGAGCCTCTCACTGTTGTGGCCTCTTCCGTTGCGGAGCACAGGCTCCGGATGCACAGGCTCAGCAGCCATGGCTCACGGGCCCAGCCGCTCCGCGGCATGTGGGGTCTTCCCGGACTGGGGCACGAACCCGCATCCCCTGCATCGGCAGGTGGACCCCCAACCACTGCGCCACCAGGTAAGCCCTCAATGTTTTCTTAGGTCATTCTCCCAAGGCAATAGAAATAAAAACATAAATAAACAAGTGTGATCTAATCAAACTTATAAGCTTTTGTACAGCAAAGGAAGCCATAAACAAAATGAAAAGACAACCTATGGACTGGGAGAAAATATTTGCAAATGATGTGACCAACAAGGGCTTAATTTCCAAAATATACAAACAGCTCATAAAACTCCAATATCAAAGAAACAAACAACCCAATAAAAAAGTGGGGAAGACCTAAGTAGACATTTTTCCAGAGAAGACATATAGATGGTTAACAGGCACATGAAAAGAAGCTCAACATCACTAATTATTAGAGAAATGTAAATCAAAACCATGATGAGATTCCACCTCACATCTGTCAGAATGGCTATCATCAAAAAGTCTACAAATAACAAATGTTAGAGAGGATGTGGAGAAAGGGAACACTTGTACACTGTTGGTGGGGATGTAAATTGGTGCAGCCCTTAAGGAAAACTGTATGGAGATTCCTCAAAAAACTAATAATAGAACTATCATATGACCCAGAAATTCCACTCCTGGGTATATATCTGGAAAAAACGAACACTAACTCAAAAAGATACATGCACCCCAATGTTCATAGCAGCACTACTTACAATAGTCAAGACATGGAAGCAACCCAGGTGCCCATCAAAAGATGACTGGATTAAGAAGATGTGGTATTTTATACATACATACATACATACATACACACACACATACACACACACACACACACACACACACATACTCAATGGAATGTTACTCAGCCATAGAAAAGAATGAAATTTTGCCATTTCCCCCAATGTGGATGGACCTAGAGGAATATTATGCTTAGTGAAATAAGTCAGACAGAGAAAGACATACTGTATGATATCACTTATACATGGAATTTAAAAAAATAAATGTATATGTAAAACAGACTCACAGATACAGAAAACAAACTAGTGGATACCAGCAGGGAGAGGGGAGTGGGGAGGGACAAATTAGGGGTATGGGATTAACAAGCACAAACTACTATATATAAAATAGATAAGCAACAAAGATATAATGTATAGCTCAGGGAATTATAGCCATTATCTTGTAATTACCTATAATAGAGTATAATCTTCAAAAATACTAAATCACTATGCTGTACACCTGAAACAAATATAATATTGTAAATCAACTATACTCCAAGGAAAACATTTTTTTAAAGAAATCATTAAGCTGATTTGAAAATCTTCATGGGACTGCAAAGAACCTAGAATATTCAAAATAACTTTGAGGAAGAACAAGTTGGAAGACTCACACTATCTAATATCAAGATTCACAATAAACCTATTGTAATCAAGGCAACGTGGTATTGGCCTAAGGAGAGACATATAGGTCAATGGAAGAAAAGGAAGAGTCCTGAATTGGACTTACACCAATATGGTCAATAGATCTTAGATAAATATGCTAAGGTAACTAAAAGAAAAAAGGATATTTTTATAGATTATCTACCACACTATATTTCAATTAAAAATTTTTAAAGGAGAAAGGGTAATTTTTTCAACACATGGTGCTACAATTGGACATTCATATGCAAAAATAAAATACCATACACCCACACATAATTGATCATATTTGAGGGAACTGCACACCTAAAAAGCATGAACTTACTGCATGTCAATGATAACTTAATAAATCTGACTTTTAAGAAGTTGAAAGTAATCAAAATAACAGTACAGAACTTGTTAAATAAATGTTGTAGGTATATGATGCACTAATATGTAATCAATAAAAGATGGTAACATAAAAGTATCATTGGAAAGATATCCATAATTTATATAAAAAAGCAGGTTATAATTTTTAATATATATAAATGTATATATATTTATATCTAAACACACACACATATCATGACCTACTTCTACTTTTAAAAGCCTGGAAAGACATACCTGAAAATGCAAACAAGATAACACCTCTGTGTGATAGGATGGGATTGCCAGTAATGTCTACTTTTGCCAGTATTTTATACTTATTCTAAGTTAAATATGGCTTTTGCCAGTAGTTTATACTTATTCTAAGTTAAATATGGCTTTTACTCATGTAATTAAAAGGCGAAAGCAAAAATTCCAAAGAAGACCAACCTAAAAACATATGTGATTTATTAGGAAAAAAGCTAAACAGTGGAAAGGGAGAAAGACTGAGAAAGAGCACTCACACATGTGTGTGTGTGTGTGTGTGTGTGTGTGTGTGCATGTGTTTGTGTAAAATGAGGGTGGTGGTGAAGGAATCCCTCCCAACTCTAAGTTCCATGAATAAGAGGGGGGCAAGATGCTGCAGCTCTCATGACCCTGGTCAGACTGGCAGTAAAGGAACCACTAAACTGAAGACATATGGAGGGCAGGGGTCAGGTCTACCTTATTCACTGTTATATCATCAGCACCTAATTAGAGAGTTTAGCAATCAGGAGATACTTGTTGAAGACAGGAAGGCAGAGCTTGCTATATGCCAGCCAATGATGGGGGTGTGGGGGGAGGGAAGAGAAAGCCGAGACAAAGGGAAGGAGATAGAGGGCTTCCCTGGTGGCGCAGTGGTTGAGAGTCCGCCTGCCGATGCAGGGGATGTGGGTTCGTGCCCCGGTCCAGGAAGATCCCACATGCCGCGGAGCAGCTGGGCTTGTGAGCCATGGCCGCTGAGCCTGAGCGTCTGGAGCCTGTGCTCTGCAACGGGAGAGGCCACAGCAGTGAGAGGCCCGCGTACAGCAAAAAAAAAAAAAAAACCGAAGGAGATAGGAATCTGAGAAAGAAAGAGCACCAAGGGTGGTGGGAAGGAGAAGGCATCTATCTGGTGGGTTAAGGTGTTGAAACATCAACACCTGTAGCTGAGTAGGTGTCAGGGCTGGGACAGTGCTGGGGAAAGATGGCCCAGTCCTTTGAGGCAGCAGGAGTCTAGGAAAGGGCTGAACGAATGATGGAACAGGGCAAAGAAGGGCCAAGTCTCTAAAGCTTGTTACAGAAAGATGAGTCACTGCAGCACACAAAATCCACTCGAGCATTTTGTCTGAAGAAAGACATGGTGAGGCACAGGTCCCCACAGCCCTGGTATCCATACAGGAACCTGTCACCTGGAGAGGAAGAAAGACAAGAGGATCTCTGGTTTGTGGCCTCCAGGTTCAAGTGTTTGCCACATAAGAGGTAAACAATAAATCTTTGAAAGAATGAGCCCTTCGGGACTTCCCTGGCGGTCCAGTGGTTAAGACTCCACACTCCCAATGCAGGGGGCATGGGTTCGATCCCTGGTCGGGGAATTAAGTTCCCACATGTCGCAGCGTGGCCAAAAAAAAAAAAAAAAAAAAGAATGAGCGCCTCAACTAATGAAGAGAAAGAGCACATTGTCCTGAAGAGTCAGGCAGCCAGGTAGGAAAGGACATCAGAGCCATGCTGATTGACATGGGCCCCCAGTGGGCCATCCTCTCCCAGCCTCTCATCCTGTTGGCACCAAGGCCTCCCGTTCCCAAAACTGCTACCACACACAAGCTCCAGGGGAATATTTAGAGCCCAATTCCTGTCCTCCCTGAGTATGTATGGAGACTACCCAAGGATCCAGGGACCCCTCAGCAAGCACTTTTTCTCCTGATAGGTCTACTGGTACAGTCAAGGGCCAGTGCATTCCAGCACCAGATCCAGAGGACTCTTTTCCAACTTTTTAGGAAAACAAACAAACTCTCCCACACTCTCTGCTTTTGCCCCCAGGGCTCCTGAGAGGGCCAACTCCCTCAAGATCAGGCTAAAGGTCACCGAGGAGACTTCTCAGGCCCCACCTACCTTCGTAGACCTTCTTCAGGAAGCAGTGCTGGCTGCCTTGAGTCCGGCAGAAGCTTTCCCCTCTCTCACAAACCCCGCTGGCGTTGACTCGGTGACACTGGAGACATTCTAGAGCTGGAAAGTCAAAGCAGCATAATAAGGCTCCTCCGGCCCAGCGTCCCGGCTGCTCAGGAGGGAGCACACCTGTGACCCAGGTTCGCCTGGACACTGACCAGCTCCCAGCGCCTGAGGAATGTGCTGAAAGCAGGTCATTTCTCCGTGCTTGGCTAACACCTGGGAGGAGGCATGTGCGCCTCTAGGCACAGGGTCTGCACCTGAGCACAGAGGGCTCTGCCTGTCCTCCCAGGGATGGGCTGTGCTGCTGGAGGAATGAGGTCAAGCCCTTCACTGACCCCGCTTCTAGGGCTCGTGATCACTCCTCCTTCTGGGAACAGCCCACATGCACCACCCACAAAGAACCTTCTTTGTCCCCTTTCAAGTCAGATGGAGGGCTCTCAATAAGAAAGGTTGAGGCATGGGGGAGTATCAGGGATTAGAACTGAGGTGGGAGGGAGGTAGAGGCTGAAGTAAAATGGCGGAGGAAGGAGGAAGAAGAAAGGGAAGAGGAGCAGAGTGAGGCCCAAAGTGGAAGACGCAAAGGACAGAGGGGGTGGAGGAGGAAAGAGAGGGGTGGGGTGAGGCTGGGGTCACCTCCAAGGCTCGGGTTAGGTCCTTGTGCTTTTCTCCCCACTCCCCCATGCCCATCTATCCACAGCCCCTGTGGGTCTGCCTCACCTAGACCCAGTCCCCACGGTCCTCCCAGATGCCCGGCAGGGCCTCACCTTGCAGGAGGCCCAGCAGCAAGGAGAGGCCCAGCAGCAGCAGCAGGAGGCGCGTCCCCATCTCCGAACGAGGACAAGGCAGTAGCAGGAGGTAGGGCAACTGCAGGCACCCGGACCCTGAGGATCTGGCTTTATAACCCCAGCAGGCACGGCAGCCAATGGGAGCCGAGGCGAAGGGCTGGGCTTCCCCAGGATGCGGAG
Source organism: Mesoplodon densirostris (assembly GCF_025265405.1). Lineage (NCBI taxonomy): Eukaryota > Metazoa > Chordata > Mammalia > Artiodactyla > Ziphiidae > Mesoplodon > Mesoplodon densirostris. The sequence continues at coordinate 117,462,071 of NC_082667.1, read as the reverse complement.
TGAGCCAAGGGCCCGATGGGAGCCCCACGTTCCTGCCACACAGGCTCTGCTCACCTCCACCTGCCCTGCTGAGGGAGCCACGTTTTTTCAAGGCTTCTTTTGCTCCCATTTTAACTAGCTTTTAAATGGGAGAATCATGTCTGCCTTACTCGGCCAAAGCATTTATGAGATCCAGGTGAGCTAATAACCCTGGAGGGGTGGGGCACGCACCGTGATCTTCCGTACTTCGGGCACTATTTCCTTGAATAAGGTTTAAGTCCAGATACTGAAATCTTTTGATTTCAGAGAAATTAGGGGACTTCCTTGGCGGTCCACGCTTCCACTGCAGGGGGCACGGGTTTGATCCCTGGCCGGGGAACTAAGATTCTGCATGACGCGCAGCGCGGCCAAAAAATGAAATAAAATGACAAAAAAAAAGAAAAATTAGAAGTGGATACTTGCCTAGACTGTTGCTCAGTAAAGCACTAAACACAAAATAGCAGATTTGGGTTTATCTTTCAGGCAGGCTGCACTACAGACTAGAGATTTTTGTTTGTTTACACTGCTTGACGAATGTAATTTAAAAACACTAATCTGGAGGGAAAAGTTTTGTACCTGTGGCTTCAGGCTCCCTTGCAGCCCTAGGCCCACCCCAGATCCTGGGTCCCCCCTTACCCAAACATTGGACTTCAAAAATGAACATATACCCCCTCCCCTTGGCTTTAACCTTCAATCCCAGTTTAAGAACAAGAAACCCACTAAAACGGAGGGCTTATTCCATAGGGGTATAATTATTCCCCAGCCCAGCTCTGAAGTCTGAGGAGGTTGTGTCACCTACTTCAGCCCAAAAGAGCATGATTGACTGAGAGCTTGCTATGTACCAGACACAGTGCTAAATATTTGAACAATGTTATTCGATTTGATTCTCACACAACAGCCTATATGGTAGTTATTAATACTTCCATTTTATCGATGAGAAAACTAAAAGGAAGCAGTTAGTCCCAGGTGACAAAGAGGATAACTGGCAGATTGAAACCCCGATCTGCAGACTCCATTGACCCTGTGACTTTGCTAGGGAAACCTGGCATGCCTTCTGGGTCCCAAGAGCCACCAAATTAGTGTCTGAGGACTGTATTCCTGCTGCAAACTCAGATATGCCTCCTTTAGACTCAGAAGGTCCCTAGCACCAGCTCCACATCTTGAACAAGAATGGATGTGTTTCCTCAGAAATAATTTTGTATAATCTGCTAAGAATAAGGTTTTTACTTAGTGGTTTTTTTCTGGGACTCCCAGTTAGTCCTAGTCCTAGAATGCTCTGGGATTCTAAGGGGAGGAGGGTGGGCCCTGATGCCTAGCCCAGTCCCCAGGGATTCTCTTCTCTCCACTCCCTGAAGCTTCTCCCTGACTCTCCTTCCAGAGAGTCCAGCTGTCCAAGCCCCTCACCAAGGCCAGGGACTACCCCAGCTTCTGTTCACAGTCCTTCCTGCTGTGGAAAAGATAGAGAAGACCCATTTTAGCCCGAGGAGTGCTGAGGAACTCAACATTATGTATGGTGCATGAGTTATGGGTGGGGACAGACCATGTCTGAACCTTAGGGTGGGAGGACGTGTCATTTAATAAATATATGAATACAGTTACTATAATACACTTTATAAAAGAAAGTAAAACCTGATTGCTTTCTTAGTGCAAACTGTACAAAGCTTGACAAAATCATCTTAGCCCATAGAGGTATCAGAAAGCAGTCAACCCCTTTCTCAGCCACCATCAAGGAGGTTTAAAGGGGACCTCCTTAGGGTAGAGTAAGATTTTATATGTTTACCCAAAAATGGTATGCATTTTTTTTAAGATTAAGAAACACTTCTCTGTTTCTTACAAAAGAAGCACAAAAGACTGTATACGTTGGTCTCCACCAGTAGTTTCAATTATCATTCCCCATCTGGCTTCAGTCACAGCAGAATTCCAGGCTGTTAGTTTTAAAAGCTTTTAGCAGTTGCCCTGTCATAGATGAGTTCCTATGCTAAATAAGTTTGCAAGATTTCAGTGTTCTGAAGAGAAGTCGATCATCAAATTTCCTAGGTTATAAGTACATGGGTTTAGTCCACTGGTGTGCTGGTAAATGTTTAACAACTGGCTTGTGGGGTGAAGGAGGGTGGGGAGAGTCCTGATTTGTAGAATTTGTAGATTTACATGGTGTCAATGGCAATTTCAAGCTACCATCCTGACGTCACTGAATTAAGTTAAGAGATGTGCACATCATTTTACAGTATTTCTAACACACAGATACAACAGAACTAAATAACCTTAACAGTGCAGATTAATAGTAAAATGTAGTAAAATAAATAAGGAGTGATGAGGTTTTGAGTATTTACCTTTGTTTCTCATATAATTTGTCAGTTTATATGTTAATTTTTATTAATACCTGTGCTCAACCACCAATTTGTAAAATTCCTGAAACTCTAACAATCAGCTCTCATAAGCCAGTTGAAGCCAGCTCTCAGCCCACCACTGTTTGAGTCACAATTATGAAAAGCCAGTCAAGTGAAAGGTAGAAATTGCTGTATCCTTTTACTCACACAATTCCCAGTGATAATATCCTTCCTCCCATCCCTGACTTGATTTGTTACAGAAGGGACAAATATTATATGGCCAGCCAAACAGAAGATTTCCCCACCTTTGAACAGGCTGCTCCTTTTGGGTTCATGCAACCTGACGATAGAGAAGGTGTTGTCTTGAAAGGATGGTGCAGAAGTGTCTAACCATCTGTTTGCAGGCTGAGCTCCTGTGTAAGGCTATGGCAGCTGAAGCTAGAGAAGCTCTGATCTGAGAGACCCTTATTTGGAGTTTCTGCAGAACTTTACTACTCAGGATTTTAGCTTTAGAAGTCAGTTTTGGCAACAGAAAAAAAGAAAGTTCTGATGAGGACAACAGAGGCCGAGAGGAAGCTGTTTCAGTGGTCCAGGGGAAAGGAGATGAGAGCCTGAACTTGGGTTATGCTGGTGGGAATAAAGAGGAGCTGATAAACTAGTTTGAGGTGAAACTGACATAATATGGAGGTGAGGGCAAGGGGGAAGTCAGTTACAGGCTCGTTTTATTGTGCCACACTCCCACCCTTTATTGCGCTTCGCAGATATTTTGCTTTTCACAAATTGAAGGTTGGCAGCAACCCTGCATTGAGCAAGTCTATATCAGTGCCACTTTTTCCAACAGCATTTTCTCACTTCATGTTTTTGTGTCACATTTTGCTAATTCTCACAGTATTTCAAAGCCTCCACCAGCAAAAAGATTATGACTCACTGAAGGCTCAGATGATGGTTGGCATTTTTGGTCAATAAAGTATTTTTAAATTAAGGTATATACATTTTTTAGACATAATGCTATTGCATGCTTAATAGACTACAGTATAGTGTAAACATAACTTCTTTTTAATTGAGAAGGCTTTTTTAAAATTAATTTTTATTGGAGCATAGCTGATTTACAAGGTTGTGTTAGTTTCTGCTGTATAAACGTAACTTTCATCATGTGACTTGCCCAGGCATACCTTGGAGGTTGGGTTCTGGATTACCACAATAAAGCAAACATTGCAATAAAGTGAGTCACATGCATTTTTTTTTTTGGTTTCCCAGTGCATAAAAAAGTTATGTTTATACTATACTGTAGTCTAGCAGGCATGCAATAGCATAATGTCTAAAAAATAACATATATTTCTTAATTTTAAAATACTTTGATTAAAAAGTGCTAACCATCATCTGAGCCTTCAGTGAGTCGTAATTTTTTGCAAGAGTAACAAAAATCACTGATCACAGGTTACCATAACAAAGTTAATAATAATGCAAAAGTTTGAAATAAGACAAAAATTGCCGAAATGTGACATAGAGGCATGAAGTGAGAAGACGTTGTTGGAAAAATGGCACCAATAGACTTGCTTGATGCAAGGTTGCCACAAACCTTCAATTTGTAAAAAAGGCAGTATCTGAGAAGCACAATAAAGTAAAGCACAGTAAAACAAGATATGCCCATACCAAGCTAAAAGTCCCAGGAACAGAGCTGGAGTACAAATGATGAATTCAGTATCACAAATGTTGAGTTTCAAATGTTCTGGGATATCCAGATAGAAATGTCCAGCTGGTAGTTGTTTATATGCGTCTGAACTGAAAAGAGAGGAGTCTATGGGCCAGATTGGTGGATTTGGGGAGTCTTCAATTGGTAGGTGGTGATTAACATGGATTAAGACTTCCCAGGGAGTGTGTGAAGAGTTAAGAATTAATTCTTATCAGGAAGACCAGATGGAGAAGTACAGTTTCAGGAAGGGGGGAGGGGAACCATGAAAATGCAGAAGGCATTGCATATTCAGAGAATAATTAGAAGTTGTGTACGGACGTGGCCTGTGATGGAGCTTGGGATGAAGGTAGAGAAAGGGAAGGGGAGGAGCAGAAAGACAAGACAGAGAAAGTACATGTGGGGACAGATTGTGCAAGGTCTTGATGCCTTCCCCTGGCAGTAGCAGTGCACAGGTGAAGAAACATGCCCTCCATTTTACTGTGCCCCCTCTGACTCTCAGGAAACTTCAGAATGGTTACCACAGCTCTGACCCCTTTCTAGGTTTCTTAACATAGATCACCATGCTAGGTATCACATAGACCTCCATCCTGGTCACTGTGAATTGCATGAAAGACCTGTGTGGTAGCCTGGCATTAGAATTTTGTGCAAAAGGGATGAGAATGAGAGGTTAAGCCATTGAGAATTTCTCTCTTGAAAATTGAATGTCAGAGTCAAGAATGCCTATTAGGACCAAAGAATAGACAAAGGCACATGTCAGGGAAGTCAGGGGTAAGCATAAGCTGTGAATAAACAGAAGTCATGAGTAAGCAGAAGTAATGAACATTCAGGAACTCTGAGTGAGCAAAAGTTATGAATCATACAGATGGCCAATAGACACATGAAAAGATGCTCAACATTGCTAATTATTAGAGAAATGCAAATCAAAACTACAATAAGGTATCACCTCACACTGGTCACAATGGCCATCATTAAAAAGTCTAAAAATAATAAATGGAGAGAGTGTGGAGAAAAGGGAACCCTCCTACGCTGTTGGTGGGAATGTAAATTGGTGCAGCCACTATGGAGAACAGTATGGAGGTTCCTTAAAAAACTAAAAATAGAGTCACCATGTGATCCAGCAGTCCCACTCCTGGGCATATATCCAGAGAAAACTCTAATCCAAAAAGACACATGCACCCCAATGCTCATAGCAGCAGTATTCACAATAGCCAAGACATGGTAACAACCTAAATGTCCATTGACAGATAAACGAATAAAGATGTTTTACGTATATATATATACATATATATATATATATATATAAATGGAATACTACTCAGTCATAAAAATAATGAAATATTTCAATTTGCAGCAACATGGATGGACCTAGAGAATATCATACTAAATGAAATAAGTCAGACAGAGAAAGACAAATATTACATGATATCCCTTATATGTGGAATCTAAAATATGATACAAATGAACTTATTTACAAAACAGAAACAGACTCATAGACATAGAAAACAAACTTAATGGTTACCAAAGGGGAAATGGGGTGGGGAGATGGAGGGATAAATAAGGAGTTTTGGATTAACAGGTACAAACTACTATATATAAAATAAAGAACAAGGTCCTACTGTATAGCACAGGGAACTATATTCAATATCTTGTAGTAAACCTAATGGAAAAGAATATGAAAAAGAATATATATGTGTACTCATGTGTATAACTGAATCATTTTGATGTACACCACAAATTAACACAACATTGTAAATCAACTATACTTCAAAAAAGAAAAATGTTATGAATCAGTAGGCGTTATAAGTAAGTGAAAGTCACATCATAGAGAGTAGAGGAAAGCCAGTTTAGAACAAGAGCAGTAAGAACATAGGCAGGAAGACTAGAAGAAAAGAAGGTCTACCAGATAGCTATTACTAGAATTGCTGTGTATCCAGAACTATTTCAGGTCCCAGACTGTGTTCAGGTCTCCATGGAGCCCAGTCTGAGTGGTGTGTATTCTGACATGTATATCTGTCTAATTCCCCATCATTTAAGGTAAACCGAATGAGGCCTGGTATCTCTCATCTCCTCTGTACTCTTTTCTCTCTGTTACTTTCTCCTGGACTTCTCAGCTTGCTTATCCCCTGTTTGGCCCCAAATAGTGGTCTCAGCACATGAGTCTAAATGACCTTTCAACTCAGCTCCCCATAGCTAATTTTCTCTGTCTGTGTTCCAACTGCATATTTCTAGGAGAAGACTCTGACTCAGTTCATCTTTTTTAACCAGGTCACAAACTTTACAGGGGCTGAGTTGGCTAGTTCTTTGGTTCATTTGGGGCGTTAGAAATTGGAGCATTAACTCATCTAGGCAGGAACTGGAATACCTCTGGATGTCTTAGCTCCAGAACTGTTCAAGTTCCATAGTGAATTCTCCATCACCACATGGGTGATGGATCTCTATGATGAGCTCAGATACTCACAGGTTGGACTTTGAAGTGCCAGACTACTGGACACAGGGAGAAGATTTCCAAAGTAGAGCCCAGTGAAAGCCAGCCTGGGTGGAGTTGGGGTATAGTTCTGTAAAGCCAACCTTAAGAAGAGGGAGGAAGAAGTTGGAGGATGAGGTTTAAGGAGAGAACGCTCAGGCTTTAAGGTCTTATCTGTTGATACTGTCACTCCTGGGGAGGCGTGAGGCAGGGATGTCCCAGAAAGTTCTGATAATTACAAAGAGAACTGCTGGCAAACTTTAAACTGGTAGGTGGTATAGATAGCACCTCTTCCTTTCCACTAATTTCCACTGCTTCTATCAACAAAAGTCTGACTGAATGTGATCTCAGCTCTTTCTCCTAACTCACTCCACATCAAAAAAAGGAACTATTGACAGCATTCTGTGTCATGCCTTTCTTTCCTCCAGAGGAGTTGAGCCATAGACCTGGAAATCCTAGTTTTGTCCTCCAACTCAAGCCAAGTAGGGTAGGCCTCTGCAACTTCTGATCCCTGAGGTCCTGCTTTCTCCCTCTGACCCAGAATCTTCAGCCAGCCCACTCTAGGGGCTGTCTATACATCTTCCTCCATGAAGTAGAGCGAGGTCCAGAAAAGATAATTCATTTATTCCTTCATGCAGGAAAAATGCACTTGTTATGTGTCAAGTATGCTGTTAGGTAGTGAGGATACAACAGTGATCAAGACAGACTGGAACACCATTTTCAAGGAGCTTAAAATCTAATGGGGAAGGGACTTCCCTGGTAGTCCAGTGGTAAAGAATCCACCTTCCAATGCAGGGAATGCGGGTTCGATCCCTGGTTGGGGAACTAAGATCCCACATGCTGCGGGGCAACTAAGCCTGTGCACCACAATTACTGAGCTCTCATGCCTCAATGAGAGAGCCCATGTGCCACAAACTACAGAGCCCATACGCCCTGGAGCCCGTACGCCACAACTAGAGAGAAGCCTGCACACCGCAACTAGAGAGAAACCCAAGCAGACAGTGGGCTGTACTGAAAAGATCCCACATGCCTCAACAAAGATCCTGTGTGCTGCAACTAAGACCCGATGCAGCCAAAAAAAAAATATAAGGAAAATAAATAGATAAAATAAATAAATATTAAAAAACAGAAAGTCATCACACTTGCCTGCTACATGTATTTAAAAAAAGTCAAATGGGGGAGGCAGTCATTAAATAATTATAAGAGGGACAAATACATCTATTCTAGATCCAGCATTCAGTGGTACATGTAACAAAGTGGTCCAAAAGAGGTGGGCAGGGAAGAGGGAGGAGATGGGGGCTATGGTAGCTCTGCCACCCAATCCCCCAAAAGTTCTAGCTTAATACCAGGTGGATGCTTCACTGCATCCATCTTCTCAGCAGTTACAGCTCAAGGCACAGCTTTCAAATATGTCTTGTAGATCCCTTTTCAATGCCCATATCACGTAAATTCTCCTGTTACCCATTTGAGTTTGCCATCTGTTTCCTGCCATGATTGATATAGGCCATTGTGAAAATACTGTTAACGGAAGTCAGCAGGGTTAAGGAAACAAAAAAATAAAGTTGGGGCATCCAGATTTAGCAACTGCAAGAAATCATCATCATTCCTAGGCCTGAGGGAGCAGGGGAAGGAAAACATGTAACCATAGCCTGGTGGAGAGCTGAAGCCATGGAAGAGAGGACACCCTTCAAAAACTGTCACATCAAGACCCAGCCAGTGTCAGAACTGTGGCAGGAAGGTAATAGGAGGAATAAATATTTCAATCTCAATCCATGTGTATGTGTGTATGTGTGTGTGTTCTCTTCTCCAATCTTCCATTGGCTAAACACAATCTAAAGCCATCCCCAACCAGCACTCAGGTGATCAACTCAAGAGAGATCATCCTTCTGGCGTCCAGGACCAAAAGGAAAAAAGGCTGATTTAGAGAGTCAAACAAAAAATAACCAGCTAATCACACCTCACTGTCAAGAACACTTTAAAAAGAGAGTAGATAGATTTTAAAATTTATTACATAGAGTATATGTTATTTTGGTAATATGAGTTTTTAAGGTAGGGCAGAGAGCCCCAATATACCATGGTGCCTGAGCCTTCACAGTACAACTTGCCATGGGTTGCCAGAGGTCCAACCTGCCTGATTGAGAACCTCAGAGCACAACCCATTGTGATGAATCATGGATTGTTTCTGAGGTTCTAGAATTCCAGACTCTGTGGCTCAGCACTGGGAGCTTCTGCTCACAGTTTTTTTCACAGCTCTTGGGTGCCCCACACCAGGGTGCCCTCTCTCCCAAAATCCAGATGAAGAAGTGTTTTCTACTAGTGAGTCTGTATCTGCTTGGATCTGCCAGAGGTAAGTCCTCTTTGTCTTGGCTCTGGGTGGACATGTAAGAGGCACCTTTAAGGCATTTCAGCCCTTGAAGAAGGAAGGCCAGTATCTTAGTTACCCAAACCAATCTAACTCAGAATTAGGAGTAGCTGAACAAGTTCAACTCTGAGAACTACTGAACCGGTGGTGAGTTCCTCCTAGTTATGGCTTCACCATCAGAGACTGGCTTAGCACAGTCTCGTTCCTAATACTTTCAGCCACTTGACCTTGTATCTGATGCTCTGTGAAATGAGATTGGTCTAGGGGTTCTGCGGAGGTCCAGTGAAGGTTTGCCCCCGTGAACTGAGTGTAGGGGATCCTTGTGTAGTTAATGTAGAAGGAGAGACATGAGGAGATAGGAGTGTGGTATGCCTGGAGTCATCTGAGAACACAGCATGGCTCTGGGCCAGAGACCTTACAAGCCCCTCTTTCATTGGTCTATCCATCCAGTGGCCTGTATTTCCTCTTTCAAGACCCCCATTCAGGGTGGGCTCTGTTCCCTCCTTCCTCCTACAGGAGAAGTGAGAGGTCATGAGCTCTGAGCTGTCTGTTAAATGACAAAGTGTTTCTGTAAAGTCAGTTCTCAGAGATTTTGTCTTTTGTTTTCTTAGACTTTCAAATTTGACTCAGAAACGTAGCTACATAGCTACCAGATGGTAGTATGTGCTAGCCACTTGGTGAGGCAGTGAGTCATAAACTATAAGGATGACAAAGAAATTAGTGTGCTTTTTCAAGCCTCCCTTCCATATCAGAAATTTCTTTATTAAAACTTCTGTTAACTTTTGAAGGATCAGTCAAGCAGATGATATTTCTGTAACAACTTTTTAAAATTAAAAATTCCTTAAAGCCTTAGTAAATCTTACCTTTCCTTTATCAACATATTCTAACGCTAGCCTTTTGAAAGTTATTGATTGTAAGGTCTTCAAATCACTCAGAATACATACATACACACACACACACACACACACACTATATATATATATATATATATATATATATATATATATATATATATATACATATATATATATATACATATATATATATATATATATATACATATATATATTTGCAGGATTCTTACAGAGCTAGAGTATTTTGGGGACTTAGGCCTCAAAGATCCTGTAATTCAGCTTTTGGCTAGTATTAATAACTTAGTCATTATAGTCTGCTCACCACCCTTCTCTAGGTTACTCAGTCTAAATCAGTTACTTAGTCAAAGAGTAATACTTTTTTTAAAAAGTAATAATCAAATTGTCTGCTTGGTGCTACACTTAATAAAATGAAAGTTGTACTTAAGGATATTTGTCTGACAGCCACTAATAAGCTGGATTAAATGTAGAAGACAGTGGTCAGTACAGAATGACCTGCTAAGAGTTTTGTAATTCCAAATGCAAGGTCAGGAGGAGGGAATACTAAAATTAGCTGAGCACTTGAGCAACGGACTAGGCACTTCACAGTTTATCTTACTGAATACTCATGACAACTCCGTAAAGTAGGTGTGAATGATATGTCCCAAGGAATCTCAATTCAGGGATATAGAAGCAAAGATTGTTTTTATCTTAATAATTAACAGCAACTTGGCTTTGTGTCCCCAACTCACATGGATTGGGGTTGAGTGGGTGAAAGAACATGAACTTGCCAAGTAAAAGTGTCTTAATCCCTTCTGGTAATTTTTGTAGGTTCATTAGATATTTGTCATCTCTAGTTTAAAATTTGTCTTGTCCAAAGTTTAAAATCTTCCACCCTCAGTTTCAGCTAGAATTACTCAGCTACTGACACAATTTGCTTTCTCTCCCTCTTGTATCTCCATTCTTACCTTTCACCCACAGGGGAACTGGAGGGAGGCTAGGGGTGGACTTCTGATTACATGAATGATGGGACATTGATTTCCTGATGTTGGCTCTATCAGGGAGGCACAGGTGCTTTTGGTGCTGGGTGAGGAGGCCCCCATGTGCCCACTCAGGGTACACAGATCCACACAAATATTGTGGATCTTAAAATTCTTCCCTTCAATCACAGAGGTGGTCTCTGTGTTTCCTTAACACCCCTGTCCTTCATGGTCTCCCAGGTAATTGGTTGACTGCATCCAACATCTGCAGTATCTTCAGGTGCTTGACCTAGGCCCCCAGAAACCTAGGAACCCCACAACATTAGCCTTGCTCCATAGGAAAGAACTCTTTATCCAGACGTCCTCTCTTACCCTTTGGTTTCCATATGTTTGTTCTCTACAACTGTGTCTCAATTTCTGCCCTGCAAACCAGTTCATCTGTACCATTTTTCTACATACCACATATATGCGTTAATACACGATATTTGTTCTTCTCTTTCTGACTTACTCACTCTGTATGACAGTCTCTAGATCCAGCCACATCTCAACAAATGACCCAATTTCGTTCCTTTTTATGGCTGAGTAATATTGCATTGTATATATGTACCACATCTTCTTTATCCATTCGTCTGTCAATGGGTATTTAGGTTGCTTCCATGAACTGGCTATTGCAAACAGTGTTGCAATGAACATTGGGGTGCATGTGTCTTTTTGAATTGTGGTTTTCTCTGGGTATATGCCCAGTAGTGGGATTGCTGGATCATAAGGTAATTCTATTTTTAGTTTTTTAAGGAACCTCCATACTGTTCTCCCTAGTGGCTGTATCAATTTACATTCCCACCAACAGTGCAAGAGGGTCCCTTTTCTCCACACCCTCTCCAGCATTTGTTGTTTGTAGATTTTCTGATGATGCCCATTCTAACTGGTGTGGGTGATACCTCATTGAGGTTTTGATTTGCATTTCTCTAATAATTAGTGATGTTGAGCAGCTTTTCATGTGCTTCTTGGCCATCTGTATTTCTTCTTCGGAGAAATGTGTATTTAAGTCTTCTGCCCATTTTTTGATTGGGTTGTTTGTTTCTTTAATATTGAGCTGCATGAGCCATTTATATATTTTGGAGGTTAACCCTTTGTTGACTCGTTTGCAAATATCTTCTCCCATTCTGAGGGTTGTCTTTTCGTCTTGTTTATGGTTTCCTTTGCTGTGCAAAAGCTGTTAAGTTTCATTAGGTCCCATTTGTTTATTTTTGTTTTTATTTCCATTATTCAAGGAGGTGGGTCAAAAAAGATCTTGCTGTGATTTATGTCAAAGAGTGTTCTTCCTATGTTTTCTTCTAAGAGTTTTATAGTGTCCAGTCTTACATTTAGGTCTCAAATCCATTTTGAGTTTATTTTTGTGTATGGTGTTATGGAGAGTTCTAATTTCATTCTTTTACATTTAGCTGTCCACTTTTCCCAACACAACTTACTGAACAGACTGTCTTTTCTGCATTGTATAGCCTTGCCTCCTTTGTCATAGGTTAGTTGACTACAGGTGCGTGGGTTTATCTCTGGGCTTTCTAACTTCTTCCATTGATCTATTTTTCTGTTTTTGTGCCAATACAATATTGTCTTGATTACTGTAACTTTGTAGTATAGTCTGAAGTCAGGGAGTCTGATTCCTCCAGCTCCGTTTTTTTCCCTCAAGACTGCATTGGCTATTTGGGTTGTTTTGTGTCTCCATACAAATTTTAAGACTTTTGTTCTAGTTCCATAAAAAATGCCATTGGTAATTTGATAGGGATTGCATTGAATCTGTAGATTGCTTTGTGTAGTATAATCATTTTCACAATATTGATTCTTCCAATCCAAGAACATGGTATATCTCTCCATCTGTTGGTATCATCTTTAATTTCTTTCATCAGTGTCTTATAGTTTTCTGCATACCGGTCTTTTTTCTCATTAGGTAGGTTTATTCCTAGGTACTTTATTCTTTTTGTTGCAGTGGTAAATGGGAGTGTTTCCTTAATTTCTCTTTCAGAATTTTCAGCATTAGTGTATAGGAATGCAAGAGATTTCTGTGCATTAATTTTGTATCCTGCAACTTTACCAAATTCATTCATTAGCTCTAGTAGGTTTCTGGTGACATCTTTAGGATTCTCTATGTATAGTATCATGTCATCTGCAAACACTAACAGTTTCACTTCTTCTTTTCCAATTTGTATTCCTTTCATTACTTTTTCTTCTCTGATTGCCATGGCTAGGACTTCCAAAACTATGTTGAATAATAGTGGCGAGAGTGGACATCCTTGTCTTGTTCCTGATCTTAGAGGAAATGCTTTCAGTTTTTCACCATTGAGAATGATGTTTGCTGTGGGACTGTCATATATGGCCTTTACTATGTTGAGGTAGGTTCCCTCTATGCCCACTTTCTGGAGAGTTTTTATCATAAATGGGTGTTGAATTTTGTCAAAAGCTTTTTTCTGCATCTATTGAGATGATCATATGGTTTTTAATCTTCAATTTGTTAATATGGTGTATCACATTGATTGATTTGTGTATATTGAAGAATTCTTGCATCCCTGGGATAAATCCCACTTCATCATGGTGTATGATCCTTTTAATGTGTTGTTGGATTCTGTTTGTTAGTATTTTGTTGAGGATTTTTGCATCTATATTCATCAGTGATATTGGTTTGTAATTTTCTTTTTTTGTGATATCTTTGTCTGGTTTTGGTATCAGGGTGATGGTGGCCCCATAGAATGAGTTTGGGAGTGTTGCTTCCTCCACAATTTTTTTGAGGAGTTTGAGAAGGTTGGGTGTTAGCACTTCTCTAAATATTTGATAGAATTCACCTGTGAAGCCATCTGGACCAGGACTTTTTTTTGTTGGAAGATTTTTAATCACAGTTTCAATTTCATTACTTTAGATTTGTCTGTTCATATTTTCTATTTCTTCCTGGTTCAGTCTTTGAAACTTATACCTTTCTAAGAATTTGTCCATTTCTTCCAGGTTGTCCATTTTATTGGCATAGAGTTGCTTATAGTAATCTCTGAGGATGCTTTGTATTTCTGTGGTCTGTTGTAACTTCTTTTTCATTTTTAGTTTTACTGATTTGAGTCCTCTCCCTCTTTTTCTTGATGAGTCTGGCTAATGGTTTATCAATTTTGTTTATCTTCTCAAAGAACCAGCTTTTAGTTTTATTGATCTTTGCCATTGTTTTCTTTGTTTCTATTTCATTTATTTCTGCTCTGATCTTTATGATTTCTTTCCTTCCACTAACTTTAGGTTTTGTTTGTTCTTCTTTCTCTAGTTCCTTTAGGTGGAACGTTAGATTGTTTGTATGAGATTTTTCTTGTTTCTTGAAGTAGGCTTGTATAGCTATAAACTTCCCTCTTAGAACTGCTTTTGCTGCATCCCATACGTTTTGAATCATCGTGTTTTCATTGTCATTTGTCTCTAGGTATTTTTTTATTTCCTCTTTGATTTCTTCAATGATCTCTTGGAAATTTAGTAACATATTGTTTAGCCTCCATGAGTTTGTGTTTTTTAAGTTTTTTTCCCTGTAATTGATTTCTAATCTCATAGCGTTGTGGTCAGAAAAGATGCTTGATATGATTTCAATCTTCTTAAATTTACTGAGGCTTGATTTGTGACCCAAGATGTGATCTATCCTGGAGAATGCTCCATGTGCACTTGAGAAGAAAGTGTAATCTGCTGTTTTCAGATGGAATGTCCTATAAATATCAATTAACACTATCTGGTCTATTGTGTCATTTAAAGCTTGTATTTCCTTATTTATATTCATTTTGGATAATCTGTTCATTGGTGTAAGTGATGCGTTAAAGTCCCCCACTATTACTGTGTTACTGTCAATTTCCTCTTTTACAGCTGTTAGCAGTTGCCTTATGTATGGAGGTGCCCCTATGTTGCGTGCATATATATTTATAATTGTTATATCTTCTTCCTGGATTGATCCCTTGATCATTATGTATTGTCCTTCCTTGTCTCTTGTAACATTCTTTATTTTAAAGTCTAGTTTATCTGATATGGGTGTTGCTACTCCAGCTTTCTTTTGATTTCCATTTGCATGGAATATCTTTTTCCACCTCCTCACTATCAGTCTGTTTCTGTCCTTAGGTCTGAAGTAGGTCTCTTTTATTTTTTTTATTTTTATTTTTTGTTGTTGTTGTTGTTGTTTTTGCGGTATGCGGGCCTCTCACTGTTGTGGCCTCTCCCGTTGCGGAGCACAGGCTCCGGACGCGCAGGCTCAACAGCCATGGCTCACGGGCCCAGCCGCTCCGTGGCATGTGGGATCCTCCCAGACCGGGGCACGAACCCGTGTCCCCTGCATCGGCAGGCAGACTCTCAACCACTGCGCCACCAGGGAAGCCCTGAAGTAGGTCTCTTTTAGATGGCATATATATGGGTCTTGTTTTTGTATCCATTCAGCGAGCCTGTGTCTTTTGGTTGGAGCAATTAGTTCTTTCACGTTACGGTAATTATTGATGTGTATGTTCCTATTACAATTTTCTTAATAGTTTTGGGTTTGTTTTTGTAGGTCCCTTTCTTCTCTTGTGTTTCCCACTTAGAGAAATTCCATTAGCATTTGTTGTAGAGCTGGTTTGGTGGTGCTGAATTCTCTTAGCTTTTGCTTGTCTGCAAAACTTTTGATTTCTCCATCGAATCTGAATGAGATCCTTGCTGGGTAGAGTAATCTTGGTTGTAGGTACTTCCCTTTCATCACTTTAAGTATATCATGCCACTCCCATGTGGCTTGTAGAGATTCTACTGTGAAATCAGCTGTTAACCTTATGGGAGTTCCCTTGTATGTTTTTTTGTCATTTTTCCCTTGCTGCTTTCAATAATTTTTCTTTGTCTTTAATTTTTGCAGATTTGATTACTATGTGTCTCGGTGTGTTTCTTCTTGGTTTTATCCTGTATGGGATTCTCTGTGCTTCCTGGAGTTGGGTGGCTATTTCCTTTCCCATGTTAGAGAAGTTTTCGACTATAATCTCTTCAAATATTTTCTCGTCTTCTTTCTCTCTTTCTTCTCCTTCTGAGACCCCTATAATGCGAATGTTGTTGCGTTTCATGTTGTCCCAGAGGTCTCTTAGGCTGTCTCCCTTTCTTTTCATTGTTTTTTCTTTATTCTGTTCTGCAGCCGTGAATTCCACTATTCTGTGTTCCAGGTTACTTATCCGTTCTTCTGCCTCCGTTATTCTGCTATTGGTTCCTTCTAGTGTAGTTTTTATATCAGTTATAGTATTGTTCATCTCTGTTTGTTTGTTCTTTAATTCTTCTAAGTCTTTGTTAAACATTTCTTGCATCTTCTTGATCTTTGCCTCCATTCTTTTTCGGAGATCCTGGATCATCTTCACTATCATTATTCTGAATTTTTTTTCTGGTAGGTTGTCTATCTCCATTTCATTTAGTTGTTTTTCTGGGGTTTTAACGTGTTCCTTCATCTGGTACATAGCGCTCTGCCTTTTCAACTTGTCTATCTTTCTGTGAATGTGGTTTTTGTTCCACAGGCTACAGGATTGTAACTCTTCTTGCTTCTGCTTCTGCCCTCTGGTGGTTGAGGCTATCAAGTGGATGTATTTTTAAACAATTCCATATTCCTCAAAGTGAAGGGTTTCCCCAGGGCAGGGACCATGAAGAGGAATGCAAAGTAGGTGTTAACCTTTTAGGAGCTTAAAACGATATTGCAGATCCTTCTCTCTGACCTCAACCTTTCCATTCCTGTAGATACCATACCCACTTCTACTTATCACGGTGTTCAGAACTCACCCCTTCTTTGGCTCTTGAGAGTTTTCAGTGAAGCATCTACTCTTAACATAATTATAACAATAAAATGACTTCTTTTAATTTATTTGCTACATAAACAGAGCAGATCATAATTATCTTAATTAAGTCTTTTTCTCAAACACAGTGTTATTGGTTCATCTCAGCATAGAGGGGCAGGTGGAAATAGTATAATAGTCCCTCTCATTTTGTATTAAAGCTATGTTCTTCAAAGTGTTTTCAGATCTCATCCTCAGAAAAGAGCCCAGAAAGGTAGTCAGGAAAGATAATATCACCCTTAATTTATAAGTAAGAAAGTCTGGCATAGAAATGTATTGATAGAAATGTTTTGTTTATTCATACTCCATGTTGTTCCAAACTTGCCATGTTTACAGAACAACAGTGAGCAAGGGCCAGATTTCAAAACCAAATCCGGGGGCTTCCCTGGTGGCACAGTGGTTAAGAGTCTGCCTGCCAATGCAGGGGACATGGGTTTAAGCCCTGGTCCGGGAAGATCCCACATGCTGCGGAGCAACTAAGCCGGTGCACCACAACTACTGAGGCTGTGGTCAAGAGCCTGTGAGCCACAACTACTGAGCCTGTGTGGCACAACTACTGAAGCCCACATGCCAATACCATGTACTTCACCAAGAGAAGTCACTGCAATGAGAAGACTGCACAGAGCAACAAAGAGTAGTCCCCACTCACTGCAACCAGAGGAAAGCCTGTGAGCAGCAATGAAGACCCAACGCAGCCCAAAATAAGATAAATAAAATAAAATAAAGTTATTTAAAAAAATCTGTTAAGTCTTTTAGAAACAGAAAATTATTTCTGGTAATAGTTCTCTTCCTGATACATACCCCCTTGCTAAATTCTTTTAGGCAGTTAAGGAGGAGGTAGAAAGCTTTTCTTGAGTCTGCTTGGGTTTGAATGCCTTTAGCTCAAAATAATCCACAGGACAATGTGGCACATTTTGGCACATTTCTGCTCCCTTTTAACTTTTAAAAAGTAAAACATTTAAACTAGATTCCTTACTTCCCTAACATCTTTTATCTTTAAACAGTGCTAAAATTCTATCGTTAACATTCCTTCCCAATGTCACATATGAAGAATAAAATACCCATGAAAGACACAGTCCTTCTCTAGATGGTGTCCGAGATGTTAAGGGAGAGTGATGTTATTTATGGGGATAACTTTGACCAGTCTGTAATTCATAAAAAATGCATCATTCCCAAACTGTGGTATCTTAAATATTGTTTGTAACAAGTTACCTATAACACATCCCTATGACTGATTAAAACACAACCAATTTGTCACTGCTCTAGCTGAAAATCACTGGATTACACAAAGTTGACCTTTTCAATGGATTTTTCTAAAGGGTTTGTGCAAATCTTACATTTTAAAGGAAGATTCTTCTGTGTGTTATAAAATGTCATCATAATTTGTCTTCAAAAAAACAAAACAAAAATCTGCATGATCTCAATCTGAGCTGTTTCCACCACATGACGAATATTAGCCAAAATGGTTCTTTCAAGACCAAAATCAAACCTCTGTCCTACACAAGCCCATTTCCTATCAGCTGTTGCTCTTCACACCTCTGTTTAAAAGCCCCTGAAGAAAATAAATAGATAAAATCCCTTGAAATCAACTGGGTAGTTTTTTTTGTTTTTTGGGGTTTTTTTGGCGGTACACGGGCCTCTCACTGTTGTGGCCTCTCCCATTGTGGAGCGCAGGCTCCGGATGCGCAGGCTCAGCAGCCATGGCTCACAGGCCTAGCCGCTCCATGGCATGTGGGATCTTCCCAGACCGGGGCACGAACCCACGTCCCCTGCATCGGCAGGCGGACTCTCAACCACTGTGCCACCAGGGAAGCCAACTGGGTAGTCTTAATGGTGCCTTTTGCAGAGCAAAAGTCTTTAATTTTGATAAAATCCAATTTATCAATGTTTTTGCTCTGGTTTTTATCCAGGTATTTTTTATGATTTATAGGAGAGATTTATTTGAAGAAATATTATGACATATAAAAACTACAACAAGTCTTAATTTCCACTCATACAGCAGTAACTTTGATATAATGCATAACTAAAAGATTTTTAAATCCAGAAGAGACAAAGAACTGAACAGTTTGATCGCAAAGTCAAATTAGTTGATAAGCAAACCTCCCAGAAAAGCTTCATGTCAGCCGAGGCCTCAAACATCATGTACCACACACCTGAATTGACAGATTGTATGTTAAAAAGGTAGCAACATCAGTGCATGCTGGGGATCCCTGGTGCCAGAAACAAAAGAAGAAAAACAAAATCCTACTAACATTGTAGATACTTCTTTTGAGGGAGGGGGATAAATATTAACTAAATATATTAAATACAGCTAAATCTATTAGCTATATATGTTGAGGAAATAAATTCAAGTATGTTGTTACAATTTAAGTGTAGGGAAGTTCTGGCTTCCAATAATGGTGGATTTGTTTGGTTGAACTAACTTTCCTTCAGATAACAATGATAAACTCTGGATAAAAAATGTAAAAACTATTGGAAAGTTCCTCGAAAGGAACTGGAGAGAAGTCACCCCTAAAAAGACCAGGACAGCACTGGGTGAGAGTGACGGTTCTGTGGCTTTATGCCTCAGGGGACTTCTCAATTCACATATCATAGGGTGGCAAAAATCCACAGTTTACTGGTTTGAGGGTTCAAAGAACATAGGCTGGGGCTGGCAGAGCAGCTTTAATATTAGGGGGAAATCCTGGAAAGAAGGGAACCACAAAGGGGATAAACTCCAAACCTTGAGCATAAACTGTGACCAGGTTCTTGGCTGACACTGACTCCAGAAGCTCAACAGCAATAGCACACGGAAGCAGAAAGAACTGAGCAGAGATTTTAGCTGTTGTCTACCTCAAAGAAGACCGAGTTTGAAGTTCGAGTCAACCCAAGTTAACTACCTACTAGAACAAAAGTCAATATTCTTCAGAGGAACATACAGAGTCCAGAATCTCTGAAATGCATCATTCACTATATCTACTATATAATGAAAATTATTAGACATAGAAAAAACCAGGAAAATGTAACCCACAGCCAAGAAAATTTAAAAAAAAAAAAAGAGGGCTTCCCTGGTGGCACAGTGGTTGAGTGTCCGCCTGCCGATGGAGGGGACAGGGGTTCATGCCCCGGTCCGGGAGGATCCCACATGCTGCGGAGCAGCTGGGCCCGTGAGCCATGGCTGCTGAGCCTGCGCGTCCAGAGCCTGTGCTCCGCAACGGGAGAGGCCACAGCAGTGAGAGGCCCACGTACCACAAAAAATAAAAAAATTTTAAAAAATTAAAAAAAAAAAAAAGATATTGGTCCCAAGATGAACCAGACATTGAAATTAGTGAACAAAAGCAATAAACAACTATTTGAGATATGTTCAAAAACCTAAAGGAGAGAATTAAGAGGTACAAACTTCCAGTGACAAAGAAGTCATGGGGATGTAATGTACAGCATAGGAAATATAGTAAACAATACTGTAATAACTTTGTATGGTGATAGATGTTAACTAGACTTATTGTGGTGATCATTCTGTAATGTATAAATATATCAAATCACTATGTTGTACACCTGAAACTAATAGAATACAGCAAGTCAATTATACTTAAAGATAAATTAATTAAAATTTTTAAATAAATAAATTAATTAATTAAAGGGAGGGAAAGAACCTAAAGGAAAGTAGAGTCATACAAATAAACAGATAGGGAATCTCAACATAGAAACTGAAACTATTCTAAAGAACCAAATGGAAATTTTAGAACTGAAAAGTTCAATAACTGAAAAAAAAAATCACCACATGTCTTTAACAGCATATTGGAGACCACATGAAGCCAGCAAATTTGAAGAGAGATCAACAGAAATTATCCAATCCCAAACAGAGAAAAAAATACTAAGAAAATTAACAAAACCTCAATGACATATGAGACAATATCAATCAATATAAGACATAAGTAACTGAAGTCCCAGAACGGGAGACAAATAATGAGACAGAAAAAGCATTTAAAGAAATAATGGCCAAAATTTTCCCAAACTGGGTGAAAAACATAAACTTACATCTAAAAAGCTCAGTGAACTGAAGGTAGAATAAATATAAAGAAGAACAGGCATAAAATAGTCAAATTACTAAAATTCAAAGATAAATAAGAAAAACTCAAAATTGGTCCAAACAAAAGAAACATTGTAATAGGTAAATAGGAGAACACTGATACAGATGTTGGCTGACTTCTCCTCAGAAATAATGGAGAGCAGAAAACAAGAGAATTACATGTTCAAAGCAATTTTTAAATTTTTTAATTAAAAAATACCTGTCATGGGACTTCCCTGGTGGTGCAGTGGTTAAGAATCCACCTGCTAATGCAGGGGACACTGGTTCAAGCACTGGTCCAGGAAGATCTCACAGGCCGCAGAGCACCTAAGCCCATGCACCACAACTACTGAGCCTGCACTCTAGAGCCCGCGAGCCACAACTGCTGAAGCCTGCACACCTAGAGCCCATGCTCCGCAACAAGAGAAGCCACCTCAATGAGAAGGCCGTGTACTGCAATGAAGAGTAGCCCCTGCTCACCAGGGGCTACTGGAGAAAGCCCATGCACAGCAACGAAGAATAAACACAGCCAAAAATAAATGATATATTAAAAAACAAAACTTCCGGGCTTCCCTGGTGGCACAGTGGTTGGGGGTCCGCCTGCCGATGCAGGGGACACGGGTTCGTGCCCCGGTCTGGGAGGATCCCACATGCCACGGAGCGGCTGGGCCCGTGAGCCGTGGCTGCTGGGCCTGCACGTCCGGAGCCTGTGCTCCGCAACAGGAGAGGCCACAACAGTGAAAGTCCCGCATACCGCAAAAAAAAAAACTTCCAGGCAGAATATAATAAATAAGACAATTTTCCTTCAAAAATGAAGGTAACAAAGACACTTTCATATAACCAAAAACTAAGAGAATTTACAACCAACAGACCTGCACAAGAAAAGTTAAAGGAATTTCCTCAGTCTAAAGGATAATGATACCAGATGAAATTCTGATCTACAAGAAGAAATGTAGAGAACAAGACATAGTAAATATATAGGAAAATTTAAGACATACATACTATTTCTTTTCCCAATTTTAAAAGCCATGCCTGAGGAAAGCTAAAATTATTTTTAATGTAAATAGATCTAATATATTTGACAATAGCAGCACAAAGAACAGAGGAAGTAACTGGAACAATGCTTTTCAAACGTTCTTACTTTTAAGTGAAGTAGTGAATATTAATGTTAATTCAACTGTGATAAAATATAGTAATCCTTAGAGAAAAATCATTTTTAAAATATAGAAAGGTACATCTAAAAAGCCAATAGAAAATTAAAATGGAATATTTAAGATATTTGATTAACTCAGATAAAGGCAAAAAAGGAAGAACAAAAGAACAAAAATTGGTTGGGCCAAATTGAAAAATGGTAGACAAACAAAGAAGTATCGAATTGTAAATAAAAATCCAAACATCAATAATCGAGAAGGACACACCATCACTACAGTGGTCTTCCTATCAAAAAGAAATTAGGTATGTATAACTGGATTACTGTGCTGTACACCTAAAACTTACACAATATTATAAAGCAACTATATTTCAATAAAAAATTTTAGACTCCGTCTTTTGAGAACACCAGAATCACAACTAACTGCTGAACAATCATCGACAGAAAGGCACTGGAACTCACCAAAAAAGAGACCCCACATGCAAAGACAAAGGAGAAGCCACAGTGAGATGGTAGGAGGGGCGCTATCACAATAAAACCAAATCCCATAACTGCTGGGTTCGTGACTCACACACTGGAGAACACTTATACCACAGAAGTCCACCCACTGGAGTGAAGGTTCTGAGCCACACACCAGGCTTCCCAACCTGGGGGTCTAACAATGGGAGGAGGAATTCATAGAGAATCAGACTTTGAAGGCTAGAGGGATTTGATTGCAGGACTTCAGCAGGACTAGGGGAAACAGAGACTCCACTCTTGGAGGGCACACACAAAGTAGTGTGTGCATCGGGACCCAGGGGAAGGAGCAGTGACCGCATAGGAGACTGAACCAGACTTACCTGCTAGTGTTGGAGGGTCTCCTGCAGGGGTGGGGGGACAGCTGTGGCTCACCAAGGGACAAGGACACTGGCAGCAGGAGTTCTGGGAAGTACTCCTTGATGTGAGTCCTCCCAGAGTCTGTCATTAGCCCCACCAAAGAGCCCAGGTAGGCTCCAGTGTTGGGTCGCCTCAGGCCAAACAACCAACAAGGAGGGAACCGAGTCACACCCATCAACAGACAAGGGGATTAAAGTTTCACTGAGCTCTGCCCACCAGAGAAACAGTCAGCTCTATCCACCACCAGTACCTCCCATCAGGAAACTCACACAAGCCTCTTGGATAGCCTCATCCACCGGAGGGCAGACAGCAGAAGCAAGAAGAACTACAATCCTGCAGCCTGTGGTACCAGAACCACATTCACAGAAAAATAGACAAGATGAAAAGGCAGAGAGCTATGTACCAGATGAAGGAACACGTTAAAACCCCAGAAAAACAACTAAATGAAATGGAGATAGGCAACCTACCAGAAAAATAATTCAGAATAATGATAGTGAAGATGAACCAGGACCTCGAAAAAAGAATGGAGGCAAAGACTGAGAAGATGTAAGAAATGTTTAACAAAGATCTAGAAGAATTACAGAACAAACAAACACAGGTGAACAATACAATAACTGAAAAGAAAACTACACTAGAAGGAATCAATAGCAGAATAATGGAGGCAGAAGAATGGATAAGTGATCTGGAAGACGGAATAGTGGAATTCACTACTGCAGAACAGAATAAAGAAAAAAGAATGAAAAGAAATGAAGACAGCCTAAGAGACTGCTGGGACAACATGAAACACAACAACATTCGCATTATAGGGGTCCCAGAAGGAGAAGAAAGAGAGAAAGGACACGAGAAAATATTTGAAGAGATTATAGTCGAAAACTTCCCTAACATGGGAAAGGAAATAGCCACCCAGCTCCAGGAAAGGCAAAGAGTCCCATACAGGATAAACCCAAGGAGAAACATGCCGAGACACACAGTAATCAAATTGGCAAAAGTTAATTAAAGACAAAGAAAAATTATTGAAAGCAGCAAGGGAAAAATGACAAATAACATACAAGGGAACTCCCATAAGGTTAACAGCTGATTTCACAGCAGAATCTCTACAAGCTACATGGGAGTGGCATGATACACTTGAAGTGATGAAAGGGAAGAACGTACAACCAAGATTACTCTACCCAGCAAGGATCTCATTCAGATTCGATGGAGAAATCAAAAGCTTTGCAGACAAGCAAAAGCTAAGAGAATTCAGCACCACGAAATCAGCTCTACAACAAATGCTAATGGAACTTCTCTAAGTGGGAAACTCAAGAGAAGAAAAGGACCTACAAAAACAAACCCAAAACTATTAAGAAAATGGTAACAGGAACATACGTATCAATAATTACCTTAAACGAGAAAGGACTAATTGCTCCAACCAAAAGACACAGGCTCGCTGAATGGATACAAAAACAAGACCCATATATATGCCATCTACAAGAGACCTACTTCAGACCTAAGGACAGAAACAGACTGCAAGTGAGGGGATGGAAAAAGATATTCCATGCAAATGGAAATCAAAAGAAAGCTGGAGTAGCAATACTCATAGCGATAAACTAGACTTTAAAATAAAGAATGTTACAAGAGACAAGGAAGGACAATACATAATGATCAAGGGATCAATCCAAGAAGAAGATATAACAATTATAAATATATATGCACCCAACATAGGAGCACCTCAATACATAAGGCATATGCTAACAGCAGTAAAAGAGGAAATCGATAGTAACACAATAATAGTGGGGGACTTTAACACCTCAATTACACCAATGGACAGATCATGCAAACAAAAAATTAATAAGGAAACACAAGTTTTAAATGATACAGTAGACCAGATAGATTTAATTGATATTTATAGGACATTCCATCCAAAAACAGCAGATTACACTCTCTTATCAAGTGCACATGGAACATTCTCCAGGATAGATCACATCTTGGGTCATAAATCAAGCCTCAGTAAATTTAAGATTGAAATCTTATCAAGCATCTTTTCTGACCACAATGCTATGAGATTAGAAATCAATTACAGGGAAAAAAATGTAAAAAGCACAAACACATGGAGGCTAAACAATATGTTACTAAATTACCAAGAGATCACTGAAGAAATCAAAGAGGAAATCAAAAAATACCTAGAGACAAATGACAATGAAAACACGATGATTCAAAACCGATGGGATGCAGCAAAAGCAGTTCTAAGAGGGAAGTTTATAGCTATACAAGCCCACATCAAGAAACAAGAAAAATCTCATACAAACAATCTAACGTTCCACCTAAAGGAACTAGAGAAAGAAGAACAAACAAAACCCAAAGTTAGCGGAAGGAAAGAAATCATAAAGATCAGAGCAGAAATAAATGAAATAGAAACAAAGAAAACAATGGCAAAGATCAATAAAACTAAAAGCTGGTTCTTTGAGAAGATAAACAAAATTGATAAACCATTAGCCAGACTCATCAAGAAAAAGAGGGAGAGGACTCAAATCAATAAAATTAGAAATGAAAAAGGAGAAGTTACAACAGACACTGCAGAAATACAAAGCATCCTAAGAGACTACTACAAGCAACTGTATGCCAAAAAAATGGACAACCTGGAAGAAATGGATAAATTCTTAGAGAGGTATAACCTTCCAAGACTGACTCAGGAAGAAACAGAAAATATGAACAGTCCAATCACAAGTAATGAAATTGAAACTGTGATTAAAAGTCTTCCAACAAACAAAAGTCCAGGAGCAGATGGCTTCACAGGTGAATTCTATCAAACACTTAGAGAAGAGCTAACACCTATCCTTCTCACTCTTCCAAACAACTGCAGAGGAAGGAACACTGCCACACTCATTCTATGAGGCCACCATCACCCTGACACCAAAACCAGACAAAGATACTAGAAAAAAAGAAAATTACAGACCAATATCACTGATGAATATAGATGCAAAAATCCTCAACAAAATACTAACAAACAGAATCCAACAACACATTAAGAGGCTCATACACCATGATCAAGTGGGATGTATCCCAGGGATGCAAGGATTCTTCAATATATGCAAATCAATCAATGTGATACACCATATTAACAAATTGAAGAATGAAAACCACATGATCGTCTCAGTAGATGCAGAAAAAGCTTTTGACAAAATTCAACACCCATTTATGATAGAAACTCTCCAGAAAGTGGGCACAGAGGGAACCTACCTCAACATAATAAAGGCCATATATGACAAACCCACAGCAAACATCATTCTCAATGGTGAAAAACTGAAAGCATGTCCTCTAAGATCAGGAACAAGACAAGGATGTCCACTTTCACCACTATTATTCAACATAGTTTTGGAACTCCCAACCATGGCAATCAGGGAAGAAAAAGAAATAAAAGGAATACAAATTGTAAAAGAAGAAGTAAAACTGTCACTGTTTGCAGATGACATGATGCTATACATAGAGAATCCTAAAGATGCCACCAGAAAACTACTAGAGCTAATGAATGAATTTGGTAAAGTTGCAGGATACAAAATTAATGCACAGAAATCTCTTGCATTCCCATACACTAATGATGAAAAATATGAAAGGGAAATTAAGGAATAATTTTTTTTAATAAAATAAGATGCCTAAAAAAGGAAATTAGGCAAATTATATGAGTTAACTGGCCTATAATCTTTTAAAATGTCACGGTTAAGAAACATAAAAACAGAGAATTGTTCCACATTAAAGGAGAATAAGGAGATATAAAAACCACAGATGATCCTGACTTAAACATAACTCAAGGGGAAAAATTTTTATAAAGAATATTATTGAGACAATTGACAAAATCTGAATATACTCCATAAACTGTATACTAGTATTAGAACAATGTTAAATTTCCTGCTATCTGTAAACTAAACTAGGTTTTCTATGAGAAAATCCTTATCTTTAGGAAATACATATTAAATTATTCAAAGGAAAAAATAACACTAACTGAGACTTAATGGTGGAAAAGGTTATTTGGACAAATACTCACATTGAAAAAAATAACTAAAAAACTGGAAAATATTCTAAATATCCTAAAAGACCCAAAAGGCTAACAAGATAGTATGGAATTGACACACCAGAGTTTGTCTTGGTTTGGTTTGTTTTGAGGTTTTTTTGGGTGGCGGGCATGGGGGGCATGATGAATGGCCTGTAGGATCTTAGTTCCCTGAAGAGGGATTGAACCCAGGCCCTTGTGAGTGAGAGCACAGAGTCCTAACTACTGGACTTCCAGGGAATTCCCAGCACAGCAGAGTTAAACAGAAAACAGAATCCAGAGAGTAAGTGAACAACTGAAGCCACTTTTTTCCTGTGAGCATTTGACAATTTTAGTGAACTAGAACTTTTATTTTGGTGGTCAAAGGGAAGGAAATTTAAACCCACAGCACACATAGAAGGTAGAGACCCTCTACTGCCTATACCCCAGTGTGGAGGTGAACCAGAAGTAAACCAGCCCTCTCAGAACTGAAGCTCAAATTCCCATTTCCTGGAGAGTACAATAAACCTCAAGTATTGAACTTTATTTAAAGTGATTCCAAAGTGTTAGTGCCCAAAAGTGCCCAGTAGAAGCAAATGCACATCTTCTCTGGATGAAGTTTTCTTCATTTCATGTTCAATTTACTCCTAGGAATAATTATTTAAGGATAATGAGCAGCACATTGTAAAAGATAACCTAGCAGACAAAGAAATAATCACAAGTAACAGTAGAAACAACACACAGAAAGAGATCCACAAAGACTTCGATAGGAATTTCAAACACACAAAACTGTGTTGAAGAACCAGAAAAGAAGAAGAAATTAACTAGAATGTAGCACAGAAACAAAAATAATTGAGAGATCAAGAGACAGGAAAGGCAGAAGATCTAAACAAGTTTAACTGGATTTTAAGGAAAAGAAGAGACCAAAAAATGGGCCAAAGGCAATGTCTGATAAAATAATGACTGAGAGTTTTCCAGAATAAATTAAAGGCAAAAATTCACAGACTGAATATGTCCAATGAATCCAAGCAAGATAAATAAAAATAAATCTACATCTATATATAGCACAGTGAAATTGTAGTCACCTCAGACAAAAAGAAAATCTAACACATCAACCAGAGAGAAAATACAGAGTCCCTAGAAAGGAACAATGGTTAAAATTGCAGCTGACTTCTCAACAATGATGGAATGGTAGTATCACTGAAATAACTATCAGCACAGAACTCTCTATCAGACAAAGCATATTCTTTAAGAATTAAGGTCAGGACTTTCCTGGTGGTGCAGTGGTTAAGAATCCACCTGACAATGCAGGGGACACGGGTTCAATCCCTGGTCCAGGAAGATCCCACATGCCATGGAGCAACTAAGCCCATGTGCCACAACTACTGAGCCTGTGCTCTAGAGCCCATGAGCCACAACTACTGAGCCCACGTGCCACAGCTACTGAAGCCCCCGTGCCTAGAGCCTGTGCTCCACAACAAGAGAAGCCACTGCAATGAGAAGCCTGCCCACTGCAACAAAGAGTAGTCCCCACTCGCCACAACTAGAGAAAGCCGGCACACAGCAAGAAAGACCCAACACAGACAAAAATAAATAAATAAATAAACAAAACTAATTTAAAAAACAGAATTAATGTCAAATAGGGCATTTTCAGACAAGCGAAATCTAAGCACCTGCAGATCCTCAATAAAAGGAAATTTAAAAAGATAAAGGAAAGGAAAATGATCCCAGGTAGAAGACCCTAAGAAGGAATGAATAGGAAAAAATAATTAGAAGAAAAATATATGGCTGAATCTACACTATATGGATAAAATAACAATAATGACTTAAAGGATTAAAAAATTCACACATTTACATTTAAAACTTATTTACACCTAAGGGCTTCCCTGGTGGCGCAGTGGTTAAGAATCTGCCTGCCAATGCAGGGAACATGGGTTTGATCCCTGGTCCAGGAAAACCCCACATGCCACGGAGCAACTAAGCCCATGCAACACAACTACTGAGCCTGCGTTCTAGAGCCTGTGAGCCACAGCTACTGAGCCTGCGTGCCACAACTACTGAAGTCCGTGCACCTAGAGCCCGTGCTCCTCAACAAAAGAAGCCACCACAATGAGAAGCCCATGGACTGCAAGGAAGAGTAATCCCCGCTCACCACAACTAGAGAAAGCCCGTCTTCCGCAACGAAGACCCAACGCAGCCAAAAATAAATAAACAAAAAAAAAAATTTTAATGAATAAAATCTATCTTTCAAAAAACTTATGTACATCTAAACTGCTTCTGGGAGATGGAGTAAGCATACTTTTCCCTATTCCTCCCTCTGAGTACAACCCCTGGACATTATATATAAAACATAAGAAAAATCCTTTGAAAAGGAAACAAAAATGTAGAGACCTCAGGACCGAAGGAACAATGCAGGGTTGAGTTCTCTGGGATTTTTAAAATTTCTTATATACCAGATAGAGAGCTGAAGAATCCAGCAACCCAGAAATGCCAATGGGCAAAGACAAAAATGCCAAGGAAAGCCTATCTCTAAACAATGAGTCAATTAAGAGGCAATTTGTCAAAACAGAAAACTTTTAGATGATAACCACTCCATTAGAGCTAAACGCCATAGAAAAAACTATGGCCCCACCCCCACCTGTGCAAGCAAAGCCAAGTGAGGAGGCTGCACTTCCACCCTAATGAGGCTACATTTAGGTGCCCAGCACCCCTCCTGGGGTTGTGTCAGAGAAGGTCAAGTAGGGAGCCAGCAATTTCATCCCACAGGTCAGTAACAGGGCCCTTGCCAAAGAGTGTCAGTGGAGGCCACGGGGGAAGCCAGGACTTGTGCCTCCAGTCAGCAATAAAGGGTAGTAGCTTCCCACACTCACTGGAGCCAGATCAGAGGAAGTCTAGTGGGAGTCAGGACATTCAACACCACCCGACACTAACAAGGCAATCCTCATTGCAGTATCAGTAAAGACCACATGTGGAGCTGAAACTCACACCCCTGCACAGCAGTAATGAAGAGCTCCCTAACCTGGGTGTCAACAGAGGCCAAATGGTGAACCTGGACATCTACCTCTACCTGATAATAGCAAGTTAATATCCCTTCTCATTGCTGGAGCAGTATCACAAAAGGCCAACAAAAGCAAAAGTTCAAAGTAAGATTCAGAGTACAGAACATAATTTTTGAAAATCCAAATTTCATTTGAAAAATCATTCATCATATCAGGAACCAGGAAAATCCCAAACTAAATGAAAAAAGACAATCAATCAATGCCAAAGCTTAGCTGAAAAAGATTTTAGCAGCCATAAACATGCTGCCATGAGGAATTACGAACATCCTTAAAACAAATGAATAGAAAGCCTCAGTTGATGAAATGCCAAGTGGAAATTTTAGAACTGAAAAATATAATAACCATCATAAAAAGTTCAGTGGATTGGACTCACGAGCAGGATGGATGGGTGAGAGGAAAGAACAAGAGAACCAGAAGATAGAACAATAGAAATTACTGAATCAGAAAAAAATAATAGAGATAAACAAACAACAACAAAAAAAAGCAAACACAAAGAATAGAGACTGAGGTATCCATGAAATTTTAACAAAAGATCTAACATTCATTTCACTGGTGTCCCAAAAAAGAAAGAAAGCAGGACTGAAAAAGCATTCAAAGAAATCATGGCTGAAAACTACCCAAATTTGGGAAGAGACCTAAACTACATTCAAGAAGCTGAGAAAACACCAAACAGAAAAAATCTAAAGAAATCTACGTCAAGAACCATTATAATTAAACTTCTAAAAACTAAAGACAAAGAAAAAAAAATCTTTAAAACAGCCAGAAAAAAATGACACCTTATGTACAGGAAGAAAACAAGTAGAATTATAGTAGATTTCTCATCAGAAGCAAGTGGCACAACATTTTCCATGTGCTGGAAGAAAAGAAATGTCAAAAAAGAGACCTATACCCAGCAAAATATCCTTCAGGATAAGGAGAAATCAAGAGTCTCATACTAAGGAAAACTAACGGAATTTCTCACCAGTGGAATTACCCTAAAAGAATGCCTGAAGGAGGTATTCTAAACAGAAAGGAAATGATATGAATGAATCTTGGAACTTTACTGTGGTAAGCAGGAAAAAGGTGCATATCCTACCCTCAAAACAAGCAAATATGTCACCTTACATGGAATAGGAAAATTAAACTTGTGATGGAACTTAGGTTGCTAACTAGCTGGCTATAAATGGGGAGATTATTCTGGATTATTCTGTATGGGCCCAGGGTAAACACCAGGGTCTGTACAAGTGGAAGAGGGAGGCAGAAGAAAAGGTCAGAGCGATGCCATATAAGGACTAGATCCTCTGTTGCTGGCTTTTTTTTTTTTTAATTCATTTATTTATTTTTGGCTGTGTTGGGTCTTCAATGCTGTGTGCGGGCTTTCTCTAGTTGTGGCAAGCAGGGGCTACTCTTCATTGTGGTGCATGGGCTTCTCACTGTGGTGGCTTCTCTTGTTGTGAAGCATGGGCTCTAGGCGCTCAGGCTTCAGTAGTTGTGGCACGCAAGCTCAGTAGTTGTGGCTCACAGGCTCTAGAGTGCAGGCTCAGTAGTTGTGGTGCACTGGCTTAGTTGCTCTGCGGCATGTGGAATCTTCCAGAACCTGTGTCCCCTACATTGGCCGGCAGATTCGTAACCAATGCACCACCAGGGAAGCCCAGTGTTGCTGGCTTTGAAGTTAGAGAAAGGGGATAATGAGCCAAGGAATGTGGGTGATGCATAGAAGCTGGAAAAGGCAAGGAAATGTCTCCAGAAAGGACTACAGGCTGGCCAATACTTGGATCTCAACCCACTGAGACATGTCAGACTTCTGACTTATAGAAGTGTAACATAATAATTTTGTGTTGTTTTAAGCCATTTGGTTTGTGGTAATTTGTTACACCAGCAACAAACAGCAAATACAAATAGCCAGACAGAAAACCAGTGAAGATATAAAACTCAAAAGACTATAAAACCAAAGTGATCTAATCACATTTTTTTTTAACATTTTTTTTTCTTTTTTTTTCCTTTGCGGCACATGGGCCTCTCACTGCTGTGGCCTCCCCCGTTGCGAAGCACAGGCCCCGGATATGCAGGCTCAGCGGCCATGGCTCACGGGCGCAGCCGCTCCACGGCATGTGGGATCCTCCCGGACCGGGGCACGAACCCGCACGCCCTGCGTCAGCAGGCGGACTCCCAACCACTGAGCCACCAGAGAAGCCCTCTAATCACATTTATACACACCCACACAGCAACAACAGTTAACATACTTTGCAAGTTCCCATGAAAAACACAGAAAGATGGACCATATCATGGGCTACAAAACATACTTCAACTACAAAAGAATTGAAATCATGTAGACTGTGTTCACCAAACAAATGGAATCAAACTAGAAATCAGTAACAGAAAGATAAGAGCAGACAACTAGGGCTCCTACCAGGCACCAGTAGGGGACCACGGACACCTAAGGGCATGGGAGGAACCCCCAGCGACTGGCTTGCAGGATCTTGGTTCCCAGGCCGGAGGTTGGGCCTAAGCTCCTTTGGTGGGAACTCCAAGTCCAAACTGCTAGACTAACAGAGAACATCAGACCCCAGGGAATATCAATCGGAATGAGGCCTTCCAGAGGTCCTCATCTCAGTACCAAGACCCAGCTCTACCCAGCTGCCTGCAAACCCCAGTGCTGGACGCCTCAGACCAAACAACCAGTAAGACAGGAATACAGCCCCACCCATCAAAAAAAAAGAAAAAAGAAAAAAGAAACAACAAAAAAATATGTTACAGACGAAGGAGCAAGGTAAAAACCTACAAGATCAAATAAATGAAGACGAAATAGGCAACCTACCTGAAAAAGAATTCAGAGTAATGACAGTAAAGATGATCCAAAATCTGGGAAACAGAATGGAGAAAATACAAGAAACATTTAACAAGGATCCAGAAGAACTAAAGAGCAAACAAACAGTGATGAACAACACAATAACTGAAACTAAAAATACTCTAGAAGGTATCAATAGCACAATAACTGAGGCAGAAGAACGGATAAGTGAGCTGGAAGATAAAATGGTGGAAATAACTGCCAGGGAGAAGAATAAAGAAAAAAGAATGAAAAGAACTGAGGACAGTCTCAGAGACCTCTGGGAAAACATTAAATGCACTAACATTCGAATTATAGGGGTCCCAGAAGAAAAAGAGAAAAAGAAAAGGTCTGAGAAAATATTTGAAAAGATTATAGTTGAAAACATCCCTAACCTGGGAAAGGAAATATTCAATCAAGTCCAGGAAGCACAGAGTACCATACAGGATAAACCCAAAGAGAAACAGGCCAAGGCACATTAATCAAACTATCAAAAATTAAATACAAAGAAAAAATATTAAAAGCAGCAAGGGAAAAGCAACAAATAACATACAAGGGAATCCCCATAGGTTAACAGCGATCTTTCAGCAGAAACTCTGCAAGCCAGGAGTGGCAGGACATATTTAAAGTGATGAAAGGGAAAACCCAACAACCAAGATTACTCTACCCAGCAAGGATCTCATTCAGATTCAATGGAGAAATTAAGACCTTAACAGACAAGCAAAAGCTAAGAGAATTCAGCACCACCAAACCAGCTTTACAACAAATGCTAAGGAACTTCTCTAGGCAGGAAACACAAGAGAAGGAAAAGACCTACAAAACCAAACCAAAAACAATTAAGAAAATGGTAATAGGAACATACATATTGATAATTACCTTAAATGTAAATGGATTAAGTGCTCCAACCAAAAGACATAGACTGGCTGAATGGATACAAAACAAGACCCATATATAAGCTGTCTATAAAAGACCTACTTCAGGCCTAGGGACACATACAGACTGAAAGTGAGGGGATGGAAAAAGATATTCCATGCCAATGGAAATCAAAAGAAAGCTGAAGCAACAATTCTCATATCAGACAAAATAGACTTTAAAATAAAGACTATTACAAGAGACAAAGAGGGACACTACATAATGATCAAGGGATCAATCCAAGAAGAAGATATAACAATGGTAAATTGATACAAACAGATGGAGAGATATACCATGTTCTTGGATTGGAAGAATCAACATTGTGAAAATGACTATACTACACAAAGCAATCTATAGATTCAATGCAATCCCTGTCAAATTACCAATGGCATTTTTTATGGAACTAGAACAAAAAATCTTAAAATTTGTATGGAGACACAAAAGACTCCGAATAGCCAAAGTAATCTTGAGAGAAAAAAAAGGAGCTGGAGGAATCAGACTCCCTGACTTCAGACTATACTACAAAGCTACAGTAATCAAGACTATATGGTACTGGCACAAAAACAGAAATATAGATAAATGAAACAGGATAGAAAGCCCAGAGATAAACTCACACATCTATGGTAAACGAATCTATGACAAAGGAGGCAAGGATATACAATGGAGAAAAGAGAAATGGAAACAAACAAAAATAAACAAATGGGACCTAATGAAACAAAAGCTTTTACACAGCAAAGGAAACCATAAACAAGAAGAAGAGACAACCCTCAGGATGGTAGAAAATACTTGCAAATAAATCAACGGACAAAGGATTAATCTCCAAAATATATAAACAGCTCATGCAGCTCAGTATTTAAAATAACAAACAACCCAATCAAAAACTGGGCAGAAGACCTAAATAGACATGTCTCCAAAGAAGACATACAGATGGCCAAGAGGCACACGAAAAACTGCTCAACATCACTAATTATTAGAGAAATGCAAATCAAAACTACAATGAGGTATCATCTCACACCAATTCAAATGGGCATCATGAGAAAATCTACAAGCAGCAAATACTGGAGAGGGTGTGGAGAAAGAGAAGCCTCTTGCACTGCTGGTGGGAATGTAAATTGATACAGCCACTATGGAGAACAGTATGGAAGTTCCTTAAAAAACTAAAAATAGAATTACCATATGACCCAACAATCCCACTACTGGGCATATACCCAGAGAAAACCATAATTCAAAAAGACACATGCACCCCAATATTCATTGCAGCACTAGTTACAATAGCCAGGTCATGTAAGCAACCTAAATGCCCATTGACAGACGATTGGATAAAGAAAATGTGGTACATATATACAATGGAATATTACTCAGCCATAAAAAGGAATGAAATTGGGTCATTTGTAGAGACGTGGATGGACCTAGAGACTGTCATACAGAATGAAGTAAGTCAGAAAGAGAAAAACAAATATCGTATATTAACACATATATGTGGAATCTAGAAAAATGGTACAGATGAACCGGTTTGCAAGGCGGAAATAGCGACACAGATATAGAGAACAAACGTATGAATACCAAGGGAGGAAAGCCGGGGTGGTGGTGGGATGAACTGGGAGATTGGGTTGACACATATACAGTAATATGTATAAAATAGATAAGTAATAAAGAAATAAATAAATTAAAATGGGGAGTGACTATTAATGCATATAAGGTTTCTTTCTGGAGTGATGAAAATGTTCTGGAATTAGATAGTGGTGATAGTTGCACAACTTTGTAAATACACTTAAAGCTACTTAAGGCTTTAAAAGGTGAATTTTATGGTATATAAATTGTATCTCAATAAATGTTTTTAAATAAAAACAATTCCCAAAGCTTTGGAAGCTCAGAAACATAATTCTAAATAATCCATGAGTCAAAAAGTAAATCATAAAGAAATTAGAAAAAAAATTGAGCCAGATGACAAAAATACAACACATGAAAATTTGTGGCATGAAATAAAGTGATACTTAGAAGGACATTTATGATTTTAAATACTTATATGCAACACATATAATTGACACAGGACTAGTATTCTGAATGTCTGTATTTACAGAAAACACACAAGACAGATGAAAACATGTAGAAACTGAATCACAGTGATGCAATCAGCAAATTCAGACTAAAGAAATTTATACAGTAAACCAGTTGGATTCTTCTACCAATAAACTGCAAGGAGAAAAAAAAAATCAGAGAGAGGGAGGATGAAAGGGAGACTTACAGACCAAAAGCAACTTAGATACCAGTCAATTGCTAGTATGGACTTTATTTGGATCCTGTTACAAAACATACTATAAAAAATAAGAATTGCAAATCTGAACACTAGATGTGTATCAATGAAGAGCAATGAGAAAAGGATAATCTTTTCAATAACCAGTGCTAAGTTAGACAGCCCTATGGGGGAAAAAATAAAAATTGATTTCTATCTAATATTATACACAAAAATCATTTTCAGGTAGATTGTAGATCTACAGGTGAAAGCCAAAACTATAAAGCTTTTGGAAGATAACATACAAGAAAATCTTCATGATCTTGAAGTAGGGAATGAGTGTTTAAATAAGAAACAAAAGCTACTAGCCAGAGGAAAGTC
The DNA here is from genome assembly GCF_025265405.1 of Mesoplodon densirostris. Classification (NCBI taxonomy): domain Eukaryota; kingdom Metazoa; phylum Chordata; class Mammalia; order Artiodactyla; family Ziphiidae; genus Mesoplodon; species Mesoplodon densirostris. The sequence goes on along the minus strand of NC_082667.1, from coordinate 117,426,083 downwards.
TTAATTGGACTACAAGACTACAATCTTAAATGAAATGTGAAACAATAAGCCACAGAATGGGATACATGCAACACAGAACAAAGAACTAGTATGCTAAACATACAAAGAACTGAAATCATTAAGAAAAAGAAAAAGCAGTAGAAAACTGAGCAAAAGACTGGAACGGGCACATCGTAAGTTGCTCAACCTCATTTAAACTTAAGAACAAGCAAATCAACAACACACTGAGATATTATACACCAACTACTTTGTGAAAATTCCACTGACAACATCAAATGTAGGTGAAAATTTGGAATCCTAGAAACATGTTCTGCTGCCATGAAAATTCCTATGCTTTAGTAGATCATTCCAAACTGTTTTTCTAGCAATGGCAAATTCTTTTCCTATGGCAATATAAGTTGGTACGATCACTTTAGAAAACAGTTTGCCATTATTCTACTGAAGCGGAAAATATGCATATCCTAAACCCAGCAATTCCACTTCAATACATACAATAGCATGAATATAAAGTAAAAGCAACAGACAAAAAATACAAACAGCCCAATTTTATTTATATAAAGTTGAAAAGGGGCTTCCCTGGTGGTGCAGTGGTTGAGAGTCCGCCTGCCGATGCAGGGGACACGGGTTCATGCCCCAGTCCGGGAGGATCCCACATGCCACGGAGCAGCTGGGCCCATGGGCCATGGCCGCTGAGCCTGTGCGTCCGGAGCCTGTGCTCCGCAACGGGAGAGGTCACAACAGTGAGAGGCCCGCGTACCGCGCCCCCCCCCAAAAAAAAAAGTTGAAAAAAGGGAAAAACTAAACTGTATCATTTAAAAATTCATAAATAGCTGAGAAAACTAAAGTAAGTCAAAAGGATTACTATAAAAATAAATTTTGTGATTACTTTCAGGGGAAAGGAGTAGGTTATGATTGGGAAGAGGTACATTGGAGGCTGCTGAGTGTCTCGAAATGATCTTTCTTCAATTGAATTGTGGTTAAGCAGACGTTGACTTTACAAATGCTTGTTAAGCTGTACATATTTTATGTATTTATATTTACTTCCACAATCACACACACTGCACACACCAAACTACACACACACACACACACACACAGCATAATGGATCTTTTCATCAAAGTTTTAGCTGCTATAAATTCTTCTCCCCACATTTCCACACACTGCAAATTTTCATTCATAAGCAGCTATTACTTTTCATAATGGGAGTAAATACCTTCTCCCAATAGCATAATGAACACTGCTGAAAAATTGTGGCAGCTAATGTTTATTGATTACCTTTTTATGCAACACAGTATACTACACTCTTCATATACACTAACACAGTGAAGATAACAAACAACTCTAAAAGGTAGCTATGATCAGCCTCTTTACAGAGGTAACTACCAGTGTTCACATAATTATAAATGTCAGAGTTAGTCAATCTGAACTGAACTTTTCCCACCATTCTACAAAAAGTCCAATAGTTGATAAAGTTTGTTTACTAACCCTTCATTCACCTTCCCCTTACAACATTCTGTGGCATTTTCCTCATCTGATATTTAACTACTTCATTCATTTATTCAACATTCATTCATTTATTCAACACATTTATTTAGTACTTACTATATTCCAGGTACTGCTCTATATACAGGATATACAGGGGTGAAAAGGAATGACAAAGTCCAAGCTTACATTTTAGTGGGAAAGGCAGACGATAAACAAATAATTTCAGATAGTGATCAGTTCTATGAAGAAAATAGGATAATGTGATAGTGATTAGGGGGTAGCAGAAACATTTGGGCTGAGATTTGAGTGCTAAATCTGCTATGCAAACTACTGGAAGGGGTTCCAGGCTGGGGATGCTATAAATATCAAAGTCCTGAAAGGGAAATGAGCCTTGGCATATTCAGTGAACAGAAAGAAGGCTGCTCTGTCTACAGTACAGTGAGTAAAGAACATAGAGAGTGAACCATGCAGGGCCAGGTCAGCCAGAGCAAGGAACTTAGATTTCATCTTGATGCAGTGGGAAGACATTGGAAGCTTTTAAGGGAGTGTCACAGAACAATTTACCTCTACAAGAAAAAAAAATAACTTAGGACTTATGTAAAGCAAAGATGTTGGGGTAGGGGGTGAGGGAGTACAGGTGGGAAATGAAAAGAGTGGAAGTGGGAAGACATTAGTTTTTATTAAGAAACTCAGGGAGGAGATGAAGGAGCTTGAACTAGAGGGGTAGTAATAAAAATGGAGAGAAGTGTTCAGCTTCCAGACATATTTTGAAGGTAGAGCAAATAAACTGAATGTCTATTTCTTTGTTAACTATTTATTGCATGCTATAACGTACCAGGCACTGTTCTAGGTGCTGGGGATGCAGAACTGAATAAGACAAATAGGGTCCCTGACCTCAAGGAGCTTATACAGTACATATTCCAATGGGAGAAACAGACATTTAATAGATAAACAAATAAAAATACCCCATAATGTCAGATAATAAATGCTACGATGAAAAATAAAGGAGACAGCGTGGCAGAGGTGGGGTAATATATTAGGTAGGTCAGGAAAAAGACTTTGCATAGGAGGTGACACTTAAGCAAAGACTTAAAAGTGAAGCACAGGCCACACAAATACTTTGGTAAGTACTCCTGGCAGAGGGAAGAGCAAACGAAATGACCACCTCAACAATCTTGAGGTGAGAATGTACCTATGTTGTGAGCAGAAGAGCAAAGCCAAAGGTGGCTAGAGTAGGATGAGCAAGTAGAAGTGGCAGATGAGGCCAAAGAGAACATATCCCATAAAGCCACGTAGGTCATAGAGAATATTCTGAATTTTATTTGAAGTGTGACAAAGAGCTATGAGAGTTGAGAGCAGGGATACTTGATTCACATTTTAGAAGGACCATTCTGACTGCATTTCTGAACTACTGAAGGACAAGAAATATGAAAAGAGAGATAACAATGGCTTTGATTAGAATGGTACTATTTTTTTTTTTTTTTTTTTTTTTTTTTTGCGGTACGCGGGCTTCTCACTGTTGTGGCCTCTCCCGTTGCGGAGCACAGGCTCCGGATGCACAGGCTCAGTGGCCATGGCTCACGGGCCCAGCCGCTCCGCGGCATGTGGGATCTTCCCAGACCGGGGCACGAACCCGTGTCCCCTGCATAGGCAAGTGGACTCTCAACCACTGCGCCACCAGGGAAGCCCAGAATGGTACTATTAGAGGTATTACATTTGCTGAATTAAATAGGAGTTGCTGAATTGAATACAAAGTATGAAAACCGTGTCGAGGATGATTTCTAGAGTTTTGGCTTAAGAAAACTAGGGAGTGAATATAACATTTACTGAGATGGGGGAAGCTAGGGAGGAATAGGTTGGAGGACAGGGATCAAAAGTTGTTTTGGGGGCTTCCCTGGTGGCGCAGTAGTTGAGAGTCCGCCTGCCGATGCAGGGGACATGGGTTTGTGCCCCGGTCCGGGAAGATCCCACATGCCGCGGAGTGGCTGGGCCTGTGAGCCATGGCCGCTAAGCCTGCGCGTCCGGAGCCTGCTCCGCAACGGAAGAGGCCACAACAGTGAGAGGCCTGCATACCGCAAAAAAAAAAAAAAAAAAAAAAGTTGTTTTTGTTCATGAGATGACTATTAATGAAGGGGAAATTTCAGGTAGGCTGTGGCTATAAAAGTCTGGAGCTCAGGGGATAGGTCAAAGCCAGAGACAACTTTGTTTTTGAGAGTTACTAATGGCTGGCTGACAATTCTCAGGAACAAAATTTCTTTCATATTTGAGAATGTACTGGCTCAATTCTTAGGAGCCGCCTATAAGTTCAATCTTATTCCTCCTATGGGTATACTGCAGTAATACCATTTACCAGGATATATTATATATGATAAACTCTATAAAATTTCATGTCCTTGGTTTCCTTTTCTTTTTTTTTTTTTTGCCACATCACACAGCATGTGGGATCCTAGTTCCCTGACCAGGGATCAAACCCATGTCCCCTGCAGTGGAAGTGTGGAGTCCTAACCACTGGACCACCAGGGAATTCCCTGTTCTTGGCTTCAGACTAAGATAATTAACTAATTTTTATAAGTTACCAAGAAAAGAGAATACTGGGTCCCAATCTAACATTCAAAAATTAATATAAATTTTATTGAAAGAACAAGGTCTTACTAAAACTAATAGGTAAAAAAAAGCCAGGAGGGCTTCCCTGGTGGCACAGTGGTTGGGAGTCTGGCTGCCGATGCAGGGGACACAGGTTCGTGCCCCAGTCTGGGAGGATCCCACATGCCGCGGAGCAGCTGGGCCCGTGAGCCATGGCCGCTGGGCCTGTGCGTCCGGAGCCTGTGCTCCGCAACGGGAGAGGCCACAACAGTGAGAGGCCCGCGTACCGCAAAAAAAAAAAAAAAAGCCAGGAATCAGATCTATGTCCATTATAGCTTCCCTACATCTTGCCCCACTTCTTTCATGCCTTATCACCTAGAAGCTTAGTCACCAATAAGTTCACAGAGTTAGTTATTCATTTTCAAAATAGAATTTATTTCTGTAATAAAGAATTAAAATATAGCTGTGAAAGTAGAAAATAATATAGAAAAATATTTAAAATGTGCAACAGTAATTTTGAGTAAAGGTAGTTAAGCACTAGAGGTTATGCTCAACTTCTACTTGAAAGACCAATCATATATATTATTACCTACACCAGAAAAAACATACCTACTTGCAATTTTAATTAATAATTATAATTCAAAACCAGGTTCATATACCTGGTCAGGCCCTTTTAAAAATATAAGTACAAATTTTGGGGATATATTTTTTGAAGCTGGCTTCACTTCACAGACTGATAAATCTACTGTCCCAAAATCACAAGGTTGTTTTTACTAATTCATCCATGTAATTAAGTCAAAGTGGAGGAAATATGTACTTTTTGGATGAAACCTAATGTTTTGGTAAAAATGGGACAAGAGTATCATTTTTCATTATGTTGGTATAAAAGCTGGTAAGCTCATGTATCCCCAGAGCTTGGTTTCCACCAGGTGGGTCTCAAATTCAGACACTAAATGCAGATGAAGAAATATCTAGTGAATTCTATCTATCCCTTCCCCAAAGTTTTACTTACAATTAAGATATAGGTACTATCTGTATGAAGAACATACAAAAAGAATTGGAAATTGTTTGGCTAGAGGGAAGACAACTCTTCAGGGACTACTGTTTGCAGTTTGCAGAATAGCATAATCTTCTCTAGGAAGAATAATGTCCACATAGCAGCACTATATTCACCAGGAATCCCAGAGCCAGTGGATCTATCATGTAGCAGGAAGCCAAACCTTCTGGCTGCTCACAACATCACTCAGCTTCCCTTTAATCTTCAGGAAGTGTCTCTTGAATTCCAATCCATCACCCTATATTAGGAATAATATCCAAAACTAATGTCAAAAAAACAAGAAAAAGAGACTATGCCATAAAATCAAACTTTCTTTAGGGGTAAGTAGAGACAAACATCCATGGATATGTCCAGCTACAGTTATCTTCCGGTCCTCTTACGAATACAAAATATCTTGGTAGAAGAAATGGCTACATAAATAATTCTGACTTGACTTTGGGCCCATCACTGCTCCCACCACCCTGGGCTCAGAGAGCAGAAACAATGGCATCCTGTCCATTTCAAGGGTTTGTATCTCTGGACCTATGTCATTGTTTTTCATAGGCACTAGGCGTTTATAAACTAAAAATAAGCTACACAACGATGCTTTAAGTCTTGCCACAACAGAGCCAGTGATTCAGTTATGAGAAGGGTTTCTCTACACTAGGATCTTAATTTAATTCCATACCAAGCATCTGGACAATAGCACTGCAGCAAATCTCCAACATAAAGAATGTGACCAACTCCTCCAACCTCATTTAGAGCCACACACAATCTTTTGGTAAACAGAGAAAATGTTATTTTGGTCTTATACGTCAAGGGCTTTAAAACTGTAACCTCAGAACCAATAATTTCTAAAGAAAGAATCAGAAATGTGAACAAAACTCCATGTATATGAGTATTAATTATAGAGTAGCTTGTAACAAACAGATAAAGGATCATTAATTATAATGTGCAAACATTTGGACAAATCATAATTTTTATGAAGAAAAAGCTTAGAATGTTACAAAATATTAAGGGTAATTATTTTAAGGACAAAAGTAATTTAGGACTATTTTTTATTTGTTATTTATTTACACATTCTACAAAAAACAAAAATTTTTATAATAAGGAAAATGTCATTTGAAAAAACTGTTTTAGAATAGCTAATGACAAGAACAAATGTTCATAATATTAAATTTAAAAAACCAGTTACCATATATTTATAAATATAATGCCATTTAAAAAAAATCTAACATAAGAGTAATTCCATAGAGGATATATTATAAGTAATAGTAAGGTTATTGTAATACAATATCAAAAATAAACCTGTGTTCTCTTTGGATGATAAAATTAGTTGATTCTTATCTTCTTTATACTTTTTTGTGTTTTTTAAATTTCTAAAATGAACATGTAATACTTCTTTAAAAATAGCAAAACAAAGTTTTTTCTTTTAAAAAGTGTTCTATTCTACATACCTTAGAAAGCCGGAAGTCGACCAAGATCTTCTCATCCATTTCTACCAAATTCACTTTGAAAATGAGTTTATTGTTTCTTCTATCAGTTGTTGATACAGTAACCTAAGACAATAAAAATAAGGTCAAACCAGATGTGTGGGCAGAAAATACTCTAAATAAAAACTATAATCTTAGTTCAGTGATACTACTGGGACAAAAATTTGAGAGGTGCTTTTATAACAGGAGCTGTGCCAGCTGAAAATCCCACTCCTTCTAGGACTTTCCTCTCCCAATGGGTATGTGTGTGTCCAACAAGAACGACCTGTAAACAGGACGCAGCTCCGTTATCGGGGACTGAGTCTATGTGAACTCTTAGCAACAAAATAAATTTAGTATTTTACCAAGATACAACCGAAAGAAGAAACAATTGAAGAGAATAAAAACGGGGGACTTCCCTGGTGGTCCAGTGGTTAAAACTCCATGCTTCCAGTGCAGGGGGTGTGGTTTGGGTTTGTTCCCTGGTCGGGGAACTAAGATCCCACGTGCCATGCAGCATGGCCAAAAAATGAAAAAAAAAAAAAAAAAGAAAGAGAGAGAGAGAGAGAATAAAAACGGACTGAGAGGAAAAACAAGATTATTAAAACATAAAGAAAAAGAGAGGCCAGATTTGTGGGTAAAAAGCTACAGCAGCAATCAGAAGACGGTGAAGGTTTGATAGGCCTTTCAACTTCCACTTTCAGTGTTTTAGAAGCTCAGGCTAGAAGAGTGACATGGAAAGAAAGGCCCAGCCAACAGCCAGCACCAAGACCCCAAACGTGGATGAGGCTGTCCTGGACCACAGAAAAGCAATCAACTCCAGCTGGATGAATGAGCCCAAGCAAGATCAGCAGATTTGCCTAGCTAAGCCCAGCCCAAATTACAACAACATTTTTAATAATTCTCACTTCAAGAAATGACTATTAAAGAAACACAGGTGTACCACAACAGTGCAACACTGGAACAACATTATGTTCTGGGAAAACACAAGACACTCAGCACATCTGAAGTAGGTTATTAAACTTCAAAGACAAAGAAAATTCTCCAAAGATTCAGGCAGAAAGAATTAATTGAGGAGTAATGTCGGTAAAAATGGCAGATTAGGAAACTTCAAAAGCCCATTAACCCCACAAAAGCCATGAAAAATCTGGCAAAAACTGTCAGAATCAACTTTTTCAGAACACTGAAAACTAACAAAAAGCTTGCAGCAACACAGGGGCACTCATTAAAAAAACAGATGAGCTTTCTCACATTGTAACTACCTTATTCCCAACTCCCACTCCTCAGCTCAGTAGTAGCCTTGAAAATAACCATCCACATTCCAGGTCGAGGTACAAATGCAAGAATAAACCTCATTCATAAACTGTCTTAAGCTGTTCTACCTTCCTGGAAGACCTGCTCAACACACTTGTCTTTATTTTGCCTGCCTAACTACACAGGACTTGTGTTAAAGTTGCCACCTGGGGAGCATCTGTCAAAAGTACCTACAGGCAAACGCTTTAACCCTTGCTTACTGGGGTAATGCAGAAGAGTTGGAACAAACAGATTACCTAAAAAGGCTGAAAGGAAAGGTTTAGGAGTGAGATGTTTTTGAGGGATAAGAGTTCCGAAAATCTCTCACATATTCCTGGGACTGTAAAGCCTATACTTATGCCCAGGGCACTGTACATGCTCAAGAAAGGTCTGACAAGGCTCTAAGCTCTGCCTCTGGCTGACCATGAGGCACCACACAAGCAGGAAGTGAAGGCTAACGCAGAGCTGTAAACTGCCTGGCTGGGTATTGACGGCATGCCCCAATACGCACACAGAACCCCTTTGCAAAAACTAGCTTTTGGTTCCAGGAATTTAATGTTTAATCATTAGCTGACCATTGAGCTAACAGAACAAAGATTTCAGAGATCACACACAACAAAGAAGACAGACACTATAATATTTGATCAGAAACATCACTAAACAATCAAAAACTACATCAATTGTCAATGATAACAAACCCTGGGAAGAGGGGAAAATCTATTTCCAGGGTTGTCACATTATAATATTCAAAATGTCCAATTTTCAATAAAAAAGGATAAAGCATACAGAAAAATGAGAAAATATGGCCCCCACACAGGAAAAAAGAAGTCAGTAGAGACTGTTCCTAAAGAACAGAAAGAAGAATGAAGAAAAATGAACAGAGTCTAAGAGACCTGTGGGACATCATCAAGTGTATCAGAATATGCACAATGTAAGTCCCAGAGAGAGAGGAGAGAATGGGGCAGAATGAACATTTGAAAAAATAATGGCCAAAAACTTCCCAAATTTGATGAAAAACAATCCCATCCAGGAAGCTGAATGAACTTCAACTAGGATAAAATGAAAGAGATCCACACCAAGATACATCATATTCAAACTGTTGAAAGACAGTGACAACAAGAGAATCTTGAAAGCAGCAAGAGAAAGTGACAAATCATGTACAGAGATCCTCAATAATATTAACAGCTGATTTCTCATCAGAAACCACGGAAGCCAGAAGACAGTGGAATGACACAAAGAGCTAAAAGGAAAAAAATGTCAAAGAAGTCAGTATCTGGCAAAACTATCCATCATAAATGAAGAAATGAAGACATTCATAATTAAAGTTTGATAGAGTTTGAAACTACCAGACCTGCGCAAAAAAGAAAGAGTAAAGGAAGTCCTTCAGGCTGAAATGAAAGAATGCTAGATAGCAACTCAAATCCACATGGAGAAAGAAAAAATATTGGTAAAGGTAATTTACATAGGTAAATACAAATGACAATAATAATCAGTTTTGTTGTTTGTAACACCTATTTTTCCCTACCTGATTTAAAAAGACAGCCACATAAAGCAATAATTATAAATCCATGTTGTTGGGTACACAATGAAAACTATAATCAAAACAGAACTAAAGTGGCTATACTAACATCTACCAAAAGACTGTAACAAAAATTTTTGCAAGAGACAAATAAGGACATTATATAATGTTAAGATGATCAAGAAGATATAGCAATTATAATCATATATTTATCTAGAATCCAAACTCCAAAATTTATGAGGCAAAAACTAACAGGGTTAAAGTAAGAAATAGAATTCAGCAATAACAGCCGAAGAGTACAACATTCCACTCTCAATAATGGATATAAAAATTAGACAAAGATAAACAAAGAAATAGGGCTTTCCTGGTGGTGCAGTGGTTAAGAATCTGCCTGCCAATGCAGGGGACATGGGTTCAAGCTCTGGTCTGGGAAGATCCCACATGCCACGGAGCAGCTAAGCCCATGTGCCACAACGACTGAGCCTGCGCTCTAGAGCCTACAAGCCACAACTACTGAAGCCCACATGCCTAGAGCCCGTGCTCCACAAAAGAGAAGCCACCACAATGAGAATCCTGCGCACTTCAACAAAGAGTAGCCCCCACTCGCCACAGCTGGGGAAAGCCTGCGCACAGCAACGAAGACCCAACACAGCCAAAAATAAATAAATATTAAAAATAAATTTTAAAAAAAGAAAAACAAAGAAATAAAAGACATGAACAACACTATAATGCAACTAGACCTAACAAATATGCCCAGAACACCTCACCCAACAACAACAGAATCTACATTCTTCTCAATCACACCTGGAACATTCTCCAGTAGAGACAATATGTTAGGCAACAAAACAAGTCTCAATAAATTTTAGATAATTAAAATAATACTAAATATCTTCTCTGACCACAATGGAATGCAATTAGAAACCAACAACAGAAAGGATTTTAAAAAATTCACAAATATGTGGAAATGAAACAGCATACCTAAATAACCAAAAAGGAAATCACAAGGGAAATTAGAAAATACTTTGATATGAAAAAACTGAAAACATCAAAACTTATGGGAAGCAGCAAAAGCAATGCCCAGACATACATTTATACCTATAAGCACTTACACTAAAAAAGAATGATATCCAATCAACAACTTAGCCTTCCACCTTAAAAAACTAGGAAAAAGAAGAGCAAGGTAAATCCAAAAGAAGGAAATGATAAACATAGTAAGGAGATGAGAGAGATAAATTGGCAAACCTTTAGCAGACTGACCAAAAAAAGAAAAAGAAAAAAAAGATTCAAATTACTAAAATCAGGAATAAAAGTAGGATGTTACTACAAACTTTACAGAATCTAAAAGGACTATAATACTACAAAAAATGGTATGCCAACAAATTGGATAACCAAGATGAAATGGACAAACTCCTAGAAACACACAAACTCCCACAAATGACTCAAGAGGAAATAGATCTATAACAAGTAAAGACATTGAGCCAGCAATCAAAAAATTTCCAACAAAGGAAAGCCCAGGACCAGATAGCTTCACTGGGAATTCTACCAAACCTTTGAAGAATTAATATCAATCCTTCTTAAACTCTTCAAAAAATAGAATAGAAGGGAATACTTCCTAACTTGTGCTACGAGGTCAGTATTACCCTGATACAAAAGCCAGACATCACAAGAAAACTACAGATCAAATCCCTTATGAACACAAAAAAACTTTCAACAAATACTAGCAAACTGAATCTATCGAACTCACTACAAGAATTATGCACCATGATCAAGTGGGATTTATCCCAGGAATGCAAGATGGCTCAAAATACAAAAATCAATTAATGTAATATACCTTATTAACAAAGGAGAAAAGTTCAGCCAAAAAGTAGACACATCCCAGATGTCCATCAATGGATAAATGGATAAACAAAATGTAGTCTATCCACACGATGGACTATCATTCACCCATTGAAAGGAATAAAGTATTAATAAATGCTACAACGTGAATTAACCTTGAAAATATTATGTTAAGTAAAAGAAGACAAACGCAAAGGGTCACATACTGTACAATTCCATTTATATGAAATGTCCAGAATAGGTAGTTCACAGAAAGTATATTAGTGGTTGCCAGGGAGGAAGGTATGAGGAATGACTGCCAATTGGTATGGAGTTTATTTGGGGGGCAGTGGAAGGTTCTATATTTAAATGGTGATAGTTGCATAATCTTGTAAATATACTTAAAACTACTAAATTGTACACTTTAAAATGGTTAAAGTGATAATTTTTTATAGTATATGAGTTTTATCTCAATAAATCTACCTAAAAAAAAAAAGAGTGAATTATCTATACAAGTGAGAGGAAAATCAGGCTGGCCTCAGATTTCTGCACTATAATATTTTCCCCTAACTTTTAATTTTGAAAGCTTACAAATCTACAGAAAAACTGGAAGAATTGTGCAATAAATAACCACAAACCCTTTATTGACCTTATCAACCTAGACAGCATGTTTACTTTTTTTATGTGATTGTCTTTTTTTTTTTTTTAGTTTTTAAACTAAGTTATCAATGGCACACACTTCACCATGTGCCTCCTGCAAAGACATTCTCCTACAAACCACAATATTATCATCACACCAAAAATCTGACACTGATTCAAAAACATTATCTAATATAAAACCCATATTCAAATTTCCCCAACTGTTCCAATAACATCCTTTATAGCTTTTTTTCTTTAAATCCACGATCTAGTGAAAGATCATGCATGGCATTATTTATCAGGCCTCTTTGGTCTCCTTTAATACAAAATATTCCTCTCTTTGTTTTTCATGATATTAAGATTTATGAAAAGCCTGAAGACAGGTTAGAATGTCAATGTTATAAAAATACTATAATAACATAAACAACAAAAATTGGTAGATGGGAGCAGGGAGATGGAGGAAATGTGGGATTGTTCATGGATACATCTTTCATAGAAGGGAGCTGATTGTTAACTGTTACAATTTAAGTATAGTACATAGTTTTAAAGAAAATGACTTGAGTTTCTTAGTGTCTTTAATAACCTTACAGAAGTCTTTTAAGAAATATTATTTCTTAAGATAAAGAACATTTTACTTAAATTTCTTCAGTTTCAACTGTTTCTTTTTCAAATTAAACTAATTACTTTATATTTTTAAAATATACTGACAATGATAGTTTTTTATTCAAATATTTAAATTTTTCTTCAGGAAAAAAATATAACAAAAATCAATGAAACATACCTGATTCATACAACTTTTCTTCCACTGATAGCCCAGTTTCTCACAAGTCTCTTTCAGGCATTGATAAGATTTGTCAGCATCCAATTTGGTAAAAAATCGTGTCATTCTTTTGACCAAGCGCTGCCAGGGGTTCTACATGTCAAATAGAGGAAAGCTGAATAAATCATCAGATTTATCACCAAAAGCAGTTATATCATAGCTATTTGGTCTGAAAATTTTTTTCTCTGACTTAAGATTCTTATACATCAGAGTCTCCCCTAGGAATTCCCTCCTGGTCCAGTGGTTAGGACCCCATGCTTCCACTGCAGGGGGCATGGGTTTTATCCCTGGTCAGGGAATTAAGATCCCATGTGCCATGATGTGGCCAAAAAAACAAACAAAAAAAATCTGTATCAAGTTTTAATATTATATTTCTTAGATTTATATATTAAAAGAAAAAAAAAGACTTTAAGACAATAAAAAATAAAGGGCTGCCATTATTTATTTGAAAAACCTTACCTGTGAGGATCCTGGGGTGCCAAGCAACTGACTATTCAGAAGCATATGATCAGGACATGTGGGCTGGGAAAAACTGATCCCTTGTACCAGTTTATCAATGTATGAAGGGCTGGTGTCCCATAAGGAAAGACCTGTCCGTGGTTCTGGCTGAGAACTGGAGTACTTCACATTTTCTTCACTGCAGCATTAAGATATGGAGAAAAGTATATCTTTAAATAAAATTCATCAGGCCTTTCTTATATCACATTACCATTCTCACACTGAAAAACATTATATTCATCATAAGAAAACAATATATACATGTATTATTTTTCATGGGGACTATTATATCCAACAACTACTTGGTCTTTTATTAATCAGTCTTACCTAGAAGCACTGTTTACTGGAGAGAAGTCCAAATTCGATTGAATATGTTTAGAGAATCCGCCAGGAGACTCTGATACACCACCTGAAGTGACTCGGGGCCTCTTTGCCCCTAAAAAAGAAAACATAAATAAAAACGCTTTCAAGTTTTCTATGCAGATATTTTTTAATTAACCCAGCTGTCAACTTGAAGAAGTAAAACCATATCTAAATTCATTTATTTAACACAAAATACTTATACGACAAATAGTGGCTCTTCCTACATGATTTTATGAGAAACGTGGCCGTTAGGAACTTAGTAGGACTCACTTGCCAAATTGTACAAACTACACATTTCATAAATCCTGACCTGTAAGTATGTTCCAAGTGCAGGCCATAATTTTAATGGTACCATTTATAGTAACAGAACAATGTTCGATGAAGACTGAGAGACGCAGCTAAGGCATCAAAACTTTTTAAAATAAAAAATAATTTGTGATGATGACAATGAACATTATGAATCTGCTCTACCCAATCTTCTTTGCTCCTCTAGAAAAGCTTTACCTAAAATAATCATTATATAGAATATGATGCTACTATAAATTCATGGCTACTACCCTCAGCTGGATCCTCAACCCAGACAGTTAGTCCTACATTTCTCTAGTCAGTTTCCTCTCCCTTTCCACAATGATTCTTTCAAAACTTCTATACTCCTGTCAGATTAACCAAGACCACCCTTCAGGACCTCATTACTTAGCACATGACACCATCTCCCATTTCACAAAGAAAATAAAGTCACTGGAAACTCCCTCAACTTGCCACTACCAAATCTGCTAACTTACTTGCATTCCTACCCATCCTCTCCCCTTCCATTCTCCCATCAAATGTCCATCCCTCTACTTGTAGTTGAGCCCATACCCTCCTTTCTCCTCAGGGACCTTGATACTCTTTTATTCCCTCTCTCTTAGACTTTGAGCCTCTTCCTGTCAACTGGATCTACCCCCAAACCATTTAAACATGCTTAAGTTTAAACAACCTTTTTATTTATTAATCTATTCATTCAAATATTTTATTAAGCCTACTATGTTATCAGGCAGTAAGATGGGAGAAACAGCATGTTCTTACGCTGATAAGAAAGATCCAGTAAAGAGGGAAGAGTTAATAACGAAGCAGAAACAGAGAAGAATTGCTAGACTGAGTAAGCAAAAGAGAACTGCGTCTAGTGCACAAGAGAAAGGGCTGGTTTATATCTGGAGCAATTTACCCAGAGCAACGGGAGAAAGCAGAGTATACGAGCACAGAGGCAGTTAATCAGGTTGGTAGAGATGGTGGTAGGAGTTTGTGAGCATTCCTTTGTTACTGCTTCTATTTCCCAGCGAAATAGGAAGTATTGCCACCAACTGAGAGTGAGGATGGAGAAGGAAGTATTAGAAGTTGAAGAGAAAATGAAAGGTATAAAAATGTGATTTAGGACAGTAGCATTGTGAAAGAAGTGGGGAAATGCATTATGATTGCCTGGAAGGATTAAGGGCCCACTTGAGATCAGTGATCTTGAATTTAAAGCAGACAGTGCTGCATATTTTTCTCCAGCTGCAATCAGCTGTGGAGGTATAAGTGTAGAGTGGGTACAAAACAGGATTAAACTTAGGTTACGCAGACTTGCTCAGTAAGTATGATGAAGAGAGAATGGGCAATGGACTTCCCTGGTGGCGCAGTGTTTGAGAGTCTGCCTGCCGATGCAGGGGACACGGGTTCGTGCCCCGGTCCAGGAAGATCCCACATGCCGCAGAGCGGCTAGGCCTGTGAGCCTGCATGTCCGGAGCCTGTGCTCCGCAACAGGAGGCCACAGCAGCAAGAGGCCTGCGTACCGCAAAAAAAAAAAAAAAAAAATCCATCTGCCAATGCAGGGGACACGGGTTCAAGCCCTGGTCTGGGAAGATCCCATGTGCTGCAAAGCAACTAAGCCCATGCGCCACAACTACTGAACCTGTGCTCTAGATCCCACAAGCCACAACTGCTAAGCCCACGTGCCACAATTACTGAAGCCCATGCGCCTAGAGCCCATGCTCCGCAACGAGAAGCCACTGCAATGAGAAGCCTGCGCACCTCAATGAAGAGTGGCCTCCACTCGCTGCAACTAGAGAAAGCCCGTGCGCAGCAACAAAGACCCAACACAGCCAAAAATAAATCAATAAAATAAATAAATTTTTTTTAAAAAGAGAGAATGGGCAAGGAAGTTGAAGATAAATGTAAAGAAGTCATTACAGTGACTAACCTTGGGATTTAAAATAGTGAGGATGGAACATGGGACCGAGAAGGGGGCAGATAAAAGATAGTGAAAAGGTAGTAGAATTGATGGACTGCAAGTCCAGGTTGGGTCAAAGGGTTGCTGGAGTCAGGGTACTAGAGGGAGGAAACCAGAAAAAAATATACTGGTGGTCCAAGCAGGATGCTTGAAGACAAGATCGCTAGAGGAGAGAAAGTCAAGGAAATGTGAGGTGATGACAGTGGAAGGACCATCTAAATGAATATTTAAATGACCAAGAACCATGACAAAAATTACGTCAAGAGCTGTGTTGGAGAGAGTGACAATGTGGCAGGAATTTTAATTTGAGGTTCAGAAGGTGATTATTACGAGGGAATAGTGGGTGGTAGAGTCTGATAATAGGATTCAAAATGAAGGGCGGAGGAATGTGAAGAAAGAACAAGGAGGATGCCTGCTCCACTCCCAGATCAAGGGTATGAGGGTGCAGGAAAGAAAACACCTACCACCTGAGAAGAAGCAATGTCCTTAGGGGAGAGCTGGATTTCAATTAGAATAAGGTGAAAGGTAAAAGAAACATTCAGGGAAGAGTTAAAAATTCCTCATTCATCTCTAGCTATTGTTCTCTCAGCCAAACTTCTATACTGAGCTGTCTACACTCTGCTTAACTCTCTTTTACACTAGAATCCCTGTACAATAGTTTATTCTTTTTTTTTTTTTTTTTTTTTTTTTTTGCGGTACGCGGGCCTCTCACTGTTGCGGCCTCTCCCGTTGCGGAGCACAGGCTCCGGACGCGCAGGCTCAGCGGCCATGGCTCACGGGCCCAGCCGCTCCGCGGCATGTGGGATCTTCCCGGACCGGGGCACGAACCCGTGTCCCCTGCATCAGCAGGCGGACTCTCAACCACTGCGCCACCAGGGAAGCCCTAGAGTTTATTCTTAACTCTCCACCAAAACTGTTCCTTCCAAGATCTTGAATAACTGCCATATCATGGAATCCACAGGACAAATTTACTCCACATTCTTCTGATGTCCCACCTCTCTGGCTACTTTTCTGTTTCTCAGGCCTCCACCCATCACTTAAACACTGGCATTCCTTAAGATTTCATATACTCAATTTAATCTACTACCACAGTTTAAATCACCATCTATTTACAGAAAGCACCTAAATCAACATCTCCAGCTTAGCCCTGTTTCCTGAGTTACACACATGCATGTACACAAGCACGCACGCACGCACGCACACACTCCTATGAGACAGTTTTACTTAACTTCTCAAATTCAAATAAAATGTCCAAAATCAAATAAAATTTCCCTGCAAATCTGTTTTTCCTTTTGAGTTACATCCAAGTAAATGGTTTCACCGTTTACACAGCTGTTCAAACCAGAAAGGAGACATACTTTGACTCCTCACTCTCCTTCATTTTCCACATATAAACAATCACCAGTATTATCAACTCTAGTTCTTAAATTTCTCTGGAATCAACTTCTTCTTTCCAATCCCGCTATCACTAACCTAGTCCAGCCTACCATCTTCTCACATCTAGGATCAAAAACAGTGAAAAAAAGTAGCATGTCATTTCCTTGCTTAAAGTCTCTCAAAAGGTTTTACCAATAGCCTTCGGTTAAAGCCCAAGATCCTTAACGTGGCTTACAAGGTCTTCCACGGTTTGGTTGCTATCTACCTCTCCAACCTCATCTCAAACCTCTCTCCCTCTCTCCCTTCTCCATTCACTTTCTTTCTCAGCAAACATTTACTGAATGCCTATGATGGACCACACACTATGCTAAGCACAGATGATGCAATGATGAAAAAGCCAGACATGGTCCATGCCATACTGGCCTTCTCTCCAGCTCCTCAAATGCACCACTTTCTAACCTCCAAGACATCCCAGATGCCGCTTCCATGTTCAGAATCTGCCACTCATCTTGCTACTACTCTTCTGGCTAGCTCCCTTTTAATCTTCAAATCTTAGATTTAACATGATTCCCTCAGCAAGATAAGTGTTCTTTGTCACTTAAGACTTGGTCAAATTCTTAGCTGTAGTACCCTGACTTTCCACTTTATAATTATTAATGAGCTTAAAATTATTTTTTCTATTTCTGGTTTTTGTACTAGACATTATAATCTTCATGAGGACAAAGACCACAGCTCCTTTGTGTTGTTGACTTATACTGACTTTACAAGTACCTTTTTTTCACAGAAAAAAAAATACTTGTATTTTAAGGATATTACCTTTCTTGAGTGGTTTGTTGTACCATCTATCTTTTTTGATGTCTGGGATGGTAATCCTTACTGATGGATTCTCAACTAGGATTTTATGCAGCAGAGCTGAAAACAAAACATTAAGACAACATTTATAAAAGACTCAAATAGGTTAGAAAAGCCTACAGCTTGTGGTGTAGAACACACATCCTCTATTGCTTTCCTTGTGTCCAAATATTATTTCTGGGGAGGAGAAAGAATAAAGCTACTGAATTTTTGCTTTAATTTCATGCAGTCATTCTTTGCTACTGTCTATATCTTTGAATATTCTCCCCAGAGCTGACTCTCAGTTGTTTGCAAATAAATAGAACAAGAGGTAGGTGGAAATGTTTCTCTTCACTTGATGATATTTATACAAAGATAGCAAAAAAAACCCTCTTATCCATTTTCAATACCAAACTTCACTGTTCCAATATGTCATATTAAGTCCTCATTCACACAATTTTATAAGGGAAATTTACTTTCCAATAACTTTTAAAATTTTATTTATTTATTTGGCTGCGCTGGGTCTTAGTTGTGGCACATGGGATCTTCGCTGCCGCATGCGGGATCTTTAGTTGCGGCATGTGAACTCTTAGTTGCAGCATGTATGTGGGATCTAGTTCCCTGACCAGGGATCAAACCCAGGCCCCCTGCATTGAGAGCACAGAGTCTTAGCCACTGGACCACCAGGGAAGTCCCTCCAATAACTTTTTAAGAGACAGTAATAAAAGCAACCATCATCCTAAGGTACCTTAATTATATTGATAAAGAATTCATTCATCTCCCAACACCAAAATAATTTTCTAATGGACCGAAGATTTAAATGGAAAAAATAAAGCCTTAAAAACATAAATGAAAACATAGGTAATTTTTTTCTAATGCTGAGGGTAGAAAAGACCTTTCCAAACATGATGATATAGTCAGAAACTACAAAGGACAGGTACTAGATTTAAATAAATAAAAATATAAAACTTCTGGGGACTTCCCTCATGGTCCAGTGGGTAAGACTCCATGCTCCCAACACAGGGAACCCAGGTTTGATCCCCGGTCAGGGAACGAGATCTCGCATGCATGCCACAACTAAGAGTTCACATGCCACAACTAAGAAGCCCGCATGCCGCAACTAAGACCCAGTGCAGCCTAAATAAGTAAGAAAATAAATAAATAACTACTTTAAAAAAAGGTTAAGTTTAAAAAATATATATAAAACTTCTGCATGTCAAAATAGCATAAACAAAAATACATGACAAATTATCAAAAATATTTTTAACAAATGTAAAGATCTAATGACATTAATGTTTTTCAAAAACCTCATATAAAGTAAAAAGAAAACTTCCTACCAAAAATGAGCAAAATAGACACGTTCACAAAAATAGACTAAAAGCTAATAAATATACAATGAATATAAAACTTCATTGGTACTAAATTTAAAATAAAAATAAAAAACAGAATACATTTATTATATGTAGGCCTATTAGATTAGTCAAAAAAAAAAAGTTTAAGGGAATTTCTTGGCGGTCCAGTGGTTAAGACTCCGTGCTTCCACTGCAGGGGGCACGGGTTCCATCCCTGGTCAGGGAACTAAGATCCTTCATCCCACACAGCATGGCCAAAAAAAAAAGTTTAAATGTAAACTAGTTAGACTGTGATGAAATGGTACAAACTTTCCGGAAAACAATTTGGCAAAGTAAACAATAATAATTAAAAACTGTATACGTCTTTGACCCTGCAATTCCACTTCTGGGGTTTTACTTTAATTAAATAATTTAAAGGTAAGTGCAAAGATTAAGTTATATGGATGATCATCATATCTCTTTCACAGCAGTGAAAAATTAGAAAAAATCCTGAATCTCTAAAAAGGTGAACTGGATAAGTATAGTAAGCCATGTCCATATAGCAGAATACCATCACAGTCTTTAAAAACAGTGATGTAGACCTACAATTATAGTCATGAAAAAATGTTCACAAAGCATTAACACACACAAAAAAACTGGTTACAAAATAACATGTATAGTGGGATGTCATTTTTTGTGAAAACACACATACTTATAAATAACATACATATATAACAAACACATAGTTTTTACTACAAAATACAGAAGCACATATCAAAACATTAAAAGAAGCTATTTCGTGGGAGGGAGGGAGACGCAAGAGGGAAGAGATATGGGGACATATGTATATGTATAACTGATTCACTTTGTTATAAAGCAGAAACTAACACACCATTGTAAAGCAATTATACTCCAATAAAGATGTTAAAAAAAAAAAAAAGCTATTCCTGAGTGCTGGGATTATAGGGTTGGATTTTACAATTTTTTAATTTATTCTTCTTCTACTTCATCTATAAAGATCATGGATTATTTACATAATGATTTAAAAGTTAAAAAGAAAAAAAATGTAAGAAAAAAATTCAAACAGCACTAGGCTTCATTATCCAAGAAATCAGTACTTTACATCAAAATAACCCAGTTACCTAGAGGAGCAGAATCGATTTTTTTCCAAGGGTTGAGGTATGTTTTTTTTTCTTTCCAATCACAATATTCCTGACAACTATCACTAGGCTGGTCCCACGGCAATTCTAAAAAAGAAACAAGTCCCAGTTTTCTGAGTGTTCAAATCACTATACAATTTTAAGGGAAAATAATCAATGACATAAATCCAGTAAGTTTCCTCCAAATTAATTCAATATGGTTTCCAAACTAAGAATGCCAACTCTAAGAAATTTTAGAGGCACTTCTAAGATAGATAGTCCACTTCCTGCCTTACTCTTTTCCAAAAGTATTCACATGAATTTTAAAAGAGAGAGCTACTGTGATATTTCATTTAATAGCTATACATACTTCATTTTTAAAAACCTTTGGGATTAAAAGTTCCAACTTAGTTATAAATAAGTTAATATTAAAATACTATCACATAAATATGGATCCCCTTGATTCATTTCATTTATTTTGGTATAAGAAACCTGGCTTTCCTAAGGACAGGAATTTTATCATGATTAAAAAACTCAAAGCTGCTGCATAGCACAGGGAGATCAGCTTTGTGACGACCTAGAGCAGTGGGATAGGGAGGGTGGGAGGAAGGCTCAAGAGGGAGGGGATATGGGGATATGTGGATACATATAGCTGATTCACTTTGTTGTACAGCAGAAACATACACAACATTGCAAAGCAATTATAATACTCCAATAAAGATGGAAAAAAATTATGCAGAAAAATAAATAAATAAAAAGCTCTTACCTCCAGCCAACATTGCAGTAAGTACTATTCCACAGGACCAAACATCAACTGGTTCTGCATGAAATTCTTTTCTCTTTAGAAGTTCTGGAGCAACATACGGTAAAGTACCACACATCTTGTTCAATAAACGTTCACGATTATTATGCCGAAACACTGTTGCCAAGCCAAAGTCAGAGATTTTGAGGTTATCTAAACCAAAGGAAAAGAGGATGGCACGGGTTAAAAATGTTTTGTAAATAGATATGCTTAAAGGAGTTGAGTTGTATTGGAAAACCACTGGTGTTATGACCAATAAGAAATTTTAAAAAAGAAGAAATTAAAGTCATCATCATATAGTTAAAACTAGAAAAAGGCCTCATGGCTTCTATTAACATAAGACAAATATTGTCAATACACAAACAGTATGGACCAGATTAAAGAAAGATCCTGGAGTCAAAAGGGCCTTCTAGAAAAGAGCACTCCAGACTTAAACACTAAAAAGAGAGCCATGCCCTCATCGGGTTGTGCAGAGGGCAGGAGGGAGACATCAACAACATACTAGGCACAACTTTTCCAGCAGCAGACAAACCCAAAACTAAAGACCCACAAACCACCAGAACATCTTGTCAAGGTGGCTAAGTTTAGAAAAGGAGGACAAACTCTGTACAGAAAACAAACCAGAAGAGCACATTTCCACTCTAACTTCCCATCTTCAGCACACACAAGCTGTCGGCAGAACTTTCACCTTAACTACACTTAGTGAATATCTACCGTAACTGAGTGACACTGTGCTAGCCATGTAGGTAGATAAATTACTGAAGACTAACAATAACAACTGCTGTCGAGGTTACGAAAATATAGAACATTACAAGATCTTACAGAAAGGGAATCTAACCTAGTCTTCAGAGATAGGGGAGACTCCCCTATTATCAGGTATCAACTGGTACAACCTTTTTAGAAAGCAATCTGGCAAAAGATGCCAAAATTTGAAATACTCATGCTCTCTGAACTAGGAATCCCCACTTCTAGGACCATACCCACAAAAATACTTCCACAAATTCACAAACATAAGGATATCCATACCATAACAATACTGTTTGTAAATAACCTAAATGTCCATCAATAAAGAAATGATTAAATCTTATAGTACACATGTACAATGAGATTATGTAGGTAACAAAAAACAAACAAAAAAACACAAGGTATATCTATATGTACTGACATGGAATCAGGTATAAATGGAAAAAACGGCAAGTGCCATAACAAATATTCATTATAACATGACCTAATTTTTATATTGGCCTGTGCATTAATTTACAGAATAGTCATCACTGCCTTATATTTTTTAAAGCTAGAAACAACTTAAATGTCCCAAAACAGGGGACTGATTCTTTAAAGATCAATTACATCCACCCAATATAATATGTAAGCCACTGATGTTTACTTCTATGACTTGGGAGGTAGCTACTGTAATTATCCTTTTAACAGCTATATATGACACAATCTTGACAAATCACTGAGATTAAGAGTTCCAAGTTACCTATAAGCAGTAATCACTGAAAATACTAATGGATGACCACAGTATTCCTTAGAGTCTGTTGTTTCACTATGTCTGTGACATAATCCTTAGAGAACTGTATATAATAAATTTTAAATTGAGGAGTGTGGTTACTTCCGAGAAAAAGAAAGGGGCACACATTTGGAAGGAATACAGAGGAGGACTTCAACTATATTGATAATGTTCTATTTCTTTTTAAACAAATATTATTATTGAATAGAAACAAAAGATTATTTATATAATATGCAAGATATGAAAAATAATTATAATCAACATCCACTCACCTAACACCTAGTTTAAGTACACTCTATTTCCTTTGAAACCTCCTATAAATCCTTCCCTTCCCTAACTGCAATCCTTCCTTTCTAGAAGATTTTATGTAGCTTGAAACCTATTTAATAAAAAAAGGACTTAATTTGTATATGAGGAATGGGAAGAATTGATTATAATACCATCAAAGCTATTAGTATTCAAAAAGTAATGGACACAGAATGAAAAATAGAAGCAAAGGGAAGTCTCCCAGCTTGTGCTCTCATTTCTTGGGATTCATCAACAGACCATTCTACAGTTCCTTTTCCCAATACACCAAATTTTTTGAATATCTAAACTTTTGCTACATACTTTATGGAACAACTTGCAAAAGGCTAAATAACCAAAGAAGGGTCTTAAGTAGCTAGGTTAGTAGATGGGTTAATAAAAAGATACCTAAAAGATATTAACCAAAATATTAACACTGGTTATAACTGACTGGTGAATTTCTGGTGAGTTTTTACTTTCTTTTTTATACTTTTGATCTTATTTCATGATTACTTTTATCTTTATAAAGAGAAAAAAAAACAGTATTTTTAGTTTGGGAACAAAGTTTTCACATTCCAGATATTACATACTCACATCTCCATTATTTATATAAGCTGGCTTAATTTATCCCCTTGTAGGAAGGTCAATTATAGAGTTCAGAAAGAGGTAGAACAAGGCTGATAAGAACATACACTGGTACTTATGATGGGGCACGATAATGCCAGAAACACTAAACCTCAGGGTTGGACAAGATGTGAAAAGTACTTTGGTCCAACCAGCCAAGCAATGTTTAAATTCCCTTTACAATATCCCTGATAATTAATAATCCAGTGTTTGAATCTCCTGTTAAAAACCTACTACAGGGACTTCCCTGGTGGTGCAGTGATCAAGAATCCGTCTGCCAATTCGGGGGACATGAGTTTGATCGCTGGTCCAGGAAGATCCCACATGCTGCAGAGCAACTAAGCCCGTGCGCCACAATTACTGAACCTGAGCTCTAGAGCCCGTGAGCCACAACTGCTGAGCCCACATGCCACAACTACTGAAGCCCACGTGCCTAGAGCCCATGCTCCGCAACAAGAGAAGCCACCGCAATGAGAAGCCCGTGCACCACAACGAAGAGTAGCCCCCGCTCGCCGCAACTAGAGAAAGCCCATGCTCAGCAATGGAGACCCAATGCTGCCAAAAATAAATTAATTAAATTTAAAAAAAAAACCTACAACAAAGCAACCTATTAAGTTTTGGGGCAGATCCATTAATGAGGGTCATCCTTGTACTAATCCAAATTGCCTCCACATAGTTTTCACCCACATACTGTGAAGAACTGTATTTAACAATTAGCAAATTTCCCTTGAGTTCCTCAATTATGCCTTATTTTACATAGTTTCTAGCCCTTTCATCATTCTGGCCACTTACCTATAAAAGTACTTCAGTAGTCTACATGCCTTTCACAGTACTGTCCCAAACACCTACTATTCCCGCCGTGGCCTTCCAGAGAAGTGCTGGACTGCTGCCTTCCTCATTCTCACCTTATCACCTTAATTTTCCAATGATCAAATTACACGGGTGACTAATATGAAGTCTGCTGCCTAGTAAGTCTTCTTAAACCTTCTTTGCTGCCAAAGACATGCCATTAAACTGTACTTATTTCGTTAGTTTTTTTCAATCCAAATACTGAATTAAGTAACAATCCAGTATGTGTTAAATCTGACCCACCTCTCTGGTCTGCTAAATTCATTCATCTAATAAACATTTTTGAAAACCTACTATTTGCCAGGCACTATTCTAACACATTAAACAAAACAGACAAAAATCACTGCCTCATAGGCAGTGGATATTTGTCACCTTTTTTTGATCCTGATTCTATAAGCTAACACTAACACTATCCATCCCTCTCAGTTTTTATGACATCCATAAAATATAACTAAAAGCCCTGCATCTTTATCCAAGTCATAAATTAAAAAGAACAAATACGTCAAGGCTAAGGTCCAGGGTATTTCAATTTCATATTTTTTGCCCTGAAATTTCAGTAATGGAAAGCCTTGATCCTGCCTTTGTATGGCTGTACTAAAATAATTAGGTAGCAGCGACAAAATGCTAAACTTACCCCTTTCATCCAATAGGAGATTTTCTGGCTTAATATCCCTGTGAGTTATTCCAATACCATGCAGATAAACCTAAAAGAGAAGCAGAGGAAAGCATACCAGAATAGGGTAACTTACTTCACTAAGACAAATTTTAAGTAAAAGTTAGAGACAACTGTACCTACCACCCCTGCCATGAGCTGATGGAAGAACCTCTGAGCATCTTGTTCAGGCATGCCTATGTCTGGCTCTATACGAATTAATTACGAAAGTTAGTTCACCAGGTAAATATAATCAGTCATCAACCACACAGTCTCCTAATTCTAAAGTTAAACATTTGTGATTGTACTTTAGCAAAGAGAATCTAATGCTAACAATGAAAAGATTCTGGAGTCCACTAGTACATATAGTACTTAATACCTCACATTTCCCCATGTGTTAAGTGGCAAAAATAAATTAACATCATGGGAAAAGTACAGAGCAATAACAAACTATCACCCAAATCAAGAATGCAAGCCATACCTTGAAAGCCCCTACTTATACTAACCATGAGTTATTTGATATCTTTCAAATTCTCCCCTAATTTCTTCTAAATGCTATGCCAATATTTTTTCCACTCCTGAAATGTAATTGCCAAAGTGGAAGCCTGCACAAATCTAAGTTGATTTCACTAAATACTTAACAACAAATTTAAACTTCATATAATTTCTCGCACTACTACAAAACCATGAATTCCTGTGAAGTTCCTTCAGGAAATAGTTTTATTAAGAAAGGTTCTATTGTCAGTTATCCTTTTATATTTTTATCTCCCTCATTAACTTTTGATTTCTTTTATTCTCAACTCTTTTCTGAGATAGATACAGAAGATTCTAATAATCAATTTTTAACTGCTAATACAATAGCTCTAAATAATAAATTTAGATCCACAGAATATATTTTATGTACTTCTTAGTGTTCTTTAATATCAAGACTTTGAATCTACACCGAACATTTAAGTAGCAAGCACAGAATTTACTTAATATATATAAAGCAATCGTAGAAAATGCTCAATTTCACTTATGTAACAACTGGCTATTATTTTGGATCTGTAAATGTATGCAATGATTTCATGAGACTAGAATGTCTACAAAGAAAAAAAACTTTTTCTGCATATGCATACAATACATCACACTTATAATACTTCACCATGA
Source organism: Mesoplodon densirostris (assembly GCF_025265405.1). Classification (NCBI taxonomy): domain Eukaryota; kingdom Metazoa; phylum Chordata; class Mammalia; order Artiodactyla; family Ziphiidae; genus Mesoplodon; species Mesoplodon densirostris. The sequence goes on along the minus strand of NC_082667.1, from coordinate 117,399,762 downwards.
GACCACAGTTTATCATTCTTAAACTCTACAAAATAGCAATCCCAACCCAAATCACTTATACAACTTGGGAAAATAGTTTCTTTGATGACTCTACATATGTATTCAGTGTTTACATAAGTTGCAAAAACAAGAAAATTTACTCCAATTTCACTATTGCATAAGCAAGTCTGAATGGACAATGAACAAGCAGCAATGCCAAAATTAAAAAACAAATTAAAAAACTTATTTAGCATAAGAATTATCTTCAATCTTTTCCATACCTATTCTATCAAAAAGTTCTCCCCCACTACAGTACTCCAGAAATAGATACTGGATATTGCCTTCTCTCCTGTGACCATAGAATTTCACTACATTCTCATGATTTAACATTTTATTGATACAAATCTCTTTCTTAATATTTTCTGGACAGTCTATGGCACGCTTCATGTCCACAATCTTCACTGCAACTGCTTCTTCAGTTCTTCTATTCACAGCAAGTTGAACTCTAAAAAGAAAAAGGAAGAGTTATAATATCCCAGACATTTGAATTATATTTCTTTTAAAACTTCAAAAGGTTAAACATAACTCATCCAGAACTATTTTATTAGTTTCTCCACCTGGGAGAAACCATGGGAATGGTTTCTGCCATGTTCTCAACAGATACTACTCCTTTCTGAAATGTGAAGTATGATAGATAGTGTTCCAAAGAAGTCATTATGCTGTACATCCAAGTCATTTAATAAATTCTTAATAAACTAAAATGGGATAATAGCAATTCTAGGCCACATCACATATACACATGCTCTATTCATTTAACTTGTTTTTCTTCCACTTTTACTGAGCTATAGTTGACATAAAGCACTGAAACGATTATCACAAGTTTAGTGAACAACCATCATTTCATATAGATACAAAATTTTAAAAATCGAAAAAATACATATTTTCCCTTGTGATGAGAACTCTTAGTAACTTTCACTCTCTTAACTTTCATATATAACATACAGCAGTGATAATTATATTTATCATGTTGTACATTATATCCCTAGTACTTATTTATCTTTTAACTGGAAGTTTGTACCTTTGGACTGCCTTCATCCAACTTCTGCTCCCCAACACCCTGCTTCTGGTAACCATAAATCTGATCTCTTTTTCTATGAGTTTGTTTGTTTGTTTTTGAAGCATAATTGACCTACAACACTATCTTAGTTCCTGTTACAACATAGTGACTCGATATTTCTATACATTTCAAAATAACCACGATAAGTCTAGTTAGGATATGTCACCATACAAAGATATTACATAGTTCTTGACTATACTCCCCACACTGTACATTTCATACCGGAGACTCATTTATTTTGCAACTGGAAGTTTGTACAACAGGTATTTCTCTCCTCCCCAGCACCATCCTCCCCTCTGGCAACTACCTGTTTGTTCTCTGTATCTAACTCTGTCTCTCTGTTGTTTGTTCATTTGTTTACTTTTGTAGATTCAACCTATTAAGTGAAATCATACAGTGTTTGTCTTTCTCTGTCTGACGTATTTAAACTTAGCATAATACCCTCTAGGTCCATCCATGATGTCCCAAACGGCAAGATTTCATTCTTGCTCTATTCATTTAATTGTAATAACATTACCCAGCGTTTATTAATCCGATGCTATATGTGTCTACAGTAACTGTTCTAAGTACCTGTGGGATATGCCATTTTACAAAGGCACACAAGGACATTAAGAAGCCTGCCTAAGAACACAAAACAATGACCAGTAACGCGACTCTAGAGTCTGTTCATTTGCTCATTTAACCACTATGTTTGAACCCCAGGAAGGAGTATGTGGGAGGAGAAACTGACTTCAGAAGTCTCCTCTAGCTCTTTCGGAAGGGAATGTTTTTGTTTTGTTGTTAAAAGGAAGAAAAAAATTAACCCTTACAAAAGATTGTGTAGCTTCAGTTCCCCAAAGTTTTAGATTTCAAATGCAAAGATCTGTTCTCCAAAACAACCAACTTGTACTCAAAGGAGACAATAGACAGAAAACTAAAGCAAGTGTGAAGTCAGGGTAAAAGGACTCAAACTCACTCTCCATAGGCACCTTCTCCCAGGGTTTGCACCAAGTCCCAGTCTTCCACAAAGGGCACTGCCATGACTCCACTAAGTCCCGCGGCTGTAAAAGCAGGAACCCAGAAAAGACGGTGGTTGAGGACACGCTTCAATCATCTGTAAAGCCACTGAGCTCCGCCTCTTGCCGTGATTCTTCAAGGTGAATCACAGCTCCTGGTTTCCCCTTACACCTCATCCATATTTTACCCAAGTCTTTAAAGCACAAGCAAGTATTCTAAACTCTGGCATTTCGTTGGTAACTCACAAGCCCCGTTCCCACGCAAACCGAAGGCTGAAACGCCGCCTTCCAGGCGGCCGAGGAAACGTACCAGTGGCGCGGAGGAGTTGGGGGACCAGTGCTTTACGGTGGGGGACTGGGGAAGGGGGTGAGAGGTGAAGCGTCGGGCTAGAGTAAGGGGATGCGGGCTAGTAGAGGAGGAAATAATCGCTACGAGGACCGCAGCCGCTCCTCCCGACCCGCTCACTCCCAGTTCCCACCCCCGCCCCGTCCCCAAGGCCAGGAGGAGCCCGGGGCGGAGCCAAACTGTCCCAAGAAGCGGCAGGAAGGGCTGGGTGACACGCGGACGGTTGGGGCCCAACCTCGGGTGCTCTCGGCCAGCAGAGGAAGTCTTCTCTCCAGTCCCCGTACAACGGGATCCGCCTGACACCCCACTCCTCCACCCTCCGAAACCGCCCCTCCGCAGGAGTCTCTCCGATCCTCTAGGCTCGGCGATGAGAACTTTCTCTCGCCGTGCGCCTCCTAAATCATGTAGCCCCCGAACGCCGGCTCCAGGCGCTTTTCCCCCCTCTACCGGCCGCCCTTCCTCACCAGGCCGTCCTTTGCCCGCCACCACAGGAATCCAAATGCAGGGCTTTTCCCGCCAAAACTTGCTGGCGTCACATTGTCGCAAACGCGCGCCCCCTTGCCGGAAAGCAAGGAGGCGCGCATTCCTGGGCCGGCTGCTCTGCAGATTGGGCCGGCCAGGGCCTAGCGCCTGCAATCCCCGCAGGCTCACGCTGGCCGAGGCTGGGTTACTTGCAAACCAGGACGAGATCCTGGCTGAAGAGGTTTAAGAACTGCCGAGTGCATCGGTGTGAATGACCTCCGGGCCCAAACGCGAAGTGGGACCCCGCGTGTGACCTCGGCCGTCCGTCCGTCCGTCCTCGCGCTCCCGGGGAGAGCAGCACCGCGGGGCTAGCTGCCGCCGCCCCGGACCCCCGAGCACCTCGCCCCGCTGCGTGGCAGGGTAGCGAGGATCACACTCCGTAAGTGCTGTCTCTGTAACTTTAAAGCGCGGCCCAGATAAAACTGGAGCCGAGAAGCCAGGGACAGCTGTTGAGCATTGATCCTGCTTAGAATGAAAGGAACTTTGTGATGGGAGCGAGAAGCATCAAATACTGGCTGCACTGTAATGGGGAGTGGGAAGGCATCGGGATGAAGAAAGCTACGCTTTTGTAGCTGGAGGTAATGTCAGGACAACCAGTTTTACCGTGTCTTGTCCGAACAGGCACCAAAACAATACCTCCACTCAACCTTTTTGAAGGAAGTGCAACTGCATAGCTTAGTTCTACCTGCTCTCTCTTTAATGTGTAAGAAACGGGCAGGTAGAAGCAAAAACGCTGCATTTTACAATGCAAATTTTAAAAGCAGAATAACCAGTTTAGGTGCGAAAGTAAATTCTGAAAAAGGGACTGGCTAGAGAACAAAACAATGTGGAAAAACTGAAATAGATACTCCCTCTCAACAGTAAACTAGACTGGGAACTCAAGGCGCAGGCAAGATCATCTATTCTCCAATTCTTAAAACTGGGCCACATACAATAAGCATTACTAGCTCTTGATTGTGATACTGGTAAAATAAGTGTAAAATATGTTACACAAAAATGCATACATTTGTTTAAAAGACAAAAAACAAGACCAGAACACTTCGAAATGCTTATGTGAGAAGTTTTTAACCGTGACATCACTGTTTAGGTTTCGTATAATAAGTTTTCCAGATCGTTTACTCCATTTTCTCTAGTTTCTGCACTGCATGCTGCAAACAAAGAATATGAAGAAAGGAAGAGGAGGACTGGACCGGCACAGTTCCTTTGTGTCTAGTTAGAATAAAGGTATCTTAACCTGAAAAAAATAAGGCATACACATCTCAGGCAGAGTATCAGTTAAAGAATAGATGCTCACAAAAACCTGTTCCCTTCTGAAACCTTACTAAAATAGTAAATTTTAAGAGTAAATTAATAATGAAATATTAAATTTACTATTTTAAAATAGTAAATGTTTAAAAGGCAATAACCCACAAACACAGAACATGAAAAACAAATTTTTTGCAAAGTGGAAAGTCTTTAGATGAATGGTAATTTAGATGAAAGAAAGATGAATCCTAAAGCCAGCAATGGGAAAGCAGAAAAGCAATTTGGTTTACATCACAGAACTCCCTAAAGGCTCAAGTTGAATTAGTGACAACAGGTACTGAATGAGGTGAAAGTGGGGCTAAAAGAGGGTGAAAGACTATGTATGAAGCGAATAGATCCTTGGGTCCCCTCCCTCCTCTGTGTATACAAGGAACGGCCCCTCCCTGAAGCTGGTACTAGACTTGAGAGGGTAAATACATGCTTATCTGAACTGGAGAGCATCAGGCACAGTTAAGGGTTAGGTACCTAACTGAAACCAAAAGCATTAAGTTTATGCACTGAAGGTTGAACCTGTGAGCCTTCTTTCCTCACTTTACTCCCAGAAATCTGGCAGCCTGGCTTGTATCCTTCAGAGGACATAAAAGCCTTCTCAAGGGAATCTTACCTATATAGAAGAAAAGATCTAAAGATACCAATATCAGGGATTTCATAATGTAACAACGCAGCCAGATCACAGGAGAATGAAGCCCACATTCAATAAGCCCCACCCCACCCCAAACCAAACAGACCTTCCAGTCAGCTTTTTAGGGTCCCACTCTTTAATAAGAGCAAACAAGCAAGACTTTGAAAAGGCCTTTAATATGAAAGATGTCCAAACAAAGGAATATTCAAACAAAGAGCTCTTGGATATTTAAAAAAATACATGATAGTAGAAAAAAAGTAAACAAAATAGATAGGTTAGGAGCAAAAAGTTTAGGAAATCTCCAGAAGGAAGAATAAAGATGGGAAACAGAGGATTAAATATAAGAATACTGGGAGACTAATCTAGGAAGTCCAAAATCCAAGTAACTTATTTTTCACAACAAGAAAGGGAGTCGGGGGGATCCACAAATAACTCAAGAAAATTTCCCAGACAAAAGAACTTGACCTTCCATGCTTTTTCCATACTTCCCATACTTTTCCAAACTTGACTTTTCCAAGTTTAAAGTATCCAGCTTCTGAACACATCATTGGGAAAATTTCAAAATATTACACACAAAGAGAAGATACTAAGAGGTCTGGGGAGGGAGGGAGAGGGAATGGACACATACAAAAAAAATAAGAATCAGAATATCATTGCATTTCTCAGCATTCAGAAGACAGAAAACAATGGGCCAATGCCTTCAAAAATAATTCTAAGGAAAAGTTAATCCCAACCTGGAACCCTATACCTAGCCAACCTATGAATCGTGTGATGACAGACACTCAAGATATCAAGAAATTTATCTCCCACACACTTTCTCAGGAAGGTAGTGGTGATAAATCAAGAAAGAAGTCAGGGGATTAACACAATATAACAGTGAAAGGATACACCAACCCAAGAGGTGTGTAGCAAACCTAGAGTAAACCAATCCAAACTGGAATATACCAAAACAGAAGACATCTCTAAGAATGAATACCTAATGAATTGAACATACTAAAAGGAAGTTGGCACAAATGAAGGCGAGTCTGGGGAGAAATCAGTGACGAGTACAAAACACAAGTGAAAAATCTCCCTCCAAAAAAAAGTTATGCAGAAAAAAAAAAGTAGTAACAGTATATATACCACATGGCCTAGTTGTGAAAAGGCTTAAGGTAAAAACTACTGAGTTAACCTAAACCATAACTATAATAGAGCCTTGAGATGGTAAGAATATGTGTGTCCATGGGAATAGGAGGATGGTGAAAAAGAACCAAATCCTCCATTTCCACACCAGAAAGTCAACAGATGATACCTAAAATTGAAAAACCAACACATAGCAAAATAAACCAAGTCATTTAATGATATGGAGGTAAGTAATATGAGAATCAGCTGAATTGAAAGTGGGTACCTCTGGGGGGTTGGAAAACAGTGTTGTCGCTTTTTAGAATTATTTGATTTTCTTTTACACTAAGTTCACTGTAACAATGGAAATTAGAAGTAAATTTTTAAAAAATATAGCTTCATGTAGCCTAGAAAGTAACAAAATTAAAATCATAAGAGTAACAACTACAGTGATAAAGTGTTATCCCATTCCTACAGAGGCAAATCGCTAATGATCTCTAACTGGTATTACTCATATTGGTTAAAAAAACAAACAAACAAAAAACCCACCTCTGAATAACCTCTTCCACTAGGGAGGAATTCTGTATATAAATCAAGTCATGTATTTACATATAGTAAATCAAATCTTACATCAGATCTAAATCTCACCCACAGTTGAAGCACCTGGTACATAAACTGGTTTGGAAGGCTGCTTCCTGGGTACACAGGTAGACCTGAGCATACCTTTAGGAGCACCATTTTGACTTATCTGAAAGTCATGTCATTGCTCCTGTTTCTTAAACAGGTAACAGTAAAGAGTTACCTTGTATTTTTTTTTTAATAACTAAGGGTTTATACACATCACTGACATATGTCTTAAAATACATAAAATACCCTATTGTAACTGAACATAAGGCTGTTTGTCCTGACATTAAATATAGATGGAACTCCTGTGCTTTTTGTAGCTAATTTGGCAAGGGCTTCAGAACCAGATCATGGAGCTTGTTAGTGGTATATAATAACAAAGAGGCTGAGACTAAGGGAGAGAGAAGCTCACCTTTAAATAATCACAACAGTTTTAGTGCATGAGCTAAAGGAAATCGCTAAAGGATAAGTGAGAGTACTGAAAAGCTAGATTTCAGATAGATATGTATGGTTACAAATCAGCTAATTCAAAAACACCTACTGACCATCAAGTTCTATATACAATGTTGGAGGAGTTTCTTCCTCTCCATTGAGAATAATTTCACTGTTTGCCTTAAGTCTTCAAAACTACTGATTTAGTATCACTGGATTTACTCCTGCTCAAAAACAAAAACACCTTGCTAGTCCCAAAGAATACTGGTGAGATCAGGTCTGGCTAGCCACCTTCTGTCGCTTGTAGTCAAAGAGCCTCTAAGGACAAGAGATGTTGAGAACAGAGACATGATGGCAATGCAGCTGCCTTTCCTGCCCAGAAACGGCACACCTCTGGTCCCACAAACTTTTATTCATTCAGTAAAAGCTTACTGAGCACCCACTATGTGCAAGGCATTGTGCTAGGTACTGCAGTTTTTGAAATGACAAAATTGTTTGTATATGTAGGATCTGAGCTAGTCCTTGACAGCTCTCCTGATTTGAGAGAGAAAGACAGAATGCCCCTCTGTGGCTCATTTAGGGAGCTAAGAGCACAGATGAGGTTTGTTTTCTGTCCTTCTATCAGCCCAGCACAAACTTTAGGCTTCCTCAAATCAGTCATAAGTCAAAACAAATAAGGCACATTTTTTAAAAAATTCCCCCCTTTAATTGACCAAAGTAAAGCCATGACATTTCATTTGGTAACCTGCTCAGAATTATAAAGATCATTCCATTTGGCTCAGCCCATACTGCCCAGGACAAAACCTCCAGACAATTCTAATCTCATCGCGCTCTGTTCTTATAAACTGCATATTTTTAAACCATCTTCAGCGCCCTAAATGTGACACACTCAGTGCGAAGCAGATCAGAGCCGAACGGACGTAACATTTATGTCCTTGACAAGCCTCGATTATCCAGGTCCTTCACCTGCAACAGAAAGGTATCAGTTTAATATTTACAATCATCAGGTCAACATGGGAGAGCTTCTCTACTGAGCTGGGTTCACCCAGATGGGGACAGATTACGTTGGATTATGCTGCCTGGTTTGGCTCTGGTGTGGGACTAGCTACTCTTCCAAATACAGCAAGAGTTCTCAACCTTTTCTTACGTAAGAGATATAACACACTTCTATGTGACTCTCTATGCCACAAGTTCTTCAGCGGGAGAGAAGAAAATGTAGTTCGAAAACACACACACACTCTCCTTCTCTCCCTCTCTCCCCCCACCGCCCCAAGACTGACAATCACTAAAACAGATCAAGTCTGGCTCCAACTGGAAAAATATCACTGTAACCACTTCCAGGATGACAGAAGACTGGAGTGTCTACTTTCTAAGAACAATCTAAAATAAAAATAGAAAAATTCTAAGTGAGTCACAAGCTACTTTTTCAACATTAGAAATATCCTTATTTTATAAACATGTGGCCCCGTTTTTAAGCACCAGAGCTGCTTTCTCAGTGTTACATCTGCTCACCTTGTATATCCTGACCAGCCAGTGTTCTGTGGTATATGCTTCCTCCAGGACATCAAGCTCAAAGTCTTTATTCCCAATCTCAGCATTCCGAACACGGTCATAGCCTAGTGGACGCTCTAGAAAGTGACAAAAATGGAGACACACAGCTTTCTACAGTGCTGATTTCCTACAGAAATACTAAGTCAACTTGATTAATCATCCCACTGGAATGTTATTCCCTAGCATGCAGTTTGTTTAGAGAGTAGGGCCTGCAGAAAACGACATCAGTTAGTAAGGGCAAATCAAGTGTTACCCTAACTCACGTCCTCTCCGAGATGATGCTTGGCAGAGTGTATGGAGGTCATCTCTTCTAAGAGACAGAGGGCTGACTTCCAAGCACCTCTGTTCCTGAGGATTACCACCCACGGCCTCTGTGATACACTAGCAACCCTTCTGAACCTATCAGATGTCACAGGCCTGCATCTAATTCAAAAATAGTCCAAACTGCAGAACTAAGAAAGGAAAGAAGTCAGAAAGAATGACTTAATCAAATTACTTTCGATTTATCTGAAGAAATGTAAAGTCCTTTATCTCACTCTATCCCCTTTCACATTCCTTTCTCCACTGAGAGGCAATAAAAAGTAATGGGCAAAAGCACAAAAGCTAGAGCCAGACTGCCTGAGTTTAACCTGACTCTGCACTAGTTATGTGCCTTTGGGCAGTTAAGGAACCTACTTGTACCTCAATTTCCTCATATATAAAATGGGAATAATATTAGTATCAACCTTTTGGATTGTTGTAAGGATTAAATGAATTAGTAGATATAGAGCACTTAAAGCAGTGCCTGGCATATAAAAAACACTGTATGGGGCTTCCCTGGTGGCGCAGTGGTTGACAGTCCGCCTGCCGATGCAGGGGACGTGGGTTCGTGCCCTGGTCCGGGAAGATCCCACATGCCGCAGAGCGGCTGGGCCCGTGAGCCATGGCCGCTGAGCCTGCGCGTCCGGAGCCTGTGCTCCACAACGGGAGAGGCCACAACAGTGAGAGGCCCGCGTACCGCAAAAAAAAAAAAAACACTGTACGTGTTAGCTATTACTGTCGTTACGTTGTTATTAACACTATCAGGAATCACTCACTGGCTTCCGTGTAGACCTGTCCAAAGCGGTAGTAACACATCTTGTACATGAGGCAATTGAGCAGCACTGGAGAACCCTCACGGTCCACACGGAATTCCCCAGTTGGAGTATAATAATCGTGTTCCTTGATATGTTTGCCTGTATCTGTGCTCCCTCCAATCCGGACCATCCACAGAAATTTGTTGATGTCTAGAAAAAAAAGAAAAAGAAAAAACTGCTGTTATCACAAAGGTTGCTGGAGCTAAATCACCTAATGAAAGGTCACTATGGCTAAGGAAATTCCCCCAAATACTTTTCTAACGGAGTATAGTACCATTTAACTCTAAGTTATAAAAATAACAAAGCTAATGTATGGTCAAAACTTTTTTCCTCAAAATATACAGCTTTTCCTATAGACTTTCCTGTAGACTCCTAAAATCCTATACTATTGGCCCAGACTTAAGTCATAACTGAAGTTAGTCCTAGGTATTAGCTAGGGCTAAGCTGTCCAATATACTAACTATTAGCCACATGTAGCTGCTGACACTTGATATGTGGCTAGTCCAAATTAAGATGTGCTGGGCCTCCCTGGTGGCGCAGTGGTTGAGAGTCCGCCTGCCGATGCAGGGGACACGGGTTCGTGCCCCGATCCCGGAGGATCCCACATGCCGCGGAGCGGCTGGGCCCGCGAGCCATGGCCGCGGGGCCTGTGTGTCCGGAGCCTGTGCTCCGCAACGGGAGAGGCCACAGCAGTGAGAGGCCCGCGTACAGCAAAAAAAAAAAAAAAAAAAAAAAAAAAAAACAAATTAAGATGTGCTGTAAGTATAAAATACATGCTGGATTTCTAAGACTTAGTCCAAAATAAAACAAAAAAAAGTGGGTAAAATATTTTGGTTACACATTAATGTTTTAGATATATTCAGTTTAATAAAATTATTAAATTCACTTTCCCTGTTTCTCTTTACTTATTTTGATACAGCTAATAGAAAAAAAAATTTTTTTAATAAATTTATTTATTTTATTTATTTATCTTTGGCTATGTTGGGTCTTCGTTGCTGCGTGTGGGCTTTTCTCTAGTTGCGAAGACCGGGGGCTACTCTTCCTTGCGACGCGTGGGCTTCTCGTTGCGGTGTCTTCTCTTGTTGCGGAGCACGGGCTCTAGGCATGTGGGCTTCAGTAGTTGTGGCACATGGGCTCAGAAGTTGTGGCTCGTGGGCTCTAGAGCACAGGCTCAGTAGTTGTGGCACATGGGCTTAGTTACTCCACAGGATGTGGGATCTTCCCAGACTACAGCTCGAACCCCTGTCCCCTGCATTGGCAGGCGGATTCTTAACCACTGCGCCACCACGGAAGCCCCGCTAATAGAAAATCTTAAATGACATACGTGGATCCCACATGTCATTGGACAGGAATGACCTAGGGAGTAGCAGCTTTACCAAAAAGGTAGAGAAGAGAGAATGTGCTCCCTCTTGACCTACAGTTGCAAAGTTACAAACTTCTAAAGCACATGTATGAGAAGTCAACATTTCTATGTCAAACACACTACCAGGCTCCATAAATACTGATAGCACCATCAACTCAGGTTATCTCTTAGAATATGTCACTCCCTGTACCTCCCCGAAAGGCTTTAGGGAAATAGACGATTAGTATAAGGTGAATCATTGATCCATAAGAGAAGATTCCTACTGCCCTACTAAAAAGGGTTCCAGGGAATATCACAGTGGTGAAGAACACAGACTCTGGATCTGGACTCTGGATAAACTGCCTGGGTTTGAATTCCCACACTGCCAATTCTAGGTGGGTAACCCTGAACAAGTTACTGAACCTCTCTGTGCTTCAGTTTCCTCATATGTCGAATTAGAAAAATGAGAGTATCTGCAACGATAGGGCTGCTACAACATTATAAGTAAGAGCATGTTACCTTACATAATGTTTGTCACATAGTAAGTATTCAAGAAATAATATTATTATCCTCATGGAATGTCTGCAATCGTACCTCCATCTTTCAAATGGAAAACCTGAAGCACAGAGACTTGCCTAGACCACACAACCAGAAATAGGACCAAAAATAAAACCCCAGAGCATCAACTCAACTATCTTAGAGTACTGATTTTATAGCTCCCTGGCAGGTATGTCTGAAGCAAAAAGCTGACAAGCTTTGAGAATAGAAGAGTGCACAGCAAAAGAAATGATCAACAAAATGAAAAGGCAACCTATGGAATGGGAGAAAATATCTGTAAACCATATATCAAATAAGAGGTTAATATCTAAAATATATAAGGAACTCATACAACTCAATAGCAAAAAAAAAAACCCAAATAATCCAATTAAAAATGGGCAAAAGACCTGAAAAGACATTTTTCCAAAGAAGAGATTCAAATGGCCAACAGGTACATGAATGAAAAGGTGCTCAACATCACTAATCATTAAGGAAACACAAAACTACAATGAGGCATCACCTCATACCTGCTAGAATGGCTCTCGTCAAAAAGACAAAAGACATGCTGGTAAGGATATTAAGAAAAGGGAATACTTGTGCACTGCTGGTGGGAATGTAAATTGGTACAGACACCACAGGAATGAGTAGGGAGGTTCCTCAAAAAATTCAAAATAGAACTACCATGTGATCCTGCAATCCCACTTCTGGGGATATATCCAGAAGAAATGAAATCAATATCCCAAAGAGATATCAGCAGTCACTGCAGCATTATTCACAATAGCCAAGACATGGAAACAACCTTAGTCTATCGACAGATGAACAGATAAAGAAAATGTGAGCTATATATACGTATCATGGAATACTAAAGATTTCAGGGAACTATCCATTTCTACCACATACGTGTGTACATTTGCATATATAAAAATACACATGCACACAAACATACATACATACATACACAAATACTTTTCTGTACTATTTGGATAAATTATTATTATTAGCAAGAAAAAAACCTATAATCACACACAACCAAATGGTGCTGAAACAATTGTTTGTGAAAGTTCAAGTCCATGGGACCACATCCCTGCTATCATCATTCTTCCTCTGCTTGTACAAGACACACCACACATAGAAACTAGTCTTATTACTTTATGCTGACACTTTACATATACTATCCAGGTGGATTTGTTAAGTCTGTCTATATCAGAAGCCAGACATAATCTAAAATCTGAACATCTCTAAGAAGCAACCACATATTCAAAGAAAATTAAGACAGAAATATGAGGTAATTATTAACTGCAGAAAACAAGTTATTCTAGGTAAGAATGTAAACATGGTGTACAGGTTGACTCAGCAGTAAGTAACATTTACTTAGTCATGATGAAAACACTTTATCTGGATTTAACCAAAAACTGATCATTAACTCTACTGAGAAGATGCAAGACAGAAAGGGGGAGGGGATCATACAAAGAACTAAATTCCTTATCTTAATAAGAAGTTGATACAGGGTATCTAAAATGATCAATCAATGAATAGCAGGATATACATATTATTTAGAAATACGTACATAAGTACTAGAAGAAATAACTGAAGGAATAATTTTCCCGGGAACTGATGTTATAAGGTAGTTTAGGGGCACAGGACTACCATTTTTTATTATAAACCTTCAGAAGTATTTAACATTTTAAAATATAAACAGGTATTGCTTTAACTTTTTTAAGTTTTTTTTAAGGCAGAGAATTATATTTGGATGATTCTTCTAAACATACGATTTTGCTAATAATCATAGGGAACATGGTTAACATATGCCATATAAATATATATATATAAAACATTTTAAGTTGGCAGATGATTCTATGGCTTAAACCCACTAAAAAATGTTAATTCTAAAGCTCATTTTCAGAAGCCTTATATTCTCTATTTTTCACTGGTTGTGGAACTACTCCTAGGTCTTTAGACAATTATAGCATGCCATACCTACATGAGAAGAATTCTTTATATCTACTTCCTACCTGTTGCAAAAAAAAAAAAAAAAAAATCAAAATAACCAAACCTCAAGTTGCAAATACTCAGAAACTTCCCCAACTAAGAAAATACATTAAGATATTGGTAAAAGGATAGAAAAATAGGAGATTCATCTAGTTTTCTTAGAATCTATGCCTTGTAGCTAGAAATAGAATCAAGTACATTACCATCAGAGGAATACCCAGTAAGTCCTCCAAAAATGACCAGCACATAGCTAACATCAAGCTCCCTCATGATCTCATAGGCTTTTTCTTCTGTGGATGCCATTGCCTAGAAAAACACACACACGTTTCTCAGCGCAAAATTCCAGGCCATATGATCCCTCATGGAGAAGTATTTCCCACTAGACCCCGTGCATCAAACACTCAAATGACCCCTTCACCTTACCTGCCCTACTCGAGAAATATGGGTATTATTCCATGTGTTGTTATCCACTAAAATAGTCCGATTCGCCATAGCTGTAATCTGGTAGCCATAATCCCACCATGACATGACCTTCGCATCCTGAAAGAAGAATGGGAGATGGAAATAACAAGCTTCTCACTGCCTCCAAAATCAAATACAAGAGGGGTGGACGGGCATCTGACAGGAAGTGAGATATTGCTAATTAATCAGTTTCTTCACAGAATAACATATGCCCAACAAGAAAATACATCTTGGTACCTGGTCCTACATTTACATACAATCATGAAATCTAAACACAAATTATACAACACAACATTGCCAATACTTTCATCTCAGATCATCTTACACAAACAAGCATAATGGTGCGGGAGGTGTAGTGGGCTGTGCAGTATTTCCAAATATACAGCCTGGTGTCATCAGATAACCGTATTAAATAAATGACCAAAAACAAAGTCACAATAATCAGTTACTAAAAAGAAGGGGGTGGGGGAGGGGGAACAAATCACAGGATAAGACGAAAAAGGATTAAGCAATTCTTATAAGAATCTAACTCAGAAGTGCCATGCCCAGTAGCTATTGGAAAGAAAATCACTTCAGATTCTCAAATGGTATAATCCAAAATGTTAAAAGTGGTTATCATTAGGTGATCCTTTATGGAAAATTTGTCTCCTTTTTCTTTGCTTTGCTTCTATTTTCCGATTTTTCTACAATAAACATGCATTATTTATTAACTATTTTTCTTCTTTTATAATTGGGATGGCCTACCTCAGGATAAAATCACCATGCTGTCAATACAAGTGTCCAAGCAGAGTGCAGATAATTACCAGTAAAGGTCGCTTACAGAAAAAATCCTGAATTCAATGGAGGTTGACCTTTAAGGCTCATTCAACACCAGGTTCGACAGTTCCAATTCCTCCAAGCTTTCCACCCATCTAAAAGCTATTTGATTCACTATAACATCAAATGTCTCTCCCTTCCTCCTACCGCACAATCCCACGCCTCCCAAATCTTCACCTCTGGAGTATTGTGACGAAGCCAATAGTATGCTTCTCGGAAGTCATCAAAAATGATCCGACTACCATCCCCACCACGAGCAGACAGCACAATGGACGGAGAAGAGTAGGCCTCGCTGGTCACCCAGGTTGAATGAAAGGTGTAGGTGATGAGGAAGAAAGCCATGACGAGTATCATGCCACTGGCCACCTAGACAAGGAAGAAGAACTGTGTTGTAAACCAAATTAAATGTACGTCACACGGAACAGCTTCTTCCACACGGTCAGTAATACAGATGAGATGACGCGGAATAAACTGGAGGCTGTATGAGTTCACTCCGACCGTGTGACAGCGCCCTACTTTACTCCCCCTCACTCACACCAACAAACAAAATACCAATGCAGACACACACACACACACACAGACACACACACACGGTTCCCCAAGCCAGTTCTTTGCGTTGCTTAATTCTCACTTCATTCTTAATAGGGTAGGTAGAATCCTGTTGTTTCTTGTTCTTCTTGTCTGGTCGACTTATGTCCAAATTCTTCATGTAAGTGGACAGCACCTGAGAGACGCCAATGCCAGAAAGAATGCACATAACAGGCGCCAACACTAGCATCAGACGCACCTGAAACAAACAGGAAAAAGCAAGGTCACCATCAGTGTTTTACAAGGTACAGATTTCAACCTATGAGGAGATGATGACATCAATTTAGGGGTTTTCAACAAACATGATTTGTCAGTGGAAGGGAACAAAATAGAAGAGAAAATGCTGGATACATCTATCGTAGAATATATATTTTTTTAAAGTTTGTTTTTCAGGTCCACATGTATACGTGTATACCCTGAGCAATGATATGACATAAAATGTATTTCTTAACTGTGGTTTGGGATCAAAAAAGTGTGAGAAGCACTGACTTAACTGCAATATATAAACTCTCTTCTCTCTTTTAACAACCTAGCACTCAGAACCCAGGCCTTTAAGAAAAAAACATCATCTCCCTTTTTAAGACACCAGAAAGAGAGGGGAAAGAACCCGCCCAGGGTCAATTTCTTCAAGAAGTGACAAAGCGCCTCTCCCTAACATGAGGGCTATGAATCCAAGGAAGGTGGGCCCCACAATCAGAATGTATGAGTGCCCCATACATTCCTGGGAAGGATCAACAACAGTGAGCAGCTTTACCACGCAGCCCCTCAAGCGCTCAGAGGGAAGCCCCTGCACAGCATCAATACTGAACCTGCCATGCAGGGGGACAAAGAAAACCCTCAGAGCTAGGGGTGGAAAGGTTCGCTAAGACTGCGGGCATTCATTCCTCACCATCACAGCTGAAAAGTACATGCTGGTCACACCATACATGATGATGAAAATCCGGGCATCAGACAGGTTGCTAAAGCAGTAATAAAGACCAACTACAAAAGTAAAAGTAAAAAGAAGTGAAAAGCTGAAAAAACAATCATAGATACATGCAAAGATGTTACTACGGCACTCTTTAAAACAGCAAAAAATCTGAAACCACATAAATGTCCAACATTAAGGATGGAGTTAATTACAGAATATTTATAAAATAGAATAAAATACATCAATTAAAGTACTGCTGTGGAAGTTTATGGACCATATGCCTTCCTCTTTACACACCTCTGTACTTAAAAAACTAACAAATGATATATCTTAAATATTATTTCTCTAAAGTAATACTAAATAACAAATTATCATGATTATGAAGTTTTAAAAGTCAGAGGAAAAACTATCATCTGACTTCTAATCAATAAATAAATGGATGAATATACATCAAAACGTTAACAGTAGCAACAGGTGTGTGGTGAGAACTCCTGAAATTTTACTTTTTTAAATATTTGTCTATATTTTTACAAATGACAACTTACTTTCATAATAAGAAAAAAAAAGTTATTTTAATAAAAAGCAAAGTAAAGTCTCTACCACTGGTAAATTCTAAGACATATCTGAATTGGCCAAAAGATAAGTTAGATGAAGAGGTTTTACAGTCAGCTATGCCTATTCTCAAAATTCAATACTGCCAAGAAGACAAATGGGGAGGAGTCAGGGATGAGGGGTGGGGTATGCTAGAAGCACTCAAAAACCCTGAACTAGGGCTGAACTGTAACTTATGATACAAATGAACAGAAAACTGTGAGACTCTGAACTTGCCAGTATCTGAAATTGTTCAACTTCTGACTTCTACTCTGCTTCAAATATTAGAAAAAATGTGTTTAGCCATCCTCTGTACTGCATAGGTAAACAGGCAAAAAACAAAAACAACAGCAAAAGCACAAGGATGAGGGTATTTTACTTATTTTGAATCAAATGATGATTCTTAGAAAGAAAACCACTTCAGAACAAGGCAGACAGACCTGGAAACATGAAGACGAGAAGCTGCAGGTCAAAATAGTACGAGGACCAGGTCGTAGGCTGATGCTCAGACACAGAGGCGATGATGGGGATGTTGTTCTTAGCATAAGAAGGATCCAGCAGTGAGTAGAAACGCCCTGTCCAGGGAGATATTTTTCCTGGAAGCAAAGAGGCAACAAATATTTCACAATTACTTCTGAAACAAAATAACATGTGATTCTAACTAATCACAACTTTCCATTTTAATGAGCTTCTCTGAGACAGAGGAGGACTAGGTTTTTGTTTAAATGCCACCAATACTTTGAGAATTTCACTCCTTCCTTTCTGTCAAACTTGAGAGTACTTTTGTCAGCACAGTCAGTAGAATAAAGTCAGGTTATATATAAACTCAGAGAGAAGGGAGGCAGAGATACTTCCTAGAAGGGTTTTAGGACAAATCTGGTCAAACCAAGGCCAATGCTATAAGCTAAGTCGCTCAGTCCTCCAGTGCTGCTCTGAATACACACAGTCTTGGGCAAAATCAAATCAGACTATGAGAAGTGTACATGAGGAAGATGAAGAGAGGAGGAAAACGTGGCATGCTACCCAAACTAAACAGTCACAGTTCTGTCATATGGGATTAGATGAGGCCACACTGTAGGGCAAAAGCAATGTTAGGATTTCTCCCACCCTACACACACACACACACACACACAGAGGAGAAAGATCAGCATGGTAAAATACAGTCCTGTCACCAAGTGTAGAGCTGATCTGACATGATTTTCTTTCTATGCTGAATCCAGACACTGGCTGACAAGAGGACTGAATGTGCAGAAGTTGGACTTTATATGCTTGAAATTAAGAGAAATAGGAGGAAAAGAATGAATCCTTCTGTGGCCAGGAAATAACCCATATTTTTGGAGTTTATTCTATGTTCATACCCATTTACACTTAATAGTAAAAGCCTTCCCTACCTGTCAGCATGAGGAGAGCTCCCACGGTGAGAAGGACAAAGCCTACCAGGGAGATGACACTTCGGAAGAGAACTTCAAATTGCTGTGGATTCAACTTGCTGCGTAGATAATCCACAAAGGCATGGATCTGGCAGAGACCAAAGACCCCAAAGGCTGCCATGTGCTCTGATGAAAGGACGGGCTGTCGGTGAAAGCATATGAGACTGTTAGGAAAAGAATGGGTCCAGCCTGGACCTGAATTATCTGACCAACTTCAGACCAAAGGGTCCAATGAGTTCTAAGGCCACCAAGGAATTAGGACCGATCTAGAGGAGGGTCTAATTCACCTGCCTCATTTTCCAAAGAATATTTTGAGTCCCCCAAAGTGTACCACACTCTGTCATTATCACATCTCTGGCCTTTGCTCAGGCTATTTCTTGAGCCTCGATTGCAATTCTCACTTTCCCAAAAATTTGCATTCACGGCAATTCTGATCATTCAAGGCCCAATGCAAATACCATTTCCTCCTAATCTACCAAACTGAAATCCATCGCCCTCCTCTATACTCCACACACTTTAGATCTCTTCCAAAACTTAGACCAATGGTCTCAAACTCCACCAGGCATCGTAATCATGGCAGGGGACAGGAAGCGGGGGGGCGTTTAGACAGACTGCTGAGCCCCACCGCCAGAGTTTCTGATTCAGTAGATCTGTGGCAGGTCCCCAGAATTTGCATTTCTAATGAGTTCCCAGATGCTGCTGACCTGCTGGTCCAGGAGCTACATTTCTAGAACGACTAGACCACAGATTAGTGGTTCTAGAAGCAGGTGCTTCTTTCCCAACAAGACGGTGACTTCCTTAAGGACCAGAACCACATTTTTACTTTTAACATTTCCCAGGTATTAGCAAATTGCATACAGAGGGTGATCAGTAAAGAAAAGCTTGCTGACCTGAATAAGGGTTCCACTTTCATAAAAATTTTACATGAGAAATCACACATACCACGTTATTCTCTGACTTAACAGCTGTCTCTTAACCCTGTGGGGTAATGTGGTTAAAAGGTTCAGGCTTTGCTTGCTAAAGAACTTTCACTTAGGCCCGATTAAGAAGTTCAGGGGTCATTACTATTAAATGGAGTCATTCGCATTAAAAAGGACTGAAAAAGATAACTGTGATCACTCACATTAACTCAGCTCATCCAAAATATCCCTCCTCCTCCCATAAACCTAAGCCAAGTTAGGAGTCATTAAATTCAAACTTCATGAACAAATATTAACACACTCCAGGAGGCAGACTTTAATGACCAATGACTCTGTTGCTTCAGTTAACAGAAGCAGTGTTAGCAAAGTCAGACCTGTGAATAACTTTCACTATCCTCACCAGAATCCAAGATAAATCAATTTAGTTGGAGCTGCTTACAAAAAGTGGAAGAAGCTAAAAACCCCACTCAGTCTAGGGCTCACCTGGAAACCCACAAAGGAGATCTGCATGGAAAGAATGGTGCCCAGGCAGTAAACAGTACAGTAGGCCACATAGATCCGGTGGGAGAAACGTCCTGTGAGCATCAGCACCAGTACATGAAGCGGGATCAAGTTGATCAAGAACACATAACCTCCCCATGAAGAGACCTAGGACAGGATAAAAAAGAAAAGTTCGTCTGAGCACTCCTCCTTGGATCACCACCACTGTACCTTAGGATGTTACCTGTGACCATTTTTTTTGGGGGGGGGCGGTACGCAGGCCTCTCACTGTTGCGGCCTCACCCATTGCAGAGCACAGGCTCCGGACGCACAGGCTCAGCGGCCATGGCTCACGGGCCCAGCCGCTCCGCGGCACGCAGGATCCTCCCGGACCGGGGCACGAACCCACGTCCCCTGCATCAGCAGGAGGACTCCCAACCACTGCACCACCAGGGAAGCCCTACCTGTGACCTTTTTAAAGAACATCTCTTTACAGTAACCAAAAACTTTATTTACACCAAGTGGTTTAAAGAGTTTAAATAATTGACTTCTTTAACTAGGAAAATCAAATTAACACCCATTACTGTAACTCAATCCTCTGTTTGCTATGGCTCCTGCCATCACGATCACAAAACGAGAGGCCCCCAACTCTCAGCATTAATCTGGATACACCCTACGGTAAGGTCACACAGAGGATTTAGGGATTCAAGGGAAACGTGAGCAAGTGGAAGCAGTTAAGGAAAGAAGTCTCGGTGTTTACAAGATTGAACAGAAAAAAATATACGTCAGGAAAGGAAAAATTTAAGGGGAACACACCAGAAAAGAGAGTTGGCCAACCAATATATACCCATAGGAAATATAGTATCTGGAAACCTTTAAAAATTAAAAAAATTATCTCTATCTTGCTATTATACAACAGATATCCCTGCCTGTCTTGGATTAGGCTTTGTATGGACACAAGAGACTATATAAAGACTTTTAGCCTCTAGTTCATGGTCTCAAAGCCCAAGAGCTACTTCCAATTTATATCAGTTGATCCCAATAGGTATTCAGACACAGAGAGACTCCTGAAAGTAGGGAGTGAAGAGTTACCATGTAGAAATAAGCAAGGGCACACTTGGCTGCCCAATAGATGGAACCAGTCTTCACTGCTTTGATCCACATGTAGTAGGTGAGTAGCATGCAGAAGATGGCAATCCCTGCAGAAAGAACACAAAACTTCAGTAAAAGGCCATGCTGGAAGAGTATTTAATACTGTTCTGGAACAAACTACCTGGATTCGTATCTCAGACCTACTACCCATTAACAATGTAATTACTCTACCTCCCTTTGTCTCAGTTTCCTGTAAAAAGAGTCCACAATAGTATCTACTTCATAAAACTATTGTGAAGACAAATTTAACTATTGCATGTAAAGCACTTAGAACAGTATCTAGCATGCAGCAAGCTCTCAGTAAGTATTAGTCATTATTACTACTATTCTTTCCAGGCACTAAATTCCCTGCTGTTTCAGTCCTAAAGATATCCCGTACTATCACGCACCAGCCTGCCTCTACAGCTTACCACAAGCTGGTCCGTATTCCCTGACTGCCTCTCTCCTTAGTATCTGCCTAACGAAGTTCCAACTTCAGGGCCCAGTTCAAATACAACTACTTCCAAAAAGCCTTCCGTGATCCCCAAATCTGAATGAATCTCTCCTCTCACCACGTTCCCAAAGTACTCTGTTCACCCTTCTCTCATGGCCCATAATACTATCTGCCCATTATTATTTATTTTTATAGTCTACATTAATCTGTGTTAATAGATTATGGGCCATTATATCCCTATAGTTCCTTAATTATAAGCCAATACTCCTATTCATTAACTATCTTTATAGCACCTAACACTGTTTTACCAATCACATTCAATAAATACAGGTTGAATTGGAAATAAGTCAATAAAAGTCACTATAGTTTTAAGAATATCCATTCCTCTCATCTAGGAAAATGAAGCAAATGATTACAATGTTAAAACAATAGTACCAACCAATACTAAAACTTAACTCTACTTTTAGGAGTACAGAGATGAGCCAAAGGCCTTATATAAGGAAATTACCAGCTACCTTTCTAGAGGAAATGACAGAGAGAGAATATAAACTTGTCTGAGGTCTCTTCCTGTCCTTTTTTTTTTTTTTTTTTTTTTTTTGGATGTGGACTGTTTTTAAAGTCTCTATTGAATCTGTTACAGTATTGCTTCTGTTTTGTTTTGCTCCCCTGGCCAAGAGGCCTGTGGGATCCTAGCTCCCCGACCAGGGATCAAAACCACACCCCCTGCACTGGAAGGCAAAGTCTCAACCACTGGACCCCCAGGGAAGTCCCTTCCTGCCCATTTCTAATCTTCTCAGCCAGACACCGTTTTTGCTATCACTAAACAACAGATTTGAACCCAGATTCTACTGCACTTCATGAAGCTCTACTGGATAATGAGGTGAACAGATCCTCTTCAGCACTTCAAGTCTTACCTTCATTATCATAGGAGCCAGCCACAGATCGGGAGATATAGCCAGGAACTACAGCAATCATGGCTGCAGCAAGAAGTCCAGCTCCTGCATCCTGTAAGACAAGAGGGGTAACAGGAAGTTAACACCAATACATCTATGAAAAAGAGAGGATCCACTAGTCCATTCTGCTGACAATGGGCCCAGAGAACAGTCTGACACTTTCCACAGTAGATGTGATGCTAGAAATGCTAGAAATGTTCGCAGCACAAGAAAGCTACATACTTCACAACCAATTCCCCGCGACGATGGCAAGTCTGAAACTGAGTACACACATGCTAAGAACAGACAAATCATGTTAGCTGTCAGATGCTGTCCCTGAATGGGCTGTTTGGCTGGAGTATCCCCAGACTTATGAGTCCCTACCCGTAACAATATCTGCACACCACAGGAACACCAGTCACCCCTCTACAAGCTATTCAAGGACAATCAAAGGAAGACCATATGTATTTGAGCTAAAAAGCCGACAAAGACAGGTGACAATCTCTCTGGACTAAAGATGCCAGGAGCTTAGATAATAAAGCTGGAATATTCCTAGGCAATCTGTGAACTCAGGAGAGAGGAACAACAAAGTATAAACCACACTCCAAAAAAGGAAGGACTTGTCTGTTCGTAAGAGTCAAATTTGGAACAAGGGCAGCAAGGAGAAGGATGAAAACGTTTCCAAATTAAACTCAAGTTTCCCAAGCCCTCCCACTAGTTTATCACCTCTAAGGTAACTCCCTGACACCATAGCCACAAACTAAGAATAGCATCCGAGGAGCCAGGGTCAGCAATGCAGAAACCTAGAAGAAGAGAGTCAGTATTATGGAGTCTACTACAAAAGCCAAGTGCTTTAAGAATTTTTAAATAAACATTTGAAAAAAAAATTAACAAATAATTGCTAACTGTCCATTTCCAGTAGGAAGAACTAACCACTTCGGAACGCTTCTTGTAGTTATTTTTCCTCTCCCTTAGATTGTGAGGTAATTCAAAATCTAAACCTCATTTTAAATATTTTTTTCCCATATGTAGCAATTTATATTTGACCTCCATATGTTCTCTTATAAGAATAAACAGTTGCTAATGATAAGAAATCACACATTCTAGGGAGGGGCTGGGGTAAACTCAGTAATTCGGCTCAGCAAAAGCTGTCTTTAGCCTCTGGCTCTCTGCCCTTCTAAGGCTCTCAGTCCCCCACCCTTTAGCATCAACTTGAGAGGTTCAACAACATTCATTCCCAAGCCTCCTGTCACCCCAAATCCTTCACCTTGAGCTCTTTGGTAAGGTGGTACGTGACGATGGTGGTGAAGGAAGAGAAGAGAGGGGCCAGGAACACACAGACATTCCGAATGTCGATGGTGATGTGGAAAAAATGGAGGACATGGTAGATTGCAGCAGAGGTGATCATTAAGCCTGTAACAAGAAGAAGAAAGGCCAATAGGTTATCCTAATAAGACAAAGACCTTAAGGGAAAGAGAAAGGGAAAATCCAAGTATCAATAAAGTGATAACACAGGTTTTGACAAACCACCAGAAATACTAATACAGCAACTGCAGGAGGCCTATAAATTTCTCTCCTATGGATTCAAGCAGAAGTCCAGAATTTATGAAACACTACCCATTCCCGCTCTCCCATACATGTTCTCCCTTCTATATAAGATCTACTTTTAGGAATCTGCAATCAGAGTGAAATTACAAGTGTCACAAAACGAAGATATTAGAAATAAAAGACACTGTTCCATAATATAAAAATATCTTACTGCTGTGAAGAAAAAAAATCCTGTTCCCCTCACCTGGGTAAATTGTTCCTCCAATGATTCGTCCCAAAGGGTACCAGGCCCGGTCATCAAACCAGTTATGGAATTTATAAAATCCCTCCTCAGCCAGGAACCGGGTAGTCCGATAATTAAAGTACCTTTAACGAGAAAGAAATGAACTGGGGCTCCCTCCTCTCCATACCCAAACACTTGCCTCAACTTGCAGTGACTTTGGCTCCTCAGGTTACACCACTGAGGAACTTATCACTACCCCAGTAAAAGTCAGTTTGGTACCAAAAAGTATTTCAAGCGTGAAAATCATTTTACGTCACCAGAAGCCTCCTCATTTCTAGCTCCATGCTTCTCTCAGTTAAAGCACTGCTTCTCTCATAAGGAAATGCAACCGTAGTCTAACCTTGTAAGAAAACACTCAAGAAGGATGCTTCACCAGGCTGGCATGTAGTAGGCATCAGCCCCAGTCAGAAAATTCAAGCACTCCAAAGACAGGACAGCTGAGATGTGGACACCAACAGACTTGACTCTTTTCAAGTGACAGGAACACACAGAAGAAGATTTCCATACCACAGGCAAGGAGACCAGGATAACCTGAGGTGATGAGCATCTCTAAAGATGTGGGTGTAACACCATACGCAGGATGAACATTTTTTAGTCCACTCCATAACACAAACTTCTTAATAAGTGTTTAAACTTGTAATAATTAGATCTACTCATGTGGTTATCTAAAATAGTTCTGAATGCCACCTCCATGGTAGCATAAAAATATAGACTACATAAAAAATACTTGACATAAAATGCTTACAGTTATATACGGACACAGTTCTTTAGGTCCAAGCTATGTAACCCCTTCTCTTAAATTTCTCATTTAAAAAGAAATAAAAAAGACAAAAATATATATGGAAATAATAAAAATATAAACAAATAAGTAAAGTAAAGGGAGTTGCTTAATCACTAAAGATAATCATGACTAACCATCTTTCCTGCCCACCCCTCTAACCCTATTTCCTCGTTGGTCAGTCAAGTTTTAGCAGCTGAAGTAAGTAAAGTAGCAGATGGCAGAAATTTCTATCCTTCTGGTTGTTGTTGATGAATGTTATTTTGGTAACTGTCAGGGAGACAGAAGGGATGAGAGTAGAAGGCAGTCAACGTGTGTCAGAATCATGTCCTTTACCGAACAGTAGGAGAGGCAGAGTGAGACAGAGGAAGTGCAAGTTAGTGGGAAAAGGTCTGGCCTGGGTTCACACCCTGGTCTCAGTTTCCTGCTCTGCAAAAAGAACTGTCAAATCACATGATGTGTACAGTCCCTTCCATCTCTACAACTACAGAGCAGATGCTCTTGCTTTCCCTGACCATCTCATCTCAGTGTTTGCTCATCTAGAGGGTCTGAGAAAAAGCCCTAACAGACTGGTGATCAAGAAACAAAAGGATGGGCTTCCCTGGTGGCGCAGCGGTTGAGAGTCCGCCTGCCGATGCAGGGGACGCAGGTTCATGCCCCGGTCCGGGAAGATCCCACATGCCGCGGAGCAGCTGGGCCCGTGGGCCATGGCCACTGAGCCTGCACGTCCGGAGCCTGTGCTCCGCAACAGGAGGGGCCACAACAGTGAGAGGCCAGCGTACCGCAAAAAAAAAAAAAAAAGAAGAAACGAAAGGATATAAGTTTCCTCATTCATGAGAGAGAGAAAAAAAAAAAACAGAAAAAATTGATTTGGGAGGCCCCAAAGAAAAGATCTGTATGCCTCCAAAGTGCTTGCAAATATCTACACAAAACAATACGACCAATTTGCTAATACATGCAGGTATTAAACTTGAATCAATGCTCCATAAACTGAATACGCTATTTTTAAGATATCAATGATGTTTCAAGAACCTATGATTCTCGTTCTCCAAATTTTTAATTAAGCCTTAACGTTAGGTAATATAATATAGTTACTCCAGTGTCTAGAAACAAACAAACGTAGATTCAAATCCTGGCTCCTCCACTTACTCTGTGTAACCTTGAATGGTCTCTGCCAGCCTCAGCCACATTTGTGGACAGGAGACACCACTACCTCCTCCTCGTAGGGCTACTGTAAGGATTTATAGATAATCTGTAAAACAGTTCTTGGAACAAAATGAAGCTCAGTAAATGTTGTCCACCTATGCCTCTTTTTATCTAATAAAATCTCCAATCCAACTCACAGCTTTAAATTTTCCTCAGTGTCTTACAACTTAACTGATAGGCCCCATTTCTATCATATTCACTGTTAAACAGAAAAAAGTCACAGATCTCAAGTTCATGACCTATAATTTTTCTTTTGAGCCTCAAACACACACCAGGCCCAGGCCCCTTTCCCTCAATCTGCACCATTAACTGTCTACCAAGCTGAGAAGCCAGGCTTCTCTTAGCTTAGCCAGATCTTAAGTGATAAGGCATACCAGCAACCCCTCTCTCATTTTTTAAGAGCTTGAGAGACTCGCTTGGTTTCAAATTCCAACAGAAATGTTTCAAAAGGAGACAATTATCTCCTTTGGAACACTTGAGAGTTTTCCCCCCAAAATGTATAGAAAGTCCATCCCCATCACGGAGAGCTCACTGGAACGTAAATCTGAAAACCATGAACCTAAATGCTTTCCAAAGGAAATACCAGACCAAGCAAAGGTACTCACGGATCAAATTCATGGATGACACTTTCAAATCTCAGGACAGCAAAGAGACGAGTGGAGAACGCTGCAAAAACCAGAGAACTATTATTTTAATGGTAATGTACCAGGAAAAACAATAATAGGTAGTAATATTATAGAGATAACAGTATTATCCAGCACACAAGTCACAGGAAATACAAAATGATGCTGATTAAAGTGTTTATCCATTCCTCCCACACAAAAGAAACAAAGAAGTTCGATTTCCCCTGACAATGACACCTACATTTCCACTTAAGTAGGACACATTTAACTACTTATTATCAAGGCCTATGACAACACATTCACCTACTAATATTGCACCCAATTTACATGGTCGTCTTGTATATATGTTGACCTCCCCTCCCCACAACCTTACCTCCCCAAACCTTAGTTTGAAGCAAACTAAGAGGTAAGGAAATCAAGACTTCTTATGACTCATGAAGAGCTAGAAAAACCTAAGAAAACAGAGTAAGTTCTGGAGAGATTTTCAGAAATACTAAGGCAGGCAACCACAGAAGACAAGTATCTTTTACAAAATTCAGTATCTCAGAGTCTCCGGTATCTCTTTCAGTCCTAAGAGAAAACAGAATTAGTACAGCGTGCTTCTCATTCTTTCCCAGATGATCACTAGTCCCAACTTTTATAATCCTTGTGTTTCTTTTATTTTGCTTTCACAAAATTCTACTGATTGAGAACAGTAAAAAGAACACATTACAATCTGCTGGAAAAAAACAAGGCATTTAAGAGAGCCGTTGTGGATTTTTTCAAGATTTTCTCCTTTCCATATCTGAAGAAAGAGAGGTCCACATGCACACTCACATAACACAGCAGCCATTGACAGAATTAGAAGCTTCAGAAGTGTGTCCTGCTTCTCATAGGACAACCGTAAAAATCCCAGCTTGGTCATCTTGACATCAATGGGTGGCAACAGATGACACTCAAATGGCTAAAATGGAAAAGTCAAGACCATAAGATATTAAACACCTTCAATTTACCTAATTCAGTTTCATATTTTACGGTGGTAGAGAAACACAGTAACAGGAGTAATGCACACACCAGAGAGGGTCAGAGCTAATACTAATACCCAAGCCAAGCCTGAATTATGACCAACTGACAAGTAAGTAGGCATGTCAGGTCTGTGAGTCAAGGATGAAAAGGAATGAGACTCTATCACCATAATTCTGTTTCCCAGTCCTCGCAGCTAACAAGCACATAAGCACAATTGGCAACAGTGTGGTACAACAGGAGTAAAGAAGAAACACAGAAAAAAGGGAGTTGGAGGAAGCCATGCAAAGAAAACAGGAAAGACTGGAAATAGAGAAAAGAATAATTAAATGGAGAAACAGAGCATTCAAGAAAAGGCAGGGATGTATGAAAGAAAGCAGGGAATGAGCACAGAAGTGAAAGCAGAAGGCTGAGAAATTCCTGACTGAATCAGCACAGTTTACAGTCCTAAATTTCAGCTTCAACTGACTGGCTGCAAACTTTCTGTTCCAAATCCCAGTGGGGTTGCAGGGTCAACTAGAGAGCACGACTGCTCGCTCACTAACGCAGGTACAGTCGTGCACTCAGGAAGAGAGGGAGACACACATAGATAGTGATCTTGCAATCACTTACATCACACTATAAGCACTTGTAAGCACTTGCAATCGCTTACATCACACTATAACTACTGCTCAGATCTACACCCACTTCCCATCAGCTGTCTCAAAGCATCCTGGAATTGACACTGCATTTAAGCCACTGATCCCAGAGACAGCTCATGGAACCAGACGATAATCTGGAAGGAAAAGAGAATAAAATGTTCCTACTAAAGCAAAGAAAGGTTGGGCCGGGGGAGGGGGGAATGATATTAAAATAAAATGTTGAGGGAAGCAGACTGTAGACCATTCAGAATAGTGATCACTTGGCGGACAAGATTTATCAGCACTAATTAGGAGGTTAGCTATTTCTGTTTAAGACAGCACTGCCTTCTTAAACCATAAACTGGTCAAGGGCTAAGTGACAAAGAATATGATAATAAAGAATATGCAACACTGTACAAGACTGCAGGGGAAAAAAAGGAACCCGGATCCTTCCTGATCTTTCTCCCACTATTACTAGGGGAAAGGAGCGGAAAAAATAACACTGGACAGGGTGGAAGGCATGAAGAATCATGTATTTCTAGCTCCAACTGTGGGAAGTCAAGCATCTTTTCCATAATTAACTGTCCCAGAGGGATGGTTTTACATTTAATCCTAATCCCAAAGGAAAACCTTATCTTGAAATCAAAACTAAACACCTAACTCCAGGAAGTCCCTAATCCAGCCACATCCCTCAGGTTGGTACTTGTTTTCTCCCACGTCTGAAACAGGAAAACTACCACCGCTGAGCTGATATGAGCCACACGCCTATAAGACTAAGTGGACGAAATGAGAGTACTAGAACCTCTACCTGAAAACTGAGTAAAGGAGCTGGTAATTTAGGCCAGGACCTTAAGGGAGTTTCCATACTGTGCTCTCTGGTCGTGTTCGCACACCACTAAAGCAAATAAAGGCAAAGACACTTTCCTTAAAGCACCTGGCATCTGTCCTCCACCTCGTCTGTGCCGGCAAGCTGTGGCCCCCTGTCCCACCCTGGCTCTAGTTCCGAAGACAGCAACTTGCCCACCCGCTGGCCCACACGCTTTCTCACGCTAGCCCCACCCGCCCCCACTTCTGCTCACTCCTGCGCGTCCCTCCCTCCTCCCTCCGACTCCCATCTTCATGAAATGCAACACCCCGGACACCACCCAGCGCGGGACACCCCACCGCCTCAGCATCCTGAGCGCCATCCCCTCCAGGACTAGTCCCAGGGTCCGATCTTTTCCACGCCCTCCTAGCCTAAGCGCCCGCCCCATCCTAGACGCCCCCCATCCTTCCATTCCAGGTCGTCCCCCACACGCCCCACGCCCCCTCCTCTGCAAGGCCCCAGACTCTGCCCGCGCCCACGCCCGACGCCGTTAAAGCCCCACCAGCGCCTTGGACTGCACTTGCCCCTAACCCTCAAGTTATATCCTAGGGTCTTCTCACCTGACCCGGGCTCCTCAGGAATCCGCTCGCCTCCCACTGCCATCCGTTCAGCGGCGCACCCAACCCTGGCAGCGTCGGGTCCGCCTCCCGGACCGCTCCCCATTGGTTGGCTCAGGGCCAATACGACACATGAAGAGAGCGATAGGATGATGGGACTGTCTGTCAGACTCGGAGGCGTGGACGAAGCCGCACTCCCACTTTTTAACTGGACAATACAGATATCATTTAGCAGTGGAAGGCGGGACTTCATGCAACCGCCGAGCCATGATAGGCCGGCTCGTGAGAGCGAGAGCGCGGAAAGAACACACTCGGAGAAGTTTGGTTGAGGGCCGAGCAGTGACGTGTCGGTCTGCGGGCCGCGGAGTCGCGAGCGGAAGGTGTGGCGCGTTTAGCAGTCACGTGACAGGAAGCGGAAACTACGCGAAGAAATGGGCGGAAACTACAAATCCCGAAAAGTTGTGCTGAGGTCGCTCGCCTCCGTTTCTGAGAGTTTCGTTTCTTTAAAGGTAGAAATTGATGTTGCCTAATATAAGGTTAAAGGAGAGGTGGGAAGAATTTTCTACCTATTCTCAATGAAACCTCAATCGCTTCCCGGTCCAGACCGCTACATCTTGTGCAAGATCTTGTCTGACAGTTCGCTCAAGAGCTATGTTTGACTTTGCTCCGGTAAACTGCGATGGACGAGAGCCCTGCAAATGTCACGAGGCATTTATTTCCCTTTCTTAAGCCCCTGACCTCGTGAATGAGCATGCCTAGGGCTAAAGGGGTCGTCGGGGTTCAGTGGGAAGAATCTACGCCGCGGGCTGAGTCCCCCACGGTCGCAGAGGCGGTCCTCCCAAAGCGTAGACAGGCTTCTTCCTGGAACCAGCTTGCAGCCTGGCGGTGCTTTGCTCACCCCTTTGTAAGTAACCTGCCAGTGAAAGCTGCCCT
This sequence comes from Mesoplodon densirostris, assembly GCF_025265405.1. Classification (NCBI taxonomy): domain Eukaryota; kingdom Metazoa; phylum Chordata; class Mammalia; order Artiodactyla; family Ziphiidae; genus Mesoplodon; species Mesoplodon densirostris. The sequence continues at coordinate 117,369,056 of NC_082667.1, read as the reverse complement.
AACTGCCTCTCTTCCCCTTCTCTCCTCACACACACAAGAAACGTTGCTTGAAGGCACGGAAGGGGGCGAAGTTTCAGCAGCCAATTCCATCACCTCTCGGACACGCACTCCCACTCCCTACACATCTCAGAGAGCAACAGCCACACCGACAAAAATGGGAGCATCCGGCAACTGTTCAAATTTAGCGCCAGTGGCACTCCTTTCTCTTCGCGGTTACTCTACTGTTGAATGCAACCGACCAAACTTACTGAAAGCATATTAAATCAGTACTTCAAAATCACGTGTGGTTTTCAAATTTTACAGGACCAGGTTCACCCCAGGATGAGTCAATAGATCTGCTTTTTCGTTTTGTATTTATAATGTGTTCAGTGTAATTAACAGAAGGAAACTGAAGCTGAACCTGAAGGAACTGCAGAACTTCAAGCAAATGCTTCTTCAAAACGAGTTTTTCTTTAAAAAAAAGGAATTAAAATTAGAAAGATTCCTTTACATAAAAAAAATACTGTTTCAAGAACATTTGATATCGAGGTTCTCGTTTTTTGTTTTTTTTAATTATTAAACCTGTTTCTTAAAGGGATATGTTTAACTTTCCAGGTGGTACAATTAAGTCAACTTTTTCAGAAGTCAAAATATACTGCTAAAGAACGAAGTTCAAAATCTAAGTCAAGAATCAACTGTACTCCAATAACAATTTCTAAAAAATCTAATGCTATTTTTAGGATGATTCTCTAATATTAATCAATTGATAGGGAAAGGCTTATCTATAAGTAAAAGTCAGGATGGCAAAATCATGGGGGAAATTATAGTTATTATAAACCCAGAGATTATACACGAACATTCAGGATATCAGTTAATCTCTCTCCCTCCTGACTTATTGGACCAAAAGTTTTGATTTGGTTCCGAAAAACTTTTTACAGTCCTATCAGTTGCTTAAAATAATGCTATTTTTAGCTTGCTTTGTAGGAGTTGTCATTCCTGTGGAGCTTTTGGTCTTTCCTGAAGTGTCTACTTACCTCTTTTATATTATTGATCGAAAGAAACACGTCTTCATCTCACCTGGGGCAGACCAGAGTAACAGTACGTTTTCTTCTTGAAGATGTTCTCCCCAGAACCCACCTTTCCAAGTATGCTGTATAGCTGTATTACCAAGACTTCTTCTCAGTGCACTCTGATTCCACTGTTTCATGACTGATTCCACTGTTTCATGTTGTTTGGTTGGGTGTTTGTTTTAATTAGTCATCTATTTCTTGGAATTTTCACTTCGATAGATTCTTCAAGTAACTTTTTCAGAAAAGCTGAATGGAAAGCAAACAATGCCTTTATTTTGTCCTTGATAGCATAGCTAGGTTTAGAGTTCTAAGAACGAAATTGGGACCCACCCATCCCATATACAGACAAGCACACATAAAAGCATACTTTCAAGGCATTACAATTTTATCTTCTATTACTCAGAGTTGTTCTTGAGAAGTCTAATAGCAATGTGAGTCAGTCTATTGGAGGTAACCTATTTTCCTGGTGTTTCTCCATAGAGATCCCATCTGGTTTTGGGTTTTTTTTTTTTTCCTTTCATTGCTTTTCACTTGGCAGTGAAAACCATCTATATGAAAAGTCCAATTTTCATCATAAGTCCCGAAAATTTCCTGATTTTATTGTCTCCATGCTTCTGTTCTCATTTTCTGAAACAAATGTCAGATCTGATTCTTGGATACCTCCACGATTCTTAACTTTTTCCGTGTCAATCTTTTTGCTCTTTGTTCTGAGAAATTTCCTCAGTTTTACGTTGTAGTTCTCTAATTTAGCATCCTCGGCATCACTTCTATAAGCCATCTCGTTTTATTTCCACAACTGTTTTGATTTCCAAGAACCTTCCTATTCTGTCCCCTTTTCACAATCTGTTCTTACTTTATGGATGCAATAGTTTACCAAGTTTCTATGAAAGTAGTTATTAGAATTTGTTAACTTTTATTTCTAGAATTACTTAAATTTCCTCCAGGTCCAGGTGGGGTTACTGTGTATCTTAGAAAAGCTCCTGAAATGATGCTGCTGTTAACCCATGGTTAAGAACTACTTATCTAAATTATCAAATGGTTACTCAGGTCTGAAGGTACAACATTGTAACTTGAAATCAGAGAATGAGTCCAAGGATGGAAGCCTGAACACATGGCATAATCTCTTATCCTACTCAAAGATTCTCTGAATTCCAATGTTTTATCCAACTTTGAGACCTATGGAAAATAACAGTTATTTGAACACATAGTTCTTAAGAATTTGATCATTTCTCAGTCTCCTACACCGTATTGTTAGGTCCAAGACAGCAATCATCTTTCTGGTTCACCCTTGAATCCCCAGTGCCTCGCAGAGCCTGACAGAGAAGGCACTCAAATGACTGTTACATAATTAAGTCATCTGTTCCCCTCACTTGATCCTTTACTGGTTCTGTGGACTCGCTTTAGGTTTATCCAAAATATTTCACTGAATGTACGGCTCTCATTGTTAAAAAGACCGAACTTACACTGACCTGGAGTCAGCTTCCTTATAGCTTCTGTGGGTTGAACGATAGCACAGGAGGGATGTTAGGGTGGGGGCAAAGACGTGGGGTGGTGAGATGACTGCTGAACAGCCTTCCATCACTACCGAACAACCAGTAACGTCTACCAGAGCAACCTCCACAGAGGTAACCACGGAGCACAGAAGCTGAACAAATGTACTACTTCTATAATCAGAAAGTAAGTGGGTGGAAAATGAACAGTGAACAACTATAGTTGCCCTTTTATTCCCACAGATGTTATCCTTTAAGGTGGTTCACAAACCCCTAACCATTAGTTGCCCTCTTCTGGGTTTATTCCAGTTTGTCACAATTTCTCTTAAATTTTCTCTTGGCCCCTTACCAAGTGCAGAGCAATGAACAAGTCAGTGCATGAATTTGTCCATTTAAAAGTTTCCAACAGACTTAACATACTCAGGTCTAGAAAGCATTTACTTTGTAGAGTTACTATAATGGACAACTCAGCTCTAGATAGGATAAAAGGGTCGTGTTTTCAACACACATACCTGTCCAAGCTGTGATGTCTGTCCCTGAAGAGAGATTTGTGAACATGATTCCTTAGATCCTCCTGGCTGTATGATTGAAACTCAAGCTCTCACTTTCGTCTGTAGTGATGTGCCCTCCCTTATTTTCAGTTACTATTAATCTGCCTTAAACTGCCATTCTGAACTTGGCAAAAACAGAGCCTACTCTCCCTTTGATCCCAATTTCCTAATCGCTGCCCTCACTGCCCATATGCTAGTGAAAAGGCAAGAGAAGTTTACACTGCTTTTGTGTACATCTCATGAAATTAGGAATACCTACAACAATAGACATTTGGTAATCTAGCCTTTGTACAGGCCTGGCCTCTCAGTTACACTAATAAAACTTTACCGATTCCTCACGTCCAGTGACTTAAAGCATTTTCTAGCCAGGCACAGTGCTGGATAATATCACTTGCCTTCCTCAACTCAACTTCCCTCACCCTTCTAAGACCAGCTTAGCTGACACAAATACAAATTTCAGGCAGCAAAGATGTGGCCATTTTAATCTCATTTTAAAAACTACAACAACCAATCTTAAGTAAGGCAGTCGCTGATCAGTTGCAAGCTGATGAAATACTGAGGTCTTCTTCAACCACCCCCTCGGCAACCTGAAAGTAGTTCTCTGCGATACTACTGTCAAATGACCAGAGGGATATTGAAAATAAATCTTAAACTGTCTTTTACAATTTTTTGTTCACGAGCTGGGAACACCTACTTCCAAAATACCCACTATTTTAAAACCTTCTGTATTCAAACTTGGTTCACATCTGCTGGCAATGATTTTTAAATCCTTATTTTGTCCTGTACATAGTAAAGGTTTCTGTTAACCAAATGTCTAATCTGTTCCCTAACGCGAATGTTCAATTCTTGAAGTCTAGAAGGCCCTCTCTTCCTTCATGAGTACACAGGACAGATGCACATATAGACTTTAAAACAACTCAATCCCAAATTCTTTCACAAGATGTTAACATGATTACAATCACATAACCCAAACTTCTTCAGGGAACATTTTTCAGAACTAATCTCCCAAATTATCCAAGACAAAGTCCTGGGTTCCATGCATACGTTTCTTGAAGTGACGACTTGTACATTTCAACCATTACACATTTGTGGGAAACAAGCTCACGTTTGTGACGTCTTAAAACTGTGCAAGTGCTTTGACACCTGCCCCTCCCCCCATATTTAGTCTCTTTAAAATGACAGGAAAACACCAACCAATCACAGGTTTAATGGGTTTAATAAGTTTACCCCTTCAGTTCCTATTTGCAGCACCCAATATTCCTTTGAAATACCAGACAGACCCAGCAGTGGCCAACAATAAAGTTCAGACCTCCAGAGTTTAAAAGTTCAGGTTCTCTGAGCATTCTGTGTTGCAGTGGCACTTGTCCAAAATTGGTGGCTCCCTATAGCTGGGGGAGCTTTAAACGTACCAGTGAAAACAGCTTTTTCCCCTTCAAGGGGAAGAAAGAAAACCACTCCTCAAAACCCAGCAGATCTGGCTGTGAGGTCTTTCCTCCTGTCCCATCTCTTCAGGCTTGTTTTTTCTGCAGTGGAGCAAGAGACCAAATCTAGCCTGAGTTACAAGAAACAAGACAGTGATGGCTATAACGGGAGTGACCAGGAGCAGCAGAGTCTCCTTTACTTCCCACGTCCAATATATGTGCTTCACAGAAAAACCAAAACAACAGGTCCACGAAATACAACAACTAGAATTACAAAAATCCATTCATCCAAGGGCGGTGGAAGGCAGGAAGGGGAGGTGGGAGGATAAATGGCACAGGGAGAAAAAGTATTCAACTCAGTCCAGGCACGGGGGCTGGCAAATGCTAGAAAAGAGCTGCAGAAAAACCTGTGGTCCTTTCAGACTCACCGGTGTTTAAAATCCATACTGGTGTCAGGACGATTCTACCTTATGTGCACCAGAGACAAAAATCCGATTCCTCAGAGAGAAGGGAATATGCACAGGGCCCTTGGCAGAGTGGGTCCTGCCTTCCCTGGTCAGGGAGGTGAACAAGAAAAAGAGCTGATGCGGCATCCTTCCAATCCCACCCATCCCCTCTGGGTGGCAGGCGACTCAGTGGCCCTCAGCAGCCTTCAGTTTGGCAGGAGATGGGTGTGGTGAGGGGAACTTCTCTGCAGAAGTTGAACTACTCAGGGCAGACTGCAGGTAGACCGTCTTGTGGAAGAGTCTGTTGCTTAAGAAAACCACCAAGGAGAAGAGGCGCAATTGGAAAAGGCTAAAAGGCAAAAGAGACCCAACCTGTTAGACGCCCCCAGTTGAGCAAAATTGTTTTAATTATTTGACAACTTACTTGACTACTTTCAATTTAAAATGATACAGGGGAAAACAAGACACCAGAAATTTGATCAAGCAAGTACAGAGGTTAGCACACAGATTAAACAGGCAGCAACTAAAGAATGCACTGGGTCCTGTCAGGAGTGCAGTCGTGTCACCATGTGCAGTGTCGGGGCTTAGAGGAAGTAAAGTTCTATTTTAGATTAATTCTGATTCAAGAAGTACCTTTCTAGGGTACAAGCTTCAAGCTACGTCTGAAGATATCATATGCTACGTGTATTTCATTTTCAGGAGAGCTTCAAGAGAATGTTAGTTACGTTAAGATACACACTTAGCATTTACTGGATAGCAAGAACATGCAAGAACCCAAAGCAGATTGGAAATTTCTGATAAGTGTATCCTCAATGACTTAACCAAAATTGATCAAAAGATTAGGCTTTTCTCTGAAGTGATAAAACTTTCAGAGTGCTAGTGTTACTGAAGATTCATTTTAAAATACTTTGTTTTACTGTCATTATCAATAAACTCCTGTAGCCAGACACATGGCCCACTATTTTTAAAAAGTTGGCCATTCTTACAAAATGAGCTCAACTACAGGTGTAAGTTCCTTATTCGGTGAACTGTTACATTTTAAGAATATGTATAATAGCAGCAATTTCTGAAACACATATGTGCACATATGCATGGGGGAAATTTTGGGATACATCCCAGAAGTGTTTCTCTCATTGAACTGTAGATTAATAGTTTCCTGCAATGTAAGGTTATTTTTTAAAAACCTTAACAAAAATGTCTCATTCACATAATTGCAGTGTTATGGCCCCAACACTTTAGACCAAAAAAACTTAACACATTTTAGCTAATACTGGCTAATACTTACTACGCTTTGCCAGGGGTCTTTGCTTCATTGGCGCTGATAATGAATAAAGGAAAGAGGATAGAGAATAGGCAGCCACTGTTTAAAAAAAAAAAAGAAAAGAAATAATTAGTCACCTTCAAAACATCCATGACTTTGAAGACATTAGAAGCCCAAAGTTCTTTGCCTCCAGTGCTAAATATCATGGCTTGATGGACCCTTCAGGTATCAAACACATCTTTTTTTTAAAAAAAAAAAGGATTTTTCTAAGCGCTGGCTATGTTTAACATTGTTCCAGGAAGCAAAACAGAAGAAAGAATATGGCATATATGATCATGCAGACTATATTTTAATGCTGAGAATTCCCTGGCGGTCCAGTGGTTAGGACTCCGTGCTTCCACTGCTGGGGGCACGGGTTCGATCCCTGGTTGGGGAACTAAGTATGCCGCAAAATGGGGCAAAAAAAAAAAAAAAAGTGCTAACTGACAAATGTCTATGACTATCTGTCAGGGAGAAAAAATCCTACAGACCTCCTGATGGCCAAGCAAGAATGCGGAATGCCTAGCACAGAACCAGGCATACAGAAGGTGTTCCCTACACGGAGTACTTTTACCAGTCCCCTTCAAGTCCCTACAGTCAAATTACCTGACAATGTAGGAGGACTGCATTGCTGTGAGGAAAGCCAAGGGCAGACCAAATCCGAAGTAGTAAGGCCAATTCCTTTCTATGTTTGACAATCGCTGGTGCATTTCAATTCCTAAAACAAGGAGCCAATACAATTAGGCTGCATATTTCCTTTTAGTCAAATGACTAAATATGGTAGACAGTTTATTTGAGGTTTGAGTTGTAGGTACAGACCTGCCATTTAGAATACAACTGAAGCATATAAAAGAATTGTCCAAATCTGATAAAGCTTCTACGCGGAGCTTTTACAATTGAACAATCACAGTTTCAAAGCTGGCAGGCTAAGTGAATTCTGAATCACAACACCAGAACCCTTTGTCAGTATTAGTCTTGAACAAGGCAAGAATCAAGACAAGGCAGCTATCCTCTAGGAATCAATTAACCCCTTTCAACCAACCACACCCAAATATGCCAAGGACTTTCAAAATATCCCCCCAAAATAATCTGTATGCACCAACGTCAAATTGATTTCTCTAATTCAAAATAATTTGTGCTCATTTATGCCACCTTATGGCTGTCAGAGCTATGTGGCATTAAGCTCCATAAGGAGGATGCTACACTGCTACATTCCCCAGCAACAAAGTTAAGGGTTAACCCCCCGAGCCAAATGTGAGTCCCCTCTTGCCAAAAAGGCTGCTTCATTCCAAAGACGGTTTGCCAAGGGCCTAAGTATTGAAGAATTTAAGAAGTCTACTTAGCAGCACCATTTCCAAATTGGGCGTCCAAGTTGAGTTTCTTTAGACAGGCTTACCTTTATTGAACCAACGATATTCGAAGCAGTATAGTGAGTAGAGAAGAGACATATGCAGGAGACTAACCAGCTGACCAACAAGATGGATGGGAAAGAGACTCACAAACATCCCCTGAAGAACAAGTATGGAAAATCTTAATTCCAAACCTTCAGAGACCTGACACTGTTCACCTGCCACTCTGAGACATCACTCTCTACCTAGATAGCCTGATAGTTGCTTCTCAAGTTTCTAAATAGCAGGAGAGTGAAGAATGCTCAGGGTGGCAGGGGGGAGCAGGCAAATTCATGTTTCTTTACCATTTTATGATTTTAAGTCTCTAGTTTATGTGAAAAAATGATTTACAAATCATTGCCTCCCATAAACATATCTGTTGAGTATAAATGTGACACCCTATCTCTGTGAAGCTCCCTCTAGTGAATCTACTTTTCTTAATCTGCTCCATGTGCCCAGAAGGCCAGTCTCACCTGGAGGAGGAAAAGAGCCTGCAGCAAAAGGTTGAAGAGCATGTCAGCAATTATTTTGCTGACACTAGGGAATGGGTGAGGCTTCCTCCCTGATACCTCGAAGGCCAGGTCGGCTATATCCTGTAAGAGAGAAAGGAGCTCACCAAAACATTAATTAAATGGCCTCAATATCCAGCCCCAAAGCTAAGGCCACTGATCTGCCATGAGACCTGCCAGGGGAGAAAAGCCCCTGGATATCTGGCCATGAGATGCTCTGGAGACCTGAGAGGATAATTCCATTTTACAAGAGCACAGAGATCACCCACTGGCTGCTTGACCAAGAAAAGTTAAGGCGGTGAAATCGCTCCCTACATGGCCACTAACTTCGCAGGCTGAAACCTGCCACCTGGCGATCCATTATGCCATAAAACCCAGACTCCATTCTGCCGTGGACCTACCTGAAACCAAATTGCATTCACAACTTTGCTAAGCACAAACAGGGGGAGCACCCAAAGAGCACTGAAAATTGACGTGAGGAAAAACTCGAGCCACGACCAAACATCCCCATGTAGTGACGGATCACCTAAGGAAGGCGGAAAGGCTTATTAGTTTAACTGGAGAAATGGAAAACCAGAAGACCAAATATGCAACCCCTACTCCACACACATACATCTTTGTTTCCTGCCAGCACATCACTGCACCTATTTCAGAGAGTCTTATTCTTCACAGACACACCAAATTCTGGCCACAACTCCAATTCAGAGTAGCCATGGAGATGTGCTGCCTACCTTGAGACAAACCTGCTTACCGGGTGGTGACTGATACATCAGTGAGCAGCAGTACACTGTATGCAGGAAACCACCCCGGTTCAAATCCCAGCTATGCCACTTACTAATGGTTTAACCTGGGTAACCAATTTCCATTTCCTCATCTATAAAATGCTATCTGTAACAATACCCAAAGGGTTGTTGAGAGATTTGAGTTAAAAACATCTAAAGCTGCAGGTACAGAGGAAGTGTTCAACAGACTGAGGGAGACACAGGGAAACACCTCCCACCTCGGCAATGGACATACTTACCAATAATTTGGGCCGTTACTGACTGAAGCACGGGAATAAACACTCGATAAAACAAAAGGAGACTGAACTAAAGGAGAGAGGAAATAAGGTAAACATTAAAAGCCCTTCTTTAAAACAGGAGTTCCAAGTTTCAGTGTCATTATTTTCCAGATGTAAAGTGCCTTTTACAAATTAGGAGCCCTGAAGTGGCACCAAAATTGGACTCAGTTGTATTTCCCAATTCTCCAGCTGAGGAGTACAAACCTGACACTGCCTATGAAAACAGTAAAACTTCTGGGGGACTAGAAGAACATTTCAATTAGTAGTCACGCCAAACTACAGGCATATACTAAGTACACAGTCATATTTTATTAATTAAAGCTAACACCTAAAAACATCTGTGAAATGTTTAGATTAACAAGTTGAATTATACTGAATTTCCAGTCCAAGAAAATACTTAACTATTTGTTCCTCAAAGTACTCAAATTTCACTTAAGCCTGTGTTGGTTCTCAGTCAGCTGTAGGCAACCTTCTGGTATGAGTTTCAATAGTAATCAATTCGAGGACATTGCTATGACCAGACAAAGGGAGAACCTTGCCCATACCCATCTCTTTCCCCTCTGAGCCCCCACAGTTGCTCTTAACCAAAATGTCCAGACAATGTCACAAGAAATTGTTACCTATTAACATTAAAACTTGTGAATAAGTCATTTAAGAAAAAAGTGTATATTCAGGGCTATCTATTCCTGACATTTACATACAAGTTTTCTCTGAGTGGGAATAAAATGAGTGAAGGTGCACAGAATCCTCAGTCATGGCCTTAAGCATGTATTAGCAGGTGAAAGCTACCTGTCTCAGTTTCAAGAAGACAGTTGAGAACCATAAACACCAAAATAATCTGAATAAAGAGGCTTATAAGGCACCTGGAATTTGACAAAAAAGAACTTACCCAGAATACTCCACCATTCCAAGCGCAGCACTGAAAAATTCTACTAACAATACGTGGTTCACTGGAAAAGACCACATGTATTTAGCTTAAAAGGCATACAGGCTATTTCCATAGTGTCATTCAGTAGCTCTCCTTTTTAATATCTTTTGTTGGCATATTATTTTTCCAGCACCTATTGTTCTCCCAATGTTCTCTCCTAATGTCAATAAGAAAAGGCTAAAAATATTTCAAGAGAAGCAGTTTTTCTTAAAAAAACAAACACACAAAAATCTATCTTTTCTAAAATCCAAGACTGGAGACTAGTAGAGGTTATGTCTGAGGTTCTTCTATCAAAATCCACACAGGCACTCCTAGAAGTGTCCACCAATCCAAGTAATTTTTTTATGGTTTTCTATTCACCATCCTGATTTCTTTTAAACACCACGACATTTTGAACAAGGATTACTGCTAGACACCAGTTTAATTCAATGTGAGGGGAGTGGGGGGAAATCACCTGTAACTTTTTTGGGGGAGAAAGTACAGAAGACAAATAATGGGGTATTGAAACTCCAAGTCACTATGTAGTGTCTGAATTCTATACTAAGTTTAATCACTTCCTAAAGTGCCCACAGAAGGGAATCCAGATGTTTTCTGACATCAGCCTCCACTCCTTACCTCTCTTGCTTCCTCTCTATACTCTGGGCTCTCCTCTGAGCCAGGACACTGCTTGCCCTTCTTCGACGCTGCTCCTCTCTCTTTTGTTGAATTCGAGCATCTAGCTTTGAGATGGTACAAATTCCCCAGATGGAGTCTTTGATTCCCTATACACAAGAGTGTTATTTTTAAAGAGGGAAGATTTTGGATCAGAAGACTTTCCAAAGTTATATACAGGAAAGTGATGAAATAACAGTGGAAATCATGGTACTTAGTTTGCTACAAAGCTTAGGGGACCCTTGATATTTTTCTATTTTGAAATAATTCCCAATTTACAGAAGAACTACAAGAACGGAGAACTCCCTAATACCCTTTCTCAGGATTCACCAGCTATTTTGCCACACTGTTATTTATTCTTGTTTATATATATATATATACACATTTTTTTAGATCATTTGAGTAGGTTGCTGTGTCATGCCTCTTTACTTTTAATTGTCCAGTGTATATTTCTTAAGAACAATATTGTTCTTAGGAAATATATATAGTTATCTATTAAAGAAATTAAATATTGAAATAGTTTACAGTCCATATTCCAATTTCCCCATTTGTCTCAGTAATGCCCTCTATAGCATTTTTACCCCTCAAGTATCAGACATCAGTTCAGAATCACATGTTGCATTTAGCTCTCATCTCTCTTCAGTCTCCTTTAATCAGGAACAGCTCCTTAGCGTGTCTTCCTTTATGAAGTATACAGGTCAGTTATTTTACGGGATGCCCTCAATTTAGGTTTGTGTTCTCATGATTAGGTCCCAGGTTACATATTTTTGACAGGAATATCACATAAGTGATGGTGTGCCCTTCCAGGTATTACATCCAGAGGCATGTGATGTCTGTCTCACCTTGCTGGTGATGTCAATTTTACATATTCAGTCAAGGTGTTACCCAGCTCCATTGTATGGCTGCAAATTTTTCTCCTTGCAACTAGTAAGTAATCTGTGGGCAGACATTTCTGAGACCAGGCAAATATCCTGCTCATCAAGTCCTCTCCCCTAGATTTAGCATCAATTAACAATTCTTGCCCAAACCAATCCTGAATAACATGGTTGCAAAATAGTGGTTTTCTACTCCCTCTAACACTTACCGATACTATAAAGCCAAGTTATTGCCCTCCTCTCTACTCTTCCAATATCAATCTAATGTCTACAAGTATGATCTACATCCTGTACTAAACTAGCAATACTAGGGTAGATTAAACACTGGTCTCAAGAAAAGACCAGGGCTGGACCAAGGCTAATGGAAGACACAAAGAAATAATCACTGTAAAAGTGTGAAAAGCCGTAGGATAAGAGCACGCCACATAAGACAGAAACAACATTGTAGTGTAGCTGGAGGAGAATGTCTTTAAACAGTGTATGCTGAGGAAGAGGGTTGTTAAGTCTCTAAGTCACTGATGGGGGCACTTGCCAATGACTGGAAGAGCCCCAATGGCAGAAAGGTTACTGTTATTACTACAAACATCAGAACTGCCTATTACCCAGTTCAAAGGACTGCACTCATTCATCCACCCACTCCCATATTGAGCATCTTCAACGAGCTAGACAACATGTGGAAATGCTCAGGAAACTTATAACTCAGCAGGAAAAGTACACAAGTAAACCAAAAGAAAAAAATAAAGAAATAAAAATTTATAGTTTAGTAAGTACCACAACAGATTTATGTCCAAAGTAGAGTGGGAAGGACTAGGGTATTCAACTTCATCAAGAAGCAGAAAAAAGGGGACTTCCCTGGTGGTCCAGTGGTTAAGACTCCGCACTTCCAATGCAGGGGGCGCGGGTTCGATCCCTGGTCAGGGAACTAAGGTCCCACATGCCATGCAGCCAAAAAAAAAAAAAAAAAAAAAAAAAAGCAGCAGCAGAAAAAGGCATTCTGGAAGCAATGGCCAACCTGGATTTAAGAATGGCATTTTCACCTATTGTTATGAGCAAAAACAAGTTTTAGAGAAAAGTGTCAGGATACAGAGAAATGGACAAGTTTATGAAGTACCTGCCGAGAGGCGCATAAATGGGCAGCATGCACCTGGTCTTTTATCTACGAGTAATGTTTAATCTTATTTTGCTTTTTAACTTCTAAATCTTCTACAAACAGTTTAAAATTAAGATAGTCCAGTTCAAATGGCTTAGGGCCTAGTATGTGCTAGGATGATGACAGCATGCCCACCTCTGAGACACTCAGTCTAGTGGGGCAGACAGACACACAAAGTTCACGTTGTATAACTGATCCAGGGTTGGAATTTTATCGCACAAAAGGATGTGACGTATTAAAAGAAGATCACATGAATCCTGTTTGGCCCTTCTAAGATATTCCTTCAGTTCCCCCCTCTTTGATTCAAAGATAATAAACTTTTAAACACTCCCACTCCCCGTCAGAACTGGCCTCTCTCCTGCTCCTGGGAATAGAGCTACAGGGGCTGCAACTAGGGCATTAGACCTCAGACAGCCACTATAATGGAATGTTAGGCTACTGATCATGTGCGTGACTACATCCTAAACAGATCTCTATAGGACATTTTTCTAGAGCATCATCATCTCTGCCTTGTAGAATGGGAGAATAAGACAGGTCCTATAATGTAGATCCGGACAAAGTAGTTTAGGTAATAGCACTGCACCAATGTTCACTGCTTGGTCTTCAACAATATACCATGGTTACATATGATGTTAACATTAGGAGAACCTGGTGAAGGATATAGGGGAGTTCTCTGTACAGCCCTGCAACTCTAAAATTATTCCAAAATAAAGTTTAGGGAATTCCCTGGCGGTGCAGTGGTAAGGACTCCACGCTCTCACTGCCAAGGGCCGGGTTCAATCCCTGGTCGGGGAACTAGATCCCACAAGCCATGCAGCATGGCCAAAAATATATATATATTGATAAATAAAGTTTATCAAAAAAAAAAAGAGGGTCCGGGGCCAAGCTGAACAGGGTTTCAATACTACAGACACTCACTAGACAGTTCTCCCAAGCTTTTGCGAGATGCAGGATAATCCCTCTCCCTCGAGTAGTGTGGATTAGAATGAAAACTGGTAGGTGAAGAATCCAACAAATATAATAAAAATTTCAAAAATACCTAAAGGATTTTCTAGTCAGTTCCTGCAGCAAAAGGGTCAAAAGATGACTTGACGTACTCACCCTGGCAAGGTCCTGCAGAAAGGTTTTGACACTGTCAGCCATCTCTTCACCGCCCCAACTATCAACTACACAAAGGAGAGAGAAGTGTCCCCAAATGTCTCATCATGAAGCACCTGGAAACAGAGGGAGCATAAGCGGGGAAAAATATTTATCTTCAAGTTACTTCATGTACATTTCTACACGATGACGTTTTCCACATACTTCTCGAACAGGATTGCAGTAGATTCTAGCACTTAGGTAGATACCAGCACAGTTAACTACGTGAGGTTATACCTGTAACTACTGAAAAACCTGAAATCAATAAAGTTTTAAATCACTTACCACCCTTTCACTTTTACATGGACTAGTAATCTCTTCTCTGGGCCTTGATGTCTCTAACTATCCCTCCTACACGTCCCAAGTACTTTTGAGATTTGACATCATGAGATGGGTGATAATTACACTTCAATATCCTCCTAAGCAATATTTGTGCTTGATGTTACTTGAATACAAATACAGGAGCAAAATGAAAGTTCTAACAAAAATTACTAAATACGCACTTCATACACAGGGCCCCTCCGGCACACAGATAAGTTCAAAGTATGATGTGAAATTTCCCACCAAGACCCCCAAATATGCCTTCCCTGTTTTCCAACTTTAAATGTATACATATATGTACCATTTTAACAAGCATGCAGGAAACAATGAATTTTAAACTAGGCCAAAAAAAGGTTAAGTCCACGTGTAAAAACATTCTTTAACACACTACAGCTTTCCCATTTCATTTATTTCTTAGGTGCATGAGAAATCTAGCTTCATAAAATAGTAACTTGGAAGTTCACGTGGATAAGAATTTTTAAAATACTACGCTCCCACGTAATGTCTAAGGTGAATGGAAAACCCATTTTCAAAAAGTTAATTAAGGACTTGGGATTTTAAAATTCTCAAACCTGACTAAACCCATCTAGGGTATTCTTAATTTAAGAGATAGACCAGAATGACAATCTCACAGGCAGCTTCTATACACCTCGAATTTCAAAACCTAAGCACACTTTCCCTAATGACCACTTCACCAAACTGTACCTTATTGACCCAACTGGACTACTGCTACCCAGAACAGGAAGAGCAGGGAATACAGCAGAGGGAAGGCAACTTGCACAACACTGTATGTACCATCTTCTCCTTGGGTCAAATCCTACACAGATGCACTCAATTCAGGTAGAGAAGTTTCTAGGGTAAGAAACTTTTGTTAATGCTCCCACTTAAAAACAAACAAAAAACACCTGAGTGATAGGATACTCAGTGACAGGTGAATAGTTAATGCTCAATGATGATACGGAAGACACTAGTTTCTAAAGGTTATCATGGATTCACTTTTAACCATCTACTTCCTCATCTATGAATTAAGAGTATTAAAATGTTTCATAGGTTTTGAGTACAAAGTGCAGTAACATGACAATAAAAAAACTTCACTTCTACATAAACATAATCCCACTACAGAATGAGCTAGTCTGGGAGTTTAAGGAAGCCGATTACTTAGTCTGGGTGTCTCACAAGGTGCTGATACAGCTGGAAGCATGCGGGTCCTAATCCAAGGAGAGGAGCTGTGTTACCTGAACCATGGCCATTAACAACTGGCTTCTGCAAGTAGCAAGTGGCAGGTTACCTACTGACCAACAGTGGCCTGTGAAGGACAAGTCACTTCAATTTTATATGCAGATCCTATTTGAATTATCCGGAATATCCAGAAATATGATCCGGTTTGACGAAAAGCTCAGGCATGGAGAAAAGCAACCTGCCACGATTTGAGACCAGAGACTGTATAACACGGAGGGAACCCTCCAACTGTGGTGGACGTAAGTGAGATGCATCTGGTTCACAGCATTTCACAGACGGAGGAACGGAATCTCCGAAGTTAAATGGCTCGCCCAAGATTACAGCACGTGAAGGCTACAGCGAACTTCAAAACCCCGGTGTCTGAACCCTCAGTCGGGGCTTTTTACGCAAGCTTTGCGATGAGGATTTTTGTTTAACCAGAGCACCCCATGGACAAAATGTCTCGTAAGCCTGTAAATACAACTGGCCATTAAATTCCTAAACAGTCATGAGAACTTATTAAGCATCTACTGAGGCACGGTCCTGTACTTTCATTTCTAAGTCACTAAACCCAGAAACCCAAGTCCGGAAAGCAGGAGGCTGTCACATCCCACTCCAGTTTCACCAAAGGTAAGCATCCTCACATCCCACCGGGCTCCCCGGATGCTCAGAGCCCACAGGTCCCTTCGGACCCGTTTCCCCCCAGCTCCTTGGCAAACCCGACTGGAAGCTGGTCTCCCTCCGCAACCACAGCCGTGCACGAGGCGCGGGGCACGCTCACATCCCGTCACGCGGGGAGCTAAAGACAGCCGCGCCGCACCTGGGCAGAGGCTCGCCCGCGACTCCGGGCTGCGTCCCGCGCCCCGCGCCCCGGCCCTGCCCCGCCGCCGCAGCACCTTCCCGCCAGGCGTCCCCGCGCGCAGCCCCCGCCCGCACCTCCCAACCCCGCGCTCGGGCCCTGCTGCCCTCACACGCCCTCGCCGCCCCAGCCACCGGGGCCCCTGCCGCGCACGCAGGCTGCGCGGCGCCAGGGCCTGGCTCGGCAGAACTGCACCTACCCGGCAGCTTTGCCCCCGCGGCTCCGGCTCCGGCCCGGCCCCTGGCCCACCGCTGGCCCGCTCGGCTCCTCCACGCCCCTCCGCACCCCTCCGCGCCCGGCCACCCGCTCCCGCCAGGGCGCTCCCAGGGCCGGGGCCGCTGCGCCCACACTGGGCATGCCCGGGCCGCACGGGGCCGCTGGGAAGTCGGGCGGGTGCAGAGTCCAGCCGCCTGGGCGGAGGGGGCGGGGCCGCGGCGGCGGAGGGGGCGGGGCCGCGTGGCGACTGAGCCTGGGAAATGCAGTCCATCCTCTGGGCCCACCCGCGCCGCTTCCGGCGATGCCGTACTTCCGGATCCCGTGTCGTGTTCTTTGCTCTCTCCCATTTACTTCTGCAGGGTTGCTTGTCTTTCTATTATGAAGCCTAACAGCAGAACAATAAAATGCAGAAGTATCTTGGTCTCTTTGATTGGAGACTTCAGTAACCAAAGGGTACTAAGAAATGATGGGTTTAAATCAAGGTCACTTAACGATTAAGGATAAAATGTCTAAGAATAGGTCAAGCTGCCATGCAATTCGGCTGTATTAGGCGTGTTCTCTGACAGCAAAGTATTGTCTGAGATTAAAACGATCAAGTAAATAGAAATGAAACTGTTTTCATCTCTGTCCTCAGCAGCCCGTCTCTACCCCAGGGACGGCAATTTCTTGGCATCGAACCATCAAGCCTGACATATAACCTTTTTCTCCCCTATTCCCAGCCTCTTATATCTCTTACTCCCCATTTTTCCTCTTTTTTCCACTTCCTATTTTCCTTCACCTCTAGGTGTGCTTAGAGCTGCTCCGCTTAGGCCACCTATAAAATCAGATTTTTACAACTGGAAGCTCTTTAGTATAACCTTACATAGTGTGAGCCCAGGTATCAACTGACTTACTCAAGGTCAGTGGCAGAACAACTACCCAGACCTCCTGACTCTCCTCTAGTTAGTTCAGTGGGCTGGGGGGTGGGGTCGTTGACCTCTTCTACCCTGCCCAACTTCCAGCCCCATTCCAGAACAGACGAGTCCACTACTCTGAGCCTGTGGAAACTACCTTCTCTTTCAGGAAGAGGGTCACGAAGTCGAAACGAACACGATGGGAGAAGAGAACTAAGCATTCAGAGTAGCAGAAGCCCTGAAATAAAAGGTCCAACCTGGGATTTATATATGTAAACTCCTTTGGAGAGGGGACCTCTTTCTTATTTATTTTAGCCTTGGCAATAATCTCATTTTCACTGAGACCAGATCTATGAATACCCACTCGTTTCCTTTTCTCATAAATCTATTGCTTGATTTACTCCACGATTAAAATCATCACAAAGAGGAGACATTCCTAAACTTCCTTTGTGCCCCATATGAGTAAATATCTTCAACTATTTATTATAAGGAACTACATAGAAAAGATTTTTATTTCTTTTGGAATTTTGATTAAAATAAGCAGTTTGCTGAGGCTTAGATATCTTATTATAAAGAGGCTAAGTGGTTTAATGATAAACTGATTATTGTAATTATTAATTACAATAGCAGCAATTCCTCCAAACTCTATCGTTTCTCAAAAGTGTGAATTTAGGGGACTTCCCTGGTGGTCCAGTGGTTGAGAATTTGCCTTCCAGTGCAGGGTACATAGGCTCGGTCCCTGTTCAGGGAACTAAGATCTCACATGCCACAGCGCAACGAACCCTGCCACAACTAGGCAGCCTGTGCGCGGCAACCCAATGCAGCCAAAAATAAATAAATATATATATTTTAAAGTGTGGATTTAGGAAGAATTTAGTAGATATGAGTC
Source organism: Mesoplodon densirostris (assembly GCF_025265405.1). Lineage (NCBI taxonomy): Eukaryota > Metazoa > Chordata > Mammalia > Artiodactyla > Ziphiidae > Mesoplodon > Mesoplodon densirostris. Next base: position 117,350,705 of record NC_082667.1, on the reverse strand, counting down.
TACTCTAACTTGCCTGATGGAAGGACATCTTACAAATCCCAACACGTATAATACAGTCCAGATTTTAAAAACAATAATAATTATACGTTGCATTTTTAAAGAGCTCTTGCATACTTATTAAAGATTAGATGCCATCTGTGAAACAACTAGGAGGGGCATTATTTTCCTAATTTTACAAGTGAGAAAGCTGTGTGGCAGAGCATGAAACTCAGAAAACTTGATCTCCAGTCTAGCTATGAGCCTTAGTTTCTATAGCACAAGGCTGCTAAATGGGACCTATATGAAGATCCCTTCTAACTCTATGGTTCCTTGATTTAGTGAATTGGTGACAATACCAGATCCAGAGGCCAGATATCCTAGTTTCTAGCCTTGGAATCTTCCAGGGGAGAGAGATGCTGTGGTTTATTAAGTATCTACCATGTACCAGGGCTTTCCTATTTATTATTTCACAACAACCATCTAAGTGTTGTAACTGATCAAAAAAAAAAATCCAACCAGGTTTGGCGGATTCCCAGAACCATGCCTTTTTCTTTACCATACTTGCCTTCCATTATGGATCACAAGGCCACCCAGTTAAATGTAGGCTTTGTATTATCACCACTAAAGTAGCACTCCTCAAATTTTACTGTGAAAACCAATCACCTGGAAATTTGCTAGGTACAGATTCTCAGTCCATCTGGGGTGAGGACCAAGACTCTGCATTTCTAACAAGCTCCCCGGCAATCTACATAAGCATTCACCTGGTGCCTGTTCTTTATCTACCTACCTTGGCTAGACGTTTGGAATACTTAATGCCCTCAACTTGCTTCTCTTCAGTGAGAAAACAGACAAGGTAATGCAATGTGATAAAAACGAAGTCTTGAGGAGCAATGAGGAATTAGCAAAGAGAAGAAAGGGTGGGAAAGGAATTCTACTCAGAGGAAAAAGCACAAGCAAAGCTACCCGGCATATTTAGAGCACTGTAATTTGTTCATTATGGCCAGAAGAGAATAGGAGGAGAAATGGCAAGAGATAAACTTCCAATTTACTGAGTGCCCTCTATTTGCCAGACCCTTTTCAAGTAATAGGATTTAGTGGTAAGCAAGACAGACAAGACGTCTGCTTTAATGGAGTTTACATTCAAGTAAATAGATAGAATAGAATAAAATAAGGTAATAGTGGTAAGTGATTTTTAAAAACAAGCATGAAAATGTCATAGAGAACGGCTGGCAGGGCGGCTGCCATTGGCTATTTGAAGGGAAGGAGCTGACTTGAATGTGTTGAGATTTACATACAGAGAAGGAGCCAGCCTTGTAAAGGTCTGGGGTTAGCAGAGGGAACCAAGTACACAGCCCTAAGGCAAAAACATGCTGGTATGTGTCAGGAACAGAAATAAGGACAGTATGGCTGCTCATATGATGAAGTCATAGTTGACTGCCTCTCCTTTACCTCCCACATCCAATCAATTACCAAGTCGTTTTGATTCTACCCCCTAAAAAAAGTGTTCAAATCCACCCCCCTCGATTTTATCTCGACTGCCACCATCACCTTTCACCTAAATTATTGGAAAAGTCTTCCTGCTTCCAATCAGCTACCTCTAATCCATTCCCTACACAACAGCCAGATAGAGCTTTAGGAAATCGAAATCTGATTCTTCTTCTTTCTGCCTAAGAGCCTTCAGTGGCTCCCATTCCCAACAGAATAAAGTCTAAACTCTTCATCATGATTTATAAGGGCTGTGGGTGTCTGGGTCTGCATACCTCTTTCACCACATGCCTCTCTGTACTCTTTCAGTCATCATTCCTAAAATACACCAACTTCCTCTTCCTTCTGAGTCTTCATATGGCATTCCCTCTGCCTTCCTCCATCCTCTCCACGCATACACCTTTCTCCTGGCGAGTCCTCCTCATCCAGCATATCGGCTGTGAAATCTTCCCCAACTACCTCCCTGCTCCTCCTTTGAGCTCCTGGAACACCCTGAACTTCTCTTATCAAAGTATTCACCCTTCTAAATTGTAATCACTTATTTAATTATCTGTCTCCCCCATTAGACTAGGGGAAGACCATCACTGCTTTCTTCTGTTTTATATCCCCATGCCTAGCACAGGGTATAGTGTTGGAATAGAGACTCAAAAATTTGTGAAAGAGGGCTTCCCTGGTGGCGCAGTGGTTGAGAGTCCGCCTGCCGATGCAGGGGAAACGGGTTGGTGCCCCAGTCTGAGAAGATCCCACATGCCGCGGAGCGGCTGGGCCCGTGAGCCATGGCCGCTGGGCCTGTGCGTCCGGAGCCTGTGCTCCGCAACGGGAGAGGCCACAACAGTGAGAGGCCCACATACCGCAAAAAAAAAAAAAAAAAAAAAAAAAAAAAATTTGTGAAAGAATAAGTGAATAAATTAGTGGAAGTTGAGATAGGCAGATAAATGATAGCTTTAAGTCATCACATAAAGTTTGGACACTATCTTGGTGGCATCAAGGACCTACTGAGAGACTAAGGAAAATGATACGATTATATTCGTATGTACAAAAGACCACTCTTGTAGCAAGAAGACACATGGATATAAGGTGAATGAGATTGGCAGTAGTGAATGTAGAGGCTAGAGGCTGGTTGTTTCCATTATTCAAGGGAGAAATGATGAAAACCTGAATCTGTAGAAAACAGTTTAGAGAGATAGCAAGAAGGAAGAACTTAAGGACCTGGTGATTGGGTGAGGAGGTAGAGAGAAAAAGGGCTCAAGACTAGCACTTATATTCCTAGGCTGGCTAACTTGATGGATAGAAATGTCATTCCCTAAAACTGGAACTATACGAGAAGTAGAATTATGGAGGAAGATAAATTATGTTTTAGATATGTTGAGTTCCAGTTACCTGCCATATGTACAACTGGAGATATTTTAGTAGGCAATTGAATCTGGACTCAGGAAAGAGATCAGTGCATGCATATGAGGAAACTACTCAAGTTTGAGGAAGAGTCACCTGAAAGGCTTAGAGGAAATAATCCCAGAACCTCACAAAGAACTAGGAATACTTCGTGTTGCTACCAGCCACAGTGGAAAAACCCATGATAATTAAAGGACGTAGGGTATAATAATGCCTGGAAAGATATTGCCTCAGTAGTGGGAAAAACTAGTTCCTACTAAACGCTGCTCTGACAAAGCAGCCTACCTTTTTTGTCCTCCATGACAATGTTTAAATGCTGTCCTCATCCTTGAAAGTACTAAAGTGTTTCAGGGAAGGTAACTATATCCCAGGAAAAAAAGCCTCAAGAATATGTATATTAATCCAAAAATAGTCAACTCCCAGCAAGGAAACATTCATAGTGTTTGACATTCAAATAAAAAATGACCAGGCATGCAAAGATGCAGGAAAATATGCATAATGAGAATAACTGCTCAATAGCAACATCCATGAATGACACAAAGAATGGAATGAGTCAATAAAGGCATAAAAACCTATTGTAACTGTTACCTGTTCAACAAGGTAAAGAAAAAAATTGAGTAAGTTGACACAAGAAGATACCAAAAAGGTCCAAATCAAACTTCTAGAGGTTTAAAAATACAGTGTCTGAGATGAAAAATTTTTGAAGAAATAATGGCTGAAAAGTGTCCAAATTTGATGAAAACTATAAACCCACAGATAAGACCTAAATCAGAAGAAACATTAAAAAAAAGTACAGCAAGACACATCATAATCAAATCGCTTAGGGGGAATTCCCTAGCAGTGCAGTGGATAGGACTCCACACTTCCACTGCAGAGGGCACAGATTCGATCCCTGGTCAGGGAACTAATATCCCGTAAGCTGCGTGATGGGGTCTGAAAAATTTTTTTAAATAAAAATTGCTTAAAACCAGTCAGAGATGAAAAAGAAACATTATGTTTGGAGAATCAAAAATAAGAAAGACGGTAAACTTCTCATCAGAAATAAAGCCATATGAGAATGTAGCAGCAACTTTAATTTTTTGTTTTTTGTTTTTTGGCCTCTGGGCATGTGGGATCTTAGTTCCCCGACCAGGGATGGAACCCAGGCCTATGGCAGTGAAAGCTCAGAGTCCTAGCCACTGGACCCCACAAGAAATATTAATGGAACTTTTTCAGGAAAAAGGAATATCACAGCAGATGGAAACCCATGTTCACACAAAGGAATGAAGAGATCTAAGAAAGGTAAATATGTGCGTATAAAAGAGTTTTTTCTTATTTCCTAGATCTCTGAAAAACAATGGGATGTTAAGAGCAAAAATAATAATATATTGGAGGTTTATAACATATGTAGAAGAAAAACGAATGGCAACAATAGTATAAAGTCCAGGAAAAGAGTAATGAAAGAATACTGTTTTAAGGTTCTTATCATATACACAAATATAATATTACTTGTAGGTTGAACTGTAATCAGTTAACGATGTAAGCTATAAACCCTAAAACAACCAGTAAAATAACAAATTGAAGAGCTCTAGTTAATAAGCCAAAAAGGGAAATAAGATAGAATCATAAAATATAGTTAATCCAAAAAAAAAAAAAAGAGAGAAAGAGAAAAAGGGGAGAGAGACAGATGGGACAAATAGAAAACAACAAGATATTAGATTTAAGTCCAGTCATATCACTAATCACATTAAATGTAAAAGGCCTAAACACCTCAATTAAATGCATACATTTAATGAGAAAATGCATTGTAAATTGTACATCAGTAAGATTTTGCTAGCTGCCTCTTTTGCCATTGCTGGAAGCAGGTATTCTAGGAGTCTTGGCCACACGATCTGTAGATAGATAGTTAGAAGGAGCCCAGATTCAGTTGGCAAAGATCCCCTGCACAAATAAACCAGTGAAAATATATTTTAGACACTGAAAGGCATTATGAATAATACATTATAATGTCCTATCAGGCAGTGATTTGCAAATAAAATAGTAGAAGCCTTACTTTATTCACTTGAACTAAAATATTCAAATAAATTATTGATCATCATAACTGCTATTCATTGAGGTCTTCCTACGTGGCAGAAACTGGACTTGTATATTATTTAATGTAAACCTCAGCCAACTCTATATAAGTGTTGTTATCAATTGTTTCTCCCTCAGCTAACAGATAAGGAACTGAGATTTACAGAGGTTAAGTAATTGCCCAAGGACAGGCAGATAATAAGGGGCAGAACCAGTCCAAACACAGATCCATGTTACTCCAAAGTTTATACACTTAACCATTGTTCTATACTGTCTCCTGAAATTGAAGAGGAGACTTCTGGTTCAAGATGGTCACAATACCAAATAATTTATCAAACATCTGCCTTAGACCCAGTCCTGACACAGATGCTAAGATACACAGGTGTGTATATATATATATATATATATATATATATATATATATATACACACACACACACAATTTTTTTTGGATATCAGTTATAGCTGAATGAGTTCATTGAACTTAGTTTATGTGTCATCATTGGTCTGGGCATGGCCTTGCTTGTTTTTTTTGTTTGTTTGTTTGTAATTGAAGTATAGTTGATTTATAATGTTGTGTTAGTTTCAGGTGTACAGCAAAATGATTCAGTTATATGCATATGTACTTTTTCAGATTCCTTCCTTTATAGGTTATTACAAAATAGTGAGTATAGTTTCCTGTGCGATATAGTAGGTTCTTGTTGTTTACCTATTTTATATATAGCATTGTGTATATGTTAATTCCAAACTCCTGATTTATCTCTCCTCCACCTTCCCCCTTTAGTAACCATAAGTTTGTTTTCTACGTCTGTGGGTCTATTTCTGTTTTATACATAAGTTCATTTGTATCATTTTTTTTAGATTCCACATTTAAGCGATATCATATATTTGTTTTCATTTATATGTTCCCCTTTGTCACAAATAAAGGCGATAAGGGTGATTCTCCTCTTCCTTTCTCTATCCTTTCCTACATAAATGTTCCAAAATGTTTGATATGTATCATTTTATTTGTATTTGTTCTTATAAAATGTGAATTGTTTTATTATACGTACATAATTTTAATTTCCCTAAATGATGTGCTATGGCTCTCAGCCTGTTTCTTTTTTCTGTCCAGGTCTGTTTTGAAGATGGCATCATGTTGATACTAATTGACAGCTAATCCTTTACCTCTCCTTGCTGCCTTAGGAGGTAGTTTAATCTTGTCTTCTTTCTGTAGACCCAGAGGGACCTGTTCAGACATGGCTTTGAAAGTCAGATGTTTGCAGACCCTGTGACAGGCTGAGCAGGATAGACTGGGTGGAGGAGGCTGTTACTCAGGTTCAAGTTGTCGCCATTTGGCAATGCAACAAATGTTACAAGATGATCAAATTCAGTAAGCGAGGCCAGAAATCAAGATTTTCACGTGAAATCTCCTGATTTTTTAAATGTTGGAAAAACTGAAGCCCAAATCAAATACTTCTGCAGGCTGGGTTCAGCCAAGAATTGCCATAGCCTGACTTGTACATTAAGACATTTGAATCAGAGAAGGAATGAGATCAGATTTGTGTTTCAGAAGTCAAGAGGAGGATGAAATAGAGTGGAAGGCAGGACACTGAAGATTATGACTTGAGGTTTGAATGTGAGCGAACTGAGGGGCTTATGGAATGAAATTCTGACACATGCCACATGGATGAACCTTGAAAACATTATGCTAAGTGAAAGAAGCCAACACAAGAGGATAAATAGTGTATAATTCTACTTATATGAGGTCCCTAGAATAGAGACAGAAAGCACAATAGTCGCTACCAGGGGCTGGGGACAGGGGGAGGCTGGGGAATTATTGTTTAATGGTTATGAAGTTTCAGCTTGGGATGATGAAAATGTTGTTGAGGTGGACGGTGGTGATGACTGAAACAGTAACATGAGTGTACTTAGTGCCACTGCAACAGTAACATGAGTGTACTTAATGCCATTGAACTGTACTCTCAAAAAGGGTTAAAATGGCAAATTTTATGTCGTGTATATTTTACATACACACACACACAAGTTTACTCGCAAACCAACCTCTTCTGTCAACAGGACAAAGATGAGTTTATTGCTTAGGACAGTAAGGGAGAATACCACCTGGACAGAACTTCCACAGTATCTTAGAGGGAAAGGTTAAGTCAAAATTTATTGAGAATTTGAAGTTTGGTTCAAGGCAATTCTTTCCATACTTGGGGACTTGATTGGGTAAGACTGAGTAAAAATCATGATAGACTAGGAATGGTAGAAAAAGCAGGGTGAGGATTGAGAGCAGAGATTTAAAGGATCTTTTTTAAAAAAACAGCTTTATTGAGATATAATTCCCATACCATACAATTCACCTATTTAAAGTGTACAATACGATGGTTTTTAGTAACTTCACAGAGTTTTGCAACCATCATCACAATCAACTTTAGGACATTTTCACTAACCCCCCAAATAACCCCCCTACCTGTTAGGAGTCACTCCCCATTTTCCTCCAACTCTCCCCATCCCTTCTGTTGGGAGAAAAACCTTTCCCTCTACTAATTTAGGTTCAATAATGGGGGACTTTGAATTAACAATAGATAACAGGAGAAAGGAAAACAAGTCTTATTCATAGGCATACAGGACCGTTCAGATGAAGAGGCTCTCTGAACTGCTGTGGGTAGAGGTTTATATATCAATTTAATAGAGGAAGGAGAAGGAGAGAAAGAGACCTTCTATGGGAAGTACAAAAGGTTTGGTGTTTTGGGGTTTGTTTTGTTTTAAGAAAGACAAAAGGGCTTTTAGGGAAACAAATGCAAGACAGTTCTTTTTTTTTTTTTTTTTGCGGTACTAGGGCCTCTCACTGTTGTGGCCTCTCCCATTGCGGAGCACAGGCTCCGGACGCGCAGGCTCAGCGGCCATGGCTCACGGGCCCAGCCGCTCTGCGGCATGTGGGATCTTCCCGGACCAGGGCACAAACCCGTGTCCCCTGCCTCAGCAGGTGGAGTCTCAACCACTGCGCCACCAGGGAAGCCCTCCTCTACTCTTTTAAGTTCAGTGCCTGGAGCCTGAGAATTAAACTGACAAAAGAATAAATAACAGGAGAAAAGGTACTTAATTTTTTTTTTCATTTTTATTTTTGGTTGTGTTTGGTCTTCGTTGCTACACACAAGCTTTCTCTAGTTGTGGAGAATGGGGGCTACTCTTTGTTGCGGTGCGCGGGCTTCTCATTGCGTTGGCTTCTCTTGTTGTGGAGCACAAACTCTAGGCACACGGGCTTCAGTAGTTGTAGCACACAGGCTCAGTAGTTGTGGCACATGGGATTAGTTGCTCTGCGGCATGTGGGATCTTCCCGGTCCAGGGATCGAACCCATGTCCTCTGCATTGACAGGTGGGTCCTTAACCACTGCAGCACCAGGGAAGTCCCAAGGCACTTTATTTTTATAAATGTTCATGTGCAGGGGAGGTGACAAAAAAGAAGTAAAACTCAAAGAAGTGTTTACACTTGGGGGGTAGTTTACCCTTTAACAAAGGAAAGAGAGTTTGTGCTTCAAGGGACAATAGATTCTGGGGAAGTGACTAGGAAATATAAGAGGAAATGATGGAGGATAAGGACTATTTTAGTAAGGTCTGTTTATGGAAACTCATCTTGGTGTCAACTCCCCATCTTCAAAGATAAAAGTCTCTTATCTCCCAAAGGGAAATTTACCCAGTTTTCAGGCACAGAAGTTAACTATGTTTTTCTGAGGAAGTGCCATTTTTTGTTTGACAACTGATAGAAGCAGAGAGAAAATTCACCATAGCAAACTCTGAATAAACTAAATTGTATTTCAAAAATGATGTTCTACAACTCTGTAAGACAAACCAGCAACAACAAACCTGTATATTTTTAAGAGAAGAAATAAATATTTTGACTTTGGAACTGTGAATGATTTTTTCTTATTTTCTTTATTTTTAAATTTATATTAAAATCCACTGCTTTATATTTGAGAGAAAACAAACTTTGTTTTAAATAAAAACCAAACAAACCAACCTGGTGTGACCTACGATAGTCAACCCAGGGAGGAATACTGTAAGGAGAAAGGCAGATTCTCGGACAAGATAGCCAATGGTGGAGACAGCAGAGCATGTTTTGCATTTTGCCATTTTCCTAGCTAGACAAAGAGCCCGGATGTATTATTGTATTTACATATTAACATGATCTTCACAATGTGGTGTCTATTTGGACCTCACACTAGGTAAAACAATGGACTTGAACCAGGGCCAGACGCCTCTCTCCCTAGGTTTAGGGAAGAGAGAACTTGAGTGGAGGTAGCAGGATTTGGTCCAAGGTCCAGCCTGGAGACATCAAAGATAAACAAATCTGTCTTCCAACATCCCCTGCACTGAGACCCCTTCGGTGTCTTTTTTTTTTTTTTTTCCCTTGGGGCCATACTTGTCTCTTTTTCTCTTTTGTTAGGTAGGTGCTGCCTATGGGAATGCAGCAGCTCTTTTTAGTAACCATGGGAACCTTATTGGCATGGCAACCTGGCAGCCCGAGGGAAAGGCAGCAAGGGGAGGAGGGATGGGAGTGGTGGGAGGTAGTTCTATGGACGAAGGGAGTGGGTAAGCAGGCTTCCTTCCTGCTGAGGAAAGAAAAGGAGGAGGAAAGATGCCCAGCTCTGTAGATGGCCCCAAGGAGAAGCCTCTGATGAGTTTAAACCTCACTCCATAATCCAGTTCAGGAAGGGCTTGGGGCAAGGCTATAATCCAGACTGGACACCAGGCCCTAAATCTACTGACCTTTTCTGTCCTATGGCATGGCTCAGCAGCAGCAGGAGAGTCTGGGGATGGGGACTGGGAGACACAGAGTGAAGCATCTCATAACATGAGAGCATATTCTGACCTTAAGGTTTTTTGTGTTTGTTCTTTGTTGTTAAAGTTTTAATTTAAACAGCTTTGATGCAGTATAATTTACATATGATAAAATGAATGTATTTAAAGTGTACATTTTCATAAGCTATGACTTATGTGTATACCAATGAAACTATCACAGAAATCAAGGAAACAAACATATAGATTATCTCCAAAAGTTTATTAATGCCCTTTGTCATCCCTCCCTCTTTCACCTCTCCACCTTACACCCTCCCCCAGGCAACCACTGATCTTCTTTCTGCACTATACATTAGTAAGCATTTTCCAGAGGTTTATATAAATGAAATCAACTGTAGGTACCTCATTTTGAACTGACATTAAGTTTTGATTGCAGGCAAAATACCATGTGGAGCTTTTGTTGGGCTCTGAGAGTCCAAGCAGCTTTTGTTAAAGATGTCTAGGGGTGAGGAAATTTCCAAGCAGTATCTAAAGCAGGAAACAAATCTATGCAATAAGGTTGAGGAAGGCTGAGAATGTAGTAAAAACAAAAACAAAACAAGATCCACTAGGGAGAAAGTACTTCTACTGCAGAGGAAGGAGTGAGCAGCAAGGAAGCTGGCAGCGCCCTGACGGTCCTGTTTCTAGGCTGAGCTAGAATCCCTGGGTTTCTGGGTTTCTCTCACGGACAGGTGTGAACTGGGCTATCCTGGGCTGTGGAGTCAGATGCTGCCCTGCCCCTTACTTACCTGTAGAAACCTCAAACAAATTAGTCTCCTAGAGTCCATTTCCTCTTTTCCTAAGACAGAGGATAATAATACTCTATAGGGCCATTGCAAAAATGAAATGAAATTAAAAACTTTAATAAACAGTAATAGTAATCAAAGCTCATTGCATGATAGGCACACAAATAATAGCTCCTCATTACTTTGCTGGCTCTTTAGGAATGGCTCTGTTTGGCTGGTTCTGTAGCATCGATTGAGATTTGACAAATTTTTTTTTTTAATGCATTGACTTTAAAAAAAAACAACTTTGGGCTTCCCTGGTGGCACAGTGGTTAAGAATCCACCTGCCAATGCTAGGGGCACGAGTTTGAGCCCTGGCCCAGGAAGATCCCACATGCCGCGGAGCAACTAAGCCCATGCGCCACAACTACTGAAGCCCACCCGCCACAACTACTGAAGCCTGCCTGCACACCTAGAGCCTGTACTCCACAATGAAGAGTAGCCCCCACTCCACGCAACTAGAGAAAGCCTGCACGTAGCAACGAAGACCCAAAGCAGCAAGATAAATAAATAAAAATAAATAAATAAATAAATTTATTTATTTATTTATTTTAAAAAAGCTTTATTGAGATATAATCATACATCATAGAAGTCACCCTTCTAAAGTGTACAATTCCATGGATTGTCATATAATCACAGAGTTGTATAACCATCAGCATCATCTGATTTTAGTACATTTTGATCACCTCAAAAGAAACTAAAGAAACTACACACCAATTAGCAGACACTCTCCATCCCCCCCTCCTCACAACCCCTGGCAACCACTAATCTACTTTCTTTCTCTATGGGTTTACTATTCTGGACATTTAATATAAATGGAAGCATGCAATTTGTGACTTTTCATGTCTGACTTCTTTCACTGAACTAAATGTCTTCAATGTTCATCCAAGTTGTAACATGTATCAGTACTCTCTTCCTTTTTATGGCTGAATAATATTCCACTGTATGTTCTTTATGCCTTCATCTGTCAATGAGCATTTGGGTTGTTTCCACTTTTTTGGCTATTATGAATAAAGCTGCTATGAACATTCAGGTACAAGTTTTTGTGTGTATGCACTTATCAAGTTTTAGTTTATGGTTTATCAAGCCCCATGGCCTACATATGATCAGATAAAGGTCAATATGAAAAACAGGTTGACATGATTATTTCTTTTAAAATTTCCCCCAGACTGTACTTTCCTTTACTCTTACTCCCCTCCTTACTCTTACTCTCATCTCTCCCCATAGAACAGTCTAGTCGATCTCATACGTATTTCCAGCTATGGCAGCTGAAATGCTCACAAAGGATGTTTCCCCCCACAAAAGATATTCTTGAAGTGTGGAAAGGGGAGAGGCAGAGAGGGACAATGATATGTAAGCCAGACTTATTATTCAAGGACAATTAAAATATCATTTAGGAACATTGTTTTAAACTTTATTGAGATAAGCTATCCATTCAAAAAGTATACAAGTCCATAAATTATCACACACACAGCACCATTTAGGAATTGCCTACCTTTACCAAAGTAAGGATAGATACAGGGTTCTCAGAAAAAATATGGAGATACAGAGTGCCCAGTTAAATTTGAATGTCAGATAAGCAATGATTAATTTTTTAGTATGTCTATTCTAGGCAATATTCATGACAGTTTTTTTTTAAATCCATTGTTTATCTGACATTCAAATTTAACTAGGTGTCCCATATCTTTCCTTGGAAAATCTGGTAATCTTAGAAGGGGAAATTAAAGACCATCCAATGAATGTAAATCAGTTTTATGACTGGTTATAGGAAATCTCAGAATAAAATGGAATTTGGAGTTAATTTGTAGATTTAATTTGCTTTGCTCTCACCCTGGTTTTTTCTGTTTGTTTGTTTTTTTGGTTTTTTTGAGGATCCTTTTGGATGCTTCCTAGTCCCTTTGGTTTTGTACAACTAAGTGTTGTGTCATCTTTCTTTCTTACAATATCTCTATGAAACACCTAGGAGTCTACACATGGAGAAACAAAGACATGGGTATTTAAAGACACTCCAAGATCCCTCAGTGAGTTTGGGGTCAATTTAAACAAGTGTTGCGATTGGTGTTTGAAAGAAAATATAGATTTTAAGACGGAAGTATGGGAGGGATAAATTGGGAGACTGGGTTTGACACATACACACTACTATATATAAAATAGATAAGTAATAAGAACTTATGGTATAGCACAGGGAACTCTACTCAATACTCTGTAATGGCCTATATGGGAAAAGAATCTGAAAAAGTAGATATATGTATATGTATAGCTGATTCGCTTTGCTGTACACCTGAAACTAACACAACATTGTAAATCAACTATACTACAATAAAAATTAATTTAAAAATAACTTAAGAAATATAGATTTTAGATTTATTAAATTTAAGAGCATGAAAGGATTTTATTAGAAGCCCTTTATATTATAAAAGAGGAAACTGAGATTCAGAAAACCTAAATAATTTTCCCTAAGTCACAAAGCTCACTAACAGTAAACTTGACACTGAAATCCCAAACTCTGGACTCCTAGTTTATGGAGCTTTTCCCAATTTAAACTAAATTGGGTCCCTTCCCTTTAGTTTTCCTCTCCTTTAATGTGGTCTGGTTAATCAGATCAGCCATAATCACACAATTATATGTAACACTAAACTGAGAATTCTTCTTAGATCGTCCAAGTAGTGATAGAGCACTAGATTACTTAACAGGGAGCAAATATTTTCCCAATATTTGGGAAATAAATAGATATTTATTTACAATACATAATAAACAATAATAATAAATAAACAATAAATAAACAATAAAACAAATATTGTTCTAAACAAGGGTTTCCTGAAGGATTTGAGAACAATTTCTATGCCTTTTTTTTTAGCTGCAAAGCGTTGCCATTATCAGATTTGGGAGTGATCTTTCTTTTCTAATAGGTAATGAGTGAGATTCCTCTGATTTATATAGTTTGCATTTTATCCATGTCCAATCATTATACTCAACGAACAAATTCTTACCTCGTAAAGAAGCTGGATTTGTCTGAATATGCAAATCTAAAAATAATCAGCAGATTTTTGAATGATCATAGATTGCCAAGCCTCTCAAAGCTTCTGGTTTTACATTCATTCTATGTCCAATTGCTTCGTGTGTTTCTAAGACAACAGTTAGTACTTGGCCTCATCAACTTCTTCTCACACGTTCCAGGAATCTGATCAATATCCAACAATGAATTTTTCCTTTCACAGCTCTACAAAGCTCAGTCTCAATGCCACGCCATGTCAAGGATCTCGCAGGATATTTTTTAGTCCGTGTATTTCAAAGGGAGCAATCTTGCCCATCACCAGCCCAGCATACCTCTTGGTGTTCAGTGTAGTTAATCTCTAATCTTGTAGGACATGACGACTAGTAGAGACTGGCTTATTTGAATCCTGGCTACAATGACTTTGTGGAAAACACCAACTGTTGAAAAGAGACTTTGGGGAAGAGGTGAGTTTTTTGCTCATCATTTTCACAGGGTTGAAAATGCTTTGAGACCTAGAGTCATGCCTTAGAGAAGACAGCTGTGGCCTAGAGCAAGATTTGCAGAGCATGCTGGGCTCTGAGGGTTTGCTGGTGAAGTGATTTTTACATGGCTAGACTGGTGCAGTGAAATGGCAATTTTTGGGGGGCATTTTTATTCCCTCAAGTTTGTTTCTGAATCATCTCTGAATACCAGGGAATCCTGGAGATAGCAGAAAATAGAGATTTCCTGAGATTGGGGGTGGGTGGAGGTCAGTCTTCTGGGGTTTATACAAATGATGTCCCTGCTTGGACTGGGGAGGGTCTCTCTTAAAGAACCAAAAGTTAACCTAAAAGTGCGCTGGTGGAGCTGAACCATGTCATGAGTGGTCTACCCTCATGACACTCCTTCTAGGCTCTGTTTCCTATTGTGAGTAGGTGACAACAATAAGCCTATTCTCTCCCCATTCACCCAGGACACATGCTGATCTGCGCTGATGAATCGCTTGGCAGCCACCAAGTAGGGAAGATTAACGACCTTTCTTTTTTGACCACTGTAGATTTAAAAGCTTCCCCCACACTGGGGAACCTCATTTTCCTTTTCCTGGTAAAATCTGTGGTTCTCCTTTCTTGAAATCTTCAATTCTTTTCCTATATAGAAAAAAAATTGTCACCACATTTACACTTATGGAATTTCCACTGTCTTAAGAGATCTCATTCTTTATTTGCCAGTAGCTCATGTATTTTGTCATTTTTCATCGGAAAACAGAGGTGACTATTCTGGAATTTATAATTGTTCTTGGGGGTGATTTATTGTCAATTTTTGTAATACTGCTTATTGTTTTTGAAAGTAATGTGGTCTTGTTCTCGATGCATGTGCTTTGTGGTAGGGAGTAGTTACCTGCTGACTAGATGGCTATGAATGGAACTTGAATCTTGGGGAATATCCCATTTCCCTTCTGGAAGCTAATCAGGGAATTTAATCAACCCTGGAGCTTGAGGACTGAGATGAATATAGGTTTGAATTGAATGTTGGTGTTCGAGAACTACCAGTGAAAAATCAAGTAGTCTTACAATGTCGGGAGGTATGAGCTCACCTTTATTTGCTGGGCTGTGATTGAAGTAGGTTTTCAGTAAAGATTCAGCAGTTCATTTCCAGAATTTCATGGAAAACTGGCTTCTTCGAGAAGGATCCTTTTAAGGAAGATAAAACAGGATGAGCACAATACATATCATGTTATCACTGAATTTCTAAACTTAAAAAGTCATTTCTAGCCTTGAAAGTCATTTTTAAAAAATGGAATGGGCAGCCTTGTGATGTCAAATTTCTCATCATGAGAGGCCTCTAAGTCGAGGCTGTGTGTAACATAATCTAGGAAGGATATTGGTTTCTGCATCAGGTGGGTGTTTAGACTAGATGACCTTTAAATGCTCTATATACTCTAAGATACTTTGATTCTATCAAGTAGATAAGTTCAGTTCAGGAACTAAAATAAGCCATGTTATCAGTGTAATTCTAGGAGTGATTGTTTACCTGTACTGCCAACAACCAGTGGTTTGTACCTTATAACCCAGTCTTCATTTTTTTTTACTTGAAAGGCATGTGTGTGACTTTTCACATATCCAAGCTTTAGTCCTGCTAATTCGCTCTGGAGGAAATGCAGCCCCATCCTAGCAGAATGTTCACTCACTCCTTAAAGATTTACATGTAAGGTAGCGGTTCTCAGCTGGGGCGATTTTGCGATTTTTTTCAGCCCTACAGGTCGTCTGGAGACATTTTTGGTTGTTACAACTCGGGGGTTGCTACTGGCATCTAGTGGCCAGGGATGCCTACGACATACAGGACAGCCCCCAATGGCAATCCCCTAGCCCAAAATACAACAGTGCCAGGCTTGAGGAAGCCCTGGTCTAAGTTAGGTGACCTTTTGGGCAAACCGCCTGCTCTAGTCGCCACTATCACATAACAATCATAGAGCTTTGTTTAAAACACTTTATATCTTCTTTAAAACACCTTTGTCCACTGGGAGTGTCATTTATTTAGAAACTTTTAAAGCTCTAGGAACTCTGAGCACGTATAAAATAAAATTGGACTTACTCCTATTGGAGAAGTGGGGAGGTGGGAATAGCTCTACCTCTCAGTTCTAAGGAAGATTCTTGAAACTCCTAACAACAACACACAAGCAGCCCTTATCAAGCACTTCCATACACTAGGTCCTATGCCAAAGCTTTACATGGATTGCACACAGGAAGTATTAATATGTGTTGAATGTTGAATTATTTAATTCTTCTAGGGTTCTGGATTTGTTTCTTAAGACTGCCTTAGCAATAACACCAAATCATTGGATTTCAGGCCCACCTTAATTCATATGATTTCCTCTTAGCTAATTATTTCTGCAAATACCCCATTTCCAAATAAGGTCACATTCTGAAGTTTGGGGTTGCTATGGTCTGAATGTTTGTGTCCTCCCCAAATTCACGTGTTGAAAACCTAATGCCCAATGTGATGGTATTAGGGGGTGTAACATTTAGTCAACCTCATGAATGAGGTAGAACCCTTCGTGAATGGAATTCACCTTTATAAAAGTGGCCCTATCCGCCTGCCGATGCAGGGGATACGGGTTCGTGCCCCGGTCTGGGAGGATCCCATATGCCGCGGAGCGGCTGGGCCCGTGAGCCATGGCCGCTGAGCCTGCGCGTCCGGAGCCTGCGCGTCCGGAGCCTGTGCTCCGCAACGGGGGAGGCCACAACAGTGAGAGGCCCGCATACCGAAAAAAAAAAAAAAAAAAAAAAGTGGCCCTAGAGAGATCCCTAAGCTGCTTCCACTATGTGAGAACCCGGTGAGAAGTGGGCAGTCTGCAACCTGGAAGAGGGCCTTTACCAGAACCCTACCATGCTGGCACCATGATCTGGGACTTCCAGCCTTTATAACTGAGAAACAAATGTTTGTTGTTTATAAGCCAACCAGTCTGTTGTATTGATTCTTTGTTATGGCAGCTCAAACTCACTAAGAGGTGGGTAGACATGAATTCTGGGGGGACACTATCTGACCCACTAGAGTCTGCCCTTTGGTCTCCCAACATTCATGTCCACCCCTGGTGCAAAATACATTCGTTCCATCCCAATATCCCCAAGTCTTAACCCATTCCAACATTAACTCTAAATCTTATCAAGAAGTTCCAAACTCATCATCTAAATCAGATATGGGTGAGACTCTGGGTATTATATATACTGGGGCAAAATTCCTCTCCCTTTGTGAACCTGTGAAACTGATCTGCTTCCAAAACACGATGGTAAGACAGACATAGGATAGATATTCCCACTCAGAAAGGGAGAAAATGGAAGATGAAAAGAGATTACTAGTCTAAAGCAAGCTCAGAACCCAGCAGGGCAAGTTCCATGAGGTTTCAAGGACTGAGAATAATACTTCATGGCTCAAAGCTCCATCCTCTTGGACTGGGGCAGTGGTCCTGCCCTCAGAGTCATTCTTCCTTTTTCTTCAATGATAACCTTTGCAGTGGAATACCTCTATCAGCCTATTTCCTGCACGTGAAATTTCAGAAGTCTAACAGTCTTCCTTTACTGTGTCCCATCTCTGTATCTTTTACTATAGGCTGGCCATGTTTCTGTTGGTATAAAATTCTCAGAAACCTTACGTGCAATTTGCTGCTTAGGAGTGAAGGGGGTCCAGGCCATCATTCCTCACTGAATTTTACCATAAGCAGCAGGGAGAAACCAGGCCACATCCTCCACATTTAAAAAATCTCCTTAGCTAAATCTCTAAGTTCATTGCTTACAAATCTACTTGCCACCCAACAGCAAAAGACCTTTCAGACAAGCTTTCTGCCACTTTTTAACCAGATTACCTGTTGTCCAGTTCCTAACAACATGTTCCTCATTTCCATCTGAGACCATAATTACAAGAAGCACCTTTAAGAGCTATATTTCTTTTTTTTTTTTTTCGGTACGCGGGCCTCTCACTGTTGTGGCCTCTCCCGCTGCGTAGCACAGGCTCCGGACACGCAGGCCCAGCGGCCATGGCTCACGGGCCCAGCCGCTCCGTGGCATGTGGGATCTTCCCGGACCGGGGCACGAACCCGTGTCCCCTGCATCGGCAGGCGGACTCTCAACCACTGCACCACCAGGGAAGCCCTTAAGAGTCATATTTCTAACAACATTCTGTTCATGACAATATGTATACGTTCTATGGTGATAGAAGCTTTCTTGATAACTCTTCTTTTTTTCTGAGCCTTTGCCAGAATCACCTTTAACCCATATTTCTACCAACAGTGTCTTCAAGACAACCTAGGCTTTTTCTGTCATGTGCCTCAAAATTCTTCCAGCCTCAATCTCTTTCCAAATTCCAAAGCCATTTCCACATTTTAAAGTATTTGTTATAGGGCTTCCCTGGTGGTGCAGTGGTTAAGAATCTGCCTGCCAATACAGGGACACGTGTTCGAGCCCTGGTCTGGGAAGATCCCACATGCCGCAGGGAAACTAAGCCCGTGCACCACAACTACTGAGCCTGCGTGCCACAACTAGTGAAGCCCACGTGCCTAGAGCCTGTGCTCCATAACAAGAGAAGACACTGCAATGAGAAGCCCGCGCACCACAACGAAGAGTAGCCCCTGCTCGCCACAACTAGAGAAAGCCCATGCACAGCAACAAAGACCCAGTGCAGCCAAAAATAAATAAATTTAAACAAACAAACAAACAAACAAACAAACACTCCCTCCTTTTTAAAAAAAAAGAAAAATTTGTTACAGCAGCACCCCACTACTGTGCACCAGTGCCAAATCAAATCCCAGAGACAGAGTTTTGGGTGAAGAAGAAAAGAATAGCTTTGTTGCTTTGCCAGGCAAAGAGGGACACAGTGGGCTCCTGCCCTGAAAAACTGTGTGTCTCAACCCAGGAGGATTTGCTGAGGAGTTTTATAGCAGTGGTTCAAGGGTGGGGTTTCCGATAAGATCAGGGTGTGTGCAGGGCCTGCACTCCTTTAATCTGGTCTCAGGTAATCTCTTGATGAGCTTCTTTGGTTCCTTTAATCTGGCCTCAGGTGGTCTTCTCTGGAATGAAGAATACTGACATCTTTCATTTCTTGGGGGTTTTAGTTCTATAAAGAGCTTAAAGATATTGTTATGTGTATCCCTGGAGATGGAACCAGGACCCTGCCCCAAGGCTGCACTATTGTTTCTTGGCTGTTCCTCCCTTATCTCTGCATCCCCTCCCTTCCCTGATTAGCAACTGTTTGAATCTGCCCTTTGGAACTCAGGGAAGGTCATGGAAGCTGGAGTCTATTCCCTACAAACAAGAAATGGGGGACATGGAAAGGTTTCTGTGCCCAGGAGTCCCACAGGGTCCTGCTCAGTTTCACTACCAAAATCTATATTAGTTTCCTATGGCTGCTGTAATAAATAACCACAAACTGGCTGGATTAAAACAAGAGAAATTTATAGTTTCATGGTTCTGGAGACTAGAAGTCCAAAATCAAGATGTCAGCAGGACCGTGCTCCCCCTGAAGGCTCTAGGGAAGAATTCTTCCTTTCCTCTTCTGGGTTCTGGTGGTTCCAGGCAATCTTTGGCGTCCCTTGGTTTGTAGTTATGTCACTCCAGTCTCTGCCTCCTTCATCATGTAGCTTCTTTCCTGTTGCTCTGTGTCCTCTCTACTTATGGAGACATCAGTTATTGGATTTAGGACCACCCTAATCCAGTATGGCCGCTTCTTAACTAACTACATCTGCAAAGATCCTGTTTCCAAAAAAGGTCACCTTCTGAGGTTCTGGGTGGATATACATTTGGGGGGAGACACTATTCAACCCCCTACAGGTTCCAAGTAGCACAGTTTGGAAATCAATGCACTAAACTCTGCACCTATTGAAGGCAGGCTTGCCTGCCTTCAATTTTTACCCTCCCCGCCGCCCCCCGCCCAGCTTCTAGCACACGTCATAGAATACTGTTTTTTTAAAATGTTGCCTGGAATTCATACCTCTGCATTCACAGCATCATTATTCACAATAGCCAAAAGGTAGAAAAAACCCAAATGTCCATAGAAGGAAGAAAGGATAGAGAGAATGTGTTATATACATACAACAGAATATCACTCAGCCTTTAAATAGAAATGGAAATCTGCCACACGCTGCAACATGGATGAACCCTGAAAGCATTACGCTAAGTAAAATAAGCCAGACACAAAAGGATAAATACTGTGTGATTCCACTTACAAGAGATACTTAGAATAGTCAAATTCATTGAGACGGAAAGTAAAATGGTGGTTACCAGGGTCTGCAGAAGAAGGAATGGGGAATTAATGTTTAACTGGTACAGAGTTTCAGTTTGGGATTCATGAAAAAGTTCTGTAGATGGATAGTGGAAACGTTCGCCGCTCTCTCGGCCTGAAGCCAGTCCCACCCTGCGTCTTTGGGAGGTAAAAGCGTTTATTAATTTTGACTCGAGGTCTGAACCCGGTTCAGCGTGGCAGGCGTCCTTTCACTTGCTCACCCCAGCCCCCAGCAGAATAGAAGGGGGAGTCCAGAAAGTCCAGGGAGGTCTTTGAGTGTGTCTGCGGGCATCCGCCTGCCCATCCACTCGGCCACCCGCCTACGCTTTTATGGAGAAGCTACAGTGTCAGGCCCTCCCTGTGAGAAATCCACACTGAGAGTTATTGCAAGCGCACATCTTGAGCTTCTGAATATTCATGAGGGAAGCAGAAAGGCCAGTGCTAAAGGGGGGAGAAATAGTAATTCATAAATATTAATAAAGGCAGGCCACATGCACCAAGTAGGGCTAGGAATGTTAACGAGAAGATGACGTCCGGGTCCTGCGCGTGCCCGTTGGGCGGGTGCCCGGCGCGGGCGCGGCCCCTGGAGCCCGGACACGAGCGCGGGGGAACGGGGGGAGGGGGCGGAGGGGGCGGGGTGGGGGGAGGAGGGAGCGGAGCCGGGCGCCGGCGGAGCTGCGAGGGGAGCGCTCGCTAGCTCGCGGCTGTGCCGCTGTCGCTGAGCTGCGCTCCGGCCGCTCCCCGCGGCCAGTGGATGGGGGTGTCCAGCTGAGCCCCGCGATCCGCCTCCCTCCTCCGGGACCCGCACAGGTGCAGTCGCGGGGGGCGACCTTAATCCAGACCGACCCACTGCCGTGAGTGGGGGTGGACGGGGGTGGGGAAGGAGGCCCCGCGACTTGGGATGCTCCGGCCGGCAGGTCTGGGGGCGCCGAAGCTCCGCACCCAGGACGGTCCCATCCCGGAATCGGAAAGGAAGATCCCGGAGGCCGTCGCCCTCCTGCCCAGCCCTTCACGGGAGAGCAGTGGGGCACAGCGCCCGGCGCCGGGAGATACCGGATGATGGGCACTTCAAGCATCATCGGAGCCTCGGCCCCCCAGCCAGGCGTGTGTGTGTGTGTGTGTGTGTGTGTGTGTGTGTGTGTAGAGGCGGCGCGGTTTGGGGACTGGGGGAGGCAGGGAACGCAGCCCGATGGTGCTGGAGCAGTGGGTCGGTACCTCCTCCCAGGACCGTTATCTGGTCCGGCTCCCTTCAACGCCCCAGAATCATCTATGCCTCTAAGAACCTGACCCCGCACCCCGCCCGTGCCCCTCCCTGGGGCGCCGAGCCTCTCCCCAGGGACCGTGCATTCCTGCAGTGTCAGAACCGCTGGCAGCTGCCGCAGACGCTGGCGGAGCGATTGTTTTACCGCGAACAGGTCGGAGAAAGGACGGGTGTGATGGTGGTGGGGCACGCTGCCCTCCTGTGGGCCCAGGGCCTCTGGGGCTGGGAGCGCATCTGACGGAGCCCCCAGGGGGTACATCACAGCCCTCTCTTCTTCTCTCTTCCCTATCCCTTCCCTACTCGCCGCGACACCTCCCGACCCGCTCCGCTCCCATGTCCCGGTCTTGTTTGGCTGAAAGGGCCGTGGCCGTTGGAGTATGCGTGCGGCCTGCGCGGGATGCCCCCGGCTTTCTTGGAGCTCCAGGCATTGTGCTGCTTGGAGGAGCCTTTCTTTACCCCAGCAGACTGGGGGAGGGGGATGTGAAATGAGGGTGAACGGAGCAGCAGGAGGAGGGGGAAGGGGGAAGCGGAACCACAAAGGGGTTGCTGACTTCTATGCAGTGAAATACTCTCTTTCCGTCAAAATGTGCCGCTTGGCACGAACATGTACACTGACTGGGCTTTGCTGAGGAGCAGTGGGAAACCGAAGGTGGGCCAGTGGAGGGCAGCTTTAGGGATGCTATGGGGGGTGGGGTGGGCATAGAATCAACTGGGCTGTAGGGCAAGTAGTGGGAAGAAGGAGAGATGGAATGGGGCCTGTGTGGAGGTGCAGAGGCCCAGCAGGGGGAGGCATGGTGAAATCTCTGCTGCTCCGCTCAGCAAAGCAGGCACTGGGAGACGGTGCTGCAGCCCCGAGCTGCAGCTACTATGCATCATTGTGCTTCACGAGAGGCTAACCGTGTGTTTCCTACTGGGTCTCTGTTAAGTTCTGAGCCGTCTTTTCTTTTCCAAATTACACCATCTATTGGGAACCAAAATAAATGGAATAGATTATAGGACATAAGCAAACTATAGTCCTGCACTCTTGTTCTATGATAAAGAGAAAAAGACAAGACCACCCTCCTATGGTTCCTTCTCTCTGCCATTCTTCATGTATTTTTTTTAAATTGATTTTGGAAGTATAGAGAAAGAGGATAAGCTCTTAATTGAATTATCCCTAGCTTTTAAGGGAAGGAAGCTTCTGAAATGAGCTGTGACTGAAGCCAGGGGCAAGCTTGCCAGGATGCAAGAGTAGGACATCTCATTTGGGGGGCAAAGTTACCCCACCAAGAGAGAAGAGCAAAAGAAGGAGAGAAGGGGAACCATTGAAGAAGGACTGCCAGCTCTAACCCAGAGACCCCTCCTTGAGGCCTTGGTGGGGCCAGTCAGATGCCTGGCTCTCACCTCCTCTGCCACAGCCTGGGCTCTTTCTACAAATTCTGGGCTCAGTTTGGGTGTCAAGTGACTTTGATTTTCAATGCAGGCTCTCAGTTTTAGCTTCCTCCCCACCTGGTCGTTCATGCGGAGCTTCTTGGCTCCTGGGTAGTGAGTAGTTGATGAAAAGAAATCAGGCTATATTGCAGATTGTTCAAATGATCACATTTCTGAACTTTAGAGCTGTGATATCCATTTCTTCTTTTATAATCTTCTAGGTGAATCTATTTTCTCTAGAGCCTGGGCTGAGGATAGGTGCTTTCAGGATAATCTTCTTTGTCGCCAACGCTCAAAACTCAATCATAGCCCTAGGTTCCACTCGACTCGCCCTCTTGTTACTGGTTAATGGTATAGAATGTGCTGTTTCAAATCAGCACCCTCCTTGATATCACCTTCTCACACCAGCTCCCTTGTCCCCTCCAGGAAGAGTACAGATTTAAAGGAAGTGTACTATCTGGGATACCAGCTGGTTAGCTTTCATGTCTCTCTGAAATGGAACCAGTGATCTGAATGGCTTTGACCACATGAATTGAAAATAGCAGGGGTGCCTTAGTAAAAAAAGATGGTAACATTCATTCAGCAGTAGTTCTCTCATTTGATAAGCATTTTGAAGCATCACACATGGAATATCATGGCAAGGATAGTTTTTCTCTTCCTCGAAGCACTCTCACCCCACATTTCCACGTAACTAAGTTAGCCTCGTTTTCCTAATATTGTTGACATTTACCGGATACTTCATGTATTCCACACATTGTGCTTAGCACTTCAAAGATTATCTCATTTACTCCACCAAATAACCTCCAATATAAGTGCTATTTAAACCCCATTTTATGGATGAGGAAGCTGAGTCAGAGAGGCTTATAATTTGTCCAATGTCTCATAGCTAGGAAGTAATAGGAACAGGATTGGAACTTGGGGCCCGGCATTAACCATGAGAGCCCTTCCTCTCTCAATACAAATTCCTTGTCTGTAAAACCTTCCTTACTCTCGATTGCACTCAGTGATCTTTTCTAAACTCACTTTTTTGGCACTCGGGGGTTCCTAATCTTTTTGTGCTATGGGCCACTTTAGCAATGTAGAGAAACCTTTGGGATCTTTCTCTGAATATGCTTTTAAGTGCATAAAATAAAATATGGTTATATTCAAAGAGCCCGTAGGGGTCTGTCGACCATAGGTGAAGAACCTCTAGCTGGCAATTAGTTGTGTGTATATTGCTTAATAGCTGGATTGTCCAAAATGGTAGTCACTAGCCATACGTGGATATTGGACACTTGAAATGTGGCTGATCCACATGGAGACATACTGTGAATGTAAAATACACATTTCAAAGACTTAGTATGAAAAAAGAATATAAAATGTCTCATTAATATTTAAAAATATGGATTACATTTTGCAATGGCAATATTTTGTATATATTAGATTAAATAAACTATACTATTAAAATATATCAATTAAAAGTATTAAGTTAATATGTTATTAAAATTAACTTTCAGAGGCATTAACTCTATACCAACACCTTCATTTTAACAAACGAGGAAATCAGGACCCACAACGCTTGTCACTCAGCCAGGCTTTGGCAGGTCTGTTGGCTCTTGAGCCTGTGTTCTTTCCAAGCTGTCATAATACTGCTTTTATATCTTTTTGTATTCCAAGGTCCTGTTATGTTGCCTTTGCAAACTGTAAATACTCAGCATATGTTTTGATGAGATGTGGTGGTAACTGACTTAATCCCAGTAAAATCCCAGTAAGAACTGTCCGGGTCTTCACCTGGCATACCCTCTGCCTCGCTTATTTAGTTTTGTAGGTAGAGGTGGAGAATGGCAGTCCTGGGGCAGAAGCCGTGGTTTTTACCGTCTGTTTGGTCCTCTTGAGGTAGTGATTCCAATTTAAGCATCTATCTGGATCAGTCATCACGCAGATAGGAGGGAAAAGTTTGGTTGCCTTGCCGTGTTCCAGGGAAGGAAGCTGAGTAGGTAGAGAAGGGTATGATAGACAATAATGCTTGTGCTGCCTGCAATGGAAAATGAAAACTGTGTGGGGGCGACAGAAGATCATTTGTCAGTGAGCACACATTGATTGATTGCCTCGCCGCAGGCAGTGTGTGCTAGAAACCATGGAGGGTATCCAGAGGACCTCTCTGCCCTCCAGGAATTTAAATTAAAATTGGGGAAGGGCTTGGATGTACACACAGATGGTTAAATCACAGCGAAAGGCAGTGTATGTCGAGGACCTGGAGCTGTTGGGAAATGAAGGGAGGAGTGTGTACAGCCTTACAGGGTGTAGTGCCCAAGGTGGTTGTGGAGTCTGGGCTTTGGAGCACATGAGTCTCTGGGTCTTATCTCTTACAGGGTACTAGGTCATTTAATCCATTCTTCTAGTTTCAGACATATGCTGTGTGTCTGGGAAAAACTCAGGTGCTTGTTTGAAAGTCTGTATTAGTGTTCAATTAGTCTATCATTTATTGATGAGAGTAATAATATCCAGGTCCATGAAGCCCTATCCAAAACCCTTGGGGCCAGGCATGTTTCAGAATTTAGATTATCTCAGATTTTGGAAGGCAATAATAGAGTGCATATTCTGCATATCATCCCCCGGGGCCTGGGGCAGCAATCTCTATAATTTAAAAAAATTAAAATTTCTGCAGCAAAACACACTAAATGGGATAAATTAAAACCATGAACAGCTGTATATTCATGTAGATCAGGTTTAGTTGCCAAACGTGTTTAGGTCAGGGCAGGTTTTACCACCAAATAAGTTACGAAAAACTTCCAGGTTTTTTGGTTTTTTAAAAAAATTATTTTATTTTATTTATTTAATCTCTGGCTATGTTGGTTTTTCGTTGCTGCGCATGGGCTCTCTCTAGTTGCGGTGAGCGGGGGCCGCTCCTCATCGTGGTGCACGGGCTTCTCATTGCTGTGGCTTCGTGTTGCAGAGCACGGTCTCTAGGCGTGGGGGCCTCAGTCGTTGTGGCGCGTGGGCTCAGTAGTTGTGGTGCGTGGGCTCAGTAGTTGTGGCTCGCGGGCTCTAGAGCACAGGCTCAGCAGTTGTGGCACACGGGCCCAGCTGCTCCGCGGCACCTAGGATCCTCCCGGACCAGGGCTCGAACCCACGTCCCCTGCATTGGCAGATGGATTCCTAACCACTGTGCCACCAGGGAAGCCCAAACTTCCAGTTTTGAGAGCACATGGTTAGGGTTGTGGACCTATCGTAATAGTAATAATAATAATAATAGAGAACATAAACTGAACAACCTAGACGTTTATTATCTTCCAGGCACTGTTCTAAGCATTTACCAGTGTTTACTCCCTTAACCCTTAGGACAGTCCTTTGAGATAGGTCCTGTTATTATTTTTGTCCTGAGAAGAATAAAAGGGAGCACAGAGAAGTTAAGTTACTGCTAAGGTCACAGCTGGTAAGGGGCAGAGCAGGATGCAAACCTAGGCAGTCTGGTCCGGAAACTGCATGCTTAACCATTAGGCTTTGTTTTTTGGAGCAGGGAATTGGAAGCAGGTGTGCCTCCAAAATGTATGCTAATTGGGTTAGCATTATTCACACTAACAATGATATTTGAACTCCTTAAGGGTATAATAGTGAGGAAGTACGGAAGCGATGGACCAGTAAAGTGGAAGTTTTGTTTTTAGAGGGATGAGAGTTATGGAATAAGTGATTAGGGTTCCTCAGCAGAGTTGGCACAAAAGTCCAGTCCAAACTCACGTTACCGTGTTTAATTCTTCTAGATAAACGAATCCTGAACATTGCCATTGTCCTATTGCTGTGCAAGAATGGAGGCCCCACTGGTGAGTTTGGATGAAGAATTTGAGGACCTTCGGCCCAGCTGCTCGGAGGACCCAGAAGAGAAGCCACAGTGTTTCTACGGCTCATCTCCCCACCATCTAGAGGACCCCTCCCTCTCTGAGCTTGAGAATTTTTCTTCTGAAATAATCAGCTTCAAGTCCATGGAGGACCTGGTGAATGAATTTGATGAGAAGCTCAATGTCTGCTTTCGGAACTACAACGCCAAGACCGAGAACCTAGCTCCCGTGAAGAACCAGTTCCAGATCCAAGAGGAGGAGGAGACCCTGCAGGATGAGGAGTAAGCTGTCTTAATTGCCCTCTCTTGCCTCAGATTAGAGTCCTGGAATCTGGGGCTCCTTGCCATAGAACGAGTTTCTGTCCTTGGGTTCATGGCATATTACTTATATTTTTCTCTGTGAGGCAGTGCCCTGGTAACTGCTGACGTTGTTCAGTTATATCCCTTTACAGTTACTCATAGAGCTTTCTTAAGTTGAAACCACAAAGGAATGAAGGATTTTTAGGAAATGGGTTTTCCTAGATGCAAAATTGAATTTCAGGAGCATGGTACATTTGGGGGTCTGTCTATCTTCAGCTTTCTTTATATCCATGGTAACCCACCCAGATATTAGAAATAAGGACCAGAAAAAAATTAATTAACTGTGACAGAGGAATATATGTCATTGGAACAATTTGCTTTACAAAACACCAGGATTGTGAAAATCTCCAAATTGTTTATAACCCCTCAGGACTGGAAAAATTATCTACAAATGTTAAGATAATGTCCAAATAAGAAAGCATACACACTGAACCAAGAGAACAGGGAATTACCCTGGACACAATAAAGGTGATAACCAGGTGAAGTGGCTTTTGAGTATGCAGATTCCCTGTGTCACTTACCAGCCACCTTCCAGGGTCTTAACGGAAGTCAAGAAAAGGAATTTGAGAAAAGTGCTGTTCAAGGAGGGACTAGAAAAGAGAAGAAGGGGGTGATTTGTCATATAAATTAAAGAAAGGTGTTTGGGGCATTTAGTAAAAATAGGCGTAAATTCCCCACAGGGATAAAATATGCATCAACTGTTCTTTAGGGATCACACACGAAATGTCAAGTAGTTGGCAGTGGAAGTTTGGAGCAACTGTACTTTTGGTTTCTCTTTTTATGGACTTGGGTGGGAAAAGTTGCCCATGAGTAAGTGGGGGAAGAGGTTTGTCCCACAGGATTGAACCTGATTGTATTGGGCAGATAGTTGCTTATTTGATGACTACTGAGACTATATCTCTGTGAATACAAGGGTTGTATATCTGTTTGTCTTATTCATTATTATCTCTCCACTGTCTGATGCAGCACATGGTGTGTAGTAAGTGATCAAATAATATTTTTAGAGTGAATATTGAATGACCTGGATGAGCAATAATAGCTAGCCTCGTAGGTGCATGTAATGTATTTCTAGGCCCACACCACTTCCTTCTTTTCTTTTTAATTAATGCTAGCCTGAAGGCATGATCACAGAGAACATTTCACTCTGGTGACCAGTACTATAACTGTGGGCTACGTGTTTCAATTCAATCTTAAGTTTCAAATTGATTCTTTTAGATTCTGAGCCTTTTATAATTTGCTCAACTCCTTGAGGTCAAAAAAGAATGGCTCTGGGGCTTTATTATACAGAGTAGCTTTTACTGTTATCTACTTCATTGCACCAGGCAATGGACTAGAAACACGATGAGTTGTGATTTTCATACCCTCACTAACTCGCTGTGTGACCTTGGGCTTGTCACTTAACTCTAGCTGACTGCGTGGGTCCTCATCTTTGGAACCTCCCGAGCTCAATCTTGATGAAGCAGGGCTAAGGACTTGCCAATAACCTAATTTCTCACCTCACCCAGGCTGTGCTCGGAAAATTCCTTTTGCTTCCAACAAATCACTTCTCCCCTGTCTAAACCACCCCTTTGCCTCATTAAGGACAGAGGCCCAGCAAGCAGGTTCTTACTCTTTCCTAGCACATTAGCAGAGGCCACTCAATGTTAATTACCATCACATGGGATTATTAGTCATCCTGATTTTTCTGACTTGCCTGCCTCATTGACTGCCTCAGCTAAAAGACCAAAGGTTGAATAACTCCTTAGAGGTAAAATATGATTTGGGGATAGTGTGGTGGGAAGAATCTGGGAAGAGAAATCATAACACAGTGCTTTCTAGGCATTCCGCGTATCTAAAGCTTTACAACTTAAAATAAAAATTTGAATTAAATTACACACTTTGTTTTAGAGACACCTATCAAGCTATTTCAACTGTAAAATTATGATGAGGTAAAGGAAAAAGATAAGTTAATATCCAATGCAGTTAATAGTCTCCTGAGCCCAGCTCTGGTGTTCTAATAAACCTGCTTAGGTTTAGTAGTTAGAGATTTCACCCACCAATGATTGGAAAGTGTTTTGGGTGGGTTAGAACTACACAATAGAGGCTTCAAACAAAAACTATGAAATTCTTGGTCAGACTAACCTCCTGAAAGACAGCACGAATCAGAAAGCAGGGTCAGTGATTCCCTTTGAAGTTTTGACTTCTTTAGTTTTCATTTGGAACTATGTGGCTTAGAGGGAATTGGCTGAGATATCAGCTCTTCTCTGATTTGTCAGGGCATGGAAGTCCTAGGCATTAAAAGAGAGTCGATATGTATCAATATGTATTTCTTGTTTCTAAATTTAGAAAATATTCCAGAATCTCTTCTTTGCATATGTAGGAACACCCTTTCCTTTGTCATAAGAGATCCGACCTGGAGGCCTACAGAGTGGGAATGGTCAGCCCTCACCCCACTTCCTACTTCACCTGGGTCCCTGTCTTACAAGGACCCTGGAGACAGAGGGGCCAAACATGTGAGAACACTGACAGTCCTGTCCTTCCGGTAGAATTACTGGATTAAAGGTCATGTTAAAAATCAAGTTCGCATGATAAATAAACACCCTGGAGTCAACCATGCTTTTTTTTTTTTTTTTTTTGTGGTATGCGGGCCTCTCACTGTTGTGGCCTCCCCCGTTGCGGAGCACAGGCTCCGGATGCGCAGGCCCAGCGGCCATGGCTCACGGGCCCAGCCGCTCCGCGGCATATGGGATCCTCCCAGACCGGGGCACGAACCCGTATCCCCTGCATCGGCAGGCGGACTCTCAACCACTGCGCCACCAGGGAGGCCCAGCCATGCTTTAAGTCGAAGAGAAGTGAATCCCAAATAATCAGATAGGGAAAGTCGACAGATGCCTGTGATTTTTAGGAAAGTTAATTCTCTTCTCAGAGGTTCAGTTTCCCCATGTGGAAGGCAGAGGTAGTATGGATTCCACTGAAGCATTTGAAAGAATCTAAAAAGTTGTCCAAAGTCATTGATGTGTTAATAATTCATAATTCCTAAGTATTAACAGCAAACGTATACTCATGTTAACACACATCTAAATGTGGATATTGGCCTGACTCGACACAAATAAAACTGGACAAGGGCAGTAACCAGCCTAGAGGGGTTTAAGGGATATGTTCCCAAGTTGGAATTCTAACAAGCACTATAAGCTGTCTACCATATTGTCAGGAATAGGTATATAGGGGTGTGTGTGTGTGTGTGAGGATTGATGTAGCCTCGATAGCTATGTTGCCAGTTCCAGGCCCAGATTTCTGGATACGTGTCTCATCCAACCTGTTCTGTTTGGTTTGCTCATCCTCTGCTAGCATCCTTTTCCAAATCCCTAGCCCTCCATGGTGAAAGATAGTCACAGCCATTTCTATAGGCATCTAAGCCCATGATATAAAATATGCACATGAAAAGGCTTTTCTGTTATTACAGGGACTGAGGGAGCAAATTGGATCTCAGGTGCCATGGCAGAGTAATGACAAGAATGGAGGGAGCCTGTTTAATCTTATAGTTCTTTGATGAAAGATATAGTGGATAGCTTTCAAAGTCTCCTTTCCCCGAGATAAGAGTAAATAGCAGGATGCTTCTCAGGAAGTGGAGTTTTACAGTCCACCCAGGATGCCTCTAACAGGGAATATATCTCTTCCCAAGAACCCTGCTTAGGATAAGATGGATGACCTCTCTGGGGAGAAAAGTCCGTCCCATTCTCTCCCTCACAGAAAGCTTTGTGTTTTTCCCTCCCACCGCCATTCTTCGTTCCCGTGCCTGCCTTTGCCGTCCATTTAACTTTCCCCGGGCTGGAGATCTAGACAGAAAGCAGGCGTGTACCCTTGCTGACCTTGCCATTTCTCCTTTCATAGATTGATGAAAGCACCAGGTCCAGAATAATGCAGTTATAGACTTTTCACGCAGAGCCGGCTGCTGAACTGCTGTTCTAGGTTGTGATTTGGAACTTGGCATATTGTTCTGATGCCCATGCCCATCGTAAAGTTTAAAGAATTGGAATAGTTAAGTGGGAACGAATATAGGCTCTGTAGCTGTATTGCCTGGGTTCAACTCCAACCTCTGTCATTACTGGCTGTGTGAATCTAGATGAGTTAATTAACCTCTCTATGTTTCAGGGTTTTTTTTCTCAGTATGTGCCTTATAGAGTTGTGAGGAATGAATGAATGAATCCACAGAGAGTTTAGGATAGTACCTGGCTTATGCATAGTAAATGCTCAGTAAGGTTGGCTGCTATGGTTATTATTGTTAAATGGGCACTGAATGAATACGGGACGGGTGTGCAAGTGATGACAAAGAGATGAGAGTCGTTCTATTAAAGGTTGCTTATGAACCTCAAAGGATAAAAAGCATGTCCATCAGAAAGCAAGAAGAAAACTTGAAACAGAAAAAGGATGGCTTGATATCCCGAGGAGATAAAGGTTTAGGGAATTGTCACTAAAAGTCTAGAATTAGAAGATAAAATCCAGAGTATGTCAGTGAAGGCTCAGGTGAGAAAAGTTGCCACCCTAAATGATTTGAGGCAGTCTCCAGTTGTCACTTTAAGGATATAAATAGTTTCAAGGTTATTGGAAAGTGTGCTGGTCCGTTCAGGGTCCCAGCTTCCATCCTATCTAGGAGAGGTACAAAAGGCTCCTGCCTGTTTTGGGCTTTGCTGAATTTTATTTTTCCAGGCGCTTGCTGCAGGGTCAGACCCGAAGGTCAGTGCCTGCATGCGTGTTGTTCATTCTCGACGCAGAGAGTGTAATGCAGTGATGCACGGAGGACTTGACTGCTCACCTTCCTAGTGGGTGTGGAGCTGGGACTTTTGGAGACAGCAAATCATATTTGCCTCTTGGCTTTAGAACGCTAATGAGACTTGGATTTAGAATTAGGCTGGATTAATGAAGCTCTAATAGTGCTTGATGGAAACTGGATTATCACCCATGTTTAAGGCGTAGACTGAAATCCTGCTGAAGAGATGTCGAATGAACACTTGATGAGGTCTCTCCAAGTGCCTTCTTGTAATCGTACTACAAAAAATGAATAAGTGGATAACCAAAGCAGTGCCATTATACTGTGTTTTCTTGAGTTGCTTTTTTTTATCACCAAATTGTGTGCATTGTGCACTAGGAAAATCTCCTTGATTATATACCCATATGTCATATGTCATTCCAGATTTTATATATGTTAAGAACACTCCCCTCCCCCATTTTATTTTCATTGATTTCATTGATTTCAAGTGTCTGTGCTCTGATATATATATATATATATATATATATATATATATATATGTATGTATATACATATACATATATATATATACACATCTTGCTATATATATAAAATATGCACTTATCTTTTCAGCATCTTACACCATACTTTGTCATGTTTTGGATTTGATCCGTATGTGTACATAGTTGCTTAGTTTTAAATGACCATTTCCTTATATTAGTATATCTAAATAAATTGTACCTTCTTTTACCTTGTTTCACAGGTATCATTCATGTTTGATGTGCACAGGCACCTGAAGGAGATTGCGCTGAGCCCTCATTATTTCATTACCTAATATTAACTCAAGTGCCGCTGGCTTCCATGGATGGCATTCATTATTTTAGGAGCTTGGTTTACTGATTTACATTAATCTCTTGGTGTCGACTAATTTATTCATTTTCCTGTGTTTGAGAGTTTGTGACTTCAGGATTTTCCCCAAACCCCTCCCCATTTTTTTCCCCAAGAAAATCTTTCTGAAATAAGTGAGTTAAGCAAAAAGAATTGTCGAATAACCTTTCTTATAATGTACCTATCAGAACTTTAAAAAAGAAATGTAATAAAGGGAACCCCATCTTCCCCCACTAAAAACTAATTGTGTAGACAGTGGTGTATTTATTGGTTCCTTTCATGTATTTTCTTTCGAGTCTCCATGATAGAGACAGGGCACACTTAGACTCTACATGGCTAGAGGACAGGATTGTGCCACCCTGGGATCCCTAGAACATTTTGGGTAATAAGTAACTTTTAATAGCATTGGCATCATCCCCTTACCTACATTAGATGTCAAGGAGTTAATTCTTGACCTTTTAGATTGCAGGCATCTGAAACTGAAATACAGTTAACCCTTGAACAGCATGGGGGATTAAGGGCGCTGACCCCCTGGGTAGTCCAAAAATCCATTTCCTGCTGTTTCTGCCTCAAAAACAAAGGAATTAGTAAACCACAAGGGCAATAAGCTGAAACAATTTGAATAGAAGAAGGACTCAAACCCTACTTCTTTTGAGTCCATATATTGTGATCTCTAATCGAACACAAACTTTCCTCCACACTTAGTTAAAGTGAAGAACTGTAAAATGAAAATATTGGTACTACAATATTTATTGGGGAAAAAATCCACATGTAAGTGGATGCTCACAGTTTAAACTCGCGTTGTTCAAGGGCCAGCTGTATATATAAACTAGACAATGACCCTGATCTTAATGAGATTCAGCCAGAAAATCTGCCCAGATCAATCTCTCTCTTCCTCCCTCCCCTTCTTCTCATTCTTCTCTGCCCATAAGAAAGGAAACATGGACATTTCTTAAGTTTGTGAGATCGGAGCCATTTGGTTGAGGGGCAGATTTAGTTTCAGGGGCAGTTTATCTGTTGCCAGAGGTGTTTTACTTGTAGACGCTACCATTGGTTTTCAATGGTGAGAAATTCCTCTTCTCTTAAGCAAACACCTTTGGCACTGAAGCTCCTGGCCAGGGTCCATTCTCTTGGCGCCTTCTCTCCTGGTAATGCCTGAAATTCAGTTTTTAAGCTACTTCGCTCCTGCATGCTGGAAGGCAGATGATCTCAGCCTGGCACACACAGAAGCCTCTCTCCTCCCCTGGCCCAGCTCTTCCTTCCTCCAGGCCAGGCCAGGCCACAGATGTGTGCTAATGAGAGCTTCTCTTTGTTTACAGGGTTTGGGATGCTCTGACAGACAATTACATCCCTTCACTCTCAGAAGACTGGAGGGACCCAAACGTGGAGGCTCTGAATGGCAACAGCTCTGAAACTGAGGTACCTCTCTGGGGCCCCCAGCTTAGCAGGGCTTGAGATGCTGTGGATTCCAGTTAGAAAAACATTCAGTAATGCAACAGTCTTCCCCATTATGTAATGAAGCTCAACATCATTGCTGGGAAAGTAAGAGTTGTGGAGGAAGTGAAAAATAAGATGAAGGGGGACATCCAGGGTATATGAGGTGATTGGAATGATTGTAAAGACTGTAAATGCAGATCACTTCTGTTGCTCATCATCGGCCTACAACACGCAAAATAAGGTGATCTGAAGTAAGAGAGGAGAATAAATATAATGGGCTTTTTTTGTGTTCGAATAATGGTTAAAAAAAAATCAGGGTTTCCCATCTAAGAGGGACAGTTCAGTCCCATCAAAAAGTGTTGACAGACTTGTGACAAGCTCAGGGCCTGTCTAATGGCCAGAGTGGGGACCCAGATAATAGTGAGGTGACCATGCAACTGGGAGGAATTCTTTATGAAACTCATTAAACAGGCACTTATATGGCTGGACCTGAGTCACGGTCTGTGATTACTGATGCCAAAGAGGAAAGTAGCCTACAGACTTCTGAAAAAGTAAAGAGAATACTTATTTTGAGTTGACTTGCATAGGTTATGGAACGTGACCTTTCAGAATATCCAAATTGCCCCTCCTAGCTGAATATACATATAGAAAGCTAAATCACGTAAGGGCTCTGTCCTTGCTAAAAGCCCGTTTCTACCTTGCTTAGTCTTCTAGTTTCAGTTATAAAGGAAATTTGACAATTTCTTATCAGGAAGGGCTGTCACAATCCTGTGCGCACAGCAAATGAGGGTGGGAGGTGGATCTGATCTTCCTAGGTGCTCCAGGATTGAGGCCAAGGAAGAGCGAGAACCAGATTTCCCTTACTGGGCGACATTTCTGCAGATCATTGGCCAAAATAGCACAGCAAAGAGATCAGCAATTGGCCGATTTGTTGAAAAGGTGGCTGAATATCCTTTTTAATTTTTCTAATAATTAGCCATCCAAAATACTTAAAACCTCAAGAATAGACTTCGAAACAAAGAGATTTGCTACAGCCCTACTTAGCATGGATGTGGGATGTCTCAGGTCCTGTTTTGTACTCCCAAGCGCTTTTTTTCTTTTGCGGTACTTATATGGATAGTGTTTAGTACTTGCCCAAAATGCAGAGGAGAAGATAGGCAATAATGGAATAAACCTAGTTACTGAAATGAAATCAGGTCCGTCATGGTGCAAAAGGCAGATTTTGCTTTGTTACCTCCTTGGCCACCTTTCCAACTCATTTTGTGGATTAAGCCAAAGTATATATAAGATAGCCTACCCTTCAAAAGGACTCTAATTTATCCTCATTTGCAGATTTCCCTCAAGAGGGTTAATATTTCAGGGCAAACTGAATGACCCTGAGAAGGATGATCTTGAGCTCTCCTCCTTGTAGAATTTTCTCCATCTGACCCACGGGAAATGGACGGCGTAGCAAAAGTGGATGGATTAAGGTTGTTTTATTTTAGCCTCCTTTATTATCTGGATTCATTACAGTAGAAGCTCTTTTCACTGACATCAGTTTAAACGACTTGCTATATAACCAGGGCTCTGTATTCCTTCTGTAAAACATGCCAACCGAACGCCCTTGGCATGCGGCATGCACACGACTGGTAGGCTTCTCTCTGGGAAGTCTTATCTCTTCTTCCACTTAGTTCATTGCCAAGAATCCGTTGTGTTTGTTCCCAAACCTGTTCATGCTTGTCCTTGTGACTGTAACTAATGTAATGAAATGTTATGGAAACTGTAGGGTTATGAATGCAAAGACAGTCATTTTTGCTTTTATAAAATCAAAGTAACACATGTATGTAATTTTAAAAGTCAAATAATACTTTTAAAATAATGCGAGACAACAAAAAATATAAACAGCAGTCTCTGACTTATCTTTCCCGGCTCCATAGAGGCAACCACTTCGACTTCTTATAGCTGTTTCTTTTGGCAGGTACCTACAATTTTCTAAATAACACATTTATATTACTACTTCTTTGATTATCTAAAATGAATAATTTTGGCTGTTATCCATTATGGAAGATGAGATTTAAGTCTTTGGCATCACCTCAAATACTCACATTTGGCCTTCCCCCTTGTCACCAGTTAAATCAATATTACAAGTACACACTAGGGTAACTGTGTAAATACTATTTCTTGCTGAATCATGTAGTGTTCTATAAGAATATTTCCTCTCTTGTACAACTTCTTATTTAACCTGGAGCGAAGAATTGCCTTGTTTTTTCATTTGCTTAGTTTCCTGTATATCTATCATTAGTTCAACCCCAAACTCTGAGTGAACTCTACATCTCATAATATGTTTTAAAAAAATCAGATAGTCTTTCAATTCAATAAAAAAAAAAAATCCAAACTAGTACCCTCCATCTTTCTGCTATAAACTAATCTGGTTGTACTCTAGATCTGGTGCACAGCTGTTGTCCTGGGAAATCTTCATGTCTCTCTCTCCTGTCCTCTGACTGCCATGTTTTTATTTTTCTGGGTATGTTCCCTTGTTTTGGTGAAAAAAATTCAGTATATTCTTGAGAAAGGGTAGAGAGGAATATATTTGTTAGAATAGATGAGAGTGTCTTTATTCTCCCATCATACACTTGATTGAGAATTTGACTTGATAGAGTTATTTTAGGCTGCAAGTGAATATTTACTCAGAATTGCAAAGGCATCATTCTCTTTTCCTCCAGCTTTCAGTGACGATTGAGGAGCCCCATTTAGAATCCATTCTGATTCTTTGTCTTTTATATGTAACTCTCTTTTGGTTCTCTCTAGAAGCTTTCAGAATATTCTCTTTTTCCTGTCTCATTTCTTTTACAGTAATGTGGCTTAGAGTGAGCTTTATTTTTTCATTCAAATGAATTATAATCCATGGGCCCTTTTGACCTGGAAGCTCATGACTTTAAATTGTGGCATGGTTTCTTGTTATTTCTCTGAAGATGAATTATTTCCATTTTCTGCCTCTATTGAGATGATTATATGGTTTTCTCCTTTATTATGTCAATGTAATGAATTACATGAATTGAGTTTCAAATGTTAAATCAACCTTGCATTCTTGAGATTAAAGGCAACTTGGTCATGGTATATTATTCTTTTCCTTTTTAATCATAGCTTTATTGAAGGATAATTGGCATACAATAAACAACACATGTTAAAGAGTGCAGTTTGATAGGTTTTGACATATGTATACATCTGTGAAACCATCACCACAATCAAGATAGTGAGCATGTCTGCATGTCCATCACTCCTCCCTTTCACCCCCCAATCTTCAGGCAACTAGCTGTTGTCATCATAGATTAGTTTGCATTTTCTAGAATTTTGTATAGGTGGAATCACGCAGCATGTACTCTTTTTTTGGTCTATTTTTTAAAACTCAATATAATTATCTAGATATTCATCTATTTTATTGCATGTATCTACATACATTCCTTTTTTTTTTTTTTTTTTGCGGTATATGGGCTTCTCACTGTTGTGGCCTCTCCCATTGCGGAGCACAGGCTCCGGACGCGCAGGCCCAGAGGCCATGGCTCACGGGCCCAGCCGCTCCGCGGCATGTGGGATCTTCCCGGACCCGGGCACGAACCCGTGTCCCTTGCATCGGCAGGCAGACTCTCAAACACTGTGCCACCAGGGAAGCCCATACGTTCCTTTTTATTGCTGAGTAGTGTTCCATTATATGGATATATTATAATTTGCTTATTCATTCACCTGTTGATGGATATTTGGATTTTTTCCAGCTTTTGAATATTGCAAATGAAGCTACTATGAGCATTCTTATATAAGTCTTTTTGTGGACAGGTCTCTGTTTCTCTTGGGTAAAAAGCTATGAGTGGAATGTCTGAGTCATATTGTAAGTGTCTGTTTCACTTTTTAAGGAACTGCCAAACTGTTTTCCAGTTTGAGAGCTCCGATTATTCCACATCCTCACCAACTCTTGGAATGGACAGCCTTTTTGATTTTAGTCATTTGAGTGGGTATATAGTAGTATGTTATTTTAATTTGCATTTTCCTGGTAACAAATGATGTTAAGCATTTTTTCATGTGCTTATTCACAACCCATGTATCTTCTTTGGTGAAGTGCCTGTTCAGATCTTTTGCCCATTTTCTTAGTGGGCTGTTTGTGTTCTTAGTATTGAGTCATTGGAGTTCCTCATGTTAAAAGATAAAATGAGGCATATTAAATTTCTGAGAGTTTACCTGAGCAAAAATCTGTTCGACTCAGACAATGCCAAACCCAAAGTGGGTAGGAGTGCTCCATCGACAGGAATTAGAGGAAGACTTCTACAGAGAAGATGTGGAAGCAAAGCAAGGAAATTATCTGATTGGCTGTAGCTTGAGTGGTTGTATTATCTGGAAAAGCCTGGGTGGCTGTTTGTGGGTGGCTGTCCTTTGGTTTGAGTTCTTAACCTTGAGGCATTAGAGGTTTTTGTTTGCTTAGGAGACTCCTGAAGCGTTCAAGTCATCTCAGTCTAATAGCCTCTTTGTTTAATTATTTTAACACATATATTCTAGGTATAGTCCTTTTTCTGTTGTATGTTTTACAAATATTTTCTTCTTGTCTATGGATTGCCTTTTAACTTTATTAACAGTACATTTGAAGAGCAAATGTTTTTTAATGTGATGAAGTCCAGTTTATTCATTTGTGTTTAATAGTTTGTGCTTCTTATGTAGTACTTAAGAAATTGCCAAGCCCAGGGTCACTAAGATTTTTTTCTTAAGTTTTCTAGTTTTAGCTTTTATATAGTTTATGATCCACTTCACGTTAGTTTCTGTATATGGTGTGAGGTTAAGGTCAGGGTTCATGTGTATGGCTATCCAATTGTTCTAGTACAATTCACTGGAAATATCCTTTCCATATTGAATTTTCTTGGCACCTTTGTTGAAAATCAGTTGACCTAAATGTGTGGGTATATTTCTGAATTCTCTGTTCTGTTTCACTGATATATGTGTCTATCTTAATGCCAATATTATGCTATATTATTACTGTAGCTTTATAATAATGTCTTGACATAAAGCAAAGTCTTTCAACTTTGTTCTTTTTTTTCAAAGTTGCTTTGGCTATTTTAGGTCCTTTGCATTTCTGTATAAATTTTGGAATCACCTGATCAATTTGTACAAAGAAACTTGCTGGACGTTCAACTGTGATTGTATTAAATCTATAGAACAATTTATGTATGTAGATCAATGTTAATGTGATGAATTACACTAATTGATTTTCAAATATTAAACCAACCTTTCATTTTTAAGTTAATCCCACTTAGTTGTGATAGATATCCTTTTCACATAATGTGGGATTCGATGTGTTTATATTTTATTAAGGATTTTTGCATCTATGTTCATGAGGAATCTTTCTTTTCAATTTTCTTTTCTTGTAATGTCATAAGGTGAATTGGGAATTTTTCTTCTTCTATTTTCTGAAAGAGTTTGTGTTATATTGGTATTATTTCTTCCTTAAATGTGTGATTGACTACACCAATGAAACCATCTGGACCAGGGGTTTTCTCCGTGAAAGTTTTTGATTACAGATTCAATTCCTTTAATAGATATTGGGGTATTTAGATGTTCCATGTCTTCCTGAGATGCTTTTGGTAAAGTGTGTTTTTTAAGGAATTTGTTCATTTAATCTAAGTCATGGTATTGACCACAAAGTTGCTTATGACATTCTCTCATTCTTTTAATGTAGTAAGATCTATAGTGATGTTCCCTTTTTATTACTGTTATTGTTGGTTTGTGTTTTCTCTCTCCTTCTGTTCCTCTCCCTCACCCCCTTCTCATCAGTCTGTTTATGGGTTTATCACTTTTATTAATCTTTCTAGAGAACCACTTTTTTTTCCCCGCTGTGTTTTTTCATTTTCTAGTTTGTTGATTTCTTCCCTTAACTTGGTTGTATCCTTCTTTGTATTTAAAATAG
Source organism: Mesoplodon densirostris (assembly GCF_025265405.1). NCBI lineage: Eukaryota > Metazoa > Chordata > Mammalia > Artiodactyla > Ziphiidae > Mesoplodon > Mesoplodon densirostris. Next base: position 117,310,627 of record NC_082667.1, on the reverse strand, counting down.
GGTTTTCCTTCACCCTTTACTTTTTAAGCTTCTGAAGTGGAAGCTTAGGTCATATTTTAAACTTTAAAAAAAATGATCTTAGTCCATTTGGGCTGCTATAACAAAATACGACAGACTGGGTGGCTTATAAACCACAGAAATTTACTTTTCACAGTTATGGAGGCTGGATATCCATGATCAGGGTGCCAGCATGGTTGATTCTGATAAAGGGACTCTTCCAGCTTGCAGACTGTCAACTTCTGGCTATGTCCTCACAGCACACATGGTGCAGAAGAGCTCTGTGGAGCCTCTTTTATAAGAATACACCCCCACTGATGAGGGTTCCACCCTCCCCAGCACCTCCCCAAGGTCTCCTTATACCATCACATTGGGGGTTAGGATTTCAACATGAATTTTGGGAGGACACAAACATCTAGTCCATAGTAATAACGTAAGCATCTTAAAACAATAAAAGTTCTTTTAAGCATTGCCTTAACTGAATCCCACAGTTTTGATGTGGTATGTTTTCATTATCATTCAGTTCAAAATATTTTCCAGTTTCCTCTTTCTTTTTTGGCCTATGGGTTATTTAGAAGAATGTTTATAGATGTTTTGTCATAGATTTCTCATTTAATTTTGTCAGAGAACAAAATCTGTACAAATTAAATCTTTTAAAACATATTGGGACTGATATATGACCTAGCATATGTTGTATCTTAGTGAATGTACTATGTATCACTGAGAAGAATGTATATTCTGCAATTGTTGGTTGTGATGTTCTAAAAAGGTCAACTAGATTAAGGTGGTTTATAGTATGGTTGGATTCTTTATATTCTGATTTTTTGTCTGTTTATTTTATCAATTATCAAGACCAGAGTGTTAAAAATTTCCAGTTATTACCGTGGATTTGTCTATTTCTTTCTTCAGTTCTGTTAGTTTTTGTTTTATATATTTTGAAGCTCTGTTATTAACTGCATACACTTTATTATTGTTATGTCTTCCTGATTGACCCTTTTATCATTATTAAATATCCTTCTTTATCTCTGGTAATACTCCTTGTTTTGAAATCTGCTTTGTCTGATATGAATTTAACCACAACAGCTTTCTTATGCTGTTAGGTATACATTTTTTCAATCCTTTTACTTTTCATCTATCTGTGTCTTTAAAATGTGTCTTTTATAGATTGCATGTAGTCGGGTCTTTTATATTCAGTCTGACAGTGATAATCTGTGCTTTTTAATTTATTGTGTTTAGTTCATTTGCATAGCATTTAGTTCATTAACATTTAACATAACATTACTAGTTTGTGTTTAGGTGTACCATCTTGAATTTCTATTTGTTCCATCTGGGTTTTTTGTTGTTATTGTTCCTCTGTTGCACCTTCTTTTGGGTCAATCAAATATTTTTTGGTATTCCATCTTATTTCTACCTTTGGATTTTTAGTTATACCTCTTTGTATAGCTGTACCTTTTTTTTTAGTGGATGTTAGGTTGGCATCTGCTCTCTAGCATCTCTTTTTTTTTTTTTTTTGCGGTACGCGGGCCTCTCACCGTTGTGGCCTCTCCCGTTGCGGAGCACAGGCTCCAGGATGCACTGGCTCAGCGGCCATGACTCACGGACCCAGCCGCTCCGCGGCATGTGGGATTTTCCCGGACTGGGGCATGAACCCGTGTCCCCTGCATCGGCAGGCGGACTCTCAACCACTGCGCCACCAGGGAAGCCCTCTAGCATCTCTTTTGCTGTTGTCTTTTCTCCAGTTCTCTTTGTCCCTGTGGGATACTCTCTTTTGATCCCTTTACTCTCACTTTAGCAGAATTTCGGGAGATAACTGTGTGTGCTCAATCTCCCACGTACCTTCCTCCTACTATTACAAAAACAGAAACAGGAAACAAAATTTGTGTTGTAATGTGGATGATGCAAGAAAGACTACATGAAATTCTACTCGGAGGCCCATCATGGAAGAAAAGGCCTTGGCCTTACGTTAGGAGCTTGGTGAATGAGTAAGTGTGCATTTATGTTTTTAGGTCAAAATAATATGCTCGAGCTATGTATGTATGTATGATTATTATTATTCACAATTCTCCACTTTTCATTGGGTTTTTCAGTTAATGAACCTATTCTGTTCCTGACTGTGATGGAAAAGATGGTCTCTTTTATCCCTGTAACTTTAATTGATAGCAGATGGTGGTTCTTTTAGACAAGAGGAAATGGGAGTCTAGGACAGTAAGTTACATCCTTCTGTTTCCCAGGTGAATAAGCAGCTCATTTATCTGTGGAGGTGGGACTGAATATAGGAGGTGATAGTACTTCCATTCAGTCCTCTCCTTTTCATTCCTTCTTTCAACAAATATTTGTTGCCACGTGCTGTTTGCTGTGTTCTGGTGCATCTACCTTTGGGGATATGGAAGCACTGACTTAAGCCACACCGATGGGTTAAGTTGCCCTTTCCTTGGGCTGGGTACATATTGGTGATTTTTTTCTCTTTCTTTTACTTTTTGACTGGGGGTGAAAATGTATCTTTATCTCTTATATTTGGTCAAGAAGGCAACCACCCATGTGAAAAAATCATGGTAAGGGGAGGGAAATATTGTGCAGTAGAAATTCCCTTTCCTGTGAATGGAATCATCTGGAATACTTTAACAAACAACACTGGTTAATAGTCATTATTGGACACAAGAACTTGATGGAATTTTAATTCTCACTCAGACTCCTGTGCACCTAGATTTAGCACTCTCTTAGTCTCCAGGGAAGATTCTCTGCATTTATTTTTAAGCTTTAAGTGACCAAGTTACAGCCCTAAAGGCACACCCTTTACTGAAAGCAGGAGGAGGAAACAGCTTGCTGAATAGTATGGCTAAGCTCATTTCTGGATCTTGGTCTTCTATTCTCAATTCTGGGAAGAAGTCACTCGGAAGAATGAGTTTTTTTCTTGGAAGAGCCATAGTTCACTTCAATAATATGGAGACAACTTGAAGATTTAGTCTACAGAGAAATTCAGCCCCAATTTGTCAGACTTCTCGTTTCCACACAAGAGGCTGAAGAACTCCCTGCAGTAGTTTCTCTGCATGTGTCATATATTAAGAATAAGAGTATTCATACACTCGTCCATATACATATGTGTATGAATATATATGACGAATACTGTTATCAATATACGTAAATGCTGTCATTTTCCAAAATCTTTCTCACCAGCTTTCCACACTCTGTACAAGATGCTGTCCTGGGAACGGAGGGAAGGGAGGGAGTCTGTAAACAGCATTGAAAGGAAAGAGGGCTTGTTGAGAAGTGACGGGAGCAGAACAGAGTCCACTAGATAGAGACAAAACATGGGACCAGGCTTAGAGAGGGTGAGGAAGATGAGGGAACCAGAACAAAAGCTACAGAGTGAGGAGAAAAGGAGAGGGACAGGGCAGGTACAGTGAAAGCAGAGGATGGCAGAGATCCACGTGGGGAAGAGGGAAGGGGCCAGGGCTTTCTCCGGAGGACTTTGTGCATGTGTCTCCTTTTATTTTATTTCATTTTGTAGCGGCAGACTTCTGAGATGTGAGAACATATGGGTTAGGTATAGCTCCCACGATACTACGAACTCATGGTAACTTTCACAAACTTATAATTCATTTTCAAATCTCGTTTTACCCACGCCTGAAAAATCAGACCAGCAGGCTTTGTACCAGAGGGGAGAGAAGGCTCTAACTAGGAATCATCCATGTCGCTGCCTGGCTTCCCTAATGTCTGAATAGCAAGAAAGGGTCTATGCCTAAAAGCTCTCCCCGCCTTCACCAGGAGCTCAGAGGGAGGACCTTGGGAAGGGGAGTGGTGTAGTTGAAAGATTCAGTATTAACAGCCAGTGAGGTAAACTCGCTAAAATTGGCCACATCTCAGAAAATGTAAATATTCCATTTAAAAAATCAAATTACTATGAAAAAAATTCTGGTTATAGACTAACACTTCTGTCAGATGCTTATAAAAAATAATCCAGGGCTTTCCTGGTGGCGCAGTGGTTGCCAGTGCAGGGAACACGGGTTCGTGCCCCAGTCCGGGAAGATCCCACATGCCGTGGAGCGGCTAGGCTCGTGAGCCATGGCCGCTGAGCCTGCGCGTCCGGAGCCTGTGCTCCGCAACGGGAGAGGCCACAGCAGTGAGAGGCCCGTGTACCGAAAAAAAAAAAAATCCAAACAGAAAAGAAAACTTTGTTTCCCAGCATGAGCCTCACTTCTACCACAGGACTTTCCAGCCCTAAGAAAGTTCTGCCATGTGAGAGTACTTGTGAACAAACCGTGGCTACAGGAGTTTCCTTCTGCACAGTGGGGAGCTGCAGAAAACAGGCGGGTACCACAGGTGGTGGACTTGGCGGAGAGAGGAGCATATGGGTTCGACAGCAGAAATAGATGTCACCATCTGGCACAAACCCCCTCAAATAGTCCCATTACCTCCCTGTCCTATCCCTTATCCAGGTTGAGAGCAGAGGGCCTTTGTGATATATTTAATTTTTTCTTTATGACATAGTCCTAGTTTTAAGCACATGTAGATGGAAGGTGATGTGTTTTGTTGGGGGTACCTGCCAAGGTGGAGTTCAAGGAAGAGGGGAGAAATTTCTGAGGATGGACTCCCTCTGACATGATTGCTTGGATTGGAACTGGGGTGTTTCCTGGGGGTGCTAATTAGAACAGGAAAAGTGTAATCCCCAGGAAAGTGGGAGATCAGCATGTCAGCTGTTGATGAGCAAGTGAAATTGATTCCTGGATGAGAGGTGTCTGCAGAAAGGTTTCCTGGAGGCACTTCTTGCCAGACCCTGGATGACTTTCAAAGGAGACTCCTGGACACAGACAGCTTGTTCAGTGGTTTAGGGGCTTATCCTGTGCAGGTTTTGAACATCAATACCAGGCTATGGCTGCTTGGAACATGGACAGTAAAGTCAGATATGCTGTGAATACCTTGCTGGACTTCAACATCTAGAATCTCAATGGTTGTGAGCTTTCAGAGCCTTACTTGGGGTGATGGAAATTTGGAGACACGTGGCAAATGTTTCAGTATTTGCTGTTGCTGTTGAGTTTGTCCTTTGGTTTGTGTGCTTAGGTTGTTCTGTTGGCATGTCCAATGGAGCTTCGGTACATCCTTCATCAGCTACTGACAGCATGCCTAGATTCCAATGACACGATGACATTTCATCACATTTTAAGAACATGATTATTTGCACTGGAACAGCCCACCCCTTAAAATGCCTAATAAAATAAACTCTGGAAACGGATCCCCAGATTGAAATTCCTTATATAAACAAATGTGCCTTTGCTGCAGGAGTTCGTTGCTGTTGTTTCTCACCTCAAGAAGGTTCCTTGTTCATGTAAAGATGACCTGTCTGTTGGTTAAAGAACAGTGCTGCTCCCCGTGGGTCAGAATGGTGCCGGCCACACATGCCTTATTGTCTTTTTCTAAGCTGGACCCAGTGATGCATGCTGTGTGGACAGGGTACGCTTGGAATTGGATGAAACTCTGCACACCTCTTCAGATTTTCTCTTTACACAGGGGATGGCCGGAGTGGCCTCTGTCAGTGTCCTCTATTCTAGAGACTGGAGAGAATCCTAGTTCTGTTGATGGTCAATCAGAATTCCATCCCCCATCCCACACTTCTTTCAGATCCATGAGAAAGGAGAGGAAGAGTTCAATGAGAAGAGTGAACATTATTCTGGAATCAGTGAGGAGCCTCTGCTCACAGCAGATCAGGTACAAATCTCAATCTCTCTCTTTCTCTCTCTGTCTCAGTTCTTGGGACTTTTAGTTCCTTTGATAGAGAAAAAGTCTGAATACATACCTGCCACATCCCTTTCAGGCAGTAGAAAAATGTATGGTCTTGTGGTGGCTGTGTCTTTGGTAAATTTCATGTCTCTTTAAGCCTCAGTTTACACACCTGCTGTAATTAGGGATGTAATTCCTAACGTGTGTTGGATGTGGTCCATGTCTGATAACAGCCAGAGATGGGCTCAGCGTTTACTGCCTTCATTTCCTGCTAAGTGTCTTTATTGCAGCTCATTGTGCTTGGAGTCAAGACACTTAAACAAGGGTCCCAAATAGCTGTTCTCACAAGAATAGAAATGGCAGAAGAGGCTTCCAAGTGATGGACATTTTCTCATATTTCATAGAACACTGAAAACGTTGGGCCTTCCAAAAGAAGTATTAGAAACACTTGTTTTTTTTAAAAAAAAAGATCTAAAGTTTCACATTTTATTGAGTTACTTATATTTGGGTTTTAATAATTTGTTACTTAGGGAAAATACTCCTGAGTCTCTGGATTCTTTATTCAACCTTTGAGTCAACAACTATTTATGGGTGCTTGCTTTGAGCAGGCACCTTTCAGGTGTTTTCACAGAGTGGTTCTGAAAAAGCTCCACTAGGAGCTTTTGGTTCCAGAAAGTGCTTTTCAGTAAAAAGAACTCTTTCATATTTGTGGTAAAAAGGTGGGCTATAAACAGATAAGGACCAAGAGATTAAAGGGAACCAGATTAAAAAGAATAGGGGCTAGCAGTTACCTTGTGAATTTGGGGGTAAATACAATTCAGTGACACAAGTTCAATGATAATGACTCTGAAAGAGAAGCTCAGCCATAAAATTCTAAAGGAGGGGTCGTGTAGTTTGCTCGTGTTGCATGAACGGCTTGCAGTAGTCAAAAACGAAGTATCCCTTAAATTTGTGAGCAGAGATGGGAAAGCTTGGGAATAAAATAGAAATTATTCCAAAGGAGGGGACCCAAGTGCCTTTATCTTTGATCCAGCCTAACATAAATGAACCCACTTCAAAGACCAGTTGGCCTTGGAAATGGAGCCCATCACAGCATCGAGAACAGACAAATATATAGATGCGCTGTTCTGACCAGACTCATGGATGGCTCCTTTCAGAAGTGGTCTTTGCTTATTCCATTTTCTTTATGTGTAAACAACTAATGTACAAAGTAGTTCAGCCTTATTCCTCTTGGCAGTTATCTAATTTTCCTCTCTCTTCTAGGAGCTGTCCCCTACAAGAGTCTAGATTACAGCTTGGTTTCTTATCGATTTTCTGCTCTCCAGAACCTACCTGTTCTTTTATTATGTGATTATCTTTATTCCCACTTTTGTTTGGCAGCTTTAGTTCTTGTCCAGGTGAATTCTGGAGGAAGAGCTGTTTTCCTCTATGTAAAAAAGCAACTCCCCATTTTGAGTTATCCTAGGAACACTTTGGTTTTTTCCCGTCTTAAGCATCATCACAATGAATGGACTGGATTTTGTGTTTGAGTTGTGTAGATAAAATGTCCTGCTACTTAGAAAGAAAGTGCTCAGCAAATTGAAGTAAATGTTCCCTTCCAGGAATCTCTGCTTCATTTCCTGAAAGAGCAGTTTATTTCCAATAAAACACTCATCTCAATGATGTTCTTAGAAGAGGCTGGACATTAAAAAGGACTTTATATCAAAGGAAGAGTGTTTGTAAGCCTTTGGTCAGATCTAGTTTTATTATTATTCAACATTTATTAAGTAACAATATTGCTTTAGGAATTGTATAGACAGCAAATTAGGAACATCCTTCCCTGATCAGAATTCAAACTGGGATGTCCCTGCAGCAGAGAAGAGTGAGTACTCCCTTGTGTACCTTCTCCAGGTGATTGAGGAGATTGAGGAAATGATGCAGAACTCCCCAGACCCTGAGGAGGAAGAGGAAGTTCTAGAAGAGGAGGATGGGGGAGAAACCTCCTCCCAGGCGGACTTGGTCCTCCTGCAGGAGATGCAGGCCTTGACCCAGACCTTCAACAACAACTGGTCCTACGAAGGTAAGAGTCCTGGGGGTGGGCTCATGGAGGACACACTCAGCTCTGCCAGGCAGGGCACATGCTTCACACGCCGCTAACAGAACCTCGGATCTAGGGAGTTGGCAATACCTTTCTTACTGGACATTGGGAGAGAAGTTAGCATTGCTGGGGGAGGAAGCAAGATTAAAATGGTAAAACGACCTGCTGTACAGCACAAGGAACTCTACTCAATACTCTGTAATGGCCTATATGGGAAAATCTAAAAAAAAAAAAAAAAAAGAGTGGATATATGTATATGTATAACTGATTCACTTTGCTGTACACCTGAAACTAACACAACATTGTAAATCAACTATACTCCAATAAAAAATTTTTTAAAAATGAAAACAACAGTAAAACAAACCAAAGAACAAGACTAAAACAGAACAAGTAGAGGAAATCTGAACCCACTATTCACAATGATGCTACCATGAAATCAATGAAAAAACCTACAAATGGTAATGATAATAATAGCTCGTATTTTTGGAGAGCTTTGCAGGGTCAGGCGCTGTTCTAAAACTTTTTATGCATAATCTCATTTCACGCCCATGCAAACCCCATTAGGACTGAGCCAACTGAGTTTCCAAGAGGGTAAGTGACTTGTTTCGAGGCCACTGTTGCAGAAATATAATTAAGAAATAAAATCTCCTCCCAACCCAGAAAACCTCTCCACAGAAGTAGAGGTTTTCTTTCTGAGAAAATGAAAACAATTTCATTATTGAATTGATGCATGTCACAGTCAACCCACTAAAGGGATTGCAAAACCGGAAAGAAATCTAACCCGTGTCTACAGCTAACTGGACACAACCCATTATAATTTTGCAATTTAGAGTCAGGTGACAAGTTAGGCCCCTGTTTTCTTTCTTGGGGATGACTTTTCAAAGCAGTGGCTCCCAGGTCCTTGAGGAAGCACATCTGAGTCCTGAGACTGGCCAGTGGCTTATTTAGCCATTTAAATGATGCACATATATTTGAAAAGGACAGAGAGAGATTCTGAAAGAAAAAAGAAGGTGGGGGGCTTCCCTGGTGGCGCAGTGGTTGAGAGTCCACCTGCCGATGCAGGGGACATGGGTTCGTGCCCCGGTCCGGGAAGATCTCACACGCCGCGGAGCGGCTGGGCCCGTGAGCCATGGCCGCTGAGCCTGCGCGTCCGGAGCCTGTGCTCCGCGACGGGAGAGGCCACAACAGTGAGAGGCCCGTGTACCGCAAGAAAAAAAAAAAAAAAAAAAAGGAGGTGAGGAAGAGGGGAAGTCTCTTCCCTTATTTTCAACAGGGAGAATCAAGCCTCTTATTTTATTTTATTTTTTAAACATCTTTATTGGAGTATAATTGCTTTACAATGGTGTGTTAGTTTCTGCTTTATAACAAAGTGAATCAGCTATACGTATACATATATCCCCATATCTCTTCCCTGTTGCGTCTCCCTCCCACCCGTCCTATCCCTTCTTCCCTCTTGCGTCTGCCTCCCACCCGTCCTATCCCACCCCTCTAGGTGGTCACAAAGCACCGAGCTGATCTCCCTGTGCTATGCGGCTGCTTCCCACTAGCTATTTTACATTTGGTAGTGTATATATGTCCATGCCACTCTCTCACTTTGTCCCAGCTTACCCCTCCCCCTCCCCGTGTTCTCAAGTCCATTCTCTGCATCTGCATCTTTATTCCTGTCCTGCCCCTAGGTTCTTCAGAACCTTTTTTTTTTTTTTTTAGATTCCATATATATGTGTTAGCATACGGTATTTGTTTTTTTCTCTTTCTGACTTACCTCACTCTGTACGACAGTCTCTAGGTCCATCCACCTCACTACAGATAACTCAATTTCATTTCGCTTATGGCTGAGTAATATTCCATTGTATATATGTGCCACATCTTCTTTAGCCAGTCATCTGTCAATGGACACTTAGGTTGCTTCCATGTCCCGGCTATTGTAAATAGAGCTGCAATGAACATTGTGGTACATGACTCCTTTTGCTTTCTTTTTTTTTTTTTTTTTTATTTTATTTTTTTTTATTTTACAAATTTAATCAGTTATACATATACATATGTTCCCATATCCCCTCCCTTTTGCGTCTCCCTCCCACCCTCCCTATCCCACCCCTCCAGGCGGTCACAAAGAACCGAGCTGATCTCCCTGTGCTATGCGGCTGCTTCCCACTAGCTATCTACCTTACATTTGGTAGTGTATATATGTCCATGCCGCTCTTTCACTTTGTCACAGCTTACCCTTCCCCCTCCCCATATCCTCAAGTCCATGCTCTAGTAGGTCTGTGTCTTTATTCCTGTCTTACCCCTATGTTCTTGATGACATTTTTTCTTAAATTCCATATATATGTGTCAGCATACAGTATTTGTCTTTCTCTTTCTGACTTACTTCACTCTGTATGACAGACTCTAGGTCCATCCACCTCATTACAAATAGCTCAATTTCATTTCTTTTTATGGCTGAGTAATATTCCATTGTATATATGTGCCACATCTTCTTTATCCATTCATCCGATGATGGACACTTAGGTTGTTTCCATCTCCGGGCTATTGTAAATAGGGCTGCTATGAACATTTTGGTACACGTCTCTTTTTGAATTATGGTTTTCTCAGGGTATATGCCCAGTAGTGGGATTGCTGGGTCATATGGTAGTTCTATTTGTAGTTTTTTAAGGAACCTCCATACTGTTCTCCATAGTGGCTGTACCAATTCACATTCCCACCAGCAGTGCAAGAGTGTTCCCTTTTTTCCACACCCTCTCCAGCATTTATTGTTTCTAGATTTTTTGATGATGGCCATTCTGACTGGTGTGAGATGATATCTCATTGTAGTTTTGATTTGCATTTCTCTAATGAGTAAAGATGTTGAGCATCCTTTCATGTGTTTGTTGGCTGTCTGTATATCTTCTGTGGAGAAATGTCTATTTAGGTCTTCTGCCCATTTTTGGATTGGGTTGTTTGTTTTTTTGCTATTGAGCTGCATGAGCTGCTTATAAATTTTGGAGATTAATCCTTTGTCAGTTGCTTCATTTGCAAATATTTTCTCCCATTCTGAGGGTTGTCTTTTGGTCTTGTTTATGGTTTCCTTTGCTGTGCAAAAGCTTTGAAGTTTCACATGACTCCTTTTGAATTATGGTTTTCCCAGGGTATATGCCCAGTAGTGGGATTGCTGGGTCCTATGGTAGTTCTATTTTTAGTTTTTTAAGGAACCTCCATACTGTCCTCCACTGTATCAATTTACATTCCCACCAACAGTGCAAGAGGGCTCCCTTTTCTCCACACCCTCTCCAGCATTTATTGTTTGTAGATTTTTTGATGATGGCCATTCTGACTGGTGTGAGGTGATAACTCATTGTAGTTTTGATTTGCATTTCTCTAATGATTAGTGATGTTGAGCACCCTTTCATGTGTTTTTTAAGCCTTTTATTTTTAATGCATATTTGCCCCTGTGCCACATTCAAGTCTCAAGGGGTGGAGTCAAAATTTGAAACTAGGCAGGTTAACTGCAGAGTCCACACTCTTAATCTGTGTATCGTATTAACTCTCTGACACAGGTTTGTGGTAATTATGATCCTGCAAAGAAAGAGTTGGATGAAGCGTGAAATTAAAAGATGTAACAGCAGTGGCAAAACTGAGTATAAAATTCATCCATCTGCGGGGATAGTGGTAACCAGACGGCCGGAGGGGACACGTTCCCTGGGAGTGGATCCGAATGGGGATGATGGGACTTATAAACGACGGAGAGGGAAGGCGGGCTGGTCAGGGTATAAAGGTCCAAGCATGGACTAGAATAGTGGTGAAAATAGAGGCGTGATCTGAAGAACTGCACCCTCTAAGTAAAACCCTGTGGCTCTGAAGAGCAGAGGCAGGGCGATGGCAGCAGAAGGAATCCGCTGGGAGGGATGGAGTGGATTTGGCCCTGGTGCTGCATTCACAGCTGCTCCAATCAGGCCATTCTCCGGCACACAAAGGTCCCACACATAGAACGCTCAGCAAAAGACTTGGGAAAACGGCTGAAATGCGGAGTGAAATGGCAAAAACAGAAGGAGGAGGACAGCTCCAAAGAGCGAAATTAGAGGGGAAGGTTGAACTAAGTCAGCAAATACCCCGGCAGAGCAGGAGCGGAAAGGGAAAGGAAAATGGATTCTGATGTAGAAACGAAAGATGCCACTAGGAAGGGGCGCTTTCAAAAATATGCTCCCGAATCTACTTTAGGTGAAGAAGTCTTAGGGGACAAGAGTTTAAAACAAAGTGATCCGTGTCCTGTTTTCCCTGGTTCCCTTTCCTTTTCTCTGACAGTAGCAGACGACTCGGTACCAACAAGCCAGACTTCATTTTTCTGTACGTGTTGCCCATCTTTACATGTCTCACGTATTTTTGGGCACGTGCACTGCGACACAGGACAGTCGGTGTAAAGAAGGCCTCAGATCGCTCTGCTTATTTTGCTGTCGGCTGTATCTTGATCAGGTTTGGGGAATAAACACCACCTCTCTATTTCTCCTCAGCACGGATGCCAAACCTCTTCGTCATGTTTTTTCCCCCAATTCTTGACCCATTTCACATAAGGAATATTACAGAGACAGAGGAAAATAGGGAGATGAAACAAGGGATCAAAAACCACACGTCTACCCACACACGTTTTTGTGGACAGAGTCCACAGAGTCCACAGTCCCTGGGGGCTGTTTTTCCTCCCTCCTTTGTTTCCCCGAGATGATGTTCTCTTCTGCAGTCGATAACTGGCTCTCCCTGCTGGCACGCCCCTAAATTGTGAAGGTCTGTCGTGGCCCTTTGAGGAATTGTCTGGGGCCGGGGGGTCTCCTCCTGACCTGTCAGGCGGCCAGGGACCCAGGAGCCTCTCCAGTGGGCTGGGCTTGATGCAGTGACCCTGCAGGATGGTCTTCCCCTGCAGGACTGAGGCACATGTCTGGATCTGAGCTGACAGAGCTGCTGGACCAGGTGGAGGGCGCCATCCGAGACTTTTCAGAGGAGCTGGTGCAGCAGCTGGCCCGCCGGGACGAGCTGGAGTTCGAGAAGGAAGTGAAGAACTCCTTCATCACGGTGCTCATCGAGGTGCAGAACAAGCAGAAGGAGCAGCGGGAACTGATGAAGAAGAGGCGGAAAGAGAAAGGGCTGAGCTTGCAGAGCAGCCGGATAGAGAAGGGAAGCCAGATGCCTCTCAAGGTAAGAGGACAGCCTGGCGCGAGGACCGAGCGCACCCACGCCTGCGAGCTCCCCGTTGCAGGTCCCGGGACTAGCCCTGCCGTGGCCCCAGACAGACTGTCCTAAGCCGTGACAATGAGCAGGGACACCCTGGCAGACAGCAGAGCCAAGAGAGGGAGAAGAGCCCACCCGTGCCCTCTGCTGCCCTAGAGGACGCCCGGTCTAACTGGAGGAGACAGGATGTAACACTGGAAAATAAGTGACTGTGGCGTGTGCTCTCTTAAGCTAGATCTGGAAAAGTGGGGTGAAAGCATTTAGGATTGAAAGGAGTTGTGCCCTGGGACAAGCCTGCTACCAGCACAGCTTAGGGTGCTGACTCATCTCTTTAGGACGTCAATAGGGTGTTTCAGGATGGAACATTATGACGCCTTGTGATATTGACCAGATTCTTCTAACCAGTGGTTCTCCATCAGGGAAGCTCAGCTGAATCAGCTAAGGAGCTTTTTCTTTTTTTTTTGCGGTACGCGGGCCTCTCACTGTTGTGGTCTCTCCCGTTGTGGAGCACAGGCTCCGAACGCGCAGGCGCAGCGGCCATGGCTCACGGGCCCAGTCGCTCCGCGGCATGTGGGATCTTCCCGGACCGGGGCACGAACCCGTGTGCCCTGCATCGGCAGGCGGACTCTCAACCACTGCGCCACCAGGGAAGCCTGGAGCTTTTTCAAAATACCTTTTCCTGGGCTCTCCCGCAGACCTACTGAATTGGGTCCGGGCATATGCATTTTGGAAAAAGCTTTCCAGATGACAGTCGTTTTACACCTGCCCTTCCCAATGGCTGGGCATTTTGTTTTCTTCCCTGAGACATTTTCATCCTCATCTGTCAAGGTTTCCCTCTGCTGCTTTATTTTTCTATTTACACAATGGAGGCTGAAATGAGGAAACCCAGGAGTGCAGGGGGGGTCTCGTCGCCCGAGGCACTTACTCAGATAAGAGTCTTTGAGACTCTGCTATTGCTTCTTGCAAAGCTCAGGCTGAAATTTTGGCCTGTGTCTTAGCCCAGGTCTTACCTTTGCTTTCTAGTCACAGAACTGGGGCCCGGATCTGGGACAGCATGGAAGCTGACAGGTCCAGGTAGCTTAGGGAGGACCCAGGCGTCCCTGGGCGATGAATATGAGCAGGAAGCACTTGCCCTTCTGAGTCTCGCTCTCCCCCCTCCCCAGCGCTTCAGCATGGAAGGCATCTCCAACATCCTGCAGAGCGGCATCCGCCAGACCTTTGGCCCCTCAGGACCTGACAAGCAGGTACACCCCATCTCCCTGATCCCAGCTTCCTTCCCAGATTCTTGCAACTTGGTCTCTCCAACAGAGCAGGGGATGGTAATTCACTAGAATTATCCCCGCACTGGGGCAGGTTGCAGGGGGAAATGTCCTAACAATTTCTTCCATTCTAAGGAGGACCAGAAAGTGTCTTTTTTAAGTCAATGTTTTTTGAGCCTTAATATTGGAGGCCCTGGATAAAACTTAAAACTCAACACTACTTGTAGACCTGTGAGTTCAGTTGTTTTCAGAACAAAATGTATTAAAGGGGAATCCACTTCATGAAAGATCCCATCCAAGAGCTTCATTACCTCTGCCACACTGGGCCACCAGGTGAGCCAATCCCACCAAGACTGCCTCTTCACTTCAGCTGCCCTGTTGACAGTAACCTGTGCCGCGGGGTCTCCTGTTTAGCTCCATTTAGTCAAACACTTCTCACCTGAGAAGTGGCTTGCATTTCTGGCTCTCAGGTGCCTGCCATGTGCTAGGCTCTGTTGCTTAGGGCAGTACAGAGATGAGTAAACCCTGGTCCTGCCCTCATGCAATGCATAGTCTAACAGAGAAGGCCAGTTTGTCAATAGACACCTTTGAGATTGTGCACAAAAACTGTGTATGTTTTAGACATATCTGTAGCTAAATCCTAAGTGTTAGAATTCTGGAACTACAGCCTAGGAAGAAATTTTAGGAGCATCTAACTCACTCCCCTGAGTTCACAGCAGTGAGAACTAAGGCCCAGAGAGATTAGGCGTTTCCCCAAGGCCACGCCGCTAGTGGCAGGGCCAGGCCTGAAACACAGGCCTCCGGGTCTAGAGGTTTTCTCACTCACGACCCCAGGCTCCCTCAGAACCTTCCAGGTCTCTCTGGCCGGTGTTCTTTGATATCCCACTGGACCCTAAGATGATTTTGTTGTAGGAGCACCTCATCTCCAGCAGAGGGAGCAAACCCAACATCCCAGACCCAGGGCGGGGTTGAGGTTTTCTCACCAGTCATTTTGACAGAAGAGAAACCATTCATTCTCAAGTTGCACTGCAGAAGATAAGAAAATATCACCACTACCACCACCACCCGCCCCTTAGAATGTTGTCTGCTTTCAGCCTGGAGGAGAAAAAGCTCACCAGGATTCCTAAATAATCAAAAAGTTTCTAGTGTCAGAAGAATATATCCGTTGGAGTGGAGGGATATTTTTCCTGGCTAATATGGTAAAGTCTTACTTTTTTTTTTTTTTTTTTTTTTTTTTTTTCCTTTTTGCGTTATGTGGGCCTCTCACTGTTGTGGCCTCTCCCGTTGCGGAGCACAGGCTCCGGACGCGCAGGCCCAGCGGCCATGGCTCACGGGCCCAGCCGCTCCGCGGCATATGGGATCCTCCCAGACCGGGGCACGAACCCGTATCCCCTGCATCGGCAGGCGGACTCTCAACCACTGCGCCACCAGGGAGGCCCTAAAGTCTTACTTTTAAAGAGACATTTTCCAAAAATGGGGAAAAAGTCCTGAAACGATGGTGCGCACACCATCGTGGGTGTTGTCGAGAACATCAAATTCGACGGAGCGTGTTTTTTAGAGAAAAGCCCAATCCCCATGCAAGCTGTCAACCATTATCTCAGCCCCGGGGGGGGCGGGCTTCTGTCTCTCATGCTGCACATCCTGCTTGTCTTCTAGTACCTGAATACAGTCATCCCTTACGAGAAGAAGGCCTCGCCCCCGTCGGTGGAAGATCTCCAGATGCTGACCAACAGTGAGTTCCTCCCTTTCGCAGTGAGACCAGGGGCTCATTTCTCTCCCTCCCACCCTGTGAGTTGCACCCGTGGTATCTCAGTCCGGAGGTGTCCCCAGAGCAGTTTCTATGGGTCAAAATGTGCTCCACACCGTTGCATCACGTCCCCGGCATGGGGTCCAATTAAAGAGTTCTGCAGCGCTACCCAGAGCTGACTCGTCTTTTCCCGGTTCCTGTAAGGGAAGAGACTTGCCAGAGAAAAGGAGCTGGTGGAAGAGGCTGGAGCGGTGGCAGGGTGGTAGTGGTGTGCAGGGGCTCTCTGTGGTCCATCCACGGGTCTCAAGGCTGTGCACTCTCTGCCTTGCCCTTTCTCTCTTCTGCAGCTTGAGGTTGCCTCGTGTCCCCAAAGCAGGAAGCTCCTTCTAAGGGACTGGCTGTATCTAGTGAGAAGCAAGGTTTCTTGGGTGGGATAAGGCTGATTAGAGAGCATAGAGTCTGGTTTTCCTTCCAGGCAATGACTGCTTCCTCTCTTCCACTCTGACTCTAGTGTCAAGTAATATTAAGAAACATTCTGAGCTATGGGAGAAAACAGCCTATGATCAAGAGCCTTTTGTAGGCAAAATCTCTTTATAGACATCAAACACTACAACCCCCAAAGGGCCGGGGGGCACGTGGTGTCAGCCCTCAGCGTCAGCTTGATTCTTTTAGGAAGAGAAAAATCCTAGGCTGAGATGTGGGGACGGGCTCAGTGAATCACGAGACTGGCCATCTCCCTGGCAACCGTGCACTGCATTGAGTGACGCACTAACCGGGCTGCGCAGCCCGCAGCCCGGTTGCTGTGCTGCTGCCTGGGCGGGAATGGACCCCTGCAGGGCTAGTTGACACCCTAGGGAATGGGAAGAGGAGCTTCAGCTGTTTGGCTGAGGAAGATAGGTACCTCCTGGGCCCAGTGCTAAAGGTGCCCAAACGGTTTCATTTTTATCATTTGGGGGAACTAAAGCAGGAGGTTCTGGTAAACGGAAATCTTGCCTACATCAATAGATACTGCGGCCTTGAGAATCTGGAATTTTAAATTCAAAGTGCATCGGCTTCCTCTAAACTCATTTGGAGCGCCTTTATTTGCATACATATGCACAGAGATTTTTTTTTTAACGGAAGCAGATAGAAACGAGCTGACATTTATAGGTGTTTGTATTTTCACAAGGAGTAAGCATTTGGAAAATAATTTGGACAAATTATGAAGGTTCATATATGTAGAGTACTCTATCGTGCTCTTTATTTTTTTTTCTATCATGCTCTTTAAAAAAAAAAAGGAAGAGCTATAACTGTATTACAGATATCTATTCAGGAATTCAGTGTGAAATCCTTTCATTTTAATTAAGAAACACTGGGTTTGCTTACACATTTCAAGTTCATTTTAAAAATTAGGGCTAGAGTATATCCGTCGTTTAGAATACTCTGGAAACATAGAAATGTGAACAAAAGAAAATAAGTAACTTCTTGTCCCCTTCACTGTGGTTACTGTATGGTGTTTTTCAGCCATAGTATTTTATGGCTTTTCCATATGGTTGGGATTATACTGGCTATAAAATTTCATATCATGATTTCAGTCACATCAGTTAACATTTGGTTAACATCCTGGGTTTTTTTGTTTTGTTTTTTGCGGTACGCGGGCCTCTCACTGTTGTGGCCTCTCCCGTTGCGGAGCACAGGCTCCGGACACGCAGGCCCAGCAGCCATGGCTCGCAGGCCCAGCGGCCATGTCTCACAGGCCCAGCCGCTCCGCGGCATGTGGGATCTTCCAGGACCGGGACATGAACCCGTGTCCCCTGCATCAGCAGGCGGACTCTCAACCACTGCGCCACCAGGGAAGCCCCTAACATCCTTTTTATGGCTCTCTCTTCTGTCATATGGACATACGACATTCCAATATTTTATCCCTTTAAAAAAAAAAACTGCCAACTTTCCTGAATACCAATTCTCTTGTAGATTATGAAAGCTCTTTTTGGGCACATCCTTGTATGGGTTTGTGAATCACAACTCCTCTTTCCCCGACTCCTGAGTCAAGAATGTAGTCCAAAGACTGGCTCCGGGGACTGGGCAATTTATATAAATTTTGGATTTTGGAGATCACCTTAGTCACATATTTATTTATTTATTTATTTATTTATTTTTGCGGTATGCGGGCCTCTCACTGTTGTGGCCTCCCCTGTTGCGGAGCACAGGCTCCGGACGCGCAGGCTCAGCGGCCATGGCTCACGGGCCCAGCCGCTCCGCGGCATATGGGATCCTCCCAGACCGGGGCACGAACCCGTATCCCCTGCATCGGCAGGCGGACTCTCAACCACTTGCGCCACCAGGGAGGCCCCTTAGTCACATATTGACTGAGTGCAATTATTGTATTTTTACGCCTATCTTCTTGGTGGGCAGCATTTAGTCTGCTCATGCTCAGTTGCAAAGTATTTTCAGCCTATTACATTGAAACGAATCCATGTCTAAAAATACGGAAGAAATAAAAGAAACCATTGCCTGGATGGCCTGAGGTCCAGTCTTTTTCTGGAGTTGGCCACGGACTCATGCCACCATCAGGCTCTGTTCCTCACCCACTCCTGAACTTTGGAGTCAAGTTCCATGACCCTGACTTGCAACTAGGCAAGGTAATCAATGGAAAACAGGACGTAGGAATGGACTGGGGGGTCCCTCCATTGTAATGGTTGCCTACTGACCCCAGCTATCAGGGCCAGCTGATCTTTAGTGTTTTTTCCACTTGCCAAAAGTAATACATGTTCATGGAAAAAAGCTGGACACTGTAGAGATATCACGTAGAAGGGAACATCCCCCGGGGTCTCACACGCCGAGGTATTGGCTTTTTACGGTTTCATGCACATTATTCCAGATTTTTCTATGAATATTAGCATTTATTATTTACTCATTTAAAATTAATACATAAAGTTCTGCAGTCTTCTTTCTTCATTCATAAGTATGTCTTGTATATACAGATCGCTCTCATTTCTCATGAAGCTGTATGAGACTGCGTATATACCATATACACCATAGTTTACTTAAGGCATCTATTGATGAATAACTCTATTATTGGATAACCCACCCCTGCCCTCATTTTTTGATAGTATAAGCAAGGTCCAGGTATTTTCTTGAAGGATTTTCTACAAAGCTGACTTCCACAACATGAATCATGAATATGAGAAGATGCTTCCTAGTTTAATAACAGAAAAATCTGTTTTAAAACCTTTTATAAAAAGCCTTTAGGCTTTATTCACTTCCCTATTGTTTGCTTCATGTGTAGGTCATATCCTGTTTCAACAAGTAGTCTGTAAGCTCCTTGAGGGTCATTAATACTCTTGCATTTCCACAAATTCTAGCGCTGTACTGGGCATAGAGTAGAAAATATTTGTGAAATTAGATTTGTTTGCTGTTAATAAACTGGAGGTGAGAACTTTGCTCATAATATCTGTTTATATGAATAGAATGTCTTTAAAGACAGATTTATCGGTGGTTCGGTGATGTGACAGCTGTTATTATTAACATTTGGATTGCATCCGAAAGCTGATTCCTTTTTTAAATTGCTTTGTTTATTTTTATGATCATTAAAGATACATACTTAGGAGGCGATGTGGAAATTATAGATGAGCACACACACACAAAGTAAAGGATAAAAGAGAAGTCACCTCATCCATAGGGCCCCCCCGACTCTTTTGATGGATTTCCCACCAGCCCCCTCCCCGCCCCAGCAGGTTGAATGCTGACTCTTGCCAGAGGCTTCTAGACTTTGCTCAGTACTCAATGAATGTCTTGTTTCCTTGACTCTTTCTCGCTCACTTTGGGTTGGTGGGTTGTCTGGCCCCAGAGGTGAGCTCTATGCCCTGATGCATCTTAGCTCCTTTCTCTTTCCTTCTCCAGTTCTCTTTGCCATGAAGGAGGATAATGAGAAGGTGCCCACTTTGCTGACGGACTACATTTTAAAAGGTAAGAGCGGCCCAGGCCTCTGGGAGCAGAACATCCTCTAGGGCCCCCTCCCCCAGGACTCCTGCTGGACACATGGAACCCCGCACTGCAGCCCTCCCAGGGCATCCACGCCAGGCCAGATCGGGCAGGGTCAGGGAACTCAGTGGACAATTGTGAGGAGGCCCTCGCCTTTGGATGTTGCTAGGAGGCCTGAGGAGGAGATTCCATCACCCCCGAGTCACCAGAGTGACTCCACACAAAAAGCAGCCAAACCAACAAAAGACTTATTGTGAAAGTTCTCTGTGGCTTGGGCTATTTAGTTGGCAAAAATAAAGCCAGAGGATACCTTTAACAGTTTCAACTACTTGAAAGGCAGCAAACTAGAGTCATGATTAGCTACATCCTTTCATAACTTTTTTGTTCCATCTTTTATTATGGAAGTTTTTAATATATATAAAAGTAGAGTGAACGGTATGATGAACTGCCATGTACTTAACATCCAGCTTTAACAATTATTAACTCCTGGCCAATCTAGTTTTCATTTATATCACTTCTCTCTTCCATGTTTTTTTGAAGCAAATACCAACCATTATATATATTTTTCATCCATGAGTATTTCAGTGTACATTCCTAAAACATAACCACGATATCATGATCACAACTAGAAAAATAAAAAATGTAAAAGTATCTTTGAGGGACTTCACTGGCCGTCCAGTGGTTAAGATTCCACACTTCCACTGCAGGGGGCTCAGGTTCGATCCCTGGTCAAACTAAGATCCCGCATGCCGCATGGCATGGCCAAAAAAAAAAAGTATCTTTGATTACCCAACCAGTGTTCAGGTTTCCCTGATTTTCCTGTAAAATATTTTCAGGTTATTTGTTTGAATCAGGATCTAAAGAAGGTCCATACATTACAATTGCATAATGTATCTCTTAAATCTCTTTAATATATATAGGTTCCCCTTTCCCTCCTCTCTCTCCTTCTTTGAATTTTATTTCTTAGAGAAATCAGGTTATTTGCCCCATAGCATTTCTTCATTCCAGCTTTTCCTTGGTAGTTGCGTCCTCACGGTTTCATTTAATGCATTCTTCAACCTTTTGTATTTCCTGTTGCCCAGTAGAGCTGGAGGACTGATCACATGCAGATCGTCCACACCAGAACAGACCAGGCAAGGCCAGAGAACTCAGTGTACAATTGTCCGCAAAATTTTTGATAAGTTTTTGGTTATCAATGGTTGTAAACTTCCATTAAGAGACACCTATTACCTGGTTGTCTTTCTTTGGGGGATATTAATATCTGTGTTAGTCTGCTCAGGCTGCTAAAACAGAAGACCACCAGGTGGCTTAAACAACAGTAATTTATTTTCTCACAGTTCTGGAGAGTAGAAGTCCAGGATCAAGGGGCCAGTAAAGTGGGTTTCTAGTGAGGGCTCTCTTCTTGGCTTGTAAACAGCTACCTTCTCGCTATGTTCTCACACGGCCTTTCTTCTGTGTGTGTGAGGAGAGTGCCAGAGCGCTCTGGTGCTTCTTCTTACAAGGGCACTAATCCCAGCAGATCAGAGCCCCACCCATATGACTTCATTTAACCCTCCCTTCTTAGAGGCTCTGTCTCCAAAGACAGCTGCACTGGGGGTTAGGGCTTCAACATGAATTCTTGGGGGGACACAAACATGGACTCTGTAACACTCTCCATCAATGGTCATTCATTGTCCAGATTCTTTTTTTCATTAGGTTTTGCTCCACAGGCACAACTTTGGGCACAGCTTCCAAAGGCTTGTGGACCTCAGTTTAGAACCTCTGAGCTGTATTGTTTCCATAAGGCTCAGAAAGATTAATCTTAAATTTCTGCAGGATGAATTTAGGCTAAACATTGGGAAGAACTTCTGACTCTTAAAGGTTTTAAAAGAGTATCCCATTTCTCAAAGGAGGTGTGTAGAAATGGGTTCTATAAGTCTGGGAGCCCGAGAGCTAGACTTTACCCCTCACGATCCACTGAAATGTCAGTGAATTTATAAAACTAGTTAACATTTACTGAGCACTTTCTATTTGCCTCTGAGCAACCCTGTGGGGTAGGCAGAGGCACAGTCCACTGTATACATGAAGAAACAAGCACAGGTAGGAGAAGTTATTTCCCGAAGGTCGTAGAATTAGTAACAGCCAGACCCAGGACGTGAACCCAAGCAGACGGGCAGCAGAGACCATGCAGTTAATCATTACACTGAACAACCGCCTGTCCCTGGCTCTTCCTCCTTCTGGAAGGAAGACACGTGATCACCATCCTTCCCTGGTTCTCAGGGGGCAGTTCTCTGCTCGGGACGCTGGCGAGAGGCTGGCGTGGCCGCTCTCGGCCACGGACACCCCGGGCTGGCAGGTGTGACCACACACTCGCTTTGACGTCCCTTCTCTCCTCTTCTCTTTCCAGTGCTCTGTCCGACCTAACCTTGCCCTTGGGAGCAGCCTTGCTGCGGAGGTCACTGAGCAAGAGTCATCCCACTGCAGGGACTGCATGACACCACGTAGCCTCCGCCGTGTATTTAAACGTGTATAGCTTAACCTGGATTAAACATGAGCAAATGCGCGGGGTCCTTTGCTGTTGGCTTCTAGTCCTAGTAACCATTGGATGCATGACCGAGGGGCAGGGCTGGTGACGTCACCTCCTCTCTGCCTGTGTCGGAGGGAGGTAGACGCTGTCGCCACTCATGGTGTAGTCTGGCTCCAGCCCTCAAAAACAGCTTCCACCCTAAGACTAATTTTGAAATAAACCTTCATTTAATTAATATTCTTCATGTGCTTTGGCGTGTGGTGTCCCTCGGCCCTCTGGTACAAACCTCCAGAGAAAGGATGTGTAGCTGCAACCACATGATGTTCGTGGCCCGTGGCAGCCAACACGGAGTTTAGGGCTGGGCCGTGGGGGGGGTGCATGCCATGCCCTGTGGCGGGGCTGCAGTCATACAGACGGAAGGAGGAGGCCATCTGCAGACGCCTAAGATCTAGCTGCTTGACAGCTTTACAGGGAGCCGCACGCTGAGTTGGAGGAGCTACTGGTTAGAGAGGAGAGTGTGAAGTTAGCGCATGGCAAGTGAAGCTCGGTGGGGAACAGCTAGGGAGCAGCTGGGCAGCTGTGGTGCCTCCTGTTGGGATGGCCGGGTTGACTCCTGCAGGCCCGGGTGCTGGAGGGCATCAGCTCTGCTGGGTTCTCCCAGCGTGGGGGTCCCGGCTGCTTTCCTGACTGCTCCCACCGACCCCTGGTATCCTCTGGCCGTGCGTGCCCTCCTTGCCCTCCCTGCAGCCCTCGACTCCCATGTGCTGTCCCCGGCATTGGTGACAGGCAGTTGCCAGCCTCTTTGGGCCAGCAGGTGAAAGCTGTCCTCGTATCCGGAGGGGGCTCGATTTCACCACGACCTGAACTGTTTTGGCTTCCATCTTCTGGCTTGAATGATATTAACTCTGCAGATTCCCAGAGTCCTGTCTTAAAACAAAACTTTTATCAAGTACTTGCTATGCACCTGCCACTAGCTTTGTCACCTCTACAAATCATCTTGCATCTCAGCAGCCCTACGTAGGTAGTAGCATTGCCCTGATAGAAGGATGCGGAGACCAAGAAGCAGAGATGCTCAATGTGGTGGAGTCAGACTGGCACCTCGGCTTCTTATCCAGTTAGATCTCCACCCCCTCTTAGGAGTTTGGTGTTTGTGTGCCACACGGAAAGCCGTGCTTCACCACACTGGCAACTCCACAGAAGGCCACAGATCGACACAGGTGACAATAGAAGGCATCCTTGTTGACCTGCCTCTGGCTTCCTGGGCCTCTGCTTTTCTAGGAGCGGTGCCACAGAGCAGTAGCAGTCTTCCCTGGGGGTGAGGCAGGGGAAAAATACCCCAGTGCCTGCAGCTCAAACTCAGGCATCTACACAGAGCAGGACTTCTGTGTGGACAGAGCCCCGGCCGCTATAGGAAGGTGGAAACACCACAAGGTACCCGTGCAAATCCTCAGGGGTCAGCATGTGGACCTAAGTACCAGAGCTTTGACAAAAAGGGGCATCTGCAGCTCTGCATTCTTTGGTGCCACAGCCAAGGGGCAAAGGGCCACTGGCAGGGTGAGGTCCTTAGCACGATTCACACTTTGCCAGCTATGGGGTGGGTTGGGGGGGGAGCAGTGAATTCCCAAGAGCCTTCCTTCCTGCCTTGGATTTGTCAGATCTGGGTCAGCCACTCCTTTCCCCCAATTTATCCTGCCAGCAGGTGTCTGAAGCAGCAGAGACAAGCTAATCAAAGCTGCTGGCAGTTAAAAATAAACCTCAGGTGTCAAGGAGACACTCCATCTGGGAGGAGGTGAGTCTAGCAGGACGGGGGGGTGGGAGCAGCGGCTGCTGTTTCTCTCCTGTTGTCCACATCAGGAGCTGAGGGGGATAGTAAATCAGTGTCTCGTGGTTTTTGCATTGCCCTTTCCTCTGTCCCTGCTACTCAACATGAGGGGCCCAGACCAGCAGCAGTGACAATGCGTAGAAACTTGTTAGAAACGCAAAACCCAGGCCCAGCACCCAGCAACCCCTCCCCCCAACCGTTGGAAGCTGCATTTTAATGAGATTTCCAGGCAATTGGTGTTTGTGTTACGTTTGGAGACACTTTGCTAAGCTTTCAGTAAAAAGCTGGAGCCCTGACTCTTGGAGACTGAACCCTCAGAAAGCAAGGATGGTGTGATTAACAGGTGACCTCACTGTCTTCCCCCACCCCTCTGGTCCTCATCCCTCAGGACTGTTGTGACGTCCAGGAAGAGTCCCAGGGCGGATGGATACTTCAAACTCCAGTCAGTCCCGATGGCAAAGCTCAAGTCGACCTACGGACTTGAGTAGGCACTCAGCCAGGGCCACCGGGGAGCCAAGGCCTGCAGGGCACCCTCCTGGGCAGGTAGGACTTAGTCCGGCCAGCAGGCTCCTTTACTGAGGTGCATCCGTGTCAATTAAAGGCCTCCATGCGGGTTTGGGAAGCTTAATCTGATCCAGTCTTGGTGAGAAAATGCCACTGTAGGGCCTGATGCCAGCCTTTGGTTGTGTAGAATTGAGTCAGACTATCCTATGTCCCCACATTCCCTTTCCTTGTATCTCTGCTTCAAGACGGGAGACAAATGTGGTATCTCAGAAAGAAAACCCAAAGGATAATTAATTAATTAATTAATTAATTAATTAATTAATTTTTAAAGAAAGGGGACTTCCCTGGTGGCACAGTGGTTAAGAATCCACCTGCCAACGCAAGGGACACGGGTTCAAGCCCTGGTCCAGGAAGATCCCACATGCCGCGGAGCAGCTAAGCCCGTGTGCTACAACTACAGAGCCCGTGAGCCACAACTACTGAAGCCTGTGTGCCTAGAGCCCGTGCTCTGCAACAAAGTGTAGCCCCCGCTCTCCGCAACTAGAGAAAAGCCCGCACGCTGCAAAAAAGACCCAGTGCAGACAAAACTAACTAAATAAATAAACAAATTTAAAAAAAAATAAGAAAACCCAAAGGGAAGGATGTTGGGCTACTAAGTTTTATGGGATAAGTTGGAGTTTTAAAATGAAGTAAACCTTTTGCACTGGAATAATATCTGCACTATAACTATCTTCAGCTAGAGGTCAGGGAAGAGACAGGGAAAATCATAAGGTGCAATCCAGTGGGTGTTTTAGTATGAATGATGAACCCAGTCCTAACAGACGTGATGAGTCCATTCCATGGGCTTTGAGCATCACTGTGTCCTAGGGACTCCCCCAGCAGCCCCGTCACAAAGAGCGCTTCCGGTCTCACGAAGGCCAGGAGCAGGGGGCAGGCACTCCAGGGGCCCAGCCCTCCTTCAGCAGAAGCGTGAATCGGGAGGGAGCCAGGAGAGATGACACCCGGGCCAGCGTCCACGATTAGTATGCGTGGAGGGGAGAGTAATTAGATGCAGCTCTTGGAGAAGAGACACGCACATTCTTGATGGCGCCTGATTATTTATTTCCTTGGGAGGATGAGAGGAGACTCCTTAGGATTTCTGTCTGAGCCTGAGCTTTGCTCTCCTCCTCCCTTCATGAGAGAGGGGATGCAGAGGCCACTCTGCTTACCGGGAAGGTGCTTGGCTTCGTATTACTGCCTTTCTTTTAAAAGAACAATGGGCCACCTTAGCCCACAGCCTCGCAGCTCCACCCCCCCCACCCCCTGCCCAAGCCCTCATGCATATTCATCCTGCTTCAAAGAGCACAGCATGGAATATGCAAATTGGCCAGGCAGGAGCTGGTTGGCATTTTGATAATAGCTTTGTCTGACAAACCCCAGAGAGACGCGCACATCTAGTTCCTCTCTCTCTCTCTCTCTCTCCTCTCTCTCTCTCTCTCTCTTCCCCTCCCTCCCTCCCTCCCTCCCCTTCCTCTATCCTCTGTCCCCCTCTTCATTCTCTCTTCCACTCCCCATCTGTCAGAGAACAGGAAAATGAAGCGAGTTAATGAAAGGCCAGGTGTCTGCATTCCAGGCCAGTGTATTTCCACTTTTCTCTCCTCTCCTCCTCCTTTGAACAGACCATTTTGTTTTTCCCATTAAAGTGTTCCTGATCTGACAATGCCCGGGGCCCCGGGCTTGCCCTCTGCTCTCAGTGGCCTCCCCCACTTCGTCTGGGCCCCATTCTCTGCTCTCTCTCCCAGAGATGAGCTCCCTTCTCTTTGTCCTTTCATCTTTCAACCTGGTTTTACTGTCAACAGTTGAGCCTAAAAAACCCAGGAACCTAGCCTTGCCCTCTGAACAGCAGGGAAGGAATCACCTACACAGGCTGGAAGTGAGGGAGGCTTGGATGTCTGTTGTCATCACTGACGGATTACTCGGACTCAGCAGTTCCTGACCTCTCGCATCCATCTCTACGACACATCTGAGCAGCCATCAGCGACGGCGCAATGGACCTGCCAGTTGCCCGCTTCTTGGTCCCCGTCTGTTGATAGTCAACAGCGGCCTCTCCTCCAACACTATCTCCCCAACCCCCTGCCGCAGCGCAGCTCCTAGAAAAGTACGCAAAGCAATTTCTCAAGGACTTAGGTCCTGCCCCTCCCCCCGCAATGTAAATGGTTCCAGCTGGGGCTGGTGGGCTACTGGGTAGATGCTCTGCTTCGGGAGAAGCAGCTAAGGTTTGGATCCCACGTCTGTGAAGGCTGTTTCATCTGGGAAACTTACAGGAGGAAAGCAAAGGCAGGGGCAGGGATGCAGGCACCTCCGAGGATTTCAGGGAAGAGGGGAGTCTCTTCCATTGACCTTGAAGGCCAGCCCTGATCAAGCCAAAGCTCAGGAGGCAAATTACCTCATAGAAGGCGCATAGGTTTGAGGCTTGGGTTCAAATCCCAGCTCTACTACCTATTCGCTAAATAATTTTTGAGAAAATTATTTAATTTCTCTTTTTCCTTATTTTAGAAATGGGATATTAATATTAATAATAATGCCAGTAATTCTCCCAGGGTTTTTTTGAATCATTTACAGTATCTAGCATATATGCTAAGTGCTCAATAAATTGTGACTTTTATTGTTGCTGGTAAACTTCCAGGAACATAGAGAAAGGACTGGGCCCTGTGGCCTCTTGAGCCTCATCATTTTTTCAATCCAGAAGGCACCAGGAACACCTGAAAACAAAACCAAAACAAGGTAGGGTGTGGCCTGTTTCCCTCAAATTAGCCTCACCACCACCCCCGCCTTTAGGCTCCCTAAATCCTGCTTAGTGGTGGTCCATCTGATTCTAGGACCAGTGGCCTCTGGGCTCTCCTGCACAAGGCGACAAAGCCAAGAGGCAGGGCTGGGTCATGTTCTGATTTCTCAGCAGGTTCGTTCAAGGTGGGTGGTGGAGGAGGGACGGTGAAAAGTCACATTTATTTTTGCACTTAGAGAAAAGATTCTATTTTCACTGGCAAGGAGACAGGTAGGACAGAAGAGGAAGCACACAGGCCACCCCAGACGCAGTCAGAGAAGCCTCACGTGCTGTAGGATTAGCACGTGATCCGATCAGGTCGGGTCATGAGGATAAATTCAAGAGGTTGGAGAAAGGCACTGCAGATATCCCGCAGAGGAAGTAAGCCTCGAAGACCACTGCTTCCTCCACCCGCCGCCAGAGGGCAGCTCTCAGCTCGAGGGGTGGAGGTTGGCGGCATCCGGTGAATCTATGTAACGCGGCGGCGCCCCGGGCTCCCGTGGCTGGACGTGGACGGCAAAGGTGGGTGACAATTTACAATGCGCTGTGGATGGGGTTCCCACAGGGAGTGGGCAAGTTGGGTTTACTGACCCTTGGTGCCCTTTCCAGGACTGAGAAACAGTGTTTTCACTCTAGCCTGGGATCCTTGTCGTGTGCAAAGACCGCTGGAGGGGGCGGTACGGAGGGCAACAAGACCCTTTCGGCTCAGAGCGACTCACCGCGGAGCTTTTTCTGCAATCAGGCTTGGGTGAAGCAGTGGTTCAGCATCTCCGGGGTGCTATTCAAAATGCACGACCTCAGCCCCACCCTTGGAGAGTCTGCTCTAGCAGATTGAGAATGGAATTTGGGTGCCTGCACCTCCAAAAGCCTGCTCAGCAATTCTGAGGTGCCTCCTGCAGTCCTGAGGTGGGAGTTGGGAGAGAGGCGAAGATGCCCCTGGGCATGGAGGTGCTGGGGCGATTTCGTCACAAGAGAGCTAGGTTATTTCATCTCCTTCCAAAATGTGACCCCACGTGCATACACAGCGCCGTGCAGGCAAAGGGGCGGCAGGAAATGTGGAGCAGGCTAGCTGCTGGGGGCCTGGGCAGTGATGTGGCCTCAGCTTTTCCAGCAGGGCTGGGGCCGTCCGCAGGGAGGAGTGGCATCCCCAGGAGAAGCTGGGGATCCGCTGCACTGTCGTCCGCAGGACTGAGTTTCACAGAAGATCCACCAAAGGGGAACTTAAAGACCCTCCCCTCTCACCCCCTCGCTGTGCAGGTGAGGAAGTGAATTTAGATGGTCCCTGTGTGTGAGGGGAAGTATTGGCAGAGTCTCAGTCAAATCCAGGGGAAGCCAGTGCTCTTTCTTTCCCTGCAAAGGAGTCACGGGAGGCCCGCAGGTGGGCAGAGCTGGCCTTACATGAGTCTGATATCATAAAATGTTGCAGTACTGTGGGGGGAAGAACCACCCAGAAATTCACGAAAGAGCAGGTGGGTGGGAGATCTGCACACCTGAAGTGAGTTCTCTGGATAATGCTTGGGTGTAATAAGATGAAAAAAATCTGAAAATGAAAAGGTATAATGAGATATACACAACTGAAGGGAATTGTCTTAAATGGCTGATTGTAATGAGATGTACATAAATTGTCAGGCTTGTAATGAAATGAAAAAAATTCTTGCCTGGCAATACTGGGTGTAATGTCTACACCTGAAATAAGTCGTCTCAGTGCACTGAATGTAATGAGATGCACATAATTTTAAAGAGTGTAATGAGATGAAAAATAAATCAAACACTTGTCTTAAAATGAAAGATGTACTAAGACGCACACACCTGAAGGGCATTGTCCTAAATGGTTTTGGTTTAATGAGATGCATTTAATTTGCAAAGGGGCTAAATGAGATTGACCCAGAGAGAGGCTGAGAAATATAAAAGTATAGGGTACACTTGAAAGTGGTATCATAAAATCTGCCTGGTATGTGGGATGGAAATAAGATGCTGCCTTAGAAATGCATGGAGGACTCCCCTGGTGGCGCAGTGGTTAAGAATCCGCCTGCCAATGCAGGGAACACGGGTTTGAGCCCTGGTCTGGGAAGATCCCACATGCTGCAGAGCAACTAAGCCCATGCGCCACAACTACAACTGCTGAGCCTGCGCTCTAGAGCCCGCAAGCCACAACTACTGAAGCCCGTATGCCTAGAGCCCGTGCTCCACAACAAGAGAAGCCACCGCAATGAGAAGCCTGCGCACCACAATGAAGAGCAACCCCCGCTCACCACAACTAGAGAAAGCCCACGCACAGCAGCGAAGACCCAGCACAGCCAAAAAGAAAGGAAGGAAGGAAGAAGCGCGTGGAGTATGATGCTCTTGGCATTCTTTCTGCCAGTACTCTGTGACCTTTGGCCTGGGCTGCTCTGCAAAGTTAAATTATCCTCTGTCCCCCATACGATGCCAGGCACATAGTAGGCACCTGTGGATACTCACTGAATGATTAACTGGCTCAGGGAGTTGTAGTGTATTTAGCAAAAGGAAGTTAAGGAGAGCAGCTGTAAAACAAGGAACTTCTAAAAGGCATCTGAAAACTATTTTCTGAGAGTGATGTTCCTCAAAGTCTTTAGCATCTTGATCAGAATCTGGGAAGAATCTCGTCGTGGAACCTAATCATATATAACAAGCGACCTGGTGGTTTTTATGCCCCAAGGCTCATGATCGCCTCTGAAGGCCAGGTAGGCAGGCAACATATGAGTGAAGGTATCTGGATGTCAGACGCAGGTACCTTTGCAATTAAAGGTGGGAGATTCTTCACTTCCACAAATACATTCTTCCCAATTTTTTTCAAAGGCAGAGCCCCCCCCCCTTTTTTAAAGGAACCATTGTTTTATTTTTATAAATTTACTTTAATTAATTTATTTATTTTTGGCTGCATTGGGTCTTCGTTGCTGCCTGTGGGCTTTCCTAGCTGTGGTGAGTGGGGGCTACTCCTCGTTGCGGTGCACGGGCTTCTCGTTGTGGTGGGTTCTCTTGCGGAGCACGTGCTCTAGGTGCACAGGCTCAGTAGTTGTGGCTCGCGGGCTCAGTAGTTGTGGCGCACGGGCCTAGCCGCTCCGTGGCATGTGGGGTCTTCCCAGACCAGGGCTTGAATCCGTGTCCCCTGCATTGGCAGGTGGATTCTTTTTTTTTTTTTTTTTTTCTTGGTACGCGGGCCTCTCACTGTTGTGGCCTCTGCCGTTGCGGAGCACAGGCTCCGGACGCGCAGGCTCAGCGGCCATGGCTCACAGGCCTAGCCGCTCCGCAGCACATGGGATCTTCCCGGACTGGGGCACGAACCCGTGTCCCCTGCATCAGCAGGTGGACTCTCAACCACTGTGCCACCAGGGAAGCCTGGCAGGGGATTCTTAACCATGCACTACCAGTGATGTGCCACCATCACTCTGGATGGAGCAATGGGTATAGAGATATATTTTTCTTTTTTAAAAAAGCCACTCAAATATTGGAGGGAAAGGCAAAAAAAGGAAATGAAAAAAAGGGAAGAGTAAGCATAATTAGTCAATGAGCCAACCAAGGGGTGGCAGCCCAATAATAAATGACCCTCAGCCTTCCGGTTGGGGGATCACATGAGTTACCATTGTCACGACAACCTGGAGACCACATCATCGGGGGCCGCAGTGACTCAACTACATTCAGCTGTAGCCGGGTGGGAATATAGGTCCCAAGTTGCCTGATTGCCCGATTTTTGAAGAGAAACCAGAAATCTGGATTTTTTTTTTTTTTTTTTTGCAGTACGCGGGCCTCTCACTGCTGTGGCCTCTCCCGTTGCGGAGCATAGGCTCCGGACGCGCAGGCTTAGCGGCCATGGCCCACGGGCCCAGCCGCTCCGTGGCACGTGGGATCCTCCCGGGCCGGGGCACGAACCCGCGTCCCCTGCATCGGCAGGCGGACTCCCAACCACTGCGCCACCAGGGAAGCCCCAGGAATCTGAATTTTTATGTGCAACCTTCTAACTTAAATGTTGGCCCCCAAATTTTACCAAACAATATATGGTCCAAACAAAACATGACCGTGAGCTGAATTTGACCTGAGTGCCTCCTGTTTACAACTCTGAACGATCAAGTTTGAGGTCATTGTCCTAGGATGCAATCATAACCCATCCATTACAGGGATGTTAGGAGCTCACTTCAGTCTCCGTCTTCCCCCAGAATGTGAATTCCCTGAAGGCAAAGAGCTGTGTCTTTGTTGATCACAGTTATATCCTCAGTATCCAGAACTGCCTGGGACAGAGGCGGCGCTCAGTTAATACATGAATGAATGAGTCCATGCCGGCTGCAGTGTGACAGTCACTGCCCTCATACTGCCGCCTCCGTACGCTGAAGCAGCAGAGAGGTCCCACGGTCGAGGAAGTGGAGCTCTGGTCGTGAACTTCCCTGAGCAGGAATCTCCAATCAGTTCATCCCTCATGGGCTCAGGGCTGGGGCTAAAAGTTAGTCTGAACATTTCCCAGGGCCCTGATACCACAGCTCCATTTGGGGGTAAAGGAACTCTCCCCCACCCCCACCTTGTCCCATCTCTCTTACTTCCACATGGATTGTGGCACATCTTCTCCGTGGGTTGGATAGGATTGGGGCCATGCACAGACAGAGCTTGCTGCCTTCTCAAAATACAACCACCCACATCTCAAATGATTTAGGAAACCACTTTTTAGTTAAAAGCATTGTGTAAAAGATGGTGGAACTTGAGAGAAACACTTAGGAAGGGGTGGGAGAGGCTGGGGTAGGCCACTGTAATTTCTGAGAGTAGTGTTTCCTAAAATGTGTTTTGTGTGTAACTAGTATAATTGAATAGACAGTACTTGAAAAAAAAGAAAAATACATTTGGGGAACATGTTAAACAGAGACAGGTTTCTTTCCTGCAGGACTTCTCAGAGGCTTTAATATACTAATGCACATCATGAAACTCCTCTATCAAAATATAGTATGCAGTTCATCCTAGACTAATTGGGCTGTGGAATTTTTTTTTTTTTTTTTTGATAGCATATCATTTAAGACTGTGTTCCTTGGAAAGCACTGCTTTGAAAGCTGTCTTCCTGGCTCTGGAAGGTGAGGTTCTAGGTATCATCGTCCTGTGGCTCTTGAGACTTTTTTTTACTGCCCAGAGGCGGTGTCTCTGCTGTGTTTGCAGAATCTCCAGGTGTGACTGGGGGCTGGGCTCTGGGAGGGCAGTGACCCAGGGGACCACTATCCACGCTGCGTGGAGGCCCGTTTTCCCTGTGGAATCACTCCCTTTCCCATCTTCAGCCTGGCCAGAGGGTGTCCACGGGTAAGTGTAAACTCTGCAGCCTTTTTGAACGGGAATAAGGAACCCCCGCCTCCTGCTTCTAAACCGATACCCCAGTACGGGACCCAGATAAGGAAACCTCTAGGTTGAAAGTAACACGAAAGACTGCCTCTCACTTAGTTGGGGAGATAGCTGCCTCTAAATTTCTTCCCGCCCTAGGGAATAGAGTGCTGAATTATGGGGTTCAAAGGGCAGGCTACCCTCTGGACACAGCTCCTGGATTCAATGTGGCAGTCAAGACTGCCTCTCCTTCCTGATTCCCGGGACCTTTCACCTGAGGGATAGGGCATGTGAGGGCTGGGGGAGGGGCAGTGGTGGCCCCAGCTTTGATGGAGGTCGGAAAAGCAAGGGGCTTCAAGGGTAGAGTGTGGTGGAAGAGCACCCCTGCTATGGGGGCAGCCTGCCAGGAGAGGGCAGTGCAGAGCCTCCTCCTGTCTTCCCTCCTCCATCTCTTTGTCTCGGAGCAGACACGTCTGCGCAGAGTGTACTGAACTTGGCCGTCTTCCTCCCCAGACAGGTAAACTGAGGACACCCAGAAAGCCTTCTTCCTTGGTCCTTTCATGGGTATTCAGGTCAACAAGGAGTATGCTGAGGCCTCCAAATTTTCTCTGGTCCGGGGTCCCCCTAACCCCTAATCACAGAAAAAGAGAATCGCGTGCCAGAATTATGGTAGGTAATAAGGTTTACTGAAAACTCGGCCACATTCAGTACTGGTTTGGTGGATACATCAGAAGAGGTTGCATAACATTCATTAGGCAGGTGGAGGGGGCTGGGAGGAGGATGTGTGGGCACGTGTGTGCAGGTGTGCCTGTGCTGGGATGCCTGTCCAAAGTGATAAGTGGAAGGGTGTGTGTGCGTGTGAACAAGAAAAATGAACCAGAACAGGAAACGTATTTTATCCCACTTCACGTTGCAAAAGTCTCACGCCAAAAAAGCTAGACTTTCCTCTACCTATGGCATCAAAAGGGAGTAAAAAATGATTGGATCACCCAGATTATAAATAAGGTTATTTGTTTCTCAAAAATCCCTATTAAAACATTAAATATCAGCTCTTTTGGGGGAAGAAATACATTCATTTCAGGGAGACCTCAGGAAAGCCACCATCCTCTTGCTCCTCCTCAGGGGGCCCCGCGGGGGCCCTCGAGTTGAGCCAGGCAGCCGCTCACATGCTGCCACTGACGGAGACGGCCAACACACAACTGACAAATGAAGCTGCAGGTCCATTAAATTAACTTCAGTGGAAAACACACGTGTGATCAGTCCCGTCATTCACAGCCATAGGGTGGGAGGGAACGGGAGGATGGGGAGCCAACCCCGGGGGACTGGATGTTGGGGTGGGAGGGCGTGTGTTGGGCAGATGGTGGGAAGACTCCTCCTCGTGGCGGAGCCCCCGTTCCTCCAGTGCTGTGTAAGTGACGGCGTGTAGAACAGTGAGGCGGGGGGTGGGGCACCTCCTCCACACTTTGGATATTGATGGGAAGAGGGATGTAGCACCTTCTCCAACCCCTGGCTTCCCACTGGGCTGGATGCTTCTTTCCAATGTTTCTTCTGCCTCCTCTGCAGGATAGAGTGAAGACGAGAGGATGAAGGCTGGTGGAGCCGGCCTGGGAGCAGGGGGACAGCAGTGAGGGACAGGAAGGGTGGACAGATTCCAAGCTAACCTGGCTCCACCCTCTCTGATGGCCCCTGGAGGGGGTGGAACGTCTGGGGAGCTCCATCTGAGGGCTGGAACATCTGGGATAAGACACTGCTGTCCTGTTGTTACAGGAGCCGAGTTCTGTGACCACTGGGGATAGCTGTGGTCCCCAAAGTCACCTTGATATGGCTCCTAGCCCAGGTTCTCCTTGGGTCCTGGAGCCAACCCAGGTGAAGGGACTCCGCTTAACCTCCTATAAATGAGCCCACCAGCTTACCACTGATTTCCAGGAGAGAGAGAAGGCAGCTCCGGTGGCTCCCATCCCTCTCTCCCAAGTCCACGGCTGCCTGTGCCCAGAGACAGGGCCTTGGAGGGCTGAGAGGAGCTCTAGAAGTCCAGGTCCCACCCTGGTCTGCCGGATGTGACGCCTCAGGCCGTTCCCCTCCTCCAGCCATGGATTATACGTTGAGGCTCCCTCCTGCCCTTGAATGTCTCTCAGAGGAGCTGACAACCCTCTGGAGGTGGAACGCAGACCCCCTTTGTCTCTCCCTTTCCTCCTAACTCTGCTCCCTGGCAAAGGCTCACTCTGTGAACAGCACTGATCCACCTCACAGCGCAGGGCTTGTAAACAACTCAAGTCCTTCAGTGGCGGGGGCTTGGGGGCGGTGGGGGGGGGGTGCCATCTGTCCTCAGGGATTTGGTGAGTCCAGATCTCACTCCTGCCTTTCTGCCCAGGCTGCTCGACTGGCCCCGCCAAACGGAGTCCTCTGCAGCTCTGGGGAAGTGGGGCCAGGGTACTGGTTGAAGCTTGGTGGTTGGGAAGGAACAGGTGTTTCCTCTGCATTTCCTCCAGCTACTGATTTTGGGAAGCCAGGGTCCAACTTCCTCGGTGCTGCCTGCCCGTGTCTCCTCCCCCCCACCCTGAAGCCCTCCTGACGACCCTCCTGCTCGGTGATCAGTGCCACCTGGGCTGCCCGACTACTCCAGGGAGTCACTGTGTTCCAAGCCCAGGTCGCTGACATTCGTCGTCTGCAGCTCGTCGGCCTCGTCCTCCAGCTCCTCCTCCTCTTCCTCTTCCATCTCATCCTCATCCTCTTCTGTCCCATCCAGTGAGTCGTCGTGTGCGGCCATCATAGCCTGCTGCATGGCCATGGTGGCATTGTCTGAGGACAGGGACTGCAGGTTGTCCAGGTTGATGGAACCTACGTGAGAGAAGAAGGCAAGGGTCAGGCCCAGGAAACCCAGTGGCTTCAGTGGTGAGCTCCTACACTGGACAGTCCCCTGGCGTGAAGTCTCCTGTCTGTTTCCCCTGTCAGCCACTCCCTGCCCCACCCCCAAGCAGCAGCACTCCTGGGTACCACTTCCTGAGCATCTTGTGTGTAAGTAGGTCAAACACTGTTGCCTTTCGAAGAATTCTGTAAGTAGGTATTATCATCCCCATCCTAAAGAGGATGGAACAGTCTCAGACAGTTGTCGTTAGCTCAGAATGACCCAGTCAGGCATGATATAGCTGGGATTCTCTCCCTGGTTGGTCAAGCTCAAAATCTGTTGATTTCTACTCTACCTCATAAGACTATCGCCCACCACACAGAACTGGTACCCAGTCATATAAATGCACCTATACATGAAGGTACGCCTGCACACGTGTGCACCTCCACTCCACTTCCCACACAGAGCTAGCTTCACATGCTAAGCTATAAAACGTCTGGCTCGTGGCTCATTGAATTATTCATTGTGCACCAGGCGACCGGCAATTAGAAAAGTGTATATGGAGGGTGTGATGGAGAAGCTGGGAAAACAAAGCTCTTCCTGGCCTCCGTTCACAAGCCAGCTGCCTGCTTCGGTATTTATAGATGGCCCTGGCTCCTGGGGAGCTGTGCAGACACTGACTGGTGCTGAGGAACTTCAGGTGGGTGTGGGACTGAGGAGGGGGGGACTCTGCTGAGGAGCCACTGACTCAGATGACCACCAACTGACTCTCACCAATCTCGCCAACTCACCAATCTCACCACTCGTCTTTGTGAGATTGCTTTTGGCTTGTTAAAATATACGCAAAAAAAAAAAAAAAAAATCCCCTTCTTTCAGGCTGACATACATCGTTTGATGGGGATCGGGTAGGGATACCTATCGTGACAGAGCTGACACGGCCACTCAAGCGTGTGGACGATCAGCCCCTGACTCTGCACAGCTGCGCCCATAGGAGCTCCAGGAGCCCCTCCCAACCGGCCCCCCACCCCCGTCTACAGTACCCTCAGCCCCAGCTCTTACCATCGGGGTTTGTCCCCGGGGCACCACCCTGCTGCTGCAGCACCCCTGCAGCAATGGAGTTGGGCCAGAATCTTTGGGTGGGCCGGTGCTGCGACTTGATTTTCTTGGCTTTGGGGGCAGGGTCGGGGTTGCTGGCGTCAAGCATGGGCTGCAGGATGCGCCTCCGGGCGTTGATGAACCTGCCCAGGAGTAAGATGGAGACGGGTAAGTCACCACCAGGGGGCGGGAGCATGTGTGCGCAGGTACGTGTGTCTGTGTGTGGGTGTGTGCACGTGTGCGTGTGTGTGCAGAGAGCGCTAAGCCGCTTCCAGACTCTGAGAAGCTGGTCCTTGTACGGAACAGACCGGGGTCTGGTCTAGGGTATGGAAGCACACCTGTGATGAGCCCTGGGCACCGAGGAGCTCGTGACGTCACCAGGGGGCTTGGTGACCACAAATCAGGGTGGGACGAATGCATGAGAAGGGTCAGGAATCTCTGCTCCAGACCGGTCAGGACTGAACAGAGGAAGGAAGAGCCCCCGAGTCAAAGGCACTAACCTCTGACCTGACCTCTCTGCAGAAGGCCAAGGGTCTGCTCCCATCCAGCCAGAACTTGCCCTCTGAGATTTCTATGACACCCCAGCCGGCCACAGAGGAGGGGGCACGGGGAGAACTGCCAGCCCCTCCCTATTCTTCCTGCTCCCAGCCCTGCAGTGTTTCAGCCTGAGCTCTTTTTACATGGGTGGTGAGTAGACCAGATGACCACCGGTGGCCTCGGGTCGTGGGATGCAGGCACCCCTGTGTGTCCGTAGTGCAGGTGGGGCTGGGCTTTCTGCAAGAAGGCAAGAAGCTCCCCGTGATGTTCCTGACACAGTTTCCCAGGAGAGGGCGCTGAGAAGCTGCAGATGAAGCTATAGGTGTTGATTCCGGATATCTGCTTCCAGCCCACAGGCGATGGCTGGCATGGTCGCCAGGTTGAGACTGAGGCCAGGCTGGGCACTCTAGCCTCTTTCCTCTGCTATGCATTCCCCTGCCCAGCAAGTGGCCCCTGGGTCTGAGCGCCTCTGGGCAGGCGATCCTAACTCACCAGTTATTCACTTGCAGGAGGGTGAGGTTTGTCTGGGCCGCAATCTGCCTCTTCTCATCCTCCGTGGGGTAGGGGTGCTGCAATGAGAGGTGAAGGGCTAGTGAGGGGTGGGCACGTGGTGGCCTGGTCCCCCTAGAGACCATGCCCACGACACAGGCAGCATCGCGGGCCAGGTAGCCCCAGTGGTTTGGAGGCCCAAAAAGGGGAAAGTGTAATGTTGTTCCCCAGAAAGAATGGCCAAGGGCTTGGAGGGAGGCTGCTCTGTGCCTGAGGAGGGCCACCTGCCCTGAGCCCAGCCCCCCATGGTGGAGGACCAAGTGGTTTCCCCAGGGTCGGTACAGTTCAATACTGATCGCTTCCAAAGCCATGTCACGTTCTCACTTGGTCCACCCCCAAACAGGCAGGTCAGGCATTATCAATATTGGGATTGACAATGGCCTCAAAAGCCCACAGGACTCTCAGAAGGTGGTAAACGGGTGAACGAATCCATTCAATTTAAACTAACTGACATTTACTGAATATCTACTACGTGTGCAGATTCATGCAGGCATCCTAGGAGACAGAAGATAAATGTAATGATAACTACGACTTGTGGAATACTTTGTAGCCTAGGAAATGCTTTCATGCACTTAATTTCACTTCATAAAGCATATCGGTAAAACTTGGTAAGAGGCAGGTTAGGTGAAGAAACTGAAGGACTATCTCCACTGCCCCCCAGATGGCGGCATCAGCTCGGAGCTCAGTTCTGACGTTGGTCCAGGCTCCCCCCATCACTTCATGCTGCCACTTTGTGAGACGGAGTCAGTGTCTTTGTGGGGGTGAGTGAGGACGTGGAGCAGGGCCTTCAGTCCTGCACTGATGACACGTTTGTCTCTCTCTCGGATCATGCTTCACGAGGGCAGAGACCAGCTCTTATTCATGCATCCCCAGCACCCGCCACATGTACCTGAAGTACAAATGGCTGCCAAGCAAAAGAAAGCAGAAACCAGGCGGTAGGTGCTGGGGTTTGGGTAACAAACACTGGAGAAGCTTAGGAGAAGTGGGTGTTGGCCAAAGCGCTGGGGAGGCTGAATAGGTCACATTAAAGACTGGGAAAGTTTGGGGTGGCAGGGGGTTAGGGGACCTTCTGGATCCTGCTGGGTGGTGAGCCCCATGATGTCTGGGTCTATGTGTCTGTGTGTCTTTCCCAGCCTTCTGCATAACACCTGGCACCCAGCAGGCTTGCAGTATAGGTGTGATGAGCGTCTGAAGGGGTCAGAGCCTTGCCCTGGCAGCTAGGGGAGGTTCGGGAGCTCTCGATAGAGGGCCAAGCTGTCCTCAGGTCGGAACCATCCCCTTATTGAGGTGGTATGAGATAGTGGTGCTTGGGCTTTCCAGAGTCCTGAAGAGCGGGACTCAGAGTCTGGCTCTATCCTGAAGAGCTGTGAGATCGCAGGCGCATCACTTAACCCCACATCATAAAGTCATCTAATGATTAAAAGAAATTACCCTTGTAACGTGCTCGATAAGAGATCGCTCTTCATACTATTATTGGGCCATGTTGGCAAGGTGCTTAAAGCTCTCTAAGGGATGAGCTTGAGATCAACAACCTCCACAGAACTCTCATTATCAGTGACAAAGGAAAGGAACCTCTTCGGTGTCCTCAGTGTCCCTCGACTGAAGCAATCAGGGTCGTGTGTTGTCTTAATTCACACCTCTGACCCTGACCACACCACCAGGGCAGCCGGGACTCATGATCCAGATAATATTAAGATTCTAACAAGAAGGAAAGCACGCCCGTGTCACAGGAGCCAGTTGCATCTAACTGGGAAGGAGCCGAGGGAGCTGGGGAGGAGACTGGACCTCCCAGGGGCTCCGTGCATCTGACACCCTCCGGGGAGGGGTGGTGGCCGAGCCCTCCTCCCCTGCCCCGTGGAGCTCCAAGCTCAGCAGCCCTGATAAGGAGCCGAACAGCCTCCCTGTCATCCGTGGCAACCGGTCTGAGAACGCGGCAAAAATATAGTAACCTTTTGGCCTTCCCGGGCCCCACTAGGCCCTTCATACCTCCGTGCCTTTGCACATGCTGTTCCCTCTGCTGGAATGCTCTTTCTCCCACTTTTCCACTGCGTACGTTTCTGAGCTTCTGCAAAGACCTTTCACGGGTCAAGTCCTCTGAGAGGCCTTTCCCCCCAGCTCCCCGGGGCAAAGTGAGTCACTGCTGCACTTGAAGAATTGCCTTTAGCCCACTATATGGTGATAGGTATCTCCCCCTATCCTGGGAGTTGCTCTCAGGCAGGGACCCAGTCTTATTAGACATTGTATCTCCAGTGTCCAGACCAGTAACAGGCAGAGTGGATATTCAGTGTTCGTGTATGAAACAGATGAGTGAACCGGCACAAGAAGGAGATGGCTGACTTGTTCCCTGAGCCTTGCCAACTGTGCCGGTTCACCAACCACAACTGCCGGGAAGCTGCTACCTCGGAGGTGCCCGCAAGTGAACGAGACCCGGCCATAGAGCTCACAGCTTAGAGGGAAAGGCTACAGGCAAAGGAAAAAGCCTCTATTAAAAAGTAGTGTGCGGGCTTCCCTGGTGGCGCAGTGGTTGAGAATCTGCCTGCTAATGCAGGGGACATGGGTTCAAGCCCTGGTCTGGGAGGATCCCACATGCCGCAGAGCAACTAGGCCCGTGCGCCACAACTACTGAGCTTGCTCATCTGGAGCCTGTGCTCCGCAACAAGAGAGGCCGCGATAGTGAGAGGCCTGCGCACCGCAATGAAGAGTGGCCCCCGCTCGCCACAACTAGAGAAAGCCCTCGTACAGAAACGAAAACCCAACACAGCAAAAATAAGTTAATTAATTAATAAACTCCTACCCTCAACATCTTTAAAAAAAAAAAAAAAGTAGTGTGTCTTCAGCACTGCAGTCTGTAAACTTTTAGTAAAGAGCTCAGATTCTGGAGCCAAAAAAAAAAAAAAAAAAATAGTGTGTAAGTACCCATTGGGTGGTAAGAGAAGTCAGGGGAGCCCTCCCTAGGGAGGAGGGACTTCAACTGGATTTTGAAGAATGGCCAAGCCATCCCAGTAAAGGAGGACCTGGGCCTTCCAGACAGGGGCTTTGCACTGGGACTTATAGTCAAGTCAGTCAGATGCAAATCTCGTCCATCATTAAAAACCTCCAGAGAAGGAAATGCTTCAGCCTCACCCAGTTAATGTTTGCTGTCTCTAAGGAGGCTTCTGGTGCAGGCTGCCATTCTGAGTGGATGTCATCAATCCACAGATTAATGTGCTCCCAATTAATGGAGAGGGAGGAGAAGCAGGGTCCCTGAAACTGGCTGGTGGTTCTCTTAGGGTAGAGTTACAAAGCCCTTAACCTCCTGGGGGGCAAGTCCCACCACCCGTTGCTCCTGGGACCAGTGTCTCGTGAGGCATGCGGTGGAGGCCATGGGGTGAGTGGCAGCATCTGGCACGGCCTTGGGGACAGGTGTGTCGCCAGAACATTCCTGGCACCATGTCTGGGTGCTCATGCGAACAGTCTAGCTTGTCCACGCCTCCAGCTTGTCTACGCCTCACACCAGATGATTTCTGAGGACAGAGTCAAAATAGTCCTGGCCCCTGGACAGCCCTCGATTTGGTCAGCGCTACTTTTAGCACAAACGGGACGGCTCGAGGCCAGGGACGGGGAGAGGAATCCAGCGAGATGGTGGTGAGCCATCAGGCTGCGGCAGCTGCTCTCTGATCGCAATTTGGAGAAACTCCTCTGGAGTCGGGAGGGAAGGGCACAGACAGCAGCCCTCTAGAAGAGACGGAGAATGGACCAGAAAATTACAGCTCCTTTTCAGGGCCAGCAGGGAGCCTCAGGTGGCTGGGCAGTGCTGCCTGGTGGTTAAGAGCACGGCCTTGGCAGAGGTCAAGTCCTGCACCCAACACTTAACCAGCCATGGGACCTTGGCAATTTATTGTTTGATGTATGCCATCCTCAGTTTCCTGGGCTTAAAATAGAAATAAGAAGATGGTGACTACTCCTTGGACTTCGGGGATGATTGAATGAATGATGCAGGCAAAGCATGGGTGCTGCACTGACTCACTCTGCACCACATGGGGAAGCCTCCCAGACACGGTATTGTTGAATATTTAGTCTCTGGGGAAGGGAATTGCAGGATTTATACTGAGTAGGCGTTTCACAGCACCACAGTTGGCATCGGGAAGCTCCTCTGACGTCTAACCAAACTCTTTCCCTGACACCTCCCTTTTCCCTGTAACTCAAGTCTCTTCTGGGCTAAACTGAAGCTGAAGGCATCTCTCAGTTTGAACTATGGGTTCCCCCTAGGGTCCTGGGTCTGAAAGCAGCTCAGCCAGGCTGGTCCATGGGCCCCTGGCCTCGTCTTTCACTCAAAGCCCACCCAAGATGGTGCACCCACCTCCTAGCCAGGAAGACCCGCAGGAGGCTGGCCACGTCCCAGAGGGACACAGCACCTGGGAAGCAGCAGCCTGAAGGTGTGAGTCGGAGCTGCCGCTGGAGCAGGGCCTGGAGCTGGCTTTCCCACTTCCCTGCACCGGGGGCAACCACACCCTCCTTCCCTTCTCACTCCCGAGCAACTGTGGGCACGTGACCTGCTGCGGCCACAGCTTGATAGAATGGCTGCTGCTCTAGAAGGGCCAGAGACCAGCCAGAGGGAGGCAGCCAGGATGGTGAGGGGCCCTGAAACAACCACATTTCATCCCATCGAATATGCAGGGCACACCCCGACTTCAGAGATGCTAGAGCAGTTTGGGATGCAGAGGGGCACACAAGTCACCCAAGGACCCTCCCTCTCCTGCTGTAGCTGCCCTTGCTTCTATGTCCCACTCTTCCATTTCTCTCTCTTTTCAACTCCCCTCCCCACTTACAACTGGGCACACACAGAAAAGCACAAAGAACTGAAATGCATAGCTTGGTGTAGTATCACAAACACCCATGTGACCACCCGCCAGGTCAAAAAACAGAATTCTACCAGCACCACGGAAGCCCCTTTTCTGCCCCCTCCCAACCACCTACCTCCAAAGATATCCTCCCCAAAGATAACCTGATGTTTATGGTAATTACTTTTTTTGCTTTTCCTTATCGTTTTACTATCTATGTTACATCCTTAACCATTATGGCTTAGTTTTGCCTGGTTTTGGACTCTATATAAATGGAATCATATAGCATGTAGTATTTCACTCCACAGTATGGTGTGAGATCCACTTATGGCTGTTCTATGTAACAATCACATTCATGTTCATTGCCGTATAGTGTCTCATTGTAAAAATCTACCCCCTTCCAGTTCTTCACCCTCCTGCAATTACAAAACCACTCTCCCTCCCTCTGGCTTCTTCTTCAATCCATCCTTCTCATGGCAGCAAGATTGGTCCTTCTTAACCTGCCCCCAACCCCTTAGGTCCCCCCCATGAGCTCTGAGCCCTCACCCTACCCAGGATTCCACACACTACAAGGATGATCTGTTGTTTTTTACCCCAACCAGACAGGCTGCAATGTTTGAGAAAAGGGTCCACACCTGTCTTTTCATCCCCACCTCATTGGTGCCAAGGAAAATGCCTGGCCCGTGCTGAGTGTTCAGTATGTCTTCGTTGAATGATCATAGG
Source organism: Mesoplodon densirostris (assembly GCF_025265405.1). Classification (NCBI taxonomy): domain Eukaryota; kingdom Metazoa; phylum Chordata; class Mammalia; order Artiodactyla; family Ziphiidae; genus Mesoplodon; species Mesoplodon densirostris. The sequence goes on along the minus strand of NC_082667.1, from coordinate 117,267,165 downwards.
ACCCTAGGGGGGTAACTGGTGCTTGTCACCATTCCCTTTGTGTGTGTTTGTGGGTGTGAAGATGGGTAGGAGAGGGTGGGGGAATTCTAGCTTGTATCAGGCTGCCTACGTATTAACAGTGCTATTCCCACAGCTGATTGTTTCAAGCATATTTGTGGGGGAAGGGGGACGGGGAGGGGGTACCTTCTACACATGAGAAAACTGAGCCCAGAGGCATTAAACACTGGCCCCAGGTTATATGGGGGGTACATGGCAGAGCTGGGACCCACACCCCCTGTATCTTTAACCACATCCATTCCACCTCTGTCAGCTACTGTGCTTTTTAACATATTGTTGATCTTCACCATAGGTAGGTATTATTATCTCCATTTTATGAAGAGGAAATTGACATCAGAGAAGTTAATTGACCCGCTCAAGGTCATATAGTCAGTAAAAAATGGAGCAGGGCTCAATCGCAGGTCTGTCTGCCTCCAAAGCCTTGTTCCTTCTACTGTACCAGGCTGCCCTAAAGGAACTAATCTTTTCTACAGACCAAACATCCCCAGCCTTTAACCATTCATCATGTGACACGTTTCCTGTCAGAGTCATTTGAACAGACATTTCCCCATCCTGGCTGCCATTCTCTGGACACGACTTTTCGAAGGTCCTTTTGATATCTGATGCTCAGTCCTGGACACACTATGCTGGATGTGTCTGACCAGCAAGATGCGCAAGCCCCCTCACCTCTATCGAGTCGTCTATTCCCCAACCCCTTGCGTGTGTGTTTGTGTAACAGCACTTGATTACATCACGGGTTGACCGCTCGTAGTATGTGTATGATTTATTCCCCCGATTTATTTATCAGCTCTTCGAGTGCCGAAATCATGTCTCCTACCTGAAGCTTAGGTGTTAGTGGACAGTTTAGTTAAAGATCTGTGTTCTGGTGGAGAGAAGCCCCCGGGATTCAGGAAGAACAAACGAGATCTTCCTGTACTTTCAGGGAACAGAACTAGACCTGGGTAAACGCTGAGACGGGAGAGCACAGGCTTTGTCAGCTTCTCCCTTTTTGGTGCCTTGTTGACTCTTCCCAGCGCCCCTCTCACAAATCCCCGGGTCTTCATGTTATCCTACAGTCAGCTTCCTGAATTGGAGGCCTCTGGCCTCTAGGGCTTCACGGTCAAATCCCCTACAACTATGTTCATGATGATGGAGATAAAGCTTTCATCAGATTCTCAAAAGGGTCAAGGACCTAGAAGAGGTTGAAGACAATTGCTAGGAACCTTTCCTCTGGCACCCCAGTCTGGCTTACCTCCTCAAAATGCTGTGTTTAAAAATGTTCTAATCTTCATCTTCTACCAATAATAAGCACTGGCACTCTTCCCGTGAAAGTGATCTTAGCTGAGTGGGTGTAGAAAACCAAGCTTTTGGACTAATTCATACCTAAGCTGTGAAGGAGTGATGCCTCAGGGCCTCGCTGTAGGTATTTTGACAAGGATTGGATCATTTTAAGTGGGTCTCTGATGAGTGAGATTTCAGATAAGGTGATGAAGTTAGAGCAAAAAGTAGCAGACAAGATATTCTGGAACAAGAATGGTTCAGTCTCCCTAGGCCATTTTCTTGCTTTTCAAGGTTTCTTACTTTCCTCCACAGATTCCCTAGAAGTGTCAAGGTTTCTCTCAGTGTTTTCCAAGGCAGGGCAGATTGTGGGGATTCCTGGAGGGAGACTGGGGGTATATGTAGCAGCAGCTGTGTCTGTATCAGGACAAAGTACCTTCACATCCATCATCTTATTCTAGCTGGGCATCGTGATTCCCATTTTACAGCAGAGGAAACTGAGGCTTAATGAGGTTAAGCAATTCACCGCAGGTCTGCTGGCTACATAGAGGGGGCAGTGAGACTCAAATCTAGATCCTGCCTCTGAGTTCCATGCCCTTTCCATAGACTGTCTCTCTCTGTTGTAAGAGCCACCACTGTTCTAAGTCAGCTGTCGATGAAGCCTGTACACGGGCCTCTGACAGGGATAGATGCATGCTTCCTTCAGAGCTTAACACAATCCTAGGCACGGGGAAGAGGGCAAGAATGTTTGTTGAGTGACTGAAGGCAACACCACGGCGCAGAGGCAACCAACTGGATCCCACCTCCACAAGCCTTCCTTGGCTGGGAGCCTGTGTGCAGGGCACACACTGTACCTGGGTGTGCAGCAACCCTATTTCTTCCAGCAGGGATGAGCCCAGCATGTGAGGCTCTAGCCCTGTGGGTGAGGAGAGCTGGCAATCTGACAAGGAATCTCAAAGATAAGGACGGGCTCAGAACCGTGGGGTGTACACGAATGTGTGTAGAAGCATCACTCAAGACCCAAAAGTTGAAACAACCCACATGTCCATAAACTGATGAACGGATAAACAAAATGTGGTCTATCTACACAATGGGATACTGCTCCGTCATACACAGGAATGAAGCACTGCTATGTGGTACAATATGGATGAACCCTGAACACATCACGCTAAATGAAAGAAGTCAGTCACAAAAGACTCCATATCATACGATTTCATTCATGTGAATTATCCAAAAGAGGCAAACCCATCGAGACAGAAAGTAGATCACTGGCTTCTAGAGGCAGGGGAGTGACGGCTAACGGGTACAGGGTTTCTTTCCAGGGTGATGAAATATTCTGGAATGAGATAGTGGTGATGATTGCAGAGCTTTGTAAATATACTTGAAACCTCTGAATTGTACAGTTAAAAAGAGTGAATGTTATGGCATGTGAGTTATATTTCAATAACAAAAGAATCAAACAGAGAAGGCCCCTGGTGTTTTTGTGCACTCAGCTTTTGTGACTATAGCCGAGTTTATACGAGGGCCCTGGAGCAAGGTCCTCAGCTCTGTGGGGCAGGGGTGAGATGGCTGCAAGCAGAGTGCAGCTGTGACCCTGGCTGGATGCGTGCCAGGCTTGTGGATGTGATGGATATGGAAGGAAGAGGAGGGATGAGATAGTAAGACAGCCTCACTGTATCTAAAACTAGGGCCAGGCTATCAAAATCCTGCAGCTGTCCCAGGATGGGGCTCTGGGCCTCAGCTGAGGGTCGGGGTCCCCCTTTGCTTTACCTAGACTTTGCATGGGAACCGAGAGATGCTGTGGTTTCTTGCGTCAGTGCAGAGGCAGTAACAGCCTAGTGGGTGAGACATTAGAGGCTCAAGCCACACAGACCTGGGTTCAAATCCTGCGGGACCTTGGGGAATGCGTTACCTTCATGGAGCCTAGTTTTGTTATTGGTAAAATGAGGATCATTTCACCCGCTGGCTGGGCGGGTGAAATGAGATGATGCAGGAAGATGCTTGGCCCGCACCCGACGCACAGAAGTAGCTAAGAGAGGAGGGACTCCTTTGATGGTGGCAGGGTCGCTGGGGCTTGGTTTCTTCTCTAGGCTCCCCCCACCCTCAGAAAATACTCTATAAACTTGCTCCTGTGCTTGGGTAACAGCAGCACAGAGAACAGTCACATTTTTGACGGAAATAAGCAGAATCACCCAGGCAGGACAGGGGGAGGCTGGGATCTGGACAAGAGGGGATGAGGGCAGAAGCAGGGGTTGAGCTGCGCCCCTCCCTCTCTCCTCCATGGAGAGGACCCTCTGCCAGGGTTTCTCACCCTATCTGGATTTGTAATGGAATGATTGCTTCCAGCAGGAGTTTAGCTGCTTTCTGCCAAAATGCAGTAGCAAGAAAATCTCACTGGATTCTTCAGGGACCCAGAAGCAAGGAACTGATGGATGAAACCATCCCAGTCTCACTGCAGCCTAACAGCAAAAAGGCTCCGGGGTTTAGCACGCTGTCATCTGAATACATTTCTATAGCTGCCAGTGCCCCAGAACAGTGGAAATGACAAGAAGCCTCAGACACAGGGCAAAAGGAATCAAAGAATACTAACTTCTGCCTGAGGGAAAGAAGAAAACAGGAAAACCAGCATCTACAATAGAAGTTCTAATAACCAATCTCTATTAAACAAGTCTGCAGATTATACCATGCTCTGCCTTTCTGCTGTCAACCATTAGGACTGCTGTCTGCAGTATCCTGAAGGCTTGAGATGAATAGATTACTTTGTAGAATGTTCATTAGCCAATTTATGTGCTTGTCAGAAAGTCAGCCGTGTTTGTGTTGACTAGTTTATGCCAGTTATGCGTATTACTGTAATTATGTAACTTTATTCTGTAAACCAATAAAATATGAGTGCAAAAAGCAAGAGTTATTGCTAAGAAAACGAAGTGGAGTGCTTTGGAAAGACTCCAGACTCGAATTTGCTTAAAAGTGAGATCAGGTGAGACAAGTATAAGAGACTGGGATACACAATAAAAATCTAGAAATATCCTGCAGACAGATTACTTCCCAAAAGCCGAAGTTCTTATTCCATTTTAAATAAAGATGAAGTTTATAGATCTTATAGGAGAAGTTTGTGCAAGTAAAATGACAAACTTTAATCAGAAAATGACCTTGTCCTTATATCAAAACATGAGCAAACAAATATATTATGTATGTCTTTTAAATCAAAATAAAATGTATCTTACATGTACCCCTATGTTCATAGCAGCACTATGCACAATAGCCAAGACACGGACACAACCTAAACGTCCATCGGCAGATAAATGGATAAAGAAGATGTGGTACACACACACACACACACACACACACACACACACACACACACACTCTGGAACACTACTCAGCCATAAAAAAGGCTGAAATAATGCCATTTGCAGCAACATGGACGGACCTAGAAATTATACTAAGTGAAGTAAGTCAGAAAGAGAAAGACAAATACCATATGATATCACTTGTATGTGGAATCTAAAATATGACGCAAATGAATATATCTGTGAAACAGAAACAGACTCACAGATGCAGAGAACAGACTTGTGGTTGCCAAGGGGGTGGGGGTGGGGGAGGGAAGGATTGGGAGTTTGGGGTTAGCAGATGTAAACTAGTATATATAGGATGGATAAACAACAAGGTCGTACTGTACAGCACAGGGAACTATATTCAATATCCTGTGATAAACCATAATGGAAAAGAATATGAAGAAGAATGTAAACATATATATGTATAACTGAGTCACCTTGCTGTACAGCAGAAATTAACACAACATTGTAAATCAACTCTACTTCAATAAAATAAATTTAAAAAATAAAATGTATCTTTTTAATGGTTGTTTCTTTCTTCAATCAACTTTTCCAATTAAACAATCAACAAATTAGTTGTCTCCCCTGCACTGGATATGAGAACATTGACTGATATTGAGATCTGCCCTTTTTCATACCTTTTCTAAGACAGAACAGCTACTATATGCCTAATACAACGTTGCCACAGAGTGGGGTTCTCCAAGAACTACAGTCTCAGACTTGTTCCTCAGAGCAACAATGAAAAGAAGAGTGACTCAGAGTGATCAAATATTGGGGAAAAGCTTCAAGCCATGCCCCCTCTTGCAAATTCACGATGCCCCCCTAGTATACTAAGGGTAAAGAAATAAGCTAAACTTCGTATAACCAGATTTTCCCAAATCTGTTTCATCAGGGTACCCTTTCTTGGGAGCAACACCTATAACATCCTGTAAAGGTACCCACTTTGGGAAGCAATGCTTTGGGGCCCAGAGAAGACGTATCATGTATGATCTCTATTCTTAAACAATTTACAGCTGAGTCAGAGATATACAACATGTAGATTCAACACACACATATACACACAGAACAGGTAAGTAACAGTATTAGTCAATGTATTCCTAGGGTCAAATCATGGGAGAATCAGGAGGTATTACAGATCAGAACAACAGATCAGCCATCCACCTCTAAATAACTTTCACAGATGTTGGGCCTTGGCCTCAAAAACTTGCTCTTGGTCTGCTGTCCTAGAAAGTTCACATTTCTTGAGTGTGATTGTGTATCAGGCATGGCTCTTTACATAAGTTATCTCATTTAGTCTTCTCAACCATGGAAAATGGGTATTATCTCCTTTTTCAAAGAAATAAAGTGATTACCCAGCTAGTGGAAGGGCCTCAATTCATACTCCTGTCTGTCTGGCTTGAAAGCCTGTCTTCTTTCCACTGTGCCCTGTTACCAAGAGCCTTCACAGGCTTTTTCCTGAGCTGGGGTTTAGGGGAACTGTGTGCCCACCTGTATCTGGGGAGCCAGCCTTGGCCTGCAGGGGACAACTGCGTCATGCTAAGTCCCTAGAGCCTGGACTTCTCCCCATCTTCTTCCTCCCCCTCTTCCAGAAGTTCTGAGTTCTGACTTTAAAGGCCCACGGGTCACTCTCTTGTCCTCTCTCCATGGCCTCTGTGGGGAAGGCATTAAGTGGGGGAGGACTTGCCAATGTCAAGTGCTTTATCAACAGTATCCACACTGCGTGCACTCCGAGCTGCAGCGGGCCCAGGGCAGGCGACGGCCTCACTCAGACAGTTCAGCAAGTCCCCACCATCGTTCTGGGTCCCTCTGCAGCTCTGACCTGGCTCCTTCTTTCCCCTCTGCTTTGTGCTCAGTTGCTACACCCTCTCTTCCCTGCCTCTACTTTCCTCTGCCTTCCCACGTCCGGCTGGAGGTGGCCGTGGAGTGGAAGGGAAAGACCCTGAGCCTTTGAGGAGGCTCAGCAGGAGGGAGGCAAAGGGCAGGGCGAGAGGCAGGACATGAACTGAGTCCAAGGTCAGAGGAGGGCTGGAGAGTGTGACCCTCCGTCTCAGGCTGAAGACTTAACTCAGGGGTGAGTTGCCATCAGGTACGGGAGGCACCAGAAGTGACAGGAGTCAGCGGGGGGCACTGGCCTGGACATCAGGCTCCTCTCCCTCCTATACTTGCCTTTTCTCCCCTCAGAAGTAAGGTTGTAGGTGTGTTCACATCAGTCTTCAAACATGCACAGGATGGGGGTAGGGAAAGGAAGAGAAGCGAGGGAACGAACATTTAATAAGACCCAGTGTGCTAGGGTCTTTGCACTCATTTCACTGCTCCGTCATGATCGCCACAAGCGGTGAGTGTGGCCAGATCACAGAGGAAGAGGGAAAGCCTAGATGTGAAGCTGGGTTTGGTTGCCTCAAAAGCCCATGAGCTTTCCACCAAACCCACAGCCCTACAGTTACACAGCAACACAATGTAACACATGGCCTCCTCTAGGTCCATGGCTGGGGCCGGGGAGGTAGCCTGGGTGCCCCCAACTTGGGTGTTACAGCTCAGTGCACAGAGACAGAACCTCCCCTACAGAGGCCCTCTTCCCGGCGCTGGGGCTGGGAGCTTCGCACAGACACTGGGCTCTCAGGGCCACCAAGTCCATCTGAGCCCTCTGGCTCTCTAACAACATGGAAGAGAGAACAGGCAGGAGACCTGGGCATCCCCACCGCGAGCTCCAGATACTGAGTCAGAGCAAGAAGCCAAGGCTGGGCCTGGCTTCATCACTAGACTCCGGGAGTCTCTCCAACCTCCTCTCCTGGCTTTAACCCTCAGCCTTCCAGCGCTTTCTCTCCAAATTTGGTTATTGTTTGCTCCCAAGGTGGTGCCTTCAAGATGTGCTTCCTCAGCAAACGCTGGGGCGGCCCTGAGTCCTCATTCCCCAGAGTCGGCGGGGAGGGTGTTCATACCGGTGGGGGGCGCAGAGCTCAGGCCACATCCAGCACCTCAGAGCAGTTCTGGCCATCTGCTGGGGGGCAGGAGATCCTAAGACCCCCAGATCCTAGGACCACCTGGGCCTGGGCGCCCTGGCTCTTGGAGGCACTTCCATTTCAAATCAAGGGCTGATGATTGACTGATTAATTAGTTCCCACGATCCGCTGGCTTTCTCTCCTTGTCTCTGAAGAAAGAGTCCCCCTAACTGCTGATTCTTCCCGACACTTTTCCGACCAATATATCTACAGCCCCAAGCTTGGTATTTGTCTTCTGTCTGTGTGTCTATTACTCATGCCAGGCCAAGAGCTTGCAGTCCACTGGGAGCCCGCCTGTGCTCGAAGAATCTACCTCCCCACCCCAGACACACACACACACACACACACACACACACACAAACACTCAGCCCAGAGTCACTGCTCCAGCCCTTAAATGATACTAGGAGGTTGCAATGTTGAAGTCACTCCTGATATTCAAGGCCTGTCTGCTGCAACTTACACTGCACACAAACACAACTATCGCCATGGTATGTGCACAGGGCAGGTGCTTTATAAACATTATACTTAAATCTGAGGCTGGGTCGTCATTTTATGAAAGAGGCTCATGAAAGCAACTGCTCTGCGTTTCTGAGCTCGGCTGGTTACGTGAGGTCAGGATTTCTGCCTGGGCGGCTCCTCCCAGGGGTGGGCTCAGCCACGGCTCCCCAGTCTGTGCCTCCTCTGGCTGCCCTGATCAGAGGGAGACGGACGCACACCCTCTGCTTCCCCCCGCACTGAGGACTCGGGAAGCAGAAGAGTCCTGATGGAGAATCAGCGTTTTCTTCCACGGGAGCGGGCAGGGGTGAGCATGGCTGACGGCGGGAGGAGGTTCTGAACCAGTGAGCACAGCCCCGGCTCCCACAGAATCTCACCCTGTCCCTGAAACCACCCTGTCCACTTGCCCAGTACTGCGTTCTCTCCAGAATGTGTCTGTCCCCATTCCCTCATCGATGTGTCACACTTTTTTGAGGCGGCAACCGCAAGCACTGGAACTCCCAGCTGTAGGTCCCATTTAAGCCTCCCTCTGCCGTGGCCTCTGGACCATGGTATCCCTATCAGAGGGCCTCTCTTTGAGGCCACACCCTCTGCATATCTAGGGATGATGGTCTGGTGCCCAAGGGCTTCTTCATACCCCACGCTGCAACTCCACACCCCAACACACACACACACTCACCATGAGATGCTGGAAGAGCCAAGAACGCATTATATTGGTGGCATGCTTGGGCAAGACTCCTCGTTTGTTCTTGGACTTCTTATCCTCATTGTCCAGGAGGGAGGTGAGGTCAAGGTTAACCTTCAGGGCACGTGGAGAAAAAATCAGCATCAGCAGCCTGGCGGGCCAGCGGCTAGGGACCTGTTGCCATAGAGACGGCAGCCTCTCGCTGCCAATCCCCTTTCCCAACTCATTCTGAGGGCCCGGGGGAGGTTACCTTTCCTGTCACCCAGCGCCAGCCTCTCAGAGGATGGGAAAAGGGAAGACGGTGAAGAGGGAGGAGACGGGATGAGAGAGGAGACAGAGGAAACAGGGTCATGCAAAGGGCACAGGAGAGAGATTTGCCGTACACCATCCCATAGTTATTAGCATTCCTGGGGTACAGTAGAGTCTGCACAGCGCTTTCCTATCCATTACCATGGTCAGCCCTCACATCAGCCCTGTAGGCTGGTGGGGCCAGTGTGCAGCTGGTGTTAATCCCTCGTCTATGGATAAAAACTCAGAGGCTCAGAGAGGTTAGGTGACTTATCCGAGATGGCAGAGTTAATGTCAGATCTCGGGCCTCTGACTTCAGATCTTCTCACTCCCACCCTGGCCCCCTTGTGTACGCTCTACCCCACTGAGCTACAGAGTGGCTCCAAGTGTAGACCAGGAATAGGAAGTGCAGGATCCCTTGATGTAACCCCGAGAGGCAGCAAAATCCCAGTTGATAAAACCTCTCCAACACCCACCTTCTTTTCTGTCAAGTGGGGGTAATGATACCCCTTAGAGGACTAATGAGGATGTAAGGAGCTCCTGGTGTAAAGTGCCGAGCAGGCAGTAAGGCGTTACGGTTGCCCTCCCCCAAACCCATGCACGTATGCACACACCTATACTGTACACACACACTCACCTGTGTGTTCTGGATCTGGATGGCTCCCTGGGGGATTGCTTGGGTGACCACCTGACCCTGGGAGGTTACCATGGTAACCGGCTGGTATAAGGCTCCACCTGAGGAGACAACCACTTTTGGAGTCCCCTGCCATAGGGGTGGGTAGGAGTGAGGGCAAGCAGGGTTCCCAGTGCCCTTGGCACTCACGGGTAAACACCCTCTACCCCGGAGGCATTCAGCCCCTGTGGAGGAGGGGTGGGATGGGGATGGGGTCCAGAGAATAGAGTCTCTCTGTGTGTTTGGCGGAAGGGTCTCTGACGGGCTTATGAGACTTTGACCCAAATTTGTTCCAAACCACCATCATCAGGTCTTGCTAACCCTCTATAAGCTTACAGACCACTTTAGTCAAGAAACGCAGCTGCTAGGGGCTTCCCTGGGCGCAGTGGTTGAGAGTCCGCCTGCTGATGCAGGGGACACGGGTTCGTGCCCCCGTCCGGGAAGATCCCACATGCCGCGGAGCGGCTGGGCCCGTGAGCCATGGCCGCTGCGCCTGCGCGTCCGGAGGCTGTGCTCCGCAGCGGGAGAGGCCACAGCAGTGAGAGGCCAGCGTACAGCCAAAAAAAAAAAAGAAGAAGAAACGCAGCTGGAAGCCCCTCCCTCGGCAGGGGGCGCCTCTCCCATTTCCTAGGACGTTTTGTTCAGTGCCCTGCCCCCCAACCCTGGAATTCCCTCAGGGCCACCCGGCCTCCTCCCAGGGGTGTTCCCCACAATCCGCTGCACAGACCTGACACCACTTGTGAGTTGACAGTTGTCATGGCGATGTTGCCCTGCTGGAGCGCTGAGGCTGGGACCACAATCCCCTGGGGATTATTGGAGACTCCAGACATGGAACTGGGGGAATTCTGCAGGAGGTCCTGGCAGTAAGGGAGGCGTGGTTTGTGACAATGCCACTAAGAGCTTAGATGCCACAGCCCCACATTTCTCCTCTCCCCTCCCCCTTCCTGCCTTCCCTCCTCCCTTTTCCTGCTCCTCCCAGACCCAAATCCAGAAAGCAATTCTCATGGCTCCCTAGAAAGTGCGAAGAAGAAGGCTCAATCTGAAAAAAAACCAACCAACAGTAGTCATGCATGTAGCCATTCCATTCCCCTGCAAACCTGAGACATAAATTGTCCCAGAAACCAGTGGTCCTCACCTTGGCTTCACTTTGCAAGTTCCAGCATTGGTACCTAGGTTCCACCCCCAGCGATTCTAATTTAATTGGTCAGGGGCGTGGCCAGGGCTTTTGGCCGGGAGCGGGGGGCGGGGGAGGGGGCGGGTGTTGAAAGCTTCCCCAGGTGATTCCAACCCGAGGCCACGGCTTCACCTGCTCAGAACCTCCTCATCCTTCGCACTTGTCTCCGGTGCCCCACCCCCACCCCAGGGCCTCGCTTCCCTGTACCTGTATAGCAGCACTTGTTACACCAAGATCCACACAAAGTGGCCTCCGACATATTCTCTTTGTATCCTTAACACGTAGTTTAGGGCCTGACACATCACGGCTGCTAAAATATTTGCTAAATAATAATAAAAAAATAGCCGCCTGGCCTCTTCATAACCTGTCTTCCAGGAATCTCACATGAGCCTCCCCTCAGCCAGCCTCGGGCACATTTCATCGGCTGCTTCCTCTCCCTCAGGCCCCCAACACAGAGCAAACCACGGAGGTCCCCTCCACCCCACACTGTCACTGCCTGCCCGTTTCCCCCAGACAATCCAAAGCAGCTAAGAAAACCATTTTCCCCCCGGTACCTTCATCATTGTCACCTAAGAGCTGGGCTAGGACCGCTTAGACTTGATGTAGCGGGACGGGAGGGAGGCTCGGCCGTGGGTCTCCAACAAGGGCAGCAAGGCCTCCCTGCTTGGCGGCCGGGCGCTCCGCTCTGCTCGGGAGGGTTTGTGAGGAAGCAATTGGGTGTGAGAGGTCGGGGTCTCCAGGCTTCATCTGGAGACAGCAAGGCAGGCGCGAACGAGGTGTAGTGCCCGGAGCCCGAGGAGACCCACCAGGGTCGCTTAGCGCCCAGCCTCCGGTGCCCCCGACCACAGGCCCACATGTAAAAACAGGGCTTGAACCGGGTAACCTGCCCAAAAGGCCAGCTGGAAGGAATTAGGCAGGAAAACGGCCAAGGAAATAGGGGGAAAAGGAGGCCCCTGGCTTCCTAGCTTTCGTTTTAGGACCAGAGGAGCTTGGGCCTTCGGCTACAGGAAGGTCTAGAGTGTGGAGTGAGGAGAAACGTGTGCCTGGGGAGCAACAGACAAAGGAGACGCATCAAAGGCCAGGGCACGTCACCTGCCAGACCCCGGCACCCGGGAAGCTGGCCAAGCCTCTCACAGAAAGAGGCAGTCGGTACTGACTTACGCGTCTCACCTCATTCGATTCAGCTGCTTAACCCCCCTTGGCATCTCCTCGGAGCTGCCTTTTCTACCCTCCCGTACTGTCCGGCTCAGGGCTATAAATATGCAGCAGCGGGGTGGGAGTCTGGCTTCCCCTCCTCCACGCCCGGGCCTCCCATCTGGCTCCTGGGAGGAGGCCTCGCGCCCATACTCGGCTCACCTCAGAGGCTGTGACCTTGGGGAAGGGAGGGAGCGGCTCCTGCCTCGACTTTTCCTTTCTGGGATCGGTGAGGGCCTCCCCACCAGCGAGGTTTATTCTTTGAGCAGAACTCTTGGCCTTCTCATTTGTACATCTCCGGGGTAACGCTGAGTCTGACCTGCAGAAGCCTAGAGACTGGAAGGGCCCTTACAATCTGAGTACTTCAGCTCCCTGAGGTACAAATAAGGAACTGAGGCTCAGACATCCAAGCGACTTGCCCACGGTCCCCCAGCTGGGTAGCAGCAACAGGGCTAGAACACAGTCCTCCCTTCTCCACAAACACTGGACCGACACCCTGTGCCAAGAACTGGGCTGTAGGGTGCTCCTGGAATCACAGTGGTTCAATAGCTGTTGAAGGCAAGTGAGCAGATAAAAACAGCCCAAACCTGGAAGTACAGAGACAGCGTGGGCACCCAAGGAATGAAGGTGGATTGGGAATTAGCACCTCACGCCTCAGTCTCCTCACTTATAAGATGTGTCTGGCTCGGTGCTGACACCCAGGAATCCTCAAAGCCTGACTCTTCAGCTGTGAGTCTGCTCCAAGCTTGAGCTCCCCTCGTCCCAAACTCCCAGCCAACCATTCTCCCAGGGTGTAAAGCAATACTGAGACGACTTGAGGCTGAGGCAAACGTGGGAGGTAAATTTAATGGGGGGCGGGGGCATCCACTCCATGCCACTCACCCTAAAACTAATGGCAGTGACTTTTCGACAGTCTCTGGTTTGGAATCACCCATGCCACAGTGCTCGTCATTCAATAAGGATATTTGGAAATTTCAAACGTAAAAAGTTGTCCCAGACTTTCTCCCCCAACCCCACCCCCTGCCCCTCAGAAAAAATATCCAGCAAGGTTAGAAAAACACAAGCAAAGCCAGTAAAATAAATATAAGATATATGTCTTGGGATTCAACCAACATATTTTTCCTAGCCAGTGGCAAAAGGGTGAGCTATCACCTGGATACTTCACCGGCTTATGCAAACTCTGGCTGGTTCTCAGACTTGTGGCTTGGCCAACCTCCATGCCAGCTTCCCCAGTTTGGGTAACTAAAAGCAATTTATACATTGGCTCAGACCCTTCTCTTTCCTACCCTCTCCTCCTACTCTGGGTCTTCGCTGGGAGGTGCTAAGAGGGAAAGTTACATTAGTAAAGGAATGGGACGGAGAACTTCATGGGTAGAGACCATGGGCAGGGCCTGGGCTGGCCCCATCTTAGCTGGGACAAAGAGAGGAAGCAAAAACTTGGCATCCCTGACGTCAGGGGAAATGATATTCATCTCTTACATTTGTAAATATGAGCTGTTTCACAAACCTGCCTGAGAACTGGGGTGGTTTTTTGTTTTTGTGTTCTTTTGTTTTTATTTATTATTGGCTACATCGGGTCTTAGTTGATGCACGCGGGATCTTTCGTTGCAGCGCGCGAGCTCTTCACTGAGGTGGCTTCTCTCTAGTTGTGGAGTGCAGGCTCCAGGGCGTGTGGGCTCTGTAGTTTGTGGCACGTGGGCTCTCTAGTTGAGGTGCGCGAGCTCAGTACTTATGGCGTACAGGCTTAGTTGCCCCGAGGCACGTGGGATCTTAGTTCCCTGCCCAGGGATCGAACCCGTGTCCCCTGCATTGCAAAGCGGATTCTTTACCACTGGACCACCAGGGAAGTCCCCACTGGGGTGTTTTTTAAGACACAGATTCTTAGGACCATTGAATTAGACCATCAGCAATCTGTGTTTTTTAAAAACCTCCCTCACATGGTCCCAGAGATCAGATGGGTCTGAAAACTACCTATTTATCATACACATTGAATATCAGAGAGCATTCTTTCACTGTGCTATTTCATTTTAATCTCACCATTACCTATGGGGTCAGCAGAGGAGAGATTATTCTATTTGCCTGAAGAGGAACTGAGGTCCAGAGAATGGAAGTGACCTTCTTGAGTCACAAAGCTCTGCCTCGAACCCAGGTCTTCTGGCTCCAAGTGGAGCACCGATGCTCCCATGGAGAGATGAGCTTTGGAGTCAGACAGCCAGGCTCCAAGGTAAGCACAGTGTCTGGCACATTTAGGCACCCAATAAATCATTTCCCACTTCCTTTGGCTAAGGTCACGCCACTAGGGAATGGCACAACCAGGGTTTAAAGCCTGTCCTAGACACGTAGGGCCTCGTGGGTTCCTTACTTAGCAACAGCAGAGGTTCATCCGAGGCTGCACGCCTAGCAGTGGTGGTCACGCCTTGACACATGCCCCTTCGTTCCTGCCTCCCTGCCTTCGGTGTTCCTGGGCCAAGGCCAAGCCCCAGAAGTCGAAGCTGCGGTCTCTGTCCCAGACGAGCTCCGTGACTTGACTTTGCAACTATTTCTGGTCACGCCTTAGTTTCCAGCCCGCTAGAACCTTGTCTCTGCGGAGACAATGGGGCTGCGTCTCTGGAGACTGTGTACCGGTCTTTTCTGAGGAAGGATCTACTACAGTGGCAGTGGGAGCCCCCTGGGGAGAAGATGTTGGCTAAGCACACAGTGTTATTGTCTTCTCTACAGCTTCCTCCTGGGTCTCAACAGACTCCAAACCAGGTAGATGGTGCTCTGCCTAGACTCACACAGAGCTGTTTCCTGCCAGGCTCCTTGGCCTCATGAAGAGGCTAGAAGCACATTTGGTAGTTTCAGTGACATTTCAACATCCGGAGACTCACATCCCTGCTTGAGTTGTCCAGGAACCAGGGGCTGAAAGCTGGTTATCCAGTCCAGGAATTCTTTGCTATGAGTGGTGTCCGCAAGCCTCTGGAAACTGCCAGAAGGCTGGGAATCATGGACACTTTCCTGGCTCTTCTGGTGGAGCCATTCCATCGGGCTGGGGAGCATGCAGTCTCTTACTTTCCAGTAGGAAATGGGCCAAAAAGCTGAAAACTTAGAGTTCCCCAGCAATGACGTCTTTTAGGGCATGGACCAGGTGACCAAGAAGTCAGATGGAAATCAACGAGCTGGCCTCCACAGACCTCATCCCACTCTTGTTCCTTGTGTGCTGTTTCCCAGAGACAAAGAGAGGCCAAGAGCCTCTCGGGAGGGGCACAGCGAGGCAGGGGAGCAGCTTTAGGATGGCTGAGAGCTTGCACTCCTGGACGCCACCCGCGGGCAGCTTCCAGGCCCTCGCGTCCTGGGGTCATCACTCATTCTTTCTGAACCACAGTGGTCCCTGGGTGAGTTTTACTCCACATTTCATTTTTGGAACAACAAAAAAAGATGACTTGTTCAAAAGGAAGCCCTTACTAAGAAAAAGTGAAAGGCTCTGCAATTACTTTTGGAAGCGGAGGGTGGAGACGGCAGGGAACAAATGAACTGGCAATGACTGTGGACTCTGACACGATGGTCTGATGTCAGCCCAGGAGGAGCTGTGTCAGCCCCTCGAGCCATCTTTCTTCACTGTTAATAGCGAAAGGGCTTATGCTGCGTGGGAAGACTTAATTTCCACTCAAGGAAGAAACTCCTGGAAGAAACCACGGTGGTGAGAAGAAATGAAGGCGTGAAGGACTGATTAGAAAAGTTTTCCTTTAAGTTATTTTGAAAGAGCTGTAATTTTTATTGTACTAGGATGCCTGTGAAACAGGAGGGTGAACTGGATGACCTTGCGAAGGCCCTTCCAGTTGGGGATTTTAGAAAAACCAACGCCATTCCCTGGGATGTACTGTGAGTGGGTGGAGGGAATGGGGGGCAGCGGGAGTGGGCGCCCCGGCTGTCTGCCATCCCCCGCCAGGCCACTAGGGGTCTCTGCTGATCCACCAGCCCAGCCCATCCTCCCCAAAGCCTCCCAAGCCTCCCAGGAGGACGGGTTTGTTGCTAACTTGCCTAGACTGGGGGTGGGGAGCTGGTCTGCTGGAGAGCTTGTCTTGACCCACCCGGGCAAGCCCTCGGCCCATCCTCCTGACTCCTTTAATGCTCCCTGACAGCCTGATATGCTGGGCAGGCAGCACAAGGGTTCCCTCTCATGCGCGTGTCACCTCCCCCTGCTTGGTTGCAGGGTTTTTGAGGGAAAGAGGGGTCTTCCTTTGAATTCCCCCAAACTGCCTAGCACGGCGTTGGGTGCAGGATAGACGTTCAGTAGATGGGTGGCCTGAGTGGGCTTCAGCCTGGAACGGGGTGAGCGTGTGCCTTTGCGGGGCAGGGACGTTGCCGCTGTCCCCAGACACCGTGTTCTTGGCCGCGTCCCTCCAGTTCTGGCAGAGCCAGCGTGCTGTCTCAGGCTGGGAAAAGCTGATTTCCCAAACCCGGGGAAGCCAAGCACATGTAAACAAGCCACCTAATCCTGTTCCTGTTCCACTGCAGTTGGGAGCTTTCGTCTCAAGGGAACAGCAGCTGCTGCAGCTCTTAAGGGGCATTCCCTCAGAAAGAGGGAGCCGCTCAGGTTTCTGAGCCTGGCAGGGCCGCCTCCTTGGGGTCCTGGCCCCTGAACGGAGGCCGGGGGGCTAGGAACCCAGAAGGGACAGCCTTAACGCCCATAAAAGAGGAAGGCAGTGGAACTCCCGGAACTCAGCTTCCTGTCACTTGGGTCTGGGGGTGTCCCCTTTTCATCTCAGCACTGACCTTGCAGGGTGGGTCACCACCCCCAGCTCGGCCACGGGGCAGAACTTCCAGGGGCTGGGCTGAGGTGCTGGCTTCCCACCCCCTTGGCCTCCGGCTAATGTTGAAAATGCAAACTCTGTGGGTCAATAGGTAAGTTTCCCCTTCCCCAGGTGAGGATGTACTGATTAGTGCCCTTCCTATTTTTCTGGAGAGTAGCACAGCTGCAGAGTTACATCTGGTCGGCTGAGCCCGGAATCTCAGAACCACAGGCTTACTCTGTGGCCTCTCCTTTCCCTACTTTCAATCTATTAGCAAATCCAAATTCTTGCTTCCCAGCAATTGGTTTCTTACTCGCTGGTCTCTGAATCCCTGATCTACAGCTAGGTAGGGTCATGCCTCCCCACCCAGGGCCCAGGACCCTTGGTTCTCCTTCCTACGTGTCACAGAAAAAGTAAAAGGATCTAGTAAATGAAAATAGACTCATCCCTGACTCTGCTGCTTATTAGGTGTGTGACCTTGTACCAGTGACTTAACTGCTCTGAGCTTCCCTTTCCTTGGGTGTAAAATGGAGAAAATAATGTGCACCTTGCAGGCTGGTTGTGAGGCATAAGCAAGATAATCTATGTCAAGCTCCTGGTACACAGAGTGCTTGGGACCAGGGAGCTCAATAAACGTGGACGTTCTCCCCTTTCTCTGCCAGTTCTTCCTTGAGCAGCTCAAGAGGTGGCCAGTCGGTTCATTTGTCTCCAGCGCATCTCCAATCCTTACCCCATTGCCTACATTCTCCACTGCCTTTAAAGTCTTTGGCAATTGGCTGTGGTGATCAGACTCAAAGCATAACGTCCCACAAATTTGGCTGCAAGATACTCCATCATTACATTCGCAGTTAGAGATTGGGTCACAGTGGTTTTCATGCCCTTGGAACCCAGCAAGCTCAGTAGGTCCTTGAACAGATGCACATGGCATGAGTGAGTGATGTTCCCCCCATACCCCGGCCCCTTCTCTGCAGGGACTGTGAAAGGCTCTCTCTGTTCCTTACCTTCTCCAGATTTCTCTCTACCCTGGGAACATTCACACTGAGAGCTCCCAGGTAGTCTGCTAACCGCCCTCCACTCCCCCAAGCTTGCCTGAAATGCCCCCTCCTCTAGGAAGTCCTCCCAAGGCCAATGAATCTACAGCTTCTCCAATCACAATAGGATTTGAAAGTCCTCCTGCTGGCCTATCTGATCCTTACAGAGGTTTGCTCGTCCTGTCTCTGGGCAGGAACAGACCCTGGCCATGAGGGCGTGCAGGCTGGGGCCTGGGCTTCCCCTTGGGAGGAAGAAGGATGCTGAGTGGTGACTGGGCAACCTCAGGCCATACACGTGCTTTGCTCAATCCAGACCCCTTCCAGCGGCTGCCTTCTTGCCCTTCCTCAGGGCCCCCTTGCCCCTGAGCACTCTGTGCTCACATAATTTATCTAGATCCTTGGGTGTGACTCAAGCTCCCTCCCACTGAGATTGGGCAGTCATCATGGACAATTCCCTGTGTTCTCCCAGGATCTAGCAGGGTGCATACAGTAAGCTTCCCCTAAATGCTCGGCAAATGAATGAGAACTGTGGCTCCGCCTGATTTGCACTGGAACAGAGCTGAGGTTTAATCTCCACGGGGAAACAGGGATGGATTTCAGGTCAAACTAATGCTTGAGGGGGGCGGGCATGAGGGTCTCTCCAGTGGAATGGTTTATTTGGTGCCATCAAGGAAGGGCTTCTTCACTGAGGACCTGCCCCCACAGGAAGCCTGGCTTCTGCCGAGTAAGAATCCTGGGTGTCATTAGGTGCAGGCAGGGCAGGGTGGCCTCCTCCCGAGGGGAAAGGACAGGCTGTGGCCCAAGTCCTTGGAAACCCCGGTTTAGCTTTCCTGCTTGCTGAAAGCAGTCTCCCCCGCTCCAAACCCCCTTCCACCCCCTAGGAGAAAGCTCACACATAGAAACAGAAGGCCAAGTGGAGAGTATGCCCGGACCTCACAGAGCTGGATGGGGACACAGTATGGCATCTGAGAGAGGGGGACCCATTTGAATAAAAAAACATCTCCCACTCTGCAACACAAGGCTGAATGATTAGCACACAGGCAAAACCATGAGTCAGCAGTTTGCAACAAAGCTGGCAGGCGGCTGGAATGTTGATCCTGAGGATCCTGTTCCAGAGGGGAGACACCCCTCCCCAGGCCAGGCTGGCGCTTGGCGCGGCTATTTCAGGCTGGGGGGATTAAGGTCGAACCATGACGAATGTGTGCACAGACACACACATACACATGCACGCGCGCGCACACACACACACACACACGCTCCTCCTCTCTCCTCTGCTGAGCTGGCTCCCAGGCCCGGACCCCAGGCAGGCCTGCCTCCTGCACTGAGTCTCTTGGCCCCGAGGGTCTCTCCTTCCTGGGAAGGCCCAGGCCAGCCCGCGCCCACCTTGGCGAGGCACAGATGGGAGCCTGACCTGGGGATGTGGACGGGGCAGCGCAGGGCACATCCTGCTCACCTTCTCCCGGACACACACCTGGGACGCTGCACTGACCCCCACCCCCTCCCCTCCCCCTCCCCCTCCCCCCACGACGGCCGCCATCTCTCTTTCCAACTCCTTTCTGCCTCTGCCTGTCTTCAGCCTCACTCTCCGCTTCCTCGGTCTGTGTCTCTTTGTCTCTGTTGTTCTTTTCCTCTAGTTCTTCAGCCTCTCCGTACCTCCCTCTCAAACGTGACCACTGATATTTGTCTTTCTTTCCCTTTGTCTTTCTCCCTACTTCCCCTTTCCTCCTTTGCCTTCCTCTTGCTTCCCTTGATTTCTCTCTATCTTTCTTATCATATGACTTCTTTCAACAGATATTTACTGACTGCCTATCATTCACCAGGAGAGGAAAATGTAAAGTCACATGGGATATTTACCATATAAATGACCCACTGTGCCCAGGAGTTAGTTGAGAGAAAGAAAAGTCCATGCTTTGGGGTGGGGTGTCAGGGAGGTCTCCATGGAGAGAGCAGCCTTATTATTGCCATTGGGGAAGAGGCTGGGTTTGGTCCTGCAGAGGTGTGCGGTCCTCACCCAAACATACAGGCGTGGAAGAATAGTGACCTACGAGGGCATCAAATGCCAAGTGAAAGGATGTGAAAACTCTGGGGGGCAGTTGGGGTTTTCAAGCAGGAGAATGGCTTGAATAGAGCTTTAGAAGATAAAGCTAGCAGCAGAAGGCTAAGAGGTGTGCATATGTGAATTTGTGGCGGGGGGGGCGCGGGGGGCTTCGAGGTAGCCAGAGAAAACAGAAGAGCAGGTTAGGAAGCTATGACAGCAGCTCGTGCGTAATTACCTTATTTACCCACTGAAGCCTGAACAAGTAGGTGGGGCGAGAGGAAATGAAGGGACAAATCTGAGAAGCAGCAAATGGGACCGCCTCGCTAAGTGTCTTCTCCTCTCTTTCTTGGTGTCTTTGTTTTTGTGTGATTGTCGAGTTCCTCTTTCTAAGCGGATCAGAGGCCTTTCTGCAGTGGTCACCCCCGGGCCAGCTTCACTGTCAGGCACAGATGCGATGCTTACAGTGATAGGAATCAAAGTTCCTTCCTCTTTCCTCTAAGCTCGGAGGCACTGAATGCAGGGATTCCCCAGGAGGACTGAGTTTTGCAGATAGCATCTCCGAGGCCTGGCTCACCCAGAGCCCACGTTACCCTTCTGCGCTAACCCGCGTCTCCAGTGACCCTGCTTTCTGCACACGAAGGTGTCGGCCCGGGGACCCCAAGCCTGAGGGGGCCACTCTGACTGCAAAGCCCTCGGGCCCTCCTTTCTTCTCCCACTGCCCTGGTACACCCCCGATGCCAGAGCTCGAGCTGGGGTTGGAGGGCCCAGGAGGGGAAACCCAGTGCCTCTCCAAGGACCTGATTATTTCCAAAGACTTGTGCTAATTTTCTGATATGATCCTCACATCTCTGTGAGGCACTAAATCCTCATTACTTTTCCTGACCGATGCATTCTAATTAGATCAACACTTAAAACAAATTCACAATAGCCACAGGATGGCTTTCCATCTCATTAACTCCTCACTTATTATTTTCATGAAAATTACTGATAAAAATGTGCATCTCCATTTGGTGAGGCCCCACAGCCTCCTTGGCTCCTATCTTGCATCTCTCCCATCACCGGGGCTGCGCAGCATCGCCATGGTAACCCACAATAATAGAAACTAATAAATTACAAACGAGATGCTCGTTGAGCAATTATTGTCCTCTTTTATGCAAGTTTTTTGCTAATTTTGATCATAAGGGAAAGTACAATAAGACTCTGAAGGAATGAGTCTATTTCAAGAGAATATTAGCAAGCAGAAGCCTGGGCGGCTGAGTTTAGATCTGTAATAAAGTGATTTGGTGATTTCAAGCAATGGGAAGAGGAAGTAAACTTCCGGCCTCACGTCCCATACAGTACTCAGTACCGAGTCCCACAGAGACCCCACTGGGGTGGGTTCGATGTGAGATGTGATTCCTGCTATCAAAATGTACAAGGCATGGCTGGCCTTCTAGGGGTCACCATGTCCTTTCCCCTGCCTCCACCAACCTAGAGAGACAGATTATACGTATCGATCCTTAAAACTTAAGGATAAAAATGGCACCACCTTTCTCTGGCATTCCTTCCAGCACCTCTCACCAAGCATTCTTAGAAAGTTTACCGGTATCCCCAAGCCTGATTGTCTCGTGGGCAGAGGCTAGTGCAAACCTCCTGGGGGACCCTCCATGTGTCTGTCCTGGACTCAAGAGCTCAGTGGGAGAAGAAGAAAGTGGTGAGTCTAGGGCTCACATAGACACCAGTGAGTTGGGAAGGTATCACCAGGAAGCTTTCTTAGTTTACAGGTTTTGGGAAAATATTCTGTCCTGGAGAGAGAGCCCATTCTCTGCCATTTCCACAGTTCCCAGTTCCCAGGATGAAGGTGGCAGGTGAATCATGTGAGGGGTGACTTTAGGTGACTTACACAGTGGCCCTGGACCACAGGGAGACAGATGTGCCAGGGCAGGGTCAGCAACTAGAGAATGATCGGGGGAAAGCTGTCCCGTGAGAAGCTGTTGTCTCCTATTAGGTGGGCAGGATTCAGGGAAGGCCCACTTCCCCCACACTCTCCTTCCCCAAACACAGAGAGCTCATCAAGCCCCAGCCCCCTTGAGAAGCCTGTGAGGCTGGGATGTCTGGGTCCACTCCCAGCTCCGTCCCCGCCTCATCCTCCTGCAAAGCTCTCCATCTCCTTAACTCTCGTGCTCATTTTTTGGGATATCTTGGACCAGGAAGCCAGGAATCACTTTGGACATTGTCCCTCTCAGATCTGGTCATCTTCTAGGGAATACTGATGCCCTGGCATGCTGAACTCTGGGTGAAAAAGGGACTGAGCTGTCTGAAAATAGCAGGAGGAGTGGATCAGAGGATCCTTCCACCTCATGGTGAAAGGATACAGTGAGTCTAAACCATTTTCCTAGGTCTCCACGGGGCCTTCAGACGTTCTGACACCTCGCTTAGGAGCGTGGCTAGGAGACAGGACCCAGCCCTGTGTGTTACCTGTGAGTGAAGGTTTATGGAGGGCTGGTTGGGGGAGTAGGGCCCCCCGAGGTCATTCCTGAGCAGGTTATCACTGTGCATCTTGGTTTTGAGGCAGGTGATGTAACGGTTACAAAAGTCCTTGCAGAGTTCATTGACTTTCTCCAGCTCCAGCAGGTGGATTCTCAGGACCTGGATTGCCTTCACCATCTGTGGAGGGGGAGGAGAGGTGAGCCCAGGTGCCTGGATCCCAGTCCCCTCACTGCCTTGACCCCCACCAAGTCCCAAGCACACGGACAGAGAGGAGCCCATGCTCGCCCTAGGGACATACGCTTCCACCCGCAGGATTTAAATTCTCCTTGTGGGTAGCTGCCGATTGTTTCCTTGCTTTGAGTTCGCTGTTATCACTGCTGTTCTTGAGGCAGGTGTGGTATTCTGAGAACAGCACTGTCCTTAGAGGTTAGAAGACCAGGTCTCAAGCCCCCTGCCTGCCATTTACAGTCTGTGTGGCCTTGGCCAAGTCCTTAAGCTCTCTGCGCCTCATTGTCTGACAGATGGGGACCATTATGCGCTCCCTGACAACTGCACAGTTTTGTGGAGAGGAGCATCTGAGGGAAGGCGTGAGCTGCAAAGTGTGAGGCCTTGAACAGGCACGAGGAAGACCGAGATCAGAGCTCTTTGCAAGAGCCCCAAGAGGTCAGGGACTGGCTATCCTTAAACACGTATTCTGAGCACCTCATGTGATGCCAGTCACCTAGCACACACCCCATCAATACGTGTTGACTGACTGCATCATCCAGCATGACTTAGCTGGGTGCTGGGACACCCAACTGTCTGCGGTGGCCTTTTCCGTACCCTTTGGTATGTGTGTCTGCCGCCTCTTCAAGTGGATGGTCCTAACCTTTTCAAGGCAAGAAGCTATTTCTCAATCGAGGCTTCTCCCTTTATCGTTGTTATTATTATAAAAAGAAGGTGCTATGGCAGGTATGGAAAACAGAGGATGAAAAAGACTGCCCTTGATCTAATCACCCTAAAAAGAATGACGATTTTTTTTGTTCTTTTTCGCATGCGTGTATTTCAACATAGCTTCAATCACCTTGTATATACAATTTTGCTTCCTGTTTTTCCCCTTAGTTTACCAGATGTATTTTTCTAAGTGGCAGGAATGTTTCCTCTATTCTCCCTTCTAGACTACAAGCTTCTAGAAGAGAGGGGTGGTGGCTAATTTGCTCACCCCATTATCCTCGTTCCTAACACAAGTGGATACTGAGTATTTGTTGAACGGGTGAAAGTTATTGAGTAAATACATTTTAAATTGCTGCATATCATTCCATGTGTGTGCCACACTTAGCCAATTCCTTATGGTTGGGCATTTAGGTTAATTCCAATTTTTTAATTTTATTAAAAAACATGTTACAGTGACTTATCTTCCAACCTTATAGCTTATTCGTGTTTCTGCATTATTTCCTTAGGACAAGGTCCCAGAAGTGACAGAAAAAAAGCTATGGACATACTTTTGGCTCATGATAAATATGGCCAAATTGCTTTTCAAAAAAGGTGTTGGAGCAATTGGATATCCACAAGCAAAACAGTGAACCTTGATTTAAATCTCACATCTTATACAAAAATTAAATCAAATGGATCAAAGACTGAAATGTATGACATACATCTATAAAATTTTTAGTAAAAAAAAACAACCCAGGAGAAAATCCTCAGGACCTAGGGCTAGGCAAAGAGGTCTTAGACTTGACACCAAAAACATGACCCAGAAAAGGAAAACTTGATGAATTGGACCTCATCAAAATGTAAAATGTTTGCTCTTCAAAAGACCCTGTGAAGAAGATGAAAAGATAAACTACAGACTGGGAGAAAATATCTGCAAACCACATATCTGACAAAGGACTTATGTCAGAATATATAAAGAGCTCTCAAAACTAGCCAGTGAAATGACAAGCAATCCAATTAGAACTTGGGCAAAAGACAACATCAGACATTTCACTGAAGAGTATATATATACATGGCAAATAAGCATATGAAAAGACGTTCAATGTCATTAGCCATCAGGGAAATGCAAATTAAAATGACAATGAGATATCACTACACACCTATCAGAATGGTTAACATTAAAAATAGAGGTAACACCAGATGCTGGCAAGGAATTAGAAATGGGACCACTCATATGTCGCTGGTGGGTATGAAAAATGGTCCAGCCACTCTGAAAAACAGCAGAACAGTTTCTTATGAAACTGAATATACCATCCAGCTCAGCAATTGCACTCTTGGGCATTTATCCCAGAAAAATAAAAACATCTGCTCACCCAAAACCTGTATGTGAATATTCCAAACAACCTTATTCTAATAGCCCCAAACTGGAAACAACCAAAATACACATCAACAGGTGAATGGATAAAGAAACTATGGTACATCCATATCACGAAATAGTACTAGGCAATAAAAAGAAACAAACTACTGATACACTCAGCTACTTGGAGGGATTTAAAGGGAATTATGCTGAGCAGAAAAGAAAAAGCCAGTCTCAGAAGGTTACATAGTGTATGATGCCATTTATATAACATTCTTGAAATGACTAAATTTTAGAGATGGAGAACAGATTAGTGGTTGCCAAGGGATGTGGTGGGGGAGCGAGGGAGGAACTGCTCTGTATCTTGACTACCATAGTGTTTCCATGAATCTACACATATGATAAAATGGCACAGAAGTACACACACACACACACACACACACACACACACGGCTGCATGTAAAACTGGTGAAATCTGAATAAGGTTGGTGGATCATACCATTGTCATTTCCTGGTTGTCAAACTGTACTCTAGTCATGCAAGAAGGGGATCAGGACTTCTCTGTATTAATTCTTACAACTGCATGTGAATCTACAGTTCTATCAAAACACAAAGTAAAAATTAAAAAAGTGGGGCTCGCCTTGGAGACCATTTATGTTGACATAAGCAATATATAAGCATCCCTCTTAGCTTTTGGCCAGCATTTTGATGCCCAGGAAAACAAGGATGGGCATCGCTCCCAGAGAATCCTATCAGGTGTGTCGTGCTGCGTGGCTAGAAGCCAGGGCCACACCCGCTCTGAGCTTCATCTGCATTTCAAGTGGAGAGCAACTGAGGCGCCCCCAGGTTGGCATTTGGATTGTCTGATGGGTAGGGATTGTGCTTCACTAATTAAAGGCTCTGAGTACTGAATTGGACTAAGTGTCACTCAAAGACAGAAACCAACAATTGTGTGTTTTCAAGCAGGGCTCAGTCACAGGGCCTTGTCCTCAGGGGATGCCCCCTCCGTGGGGCTGAGACTAAAGGAGACTGTGCCGTCCCAGGCAAAGAGGAGAAGAGTGACTTTAGTCCGGATTATTTGGACCAAAAGATGGAGTTGGGCACTGAATAAATTATTTGCTCTTGCCTAAGTTTTCTACTTGACACTATATGGTGTTTAATAAATACTCAGTGACTGATTGATGGATAACAATACCCAAACATTTCTTATTCTTACTATGTCTCAGGGACTGTGTTAAACCCATCACACACCTGATTTATTACACAAAACCACCTCTGCAAGTAGGTACCATTATTGCCCATATTTTACAGTTGAAGGCAATGAAGGCCAGAGGTAGAAGTTTACTGGCTTAACATCACACAGTCGGTAAGTGACAGAGCTGGGATATGAAGCCAGGTTGCCTGTGTTGCTTCACCGGCAACTAGGGGTCTCAGGATTTACACAGAGAAAATGGCAGGTGATAGGGTGCATGGCTTAGGGAGAAAGTGGCTTAGTGACAGGAAATAGGGGTGTCCAGGAAACTAAAGTTTAGGATTTCCAGATCCCTCCCTGGCAATGTTCCCACATTCAGCTGCTCTGGCCTGGCCCGCAGGAGCCAGAGTACCTCACCGTGCTTCCCCATGCGTAAAAAGAGGGGGTTGGACTGTCAGGTGCCTTCTGTTTTCTGATTCTCTGAGCGTTACAGGGACTTCTGATGGTCCTGGAAGGGACCACGTGAGATGATCTAGGCCAGTCTCTAGGTGACCGGATGGTCCAAACCCTCCCGGACACATGGTTGCATCTTCTCTCCTGAGGCTCTCTTACCGCCTCACACCATCTGCATGTTCTCTCAATCTGCTGAGTTCTTCCAAACATTTACTGCAATCTCTGCTGCCTTAATATAAAGTGCTGACTCAGCCTTCTGTAGGCACCGAGAACATCCAGGGCTTCCATCAATACAAGTTCCCTTAATTTAATGTGATACATTCAACAAATATTGAGTCTCATTATAGACCAAACACTGGACAAGACTTCTGACTTAAATAAGTTGCCCAGTTATCTCTGTCTTCCCCAGACAAAATAATCCTAATTCCTTAAACCTTTCTTCTTTTTCCCTCCCTTCCTTCCTTCCTTTCATTTCTTCTTTCTTCTTTCTCTGAGCATTCCTTTACTGGACTATCCTTCATTTTCAATCAACATTTTATTTATTCATTTTAAAATCGTTTCATGAATACACACACGTACACATCCATACACACAGAAAAGTGCACCTATCTATTTATAGCCAATAAATCCTTATTAGGTAAAAAGAATTGGAAAATACAATTAAGTAGAACAAAATAAAAAGTAAAATCTGCCCAAAATAGCTTTGCTCAAATGAAATACGCATGCAATGTGTTTAAATCAGATTTGGTGCATGGTGGCCAAAAGTGGACCTACATTTTGGTCTAATAAAGCACAGGTGAAGGATTACTTTTTTATGAGGTAATAGACTTGGTTTAAAGATTTAAGAACATAGAGTAAATCATAATGGTATTCCAAGGCAATGAATATGTAGGACCTATTCAGTATCAGAGGAAAAAAATGGGCAATGCCATTAATGTGGGGCAGCTGCCTAGCCTGGCGCAAAGCCTGTGGGATTTACCATCAGACAGCTTGGATTTGAGTCCAGACCTACTGTTTACAAACTGGGTGACATCGGGCTAATTCCACGACTTCCCTGAGCCTCAGTTTTCCTCATCCCTGTCTCACAAGATTTGATAACGGCTAAAAGAGATAATAATGTGAAAGTGCTTTATAAACCACAGGGAACCAAATGCATATAAACTTTTGCAACCTCTTTTAATGATTTCTAATATCCTGTTGGCTTTTCTATTGCTGTTCCATTTTCAGATAGTGGAAGAATAATCATCCTCAGTTTTTTTCTTCTATATTTACGTTTAGTAAATCATCCTCTATCTTATTTTTATGCAATTTTGGGTTTTTGCCTCTAAATCAGAATAAAACTCTGACATATTAAACTATTTTCCCTAAGTGATCAGTGTCATGTAAAAAGTTATTCCAAATCTTCTAGTGCGATAACAATTCCATTTAATTTAATATCGTCATCAAATGTGAGGAGTGGATCCTTCATTCCTTTTCTCTCAGTTTTGCTTCATCTTTCAGCTTCTCTCCCTCCCTTCTCTTTCAAAATAAAAAAAACAGCCCTCTTCTTCTGAGCAGAGGGCTTCACAAAAGCAAAACGAGATGCACCCTTGCATTTCAGTCTCATCTCACAGCACACGAGCCCCACAAGTCTCAGGAAAGCCCGCAGGACCGCGGTCTCTCATTTTCTGGGAAGTCGCATGGCATGATATCCTGAATCTACTATTTTCTGCCCGGGTATTTTTGGACAAGTCATTTAACTTCATCTGTAAAATGTAAGCTGATAGGTAATACTTACACTGTAGAGTTGTGGTGAACACTGAATAAGATCATGTACACATATGTCCTGGGCACACAGGAGCTGTGTGTTATATGTGGATTCTTTACGCCAACATGCGCCTCCCCACCACCATCAAGTACTTTTCTGAAAAGTGGCCTCTCTTGTAGGATTGCGGCCTCTTCATTTGATAGTAATGTCCTTGCCTTTCAAAACATGTATATACGTAGCACTTTACAATTTGCAAAATGCTTCTCTCTCCATCACCTCATTTGAGTCTCAGAAACATGGGGACACACAGGCACTGCTATCACTCTGCTAGAGATGAGATCAAGGCTCAGAGATTAGGTAACCAGCGAGATTCCAGGCAGCAATTAGGGAGGGAGGTAGCTTTGCCCTGGAGGGCAGATTCCGTTTACCCTCTCCTTCTCCTGCAATTTGGGAAGCTGGAATGTTCTCCCTCATTTACGGATGAAGAAATTGGGAAACAGACATTCCTTGAAGTGCTCTGACGTTTCCTGCATGTCACTAGGGCAGCCAAAGCTAAAATCTATTCAGGAATTTTTCCAGACCAGATCAGACCAGCCGGACCTGGCCTGAGCAGTTGGAAGGGTGGGGTCACTGGAACAAGGCCTGGGACATGGAAGAAAGGTGAAGTCCAGAGCGTGAAGACTGCTTAGGGAGGCCACCACGCAGGACAAGTCAAATGCTTTCAAGTCACAATGTGGCACTTCCCTTCCCACGTCCCCAGAGTTTGGAGAAGCATTGTGGTTCAGGGAAAGAGGTGGGCTTCAGGAGTTACACCCACCTGGTGCAAACCCCAGCTCTGTAACTTATTGACTATGGGTTCTCGGTCTTGGATTCCCCCTTCTGTAAAATGGGTATAATGATAACCCTCTCATAGGGCTATGGTGAGCATTAAATAGCAGAGCTGGGTGCTAGAGAACAGCGGGTTTTGGAGGCTAGGTCTGGGGTCCTCCACTTACTGGGACGCTCTGGACAATTCACGTGATCTCTGCACTTTGGTGTCCCCATCTGTAAAATAGGATAGCGACAGCAACCCCCTCAGAGTTGTACTGAGAACGAAATGAGATCTGGCCAGAAAAGAACTAACGACAAGTGCAGAGGAAGCACTAAGAAAAGACTGGCTCTAGGGCTGCGTCACTGCTGAGTGTGGGCCCGGGCTCCACGCCTGTATTTGACCCACATATGTGCTGTGTGGTCTTGAGCTGGTGATTTCACCTCGGGTCTCAATCTCCTCATCTTAAAACAAGGATAATAATCATCTGTGCCTTGTGGGTCTGAGAAGAGGATTAAATAAGATAATACAGGTGAAGTGTTCAGAACGGCACCTGGCACCCAGTAAGTGCACTATAAATGTTAATTATTACTGGCTTTAATTATTATTTCCTTTCCCTGTTCTGGTGTCTTGTGGGATTTTTCTGCTCCCATCGAGGCGAAGAGAGTGTGGGCGGGAGGCTGAAGGGAATGGCTGTCTGAAGGGGGCCGCCCGCGGGCTCGGTGGGCCCAGGGCTCTGCCTGGCCTCCTTATTCAAAGCTTCTGGCCTCTGGCCCTACCTCTTCAGAGTGGGCCCAGGGGCCTGAGGGGCCCCATTTTGGAGCTGGCTTTGCGGTCAGGCACCTATAATCTGTCCCTTAAGCCACACCAGGGTCTCATTAAAACGTGCCCCATAAGTGCTAAAAAAGTTACACATAAAAAAATTCCATGCATGAAACTGAAACCGTACGTTTTACAGCTTCGGTTTGAAATCTTGCATAATATATAAAACCTCGACCCTGCACTGGGGGCCCGTAAATCAGATTTTATAAAACAAAAAGCTTTTACCTTTCAAAGGGGTTTGGGGAACTTGCAAATTTTACAGACTGAACCAACTGCCAGTCAGAGGCTGCTGGGCCCAAGCAGGGGATCCGAGGGCCAGGTACCAGAGGCCTGGTGAACGCTGGGTGGGTGTGGGAATTGGAGTGAGGGTATCCCTGGGGGAGAATTCCAGCTTAGCCACCATGGGGGTGGAAAGCCACCCGCATGGCACTGAAATGGGGAGGTGGAGAGGGTCAGAGAGCGTGGGCACCAGGGGAAGAGATGCTGGTGGCACTCTGTATAAATGAGGCCTCTGTTACCCCTGGGAAGCAGAGAGGTAGGTGATGGCGTGCAAGGAGCCAGCAGACCTGGATGCTGACAAGTCACTGCCTTTCTCCAGACTCCAGTGTCCCCATCTATAAAATGGGCGTGCTGCTTTCCACACTTGTGGTTTCCCTACCAGCGTTCTGTGATTCTAAGTTTCTTTTTGGGCAGCTGGCTAACCGGGAAGGGAGGTTCCCTCAGAAACCTATACTCTGGGAACTTCTCTGGTCTCTGAGCCGCTCTGGCAGAGCTTAGTAAGTAGTGCCCAAGGGAACTCGTCTGAGAGACCGAGGAGCGGGGCAGGTAAACACAGAGATTTGCGTGGACGAGAGGAGGGGACCAGCTGGAGGGGGAGGACCCGCGTGCCCGTGGTGGGCCTGGGGGAGCTGGGGAGGAGGCAGGACCCGAGCGCCCAGCGCGGGACAGAGTTCGGGGGATCCTAGTGTCCTCCCGACAATCCCATCTGTGAAAGTCAACATTCAAGGGCAAAGGAAAGCCGCCCTGACACACATATATATAAAAAATAAATCTCTCAATTATCTCAGCTCATTTGCTTGGGGTCTTATTTTATGTCCCTGCTCCGCTGCGCAGTATATCTGTCCGGATAAAGAGTTACAGTCCGTTGGGCTACGTGTGTGGGGTTGTAAAAAATACAGATGCCAAATTAACTGGCTGTGGCACTCGGCAGCTGATTGAGCTGATAATGACGTGATCTGACCTTTTTCTAATTTCTAATTATGTGCATCTCGGCTGTGCTGGCTGCATGATTCTTGTTCTAATGATGGCTCCTGTGATAGGCCTCTTCATCTCTCCCCTCCCGACACAGGACTACAAGTGGGGTGGCAAAGGGCGCTGCCTGACACCCTCCCCCCACCCCCTGTAAAGTTTCAGGCTTCCAGCTACACAGTCTCTCTGATGGCCTGGAGGTGAGGTGAGGTGGCTGGAATGCCTGGCTTTAGTGATAATGCATTTGACCTTGACCTTCTGGATGCCATGCATTTAGTTCCACAAGCCATCTCGTGAATATTTTATGACTGTCACAGGAGACAGGCATATTGGCTCTATAGGTGAGGAAACTGAGCTTCAAAGGAGTTGTCATCAAAGTCACCCAGAGGGTAAGCTGTGTAGCTGGGCTGAGGTCCTTGGCTCCTTCAATGGTCTCCATTTAAATAATCGACCCATCCTTCAGTCATTGACTGTGGCTAACTGCTCTGGGTAAATCAGGTCCACATGAGGAGGTGGGCTGCCCAAGGCCTGCTCCACCAGTGGACCACTCCCAGCCCAGTCCCCTGAGATAGAGACCCAGGGAGCACTGGGGGTCTGGGGCCACTGGGGCAGCTCCTACAACATCCGCGTGCCTAGGTCAGGCGTGGCACGTTGCAGACACTAACCAAGTTTTGTTGGATTAATGAAGAAATCTGAATCTTTGAGTGAACAGAACTCTGAGAGACCCAGGTAGTGTGGACCAGGGGAGAACAGGGAGGCGACCACACTTTTTGGTATTTTCCAGGCTGTGCTAGAATAAGAGGCTGTCCTTGGGGGGTCTTCTATAGTTCACCTGGCAGGTGGTAGTGGGCAAGGTCTGTGAGGTTTGTTTCCCCGGGACTCCTACCTCTGAAGGTTTACATTCTTTCATATTACTCAGCCTATTTTAGGTATTTCCTACCAATTTAGGCCTCAGTTTCTTTTGGGGTCAAGGGAGAGGGGTGCCCATTCCAGCTCCTGCAGAAACGGCTGCCTCACTTCCTGGTTCCATGGCTGCTGCGGGTGTAGCTTCTAAAGACCTGATTCACAATTGCGGTTCTGAGATTCTGAGCAACCGAACAGCAGGGCAGGGCCAGGCCAGCCTGCACTTACTGCTGGACCAACTGGAGAACCTGCACAGGGACAGCTCTCCTAGGGGACCTGAGAGACAGTGGTCTGGGCTCCCAGGAAGGATGTCTGCTCAATCCCAGCCAGGGGAGAGGGAGGGCCAGGCACAAGCAGAGGTGGATTTGCGGCTCCCAGAAACCTGCACTAAGGCTCCTGACCCTGGTCAGGTGCTTATCCTCTGTCCTCTAAACACATCATAATACTTCACAAATTTCCAGGCCAGGCTGGGGGGCTCTCCTGGTAGCTCTTCTGGCCTCCATAAAGTAGCATAATCAACTCTTGAGAGAAGCAGTGGGGTGGATAATTCACAACACAGAATAATACCCAAGTCATTTAAATCTGTTCTGCTGGTGTGCTGTGTATGTGTGTTTTTCTTCCTTCCTTTTTGGAGTCACATTTGCTTTTCTAATTCTGTTTCCCTTTGGGGAGTAGGTACTAACTAAACTCTGACGGCAAGAGGTCAGTGCTATAATCAATCAATTTGTGGAAGAGAGTTTTTCAGAGTTTCCAAATTCACCGTGCATCATCTGGGTAATCCACCCACAGAAAAATCAAGAATTGGGGTTAAGAATCCCAGGATGACCACTGTCATGATGAACAAACAGAGCAGCCTCTCTCCAGCTCTCTTTCTCAACAGGATTCCCAGGGCTAGATGAGAATTTCAGGTATCATCTAATCTAGCGGTTACCAAGCCTTATTGAAGATCGCAGCTGTCTGGGAAACCTTTAAAAGTGTACCTTCACAGGTCCCACTTAACTTACTGAATCACGGTTTCCAGGTGGTGGGCCCCAGGACCGTGTGCTTTTGAAAGCTGTAGTGATGATGTGGATGACAAGCTAGGTTTGGGAGGCTGATCTACTGCGTCCCCCTAAATGGGCAGGACATCTGCTGATCTTCTCAGTGTGACTATGTTTCTGGTCTTCCTATCCACTGATCTGCTTGACTGTGCCTGTCATCCCCACCCTGCACACTGTAGCACATGGCCATCAGCTCCTCTCTGGGCAGCCCAAGACAGATTTACCAGCGGGTCAGGACTCTACCTCTTGGAACAGCTACACCAGACAGTCTGGGCGCTATGACCCCCCTTTCCTCCCGTCTGCACTGCAAGGGGGTTGTAGGTGATGTTGGTGTTGCAGCGGCGGAGGAGGGGAGAGCTTTGGCAGCAACACCTTTGCATGCAACTCTTGGTTTAAGGTTCTCAGACGCTGGAAGGGTACACCTAGTGACTGCCCACAGGGGGCATGCAAATTTCTTTGTTGAATGCATGAATGAAAGGGTTGCTTCTAGGGCATCTGGAGGGGATGAGAAGGTAGGGAGAGCCTAGCCAGGGCAGGGTTGCAGGGTCTTTACCAGGTTGTCCAGTTCTGGGTCGTCGCTGAAGAAGGGTTTGTGCTCCTGCTCTTGCTGGTGGACAAAGTTCTCGATGTCCACGTCAAAGCTGGCGGAGGTGATGCACTCCGAGCCCTGCGTGGCCTGTTCACATTTCTCAAACAGCAGCGTCAGGAGCGGGAAAAGAGGGTGCCTGCGGGGACATCAAGAGCTCACACATGCGCACTCAGAGACTTGCTGCCGTCGGGGCTCAGAAGCCACCAGGGTCCCTTCCCACATTGCCGTCACTTCTTCTCCCAGGGTCCCGCTCCCTGAGAAAGGCCCCAGTCCCCATGGTCAGCCTAGACGGCAGCATTTCACACCCTGGCACAGAGAATTCAGTCTCCTGATTCCTGGGGCCTCAGAGGCTTCTGTTCCTCCCCACCAGGGGCCTAACTTTTCTCTTTGTCCAGAGAAACTGCACAGATATTTGATGAGGGATGCTGGGTATAACCCTTCACAGAAGTAGGTGTCCATTTCTGGCTCAATGTCAATCTGGGAAGGAAATATGGGAAGTGTTCAGAAAAGTCCTGGATGTGAACATTCGTGGTTGGTCACACACCCGCCCTTGGCTGAGTGGAGCCAGCCGAGGGCAGCACCTGTGTGTTTGCAAGTGTACGTGGAGTGGTGTGGACCTGAGTACTCGTCACACGTGGTGGGCAGAAGTCTCCACCTGTCCTGCATCTGTTGGCCGACTCAGTTTAGGTCAGACACCCCAGTCACACATGTAACACCTCCCTACACGTTTCTATCATCACACACTTAGCACAACTGTAATTAAATAATTATTTGCATCATTATTTGTCCAGTGTTTTCCTCCAAGACTATCTTTGTCTCAATGATCATTGTATCCTTAGGACCTTTCCCTGATGCTGACAGCAGGCACTTAATAAATATCCGGTGACTGACAATGAACCAGTGAATGATGAATATGTGAGTGTGAGTGTGCACAAGTGTGTGACGGTTCTATGATGGATGGATGTAAGCTGAAGTGCCTACCTGGCTACTCTATGGGTCTTGGCTTTGACATCACCCACTCTGGGAATGTTCCCTGACTGCCCCTCCCCTCAACCTATGCCAACGACTCCCTGGGTTGTTTGCTTTACCACCTGCTTTCCTCACTAGACTCTCAGCTACATGAAGGCAAGAAGCATGCCCACCTTATTCCTCACTGTCTTCCCAGAGTCTAGCAGCAGCATGTGGATCCTAATAAATCTTTGTTAAATATATATATGTTAGGAGTGTGACCCCATTTGCATATATGAGTGCATCTCGTTCTCATTTCTCTCCAGCATGAGTGAACAGCTATGTCTTCACACCCAGCACGTGCACATGTGTTTACACGGGTATTGACACTGGACTCTGGAGTCCCATTCCCTCTCACCATGGTTGCCAAAAAGCAACGGCACATCCCTCTCTGGTTGCTCACCTCAGTGCCCTGGAACCACAACATCGAGCTCCTTTCTTTTTGAGTAAGCTCTGCGAGCTGGGAGAGGAGAAAGTATGTATGTTGGGTCTGGTCCCCAGGCTTCTGCCGATGGGGATGTTGTAGCCAGCACTGCCCAACAGAACTTCTTGAGGTGATGAAGACATTCTATAATCTCTGCTGTCCAATATGGTAGCCACTAACTTCATGAGGTCAATGGACATTTAAAATATGGCTGTTTTAAATTATGGTTTTCTCAGTGTATATGCCCAGTAGTGGGATTGCTGGGTCATATGGTAATTCTATTTTTAGTTTTTTAAGGAACCTCCATGGTGGATGGACCTAGAGTCTGTCATACAGAGTGAAGTAAGTCAGAAAGAGAACAACAAATACCGTATGCTAACGCAAACATATGGAATCTAAAAAAAAAAAAAAAAATGGTACTGATGAACCTAGTGGCAGGGCAGGAATAAAGATGCAGATGTAGAGAATGGACTTGAGGACGTGGTGGGGGAGGGCAAAGCTGGGGAGATGTGAGAGTAGCATCGACATATATATGCTACCAAATGTAAAATAGATAGCTAGTGGGAAGCAGCAGCATAGCACAGGGAGATCAGCTCGGTGCTTTGTGACCACCTAGAGGGGTGGGATAGGGAGGGTGGGAGGGAGATGCAAGAGGGAGGGGATATGGGGATATACGCATGCATATGGCTGATTCACTTTGTTGTACAACACAAACCAACACAGTATTGTGAAGCAATTACACTGCAATAAAGAGCTATTAAAAAATAATTAAATATGGCTCTTGTGTCTAGGACACTGAATTTTTAATTTTGTCTAATTGTAACTAATTTTAATTTAGATAGCAACATGTGGCTAGTGGCTACCATATTGGAAAGCATAGTAAGTCCTGAAAATGAAAACAGATCATGCTTCTTCCCTCCAGCACGCTATGATTAAACATGCCGAGAAGGACTGAACATTCAGCCTACATAGTGTTTGTAGGCTGATGGGGGACCCCTGTGAGCCTGTCCCATCCTGGGGTTCTAATAATTCTGAAAGGCAGAAGGTGCTGAGACCCATCCACACTCAAACCTATACGTACTGGTCATTCTACTCAAGCTCGGGGGCAGCGGGGGCTGAGGGGAGATGAATTCCCGCCACCGATGAGCTGCGTGGCTTGGCAAAGCTGTCTCTAGACACTATCTCCCTGACCCTTGTTTTGGGAGCTGATGCGTAAATAGATGGTCTCCAAGGCTGCAGGCTGGGTCACAGTCTGGAGGAAAAAAGGGTCAATATCTGAGGGTAGCCCATCTGCAGCCCCAAATTGCTAGAAGAGCTATTCAGCCCCCTCAGGAAGCTGGTGGGAAAACAATGGGTTCGCTCAGCCATCTGCTGAAGACAAAGAGAAACCAGGTGAAGGGGTTAAACTCCAGTATAAGTCTTCATTTGCAGCCACTAATACCGCAGCATATTATAGTCTAATCTAACCTGATCCCAGTTTAATGCAAGATTCTCCTGGCCCTGAGTGGAATACCAAAGGAAGCCTTCATGGCTGTGATTTAAGCAGAGACCTGCAGTGGCTTAGCTGAGGGACGTGAAAGGCAAATTCCAGACGGTGTTATGAATTATTGCGCCTTATGAACCCTCCTACTCTCAACAGATGCCTGCTGCCATTTAAACAGCCACTAGATCAATTAGGAGTGAAAGGCACAAATCGACTCTGTACAAGGGCACTAAATTACCAGGAACTAATAATCCGCAGCATCGTGCCAGGTGGTGGGGGGCGCAGCCCCTGCCCCATCCCCACGGCGGCCGTGGTCACTGCACGTTCCTTCCTCACCGGCTGGAGGCAGGGTGGGCAGCTGCTGATGGTGTGTGGGTGTGCCGGTGCACGTGTGTGCACCTGGGTTGAATGTAGGCTGTCAATGAGAGCAAGTGTGAGCGTTGTGTAAGTGGGTTGTCCTAGGTGTTTTTATTGTGTGTGCACACACGGTGTTACGTCTCTGCTGTACTATGCACATATGGGTTGTGTGTATGGAGCTGGGGTGCAGAGTTTGTGTGCTGTGAATACAGGGTACCTATGCCCTCTATTGTATGCAGTGTGTGTGCAGGGCTATGTGTTATCTGTATGCAATGCGTGTGCGAGCATCACGTATTTTGTGTACACAGCGTGCGTGGCATGTGGGGCAGGGAGGAGGGAGCTGCCGGTGACTGCGTCTCCCAGCTACCAGCCCCGGAGTTGGGCTGGGGGGAGAGGGTGAGCTCATCTGCCACTGTCCTGGCCTCTGCAGGGAGGAGAGTGATCAGGGAGGGCCTCTCTGAGGAGGTGACATTTGAGTTAAGCCTGGAAGGACGAGGAGGCAGTCAGGCAAAGGTCTGAGGGAGGGGCATGCCAAGCAGGGGAAGACGCAAAGCACTTCAGAGAGAAATGAGCTTGGCATGTTTCTGGAACAAAATCCAGGCGCTTGTGGCTGGAGCAAGGTAGGCGAATGGAGGGAGATGAAGTCGAAGAGGTGAGCAGCAGTCAGATCCGAGGTCTCACACAGAGCTGGGATTTTGGGGACTGGGGTGGAGGCACTGACCCCTCCACTGGGGGACAGCGTGCACCTTCCACGCAGAGCTCTAGCATTGGTCCGTTTTATAAACCTCTCCCCTGCAGGTGTCAGATCTCCCGTGTGTGTGTGGTGTGTGTGTATGTGTGTGTGTGTGAGAGAGAGAGAGACGAGGGCATATCTGGGGTGTTTTCTATGGCTTCTGCCATCTCTCAGTAGAAGAAAATGTGCTTTCCATCCTCTCCCCCAAGTTAAGCAAGGACCCGTGGAGCACAGAACAGGCCTCCTGGTTGCTGCCATGGCCCCTCTCCCCAGCCCCTCCCTGCCTGAGCTGCAGTATCAGTTCCCAGATCCTCCCTTCATACCCCACCCTCCCCAGCCTCCTGCCTCTGGTTCCACCCACCCTGATCCCTGGATCCCTGAGCCCAGGAGTTCGCATGACACCTGCGCCCACCCACAGCTTTTCATATGAACCACGGCCAGGGTTGGTAGGGCTGCCTGTGGCTCCCGTGCTCTCTCCACCTGCATCTCTCGACCACCCTGACCGCTACCTGCTACCTCAAGTGCGGGGACTGCTGAGAAACAGGCTCAGTTTCCCAGTGACTCAGCTGGGTTCTGTGGCTACAGTGATGCTATGGCCATCTTTAAGGCTGTTCCCGGCCCAGTTCCCAGTCCCTTCCCCAGTTGCCCATCCTACACCTGCCTAAGCGTTGACCTATATTTTAAGCTATCCTCCAACATCACCCCAGAAGACTGGGGAAGAGTCTGGAAGCCACCTTCAAGGAGTGCTTTCCAGCAGCCTCCACTGCGGGCCTGGGGTGGGGTGGGGTGACTAGGGCAGGGACCAGGAGGGCTGGGCACTTAACCCTCCCGGGACATGAATGCCCTTGTCTGAGCCAGGCAGGGGATCGGAAGGGGGGTTTAGGTCATGCGTGGGATACTGGTCCTATCATTCTTGACCTTCCCTGAGCTTCAGTCTGTCCAACTAGAAAATGGGTTTTAAGGAGTTCCTCTTCCCACTGTCCAGATCTCTCCCACCGTGTATCAGTACCCTTCAGAGGCTGGAAGCAGAAACGCGGAAACTAGGTCCCCAGTGCCTGGACGATGATGAATGAGATGTGAAAGACGGCCATTAGCCTTTATTTCCAGAGAGCCGAGGAGGTCTGACCTCCAGAAGAGCTCGCCTTCTCCCTCCCCGACCTTTCTCCATGCTTTTCCCTGTGTCGCCTCCCACCTGGCCGCCCCCTCCAGCCCAATCTCTCTCTTTTTTTAATTTTTATTTTTTTGAATTTTATTTAATTTATTTTTTTATACAGCAGGTTATTAGTTATCTATTTTATACATCTTAGGGTATATATGTCAATCCCAATCTCCCAGTTCATCCCACCACCGACCCCCCTGCCACTTTCCCCCCCAATCTCTCTTAAGCCGTTCAAAATTTGGAGAAAATAAATCTCACTGCACTAATTCAGGGACAGTTTGAGCCTCGTTGGTGCAGAACAAATAAAAGGAGTGAACTGGCATGACATTTTACTGCAGAAGAGAGGTCATTTCCAGCCACTAATAGAAAGGATCTGACACAGACTAATAAAGAGAAATGAATTTCTCTAATGGCCTCATTTATCACATTCAGCACTGTGCCTCTGCCTGGCTGCTGGGAGGGCGGGCTGCCCCGAGTGCGGACAGTGCCAGGAGCGGGGGACGAGAGAGGACCTCAGATAAGATTTTATTATATCTTGTTTTCTTTTCGGAGTCCCCACCCCCAGCCCCACCCTCATCACCTCTCCCCAGGAGCATGTGAACCAAAAGCAAGCTCAAGATATGCAGTTCTTGGGCCTCCCTGGTGGCGCAAGTGGTTGAGAGTCCGCCTGCCGATGCAGGGGATACGGGTTCGTGCCCCGGTCTGGGAGGATCCCATATGCCGCGGAGCGGCTGGGCCCGTGAGCCATGGCCGCTGAGCCTGCGCGTCCGGAGCCTGCGCGTCTGGAGCCTGTGCTCCGCAACGGGGGAGGCCACAACAGTGAGAGGCCCGCATACCGCAAAAAAAAAAAAAAAAAAAAAAGATATGCAGTTCTTGTTAACGATCCCGAGAAATAAAGAACCCCTCTCCACAGAATTGCAGTCTTGTGCTAGCTTAAGAAGGTGATTAAACCGGATGTGTTGATTTCTACAGGGGTTTAAGCTATCATTTGGTTTAATTACTTCTGACATTTCTGCCTTCGTTGTTTTCTGCATCACCCAAATTCGCAGGCCTAAAATGCCCAGTCTGGGGCCAGGGTGTGTAGGGCTGCCTCTGGGAGCACCCCAAAGAGCCTGGGCCTAAACAGGGCAGGATTTTGGCTGAAGCCCTTTGCAGAGTTTAATGTCACCCTCTCTCCAGCAGCAGCGAGGCTGAGACCCCTCGCTGAAGCCCCAGATTTTCTTGAGGGCAAAGCGATCTGGGCCCCCCTCATCCCCCGACCCCCACACATATTTCTGGTGAGGCTTCTGAGAGCATCCTCAGGCAGGCGAGCTTCAGCGCCTTCCATTTTACTCCTCCCTCTTTCAAGACAGATGTTCTTACTACAGATGGCCCAATAGGTTTCCCTAACATTTTCGAAGACCTCTTGGGATGGAGACCATAACTTCCTTGGTAATTTTTACACTCGTATCTAACTGCAAGTTCCCCTATAAGGCTGAAGCTCATTTCCTTTTGCTAAAAGGACTCAAAAGAAGACAAGTGGACTTTGTTCTGTTTCCCTTCGTTCCTCCTTGGACAACCTGGGTTAAGAAAAACATTTCTTTCTGCTCATAGGGCCATAAACAGAGAAGCAGAGATAGGAAAAAGAAAGGATGCCAAAATATAGAGCTTCAACAGATAACAAACAAGGACCTACAGTACAGCATAGGGAACTATACTCAATATTTTGTAATAACCTATAAGGAAAATAATCTGAAAAAGAATATATAAAACTTATATATATATCTAAACATATATATATATATATATAAAACTTAATCACTGTGCTGTACACCTGAAACTAACACAACATTGTAAATCAACTATACTTCAATTAAAAAAAAACCTTTTTTTAAAATAGCGCTTCAGAGAGGCTATAATGCAAAGAACACAAGAAATAGGGAACAGATATGCAGAGAGAAACAGAGCCCCACAGACTGGGGTTGGGGGTGGCGATGACAGTCACACGCAGTGGGGGACATTAGTGTTGAGCTCCCTTTCTGGGTGATAAACCTTGTGATTCACAGTCATGCCACTCTGTCACTTCTGAGCCTCTCAGCCATCCTTCCCTCTGTGACCTTGGCCAGAACTGCAGACCTCAATTATGGGTCCAGCCAAGTGTGTGGCAGCCTGCCTGGCTGTCCACCGCCTCTCCCTGGGACTGACCTTGGAGCCCCCAGGCCTGTCCTGTACCTCCCTTCACAGCCCAGTGTCAGCACTCACCACCACCTGAGGCTTGGCTGCTTCCTCCGATGGGGACGGGGTGGGGTGTCAGAGCCTTTGGCCCTTCCTAGCTGGGATGAGAGTGGACGGTCCAGAGGAGGGAATGTATAGTAGGAAAGGAAAATTTCTGGATGGAGGTTTTTGGTGATGAGGTAGTGGGACCAGAGCCTGGTCAGGGTCAGACCTCTGCAGAGGACATTAGCCACTGGCCAGTGAGGTGGGGGTGAAGGGGGGCAAGCAGCGACCCAACATGGTCTCCATGGACACACACAGCGGAGGTCTCAAGTTGTCAAAGGCCCACTACCCTGGAAACCCTACCCTTTATTTCTAGTGCCCCAGGTCAGGTCACTGAGATCACAGAATCAGAGACAATACCCTGGAGGCACCTTTCAGGACCACTCCTGCTCCTTTCCTGGGCATCTTTTGATGGCCAGAAGGCCCATTGCAAGGAGTCATTCTGAGAACTCCAGTGAAATCTCTCCTGGATGCTGATAAAATAGAGTCAGCATCATCAGAGCACACCCACGGTGCTTCACAGTATGGTCTCAGCTTTCTTGTCAGTGCTTCTCCTGGATAGACTCAGTGGAGAACATGGTAGTTGAACAGACAGCAGGTGGCCCCTGGCTCCTTGCACCTTCACCACCCCCCAAGGATAGACTTTGGAGACAGATAATTTAATCGTGTGACTCTAGGGCAAGTTACTGAATTTCTCTGAGCCTCAGTTTCCTCTTTTATAAAATAGGGATAATGCCACCTACCACAGAGGTTATTGTTAAGAATTATATGAAGGAACATGTAGAGTGTCTGGCACTTAGTAAGCTGTCAATTAACGCTTGTTCCATTTCCCTGGAATGGCATGGGGGCACCTTTTTTTATTCAGAGCAACATCGACACTATCCGCTCCAATAAACGTATAATCCCATCTCTACCGACTCATTTGGCAGGGAAACAAGCCCACATGCCAATTCAAATAGAGGCACAGAAAGAGGAGGAGGAGGAGAAGCAAAGTACAACTTACTGGAACTCGGAACCCCATTTTTGAAACCAAAAAACACTGCCAGTAAGAATTTATTTTTATTTCCCATAGGACAATTATTAAATTCTATTGACTACAGTTGTTTGTGCACAGATCTGTCTTCCTCACTACATGGGGAGCTTCTCTGGTCCACGAACTCATCTTACCTCTGAATTCCCAGCACAGTGCCTGGCACAGAGCAGAAGATGAATAAATATTTGGAGGATCAATGAATGGGGACAAATGAATGAACGAAGCGAGCACTGACAGCAAGTGGAGATTCTGAGACACAAGCCTAACGTTCTTTCGGGCCCGGAATCCACTCCCCTGTGGTACCCAGGTCAGCTACAGCCATCTGGCAGCTTCTAGCCACAGTTACTACAAAGGGCCCCGTCTCCTCTGGGCTCTGCCGGGTGTGTGGGGTGAGGGCTGGCAGGGTCTCAGGGGCAGAGGAGTGAGTGTGAAGGAAGCGCTCGGCCGGGCCTCCTCTCCTCGCTCAAAGGCACCAGATGGAGCCAGCAGAGGGGGGTGGGGGAGACCAAGCCAGCCGCTCCTGGTTGGATGTATTTTTACTTCAGGTGTGACGTTGAAACCATGCGGGTGTATTTTTAGTCCTGCCCAGTGGGCGGTGTGTTCGCCTGGGTTGCCTTGGAGAGGACTTCTTCTTGTTGCTAAATTGGAATTGCATCTGCTGGGTTCCTGGGCTCCAACCAGCTCTCCTCCCCCAGGTGGGCGGACAGGTCCATCCCTGGTGAGTGTGGGGCTCAGGGGAGGCCACAGTCTGCTTTGTCCCCAATCCT
The DNA here is from genome assembly GCF_025265405.1 of Mesoplodon densirostris. Taxonomy (NCBI): domain Eukaryota; kingdom Metazoa; phylum Chordata; class Mammalia; order Artiodactyla; family Ziphiidae; genus Mesoplodon; species Mesoplodon densirostris. Next base: position 117,224,407 of record NC_082667.1, on the reverse strand, counting down.
TCACACACACACACACACACACACACACACACACACACACACTCACACCCTTCCCTCCTGGCACATTAAAAAAAAAAGTAATAAATGTGAAATCTCAACAAACTGGTTGTTAAGGCTGGTCTACAAGGGCGAGAATACAAAGAACCTAAAACTTGAGACCTGGTAGGATCTCATCTCCAGCCCCTTCATTTTCTCCCCAGTTTTACTAAGAAATAATTGACATGCATCACTGTATAAGTTTAAGGCATGTAGCATGATGGTTTGATTTATATATACTATGAAATGATTGCCACGATAGGTTCAGCTAACATCCATCTTCTCAGATAAAAGAGAAAAAGGAAAAGAAAATTTTTCTCCTTGTGATGAGAACTCTTAGTATTTACTGTCTTAACTTACCTATATATGATAGAGCAGTGTTAGCTACAGTCATCATGTTGTACATTACATCCCTAGTACGTATTTCTTGTATAACTGGAAGTTTGTGCCTTTTGACTGCCCTCCTCCGTTACCCCCTCCTTCTACCCTTCACCTCTGATAACCACAAATCCAATCTCTTTTGCTCTAAGTCTTTTTTTAGATTCCACGTATAAGTGAGATCCTACAGAATTTGTCTTCCTCTATGATGTATTTTACTTAGCATAGTGATTTCAAGGTCCCTCCATGTTGTCAGAAATGGCAGGATTTCCTTGTTGTTTTTTTTTTAATGTCTGAATAATATCACACTGTATATATATGCCACAACTTCTTTATCCATTCATCCATCAGTGGACATTTAGGTTGTTTCTGTGCCTTGGCTATTATAAATAATTCTGCTATGAACATGGGGGTACAGATATCTTTTCGAGTTAGTGTTTTCATTTCCTTTGGATCCCCAAAGTGGGACTGCTGGATCATAGGATAGTTCTATTTTTAATTTTTTAAGGATCCTCCATACTGTATTCTACAGTGGCTGCACCAATATACAATCCCAACAACAGTGCACAAGAGTTCCCTCTTCTCCACGTCTTTACTATCACTTATCTCCTGTCTTTTTCATGATCAGCCTCTTCATTTTAAGGGGAGGTAACTCAGGAAGAGAAAATAGAAGTATCTTTCCTGCAGTTAGGTAGCTAGTGAGAGGCAGTTTCTATCCAAGTCACTAGAGAGCCAGCCAGTCCCCAACAAGAAAGCACGGGGGGAAGGTTTGGTGTGGGAAGGGGAGCTCCATCCATTTTGTCATGGCAAAATGACAGTGACACACCCACACACATTTGGTGGCACTTTGTAACTTACATTTCATGTGCTTATTGCATTGAAACACCCAATATTTTTATTATTCCCATTTTACTGATTAGCGAACTGAGGGGCCATGTGGTTAAATAATTACATCAGGCTAAGAAGTGACTGAGTTGAGATTTAAACCTGGGTATCCAAACTCCAAATTTTGTGTTCTTCCCCCTTTCCCAGGTACTGTTTTTGAACCATTATTAGAATCACCTCATCCTCCTCCCCCTTTTTTTCTCTACTGGCCTTGAGTCCTATGTGTCCTGGGGTCACAGAACTGAGCTGCCACGTGTACCCTTTGAGCATCAGGACCCGTGCAGTACAAGACAGTCTCTACCTCACCAAACAGGTTTCCAAAAGAACTTTCTCTCATAATAATACTTCTCTGTGTTGGAGAAGGCTTTGACGTTTTTATAGATCTTTCATTTTCTCATCTTAGGCCTACCCTGTGGGAAAGCTTATCTAAAGAGGTTACATGAGTAGCTCAGTGGTAGAATCAGAACCTGGGCTGAAGTCTTAGTCTTATGTTCTTTCCACTTGACCACAAAATGGTCCAGTGCTTGGGAAAATCAGAGAGTGGGGCTTAGAAGGGCTAGACTGGCTTAGTCCAGCCCTGGTGAGAAGCCATGGGTCATGTGAGCCCTCAAAGGCCCAGCTTGCTGGCTCCCCGCCCCTCCCACCGGACGCCCCTCCTCCCATTCGCACCAGCGGGAGGCCCAGTGGCTGGTGTCTTCCCTCTAGTAAGGGGGACCGATCCAGTCTAGTACTTGTCGCAGTAACTCCTCACAGCTGTGGCCACCATTCATTGTCAGCCTTGTCTGTGCCAAGCACTGTCAGCTGTTAGCACTGGTTATTTCCTTTAATCCTAACGTAACCTTGTGAGGATAAAAGTCATTGGGATTCCAGGCTCCTGGATCTCTTATCCGTGTGCCTTGTCTTGGCGGGGTACCTGGACTTCTCAGCTCCGCCTCGGCCAGGTGGTGAGCTGTGGAAGCATCAGGACCCGCTGCCTCTGAACACGCCTGCTCTCTGGGCCAGGCAGCCGCAGCCTCTGGGCCTGCCAGCGGCATGTGCAGAGGCTGGGTCCGGGGCGGGGGCCTTCGAGATGCCGGCAGGAAAGGCAGGGAACAGGCTTTGCCTGGTGCCGGGGAGAATTGAGCACGGTTTGACTTTCAGATTACGGCTCCAGCAGGATCGCTCCCCTGACTGCAGTCAACAGCTACAGTTATGTTTTCTCAGATGTCAGTCAATCCAACTGCTTCCAAACGCAAGGAGTGTCTGCTGGAGCCCCAGCCCATAAAACCCAGCTCAGAATGCAGCCTGGAACATCTGCTCCCAGCACCTAGTCCAGAAGCATGGTCCTGACTCTTCTGCTTGGAATGGCTAAACTTCGCCCACACCCTTCTCAGGCCACCTCACCCAGCACGTCCCAAGAATGACCAAGCTCTATGCCAGGGAAGGCACAGGGTTAAGCCCCGGGGTCAGCTCCCTGGAGACAGAACACCCCTTGGTCACAAGGTGGAAGAGTTCCCTCAAAGACAACTCATTAGGGAAGTGCCAGTTCTCAGGGTCCTGGCCAGGCAGCTGCTAAAGAGGACAGTCACACAGCAGCCAGCCCCTTCTGCCCAGCCCCAAGCCCAGGGGGCTCCCGCCTCCCCATTCACCAGCCCGGCCCCAGGAGAGGCCGCTTGGCTATCATTTCCCTTGGGCTTCACCTCCCTTGGGAAAAGCAGTGCCACCTCCTACACTGCGCTGTGGGCCAGAGGCCTTGCAGTCAATCCCACATATAGTTTCTTGAGCCCATAAGATGTGCCAGTTTTATATTATAGCTACTTCCTATGCCTGTCTTCTGGCCACTCCCTGGACTGATTCTTTTTAATTCAGAACCCCTCTTGGAACTTGACACGATGCTTACGCGTAGCAGAGCTCAGTAAATGTTTAATTGAACCGCAGTGCAGGACCACTCAGCTGGGAGCCCTTTCCCGTGTTGCCTCTTGCTGGATCGCCCCTCAGCATTTACCTTCTAGCCCGACCAACCCCTGTTTCCATTCCCCCAAACATCTCATAGCAGCTAATGGCTGCAGAGTCCTCTCCACATGCCAGATTCTTTATCCAGCACTTCATGGTATTATCTCATTTAATCCTCATGACCAACCTAATGAAGAGATGGCACTATTTTCAGTCCTATTTTACAGATGAGGAAACAGAGGCCCAGAAAGGTTTAGTGCCCAGTGGTGGAGCCAGAATGGAAACCCAGGCGATCGAGGTCCACAGGCCCTATTCTGCAGCCTGAATTTCACCTCCCTGAATGCACCAGATGCCTCACATGCTGAAAAGGCCACGGGGACCATGCTGGCCCCTTTGTTTAAAACACCCCCATCCCATCCCACCCCAGGCAGCAAACACTGATCTGTGTGTTAGATATTATCATATATCATCTCATTTTAGTCTAGCTATGACTATTTCCTTTTTTACAGTTGAGAAAACAGATTCAGAGGGACTAACTTTCCCAAGGTGACCAAGCTGGTTATCACCACATCTATTTTTAGACCTTGTCCCACAGCTCAGTACAGCTGCTCTATGGCCTTTGTCCCTCTAGCTATTGGACCATTAGGACTAAGCCCGAACTTCAGCGACCTTTAGAGGGATAGTCTCAAGGGAGCGATCTGAACATTGCCCACTGCCCCGTTCTGATCTTTCCCTAAACAAGTGCGGATTCTAGAGGGATCCAATCTGAATGCAACAGGGGCAAACGTATTATAAACAAGGCATTAGCAATGTGTACCGCTTTCGTTGAACTAGAAGTGGACTTCAGCTTGAACTGTCTAGAGCTGTGTCCCACATGGGCAGAAGCTCTGAGTGCGGTTTACAGAGAGATGAGACTGACAGGAAGAATTATAAACACTACACAGAAAGGCCGAGACTCTGACAGCTGAGAAACTAAAGACTGGTTTGATGTGGTGTTTCTGGAGCTGCTGGGAAGGAACTCATTAATGGATGAAACAGGAAAGCCTTGGAATCTACCTGGAGAACGTGGAGGCCTCGGGGCTTTGCTCAAGCAGATGTTAAGAACTGGACGGCGCTGGGTAGAATCTAGGAAGGAGAAAATTCACTGCCTTGGGGTTCGGGTGAGAAATCACAATTGCAAACACTTACATAGCACTTATTCTGGGCCAGGTTCTAAGCGTTAATTCGTTAAGCGGGAACATTTCAAATTTAGAACCCGGGAGTGGGCCAGACAGGTCAGTGAGGGCCAAGGAGTGTAGAATTGTGGCTAATGCTATGAATTAAAGCATTCCACAAAGTCGGTTATAAAAGTGCTGGTAAAACTGGGCACCTGTAACTCGGCTACCTGCAGGGGTTTGTGCTTGAGGCTGGAGAGAGCCAACCGTGTGCACCTCTTCCCACCTCTGTTCAGCAGCACACGGGTAGCTTGAAACGGGCCATGGTGGATGCAGTTACACCACGGAAATCGACAGATGCTACATGAGGGCTCTCCCCTCCCCTCTCCCCCCAGAGCCAGTTAGCCAGCACACCAGCCTGGAACCATGGAATATGGACGGGTCCTGCCTCGCCTCTTTAAGGAATCCGCTCAACAGGCCCTGATTTAGTACATGCTCATCCAAGCTGCTGGGTCTAAGGTATTGTGTAAGGCGCTGGGGATAAATCAATGAAAACGCGTAGACCCTGACTTCACGGAGGTAACGATCTAGCGGTGGAAACAGAACTAATATTAACACAATCCGTTCAATTGTGAGTTAACGCTACAAAGGAGAGACACAGGGTCCTGCAGTCACCTCACCCTCCGCACCTGATTCGCAGCTCAATTCTCTGGCATTTTTCCTGGAGAAGCAAAGCACAGTTGTCCCCACCCTTCTCTAGCTGATCCTGCCTCCAGGCCAGCACTTCCTGTCACTAACAGGTAACTTCTGCAGCGCCCGGCGGGCCATTTCCTGGGTCCCCAGACAGTATTTCAGCCTCAGGGGCGGAACCCAGCATGGGCGGAACCCAGCATGCGCAGAGCCGTCTCAGCAGAGCCCCCTCCTCCCCCACTGCACCTGGCCAGGCCCAGCTCCTGCCACTGTTCTGCTCCCCAGGACATCACGGTTTCCATGGGAACCCACTCACTTCAAAAGGGAACGACGGAGACTGGAGGGGAGGAGGGATAGTGAAAGCTGGATCAACCTCACCCTCTTGGCCCCGTCTCTGTGCTGCTGGCAACCTAACCTCCAAGCTCCCGGCCACCTAACACCGTCCAGCCCACAGCACACCGGTGGAGAGGTGGGGAGGTGTGGCCCAAGCTAAATTTTAACTTCTTGGGGGGAAAACCCCAGGGGTGAGGTGCACCTGGGGAAGGAGGATCTGAGCTGGGTCCAAGCCTGCGGTCCCCGCTCCACAGGGCCTCCCCTCGGCAGACCCCTCTCAGCATTGCCCCTGGGCCACAAACAAAATTACCCACGATGAGCAGCCAATCATGGGGTCTGCTCGGATTAGACTGCAATCATTAATCTGAGCGGGAGCTCCCGGCTGCCTTGCTGATTAGCCCAGATGATGCTCTGGTATGATCCAATTAAAGACTGACTCTGCCGCCCGTCCCCCCTCCCCCCACCCCCCACGCAGAGTTTCCACATCAGAAGGAACCAATACATTTCATCAACACATCCTCCTACACAAATAAAACCTCAGGGCACCGGGGAGGCTCCCTCCCTCTTGTCACACTGCCCGCTGCCAACCTGCGGGCCTGGCCAGGGAGGGGCCTCCCCCACCTTTGTTCTTCTTCGAAGTAGTTCAGGGAGGGGCCTCGGCGGGGACACCCAAAAGTCAGCACGGGGCACTAATCTCCGTGGAGGGGGGCTGCGTACATTTATGGACGTGAAATGCCAACTGCCTGATGTGCTTTGAGCAGCCAGGCCGCCTCCAGGCGGGCAAATTTAATCAGAATGACCCGACCCTATGGGAGGTGGAGTGCCTCCCCTCAGCCCGCAAGGGCGGTGGAGAGGGCAGCTGGCATTAATGGGAGAGCGGTGGTCATGGGAGACACCCTGGGGGCCCTGGGGCAAGCAGGGCTGCAGAAGAAAGAACTGGGCAAGGGTGCTGATGTCCCTCTGCTCTGTCGTCCTGAGATGCCGGGCAGCCTTGTTTGGCTGGACTGTTGGTGGCTTCCAGCCTGGGATTTCTTCTTCATGGTCAGACAGCTGCAGAGATAATTTGCTCAAATGCCATGGGCTGTGAGGTGACAGCCCCGTGGGAGAGGGTGAATCTCAGGTGTGGAGGTGAGGCATGTCAGTTGAGGGAAGATCTGGGCCTTTGTACTTCAGGTGACATCATGGTGGACAGCTCCCTTGGGGAGGCGGCCCACCTCCTGGCTGGGCCTGGGTGGGGTCTGAGCCTGGGATCTTGGGAAGGGCTATGGAGCACGTGGGGCCCTGTGGTGGGAACAAGGGAACGGTCTGCTTTGTGCCAGACATGGAGCCAGGTGCTGACATGGGCTGTCTCGTAATTCTTGCCGAACCGCTGATTAGGTTGTGTCCTGAAACCAACGCTCAGAGAGACGAGTACAAGGAGGAGGTAGGGCTCAAGTCTAGGTTTCCAGAAACTTCATGTTAGGCCACTACTTTGGGGTCTTTCTAGACTAAGATCTGTGCTCACTACAGGTCCCTGCCCCCGGGGGGCCGAGAAGGTGTCTGGGATCCGTCTCCAGTGCGAATATGAATCACCTGGGCTCTTGTCAAAGTGCAGATCAGGAATCCTCAGGTCGAGTGGGGCCTGAGATTCTGCGTCTCCAATGAGCTCCCAGGTGACGCGATGCTTCTGGCCCATGGACCGCACTTGGAGCAGCAGGGATTTAAAGGGGGTGTGATGACTGTACCCAAAGTCATCAGACCACGGGGCAGTTTTCAGAGGCCAGGCCACTCTCGCTCCCCGCTTCTGTTCCCCCACCAGGCACAAGGGGAGGCTCCAGGCCCTGTGCAGCCTCATCTTCCCACGCCCAGCTGCTCTGGCCACTGGCCGTCCTGGGAACACACCAGGCTCTCCTCTGCCGGAAGCTCCTGCCCCCCACCCATGTCTCCTCCTGCTGAGCTCTCTGACTCAGCCTTGAAGATCAAACTCGACTGCCACCCCCATGAAGCCTTCTCTGTCAAAGCTCTGACCACTCTGTGTTGGTTTCTTGTTTGCATTATGTCTCCGTTCCTCGAGAGGCAGGGAAGAGCCCATGCGTAACCTTTATGATTTACCTCTTTCCCCCGGAGCCCAGCGCAATGCCTCCACGTAGTAATAGCAAGGGCTCAAGGCCAAGTGTGAAGGAAGGACAGGAGTGTAGGTCCCGTGCTGGGGGCAGGGGAGCTGGGGTCCTCCTCAGGGTCTCTGACAGGTCCTGTGACCAGATCCTGGCATTCTTTGGGGCCCAAGGCAGAGGTCTCTACCCACAGGAGCTGGGCTTGGCCTGTGCGCCGGGCAGGCTGGGGCCCGGGAGCTGTGTTATCCAGGCCTGGGAAGGACCTTGTGTCGGGATCTAGAGACCGGGGCCCACTGCTTTGGACTCTCAGCTGTTGGCATTAGAGGCATTCAGCTCATCTGAATAACTAAAAATAATGCCAGTGATAATGATCATGACGGCAATAATTACCACCATTGCCATAAAGCCACTGTCATGGGCGGGGCTGGGTGGGCCAGTCCACATGTGACAGGAGTCAGCGCCCGCTGCAGCGCACGCTCAGCCAGGGGTCGGCCCCGCTGCTGATGCACGCGAATGTATGTGGTCACATGAGTGAACGTGAGCAAGGGTCCAACCTCAAGACTGAGCCTTGACTTGGGCATCTTTTCTTAGTGATGTGGGCTCCCCATGGATAAAGGATGACTGAAACCCCTGCTGGGACCTCGCTCAGGTCTGCCCTCAGAGGACCGTTTCTTCACCCCAACAACGTACACAAGACAGACCGGAATTTCCCTGAGCCCTTCCCACCCTCTGCTACATTCAGGGCCCAGCCCTGGGTACAAGGGGCTGACGCAGAGTAAAACGAGACAAGCCACCTGCTCTCAGCAAACTGCCCATCTCGGGGAGGGAGCCAGAACCTACACAGTCGTGTACAACCTCTATTGCTAAAAACCAAAGACTACCATGAATCACAGTGTGGTCCAAGCACCAGCTGCATTAGAGTCGCCTGGAATGCTTGTTAAACATTCATACCCTCCTCCTACAGCTTGACCTACTGATTTAGCATTTCGGAGCACGGAGGCCAGGTACATGTGTTCTGACAAGCACTCCCGGTGGTTTCCAGGCGTACTAAAGCTTTGCTCACAACAGAGTCCTGGACGGCGAGGGCTGGAATGAGGGCGACGACGGGGCACGTGGGCCAGGACAGTCCTGAGGCAGCTGCCCGTTTGCTGAGTGGCGGGCTCTGATGTTCGTCAGGCCTCATCTCCCCAGCTGGGCTGAGGAAGAGGCCCTCCTGGAAGACACAGGCCAGGCCTCATCTCCCTCCCTGGACAATTCCAGGAAGTGGGAGCCAACCCCTGCATGGCCAGCTGAGGGCTCTCTGGAGTGACTTCATAGAGAAGGGACCTGGCCCTGGCTACTGGCTTCCATGAGCCCACCTGCTGGCCTGCACTCACATCTCTCATGGCTGAGCTGGGCCTGAGGCCGCTTGGGGGCTCCTGCACGTGGCCCGGCTGAAGTGTCTCCTACCTGTACACAGCTCGCTTGTCAGCCTCCAGCTGGGCCTGGGGGTCGATGGGGGCACTGGGTACAGGTGTGCTGGCAGCAGCCGAGGGTGCGGAGATGTGGACAGCCTGGGTCTTAGAGGGGGCCTGAGCGGTCGCCGTCATCTGCAGAGACAGAGAGGAGGCGTGGGTTAGTAGGGTCAGGACCGCTGGTTCCCCGGCTGGAACTGTGAGGTCCACCTCATCCTGTGGGGTGATAAGAGAACGTGTATGAGAGAAATGTGAGGGTATAATGAGCGTCCATTTGTACATATGCTGCAGTGGGAAGAAAGCTGGTGTTTCCTCAAATGAGAAAATTCTGGGGAACGATTTAGGACCATCCAAAATCAGGTGGTGCGGAAGTGAGCTCACTTTAAAAGCGACCTAGAGGGGCTAGGGGCCTAGATGGGGAGGGTGGGAGGGAGGCTCGAGAGGGAGGGGATATGGGGATGTATGTATACATTCAGCTGGTTCACTTTGTTGTACAGCAGAAACTAACACAACATTGTAAAGCAATTATACTCCAGTAAAGATGTAAAAAAATAAAATAAAAGTGATGGTTCTTAATGCAAATTAAGGTGGTGGCCTCTGGCCAGAAGCAGAAAAAAACAGAATGATGAACCCTTTAAATTGTGCTTATGAGTCCCTTGGGCTGTACTGGGCAGTGTTAGGTTTGATTTGATGACTTTGGAGAACAGGGAAAAAACAGCTGAGTCAGTTCTCAACTGGGCAGAGGTTTATCCCATTTAACACAAGCCAGAGGTAACTTTTAATGGTTTTGACTGACAATTGAGTGTTTTGAAAATTTGGTTTACCTGGGCCCTTGAAGATAAGCAAGCTGTAGTGGACAATGAACAGATTTCTGTTCTTAGCCGTAACAAATATTTAGGGTAGTAGTTCTCCTCCTATGTTACATGTTTTTGAAGGTGCCCCGGGGGCCCCAAGTTTGTGCCCATCAGAGCCCCTTTTAAAAATATATTCTACATTGGACTTTCCGTAAAAGATTTCACTTAAAGAAATGGTTAAATGGCTTTTAAATTTTGGGTAACCATCGTAACAGAACTTAATGCTTTTATATTTTATTTTCCTTAAATGGATCCCTGAACTGTCACGTGGGGTGACATGCCTCAACTATTGCTTTCCTCCAACCGGCCCACACAGCCTGACAGGTCTCACCCACTGTGTTCTTGGACTTGACACCCTTGTCTACCTCCCGAGCTAATACATTGTTCACACCTTCATCCCCGGCACCCAACTGACACAGACTGGATGCTTAGTGTTTGCTTAGAAAATGAATGAGGGAATAAACAAGTGAACACACCTTGAAAGAATCGTATATTTTACAGCTGGCAGGTTTATCACATGACCTAGGTCCCTGCTTTCTGGAAGGAAGAGTACTGTCCTTCCACGAATAGCAGCACAAAACACTTGCTGTCTCATTTTCTTCATTAGATCTCTGTTCACGGGCCACATCTTCACAGTGAAATAGAGTCCCTCTGCCTCTGCTATCCCCTTACTCTGCCTTATTTCACAGCCCTTATTATGACTATATATTTCATAGCCCTCATCATGACCAGATACTATATATCTACTTGCTAAGTTATTTTCTCTCCCACCTCCAACTCAAATGTAAGCTCAAAGAGGGCTGGTTAACAGTTGTGTTCCTAGGGTCTAGAATAGCTTGGCACTAGTCAATGCTCAACAAATATTTGTTAAATGAATGAATTAACGAGTGATGGATGGTAAATAAAATTGAGACTATAAAAGAAATATACTGTATCCCCATCATTTTTTGTTAGGAAGAAATATCCTTGTCACTGTTAGCTGAGCTGGGGGAACTTTCCCAAACTCAGTGCTAGACAGAGCATCATGGTACCTGGAGGCCAGGAAGGTACCATGCTTGACTCTTACTGTCTCCTGTTAATAGCTTTTTGACTTTGAGCAAATCCCTCAACCTCCCTAAGTTCCTCCTTTTCATCAGTAAGCTAACTGGTGTCCTTTTAGGATTCATGAGTATTAAAGAGGTGCTATAAGGAAGAAAGTAGAAACAAATGCTGTTCTAATTTTCAAAATACAGAAATAAGGTGGAATCAGACAAACTAAGTATACTTCTCGTCTTCACATTGACCTGGGCTAGTTTCTTTCATTCACCAATGCAACTGATTATTTTTCCCAATACTTCTCAAGCCGCCACCATGTACTAGGCACTGGGGTGACTAGGATGAATGCCTGCTATGATGGAGCCCAGTTCTGGGTTTAACATGACTACTGAACTGGCAGATCAGGAAAATGGTAGACATTTTCATTTACATGGTGTAAAGGACCTCAGCAAGGTACCTCCCGTGATATCCTCGTGGAAAACATGGAGCGACGTGGTCTGGTGGACAATTGTGTGGATTAGGAAGCTACACCCAAAGGAGGACAATTAAAGGAGAGATGTAAGAGGGAGGAGGGCTTCTAGGAGATGCCACCTGCTTTCTCCTCAACTCTCTTCTTCAATATTTTTTATCAGTGATTTAGAGGATGTCTGAAGAAACGCTCAACAAACTTATGGGTGACATGAAACCGGGATCCAAACGATCTTCACAGATTTTGGCAGCGTGCTAAGTCTAATAAGATTAATTCTTATCTAATAAGTTGGAATTTAACACTTCCAACACTTTGGCAAAAAAAAAAAAATCGATAATATAAGTGTAGAAGAGGAGAGACATCGTTTAGCAGCACGTTTTAGTTGATGGAAGGCTCAGTATGTCCACGGTGTACTGTGTCTGTCAAACAAACAAACAAACAAACAAACAAAACCCACAAACTGATGCTGTGTGAGGACCCATCAGCAGAGGCGCAGCTCACACAGAGCTTCCAGCCCCACCTACTAAGCTGAGACAGGTGCAGGTAAGTACACTCAGAGGAGAGTGGCCCAGGCTGCTCAAGGGGTTCTGAGGAATATTTGCAGGAATCTGCAATGTTAAGAAAGATCTGGGGGATGGGAGGGAGATGGAGGGACGTGAGAGCCCCCTTTGAATCTATGAACGAGGGATTAGATTGTGTCAGTTCTGTTCTGTATGCCCTAAAGCGTCAAACTACAACCGATGCATTAAATCTGTAAAATGCAGAGACAGATTTGGGCTCAACCCAAATAGTCAGTTTCCAAGCATCTGAGTTCTCCAAGGCTGAGATGGGCTGCCTCCCGGAAGTGGTGAGTTTTCACTGGTGCAGGGGCCAAGCAGAGACTCCCGCGGAGGCGATGGACGCTCTCTAGCTGGGTGGGCTGGCGTAGGTGACATCTGAAGTCCCTTCTAACAGTGACAGGCTCGGACGCCGTGAGGGTACTTTCATGACCACTGCCCACCCCCAGGGTTGGTGTGGGGTTCAGATTAGATGACGTACGGTGTGTAAAAGTGCTTTGGAAACTCCCCATATGGAGGGGTGGTTGTAGTTCTTCAATACGAGATTTCCAGCACGTGCATCTTTCATAAAGCAATGCACAGCTACGTGCATGGCTCGTTTAAGGGTAAAATACAGGGTAGGCTGGTGTGCTCTGCTCTGATCAGTCCACTAAGGGTGAATTTCCTTGTGTCCTTGAAGGAATGCACAAGGGGTTTCTATGCAGATGAGCTTCTAGGAGTGGGAGGACTGAGGAGAGGGGCCCCTTTTCCTCTCACCTCCCCTTTCTAGGCAGGACTTTGGGGGAAGGTGTGGCCAAAAGCCTGGCTGGGGCCCAGAGGAAAGTGTAAAGTCTGTCATACAGAGTGAAGTAAGTCAGAAAGAGAAAGACAAATACCATATGCTAACACATATATATGGAATCTAAGAAACAAAAAAAAAAGGTCATGAAGAACCTAGGGGTAAGATGAGAATAAAGACACAGACCTACTAGAGAATGGACTTGAGGATATGGGGAGGGGGAAGGGTAAGCTGTGACAAAGTGAGAGAGTGGCATGGACATATATACACTACCAAACGTAAAATAGATAGTTAGTGGGAAGCAGCTGCATAGCACAGGGAGATCAGCTCGGTGCTTTGTGACCACCTAGAGGGGAGGGAGGAAGACACAAGAGGGAAGAGATATGGGAACATATGTATATGTATAACTGGTTCACTTTGTTCTAAAGCAGAAACTAACACACCATTGTGAAGCAGTTATACTCCAATAAAGATGTTAAAAAAAAAAAAAAGCGGTCACTTGTCAGCATCCCAAGAGGTCCCAACTGAGAGGCTGTTATTGGGGCTCAGAGAGCAGGGACAGGGGAGCAGCGAGCAGAGCTGGCCTGAGGAGGACGATGATTGAAATTTATTTAGCTCCTGGGGGCCAATTCAGCAAACTCTGCATTTCCTCCAGGTTTGGAGAATGTTTATCTTCAAATAGATTTCTTCTTCTAGCCAGAGACAGCCATTTCTCAAGAACTGGAGCTCGGAGAGGCCCGCAGCTGTCCCAGGGCCCGGGAGCAGGGGGATGAGGGTGTTGGGTGGTGAGGTTTGGGGGGAAGGTTCTAGGCCTAAAGAATAGAAGCGGGGGCCTCCCTGGTGGCGCAGTGGTTGAGAGTCCGCCTGCCGATGCAGGGGATACGGGTTCGTGCCCCGGTCTGGGAGGATCCCACGTGCCGCGGAGCGGCTGGGCCCGTGAGCCATGGCTGCTGGGCCTGCGCGTCCGGAGCCTGTGCTCCGCAACGGGAGAGGCCACAACAGTGAGAGGCCCGCGTACCGCAAAAAAAGAAAAAAAAAAAGAATAGAAGCGGGGGGAGAGGCTGGACAGACGGAGGGCAGAGATCCCTTGCTCTGGCCTAGGAAAGCCAACTGAGAAATTTTCAGGCATTTTGCAAGCCGGTTGATATGATATCGGTAGCTTGAAGCTGACCATAGCGGGAGTAATTACAGCACAGAGACTGTCAAATGCTGCAAACCAAGTCCTCTTTCTAAGCCCCAGCCAGAGAGCTGGTTGTTAAACATTTATCAGCATACCACTAGTGTTGGAGTTTCTCTCCAAGTAACTTTCTCCTATTCTCCTCGATCTGGCACATGAAGAAACTACACTCTCTGAGGCCGCTTGGTGTGCCCACAGCTGGTCCCAGACCCGGAGCCTTCCTCCAAGGACGGCACTGGACATCCTACCCAGGCAGGCTCTGAGGCTTGATTAAGAGAACAGGATGATGACTAGCGGGTGGGGAAGGGTGGCAGCATTCCCCGGGAGGGCCTGCCCGCTGGGAGCTGCGGTGCTGGGTCCAGAACCTACACAGGGTCCTTGCCGTCCTCCTGCCTCCCATAGGTGCTCTAACTACTGGGCTCTTCTCTATCATCCAGCTGGAACCAGCCCTGCATTCAGCTGGGAGCAAAAGGGCCCTGTCCAGATTCTCAGTTTGTGACACCTTGAGATGAACGTTTCTGATGCCCCGCAGGGGCTGAGAGATCCAGCCTCTCCGACAGTCTAGTCTGGCCATGAATATGAGCAGGGGATGCTGTGTGGTGTGGTTTACAAGGTGCTCACCTGCCTACCTAGTCGCCCTCGCTGACACTGGAACGCCCCACGGATGCTTTCCTTCCTGCTAAGGATCGCCCTTTCCCAGCTGTACGGGAGAGTGGCACGTTGTGTTCCAACAAACTAATGAAGTCTCTCCCTGGGGGTTCACGTCCAACAGGGATCCCGTGCAATGGGTTGGGGGCACTCCCATTTTACACATAAGAAAACAGAAGCCACTGCAGCAGAGAAATTGCTGGAGACCACAGACAGTTTCTGCCGAGGTTGAGACCGGAACCAAGGGCTTTCTGACTGAATCACACTGCGGGAGTGATCGTATTTAATTAACTTTTCTTTGAAGAGGAGAATAGGAAGACTTTTCCCCTGGGTGGAAAGGGGCAGGAGAGGAAGGGCGCTAGCGTCAGATGGAGTGTCGCTCCCCAGCATCATGCTCTGGGTCTCCCTCCAGCCCACCCATCCTGTTGCCGGCCCCCATCTCCCCAGCCCCCAACAGACCTCACAGATCAGCTCCCCAAACACTGGTTGTGCCAGAAACGGTGCTTCCGGTGGAACCCAAGGAGGAAGAGCAGGGTGGTTTGTTAATTGACGGTGGCTCAGCGCTACTGTGTTCACCTCCCTGACCGCGCAGGGCTTCAAGCTTCAGGGCGCACGGACCTGCCGCGGCCGCCTTCCGCCAGCTGCCACGGAGAGCTCCTCCCTTCTGCTCCTGGGAGGTGGGAGCAGGTGGCTCAGATGGGGGACACTGCCAGGGTCTTTCTAGCGCCCCAGGGAGGGAGTGTGCACGAGACACGGGCATCAGATAGAACGGATTCCCGCCTTTGCCACTCGCTGCTAGCCGACCTTGGACATGCAACCGTGCCTTTCCGGGTTTCAGTTTGCTCATCTGTGAAATGGCACTGACGCTCCCGACCTCTCACCACTGTCGTGAGGATGGCTGTCTCCTTCAGTGGATGTGGCTGAGCATCAGCTACGGGTCAGGGCCCGCTGCTCTGGGCTTCCAGGCCCTGAGGACACCATTCAGCCACGTCTGCCCACTTGCCTCTCCCCCTACTAGGTTGTGGGATCCTGGAGGGCAGGGACCACATCTGTTGTAGCCCCAGTTGCAGCCCCAGAGTCTGAGACAGAGTGTCCACAGCACCTACGGGATGCAGGGATGACTGGTGTGGCGTGGGTGGGCCTTCCCATCCATTGATACCTTTTCAGCTGCAGATTGACCTTCTTGACCCTGCATGCCTCAGGCCACAACAGAGAAGTCACAGTCCCCGACCGCATATTTACTGGGAGTGGTGGGCATCCAGCCCAGAGCTGGTCAATCTTTCTGATCCAGGGTCCTCATCTATACATTGGGAGTAGTCATACATAAGGTGCAGGGTAGTTCGCATTAAATGAGATACTGTATGCAGAGCAGCGGGCCTTCATAGGTACTCAGCTATGGTGGGTACCGTTAACATAATCCCTGCAGCCAGCAGCCTGCGGCCCACACTCCAGTTGGCCACTTTTGCTTCCACTACCTGCACTGCCCTGGGAGTCCTGACCCTGCTGAAGGAACCCTCTCTCCCATAAGCACTCAGAGAAGTGGGCGAGGCGTGGGCCCCGGCATAGGGAGAGGGGCCGTGGTATCGTGGAAGGAGACATTACCCATCGCTAGCGATGTCGCCTCGGACAAATGATTCAGTTCCTCTGAGCCTCAGTTTCCCTCTCAGGTAAAAATGGAGCTAATAATACCTCTTGCCAGGCCTACAGTGACTATATGTGAGGGTACATTATTGCGCACCCTGGAGGCTCAGTGAATCTTGGTTTCTAAGCATTTTTAATGCTTCTTTTTGCTAGCCCTGTCCTCTGAATCCAAACCCCACTGCCTGTCCACACCCGGCCCCAGACACCCTGGCACCTACACCTCCCACGTCCCCCTGTGTACACCTGTCCCCCTGCAGCAGCCCTGCTCTTTACGACGCATACATCCATGCACCTCCCACGGGTCCTTTCTGCAAACCCTGGGCAACCTAGGTCTGCACCTTGCCAGCATGACTCAGCACAGACACCCCTCCTAAGGGGACACCCCCTCTTATGACCTGGCAGGTGCGGGTTGCCCATCCTTAGAGCCGGCCCACCAGGCCAGGGAAGCCTTGTGTTCTGAGAACATGGGGGGCTGCACAGGCCCAGCCCACTAGGGGCCGCTGAGGCTCCAACAGGGCTGGGCTGGGCTGGGCCTGCCGGTGGCGGGGTGGGGGGTGGGGGTGGGGGGCTGACGCTCCCTGCAGGGCCAGGGCAAGCCAGTAGGGCCAGATCTGGTTTCCTCGCAACCAGGACAGAGTCCAAGGACCTGGGATGAGGTCAGGTTTGGCCTATTTGAAGCTATTTAGTAAATATCAGGTTTGGCCTGAACAGGTGGGGGGCACAACGGATGGTTTTTGGGGGAGGGCACAGCCCACAGGGCGCCCCAGGCCGGGACCTGCTCACGGGCTCAGCCTTGTCTCTGGTATAGCACCCCACCCCTTGCCTGCACCCCAGCAGACCCTCCTGCGTGCGGGTGCCTGAACCCACCCGATGCTTTACATCTTTATGCCTTTGCATCCGGGGCTGCCTAAGCAGGACCTGTCCCTGCCTCCCCACCCCGCCCCCCCCCAACCCCCATCACATGCAAACCTACCCCTCTTTCAAGACTCAGCTGGAGGGAGCATCAGCTCTCCCAGGAAGGCTTTCCCAATCCTCCACACCCCCCGCCCAGGTAGCCTGGACCCCTGCCTTATCTGCCTGTGAGTCAAACCTTAAACCCGTAACACTTCGGGCCCTCATTGTCTGTCTCCCTGAGTGGACTGGATTCCCAGCTCCCGTCATCATGCCTGGCTCCCATGGGGTCCCAGCATGTTTGTTAAATGACTGCATGAACGACTGGATGAGGAAATGAGAGAGTGATGTGTTAAAAGGCTCAGGGACCCAGAATGGAGAGCAGTCAACCACGGCTCCTCCAAACACCCCCCAACCCAGCCAGCCCAGGGACAGGAAGGGCTGGAGGCAGAGAAGCGCAGCCCGATTTCGCTGAAAGAGCTCCTGGAACAGCAGGCCCAGGTCACCTGCATTCTCATCCCAGGACCGACCAGATAGAACAAACCACAGGAAAGTTACTTCGTGGTGTAAAATGGGGGTCCTAAGCAATCAATTAACTTAAAAGGGTTTGTAGGCGGTGGTTTACAAAATGAGGCTTGAAAATGTTTGCCGCCCTGCCTGCACTTCTGGGGGTTGCTGACCCGTGGCTAAAGGGACGAAGGCTGTGGACTGGGATCCAAGTCTTTCACCTCCCAGCTTCGTGCACTTTCCTGGGCACGGTCTGCCCCCCATCTTTCCCATCCATCTCTGGAGGACCCCTCGCTTGTATAATAGTCCCACACCAGTGAGTTCCAGTATGTTTGTGTAAGTGTGTAAGGGAGTGTGTTTACAGCTAGAAACACATACTTGATACGCCTATTGTGTTCCCAATACAAAGGACAGTAATTAAAGTTCAATCCAATCTTGGCTACTGGAGACGTACAGAAGATAGAGTGAAAAAAATCAATGTCAGGGTCATGGGTGAAAGAAAGCTGGAAAACACCATTGTACTTTTCATACCCACACTCTCAACAACCCGGTGAGGCAGGGAGGGCAGAAGTGATTCCCATTTTACCGATGCAGAATGGCCCCAAATAAGCTCCCTTAGGGCGGGAACTATTAATTCTGTGTCCCCGGCACGTGGCACAGGGTCTGCAAGACCCACAGAAAGCACCTGATGTTTACGAAATGGCTGAGTGAATGAAAGAAATAGTGCTGTAATTACTTGTCCAAATTTGTATAATTCATCAGCAGTGCAGTGGGATAGGCCTGGATTTCTGAATTTCTACCGCACTGAGTTGAGTCAGCCCACGCTTCCTCCTCCAGACCACAGACTCCAAAGACAACACGCACCGCACCGAGGGCCGTGCTCACCCATCCCCCTCCTGCCCGGCTACGCAGGCACCAGAGCTCCTAGGAGATCAACCGGAAAGGGGGGCAAAGCGGGTTCCAGCTCCTTAGGCCCGCTGCTGATGGATCACCTGTTCCTGATTTATTTTAAGCTTTGTCTACTTGGGCCATTAACTATTTTTGTAGCTGTTTAAAGCACTCATCCTGCTTGGAGGCAAGAAGATAGACAATAAAATGTCTGTGGGTTTTTTTGGTAAATATAAGAATTCAGGTAGGAAGTTCATCAAATAAAAACCCTAAACAAGGCCATGAGAGCGAGTGTTTCTTCTAGCAAAGTCCTGTTCCTAGTCCACTGTCTCCTAAATGAGGCATAAGGCCCCACAGTCAGACCCAAAGGCTATTTTTGCCTTTGCCACACTGAAGAATCCAGGTCTGGAGTGAGCTGGAGTTGAGGGACACGTCCAGTTTAAACACATGGGTGGCCCAAGCAGGCCAGAGAGAGAGGTCACTGTGCACAGAGAGAAGAAAGGCCCAGCGGAAAATAAAAAAGAAAGAGAAGAGTCCGTTTTGATGAGTCAAAGTGAGGGAAGGCAGGTCACCCATAGCGTCCCTGGGGTGTTGGCCCCAGGGGCAGAGGGAGCCGTCAATCACAGCCACAGAAAAGGCTTAGGGGGACTCTCAAAGCTGTGGAATTAACTCTATTGCTGCAGAGCCAATGCGTCTCACCAGCAGCTGAGCAGGAGGCCCTGCGAGGCAGGGGGCTCCAGCCCTTAAAGGGATGAGAGGAATGTAAAGTGTGAAAACATCTGAACCCGCTTCTGCCCGTCCCAGCTGCATGGCCTGGAAAGGGGGGCGGGATTCACAGCCAGGGGCCCCAGCCCCCTCCCCTCCCCCTCCCCCTCCAGTTAATGAAACCAGCATGGGGATCCTAATAACTGATCAAAGCCCATCCAGCTTCCCCAGATGTCTGCTCCCCTGGCTCCGTGCAGAGGGGGAATGATGCCGGGACAGGGAGGGAAAGAAGGCACTCAGAGGGCAAGAGAGACGGGTCTGACCTCCCCCCGACACAGCTGGCCCAGCCTTAGCCTTCCTGGTACAAGATGGGTATCTCCAAGCACAGCGTCCTGCGGTCCTGAACACCGTTCTCCTGGCTCTGAGGGGTGCAGGAGGATGCGGGGGTACGGAGGGTCCCAAGCAAGTGCTTGACTTCCTTCTGAAGTGAGCTTCCCATACTGGTCCTGGACTGAGAGTTTTGCCTTTCTTGCCTCCCTCTGGTCAATAAGGAGGCTGCATCCTTGGTGAATTGCCAGAACCCTTTTAATATCACCTATCATTAAGCCATGCTATGTAAGCACCCAGCTACTTGCCTAGCAGTTGGTTCCTAATCCAAACTGCGAACTGAGTGCCCACATTCACAGGGGGCTGTGCCTAGTGGCTCCGACTGGATCCCACTAGGATTTCTGCTTTCTAGTCAAATGCTCACGCGGCCAACATGCTGGGGACACGCAGACAGAGGAACACTAAGCGCTGAATACATACACGTATAGACCAGATAAAATGTTTGTCTTGCCTGGAAGCCAAGGGCAAAGGTATTTGTGGAACAGCAGGTATGTGTCTGTGTGTGTGGAAGAATAGGGGGAGGTTACTGATAGCAGTTTGTGCATGTTGTGCGGAGGGGGGTGTTTAAGGTGAGGGTAGGGAAGCTGCCTTCTCCAGTAAACCTAACGGTTTCCTAAAATTGCTGGTGGAGCTACAGAGGGAGAACTCTGCTTGGTGCGTGGTGTTGCCCATGGAGTGTTACAGGAAATGGGAGAACCTGAATGACATTTCAGAGGTGGAGAGAGTGCATGGACGACGTGAGAGGGTGGTGGTGTTACCACGGACATTCTGGGAAGGAGACTGGAGTGGCACTTGCCGGGAGAGGGGGACAATAGCAGAGGATCCCATCAGGATCAGGGGAGGCGCTGGGGTGGTGAGAGGAGGGATTGGGAAAATCCAGGTGACCGATGGCCCGGCTGAGGCAGAGATGCAAAGGAACGGAAGAGTGATGTAGGCACTGAATGGAGGGACCACACGCCTAGCTCATATCCAGGTCTCCCTGGAGACAATGTTTTCATTAAACTATCATCGCAGAATTCCCATAGTCCCCGCGACTTGCCCTACCTCTTGGGGCATAAAGTGAGGGTCTGGATCAAGGACTCAGGTGCATCATGCCGGAATTGAGGTACAGGAGGTGGACAGCAGAGGGCGCTGTGACTGATAGTATTTAACAGGGAGCCACCGGAAGGAGGAAGCAGGCCACAGGAAGGGCTCCAGTGGGTTGTTGCTTCTGTATTTTCTAAACTTACAATCTGCCTTTAGTGTACAATAAACACAGAGTGACATCCTTACAAGTAATCATGGAGTGTCCCCAGGGACGGACTGGAACAGAACTGAGGGGCCAGAAGCTGCTTAGCTGTCATACCACTTGGCTTGTGCCCAAATAGCACAGGGCCGTAACTATTAATGCTTCTGGACTAAAATGGGAAGAAGAAAAAGCCTCCTTCATTTTTAATAACTTTATTCCCCAAACTTCAAAAATGAAATTGCCAAGTTAAGAACTTGCCTTGAAAAAAAAATTCTAATTTATTATAAAGAAGGTCCGGGGCTTGGGAATTTTTTAATGCAGATTCCTAATTTTCCAAAGTGAGATTCTCCTGTGCATTTGAATAGATTATGCTCGGTATTGCTAGCCCTTAGCACAACGGGAACATTATTAAAACGACTGCATGGGTCTCAGAGGAAGGGCCCTGCTTCTCCCTTCCTTTTTCATTTTGGGGACTTTGTAGCAGAGACTGTCCATCTCTACCCGTGGCAGAAACTGGGTTTCTGAGGAGGTGATAAAGAGATGTGCTCAGCAGTCCAGGCCTTGATGAAGCAAGTCATACTGGGTCCAAAAGTAATGAGATTAGACCTGAAGGAATGAAGAGGAAGCGGGGGATCCCCTCCAGAGAGCCCCGTTTAGGAAGTGATTCCCCTGTGTGCCTGGCCCACACTCCTACTGGGCCGGGCTTTCCTGAGAACACTGAGTGTCAAAGAGCGGCTGATTCGCCAGGACGATGAGCTTCGCCTGAGAAGCGGGGCTCAGCCTCTGACAGCACAAAGGGAAGAAGGCAGGAGGAAGAGCAAGTTCCCCAGCAGAAAACTCGCATGGAAGACATTCCCATGTGGCAGCCACTCCTAGAAGCCCCAAAGAGTGGGGAGAAGGGTGCCCCAAAAGCCAGCTGGCCTCCAAGTCTAGCACTCTGGAGAGAACAGCCCTTCCCCGTGAGTCAGAAGACTCTGCCCTACAGACCTCTCCCACGTCCTCCGCCCCGCCCATCCCGTCCATGCCCTCAGTTCTCCCCATGATCCCCCCCATCCTGGTCAGTTTCCTTGGGAACCAGTATGGCTCAAGGAAGGCCCATGGGAATCTAGCCACAGCCTAGCGGACTAGCCGAGGCCATAAAGACCCCAGGCCTTGGCCTGGTCACTTTACCATGGACACTGAGACTTCATTCCTGGACCGCTGGGGTTACAGGGAGATGTGTGGCATCCCTGGAACAAATTATTCCTTGGCTGTATATGTGAGTATTTTCGATGGGGAGGTTCTGGTGGCTCCTCAGGGAAGAGAGCCTTGGGACAGCCCCTGCGTTGGGCTTCTGCTCTGAGGTCTTGGATGGGGGACTGGAGCCTTCCTTCCTCCCCCAAAAGGCTAGAGCACCTCAGTGGTGGCTTCCGGGGGTGCTGAGCGCCTTAGGGCTGCAATCCCACCTCCCCACCTCCCTCGGCAGCTGGGATGGATGGCTCCTCAGCTGTACGCTGAGAGTTAAATTAGGTTTCTCTACTTCACTGCACCCGGATCAGCATTTTTGGACAACACAGGCCCTCGCTGCAGCTCTCCTGCTAATGCCCACCCACCCCAAACTTCTCCCAGCTGTCCAGGAGGGCAAAACAGGGGGTGGGGCTGGAGGCAGAGAGGCAGCCGCCACCAGCTGTGCCAATCCAGTGCTCTCTGACCTCTTGGCCCTACCCTGGTCTGTCCCTGAGCCTTGGGGATGGGAGTGTGGGCCTTGGCACCTACCACCGGCTAAACACAGGCAGTGTCCCGGTTGCCATCCCCCAGTCCCACTGTGGAGCTCGGGGAGCAGCATCCAGCTGCAGAAGAAATGGAGCTGATGTTCCAGCCTCTTCATCAGTACCCCAGGTTCCCCAACACTGCCTGAGCAGATAGCAGATGGGTCTGGTCTACTGAGCAAGGATGGTGCTTGTCCCCCATTACGGCCCTTACGTTCCTAGGTCTCCACTGGTCCAGGCCGACTTGGTGCTGATTACAGAGGGCAAGGCCCTGACACAGCTGCACACCTGGAAGCCTCCAAACAGAGGAGCTGTACCAATGCCAAGTCCAACCCAGCGTCGTTTGTGGAGAGCTCCTGACGTGAACAGAGGGTCTGCTGAAGCTGAGGTCAGGGCGGGGAGGGCCCAGGAAGGAGCACGGAGGTGAAACGTGGGAGCGGGGTCGGGGGTGGGACAAAAGGACACGTGCTCAAAGGTCAGTGCTTCTGCACTTATACAGGGGTAGGAGTCAGTGGGCGTCCGCGTGCCGGGCACCCCATAAAGCGGTCAGTTCACGGGTGGATAACGGGACGGATAGGGCAGCACCGTATGCTCACACCAGGCCGCGGGGGTCAGGGCCACAGGACCTAAAGTGATGCACCCTGGGTCTGTGTCTTCGTGTCCTTTCCATACGGCACAGAGCTTCCCTGTTGTCAGGAGAAGGGCTGTGTCTGAAACCCTAAAGAGTGAGGGATAGCAGAGCAGGGCGAAGACCGGCGATGAAGAAAGAATGAGAATGACGGCCTGGCACACAGTAAGGGCTCACTGCACATTTGTGAAATGAATGAAGGAATATTCTAGCTGGCTACATTTCACATTATAGGTCCTCAATTAATAATAATTGAGAAAATAGGGAAGTGCGAAGGTGGAGGCTTCTGTGAACGCACAGACTCAGGATGAGCTCTGAGTCCCAAAGAACCAAGCGTGGAGGGAAGGCACGCACGTGGGACCAAAGATCAGAAGTAACCGGTCTCAAGGACTTCCAGAGAGCGACCCACAGAAGCTGGGCCAGGCTTCCAGAGGAGGAGAGGAGAGAACAGGAAGACAGGGTGGCCTGCAGTAGGTGCAGCAGCCTGGGAGTCTCGGAAGAGCTCGGGCAGGGTCTGCTGTGTCTGAGCTGAGGGATGGAAACTGGGAACCCGAGGAAAGGATGGGAGAGTGTAGAGAAACAGTCCTGGCCTTTTTTCTGGATAGAAGCTGACAGAGTCCTGAGGAGAAGGGAGATTCCTCCAACAGGCAGGCAGAGACCAGTGACGAGGGCTATCTGGCAGAGGAAACCTCTGATCGAGAGTTTTCCCCAAACACTCAGAGGCAGACTTGATTTACCTGTACCTGGGTCTCCCCGAGTGAGAGGTTCAGTGTGTCTGTCTGACGTCTGCTCTGAGCAGTGAGTGGGGCTGGGAGTGGGTGGCGCAGGACCATGACTAGGTGCAGCACCCTGGGGTGCCACGGTCCTCCATGCCGGTGACAGCTCCTCAGGTGGGATCTGAACCCAGGGCTTTGCCAAGTGCGTGACTCCCTTCAGGGGTCTGGCTTCGCCGGGCTCTCTCAGAGAGGCGCCCCAGGCCGGGCAGGGGAAGAGCTGAGGGAGGCCTGGCCCTGCCCTCCGCCCCCGGAAGGCCACCACACCCCTCCCGGCGGTCGGTCCGTCGCACTCACCTGTGGGCTGTCCTGGTAGGGAGGGGGAGGGACATTCTGCGTGGCCATCATCGTCAGAGCGGGGGCTGGGGAGGCATGTTGCATCATGGGATGGATTCACATGGAGGATCTGTGGCGGGAGAAACGGGGCCGCACCGTTAATAGCTGAGCGCAGGGAGCCCCAGGGACCAGCGGCTGGACGTGCTCCCAGGCTGGGCCACCAGGACTGACTGGATACAGCAAGGGCTGGAAGCCCTTTGTGGGGGACGAACGAGAGTTAAGGGGAGAAGCCTGGGTGGGGTGAGGCTTGCTGCGCTCCGCTGACTTGCAAGAAACACTATTCACATCACATGTAAAACAACCTGTGCACCCGCACCCCTGCTTTGTTCAGTACCAGCTCTGGCCTGGGGGGGTGGCGGGACTTGGCTGGTGGCAGCTCAGGGGGGTTGGCGGCCATGAGGGCACCCCACGGTCAAGGGTGCTTTCCCTTCCCCAGGCCTCCCGGAGCTGCCACCTGCACTCTCGGGGCGGAAGCCTCAGCCCTCACGGTTCCAGATCCCCCCTCCCTGTCCCCAGGGTCTGCCAGCACCACACTAACCCCCCAGGTGTGCTCACGACGCCCCCTAGTGGTGGAGAGAGACGTGGGGGCGCTGGTTCCTCCTCAGACTCGAGGGTGGAGCAAGTACCCTAGGGCGACCACCGGGAGGTGTTCCAGGAAGGGAAGGAGGTCGGGAACAGGGACCACGGCCACACAGACGTGCCTGCACATTCTCTTGGAAGACTTTCCTTGGCCTTGGTTCAACCCAGAGTTCAACCACACGTGGGGCCAGAAGAGCCGCCCGAAGCAAATGGTCCTCTTACAGAGGCGGAGACAGAGGCCAAGAGGAGAGAAGTGTGTGTGTTTGGCGGGAGGGGAGTGCCGGGGAAGCCGGGATGGACCCAAGCTCTCCAGACTCCCCGTTCCGTCTGCTCTACTGTACCAACCCCCACCCCACCCCATCACCCGTAAGCGAGCTGCCCCCATTGGCCTCAAGGTCTCTTCTTGAATCGCAAGGTGGTGCGTAAGTGGAGACAGCCTGGCAGTGCCACCCAAGGAAACAGAATGCTGAGAGAGCTGTTTAGCTGCAGGAGATGCCCTGAAATATTTAGAGCTGGAAACCACGGCTAATTGCCTGATACAGGAGGGTGCTGATGAGCGGGCAACATTTGAGAGTATGACAGTCAGACCATCCCTCTCCTTCCTTCCTCTCCCTGGGGACCTTGGGGCTCCGTCCTCTTCCCACCTGACGTCCTCCCACCACACCCTCCCCAGGGTCTTCCAAAATGTTCACATACCTGAATTCTGTGGGAGTTTGAGGGAGTCAAAGGGAGGGTCTCCAGGACCCTATGTGGAGTGTGTGTGTGTGTGTGTGTGTGTGTCTTGTGTTGGTTCTTTTTCAGGAAGAGGTGGACAGATCAGCTCTGGCTGACCCAAGTCTCCGAAGTACCAGGTGTGCTTTGACCTGAAGTGCACATGTGAAAGCACTGGAAATCCAGACATTCACTCAGCGAATGTTTAAGAACTGTGCTGGGGTGGGGAGACAGATGAGAGGAGGCAAGGCCTTCCCCCCAGGGAGGGAGGTGATGGTCCAGCGGGAGAGAAGAAAGTGAACAGAGGTTTCCATGGAGAAGGCACAGGGGGGGACGCCTTTTCCTGTGCTGAAACGCCGAGACTGCAGGTAATTCCTCTTTGCCCCACCGCTACCCCTGCCTCGCCCACCCTGGCCTCACTTCAGAAGATGGGCCGCCAGGACGTCTTTGCAGCAGAAGCACCCAGGGTCACCCCGTCTCACACACACTAGGTTACCGAGATCCAGGCTTTCTTCTGCAAAGAGGCTCGGAAGGGAGCCCTGGGGAAGCCAAACTCCACAGGCGGGGAACCACTGCCTATTTTCATAGGCTGGGTCTTGTCTGGGAGGTGGAAAACACCCAAGGAAGGAAAGAGCGGAGTGAAGAGGGTTCGGGGTGGGGGAGGGAAGAGGATATAGACTCCTTGAGACATCAGAAAGAACTTCCAGAATGAAGACTTCTGAATATTAAATTGGGCGTGGAATCTCTCTCTTTTGGACCCGGAGGGAATAAAGGAAAAAGGGGTATTTCAGGGGTGTGCTAGGCTCAGCCTTTCCTGTGACTCTGGTAGATGAGGTAACTTTGGATGAGGCCTACGGGTACTGATGCAGGATCCCTTCCGGGGAGCATCAATCTTAGATGCTCCTTGGCCGGAAAAAGCGAACTTCTGAGGGGCTGCAGTGCCAGCAGCCTCCAGAAGGGGGAGCCTGGGGGCAGAGTCTGGAGGCAGATTTTCTCCCCTTTTAGGGGCAACTGGTTCCCTTCCACCTTGGGTTTGGGTCTTTTGGTACCTCATTCCACGGATGAGAAAGTCATTCACGAAGGCAAAGCACAGGAAGCTCAATGAGGAGGATCTGGGGTAAAAAGAGGACTCTTTAGGCTGCATTCTTTTGTTCACTGTCCAATCAATGGGAGGTAGGGTCGTTTTAGAGTCTCTGTCCCTAGAAATACTTCCAACAGCTGGATAGCTGCCCTACCTGGGGGTAAAGAGAGATGGCTGAGAGTAGTGTGCACCCAGAAACAACCACCGTCCAGGCTGAGAAGAGATTTGTCAGTCTGCAGCCTGCTGGACTGTGGAGCAGGGGCCAGAGGCCACGGGAACGATTTTCTGAGGACCCAGATGACCCTTGCCCCTCCCCCTCCGCCCCTCTGGGGTCACCACAGGCCACTAGGCCACTGCCCCATTGCCCTCTGGGGGCTTCTCCTGCAAGAAAACAGGAGGCCTTTTCATCAGGGGCTTAAGTTTCCTTCCCTGCTTGCTCAGGCACAGAAGCGTCTGGTAACCTGATGCTGGGGGAGACGCCGTGCCCATCTCCGGAAGCTCGCCCTTTTCTTCACACGCCCCCTCACCCGCACATGCGCTCCTTCCTCCCTCCAGCTGGGCTTGGGGGGCTGAGGGTCCATGTGGGACCATCCCCGAGAGGAGCGTGGGAATCTGACTTCTCTGAGCTGAGGCTCCACAGCTGGGATGCGGGGAACTCCTTGAGCAGCCATCGCTGGGCACCCGGGCCTCTGGGGAAACCTGCCGTTTTTGCGCTTTCTTTGGGAGCGTGGAGGGCACAGCAGGCCTGTCCAGGGCCTCCGAGCATTTGTCTGTGGCCGGAGGCTGCTCCGCCCTGTCCAGGGGCCCCAGCCCTGTGTCACCAGACACCAGGGCACTGGAGGGAGCACGGCCAAGACGCAAATGGAGGACACACGAGGAATGATTTACCACCGAGAAATTTCCCACGTCAAAAGATTGTTTTTAACGTTGAAAACCTTTCTTATATGGCAGCTAGGAGGGAAAAAAAAAAACCCAAAACCCTAATGCAACACTCAACCCCACAATGATATCCAAGAAAAAGTAATTTGTCACTGACATTATCTTCAAAAGGAGCTAAAACTGCCATTTTCCAGAGCTTAGGAGCCGAGGAAGGCAGTATGCACAGTCTGGTGGTGGCTGAGGGGGCCTGAAGGACACCCCTCAGGAAGAGGGGAGGGGCACCCCGGCAGCACCCACTCCCTCTGTTTCCTCAACTCCAGCTCCCCAGCCAGGTGGAGCCCAAACGCCAGCGTGTTGACAAACAGGCTTAGAAAAAGGATCCAAGCTCGTTAGGAAGGAGCTCATTAGGACTTGTTGACATGAAACCCATTAGACCAATTAACATTCCATTAACGGCCTGGGGCACCCAGGGGTTAACGGTGCCCCGAAGTAATTGGGCTGGGGTGCCGGGTTGGGGGCTCAGGGCCTTAAGGATGAGAAACAAAGTCTAATTGGGAACTCTTGGACCAACCAGCCCCACAGCATCTGTTCTTGCTCCCTGACCCTGGCTGAGCCTCCACTGTAGGGCCTGAGGTAGGAGAGGGGATGAAGGGACCAACTTCCCTGTGGCTCCGCACTGTCCCAGCCCATCGCCTGGAGACTGGGCGGGTGGCTGGCACAGGATAGGGTGGGGGGACATTTCCACCCTCTTGCACTCTGATGGTCTTGTTTTCTTCATCCACCCCTCCCTTCCCCTCCCCCTCTCCACACCCCGCTTCTGGTCCAGTTTCTCTCTTAGCCCCGGGAAGTAAGTCTGCTCTCCTCTCCTGGATAGGTTTTCAAAAATGTTTCCCACTCTTACAGAGCCTCTTTGGAGAAGTTAGAATCCTTGAGGGCCCAGAGCCTAATTCATCTGAAGAGTGCTGTAAGTCAGGGCAGAGGAGTCGGGGAAGGAGCACTGGGTCTGCTCTCCTTCCTTCCCTCCCTCCCTCCTTCCCTTCTTTCTTCCACATCAGGGCAGCTAAGAGGCAGCAGTGAGGCCCCCTAGGAGCCCTTCTGGACACACACTAGCAGTATTTTATCATTTGCCTTCCCTTGCTGCAAGAAGAGGCTGTGGAAGTCTGGGCCTCATCTGTAAACTCCCATGATCAGACAGAGCCTGTGCTTAGGGTCAAAAAGTCTGGATTCCACAGGCAGCTGTCATTTCTCTGTGCGACCTGCACAAGTCACTTTCTCTCTAGGTCTGCAAAATGAGGGAATTCACCAGAATATTCTGAAAGTCTTTGCCCATGGTTAGCACTGAACACAAGCTCTGCTGAGTAGAATGGAAATATCTGAAGCTCCACTCCAAAGGCTCCCTCATTTGAGAGTGAGGGAAGGAGGCCCCTGAAGCCAAGAGAGCCAGGAGCCCTCCTCCGAGTCCCCCCAGCCCAGGAGCCCCCAGGTGGCTACCACCCCCTCCCCCAACCCCAGGTCCGCCCCTCTGAGCAGCTGCCCAGGCCTGGGTTCTGACGTCTAGACAGATTTGCAGGAGGCTGAAATAACACCGTGAACTCAGCAGGAGGGACCAAAAGGCTGCATTAGTAACCTGGCTGGCTTCAGCTTCTCCCCCGGAGCAGCCGCCTCAAGCCTGGCGCAATGCCGTTTATTTTCCTTCCGCGGAGAGCCTGGTCCAAAATGAGTCTCTGGCCCAGCTCCCTTCTCAGAAGCTGCCTGTAGGTGGCGCCGCGGAGCCCCGCTTTAATTGCATTATATAATATAACCTGTTTACTAAATCATGTAATCAGTCGCTTTAGGATTTACAGCTTCGGATGTGTACAGAGGATTGGACTTTGAGTCAAATTTAAAAACAAATAAGAACGAGAGGCAGCTGTTGCTGATAGTGTGATATTCATCTTTTGGAAACAAATTCACCCCACTGCTATAAATTATGCCTGGAAAAAAAAAAGTGTTGGTGGTGGGAAGGAGTTGGCTACGGCTCCTCTGCTGGCAACTCAGAGCGATGAATCTTGAAATAACGGTGTCAACCTGTCACTGATTTCATGTGACTCTGTGGATTTATCTAAAGAAACGCAGGCGTGCGCACACATGCGTGCGTGCACACACACACACACACACACACACCAGGTCTCTTCCCAAAACCCAGTAAGGGTTAGAAACCGCAGCTGAGAGCTGAGTGGCTAAAGGAACTCGATGGTCTCTGAGCCTTGGTGCGTGGAGTCAGTATCGAAGTGACAAGGGCGAGGCCAGTGTGGGGATGGAGGGGAGGATGGAGGTGAGAGAGAGGGTACACCTGTGGGTGGGAAGCTTCAAAATGTGAGGAGGTCTGGTGGAAGTGTTTCAAAGTGAGGGAGAAGTGAAGGGTCCTGTGGAATGGGAAAGGGCCAGCCCCCAGGAGCCACGCCCTCACAGCACAGCAAGCGCTGGACCGCAAGTGTTCTGGGAGCTGGGTGGAAGCTCAGGGCCTGAGGTGACAGGAATGCCGTGGCCTAGCAGATGCTGCTCCCCCGCCCCATCTTTCTGACCTCAGGGTGTTGGGGGCAAAGAGAATCCTCTAGTCTGAAAAGCCCAGGCTCACAGTAGGGGCGTGGGAGCCAGGAGGGTAACTGTGTCTACACTGAAGGAAGGACGGTGGGGAAGAGCTGAGCAGGATTTGCACTCAGGATCAGATCCCCGGCTCACTCGCTGTGCTGCAGGCTGGCTGGCTAAGAGGTCACACCTCCCCCATTACCCGGGTTCCGGGGGCCACTGCACCAGGCACAGAGCCCAAGTCCTGGCAGAACGTCCCAGTCAGAAGGGCCACTTTCCTGGTGCCCCTCCGGTTCCTGCTTGGAACTCTCAGCGGGAAATAATTCTCTGCTGACTTGAGAAGCAGCAGAGATGACAACCAAGACAGTAGGCGACTCAGGCCCCTTGGCCACCCACAGCCCTCTGCTCTGATTGTGCTTCACTGCTTTTCTGTAGTGAAGTACACGCCCACTTGGGAGGTGGTCCAGGTCACGCCCTCTCGTGATGGCGCTGGTCTCTAGGAGACAGAGGGGCCAGCAGGGGCCAGCATGAGTTTGACCAGGTCTGCCGGCTTCCGCCTCCCTTCGAGATGGGAAATCGCCCTCTCTCCCCACCTCTCTCGCCTCCTTCAGCCCTGAGCCACCATGTGGTCTTTGGAAGGGGTGGGAGCCGACTGTGAACCGCCCCAGCAGCGAGGCCCCCTCCTCAGCCTGTCCAAGGGCCTCCCCCTCCTCGTGCCCAAGGCCATTTTGCTCTTTGCTCTTTATCTGGAGTAACAATATATCCCCCGTGGGGGCGGGTCAACGGGGTCATTTATGCGCTCACGGACCTGGGGATGAGCTCACTGGGAGACCCAGTTCTGGGAGGAAGGGGATTATACCCCACCTTGGATCCCAGTGTGTCCACAGTGTAGTGGGGGGAGCTTCATGGTGACATTCCCGGCGTGGGGTGGAGCTGTTGGGAATCTCAGACCCATGTCAGTCACCCTCCACACCCCTGACCGGGTTTCCCAGGGAGAAGCCCCGTCCTGGCCCACTGCCTCTGATTCATGGGGGCCCCTGGCACATCAGGACCCAGAGTCAGGGCTGTAGCTTTCTCTCCTTTACTCCCCCAGTGCAGCTCGTTTTCATTTTGGCTTCAAAAAAATAATGGACCAGGGGCTTCCCTGGTGGCGCAGTGGTTGGGAGTCCGCCTGCCGATGCAGGGGTTGCGGGTTCATGCCCCGGGCCGGGAAGATCCCACATGCTGCAGAGCGGCTGGGCCCGTGAGCCGTGGCCGCTGAGCCTGCGCGTCCGGAGCCTGTGCTCCACAACGGGAGAGGCCACAACAGTGAGAAGCCTGCGTACCGCAAAAAAAAAAAATAGTAATAAAAACATAACGGACCAGGGTCAGAGTTAGGATAGCAGCCCTCGCTCTGGCCCTGGCATCTCTCCTGCCTGCTCTTGCTTCTCACACGAAGACCAGAAAGTGACAGAGTCTCCCGCTTTCCTCCCTGCCTTGGCTGTCACACCTTTTCTGGCTTCAAAAAGCCACTGATATATTTTACAAACTGAAACAGCAATTTAATTCCCCCTGATAGCGGCAACTGTCCATTAGATCTTCCTACCAAGGAGCTTAACAATAATTCCTTTCATCTGACTGCTTGCTTCTTCTTGATCTGAGAATCAATCCCATAAATAGCAGGCAAGAGTTTTCACATTACTCTCCCTCTCCAGCTTTTAGCATTCTGATGCAGATTCTCATCTCCTCTTTAAGCACTTTACAACTTGGCAATTTTTCCCCCTTTGGTTCCTTTAAACAAAATAAAACAAAAAAAACAGAAAGGGAGAAAAAAAAAGCATGCGAGCTATAAGGGTAAGCACAGCCCGCATTCTTCTCACAGAGAAGTGGTTTGCAGCCTCTCCTGCTGGGAGGCAGGGGGATGACAGCAAAGACCTCTAACGGTCACCTCCAATCTGCCTTAAAGCAGGTGCTACTCTGCCCCAGAGGCACCGCAGTCTGGTCCTAAACTTCACACTCACCCACAGTTGGGTCCTGCTTTGGCCAGGGATGCTCGACTTAGAACATATTTTCCCTTTCCAGGAACCTGCTCCCCTGTCACTGCATCCCAAGAATGGGGGTCGGGAGGCCATCGCTGGTTCCAAGTCACTGAAGCCTCTCCCCACTCCCATGACCAGCTTCCCGCCCATCCCTCAGGCAACTCTCGAACCTGGAGATAGGACTCTGCCCTCCCTTTTTCATCTCCAGCCCCCTTCATCTCTATCCAAACAGCATGAGTGGGAGAGGTGGGGAGGAACAGAGAAAGGAGAGAGCTTGGGGCCTTTCATTCAGTTATTTTTCTTCTCTTTCAAACATCCAGGCAGCCCTAGTGGTCCGGGGCAGAGGAGGGCCCTGCAGCTCTGCCGTGGGAGCGGTGCGGGTGGATTGCCAGGGCAGCTGGGAGCCCCGGGCTTCTCCCCTGGGGCCCCGTCACGTGCTCCGTGTCTGCACACATGTGTAGAGAAACGAATCTAAAAATGAACCCAGGGACTGAAATCCCCCTTGACAAACCTGATTCCCAGGTTTATTATTATTTGGTGAGAGCTGACGGCAACCGAGCTGAGAAAACAACTTGGGCTGGGTCCCTGAGGCTCGCAATACAACAGAGACAGACAAACAGCTCAGACGCCGGGGGACCCCAGTTGGAAGGAGAGCTTCTGCTTCTGCTGCCCCACCTGCCTGCTCCCTCCCATCAGTCTTTCTCTTCTTGGAGGCAGTTGCCTTGGAGGCTGCCACTCCCTGGGCGCCAGGCCAGGAAGAGGAAGGAGAGCAGGAGAAGTGAGGGACCAAGAAGGGGAGGGAGGGGTCTGGGTCGGCGGGAGTCCACAGAGGTAAGGGACCCTGGTGCCTATCGGGTGTGTCATCCGCAATGCTCTCAGATTCTCCTGGAAGCAGAGGATGCTAAAAGGGTCAGCCAGGCTCCTTTTCTCTCTGAGAAGGACTGCACCATGTCCTCTGGCTGGATGATATCTGGTTCCATTTTTTTAAATTGCCTCCAGAAAAAAAAAAAAAAAAGGTCAAGAATCAGGGCTGTGGAAGCAAAGTGGCCCTTTGGGCTCAGTTTATCATTGAAAAGCCACTCATCCCTGATACTTCCTGACTCAGCCAACAGCTGTCCTCCCCCTGGGTCTCTGTGGGGACCCAGGTGAGCTCGTGAGAAAAAGGTAGGGGGACCAGGTAGAGTCCACAGTAATGAGGTCAACTTGTGGGATGAAAGGACGCCAGCTGGGCTGCTGCAACCCTTGGTCCTCACTGCTGTTTGGAACGAGAGCAGGTACGCTGGCTCTGTGTTCCTGATCCCTCAGAAAGGCAGCCCCGGTGGGGAGGGGGAGAAGGGGAGGATGGGGGCTGCCACTGAGAGGTGGTGATGCCGGGCAGCGAGTCCATTCCTGGGCATCACCACCCGAGCCCCAGCTGAGCAGGCAAGCCCTGTCTACCTCCTGTGAAATGTTTCCTCCACGCCTCTTGCTGTGCTTCTCTGCTGGCGAGGCCCTGTGTATTACACTACTGCACCCTTTCCTTCATCAAAACTTTGCTCAGAAGCCTACTCCACGAAGCCTTCTTTTTTTTTTTTTTTTGCGGTACACGGG
Organism: Mesoplodon densirostris; assembly: GCF_025265405.1. Lineage (NCBI taxonomy): Eukaryota > Metazoa > Chordata > Mammalia > Artiodactyla > Ziphiidae > Mesoplodon > Mesoplodon densirostris. The sequence continues at coordinate 117,190,776 of NC_082667.1, read as the reverse complement.
CCTCTCACTGCTGTGGCCTCTCCCATTGCGGAGCACAGGCTCCGGACGCGCAAGCTCAGTGGCCATGGCTCACGGGCCCAGCCGCTCCGCAGCATGTGGGATCTTCCCGGACCGGGGCACGAACCCATGTCCCCTGCATCGGCAGGCGGACTCTCAACCACTGCGCCACCAGGGAAGCCCTCCACGAAGCCTTCTTTACTTTCCTCTCCTGGACCGTGCTCTCATTGGGAGCCCTGCCGCTGGGCAGAAGGAGGGCACGTAGCACGATTTAGCACGACGCGTGTTTCTACGTTATGGAAAAGCTACTTCCCGGCCACGTCCCATCTTGCCCGTTGAACCCTCTGCTCCCCAGCAGACAAGATCATGGCTTTGCCTTGCATTTCATTCTGGGGGAAAAAAGTCTGTGCAATATGATTTCACAAGGTCTACCTCCTTACAGAGCCTGGATATATATACAATTACAATTAAATGTCTTTGGTTTACTGTTAAAATATCAAACAAACAAATCTGGGACGGATAAATCTTTAAGCCCCAGCAATCACTTACACCTCAGTGAGAATGAGTTTGTTTCCCTGGAGCCAGTTTTGCTCAGGGTGAGATGATACCCAGAATTATTAACGACTGCCATTTACTGAGCCCTCACCATGCACCAGGCATTATGCTAAGCTTCTTTCACAGATAACCTTGTTTATTTTTCCCAACAACCATATGGTGTAGGTGTGATTGTTATCTCCTTTCAAGGATGGGAACACTGAGGCTTGGAGACACTGAGAGTTTCCACATGTGACACACGGCCTGATTTCAGAGTCTAAACGGTTAACCTAGAGGTCTTGGGGCGGAGGTGGGGCACACCAGCGGAGGGGCAGAGCCCTGGAAATGGAGCAGGAGAAAGCCAAGGTTGACTGTGGAAATACTACCATCTGCGGTCAGGACACCCAACATGGGCTGCTCCTCACTGCTTTTTTAAAAAAATATTTATTTATTTGGTTGCGCCTCGCTGGCCCCCCGGTTGCAGCCCACGGGCTCCTCAGCTGTGGCATTTGAACTCCCAGTTGCAGCACACATGTGGGATCCAGCCCCTCGACCAGGAATCGATCCCGGGCCCCCCCGCACTGGGAGCGTGGAGTCCCAAGCACTGCGCCACCAGGGAAGTCCCTGCCCGTCACTTCTACATGCCCCGAATTTCCAAGAGTCGCATTGTATCGACACACCTAAACGTCCCCCGTTTGCCAAATTCGGGCTTTTGTACCTCACTAACGAGCACGCACTTTGTGCCTGCAGATGGTGAGGCCTCCTAACAGCAACCGTGCATTTCCTTCAGCCCTGTCTGCTTTGGACAGCAGGGTGTGTGTAAATGTATTTAAATACTGTATTGCATTTGCTCTTCTTATTGCATAAAAATGAGTGGAAGATGGAAAACAAAGTGCTGATAGCAGCGATAAGAAGTCAGGGCCTCATAAACTCGCTGCAACCAAGACAGAGATGCTTCCATCATCGCTGAGACAGGCAGGTCTGAGCTTCCATCGTGGACTCACTGGACTGTGGGTTCAATTATGAAGGGAAAGAACAAAATTCGAGAACGAACGTGAAATGATGGAACACATGGTTGAAGACTGCATGTAAAAGGCAGTGTGTAATGGGGAATTTGATCAAGTGTCTCAGCTGTGGGAGCAGGACGCTGGAGCTGGAGCTGGGTGGAGGCGGGGCTGTCTGTGCCCTGACACCACACGCCACAGGCAGCTCGGGGCCAGGGCTCTGACTCACACTGGCTGGGATTCAGGCAGTGTCTCCTTCCCGAGCTGCGGCCCAGGTGGGGCGGGGCCGGGTGGAAGGGGGCGTGCAGTCAGCCGGCTCCCTGTGACTGTCTCTGCTTGGCCTTTTCTCCCCACCCCACCCATGGTTTTCCGGGGACCACCCACAGCTGAAAAGAAGTCCCTGTTCTGGAGAGAAATACGCCGTGACTCACAGGTTAAGGGGCACCTGGCTCTGTCTTTGGAAAGCCTGTCCAACTGGGCAGCACTAGCTTTTTTTCAGGTTGCGGGCGCCCCACCCTTAGGGAGCATCCAGTCCTTGTCATATCTACCTGGGTCCTGACTTTATCCCCCTGCAGAAGCCCTTTCCTGCAAACCTTCCTTTCAGAGTCACTTCCTTCCTCTCTCAGCCCAGAGGTTCCAGGCAGCATTCTGAAAGGGCGACCAGTAAAGACATCTTCGCAGGCCAGCAGTGGGGTTTTTACCCACACCCTCTGAAGCAGGAAGCAATTAAACAGAAGTGCAGAGGACCAGAGCTGTGTTCTACCTCCCACTGGCTTCTGGCTGTCCCCCGCCAAGCTCTATCCCCTTCAACCTCCAGCCTTGGAAAAGGGTCTATACTTCTCGGGTTTCTAACGGGGAAAACTTAGTCACATGCTGGCCCTTTCCACTGCACTCAACCAAGGAGAAGTGTTTCAGATTAGCGCAGAACCTCTGAGTACTAGCAGCTTGTCTGAAAATTATCACGCGCATCAAACCTTAATTCTGCCCTTTGCAGTGAGAACCCATTCCCTCTCATCATGGTCTCAGTGGAAAGAAAGAGTCCTGCCTTCAGTATAGAATCTTTGTGGACTTGAAGTTCAAGATTGTGCCTCTACTTGTGCCAGTAAGACAGACCCCAACTCTCAGGGCAGGACAAGGACAGGAGGGGGGTGCAGTGGGGAGGAGACAATTTCACACAGTGGACTCTGGCCCTGGGGGACCAATGAGGGTGCTCTGACTTAGAACAGAGAATGACCTTCTGGGATCTGAGCGCTTGTTGATCTGGGTCTTCCAGTATCTGGCCGGTTCAGGGAGAAGGAGTGCAGCATCTCAACTCCCAGATCTAGAGATTCTGTCCAGAGCAGATGGATCTGGGTAGGCAGGGGAGCTGCACATGAGGCATCTGCTCCCAGAACCCATCTCTGGGGAGGGGAGGAAGAATAAATGGGAATTGTTGTCCAAGATGCCTCCCCAAGGGCACAGGTGGTCTCAGGCTGAGGCAGATCCCTGCTAACAGCAGGCCTCTCTGATCTCTTTTTTAGGGCCTGGCTGTCTCAGGTCAGAGCATCTGCTCTGCAGCATTGGGACGAGAAGTCTTCTGTCTCTTTGTTCTGGAATTCATAAAAGTGAAAAAAAGGATCTCACCTAATGAGGCCCTTGCCATGGTGAGGGATCATTTCATGGAACAGGAGCTGTGTGTGCATGTGAGCTGAGAAGGTGGAGAGTAGAGGAGATGGGCAGAGGGAGATGAAGAGGGGAAAAGGCCCATGTAAGAATGATCTGGAAGGTCAAGGAGAGAGGTCCCCAGGGGGGACATTCAGGGGATGCTGAAGAAATTTGAGGTTTCAGGGAACTGTCTTGGGAGGCTGGCCGCTACGGCTGCCCTACAGCTCGACCTCAGCTTTCCCCTCACTCCTCATTCTTAGCTTCTTCCCCAAGCCCAGGAGCAGTGTTGGACCCAAGGCTCCAGAGCAGATTGCCGGAGGGCTGGCGGAACATCACGGGTCTGACCGCCGCCCCATACAGAGGAGAGATCCCACCCAAGTCCACGCAGCAAGTTGAGCCGGCGTCCTAACCAGAACCCAATAGTCATTTACTGAGCACCTACTATGTGCCAGGCTCTGCGCTGGGCAGTGGACGTTCCAGAAGAAGAAAACAGAGACAACTGAGTGGAATAAATAAAGATATGAAATGAAGCAAGATAGGTGACTTCAGATTTAAAGGGATCCCAAGGGCTAAGGAAGAGAAATAAAAAAGGAGCAAACAAAAAAAATCTCAAGCCTCAGCACGTAGTGGTGAAATTTCAGAACTTTAAAAAGGAAAGAAAGCTAAAAGTAGATTCTCACAGCAAGACTGGAAATAAGAAGGTGGTGGAGTAGCACCGTCAAGATCTATGAGAAAAAGGTGTTGAACTTGGGACCTGATCTGTGTTCTATCAGTCAAGGTCGAAGACAAGATAAAGTCCATTTTGGACACATGAAGACTCAGAGTTTACTTCCCTCCCATTAATATAAAAATAACTAGAGGTGGTATTCCAGCAAAACAAAGAAGTCGGAGGAAGAAGACCACAGAAAACAAGATAGAGCAGCAGCCCAATGGGAGGGAAGGCAGCTGGAGGGAATGAGGGGTGGCTGTCAACCTGGGGGCCCGGGAGATTCCAGGCCGCAGTCAAGGGGTGATGACAGGATTCCATTCCCTTTTCTGTGGTCAAATCACACGATGTAGTTCTGTGGCTGAATAACATTTCCACCTTATAATCAACCTAGAGTCGATTATACTAAATAGTATAACACTATGTACTATATATGCATTGTATTATATATAATACTATAGACTAAAAATAAATAATATCAAATATAGTGTGATCAAACTAATACAAATTGGAAGGAGAAGAACATGTGCTCATCTCCCCAGCTTCCGCAGGGGGGAGTTCATAAATAAACACATACATTAAGAAAGAGGGACTGAGGGACTTCCCTGGTGGTCCAGTGGTTAAGACTCTGTGCTTCCACTGCAGAGGGAGAGGGTTCGATCCCTGGACGGGGAACTAAGATCCCATGTGCCATGTGGAGCGGCCAAAAAAATTAATAAATAAAATGAAATATATTATTAAAAAAAGAAGGACTGACGCATATTATATGACATAATAAGCGGCCACAAAATCAGCTAAATCAGAAACTGTTCGTCAGGGGTTAACTTTGGATGGTGAACCTAGTGGGTAGAGGTGTGGGAAAGAAGGGAGGCTTTTTAGAATACTATGCAGCAGTCAAAAATAATGGAGTAGATCTATTTATTTTGACCTGGAAAACTCTCCATTATATAGCCTAGGTTAACAAAGCAAGTTTTTAGAACAGTATTGAAAACATAATATTTAACTGTGTTCAACTAAACACCCAAACCAATAAGATGCAGTCCCTGTCCTCAAGGAACCCCCGTCTGCAGCCCCTCTCTGTGTCCTCTGCCCTACACCAAGTGGCCCGCTTCTGGATCGTCTCCCTCGCTCAGATTATTGCAAGATGCAGATCTCTTTCTGTCCTAGGGAAGAGCTGTTTTCTGTATGTTTCAAGTCACGAATGCATGTTTTTGACTACAAGTCATCAGTCCAAAGACTGGCCTGGATGAAGCTGCCCAGGAGAGGAAAGCTTCACACACAAGTAACCGGTGGGGGGAAAGCCAAGAGGGGAAGGAAAATCTGGAAATTACAGATGCCGAGGCTAAAAGGCACCTCACAGAGCTCTGGTCCACCTCCCTCACTCACAGATAAACATACGTGGGGCCTGATGGAAGGTCGCTCCATTGAATTAGTGCCCAGAAGAGGGAGAGCTGGGCTTGCTACGAGCCAGAGGCAGGAAGGGAGCCTGTGAGATGCTGAAGGCTGGAGTGGAGGCCTGATGCCAGGGCCCCACAGAGAAGCCCACCGAGAGGTGGCAGGGGTGTGTAGGGCTGGGGTCCACTTCAGGAGCTGCTCAGGGAGCAGATGGCTTGGACTGGATCGTCCTTCCTTAGTGTCCACGGAAGCTGGAAAGAAGCAGCTTCACTGTGGGCAGGAGGGAGCGCATTGGGGAGGGGCTGGGAGCGGAGCTGAGGTTTCCTGAGCGTCCACCAGGTACCAGACTCACGTGAGGTGCCATCCGGCAGTTACAGCCTTTCACCCTCACACAAGCCCTGTGAGATAAACGTGATTATCCCAGTTACATCAAGACAGTGACGGTTAGAAAACTTAAGTCATGTAACTTGCCCCAAATCCCACAGCCAGCAAATGGCAGAGCTAGAATCTGAGTCTGGGCTGGTCTGTTCCAAAGTCCCTGCTCAAGGAATCAGAGGGCGTCGATAAATATATGGTAACCAATTGATGAGAGAAATGTCTTTCCCAAACCGGGATACAGCTAATCCTTTTTCCTTCCAGAATCCTGCGTATGGACTCAGCCCCTCTACCCAATCCAAGAAAATCCAAGCACATCTGCTGGCTCTGGGGGACTAGGGTTTACTGGCCCAGCAGGACCCTGAAAATGCCCACCTCGGAGGGGAACAGGATTGGGGCTCGACTTCTCCCAGCTCTGAGCCCTGAGGTCGCCTCCGAGTCGCCTCCGAGGACACAGAGCCTGCTGTGTTGGGTGGGGATGGAGATGGGCTGGGACGGACCACGAGCACGAGCACGGCGGGGAGGAGAGAAGCCGGAAGCCTGGATCCTTGGTCTCTGGCGCTCAGCTCTGTCCCTGCCCTCCGCCAACCCCAAGGGCATCCTCATCGCTCTCGCCCCCCCTCAGATGCTGTCCCATCTCCCTAGGCACCTCCACCCCCATTGAGCCTCTGACTTCAGTGGGGAGGCAGGCAGGCCCAGGAGAGTATGTATGTCAGTTCGGGGTTGTCGTTGACACGTGGAGATCATTAACGGGGCTTATTTTTAAATTGTAATTGCAAAATGTAAATGCTCCCCAAACTGATGTGTAATTGCTACCCACTCCACCCCAGCCTTTCCCCTCTGGTGCCAGCTTTGCAAGGAGAGAATTAGAAAATAAAAAGGGGGTGGATTATGTAAGCAAAATGATTTTAAAAAAAGAGAGCGAGAGAGCTAAGAATTTAAGTGAGACAGCTGGCGGCTCCCTGATTGCCACACTTCCAGCTTAGCTGCAAAAATTGTCCTTGTCGATTGTACCCACCCAAGCAACAGTGTCAACTGTACTGAGTCCCCGGAACAGACCAGACTGGCACTCCCTTGGCAAGATGGCTCAGTGGTCTCTCTCTCTCTCTCTCTCTCTCTCTGTGTGTGTGTGTGTGTGTGTGTGTGTGTGTGTTGGGGAGTGAGGGGGAAGATCAGGGTGATGTTTGAGGTTGCCTCCATCTCATCCATAGAAGTCTTCCATTCTATGGAAAGACACAACCCACAGCAGGACTTAGCAGTCCGTCAACCCACGTCCATCCTTCCCCAGATTCTACGTATTCTCCTCCACGTAGGGAGGGCCGGGGGAACCTCCATTCTCCCAGGCATCTAGACTCCAGCATCCGCAGCATCAGCCTGGAGAGAAACAGGACTCTGACTATTGAACTACCTCTGGAATAGGTACTTCGGCAGGAGGAAGCTCTTGCCAGGCCCAGAGAAATAACTGGACTTGGGCAACAACACCCGTCCACGCTGGTTCACCAGGAGTCTCTAACCCTTAACCTCCTTTTTCTCTTTTACCATCCGCCTCATCTCCGCCAAGCCCTCACCACAGCCACTGTCTGCAGTGAATTCCTTTCCACGTCACTGTGTGCACAGGCTCTGAAGATCGTTGAAAAGAATGTCCCCCAAGTGGGCATCACTCCACCCACACTTGGGGGGAAGCCCTGACCCCTGGGATATGCCCTCTTCTCTGGCTTTCACCTCTAGGAGCCCCAGCGTGCTCCCCACCCAGTAACACACCTAAAACAGAGCTCCCCAAACAGCCAGAGGGCACAGGAAGCAGATGGTCATGTCTGGCCAGATCTGCCACTGTCAGACAGGCGGTCCTCTTCAATGTCCATGGCTTTCCTAACTACCTGCCTCTGTCCCTCTCCTTCTCTTGAGAGAAACCAGCTTTTGTGAGGAATTTGGCAATGATTACTGCCCCCCCCCAAACGAAGACCGGGGAACTAGAAGGTCATGGTGGCCCTAAGACATCAGGGAAACTTATAAAATCCCGGGTAGGGTCCTTTGGAGCTGGGGCCCCATCTCACCATAACAGATCCAGCCCTTATCATGGTATACTGAAGAGAAAAAAGGCTTGTTTTGGATAACTGGATTTCTAAATCCCTGCCTATACTGATACTTAGGTCTGTGAGATCATGACGTTACTTAAGGGGATTTAAAAAACCCTATCTGATAAGAGGATTAAGTGAGATTCTCTATTCAAAATGCTTTATACACTCTAAGGAACTATTTCTCATAGTTCATCACACACACTTGGGATACAGTTTCCTCCGTGTTCACGAAAAACACTTGGGGTACAGATTCTCGGTCTAAACCTGGACTCACAAATCAGGATCTCTGGTGTGAGGTCCAGGAACTGAGTTTTTCACAAACCCCCCCTGGTGATAACACTTGCTCCAGAGGGTCGTACAAGTGTTACCGTCGTCGTCATCGTTGTTGTCATGTGCGTAAGCAACAGCCCATCCATATGTAGCAACAACAGTTTATCGTTCATGGAATACATAGAAGAAAAGAGAGGTATACAGGGACGAGGCATAGCCCTCACCCCATCCTCCAGCAGCCGAGCAGAAACAACACAGCGCTGTGCTTTCTGAGGTCGTATGTGCGCTGTCAGCTAATGCTATGGGCTAAGGTTCTCGAGGTCTTCGGAAGAAAAGATAATCTGCCTGGAGGGTTTAACTTTGTGTTAAAGGACGGAGAAACGTTTCTTACTGTTCGGGTGATCCCGGTGGCCTCTGGGATGGCCCTCAGGAGACTCACTCCCCTCTTCTCACTTCCAGCTGGGCCAGCAATTCTTCCTTGTTGGCTGGAGCCAGTGCACCTGGGAGAAAGGGCAGAGCAGCGCTCAGGAGGGGAGGCTCGAGGCGCAGGGAGCGAGGGGACGCGCTCTGTGCCCCGCTTCTCCCAGGCTGGTGGTAAAGGATACTCCTTGTGCTCTACAGAACTCCTACCACGCCCCTCTCCTCACTGGCTGCTCAGACCCACCGGAGCTGTGTCAGAGCCCAACGCTTGTCTCGGCGGGAAGTGCCCTGTGGTCGCCGTCTGGTCTCCTGGCACCAGGCACACAGGCAGCTCCCTCTCCCACAAGGGTGGGCAGGTCCCTGAGTGATCCTGGGTCCCGGGAAGCCACAGCTGGCTTCTTGCTTTAAAGTGTAGGGAACTCAGAGAAAGGGCAACAGTTGCCACCTGCTCAGGTGTGTGGATGAGTTTCAGATGCTTTCCCAGGGGTGGGGGAGGCTTCGGCTGGGAGTCCGGACGCTGATGGGGTGCGGGGAGGGAGGAACAGTCAGGAGGGTGGTGGACCCAAAGCCGTGGAAAACAGCCTTGGCCTAAAGGGGGCTTCAGCTGCATGACTTAACTATTTACTTTTAGATTAAAGGGGAGTAATTTTGTTTCTCAATATTTGAAATGGACCAAGGGATCCAGAAGTGAGGTTGGTGGTCAGCGCCGGTATAAGGCCTGGCCTGACACTTCCCAAACATGTCAATTTCTCCTTCTGGATTGAGTTGCTAATTTGACTCCAATGAGGCTGTGCTTGGGGCCAGGATGACAGGGTCGTGGGATGGGGGTGGAGGGGGGCTGCTGATACCTGGGTTGCGTTTGCAGGGCTGCCTCAGGGAGTACCTCCAGCCCAGAGCCCCAGCCCTACACCCAGAGGTAAATGCATCTTCAACATTCACAATTCCTTCCTAGTTAACACCATCTTAGTCTCCCTGTAAAAACAACTTGCACCTCAGTAAAGAATGTAATTAGTTACATGGCAACTGGACGAGCTAAACAGTGGCCAGGCTGGGAGCTGCTTTGGGAAATGGAAATTCAGACATTTGCTTGAACAAGACCTTCCCGCTTCCCGGGCGCACACACCTGCACTGCTGGGAGGTGAAGGTGGCAGAGACACAACATCCAGGATCCTGAGGAGTGTGTGAATTCCTGGCCGCAGGGCAGAGGAAGTGGGGGAGCCTGGAGATGGGATGAGCTGAGAGGGGCTCCAAGAGCAGGCAGGGCAGTTCGTGAATTTCCATGAACAAAATCTCTCTGGGTTGAAACAAAACCCCCTTCGCCACCCTGGGCCCAGGTTCCTCCTCCAAGAGGAGATGACGGATCTGAGACACATTCAAAGCGGCAGGAGGCTCAGGCCCCCCTGGCCATTGCCCGGAGAGGACGCTGTGAGCCCCAAGGTACACCCGCAACAGCCTGCTCCTTCTCCACTGGCCTTGCCTGTGACTTCTGTGAGTGCTTCCCTGTTCTCTGCCCGCCCCAGGCAGCAAACCTGGGGGAGAGTCCGCTTCCTCCCTCCCCGAGCCCACCTCACTCCCTCCCCCATCACGTCCCCACCTCCCACCCTTTCCAGTCCAGTCCAGGCGGAAGGTGGTCTTCCGCCTTTCCACTCCCTGGGACACACCTAGAGAGGGCTGTCACCCCTGGCGACGCCGGCCAAGCCCCTCCAGCTTGTTAGCCGCCCCCGGACTGAGCTTCCCAGTCAGCCGGCTTCACCCTGCTTCCACCCAGGGCCAAGTGCGTGCCAGACAGTGCCCGGGATGGGTGCACGGCTGTGTCACCTCCTACTCCAGAATTTTCAGGGACTCCCTCCTTACAGGCACCTACGGGTGTTCAGACTGATCTGGCACTGCCCTAACTGCCTTCAGGGCACAGCTTCTACCCTTTACCCATAGGCTCTCTTCCCTCCATCCAAACGCAGCCCCAGACCTGCCCCATAACCTCCCACCGCTCTCACTGGCACAATTCTACATTTCTACCAGGCAAGACCCTCACCATTCTTCAGTGTTCAACCTGAACATTCTGCCTTTTGCCTCTACAGCCAGATGTAATTTTACCTCCTCTGTGTTTCCAAGTAGCACCCTGTCTGTCATCCTGTGAAAGCTCTCATCACATTCCGTCTCATGCTATGGTTATCTTACACATCTCTCGTCTCTTTCCAAACTGGAGGCACCTCTTGGGCAGAGTCCCTGTCTTCTATCTGCATCATTTTTTTAGTTTACAAAGTACTTTCATACTTCTTTAACTCTTAAAACAATCTTTAGAGGGCGATATTTCAATATAATAATTTTTATTACTTTTACAAAAATATATATGTTTATTGCACAAAATAAAGAAGACGGAGACTTTTTTTTTTTTTTTTTTTTGGCCACGTGGTGTGGCTTGCTGGATCTTAGTTCCCTGATGAGGGATTGAACCCGGGCCCTGGCAGTGAAAGCGCCTAGTCCTAACCACTGGACTGCCAGGGAATTCCCAGAAATTTTCAAGTTAGTTGTGATCATACCAGACAAAGATAACCACAGATAATATGCAGAGTAAAACTCTTCTTTCTTCAAAACAGTATCATTCTGTTTGCTCCGGAAGCAGCCTTTTATATTTAGCAACATACCATAAGTACCTTTGCATATAAGGGAAATATACACTATAATCCTAGTGACTATGTGGCATTCCATTTACGGATGTACTACAGTTATAAATGTCTATTATTTGTCATTTAGATTATTTCCAGTTTTTGCTGTTATAAACAAATAATGCCCATTCTTGTAGCTGAGCTTTGCTCCAGACTTGATCATTGTTTTAGGATAAGTCTCTAGATATGGCGTTGCCAAATCCAAAGGTCTATTCATCTTAAAGAATTTTAACAAAGTACTTGCAGAAGGTCACACCGATTTACATCGCATCTGCAGTTTATGAGAGACGCCTTTTTCCCTGCCAGGTAGTTGACCCCATTTTATCGAGGTTGATAACAAGGCTTAGGAAAGTCCAGCACCGGGCTTGCCTAAGAAAACAGCCAGCGAGCAGCATGTCTTCTGACTCCAGACATTTCACTCTTCCAACCTCCCCACTTCTCTTTGCTCTTATATTTCTTACAATCCAAAGGGAGAGGCTGCAGTGTAAGTGCTACGTAAATGCTGGGCTTCCCGAAGGACGAGGCAGGGGTGATGTGCCCTCAGTTGTGGGGTGGGCCACTCCTGGGGCCTCTGCCGAGCCTCGTGTCCCGGGTGTCTGAGACTTATTTTGGCAGATGACAGCTCTGTTCTTGGGTAGCTTTTTACTATTCCCTCCTCCCTTCTTCTGGGCAGATGCAAATTGCTTCAATTTAGACTCCATGTATTAAGAACCTACCATGTGCTGGGGCCTGGGCGTGCAAAGATGAAAAACACACACACACACAAGCTCTCCCTGCCTTTGAGGTGCTCACGGTCTAATGATAGGGACGTAACTGTACCCTGTCACGTGCGACAACGCTGCTTCTGGCTGTTGGCCCTACAACCCCTCCTCTGCCAAAGCCCACGGTGCCAGGGGCGGGGGACAGGGCCCAGGTCAGGGCTGTGGAAGGAGGCAGCCCTGCCTGCCTGCTGTGGCCTGCAGCTCCTCCTTCTAACTGTGTCCTTTCTCGAGCTGAGGGGGCCGGAGCTCCGTCCCCATGACCTGCTGCAGTGCCTGCTGTTCTGTCTGTCTTTCTGCTCCAGCTGTACCTCTGCCCCCCGCCCTCACCCTTACATGGCACTGAGGAGTGCAGCCCCTCAGAGGGAAATCACACCCGTTTAGGGGAGAGAAGCCGACCCCCCCCACCCCCCACTCAGAGACCAATAAACACGCAGTCAAGAGAGGAAGGATGGTCCCGGCAATGCCAGCGTGCCCTGCGCAGGGCACCGCTTCAGGGCTGCAATCTACATACATTTCCCCTTTCCCAGAACTGACAACTGCCTGGTTCCCACCAGCCTGGAGAAAGCTCCAAGGCAGAAATATAGCCTGTAATCTCTTTCTGTCACGGCCAGCTATTCCTCTGAGCATAACGAAGGCAGCTCACAGGACAGAAGGCCCTGGGGAGAATGAAAGACAGTCTGGGCTGGGGGACAAGGAGACTGCCCACGGTCACGGCCACCCTCCCCCACGCTCGCCCACCTTGCCCCGAGGAGGGTCCTGAGTGTGCCTTTTTAGATCTTGCCAGAGAAAACCCAGCCCCCTCTGTTTTGTGGCCATACAGAGGCTGGCAGGCACTCTGACACTGCTGCCCTAAGCTTGAGGCTGGGCTGGGGCCCAATTAACAAGCAGCCGGACAGGCAGGGAGGTAGACAGAGAGACAGGGAGAGAGATGGATGGGGAGACATGGGCCCCGTGTGACCGATGGCCCAGATGCTTCAGGGACAAAGGAGGAAGCAGGACCTTCATCTTGAAGATAAAGTCCCTCTGTCCCCACAAGATCCCCAAGAAATGGAGTGTTCCCACCTCTGCTCTTTAGCTCTGATCAGGCCCTTCCCTGCCTCCTCAAGGTCATTTTACTGGGGCACCCTCTGACCTCTGACGGGTGGGCAGGCTTCCCTAGAGAACACCTCTGCCTGTTTAGCCAACCTGACTTACACTTTGCAGATGAATAGGACAGCACTGAGGAATGAGCCTTTGGAATCTCTGGCCAGAGGCCCAAACCAAAGGCCTGCCCCCTGGCCACTTTGGGGGAGTTGCCCCAGCCTGGTATCCATCCCAGGAGCAAAAAACACCAAAGTCTTTGTCCTCATTGGCCATAGAGCCTTGAAAGAGTCCATCCTCACTCTGGAGACCCTCCCAGGCCCTATTCTTGCATAAGTGCAGCGATGGATGTGTGGTTTGCCTCCCAGGACCCTCAGGCATTTCCCCAAGGATATAGGCTCTTCCCACCTCCCTGCTGGGGTGGCTGGTTCCAGCTCTGCCACGGGTTTGCTCCGTGATGTTGCACAAAACCCTTCACCTCTGAATTCTGGTCCATTGCCATCATCATCAATCTTCGTCATTGCTGTCTGTAAAGCAAGAGGCCGGACCTGACAATGTGACCCTGTTCTCTGGCTGCTCTTGATCAGCTAATTGAACTCAACTGTCCCAGCAAAAGCCTCAGATTTCACCAGAGCAATGAGACCCATCTCAAAGAGGCCAGATTCCAATCCTCTAGAAAGAGAGGGCCTCCTTGGAGGCTAAAATAGTTCACAGGCTTGTTTATACGGTTTCTCTCCTGCTCAAAAGTCTAACGACTTGCCAAGGCCCACAGAGACAAAATCCAAATTTCTTAGCCTCCTTTTTTGTCCTTCGTAATCAGCCTCAACCTAACTCTCTTACTTAATCCCCTGGTCTTTCAAACCTGAGCCTTTTCTCCAGCCGTGCTAGGCTGCCCTGTCTCACAACCCAGCCCACGCCATGTCTGGGTCCTCTGCCGCCCTTGCTCAGGCAATCATGCCCCCCTGGTGGGCCTTGTGCCCCCGCTTCCTCTCTGCTACCCAGGTCCTAGCCAACCCTCAAGTCCTACCTTTCTCTGAACTTCTGCCGTGGAATGAAGTCAAACTCTTGCTCCCCCATCCTATGATTGATGGGCCCTGAATCTTACTCAGGTTTGTGAACTTCTGCCTTCCGTGTTAGTCTACATCTCCTCAATGGCATCATAAGTGTTTGAAGACAAGACTGGTGTCTTCAGTTTCTCTTATGCCTCCATATTTACCGAGGTTAGTAGTGTGCCCATGTAGATCATCGACAGGATCAGTCTTGTCACATGAAGAGCAACCACTACTGGAAAATACTAAACCGGATCAATGCTTGACCAGTTCAGCTAGGCTTTGCCTATTTAGTCATTATTACTCATTGTCAAAGGCATTACCATTCTCTATGCTTCAGTGTGTCTCTGAATTGAAAGATTTGACCAAACCATGGGTTATTTCATATGCCTCTTACACTAATATTAATAAGTGAATGTGGAAGACATAGTACAGTGGGAAAAACTGAAGTCAGACAACCCTGGATTCAAATCTTAGATCCCCTCTTCCTAGCTGTGTGACCACCCAACTCACAGGGTGTTTATAGGGATTTAGTGGTATTACATGAGACATATGATGTGCTCAGTGGATAATAAAGGACTCGGCACTGACACAGACAAAGCCTGTAATAAATGGTGACTATCATTGTTAAGACAATGACAGTAAGAATAGTTTGTTTAGATCTTGTTTGGCAAAATCATACTCATCCTTCAAGATTCAGCTCTGTAAAGTTTTCTCTCAATACTGCCCTACCCCACACAAGGCAAGTCATTCCCTCCTTTCTGCTCCCCTGATAACTGGGAACGTATCTCTTATAATAGGGGTCCCCAACCCCTGGGGCCTTGGACCGATAGCGGTCCACAGCCTGTTAGGAACCGGGCCACACAGCAGGAGGTGAGCGGCAGGTGAGCAAGCAAAGCTTCATCCGCAGCTCCCCGTCGCTCCCCGTCGCTCCCCGTCGCTCCCCCATCGCTCCCCCTCGCTCCCCGTCACTCCCCCATCGCTCCCCCATCGTTCCCCGTCGTTCCCCATCACTTCCCCATCGCTCCCCGTCGCTCCCCGTCGCTCCCCATCACTCCCCATCGCTCCCTGTTGCTCCCCATCGCTCCCCCTCGCTCCCCATCGCTCCCCCTCGCTCCCTCTCACTCCCCGTCGCTCCCCATCGCTCTCCGTCGCTCCCCATCGCTCCCATTACTGCCTGAACCATCCCCCCTGCACCCCAGTCCATGGAAAAATTGTCTTCCACGAAACCAGTCCCTGGTGACAAAAAGGTTGGGGACCGCTGTCTTATAAGATAAAGTCCGAAGTTCTTAGCCATGAACTTCAGGCTGTATCTCACCAAATTATTATTATGTATTCCTATAGGTGTCCCTCCCATTCAGCTCTGAGCTTCCTGAGCAAGGAGATCCTCACCTTTATGCTTCCAGCTCTGGCCTAGCATCAGGCTCCATGTGTGTTTATTAAATGAGAGAAATGAACAGATGAGCAGGAAGGCCAAGAGCAGTCAAGAGACCTGGGCAGAATTTGACGGGACACAAATTAAAGCCTGGTGACAGGGAATCCGTCATGAAAAGCAAGTGTCCCTTTAAATTCAACTAAGACCAGCCCCAATTTAAAGTTGCTTAACTTTTCCAGCTGGATTAACTTCCTTGGGGAAGCCATCAGCCCCGTCAGAAGCCCTTTGAACATCTCTGCAAAGCCCTGCCTGTCCACCCCTCCTTCCCCTCAGCTGGGCTCAGTCCTTCCCCGGCTGTTCCCCGCCATTCCTTTCCCCAGCGGTCAGACCCTCCAGCTTCGAAGCCCCTGCTCCCTCACCCGACCGGGCTGCTGCAAGACCCTGGGTTCTAGGACAGCCTTCCCAATCCAGAAGCAGGAGAAGGTCAGTGCATCATGATACAAGCTAATCATTCTTTTTTGCCCCCAGGCAGAGTGAGCTATATTTTCCTCCTTTCCGTCTCCTCTGCCACACCTCAGCTCAGCAACAGCCTCCTAATCAGTCTCCCTGAGGCCTACCCCATCCTCCACGGCCACAGGATGTTTCCAGCAGCTTAGAGCATCCTATGCACAATTCTCTTAGCCCTTATCCTGCGAAACTGTGATTATCTCTTTGCCTTCCCCGCTAGATCAGATCATCCTAAACTGACTGTGTTTAGAGCTTAATGTGCATTTTGTACGTATTAGGTGTTCAATAAATATTGGTTGAAGAAAGGAGTAAATACATGTATCCGTTCAGCAGAGGAGATGTGGAATGTATGGCACACAGCATGCTAATGTCTCTTAACAAAGAATTCTATTGCCTGGCTTTTTAATATCCTTGCCACAGCCTTATAAAGGAGGTGTTATTAGTCTTACTCCTTCTTCTTCTTCCTCTTTTTTTGTTTTTAATACTTTTTGGCCACACCGTGCAGCATTCGGGATCTTAGTTCCCCGACCAGGGATTGAACCCGAGCCTGCTGCCATGGAAGTGCGAAGTCCCAACCACTGGACCACCAGGGAAGTCCCTAGTCCTACTTTTAAAAGGGGGAACTGAGGTTAGAAAAGCGACTTGCCCAAAGTCATAAAGCTGGTTAAGGTGTGACGTGAAAGGGCAGAGTTCAAGGGTGGCCTCCTCCGCTCCCCTGCCCACCTGCCCACCTGCCCACCTGCTTCCCAGCCAGGGAGGCGATACGAAGAGGCTGAGCTGCGTCTGCTCTGCTGCACTTGGGAAATAAACACGAAGAATTCTTCTTCTCATCATTTGGTGAGTCGGTGACATTTCGTTTGACAAAGAATCTAGGAAAAGTCTCTCCTGGGACCAGTTTGGGGACTAGGCTGTGATAATATTGCTTTATTGAAAAAGGATGCTAGGAACTGAGCTCCAGATGGCCTTTTACATGGAGTAATTTATGCGGGAAATGAGAAACAATTTTTTTAAAGAAACATACATTGATCTATACATGGTCACAAAGACAGAAGTGATGACAACACACACACACACACACACACACACACAACCCCAGAGACACTGTTACAGACAAGCAAAGGCATAAATTCCAGTTCTCGGTCATGACCATGGCCACACACCTCGTAAAACACCAAAAGATTGCTAGTGTGGTCAGTTCAGAGCCCTGTGTACACGCCCACTTGCAAAACAGCCTGCTGACTGTGACTTCCCCTCATGTCTTCCAGGGAAATTGCGATGTTCCCTCACACGTGTAAATTTCAGTCATTAAGGAACGCACAGGAAGCATGACATTGAAGAAATTAATCTCTCCGTGCCTCCCTGCCCTTCTCAGGGCCCTGTTCCCTCCCGATATGATCACACTGCATCTGGAGAGGCTGCCAACTGGATGACCTGCGCCCCAGGCACAAGTTCCCCACTCCGGCTTCACACCGCCTGCCTCACCGAGGTTTCAGTCATAACCAGCACCTGGAAGACAGCAAAGGAACCAGAACAAGGCCAGGAAATGAAACGTCTGTAAAATTCTCATTCAGATGTCTCTCAGAAATGAATCTCAGATATGGCAAGGATGGGAAAGGGATTTTATTTAAAATATCTTCCTCCCTAGGCTGCCTGTGAAGGGCTGGGATTCGAAAGGATACCTGAAAGTCAGGAATTCCCCTCCAGCCATGGTGATTTTGACCCATGGCTGAGAGCTGAGAGCAGCGCCCAGGATCCGTGTTCTTGTGGGATCAGCAACTGAGAAACTCAGAGAGGCCAGGAACCGCACTGGGAGCCAGACACCTGGCTTCTGTCCATAACCCTCCTGTATGAGCTCAGGGTGTGACCCTGGGCACATTACCGCCTGGGCCTCAGTTTCTCCATCTGTAAAGTAAGAAGGTTAGGACTGGATGGTCATTTCTGCTGTGGTCTCATTAGGAGACCCCTTGCTCTGCCTTGGCCAGGTGCTAACTAGACTTTGCACACCTATACGTACGCACAATGGTTATACATCCCAAAGCATGTCCAGCCACAGCCGTTAACATTTTGCTTGATCTTGACAGTAACTTTGTAAAGGTGGTGGTACTGGAATCAACATACACATTTTACAGATGGAATAATCAAAACTGAGACTTAAAGTGTCTTGGCCAAGGTCACAAAAAGAACCAGTATTCATTCAGATTACATGAAATTCAAATCTTCCCTTGGACATTACTTCCTATTAAAAGGGAAAAAATGTACAGCGTACCTTGGAAACGCTTAAGTTTGCTCTGGAAAATATTTGTTTCTATTCCCTAGGTTGGACTTGTTAAGTATAATAGTAACCGTGATTTCAAAGCTTCTGCTGCCTTTTTGCATGGCATAGGGTGGAGGCCAAGGGCAGATGCTCTTTCATTTAGGAAAAAGATTTAACATCTTCTGGCTATTAAAGAGGAGGCCAGGCCTACTCTGGGAGGGGAAAGATGAAAGAAAAGGGAACTCAGTTGTTATCTACTCATTCAACAAATGTTTATTGAGTGTCTGCTATGTGCCAGGAACTGTTCACAATTGTTAACAAAAAAGATAAAAATCTCGGCATTCAATGGGTTTACATTCTGGTCTGGGTGGAGATGGGAGCAGTGGACACACAATAACAAGATAGTAAGGAAAATATACAGGGTCAGATAATAAGGGCAAAGGAGAAAAGGTAAATGAAAGGGTGCTCCCTGGCAAGACCCTGAAGCAAGACAAGAGCAGGAGAACCTAAACAGCCTTCCTCTCTGGGACTCCTGGGAAGCTGGACCTTCTGCAACATGGGAGGAGATCTCCAGTTGTTCTTTAGGGATAGTCACAGGAAAGGTGGGCTTGGGGGACACATGGGTGGTGGCAGATGGCTAACTGCTCCCTCTTCCAGCTCTGCAGCCAAGGGTCCGCCGTGATAATTAAACCGAGAAGCCACCGGAGTCCATCCATCGGGAGTTCTGGGGGCGGAGCTGCTGGGCAGCCCCTGGGCCCTGCCGGGATGAGACCCTGACCAGTAGCCCAGCGCAGTCGGAAGGGGAGGGGAGGGCGGTCTCTAATTGCCTTTGCTCCCTGGGAAAGGAGAGGGTAGCACCTTGTCACAGTGTCTGCCCAAGAGAGTATGAGCCCCCTGAGGATAGGGAGTGGGGGGTGGGGGCGCATGTCCATAACAAAAGGGAAGGTTCTACAGGAGGTGGCCAGTGTCCGGGCACATCAGCACTCCAGCTCCACAGACCTGCCTCAAAGGGAGGCACCGGGCCCCAGCTAGTCTGCTTTCTTCACTGCTCCCTGCATCTCTCCATTGCCCTCCAAACCCTAGGACCTTAGATGACCATAAATAAGTCAGGGATTTGAGACCTCTCACGATATGGACCCTACCGAACATTCCAGACCTATGTCTCATAACTCTCCTTCACGACCTCTAGGTCAGGGGCTGGCAAATGATACCCAAGTCAAATCCCAAGGCTGCCTGTTTTTGTAAATAAAGTTTTATTGGCACAC
Organism: Mesoplodon densirostris; assembly: GCF_025265405.1. Taxonomy (NCBI): domain Eukaryota; kingdom Metazoa; phylum Chordata; class Mammalia; order Artiodactyla; family Ziphiidae; genus Mesoplodon; species Mesoplodon densirostris. The sequence continues at coordinate 117,171,396 of NC_082667.1, read as the reverse complement.
GACCCCACCCTTCCTTCACTATGGCCTATGTTGTGGCTGCTTTCCACAACAGTGGCAGAGCTGAGTAGCTGCAACACAACATAAAACCTGAAATATGTACTGTCTAAAACATTCCATAAAAAGTTTGCTGAGCTGGTCTAGGTTGCAGGTAAGCTGTGCGCATCCTCTCCTGCACAGACACTCCTCACACCCTCCGCTAGGCCTGCCGCTGGTTCTGTGCTCCAGGACCGACATGCTCCATTTCCCTGCTCTAGTAGCTGAAATACGGCTCATCCTTCAAGGGCTCAGGTGAAACGTTATTCACCCCGGGATGTCTTCTGAATTCCTGCAAAGAATGGCACGCACTGGGCTTCCCTGGTGGAGCAGCGGTTAAGAATCTGCCTGCCAGTGTAGGGGACACAGGTTTGAGCCCTGGTCCGGGAAGGTCCCACATGCCGCGGAGCAACTAAGTCCATGCGCCACAACTACTGAGCCTGCGCTCTGGAGCCCGTGCTCCACAACAAGAGAAGCCACCGCAATGAAGAGTAGCCCCCGCTCGCCGCAACTAGAGAAAGCCCGCCTGCAGCAACAAAGACCCAACGCAGCCAAAAATAAATAAAACTAAAACTAAAAAAAAAAAACAAAAACTGATGCTTAAAAAAAAAAAAAAAAAGAATGGCACGCACTTCTGTACAGCCATGGCCCGTTGTTAGGGTGACCACATAAGGTACCACCCAAACCCGAACAGTTTTGAGAGGGGAGGAGATTAATAATTACACAGACACTACAGGCTTCAGCTGAGACCATCCCAGGCAAACGGGGTCATCCGGTGGCTCTACCCTTGGTGCTTAGTTCCTTCTGCCTCCTATGGGGCGACTGTTCACGTACCTGGCTCCCACAATAGGCAGGATGCTCCAGGGCAAGGGCAGTGTGGGGTTTGACCCTCAGAGCATCCTTATGTATAGGCTAAGATCAATCAATGTTCATTGCAATAAAAGAAGGAAGGGCTCTGTCCTAAACAAAAGCAGCTTCTGTAGGAGCAGCAGCTGGAATAACCGAGACAGAGGAGCCACTAGCCAAATGGGGAGGGGGTGCTTGCAGCTCATGGCGGTTGCTTCCCCTCCTGACACCTCTCAGGGGGGCTTGCAATGGTCAGAGTGGTCCCAAGTGCCTGAGCCTCTGCAAGTTAGGAAAGGAGAGGCCCCACTTCAAGGGTGATAGTTTATTTTGGCAGGTTCTGAACTGAGGCTGAATGCTGGATGATCAGAAATTAGATATACATCTCCCTTCATAAAGCTCCAGCACATTCTACAGACTTCAGCTCACCCAAGTGGGAGATAGGAAACAAAGAGCAAGGGAATAAGATGACCCATTGAACATATAGATGCTCACCATCTGTTCTCTACTAAACGGCCGGGAGACGTCTTTGAAGTGAAAATTCCATTCTACCCCCTCCCCCTCTTCTCCCTGGTTTCAAACAGTTGTTGGCTTCCCATTCCTCTTGAGATCAAGACCAAAATAATTACCTTGGCCTAGAAGGTCAGGGTGGTCTGGCCCTGCCCAGCTCTCCTGCTTCATCTAGTTGGCTCTTGGCCTTCCAGCCACCCAGGCATGGGTCCCTCGAAGAGGACATGCTTCTTCCCACCACAGGGCCTTTGCACAGCCATCCCATCCTCCTGGAAGATGCTCTTTCCTCATCCACCTTTGACTAGTAAGTCTGCTTCACTTTCACATCTCAGCCAGAGCCGCTTCCTCAGGGGAGCTACACTGACCACTCAGACCAGGGAGGCCTCCTTTGTATATTGCATTTCAGGATTCAATTTGAGCACTTAACTTGGTTTATAATTATATATTCATTTGTGATGAGTTGGGTAATGCCTGTTTTCTCCACTAAGCTATAAGCGCCATGTGGGCAGGGACCCAGGTTTGCTCGGTCCACCTTGAATCCCTAGCACACAGCAGCACTTGCAGGTATTGGTTGAATGATCATCCTCACCAGCCTGAGTCAAAGATCAGGAAGGTGACCTCTGGCCATCGCTCAATGTCGGAAATTAAAGTGGTTGGAAATAAGAGCTGGGGGTTAAATTCCTCTCTCTTCTCATTCTCCACTTTCAGCTCTTCCTCCTTCTCCTCACAAAGCTGTCTTTAGGGACCTATTATACAGAGGGCCACAAAATAGAGTTTACCCAGGGCTAGACACTGGCTGTGAGCTCATAGGTCAAGACAGGCAAGAGATGTGGACAGACCCTCACAGGGCAGATCCGCAGCCAGTAAGAGGGCTGAGCCAGTACCAGGCAGAAGGAAGGAATGAGGGTCTCCTAGCAGGTCTTATTTCCTCCACAGCATCTTAGGCTCAGAGAACCCAGAGGAGTCTTTTCCACTGCTCAGGTCTCCTCCTTCCTCCCTCCCTCCCTTCACCAGGATCCTTTGTGTGTGTGGGCATGTCAATCTCCCTGAGGGTAGGGACTGTGCCTTGAATGGCTTTGGATCCCCCAAAGCTCCCGGTTCAAGGTCCAGCACATGATGTGTATTTGTGGGTTTCTGTTCTGACGTGGAGGGTGTCCAATGCGGGCTGCCTGCCTGGGTGGAGGGCCAGAGAACAGCTTTAAGGCCTGGTGAGGGGTAGTGCCAGGGAGGCCATGGGGCACTGTGGGCCCAGGTGTGCAGAAAGGTCCAGGCAAACGCTCAGGTCTTCACAGCCCAGCCCCCCACTGGACTAAGAGGCTGCCGCTCGCTCCCTGGGCTGGCTCATCTGAAGAGCAGAGCGGCTGGAGAAAGACACGTCCACACCACCGTTCACTCACCCAACCCATCACAGCAGCCTTGCGGCAGCCTGGCAACTGCACCCTAGGGTGGGGTCCAGCCCCGCCAAGGAGAAAACAAAGCAGCTGCCTCTGAGCTGGCACCAAGCCCGCTCCTGTGAAGAGAGGCGTCTCTGCGCTGGGCCAATAAATAATAGAAAGTGCAAGTGGTCCAGGGTAGCGACGGAGCCGCTGGGCCTCAGGCAGGATGGGGCGAGCAGGCCCCCAGGTCGGGAGCACAGGGATTAATAAGGCATCAATTTTAATGTAGGGAGAGGGGTTTTCTTTCTGCTTCACAAACAGCAAAGTGAATGTTTGAGCATCCTTGCAGGGGGTTAATGAGGGCTCTGATTAGTTATTCGGATTTCTCCACACTGCCTCGATCCACCCTCCTAGGGAGGACAGGAGGGAGGTGGTGGGACGGGAGGGCTGCAGAGAGACGCTCGACGAGAAGACAGAGCCTCTGATCTCTGGGCAGGTTGCAGCCCACTCACACCCTCCCCCCCCCCACCTCCACACACTGTGGTAGAACAGAGGGCTGGACGGGACTTCGAGATGACCCGTCCAGCCCCTTCGTCAGAGGGCCGACCAGAGGGGCGTGACTCTGTGGCCACACGGAGGATCTGTGAGAGTGCATGCCCAGGCCAGAGCCCCGCGGCCTGGGGCCTTCTCACTGCACCGGAATCCCCTCCCCGTCTTCCCCTGCCCAGCCAAAGTGAATATTTTGCTTTTCCCTCCAGGGAGGCAGCTCATCAGGGATAAGCCACCGTCCATCCGTCTGTTCCATCCGAGGTCCTCAGCTGGGGCTGTCCGCTGGGCTGGGGGACCAAGGGGCATCCTCATCAGGAAATCTCTGCCTTCTGGTCCAGGCTGGTTCCCAGCGCAGGGATAGAAGGTGAGGCTTTCTGTGATGGAGCCTCCCCGCATCACTGCCTCCTGCAACAACCTGCCCCCTCTCCCTGCTGACTGCAGGTCATTAATGGACCTGGCCACTTGGCCCCAGACATGCAGGGCACAAAAGAGGGGCAAAAGCCTGCAGAGACGCAGCATGTGCTCAGGAAGAAACATCGCCGGGCCATCTGGACGCCAGCTCTGTGCCTTTCCCACTATTACAACACAGATGGACTTCTAAGCCAGGATTCCCACTCCCCTCCCACCCCCAGGTCCCAGCCCATCTGCTGCAGCCCAGGACCCAGAGCTAGACCCACCCCCAGATCCACAAGGAAGTGATGTCACAGTGGGCACCACCCCTCTGTCTTCCCGAGATCATCCGAAGTCCTCCAAACGCCTCTCTCTGGAGGTTCCCGAGGAGCTGCCTCTCACATCAACCCCAGATTCTCAAAATGCACGTCGAGGCCCTTCAGCTCTCCCCAACGCGACTGTTCATTCTCCCCAAGGACAGGGACTGTCGTCTTGGCCCCAGGAACATGTGGCTCTGCGCCCTGGGCTCTGTCTCCCAGTTCATTATGAATACCAACAGCGGCATGTGGGATCTTAGTTCCCCAGCAAGGGATCGAACCCGTGCCCGCTGCAGTGGAAGCGCGGAGTCCTAACCACTGCACCGCCGATGTTTACTGAAGTTTCCGGTGTGCCAGCCGTGGCGCCCAGCTTTACGCACGTGATCTAGTTGACCCTTGCCGACCATGTGAGGTGATGCCCTATGGACTGCACAAGAGAACTCTCTGCAGTGAGGTGTCCTCTGTTTGCAGCATCCAGGACCGTAGACACCACATGGCTAGTCAGCACTTGGATTGTGGCTGGTGCGACTGAGTAACTGAATTTGTAATTTAATTTAATTTTAATTTTAATAGACACGTGTGTCTGGTGGCTACCAAACAGGACAGCACAGACTCCAGGGTCAAGCAGCACACTCCATACCACGCGGCTGGTAGGGACATGGCCAGGACTCAGCGGGTGTGTCTGCTTTTCCCGTGCTGCCTTTGAGGCGTTATCAAGTGCGTGAAGAAACTCAAGCAGAGAAGGTAAAGAAATGGTGTGTAACCATGGACAGCTCGTGCTGCATCCCAGCACCAGGTACAAAGGTGAGTAAGACCCAGTCTCTGCCCTCAAGGGGCTATAGTGCCCCCCCCACCCCGCCACATACTCTCCCTCTCTTCTCTCTTAAAAAGCAATACTTGAAGCAAAACAGAAAGAGACAAAACTAAGGGATGGAGACAGCTACAGCCCGGGTCAGACGTAGGAGGTTACAGATGACAGAAGGAAAGTAAATGACTTAACTCCCACTTTGCTTTGTTTTCTTCAAGGACGACGATCGTCAAACTAGAAAAACGATTTATAAAGGTTTCAAGTTTGCAACAGGTGAGGAGATGGTAAACGAGCCTCTTATAGCTTTAAATAAAATCAAGGCTGTGGACACCAGCAAATCACATCTTAGAGTACAGAAAGAACTTCAAGATAGGATTGGAGAACCACTGTTAGCTGTTTGTGAACTGATGAAAAGAAATAGTTTTTAGAGATGGAAACATGCAAAAGTTGTATTTTCATAAAGTGGTAAACATCAGATTCTGGGAGCTACATGATAGTAGGTTTGATATTATTTGCTAACAAAAATTCTAAATTGGATTATTTATGAAAGAAAGAAGTGGTGACCAAAAACCAGAATAGCTTCATTGAAAACCAGTCATGTCAGACTAACTCTACTGCCCTTAAAAACACAGAATTCCTAGGTTGGGAGATAAAGAAAATTCTGAGAAGTACCTTGATTTCAGCAAGATATGCAACAACATCTTCCATGATATCCTTCAGCATATTGTCAACTATATTTCAATTAAAAAGAGTAAGCTGGATGGGAAGAGTGGTAGGTGAACTTTTAGCTGGATTGTGATTGTCCCCAGTCAGTACTGATTAGCTGATTTCAGTGTGGAAGGAGGTCTTTCACATTGAAATAAACAGCTTGGGCTGTTGAGCATTGTTACCAACAGTTTGCGTAACATTATAGAAGGTGTGCTTATCATTCCACTCACTGAAGGGATACTTACTGTGTTTAAAGACAGAATTAAGGTTGAGAAAGAGCTCGTGAGGCAAGAAACACAGGCTGAAAGCAAGGCGATGATGTCGACTAGAGAGAAGTATACATTTATACTGTTAGAGTGAAATGCAGACTGTATAAGTGAGAGAGATGGAGCTTAGAGGCATCACATATGAAAAACTAGGGACGTTTGACTGAAAATTCAAGAGGTACCAGTGTTATGATGTGGCTGCCCCAAACAACAAAAAGGTAATTGCAGGCTTCCCTGGTGGCACAGTGGTTAAGAATTCGCCTGCCAATGCAGGGGACACAGGTTCGAGCCCTGGTCCGGGAAGATCCCACATGCCGTGGAGCAGCTAAGCCCATGCGCCACAACTACTGAACCTGCATTCTAGAGCCCGCGAGCCACAACTACTGAGCCCACGTGCCACAACTACTGAAGCCCGCGCGTCTAGAGCCCGTGCTCCACAACAAGAGAAGCCAAAGCAATGAGAAGCCCGCGCACCGCAACAAAGAGTAGTCCCCGGGCTTCCCTGGTGGCACAGTGGTTGAGAGTCCGCCTGCCGATGCAGGGGACATGGGTTCGTGCCCTGGTCCGGGAAGATCCCACATGCCGGGGAGTGGCTGGGCCCATGAGCCATGGCTGCTGAGCCTGCACGTCTGGAGCCTGTGCTCCGCAACGGGAGAGGCCACAACAGTGAGAGGCCCGCGTATCGCAAAAAAAAAAAAAAAAAAAAAAAAGAGTAGCCCCCGCTCGCCGCAACTAGAGAAAGCCCACACAGCAACGAAGACCCAATACAGCCAAAAAAAATTTAAATAAATTGAAAAAAAAAAAAGGTAACTGCAATCGGAGGCTGCATTCCTACAAGTCCAGGTGAAGGAGGCAATGGCTCAGACTACTCTGGAGGATTGTGTTTGCTTCTGAAGAGGAGCACAGATCATCTGGAGCGCATCTGGGGAGGAAGGCTAGGACGCTGCAGAAAGGTATATACCCACAGAACAGAAGACTTAGGGAGGGACGTGCGTATTGTCTTCAGTGTTTAAAGAGCTGCTCTGCAGAGGAGGCATTGGTCTTACACTGCACGCCTGGAGAGCAGAACTGGGACAGAAAGGTGGAAGTGATAGAGACAAATTCCCCTTCATGTGAGGGAGTTCTACCAGTGAGAGCTGCCCCAGCAGGAAGAGGTGCCCTCACCAGGACTTATTAGGAAGAGAACGAAAGTCTGCTACTGGAGATGCCTTCACAGCTCAGCAGGTTGAACCAGTCGACCTCCAAGGCCCCTGCCAGCTCTAGGACATGATGAGACCCCTGAGTGAGGAAGATGCTTCTGATGGGGGCCAAGCCTCCCCAGGGTCCTTCGAATGTATTGTAGAGGTCCCCATTTCCTTCGCCGGTATAATAAATCTGGTCCCGCATTCTGGGCAACTCTTCTTGGGAGAGATCATAGTGGTCATGACATGTGACATTTGGAAAAGTGCCCACATGTTCCCTTGTGCTTCTCACAGAGATTCCCCCCTCCTAACACTTCTGGGAGGAAGGTGGCTCCTGATGAATCTTCCCCTGGGGCCTGAGCAGGACTGGGCAGAGGTAGGAAAGAAGACCAGGATGTGGCTGCCATCCCTGGAGCTGGGAGGGCCAGTGGAGCTGGCAAGGCCCAGCCAGGCACAAGCCAGAGAGCTGGCCACGTGGCCAAGAGTGTCACTACAAGCTGATAACTTGTCAGGAGGAGTAGCAAGGAGCCGTAAAGGGGCACACGGTCTAAGGAAGTTCAACCCAAGAGCCAAATGGTCTCCCGGGATCGTGCACTCAACACCCGCTGATACAAATTAAGTATCTGTGAGGGATTCTTATTTCCAGCCATCTCTGTGCCTTTGCCCACACTGTTCCCTCTTCTCAAATGGTCTCCCTCCCCTGCCAGTTTGCCTTTTCTGGTTCTGTTCATCCTCCAAGGCCCATATCCTTTGTCGTGACTTTTAGTCTCCCAGTTGAAGACGCTTCCCACTGCAGCAGTCCTCATGAATGGTGGTAAGTTGATTTTGTGCCTAATGTGTCCCCTCCACTGGGAAGCAACTCCTTGAGAGTAGAAGAAAGTTCTTTTGCGTATTATTAGCCTGCATGTCAGCAGCAAGATGGTAGCTGGTAGAGCATTGAACTTGTGTCCACAGTTCTAGTCCTGGCCTGGACCCCAGCTCTCTAGGTATCACGTTCCCGAAAAGTAAAATGAGCACAGAGGCAGATCCCTAAGTTCCATTCAAGCCCACACCCTTATGATTTTGTTCAATAAAGGTTGTTTTAGGTATTTCCCCCTTTATCCCTAAGGTCAAATCCTGTTCATCTTTTGGTCTGCTTTCATTTCTGGATCTTTTTCTGTTGCTTTCCCTCATCCAACTATCCATCCACCCATCTATCCATCATCCATCCATCCATCCATGCATCCTCACTTTCAACCAACACGTAATGAACATCTGCTTTGTGCTAGGTCACCAAAAAGACTAAGGTCTGTCTGCTGCTCATATGGAGGGCACGGTTATAGCAGGGGACACAGCCATGTAAACAAATACAGTAAGTCCCCTACACACGAACGAGTTCCGTTCTGAGAGTGCATTCATAAGTCCAATTTGTTCGTAAGTCCAACAAAGTTAGCCTAGGTACCCAACGAACAATCAGCTATGTGGTACTGTACTGTAAGAGGTTTATAATACCTTTTGCACAAATAATACATAAAAAACAAACACAAAAAATAAAATAAACACTTTTAATCTTACAGTACAGTACCTTGAAAAGTACAGTAGTCCAGTACAACAGCTGGCATCCAGGGGCTGGCATCGAGTGAACAGGCAAGAAGAGTTACTGACTGGAGGAGGGAGAGGAGGTGGGAGACGGTAGAGCTGAAGGATCGTCAGCAATAGGAGACGGAGGGCAAGCTGCAATGTCACTCACGACTGATGTCGATGGAACGCATGTTCACATCTTTGAAAGTTCACAACGTGGAGGTTTGTACGTAGGGGACTTACTGTAATGAAAATCCAAGGCGATAAGTGCTGTACCAGAGGTGAGGGTGAAGTGTGCTGGGACCACAGGGGGAGTCATGGGGAGGAGGATGCTGAGGGTCAAGATACCAAAGCCACTCATCACCCTCTCAGCCCTGCCTGTGGGCCTGATGCCTTGAATCCTTTTTCTTGGCCAATTCTCCCAATATAGCACTGAGAAGAAACATGGGATTTGTGTGACACAGAGACAGAATGTCGAGGGCCTGGCCTCAGGGTCCATAGAGAGTCTGTGGTCAGACCTAGAATAAGCCCCAGCACCCTCCACAGCCGTGCTGGGGTCTCCAAGATCCAGAGTCTGCATTTTCAAGCCACTCACCTCTCCCCACCCCATTGCAGCAGCACACTCGGCAAGTCATTTATTCCTCCATAACATTTGCTCGAAGGAACGTTGCCGCTGAATTATGGCTGGGACCATTATCTCACAATAACTGTCTGGGAAATGTTAATGTTAATGCATGGATCATGCAGAATGCCACATTAGGGCTTTTATGGTGGACATAACATTTTTATGAACTTTTTTCTCTGGTAGCATCAGCCTTTGATGGAGAGAGAAGAAAAAAAGAAAGAAAAGGAAAGGAAAGGAAGGAAGGAAGGAAGAAAGAAAGAAAGAAAGAAAGGAAGAGTGGGAAGGAAGGAAGGAAGAGAGCCGGCTCGGGGAGAAGAAATGCCACTTGAGAACACCCCGGGCTGAGCTAGTGAGCGCCACTCACCCCGGGGCAGGCCTGCCTGCAGTGCTCCAGTGGACGAGTATCTTCAGCATTAGGTATCTGTGAGTGGGAAGCAACCGGCCAAACTTGCAAATGGTGGGAGACAGGGTCTACTGGGGCAGACCCATAAAACTTCTCAGCCTTTTCAGCCACCTGCTGCCAGGCGGGCACTAGGAGCTAGTGGGAGCCGAGGGAGGGCTGGGGAGGGGTGTGCAAGGCTTAGCGGGGCGGCCATCCTGCCCCCTGGGTAAGGGGAGGGGGTCCCTGGCAGAACCACTTTGGGGGCTCACCTTGGGGACGGATGGCTAATGGCTTAAGGAGATTTTAACTTCTGCCATTAAAAGACAAAAAAGGAGAAACACAACCTTGGGAATGGCAGTATTTTACACCTGGCTTTTAGAAAGCACTAATAAAGGCACTGTTTAGCATTTTATATCCTTACTCAAAAATAACGATCTTAGGTTCTCATCTCAGACATATTTTAAGTGAGCTTGTGTCTCCTACCTCCAGAATATTCTTTCAGGAGGCTGGATTTATAGCTCTGTTCTTTACCTGCCCTGGGCTCCAATTTAAGTCTCATAAACACCGTATTATGGTCAGTTTGCCTCTTCTCTCCCCTCCCTTTCACCTTCGCAGTTGCCCCCGATGCTGTTACTGCCATTTTTCTTCCAGACAGAGTGCTGTTTAGCTCCTGACCCGGCAAGATGCCTGTTTACAGCCATTCCTTCGAGCACAGTGAAACTCAGGCTGGGGGTGGCGTGGCCACGCTGCTTGGTGGCCCCCTCCCCGGTGGTACCACATCCCGGCCCGAGGGAGGCTCCATGAGTCAGCCCCGTCCAGCCCGTGGGTCCCTCTGACCTGGGACAGGCGGGGCAGGTGGGCCTGGCGGGCAGTGCATGGTCTCTGGAGTCGCGGGAGGCTGGCTCTTGTTAAGAGCACAGCTGCGGGCTTGCTGCGAAGACCTGACAAGTTGTCATGGTTCCACAGAAAGAACCTCCAGGCTCCTGTTCTACGACAGTGTGACCGGATGTGACCTTAGGTAGGACACTAAATCTCCAGGAGCTACCCTTTCTCCGGGAAAGGCTGAGGGCCCGAGCAATTTGTACATCTCCCTGCGCAGGAGTCGGTGATTCTGTGGCCACCTGGAGGTTGCCCGTATGGGCTGGGGCGTCTTGTCTGTCTCTGAGGCAAGGTGAGTGCCACAGGCATCGGGCCAGATGGGTTTAAATCCAGACCTCACCACTTCCTAGCTCAGAGAACTTGAACAGGTTTTCACAAACTCTGAGTTTTCATTTCCTTGCACGTAAAAAGGTCATCACGGGGCTGACCGTGTCGGTTGGGAAGGCTAAACTGCCTTCTAACCTGCTCAGCAGTTGACCGCTGTGCCGTGTCTGAGTGAAAACTTCACGAGGCCAGGGATCTTGGTTTGTCTTCTTCACAGATGTCTCTCTAATGCCTAGGACAGTTCTTGGCACAGAGTAGGTCCCCGTCACTGTTTAGGGAATGAACGAACGTCAAAGGGTGCCTGGGTAAATACGAGCTCCGCAGGATTCCCACCCTCTCCCCAGGACAGACCCTGGGCATCTGCCCTAAAGCTCCTCAGAGGAGGATGCTCCCCAGGCTTCTGGGGCTTCTCAAGTCTCTTGACATAAAATGTCAGTTTAAGGGACATTGGATGCACTCACGACCTGGGATGCAGAAGGCGTCTGCACAAGCCCACACTTCTGTTCCCTCCAACACAGAGAGCAGGTGTACATACCTGCCTGGAGCACCCCCTTTCCAACTTCCCCCCTCCCGCCCCTCCCCAGGCCGCTTCCCTCCTTCTCGGGCTGCCACACGCTCGCTCCTGGGGACCCCCTGCCATATGTTCCACTCCAGCTCTAAACTGTGTGCTAATTGTTCTGAATGAACAGCTCCAGCTGGAAAAGCAGGCAGGCCGCTTACAGACCTTAAGATAACACTCAGCTTCCTGTAATTGAGGGGGTTTCCAGGGAAGGGGAACAGAACGTCTTCCTTTCAGGGCCAGAGCTGGGCGAGACAGGTCCCTGGAGCTGGGGCTGGGGCTGCAGTCCAGGGCATTATCAGCTCTTCTCGGTCTCTACCCAAGCGAAGCTACTTCTGAGCAGCCCCACCTGAGTAGTCTTCCCTGTGGAGGCCCAGAACCATTTTCTGGATCCATCAGGCTGCCAAGCTCCCTATGTGTGTGGAGGTTCCCCTCCAGCCGTGCTCCTTGCCATTTCCAGAGCCTGGAAACCTCCCTGCATTCTTCAAGAAGCCTATGGGGATTGGTCTGTATTAAGCTGCTAGTTCAGACAGGCAGCACACGTCTGTCTTGGGGCTGCAGGAGGGAGCGGGGATGAAGGGCGGGTAGGGGGTTGGGCAGTGGACCCGTTACCGTAAACACCCCTGTGCTTGCTCTCGCCCACCAGCCTCCTTGTGCTCCAGTGGTAAGGGGCATAGATGGGGTCTTTTTCTGTGTCATCTTCCTAGCGCCTGTCCCTACACGGACACTCAATTCCGCCCACGGCGCTGCGATGCTGATTCAGCTCTGCCCTCCATTTCTGTCAACGTTTCCCCAAAGCAGAAAGAGAAATGTTTAAGTGGCAGTTTTCTCATAAAGCAGGAGCCCTGAGGATTCGAGGAATCTTAGAGGCCCTGACGCTGGACTTCTGATTCGGGGTGGAGGAGGCCGAGGCCAGGCGTGGGGTCACACTGCCCACAGGTCCAGATCAGTGCTGGCTCTGGGCAGGGAAGGGCCCACCGCTGCACCTGCATCCTTCCCGGGCCTGGGGCCTGCCTGGGGACGTGGCGGGGTGTCCGGGCTGTGAACAGAAGCTTGGAGACGGGGGCCCAGTTCCAGCTCTCCACAAACGAGCTCTATGAGCTCAGCCATGTCACTTGGTCTGGACCCCCGTTTGCTCATCTACAAAAGTGAGAGTAATGCAATGCTTGCTCTGTTTACCCCTCAGGGTAGTTTGAGGGTAACAAGAGAAACAAGCGCAAGAAGAATATGAAAACTGAAAAGCAGAATTCAGAAGTACGGGATTGAGGTTATGCTTTTCTCCCGGGCTTGGGGTTTCTCTTACCTACTTGGGGGTTAAGGTTTTGGAAGATGCGGAGACACAGCCATCTGTGTGAAAGGAATCTTCCGCCTGGTTCTTTGCACCCAGCATAGCAGCACCGAGATGAGGTGCTGGGGAAACCAAGCAGAGGCTTGGGCCCACTCAGCCTGTGTCCCTTCTACAGCCTGGAGCTGACAGAGGCCAGACCTCTGAGCAAGCGGCTTCTCAACAAATCTCCTTGTTTAGGAGGAAGCCATGGGAGGAAGGCTTTAGGTTAACAAAAGGAAGAGCTGACCAGCTGTGAAAGGAGCATCTTGTGGGCTGGGAAGCCAGGGTTTGAGCTGGGGGTTCAGGTTGGAGCTGAACAACCACACTGCTCCAGAGGCTTCTGGGTCCCCAAGGTTTCTCACGACTCAGAAATCCCCTGACATCTGTGACCTCCTGGGAAAAGAGTGGTGCGGAGGGCAGGGAGGAGGGGATACCGAGCCTGCCGTTGAGGGGGTGTCCGGCCAGAAGAGGAGAAGCCGTGGAGGCTCCCGGCCTATCTGTCTGCCCTGCTTTCTCAACAGGAACCATCTGTACACGAGATTGAAGGCTCCTGGCACTGGGAGCCTTGACAGTCTTGACCCTGGAGGGCCTGACCCAATCCCCTTGGCCCTGTGGTACCCCCGGTACATGGGGTGGCCAAGAGCTCCTCAACAGTCAGCCTCTCTCTAGCCTGAGGAGGGCAGCTAGGAGGTAAGCCAGGGGCCGGCTTCCTCCCCGGAGGGCCCCGAGCCCAGCTGCCAGGCCAGTCTGCTGAAGGCAGTGGGGCGGAGTGGTCAGTGGGAGCGTCACAGGTGGAGAATTACACCCATGTCAGCATCAGAGGAGAGTGAGAAAAGCAGATCTGGAATCAGACAAGGCCTCAGTTACTCAGTGGGTTGCCAGGGGCTGGGCCAGCTCAGGGCCGGAGAGTTGGCTCGGGTACTCCCTGCCCTCAGGCCCAACTTCTAGATCTGATGGCTGAGTGCGGCCTTTCAGCTTGTGTCATCATACTTTCTTCTCTTTGCCAGCAATGCCTTTGCTCCCCTCCTGTGCCAGAAGAAAGCCTACCCATCCTTCAAGGTCCAGCTCGGATGTCACCTTCTCTGAGAAGCCTTCCTGGATCTCCTCCACGTGGCACAACCAGCCCCTCTCTGGATTCTCCGGGCAGACAGCTAGCTGTGTTGGAGATGCCATGACCACACAGTGCACGGTCAGCACCAGGCCCTGAGCCCCTTGCAGCGATGAGCTTGACCCAGGGATCTCCAGCAGGACCACGCACAGAACCTTGCACACAGTAGGCACTTACACATTTACAAGCGAGCAACTGTGCAGTCACATGCTTGCCCTGGCCTAAATAGATCTGTGAAACTCACACCCAGAAAGGAAGAATTAGAAAGATGGCTGGGCCTCCTGAAGCTTGCCCTGGAGAAACATTTGTGTCTTCCTCTCCTACTTTCAGCCTCATGCCCAAGCCCACAGCCCACCAAACCCAAACGGTTTTTTTTTTTTTTATCAACAATGAAACAATAGATGATCTTTTGACATTTCCAGGGCTGTTTGGAAGGAGGAAAGATAATATGTAATAAATTCATATACTTCTATGTTTTTCTTGGCTCCGACAGCTCTATTTCCATCTCTTTATGCAGAAGTCCTGGGGAGCTGAAATCCTTGATAATGCCAAACAATTCAACACTGTATTCTCTCTTTACTGTCTGCACCACAAAAAAATATCGACTTTATGCTGGCAGCTGTGGGAAGTGAAATCGGATGCCACATTCCTTCCTGCATGCAGAAGTCAGTCCCGCTCTGGGCGCCCTGTCCTTTCCCAAGGGTCTTAGGCAGTGAGAGTTTAGGACCTTTTGCCTGATCAATCCAAGGGGAAGGACGGCCTGGTGCCCCCCTCTCCCCAGGGGATATGGGCTGGAGACTCTTGCACCCCTGAGGTGTCGGGGATGAGCTGAGACATTTTCTCTCTGGCCTCTGTCCACACTGCCTGCAGTCCTTTCCCAGTCCCCCCAGCGGACTGGCAGCATCTGATCTGACTCCAAACAAAAGCTTCCTGAGCCAGAGCCAGGCCAGGGCCCTGGAGGTGAGCAGAGCAAGCTGATGCCTTTGAGCTCAGATTCTCAGCTTGTGCAGCGTGTTTCAGCCTGGGGCTGAAATAAGCATCTATTACCAGCACCTTCATTTCCCGGAGAAGGGGGCCCGGGGACTAGAGAGAGGACAAGACTTGCCCAGGGCCACACGCCACATCTGCTAGAACTTGAAATCTCATCTTCCGACCCCTAGGTCAGAAATTTATTTTGGGGGGTCCATCCATCCTTTGAGTCACTGAACAAATATTAAATGCCCGCCATGTGCCAGGCATGTGTTCAGATCCCAGGAAGCTTTCCCTGAGTCTGGAGGCTTTGTTTTCAGGTTTCCCCACAGAGACGAAATGTGGGACTCTGCCTGTTTGGACCTGGGTATGTTCTGTCAGGACAAATAATACCTGACATCAGCGGGCACTACAACTCCCCTCCCCCCTCCTGCACATACCTCTCTCTCTTTTAACCACATACACACATAGACACACACACACACACTCACTCACCCGCACTCCAGCCAGCCACCCTCAAGCACACTGAGCACCCAAAGGCAGCTCTGCTACATTATTGGACCGTCCCCTCTTTTCCATGGAATTCTAAATGCAGGGGTTTGAATCTTGGTTCTGCTACTGCCAGCTGGGGGACCCTCTGTGCCTCAGTGACCGCATGTGTAAAATGGGGATGATACTCATAATCCCCTAGATAGGACTGAATAGGATACACATGCAAAGTGTTTAGCACAGTGCCTAGTACATAGTGTTCAAAAACCTCTTGCTGCTATTATTATTTTATTTTTATTATTATCAGTCTGATAGGGAGTGACCCAAAGAGGGCTAATGGGGCGTGAGAATAGAGAAATCTCCAGCCCTAGCCTTGGCCAGCTTTGTTCCAAAGACGCGATTCCAAAATCAGGGTGGGAGCCACTCCTTTCTGCCCCCTTCTTATCCCCACACGCCCCCAAGCCACACGACAGCTTCAAAGTGCAGTTGCAGGCTTCTTTCTCTCCCTCCCCTGGAGAGAGTTCAGGACAAAAAGCAGAGGACAGTGACCCTGGCCCTGGACAGTCAGCCCAGGGATGACTGAGCATCAGTCACTTACAGAGAAGGAGAGTCCTCCGTCTCCCAGGCAAGGCCCACCTCTCTCAACCCCAGCACAGCCTTGAGGGGAAGGCGGGGGATGGAGTCTCAGAAACAAATAGAGACCCAGGAAGAGACCAGGCTGCTCTGGGTCCCTCTGGGTTTGCTCTGCGGCTTCGAGGGAGCATCAAGGTCACTTCTGGCCCAGAGCCTGAGCTCAGGAAAGCCGGGAGGACAGCCGGCAGGAGGACGCGAGGGGACCAGCACTGCCCCCCTCTCCGAGGCTCCTCACTCTTGCTCTCTCGAGATTGGGGGGTGGGGGGTGAGAAGGAGACCCTCAGGACAATAGCCTCAGACTTCTACCGGTGCTATTTGTGAAACACTTACATAGACTTTCATCTCCCCAGAGATCCTTGGAAATAAATGTGGCAGACATAATTAACCCCATTTAATAGATAAATATGTTGAGGCTCAGAGATGCTAAATAGCTTGCCCAAGGTCATGAGTAAGTGGTGCTGCCAGGATTCAAATCCACCAATGCTGACTCCTAGTCAAGCACACTTGCCCTCCACCACCCTGCCCTGCCCCTGGGCCAAGTGGTCAGTTCTCCACTTCCCCAGGGAGGCAGCTGAGGGGCTCAGTAACTGATCCCCATCCCACACCCAGGGAGGGAGGTAAGCAACTCGACTTACCCACTCAGACTGTAGCTGGGATTAGAACCTGACCTGGGGAAACCTGACAGGTGTTTCTTGGACTTCTGACATGATAATCAGCCGTCAGGTAAGGACTGAGAAAAGGGAAGAACGGGGCGACCCAGGGAATAAGTTGAAGGTCAGGAGCCCCAATCTGAGCGCCAGGTTTGCCCACTTCTGACTTAGCCCTGCAGCTTAGCTTGCATTCATGCATTTATTCATTCATGCATGCATTCATTCCTTTATTCATTCCAAGTGTTTACTCAGTACCTGATGCTGTGCTAACAGCTGCCCTTTCAGGAGCTCAGAACTGGGTGCTTGGGAGACCTTCATGCACACAGCCAAGGCTAAATGCCCCCAGAACTGTAGGAGCACAGGAAGGAGGCACTGATTCTGCTCTTATCCACCCCAGAGCTTCCCCAGCTACTGCTTCTGTGCTTCATTCCAGTTTTAGAAAGTTCCCGCCACTCAGGTAGGTGGCCAAGCTGAGGGGTCAGCAACCCAGGTGTGCAGTGAGCAGGAAGTGACATTCCCGCAGCCCTGTGACCAATCCACTGGCTCCAAGGCACCCCACGTGGGTCTTCAGCCAGGACCCTCATGTGCACAGATGGCCCCCAAGGCTTCTGTCTCTCAGCAGGCTTGGCTTTTCTTCACAGGCAGCTGGAAGGGTGCCCTGGGCAGGGCCCTTTGCGTGCTCCATCCACACTCCATAACCCAGGAGCTCCTGTTTCCCTGACGCCACCTCCTGAGGGACCTGACCTCACTCTCTGCAGCTCATTCCACCAGGCCTGCTCAGCCGCTGCTCCCCAGCTGCCCTCATTCACGTGGGTCTTCCCAAGCCTCAAAAGCCCACTTTTCCCTTCTAGCCCAGGCTCAGCTCAGTCCAAAAATCATATGTTGAGGGAATTCCTTGGCAGTTCGGTCATTAGGACTCTGTATTTCCCCTGCAGGGGGCACAGGTTCCATCCATGTTCAGGGAACTAAGATCCCCCAAGCCGCGCAGCTCAACCAAAAAAAAAAAAAAAAATCATATGTTGAATGTCCACCCTGTGACAGGTCCCATAGTGTCACACAGTAGCAAGAACAACGTGTTTAAGACTGTTTGTCCTCAGAGGGGTTCTGGTTCGGAAGACACAAGTGTGACAATGAGCTCACCTATCCGGAGAGTAATACGGGGCTCAAAGGAGGGCACAGGTCCATCCTGGGGCGGAGGTGGCACTGAGGGGTGGGTAGGAGGGCGTTCCAGACAGAGGAAGTGGCATTTGCAAGTGTAGGAAATAGCATCGTGATGCAGGAACTAATAAGAACTTTGTGTAGGAGACAAGGCTGGTGAGGCGGGTGGAAGCTGGGCTATGCCCTCACATGCCAGGTTCAAGAGCTTGGCCTGAATCCTTCCAGGAATAGCCAGTTTTCTTGAATGCATAGCACTCATTCACAGAGATTCACCTCCAACGTCACCTTCTCCAGGGAGCCTTCTCTGACTTCTCCAGATGAACCATTTTCCTGCCCATGCTTTCTGAATGATGAGTTTCGACCTCTCTTACAGCATTTACCACATTGCTCTAAGTTTTTGTTTAAACGGCTGTTTCCACCACCAGGCTGGACACTGAGATTCCATTTCAGATCCCCAGAAACTGGCAGAGGACCTGACATACTTAGGTGCTTCTTCAATATTTTATGGATGAATGAATGAGAGCAAATTGAAGTCAAATGATCTCCTTATTCCCTCTACCCTGCTCTCTGCCTCTATTCTGAATCCTCAGTTTAAATAATAAATGTTGATTTCTATCTGTATTTATCTGTTTTCTCGTCTATATAATGGGAATAACCGTACTCTATGGATTGTTGCAAGGAGTAAACGATATCAGTGAAAGTGCTTTAAGACACAGCTCAGTACATGGTAAGCACCCTGCAAATGTTAGTTTCCCTTCTCTTTCCTTCAGCTCATATTTATTCATCACCTGCTATGTGCCAGGGGCTGTTCTAGGCACTGGGTTCACAGCAATAAGGAAAACAAACTCCCTATCTTCACAGAATACACTTCTAATTGGGTGAGATAGATAATAAACAAACAAGCAAACGCATAGTATTCCAGACGGACATAAGAATTCCAGACGGACATAAGAGCCCCGGAGAAAAAGAAGGCAGAATAAAAAGGACGGGGTATCAGGAGTCGGGGAGGGGGTTGCTCTTTTCTATGAGGTGGCCAGGAAGCCTCATTGGTCAGATGACAGCACAGCAGAGACTGGAAGCAGCCAAACAGTGTTCCAGGAGGGAGGGGGGACTGGCGGAAGAGCGCGGAGGCCAGCGTGGCTGGAGCAGAGCATGCTGGGAGACGTGGTACAGCTGGCAGGGACCGGTCAGGTAGGGCTGGGCAACACTAGGATTTGCATTCTGAACAGAATGGGAAGCCGCTGGAGGCCTCTGAGCAGCAGCGGGGTGGGATCTGCCTATCATTTTAGATGGAGTTCCCGGCTGAGGGGTTGACAACAGACTGAAAAGGAAAAGGGTGGAGAAGCAGGGCAATGGGTTAGGAGGCTTTTACTATCATCCAGGCAAGAGACAATGGAGACTCGGACCAGGGTGGGCACGGTGGTGACAAGCAAGGTCGGCCCGACGAGATTTCTGAATTCGTGGATGTCGAGTGTGAGAGAAAGAGAGGGGCCAGGCTGACCTCGAGGTAGCTTTCCTGAGCACCTGGGAGCACGGATTCGTCCTGCACTGGGTGGGGAAGGTGCCTCCCACACGCTAGGTGTGCAGAGGTGGAGATAGCAAAAGCACGTTCTCAAGATGCTCGTGTGCGCACACCGGGCGGGCGGGAATCACACGTGGAACAGGACACAGCAATCCATGAAAGAATAAACCAAATGAAGCCAAATGCCAGCACGGCCCAGACAAGAAAGGTTACGGCTGGCCAGGAAGGGGGGCAACTGTGTTGGCTCAGGCTCTGAAACTGCGCTCTTTGAAAGCCACCTTCGCACGGAATCCAGTGACCTTGTCTTGACCTCACTTCCTTTTAACTCGGTGTCCCGTCTGACCCCAGGATCCACCCTATTCAGTGCGGCCCCTCCCCCGCTGCTCCAGTTCACTGCCAACACGGGTGTCCACCAAAGGCCACTCCGAACCTTCACAATACTCTCTGGCTCCGAGAGGGGCACACACATGCTCATGCACACACGAATGTTTGCACACACACACATGCATGCATACACAAGCACACGCAGACGTGTGCGTGCACACCTGTGCATGATCCACGAGAGGGATCGACTCTCAAATCTCCCTCTAGAGCTGACCACTCCCCCTAGGACTTTTCCTCGCAGCTGGATGTTTCCTTTGGAGGTCGGGTTGTCACCCCATGCCAAGCTGTGCTCAGTGCCCACCTTCCATCAGTTTTTCATGCAGCCTTGCTCCTTTCTGCCAGGGGCATCATGGTTGTCCCAACACTCTGGCTCCAAGGCCTAGATTCATCATTGTCTTGTTCCTCCACCCATCCTTTTATCCGTTAAGTCATTAAGCCCCATCCCTATGTTCTCGGAGACGTGCCCTTATATCCCATGACTGAATTCCTGCAATACTGTGGCCCTGTTTCTAGCTTCCCTGCCTGGTCAGTCCTCCCAGAGGCCACTACCTGATGGATCCAACTAAAGCATGACACTTACTATTCCACTTCTCTGGGCTCTCATGCCTGGCAAGACAGAGCTCCAGTTCCTCAGCCTGGTGTTCACTTCTCCCTGTAATCACAGCTCCCTCCTACCTCTTACTGGGCCCCAGTACTCCACCTACGGCAGGTGGTGGAAGAAGTCAGCGAGTCCACTCATGTGCTCATGGAATCTCATGACAGCCTTGCATGATATTCCCTCACCGTATTCACTTGCGGATGAAGAAATGGATTCTTAGTAAGAGAGACATCCTGGAAGCCACAGAGCTGGTGAGCAGCAGACGCAGGATTGGTGCTCAGGCCTTTTTACTTTAAAGCTCACACCTTTTCCACCCTAACCACACTGTGTCCTAGACAAGCACTAATCTTTCCATGAGGAGGGTGGGCTCTTGTTTCCCTGCTCACTCACAGTGCCTGGCCATGCCACCTCTCCACCCACCCTTTCCCCTCCCCTTTATCCTTCATCCTGGTGGCCCAGCTCCCCAGGCTCTTTCTCCATCCAGTTCCACATCTCCCAGCCTCCCTACTCAGCTCGGATTTCTCCTTCCTTTTCATGCCTACATTGGTTCTTTTCTGGACTTCTCCTCTGGCCACCTGGGTAGAGAATGTCTCCAAGGTGACAGTCAGCTCATATGAGGGGGAGGGCGCTTATCTCAGACTTCTGAATATCCCACAGTTCTGTTAGGGTCCAAAGGAGATGGTCCATAAATATTTGTGGAAATGAAAATAATCAAAATACAATAACAACTAGTTCCTTAACAGGGATATTCAAAACGACTTCAAGCAAGAATCATATGTATTTCGGTTTAACGTCTTAATTTCCTCCAATTAACATGGAAATTATTGTCTGAAATGACAAGTTAAGTGGGATAGTAATGTTAGGAAGCTTTGTTATTTAAGAAAAATATTATTACAACGTTAATGGCAGTGAACTACAGAGTTCAGCTCAGGAGACAACTTCCTTCCTTAACAAACAGTTTCCACTGATCAAAATATTCTGTAACATTCTGAGTTTTTTCCTCCCTCTATCAATGTCTGGGGAAATGAGATTAACAGTAATATCCTCAGCCATTTTGAAGACATTTCAGTAAGAAGGTTAGAGGGAGGAGGGAGATGTTGTATTTCCCCAGGGATAGTGTGTATATGTGTGTGTATGTGTGTGTGCATGTGTGTATGTGTACGTATGTGTATGTTTATGTATGAGTATATGTGTGTATGTATGTGCACACGTGCGTGCATCTGTGTGTATGTACATGTGCATGTGTGTGTATGTATGTGTGTATGTGTGCATGTGCACGCATTTGTATGTATGTGTGTATGTACATGTGCGTGTGTGTATGTATGTGTGTGCATGTGTACGGGTGTGTGTGTGTGCGCGTGTGTATGTGTGTATGTGTGTGTGGGTGTGCATGTGTGTGCGTGTGTGTATTGTGTGAATGTATGTGTGCATGCGTGTGTGTGTGTGTAGTAAAACTACTCTGACAAAAACTAACTTCCACATGAGGCTGATCATTGGTAAGGCCTGATTCTTCCCAAAATTTAAAGAGAAAAGATTTGCAGAAGACAAAAGACCCCAGAGGGTGAGAGGCAGAGACTTTCAGACACAAGGCCAGAGGTGTTCCTCCACGAGGCTGGACAAAGAGCAACGAAATGAACTTTTGAAAAAGGAATTTATCTTCCCCAGAAAGAAATTCAAGGAACACCTAACACCTGGGTGAGCTCCCCAGGGACAGACGGCCCCTCTCCACCCACGTCTCCACCCTCCCCGGAAGAGCGCTCACAATGAGGACACACAGGGAGGGCCAGCAACATTCCCCTCACTTGCCCCGATAGCCACCTGCCCACTTACAACACATGGCGCTGGCCTAAAAAAAAATTAAAATTTGTTTTTGTAATTAGGCACTCAAAAGCATACGGCAAAGAAGGTAACGAATTTAAGCAGCATAAAATGTTAAGTTTGAAAAGCTAAGTATTTCTCCGACTTCTGACCCTGGATCCCGGTTCTGCCACCCCACGGCCAGAGGAAATTACTGTCACAATTTTTTTTTTTATGGTACGCGGGCCTCTCCCGTTGTGGAGCACAGGCTCCGGACGCGCAGGCTCAGCGGCCAAGGCTCACGGACCCAGCCGCTCCACGGCATGTGGATCTTCCCGGACCGGGGCACGAACCCGTGTCCCCTGCGTCGGCAGGTGGACTCTCAACCACTGCGCCACCAGGGAAGCCCTCTATCACAATTTTTACACCTCCCTCCCAGGTGTGTTCTGTGCACACGCCAACATGTACCTTTCTGACGTAAATAGCAGGGTGCTCCACACTGCTGCTCTGCACCTTGCTTGTTCCCTTCAGTGTTGGCCTGTAAATAGCTTAGGTGGTCCACGGTGACTGCCCCCCCGTCCCCAAAGCAAGCCTGGTAACACCCTCAGTCTGCCCCGCTCTCTGGGTTCTGGTTCACCCTGGACCTCTTCCCTGCTTCCACAATTCACACGCACATCAAGAGTTGATAACTGTCCTCAGTCTCGACCTGCTGTATTTCCTCTCTTTCAGGGCAAGCACGTCTTCGGTATAAAGTAGCCTGGACTTAGGTCTGAGAGAACCCCCTGCCTGCCTTCTGGGACTGCAAAGTCGCTGACAGATAGAAGGGAAGGAGGAAAGGAAGGGGTGACTGAAGCCAGCATCAGGGATGGAAGCCACCTTCCCAGCACGACTAGATGCTCTAAGTCCCAACGGTCTTAAACTGAGGGCTACTACGTGCCCAGCCTTGTAGAAGGATCTGGGGATTCGAAAATGAAGCGTGCCTTGGGAGGATACCCCGGCAGTGCCCGCAGGATCCAGAATGAACGTTACTACCAGAAAGGGTTCCTTGAAACTGAACCAGCTGGGGTCAGCCTCTCACCCCCACCCATTCCTGAACACGCACCAAAGAGGACCTGGTGGGAGTTGGCACTCACTCATCTCATGCAATCGCCACCGCCTCCACCAAAGAGACTGTCATTAAAGCTTTGTCCCGGGCTCTCTGATTTACATGTACAAATAATCGCTGTCAGGGGCACAGAGCCCCGGAGAGCAATAATAGATTCTGGCAGTAGCAGATGCAGATGCAGGAAATAAAAACAAAAATGAAACACACCAGCCTGGCAGAATGCAATGCTGAGAGAAATCCTAGGGGGGAGAAAAGCCTGCCGGGGAGGCGGGCTGGAGAGGAGCTATCAGATCAAGTATTGATTGGTTAGCCTTCTGCAAAAGCCAGCCTAGGATTCTCTTTTAAAAATTGTGGTCACATATACAACATAAAATATTAGCCAGTTTTAGATGTACAATTCAGTGGCATTAATTATATTCACACTGTTGTGCAACCATCACCAGTATCTGTTACCAATACTTTTCCATCATCCCAGACAGAAACTCTGTACTGTTTTTTAAGCAATAACTCCCCAGCCCCGTGACCCCTCAGCCCCTGGTCACCTCTAATCTGCTTTCTGCCTTTACAAATTTGGCTATTCTAGATAATTCATAAAAGTGGATTCATTTAACATTTGTCCTTTTGTGTCTGGCTTTTTTCACTTGGCATAATGATTTCAAGGTTCATCCATGTTGTAGCAGAATCAGAACTTCGTTTCTGTGGCTGAATACTATTCCCCTGTACCCTGTGTGTACATGCTGCATCTTGTTTGCACATTCATCTGTTGATGGCCACTGGGTTGCTTCCACCTTTTGGTCATTGTGAATAACGCTGCTGTGAATATGGGTCTACAAACTGTGTTAAGAGTCTCAGTGGCCAATCCCCTAGGAGTGGGATTGCTGGGACATGTAGCCACTCTACGTTGAGCTTTTTGAGGAACTGCCATATTGGTTTTCACAGTGGCTAGCCTAAGACATGGGAGGATGACTCGGGCCTGCTCTAGGAGGTGGCGTTCTGAGTACCTCGGTCCTAGGTGACCGCACAGTCGTCTCAGGCCTGGCCAGGGTGAGAAGAAGGAGAAGAGTACAGAGCTGCGAGGCTTCAGAGCAGCGCCTGGTCAGCCTGGCCCTCCAAGCCACACCCCGGGTGCCCAGCCAGTTCCTAGGGGAGGGCCCACTGTAACCCGCCAGTGTGGGGGGCAGGGAATCTTAGGGTCCCACCTGCCTCCTGCTCTACGTTGAGAAAGTGAGGCCCAGAGAGATGCCAACACCTGACCTGAGTGCACCTGACTCTTCCTGCTGTACCAGCTGCCAGTGCCGGGCCAGGGTCTTGGGTCTTAGTCCTGGGTCCAGCTCCGCTCCCTCTCAGAGACACCTTCTCCCAGCGGTGCTGCCTGGTTAACTCCTGTGTGCCCTTCTAGGCTCGGCTCAGGTGTTAGCACCCCCAGTGAGGCCCCCATCTCCTCGGTGGAGGTGGGTACCCTCCTCTGGGCTTCCCGGCACCTCAGAACTTCACTGTCAAGGCTGTCGTCACACACTCACTGATGTCTTCAGCTTACTGATGTGTCTCCTCCATCATCCTGTGAGCATGCTGGGGGCAGAGAAGGAGCATTTTATCTGTGCATCCCTAGGACAAACAAGGTCTGGTGCCTAGTGTTTGCTGAATGAATGAACGAATGAAAGTAAATAAATGAATGAACTGCATGCTCTTTGTAACCATACTGCCCGAGGAATGTTTACTGAGTGAGTGAGTGAGAGGATGAATGGATGATATCCCAGGGCCGAGTGCGCCTGTGGAGCAGACCCTTGGCTCACAGCCAAGCCCTCACTCATGTATTCATTCATTTATTCCGATCACTGCTAAGTGACAGACTCTAGTAGGTACTGGGGTTCACATGCAAATAATGCTCAGCCTCGGTCAGCAGGAAGCCCACAGAAGAGTAGAAGGAGACCAAGGTAAACAAGCAGTGAGCTTCAAGCGACTCCACGTCCCCCAAAGCACACAAGGACTTCCATCATATCAGAAACCAGATCAGGGCCTTCTTGGCTCCACCAGTTGCTGGCACAGCTGCCTGCGGGAGGGGCGATTAGCACGCTGCACACCTGTCCGCGCTGCTCTGGGGATGCAGGGGCCGGAGAATGAACGACCAGGAGGATTTTTGGAGCTCCCAGAACCCAGCCCAGCTCACATCAGAGACCTCATTCCCCTTTAGGTATTCATTCGCACGGCACAGCTGGTTAATTTTTCATCAAGGGGTGGGGGAGAAACACAACATCCTATCCATTTTATTTTATTTTATTTTATTTTATTTTTTAAATAAATTTATTTATTTTGTTTATTTTTGGCTACATTGGGTCTTCGTCGCTGCGTGCGGGCTTTCCCTAGTTGCGGCGAGCAGGGGCTACTTTTCTTTGCGGGGCGCGGGCTTCTCATTGCGGTGGCTTCTCTTGTTGCGGAGCACGGGCTGTAGGCACACGGGCTTCAGTAGTTGTGGCTCACAGGCTTTAGAGTGCAAGCTCAGTAGTTGTGGCGCACGGGCTTAGTTGCTCCGTGGCATGTGGAATCTTCCCAGACCAGGGCTCGAACCCGTGCCCCCTGCATTGGCAGGCAGATTTCTTAACCACTGCAACCACCAGGGGAGTCCCATTTTATTTTTTAGATGAAATAGGGACAGATTGTGGTTGCCAGGCAAGACCCAGCCCTCGCAGGGCTTGTACTGCTGCTGTGGGCTGATTAATGGTTACTGGGCAAAGGATAAAGCATCCAGACGGCACAGGCCTCCGGTGAAGGTGGTGACACATTTAATGAGCACCACATGGCACACTAGTGGTAAGCAGCCATTTTTTAAAGTGATTTAAGGTCCTAGGCTTCCATCCCACCTTCATCTCCTCTCCCATTAGGACCTGGTCAGGCGAACTCCGTGCTCTGGCTGGGGTGACCCTTGTTTTGTTTCTTTATGAGTACCCCCTTCTCCCACAGAGCCTCCGACTGCAGCACCAGGGGCAAAAGTTTCTGCTCAAATCTGACCCAGAACCCAAAGCTCAGCGATGAGAATGGTGTCTCAGTTTGCTCATCCAGAAGATGGGAAAGGGGAGAATAACAAAATGGCCTTATAAATGTAACTAAGATCGGAGGTAGCAAAGGGCTTTCATGCCCATTATCTCACTTAATTCTCATTCAAAGTATTTACTGGCTGCCTACCAGGTGCCCTAAATTCGAGGTGACCCCAGCAGGTCTGTGGGACAGATATTATCACTCCCATTTCAGAGAAAAGGAAGCTGAAGGACCAAGTTGTGGTATCTGCCCAGACCACACGGTGGGCCAGTGGCCGAGGTGGGCAGAAAGCTGGCGAAGAGGAGATGGCCTTTCCTTCCCTGCTTCCCTGGCGTGGGCTCGCTCCACTGCGGGGGTCTCCCAGCCAGCAGCTGTGATGACTTCCCTGGTCAACAGGGCCCCTGGTGGCTATGGACATGGCTTGAAGAGCTGAGCATTCCCAAATCCGTGTCCATTCTCCTGAGATGTTTACACCCTGGGCCACTGGGAGAGATTGTTTCGGGTCAGCAAAAAGGTAAAAAGCACCTGCTGTGTGCCTGGTACCGTGCTGTGTGTTCCATGTTCTGTGTGAGACCATAGCCATGGTCCCCTTTCTCAAGAAGAAGGCAACTTTGTTGAGACAAAAATCTCAACTGACTGATAGAGGACGCCCGTTAAAGAACAAACACCAGCGCTTCTCCACCTTCATGATTCTCATGAATCACCTGGGGATCTCCGTAAAATGCAGATTCAGTGGGTCTGGGCTGGGAGCTGAGACTGGCGGAGGCATTTCTAACAACCTCCCAGATGACACTGGTGATGCTGGTCCTCAGGCCACACTTTGAGTAGCAAGGCTTTGGATGGTCCATATTCTGACAGGCCAGAGGAGCTCGGGTGGTCAGCTTCCTGGAGGAGATGCACTGATGCCCTGTTCCCAGGAGGGGAGGGACACAGGCAAGACAGAAGGAAAACGGCTACAGCCAACTTCAGTAGAGATTCTGGGGGCCGAGGGATTACGGGGACACAGAAGAGGGCTCCTCGTGGCCTGGTAGAACACACACCCGGCTGGGACTGGAGGCAGAGAAACCAGTCCCGACCGGGGGACCGTGGGCTGCTGGCTACCTCAATCTGGGCCTCATTTTCCTCCTCTGCAAAGGGAAAGTTCATCGGTTCCCAACCTGGGCAGCACATTAGAACATCTGGAGAGCTTTTAAAATAAAACAACACCTGGAATCCTTCCCTAGAGGTGTTTATATAGTGGTCTGGGGTAAGGCTCAGGCCCAGGTCGTTTTAAAAATCTCCCCTGTGATTCTAAGGGGCAGCCTGGGTGGAGACCATTGCACTGGGTGACCTCAAAGGTCCTTCCTAACCTCCTCATCTTTACATTTGGACAGAAAGCACCAGGACTCCCAGCTTCTGTTCCTGGGCATATGGCCTGGAGCAAAAAAAAAAAAAAACAAAAACCAGTATTAGAGAAATCCTTAGAAAAGCTTCACCACAATGCCAGAAATCTGAGCATTCTCTGGTGGAGGCCAGGTGGAGGGGTTGTCCTGCCCATATGGTTCCCATTAATCCCAGGGCATGTTTCACATCCCTGGCAGGTACTTGGAACTGGGAGCAGCCCCCTGGGTGGCCCTCGGCAGGAGCTTTTCAAGCCAAGCCCTGCTGACAGGCCACAGGGCTCTATGGGGCCCTCCTGGCTTCCAAGTCACTTGTCCCCTCTTGGGGGCAGAATCCCGGGCAAATTAGAAACCAAAGAAGGCAGATGCAGAAGCCCTGGCAGTCTGTCACAAAGCGTGAAGGCCTTCGATAAATTCTGCAGCTCAGCAGCTGTCGAGAAGACCCAAGAAGGAAGGAGATTTGTTTGTTCCCCAGAAGACTGAGTCTTCAGGAATTTCTAGCCCCTGTCCTTACCCCACCCACTTAGCTGGGAACTAGCCCAACGCCACGTGTTGCCGTCTGCCTAAAGATTCCAAGGCTTTGGAGGGAGTGGGGAGGGAGTGACCACCCCATCTGGTGAGGCCCTGAGGACCCCTTCCTCCCTGCCAACACAGGTGGAGGAGTCGAACTCTGTTTCCAGAAGGACCCTAGAGTATTTGGCTGCTAACACATCCTCTCCCTAGGCTGCAGCCATGACAGCTCTGTGCGGGGGACTGGTCTTTGCCAAGTCGTCCCACCAGGCCCAGAGATGCTAAGTCAGGTTGGTGGAGCTGGGAGTGGGTGAGCAGCCTGGATAGAGACTTTCTAGGCTGAGCCCAACCTGAATCCTCCCCAGAGGGATGCTGCTTCTCCTCTTCCCACAGACCACTCCCTAAATGGCACAGTGTGTGGTTTGGTCTGAACCCTGGGGACACACAGCCCTGGAGCGGAGTCCCCATGCCACTGCGTGCTAGCTACGTGACCTTGGGCAAGCTAAAAAAACCTCTTTGTGCCTCAGTTTTCTCATCTACAAGATGGGATAATAAAATGTGCACTTCAAAAGGTGATGGTGAGTATTAATGTGGTAAGATTGTTAATAGTGAGGGAGAGAAAGGCCCGAGTCAAAGAGGGTCTCCCTATCCCCGGGTGGCAAGCTCCTGGGCACCAGGGAACTCAGAAGGGCCTGCTCTTGTGAGCTGGAGGAGGGCGCCCACATGCAGCATGTACTTTCCAGGATGAAAGCATCAGTGACACTGTCCCTCTCAGGAAGGGACAAGAAGAACCTCCAGCCATACTCTGTCTGACACTTACAACACTCGCTGTCCTTCTCTGCGCATTCTGGCCAAATCACCCCTGGGAAACTCTGGCCAAGCCGCACTGCCAGTCCCTGGAGCAGGAAAGGGCCAAGGGCACCCTGCAGATGTCCCTCCCAGAGGGAACCTGAGGCCAGGTTCACAGGGAACTGCAGGGGAGAGAGGAAGGAAAGCCACACTGCAAAGCACTGCCCAGGCCCTTATGCAGCTGGCCGGCCGGGTACCCAGCTGGGAGGCCCGGGAGGCTGACACCAGGGCGCCCCCAGCCCCAGGGGCCAGCAGGGGGCAGAGGGGAGAGCCACTCCCAGAACCTCAGCGGGCAGCAAGAGGTGGCAGAGTCCGTCAGCACCCACCAGTACCTGGGACACAATTCTTTTATGAAGTCTGGTGAACTTTACTTTGAAGGAATTGAGTCCAAATCCATTTTTACACAAAATTTCAGTTTGGGGGGAGGAATTTCTATTTCAGAAGGACTCTTTTCTTTACAAAATTGTTTACC
Source organism: Mesoplodon densirostris (assembly GCF_025265405.1). Taxonomy (NCBI): domain Eukaryota; kingdom Metazoa; phylum Chordata; class Mammalia; order Artiodactyla; family Ziphiidae; genus Mesoplodon; species Mesoplodon densirostris. The sequence goes on along the minus strand of NC_082667.1, from coordinate 117,142,103 downwards.
ATGAGACTTATTCAATGACAGCTTCCTAATTCCTTTAGGATATTACTTGATTTTTACAAAACCCAGTTGACACACAAAGTTTTCAGGACTTCCAATTTGTGAAACACTAAAATTTCTTTCAGGCACCAACTCTACATTTTTAACCCACCTGTAAGCATCAGTGTCCTTCCTGCCCCAAGTTCTACTCTTCACCCTTCCTCTATCCCTCCCATGTCTCCCCAGTTCCACCCATCATTAACTGAGTGTGTACTGTGTGCCCAGCACTGGGATGGAGGCTTGTCTAATGGTCCCTCATTTATCCTCATGACAAGACCCTCACCACGCCCCATCCCTCATTCGTGGCACACCCAGGACCCATGGGATGCTGGGAAGTATTTAACAACCTGCACTCTGGAATAATACTCCCACACGGCCAATTTCAACCTACCAATGAGGGCAGAGAGGCAGAATAAGTAGCATGCCATCATATAGTATTTCCACCATCAGACACAGTAAATAGGCGTAAATAACTTCAAAGGCATAGATAACAGTAAGATGTAGTAGAATGCTCAGGAACCCATGAGTTTTGAGTATTTATTACCTTTATGTTCAACATAATTTATTTAATTTAAGCCTACATAACTTAATTTTAATACTAGCTATGTTTAACCATTGGCTTGCAAGATTCCTGAAAACTTAACGATCAGCTCTTGCAAGCTGGTACGAGCTGGCCCCAGCACACCACTGCCTAGGACCAAACTGCTGCTAAGGTGGGGCTGTTACCTCTGCTGCTGCTGCTGCTGCTGCTGCTTCTGCTGCATTTACTCACAGGAATAATTATGAGGTCAAGCACAGCATTTTAAATGCAGTCTTTCATGGGAGCCTCAGTGCAAACCTATAGGCTAAGTCATTTATTATTCCCATTTTACAGATGAGGATCCAGGTGAGGCTATGCTGAAGCTTAAGAGAAGTTAAATGATGTATATAGCCCAATATTAGATCAAATCTAAACTCCTCAGTCTAACTGTCAAGGCTATGAACCGGACAGTTGGGTCTTCTTTACTTCTTCAATTTCATTTCTCAACACCATTCAATGCCCTTATCCCCAGTGGGCATCGGGAGAGAACTGGGAATCTATGGTACGTTTTCTCTGTCTAGTGTGAGAGCCCTTTTCAAGGCAGAAGGGCTGTATAGGAGCACCAGCCTGGGTTCTAGATTTGGCCCTGTCTCTGAGATACCAGTCACGCTCCCTAGGCCTTGGGGTCCGCAGCTGAAGAATAGGGGGAACAACGGACTCCATGGTCTTGATCCCCCCAGACTTCAGGCTGCCATGGGACGGCGTGTCTGCCTAACAGCCCACTGAAAGCCCCAGGGGAAGCCTGGATTCCATTCTCTGCTATGTGGCCGGCTCACTCCCAGATGGGGCTTCTTCTACTGCTCTCAAACTAGAGCAGATCCCCACACAGCCAGTTTCCAAGAAGAAGCGTACCGGGTACCTAAAAAGCTGGACCAATCTGTACCCTCACAGAAGCTGGGGGACCTCATCTGTGAAACAGCCATAAATGAGGCGTGGTCTGGGCAGATCTGGGGGTGCAGGCGGGCAGAGGATCAGATGACCTCCAGAAGTCTCTGGTGTCCTCTCCCTGAGGAGGCTGGTCTTGTGGGTTTCCTGAACTAGATGGATTCCAGGCCTGGAATCCATCATTCCCTTCATAATACAAATAATCACCAAATGCGCTCAAGCACTCGGTAGCCTGGATATTCACTCTAGCAATTCTCTGTGTGGACGGTGATTAGACCATCATTATCTTAATGCTTCTTAATTTATCTTTCTGATTAGCAACTTACCATTTTATTTGCAAAAAATAGCCTTCTGCTGGGTGGAAGCCAGCCGAGCACAGCAGCTGTCATTTTCTCTGTACTAAATCAGGCCAGGCTTAAGTTGGTTCTCTGGTGATGCTATTTCTTGTGTCTTGGCGCTAACACGCACCACTATCCATCATGGTTGTCGTTTCAGAGTAGAGGCTCATTCCCGGCAGGGCTGCAGGCTGAGGGGTCACCTCTACCCAGGGAAGGGACCAGGATAAGACATCTTTCCCCTATCGACTTACCCAGGGAAGGGCTCCCAGAGCCGGACCCTCATACTGACCTTAGGGGACAGTCCATGGGGCCACTCGCTGCTAAGTGAGGTCAGTGGTGTGTGGAAAAAAATAATAGCTGCCATCTCAAAAGCATATCATGTAAAGCACATGAGACCCATGATGTCATTTCATTCTCAAAACAACCCTGTACTCGTGTACCATTATTATTTCCATTTACAGATGGAGAGACTAAGGCGTAAAGAGGTTACATAATTTGCATAAGGCCCTGTGGCTCGGAAGTGGCAGAGCTGGGTGTTTTTTTTTTTTTTTAATTTATTTATTTTATTTTTGGCTGCATTGGATCTTCGTTGCTGCACGTGGGCTTTCTCTAGTTGTGGCGAGTGGGGGCTACTCTTCGTTGCGGCGCACGGGCTTCTCATTGCAATGGCTTATCTTGTTGTGGAGCACGGGCTCTAGGGGCACGGGCTTCAGTAGTTGTGGCTTCTGGGCTCAGTAGTTGTGGCTCATGGGCTTCAGTAGTTGTGGCTCGCGGGCTCAGTAGTTGTGGCTTGCGAGCTCTAGAGCACAGGCTCAGTAGTTGTGGCGCACGGGCTTAGTTGCTCCGCAGCATGTGGGATCTTCCCGGACCAGGGCTCAAACCCGTGTGCCCTGTATTGGCAGGCAGATTCTTAACCACTGTGCTGGTTTTGAACAAGATCCTTTTCCCTTTTCACCTGACCCTTCTGTTTTCCCATCTTAACCATGAACGAATCATACTGCCTTCTGATTCCTATTTCCTTCCAGAAAACGTCTTTATTGTTTTCTATCCCTGAAGCACACAGGTCACAGCCCTGGTATATCGCTGATCTGACATTGTCCCTAAGAGGTCCATCCATTTACTCTACCTGGATGTTCAGATCCTACACTTCATATTTCAATTGTTCCTGCCTCCTCCAGAGAGCAGTATACCTAGATATTCACATACATGAGGGAAGGCGGAAGCTTCATTACTCGACTCCTAAAGTCTCCAGAGAAGGTCCCTAGGTAGAGGGAACTCACTGAAGGAGGAGGTGGCTGTAATACTGTGTCATGGTTCTTGAGGTGCCATCCACTTATCCATGTATTTTCTTGGGTAACAGATAGGCCCTCACTAAGCTCTACCTATGAGACTCTAGTCTGCTCAGTCCAATGCGGTGGTCATTTGCCACATGTGGTTATTGAAATGTAAATGTAAAATTCAGTTCCTCGGTTGTACCAGCCACATTTCAAGTGTTCCATCACTACATGTGGCTGGTGGCTACCAAACTGGCCAGCACAGATATAGAACATTTCCATCACTGCAGAAAGGTCTACTGGACAGCACTTGCCTAGATAATTCAGTCCTCTAAACCCACTTGGAAGCCTTTGTAAACTAGGTTGGATACCTATAAGGTGCAAATTTCCCTCACTTTGGATAGTATAGCCAGCGCTTTTCAAAGTGTGGTCCCAGCATCATCCAGGAACTGGTCAGAAATGGAAGTCCTCAGGCCCTATCTCAGGCCTGAATCAGAGACTCTGCAGCTCGGGCAATCTGTGCTTTAAGCCTCCAGGGATTCTGATGCTCACCAAACACTGGTACAGCCGTCCCTCAGTATCCACTGGCGATTGGATCCAGGACCCCCGCGGATACCAAAATCCATGGATGCTCAAGTCCTTTATATATCACAGCATAGTATTTGTATATAACTTATGCACATGTGCCCATAAACTTTACACCATCTCTAGAGTACTTATGATATCTAATACAATGTAAATGCCATGTAAATAGCTACTGGAGTGCAGCAAATTTGAGTTTGCTTTTTGGAAATTTCTGGATTTGGGGGGAGTGTATTTGATCAGAGGTTGGTTGAATCCAAGGATGAGGAACCCGTGGATACCGAGGGCTGACTGTGTAGATAAATAATGATGCCACGTGTTCAGAGACTGCTGTGTGCCGGCCACGGCACCTACAAGTATTATCTCTCTTACCCCGGCAACGATGCTGTGAGATAAACCTCGTAGTCCCATTTCACAGATAAGGAACTGAGGTTCTGAATTGGAAGCACCTAGCCCAAGGTCACACAGCTTAAAAATTGGCAGAGGCAGTTTTCAAATCCCATTTGGTCTGACTCCAAAGCCCATGCGCTAACAGCCCCTCGTTTGGAGCTAGCAGAGAGCTCCTCCTGTCTCTGAAGGTACTTGGAGATTCTCCTCATTTGACAAGCTGAACAGTGAGACCCAAGATGGGAAAAGGGATGAGGCCAAACTTCCCACGGAGCAGCCACGACAAGCAGTATCCTGGCAACGACAGCTCCAAATGGGGAAATGTCCCAAATGGGGAAATGAGTTGGATGAGGGCAACTCAAAGGCCAGAAACCTCCCCGCCCCCATTCAGCACAGTGGTCTTTTTCTGGATCTTTCTGGTTTGGGCAGGCCAAACTCAGGCATCTTGTTTTAAGGGCACATGTGAGTTCGGAGGGCTGAATTGCTCTAAGAATAAAATTCTTCCCTGGAAAACTGTAGATTTGCTTTTCTTAAGAGTTCAAGAAAACCTCCCGTGATTGTTATAGGGGATTAGAGCTAGAAATTGCTGTTCTTCTTTAATCTCCGCAGTGGTCCCTAGGCTGGCAAGTTGGATTTCACGGCAAAGGAAACATGTGATTTGTTTTGTACAAAAGTCATGTTCCCCAAACATTCAACAAACATCCATTGAGGACCTATGTTATCCAGATACTTTCCCTCAGGCCACCTCATTTAATCTGGAGAACAACTGTCTAAGGGCCTGTTATTTAAGGCAGTGGCTGTTATTACCCCCATTTAACAGATGAGGAAAGACAGCCATTCATCTGGGAAGTGGCCAGTTAGAATTCAAAGCCAGGTCTGCCCATTTTGCAAGTTCTCATTCTTTACGACATACACAAGCCTACTCTGTCGGGCACTGGAGTAAATTAAAGAAGGGAGTGGACTCTGGGCATCTGGGGACAAATACAAGAAAATCTCAGGCACAGCAGCCTGATACATATAGAAAGGGAAAGAAGTTCTATGTGACGGCAAGTCAGCCACTGGGAAGGCTTCAAAGGAATATTTCTAAAGGGATTTGTACAAATTGGGCCTGTTCTACACGTTCCTAGAATTACACTCGACCGAATCCCATGTATATATTCCAGGCTCTCAATCCTTTTCCTCCTGAGGTAGTTCTGAGTTGATTCTGGCCATCAGCTCTTACAGCCCCAGAGGGGAGGCTTGGCCCCCAAAAGTGGCCTGAGCTCCAGAGGACACTGACCCCTGGGCGACTCTGATTTGACAGTTGGGCTTGTCAGCCCTGATCAGCAAGTTCTGAGCTACCTTTAAATTGTAAGCAACTCCTGGTTCCAGAAAAGCTGTGCAGCCAGTGCTCAGGAAGCCAGGGCAGCCTCTCAGACCCCCGGTTTCCTCCGGCTCCCCCGCTGTCTTAACCCTCTTGCTTGGAGACCCTCCACCTCCTGGCCTAGGACAGAGGTCCCACCCTCTACCCTCCTGGGAAAGCAAGCAGGACTGGGGAGGGGGAGAGAAGGAGCCAGGCATAATCCTTGCACAACTCAGCCACACGTGTCCCGTCGCCCGGGCACCAGGGACAGCCAGGCCTTGCCATGGCTGTGCTGTCACTGGCTGGGCTGGGAGGGCCAAGTGTGGGGCATGTGAGCGTGTGAAACTTGGAGCCTCATCCTCGGGAGGACTGCAGCCAGGCCCTTTACCGGGAGCACCGAGTAGAAATACGTATCTCCCCCTCCCCCGCAATACTCCCTGTGACACTCACAGAGGAGTCTGCACCAGGGCAGCCCATTTGAACTCAAATCCAGTAAGGATTTCCTAGAGATAGTTCAGTTGCTCTCTAAGTTATGGAAAAAAGCTCGAGAAGACCCATCCCATTCTCTCCCTAACTTAGACTGGCTTGGGCTTGTCCTTCCCGATAATTTTTTTTTTTTTTTTTTTGGCGGTACGCGGGCCTCTCACTTCTGTGGCCTCTCCCGTTGCGGAGCACAGGCTCCGGACGCGCAGGCTCAGCGGCCATGGCTCACGGGCCCAGCTGCTCTGCGGCATGTGGGATCTTCCCGGACCGGGGCACAAACCCGCATCCCCTGCATCGGCAGGCAGACTCTCAACCACTGCGCTACCAGGGAAGCCCCTGAACATTTTTGATACTAAAGTCTGAAGGAGAACTCCCGAATGCCAGAGAGGAACTTTTTTAGGGGAGACATGGCCTCCCCTCACCTCTGTGCAGATGGCCTGGCCCCCTCCACCCCCAGTTCTAATTTCCCATTCAAGATCCCAAATGCCGTTCCCCAGATGCCTGCAGGTTAAGAGGGGTGGTTATAAGCTGAGCTTCAAGCAGCCCCAGGAGTCTGGGTGCAGGTTCAGGCTGTCACGAGGTGCATATCAAAGCAGGAGTTTAAAAACTGTACTGGGAATAGTGCAATTATCTCGCTTCACCACATTTCTCAGCCCCGACTGAGGTTTAATTAAAGCCAAGTAAAAACAGAGTCGCCATTTCAGATATCACCCCCACTGCATGCTGGTTAAAAAAAAAAAAAAAAAAAAATCCTTTATCAGGGACTTAAATTTTTTTCTGTGGGTATCTTCCAGCTCAGTTGGATATTATTCCTTCATAACAGCCACTTTAAAGAAAAAAATATATATTTAATATATATGTATAAGATGAGTTAATCCCCCATAATCTCCTTGAGTTGTACCTAAAACACAGTTTCTTGTAGGTGACCTTTTCGGAAGAGGCTGTTCCTATGGCAACCCGCATTGTTTGATTCAGTCAAGAGAAAAATGCTGCATGGAAGTGTATTTAATTTTACTTAATTTGATGCTGTATTTAACACTTGCACAGGCTGAAAGGAGAGAGGGGCTGAAAGGCAGAGCCAGCTCATCGGGCCACGTTCACCAGCCTCCTATCCTGAGGGCGCCCCAGGCACCATGATGCACTCAATACCTGCTCCTGGCTCAGGGCTCAGGGAGAAGGCTCTGAGGAGTTCTGCAGGAAAAAAGAGGGACAGGGCCCACCAGGCAGCCCCTCAGATGCTGGGCCACCCGGTAGCCATTGCAGGTTGAATAAAAATGTAGCACACGTGGGTGGCAAAGCTTTGGACCAAGAGTTAAGAGGCCTGGGTAGGGTCTTTGTTCTATTGCTCCTGTGCATGTCCTCATCTGAAACATGAGGCAACCGAGTCCAAAGAGCTCTCGGGTATCTTTGAGCGCTAAGCCTGAGTCCTGTGTACAAGTCTGGTCTCCTCAAGCAGACTCTGAACTTCACGGAAGGAGCGCTGGGCCCCGGGTAGACATGCAGTAAACGATTCATTCATGTAGTCAGACGGGAGCCCACTCCGGGGCGCACCACAGCCTGGTCCTGAGAGGTCTGGGCACAGCCTTGCCCACTCACTGCAGGTCACAGGCCCTGCACCTACTTCTTGCCACACAGGTGTGCCCACAATCACAGACGGGGGTCCTAAAGCAGGATAAGCAAGGGCACTTGACCAAGGTGCCACCGAGGGTGCCAGGGATGGAGGCCCTAGTCCAAGCTCTCAGTGGCCCCTCCAAGCCAGGGACGTGGCCCTGCTTGGAGCAAACGTGGCGACCACGAGGTGAGGGAAGGCACAGCGAGACCCAGTGTCCTCCCAGCCGCAGCCGCCCTGGCCCTGCTCCTTCTGCCTCAGCCTTAGGCGAGCAGCATCCACAAACTGTACACCTACCTCTGTTCTGAGTAAATTCCAACCCCACTTAGCAGCTTGATGACCGCAGACAAATCGTTTAACCTTACGGGGCCCAAGTTTTCTCATCTGAAAAATAAAGGCATCGACTGGGGATATCGAAAATGACATTCTCTGTGATACAATGTTACTCTTCCATTCCCATGTGCAAACAGCTAACACGTGTCCAGGGGTGGACTGGGTTACCGCCCAGATCTGCAGTCACCACACAGCACTAACTGCAGCCAGTCAGCCCCTCTGCTCAGGTCTCCAGCTGAAGCCCCCACAGGCCCCTCAGGCCTCCCTCATGAGCCAAGCCCCGCAGTGCCACTGCCTTCAACCGCCCACTGCGATGACTTTCAGGACAAATCCCATCATGCCTCAGCTTCCCGTCTACCTGAGTCGCCAGCAGGATCCTAAACCTCCCAGATCCAGCAGCACTGTGTAGACACCCACCTCCATGCTGTGTATGTCCCCCTAACCTCCCCCCTTGCTCTTCCCTCCCCACGTCCTTTCACTGTGCCCTCTGGAAATCCTGGTCTGCTCTGACTGTCTCCTTCACTTTCTTGCTGTAAGTGAATCCTGGCGTCCCACACCAGCCCTGCCCTGGCCCCAGGATGTGTTTTCTTGGAAGCCCTTCTTCCTGGTGGAAGAAGTTTTGTCTCCCACATCTGATGTACTTCAGAATGGAAAGGAGGGTATGTATCTTCCTTGGTCCCCATCTGAGCTGTCTCTTTCTACTTTCAAAAACCCAAACTCATTTGAAGAGCTCATCATCAGACCTCAAGACCCCCCTACATTTATAACGCTATCATTCTACCAACGTCCTGGTCATTCCCCCTCATTCACGGATGACTTCGGCACCCAGATCGCTGAGGCCTTCTCCGCTACTGTTCCCGCCATCATTGTTGGAGACTCCAACATCCATGAAGGTGATCCATTCCATACCCTGGCCTCTTAGCTCCTGGACCTTCCTGGCTCCAATGAGCTTTTGCTCTGCTCACACGGTTGTTCCCTAGACTTGGTCACACCAATTACTGAATCACCCACTAAATGTAGATTTCCAACGTCCCACTTTCTGACCATCCTCCTTAGGGCTAGCTTTCTCTGATGCTCCCACTCCAGCAATTCTCCAACCTCATCAAGACCTCTGTTTCATTAAAAACAAACAAATACTTTTTTGTCATCCACTGCTACCACTCCCCACCTGCGCCCACTTTCTTCCTTGCCCGGCTCTGATTCCACAATCCACACTCCAGCTACTCCCTTGGCCAACAGCCTGAACCTTCTAGCCGCCCTCCTTCCACTGTACCGGTCCAGCAGGACTCCAGCCTGGTGTCCTAGCCACTTATTCAGGGCCTGCACCAGGGCAGCTGAACATTGCTGGAGAAAAATGACACAGATTTACTGACTAGACTTGCTACAAACAGGACCACAAATCTCACTGAACACTGTCAGAAAAACCTACTACACTTCCTTAGAAAATTCGATTTCCCAGTCTCTGGGGAAACTATCATACTTCCTTGTCTCCCCTCAAGTCTCCAACTCTCCCTCCCCTGTCCCGTTCTCAGCTGATGACCTTGCTGTATATTTCATAGAGAAATTAGATTTCTGTAAGATGAGAACTACCTCGGCCTCCCATCGACAAGTCCTTCGTTGTATCTGCATCAGAACCCACCTACGCTGCCGTCCCCTCCCCCCAAATCCAGTGGAAAAAGAATCCTCGCTCCGGCGCAAGGTCAACACCTGCATTGGCCTCTGAATCCATTCTCCTGTGCCGTTCCACACTTTTTTGTTTCTTTGCAACTCCTCTATTTCTTCTTCTTTTTTTAAAATTTTTATTTATTTATTTATGTCTGTGTTGGGTCTTCGTTTCTGTGCGAGGGCTTTCTCTAGTTGTGGCAAGTGGGGGCCACTCCTCATCGCGGTGCGCGGGCCTCTCACTATCGCGGCCTCTCTTGTTGCGGAGCACAGGCTCCAGACGCACAGGCTCAGTAATTGTGGCTCACGGGGCTAGCTGCTCCGCAGCATGTGGGATCTTCCCAGACCAGGGCTCGAACCCGTGTCCACTGCATTGGCAGGCAGATTCTCAACCACTGCGCCACCAGGGAAGCCCACTCTATTTCTTCTTGCATTACCATTTCTCCCTCTTTCCTGGGTCATTTCCACAGGCATACAAACACACCTCCTTTAAATAAATACTCCCTTGACCTCACTCCTCCTTTGACCGCACTCCGTCCTCATTTTCTACTTCCTCTTGAGCTCCCTTCACAGCACATGCACTCAGAGGAGTTGTCTCTACTCAGCATCTCCACTTTCTCACCTGCGATTCTCTTCTCACTTAATAAGGCCCACTCCACTCACCGTTCCACTAGTGACTAATTCCCGAGATTACGAACGACTAGATCTTGCCGAAGGCATGAGTCAGTTCTCTGTCCTCATATGGATCTCCCAGCAGCGGCAGCGGGCACAGTTGCCCAATTGTTCCTTCTCAAAAACCTTTCTTCCCCAGGCTCTGTGACGCCTCCCTCGCGAGGTTTTTCTCATGCCTCACTGGCCCTCCTTCTCCGTCTCCTTTGCTGGCATGTCCTCAGCACTCTTCCTCCCTGCATCCTCTCTCCCTGCGCGATCTCACTGGGGCTTTCAAAACCTCTCGCACACACAGGGCTCTCAGATCTACTTCTCCAGCTGTATCTTTCCCAGGTCTCCAGACAACTGTATTCACCCATCTACTCAACATCTCTGTCGAGGTGTTTAGAGGCATCCTAGACGTGGCACATTCAAACCAGATCTTTCAATTTCCCTCCTCAAATCCACACACTCCCCTCCTGCCAAGCCTTCCCCACAGAAAGTGCCCTCTCCACCCACTTGCTAAATATCCATGTGCCAGTCTTGATTCCTCCGTTCCCCTCAACCGCATCCAATTGACCAGCAAGTCCCCTCAGCTCTCCTCCCAAAGTCAATGGGAGCAGAACCACACGAATCCAACCACAGTGCTCTTTATCCACTGCTATGGCTGAGACCACGTCAACAGAGGCTCCCGCCAGGTCTCCTTGACTCCCCCCAGCAGCCAGACTGGTCCTCTGCACACGGTCAGCTCTCCCCTCCCTCCCACTCACAGCCTTCCAGTGGCTCCCACTGCATGTGCAGTCAGAGCCAAACGCCTGGGCGTGGCCTGCTGAGACCCTCTGCGTGGCCCCACCTGCCTCTCTGATCACATTTCCCTTCATTCTCCCTCTCATCTACTAATTCCCAGGTGTGCAGGTTCAGGCCCATCCTGGCTACTTCGTTCTTCCTTTTCCTTCTGCTGGAGATGCTCTTCCCTCCTATCTATACATGGCTGCCACCTTCTCATCCACAAGGTTTCAATACCAATATCCGATCCTCAGAGAGCCTTCCCCAACCCCAGCCAAGGCACTCTCCTCCTGGACCTACTTCATCTTCGTCACAGCATTTATCAGGACCTAACCTTTTCTTATTTCCACGCTTGTCCCTTGTTTATTCCCTCTTTCCCTGCCCACTTAGAATAGAGAGTCCCTCAAGGCAAGGACTCTGTCTTGTTCAGCACTCCTCCCTGCACCTACCACAAGGCCTTGCACACAGGAGGAACTTACTATTTGTTGACTGCCTGCCTGAAGGAAGCAGTTTGTGGCTGGATGTAAGGGCAGAGGAACTCTGAGACCCACCGCAGAGGTGGTGAGGGCAGGCCCTGCTATCTCACTCACCTCTGTGCCAGGACCCGACCTGCACTGCGCCCGGCTCACAGCCAGTGCACAAGGAATACGTGGGATGCATAGCCTCTTGGAGTTGGATGTTCTCTTAGCAGCCCTGATTAGCCTTCCACCTAAAGCAGGATTGTCCATGTATTCTGACATCCCCGTGATGTCAGGTGGTCATTGAACCTTCCAAGACCCTCGAATGTTCAGTGAGGAAGCCCAGCAACTGAGAGGGTAGCCGGGGCCACTGCCCATAGAGCCTGGCCGGGGGTGGGGGGGCCAGCGCGCAGCCCCAGGTCAGTCCTCCTCTTTGCAGACTGCACTTTGTGGGTGCCCCCCCCCAACGCCCGTACTCCTGTTTGCACATCCTTGCCTGTGTTCTTGGTGTCTACTTGGTTCTGTAGTTTATCTAAAAGTGAAAAAATAAAAATAAAAACCTGCCATGGTTTGGTGACGAGCTCTCCGCCGTGCACAGGCCCAGCACCACAGAGGTGATGGCGTCACATGCAGCACGACCCCCTTCTGTGTCTCATGAGGGAACAGGACCCCCTCTGGGAGCTGGGATGTCTTGTCTAGTACTGCTGAAGAGCCCTCACCTTTCTGGGGTCAAGCACTCCCTTCCCCAGGACCCTAAGGTTGTGAAGGCCAGGTGGTACAGTGGTTAGGGACGTGGGTCATTCAGACCTGGGTAAGACCCGGCTTACGTGACCATGGGCAAGTTACCTGATTCTCTGAGTCTCGGCCGTGTAACGGGGATAGTGACAACACTTAGCTCAAAGGACTAGTAGAAAAGTAAATGAGGTCGTTAGCGCAAGGCGCTTAGTACTGCTCTGGACACACAGGAAGCCCCCGATAAATGAGAGTCGCCAGAGGTATTAGGTCCTCCAGTTCCACCCTCTGGCCCCGGAGCCAGTGTAATGCCACCTTCACCACTGTTGGGAGGAAGAAACTTCTCATTTGGCCCCACCCTGGTCTTACTTGGAATGGAGAAGATTCTTATTCTGTTGGTTCTGCTCCTGGGACGTGACTGACCATGTCACTCACAGGTGTCTCAGAGGATAAGTTCCCAGAGGAAATGGGGTAGCCATGCCTACACGCTCTTGAATCTCACAGCTTAACAAAGAGTTAAGCCCTCACCCAAGTCTTTGTTGACTATGGAAAAAAACCACCAAACTACGGTATGTTAGAGCTGAAAGGACCCTCCCTGTGCCCCCTGAAAGCATCTAGTCCCCCCTTCTCATTTTGCTAATTAGGAAACTAGCCCACAGGAGCCTACAAGGTCCCACAGCGAGAGCTGGAGCCTCCTAACACAGGATGGCACCCTCCCATCTATCCTCACTCCCAAATTCCCTTCCGGTGTAGAGAATCATATGTAAGAGACCAGGCCACGAGGGACTTTACCCCTAAGTCTCTCCATCCAGGCCAAAGCTGAGAAACTCTTTCTTTGCACTGTTTTTCCTCAGCCCTTGAGGAAGAAAGTGGCCAAAGGGGAGTCTCCAGGACAGAGGGCAGCTCAGTGCCAAGAAGGCTGGCAGCGGAGCACCTGGGCTGGCTTCCTGCTGTGTCCCCATCCCCGGTCTTTTTTCCCATCCGCCCACCCCTCCTTTTGCATTCTCCTCTTTTCTCGTTTCGCCTGGGCTGCCTGCCTTTTCGGCTGTTTGCTCAGAAGCTGGGCTCTGTTTGCTGAGCCGTTATTCATTTTCATATTACCTGGGATATTTTCAGCTGCTCCTCTGGGTTTTTAGGAGCATTTCAAGTGGTGAGAAGCAACGTGGGCTGCAAAGGCAAACACACAACCATGACCTCTGAGCCTCACCGGGGAGTTTGTTCATCTTATCAGTGCCTTCCTGACAAGCACAGCCACCGACTCCTGGCCCTACGCTCAGCCTCTCGCCCCGTGCTTCTGGGGAGCAGGGCATGCTTTCAGAGAAGCAGGCAGCTAGTTTTCTCAAATCCAAGACTGAGGCGGCAGACTGGCTTGGGTCAATGACATGTAGGGCCTTTGGCCCTCCCTCCCCTTGCAGGATGGCCTCCCTGTGCTGTGGCCAGAACCAAGGGACAGCGTCTCAGAGGCCCTTTCATCACCCCCAGAAACAAGGAGCAGTGAGGCAGCCGGAGGAGTCGATTCCCTCTCCTCCAGCAAACGGCCTCAGGAAGGTGCTGATTCACCGCTGCTCGCCTATACACAGCAGGCCCAGTGCTGGAGACGCAGGGAATATGTGGGAACGACAAAGGAAGGGAAACGCCAGGAGGAAGAAGGCTGCTCCTCTTGGGGGGACACTGGAGCGTTGCCCCTGGCCCCTATTTACTTGACAAGATCAAAGCCCAAGGAAGAAGTCTTTAATCCTCTGCCTGGTCCAGGGTGGAACCGGGCCCGAATGCTCTACATTATGGGGGGAAGGGGAAAGACATGGGCAGTCAAAGGAACATGGGGTATAAAATCAGACCTTGACTGAGTCTTGGCCGGCCCATGTGTTAGTCCCATGACCTTGGCAAGGCAAATTTTCTGCGTCTCAGTCGTCTCAGTTATAAACTTGGGACGATGACAGGACCTATCTCACAGCTAATGGGAGCATCAGTAAGTGGTGAAGGGCTCTGTAAATGTTAGGTATTACTCATCCAGAGTCAGACATGCCATCAGCGGGTCAATCACCCAAGGAGCCGGAATCAGCCACGTCGAGACACTCACAGGAAAACACCTGCCATGCTCTCTTCACACCCCGGCTCTCTGAGACCCAGAGGCACCACGGCTGCTAGCTCTCACCCCCTGCCTCCAGGCTTCCATGCAGTTTGTTCCAAATATTCCAGGAGACTAGGCAAGAGGCCTGGGTTACTGGGTGTTTGTCAGGTTTAGTAAAAGGCCCTGAGTGGCTCTGGGCTTGTCATGCTCTCTGGGTTTGTCATGTAGCACTGGTGGCCCATGGCCCTGCCACTCCAGGCACTAGACATCAGAAAAGCAAGAGCAGGTTTTATCAACAGGGCAGAGGGACCAGTGGTGCATCTGCCATGGGGGACAGGCAGCGGCGGCCTCCCCATCAGCATGCCGGGCCCCTCTGGGACTCCAACTTGAGTTACCTCACCTCGGGGCTCCATGAGCCAAGTGAGTGGAGCCAGGAACAGGCTCTGGCCTGTGAGCTGGAGCAGAGCCTGCAGAGGAGATGATTCTTTAAGTGACTGGTGGGGTTTTTTCTTGAAACAGTCATCAGGTTACTGCTGTCTTTCGCCTAACTCTGCTAGTTTCATGATAGGACAGACATTGATGGACTAAGTAGAACTGAAACCAGAGCCTCAGCGTGCAGGGACCGAGTCTCCTCCAAAAACCAAGCACCCCGCAGAGTGTCTCAGGCACAGGGTCTGCATGGTGAGTACTGAGTGAATGAATGAATGAATGAGACGGGGGAGGGGCTGAGAGCTGAGCCAGGCGCGCACTCCAGGCGCAAGTGATGGGAGAAGGTCCACTCAGCAAAGGAGAACACGAAGCACATATCCAGCTATTGTTCAGCATCAGAGAAGTCCAGAAAGAGAGTATGAATCTCTTTACCCATAGGACATAGGGGACAAATGGGAACGCGGTCTCGGGAGAAAGGAGGAAGCCCATTTTTCTAAAAGCAGGGCAAAAGCCTGGCACAGAAGGTGAATATATAGCCTAGAGACTGGCTAGGGTCTAGTCTGAGGGTACCAATCCTGTGGCCACTGCCATAGGGAGGACAGGGTGACAAGGCACAGAGCAGCAAAGTTATTCAAACCTCTCCCCCGCCAAACCCCCAGAAGTATCATCAGCCCCCTGTGAAGGCCACGGAAATCAAGTCACTGGGGGTCACCCTGGAGAACCTTCTGTTTCATCCCCAAGGCAGCTGAGGCTCAGCCTCTTTGATCCCAGCCAAGTGGGAGCCCCTGACAGGCTTGGAAAACCCATCCCCCAGGGCCTCTCAAGTCAGACGTCAGCCTCCCCAAATAGCCCACGCCTGCCACAGACCCAGAGCCGGGCGCCCAAGTGCGGGCAGGAGAGTGGGTGCTGGTTCTGATTTCCATGTTTCTTCCCACCATCCTATTTTGGGAGACGCGAAATGCAGATAACATCGGCAGAGCCGGTCTGGGAAGGTGGGCTGGGAGCTGGGCGCCACTTGTTCCAATTTTCTCCTCAATGGAATCCCAGGCTGACAAGGCCACACCTGCCTGCCAGACGAGTAGCAAATGGCTAACTACAAAATAAAGATTTTTCCGAGACATTAGTTGTCTCCTCCTTATTCTCTACCCCACCAACCAATTAATGAGAGTCTGGGCCACAAGTGAATGGGCGATTTTTAGCTTGGGAACACACACTGAATGATGTGATGCCAAGCATGGGGACAATAAGAAAAGCTGTCCAATAGGGGGAGAGACTGATAAATGCCACATTAAGACCAAACTTAAAACCCCCATGACTTCAGCCCAAGGTCTGGGCCTCTGAGATGACACATGGAGGGGCGTGTCACAGCAGAATTAGCAGACTCCATCCAAATAGAGCCACTTACCTACGGCAGAGGGAGGACCACACCTGGGGTCCAGAAGCAGAGGATGCTGGTGTCACTCACCTGGCTCTCAGGATCCCTCCCTGGAGAGTGGGGGGAGGGGTGGGCTGGTTTTAGTGCAGCCTTGTTTCCAAGGTTGTGCTAAATCCAGAGGAACGGATACATCCAGAAACACTGCGCTATTCAAATCCTAGTGCTTAAAACCTGGGGGAGGAGCTGCTCTGGTAGACAGGTTCCTTAAGGGCCATAAAGATTGCTAATGGGGAGGGGGAATGAGCAGTGGCAATGGTGGAATATTTGGGAACAGGGGGCGGTTCTCATCTCTGTCGCCTGTTTACTGTTGTGTCTCTAGTGCCAACAACAATGCCCAGCATGGATGAAGCACTCAGTAAATTAAAAAACAGATGAATACAAGCGTGAACCCTAATCTCTAGGAGACCGTTTGTTACTCTTCCCAAGCCAGTCCTTTATGGGAACTCACCAAAACAAAAACGCGAGGACTGCTACCACACCCCGCCTCCACCCCCAACGTGTAAGAACGACTGCATCTAAACATCCCAGCATCCTTCAGGACGTGCAGGCTACCAAATGCGCTGGAGGAGACCTAGACCACCCGCAACCCATTCTGCTGAAGAGAGAAGTGAGGTTCCCGTCTTATTCCCAGACTCACTCTCAGCCCCAGGCTGGGCGGTGGACACCATCTACTTCCATCAAGCAAACTCACACAAGTGACCAATGGCCAAGGGGCCAAGCAGGCTTCGCCTGGAAGACTTTGTTGCATCTCTGCAAATGCTAGCAGGCAGGTTGGATTCCCCAGCCCTGGCATTAATTGTAGCCCATGTGTTATGATTACAAAGTGGAATTAAATGACGTGCCAAATTAAAGAGTTATTTTTTCTAATAATATTTTGCATAGGATGTGTTTATAACAGCATTAATTATTTATGCTGCCATATAAAGAAAGCATAAATATAAAGAGAGAGATCAGACAGTTCCTGTAGGAGAAATAAAATGAAAATTTCCATCAGGATGATGAATACCTTTGGGGTTCTTTGGGGGAACTCTGGGCTGGTGCTGGGTGGAGGTGGAGAGAGAGGGACATCTCAAGAACAAATCTGACGAACGTTACCGAGGCTTTTGAGGGAGGAATACGTTAAAAATGAAAGTGAGTACAGAAAGTTTAAATATTTAATACCTGCATTAATTCCAATTCACACTTTATTTTTCCGATTAAAAATGTACAAGAATTCCCATCACTTTCATCCTCCTCCTGTGAGACACTTCGCAGTCACAGTTTCAGGGACCACCTTTAGCAGCACCCAGGTTAAAAAGGGCCTGAGATGGTAGCACCCCCCCACGACCACCACGTGGAGCCCTCCCCCGCCCCCAGGCAGCTACAGTTGTTGGCCTCCGGCGCCAGAATCACTGATAGGACCAAAGCCCCTTCCTGGTCTCCTCAGCCTGTCCCAGAGAGGACCACGGAATTCTCAGAGATGACGCAGCCAAGTTGTGGGTTTAAAGTGCTTGCCCGAGTGCAGACCGAGTGCAGACCTTGAGGGTAGAGGAGAAACACCACCACTGAACCGATTTCTCCTTGAAACAAGAGATTTCTGTCACAGAGAGCCCCCAACCCCTGTGCCCTCCAGGAGCTTTTATTCTAAGGCCTACCAAGCTTTATATGCATTAAATGATGTTACCGTAAGCCAGAGTTAACTTGGATGCAGGGGAGGAATAACTTCCTGAAGATCTGAAGGTCGCAGTTGAGAGTAATCTGCATCCGGGCAAGCTCCCAGCTTCAGCCCCGGCCTGCAGCCCAGCGTTAAGCTGGCGAGCAAACCCCGCTCATAATACTAACAAAACATACATCTGTGTGCCTTGAAAAGGCACCTTCCCACATCGCATTTGACCCCACAGTTCCATGAATTTGTCAAGGGGCTGTTACAGGCCTTCATTTTGCACACAGGAAACCCACGTTCCAAAAGGCCATGTGACAGGTCCAAGGCTCCCTACTCCAAATCAAAATTCTTCCCACTGTTATATCGATGCAGCTTCTCCAGCATATGGTTCCCAAGTACTCGATACAGAGGGAAAAGGGAAAACTGGACTGAGAGATGCTTTTTGAGCCCACTCCCTGCCTTCTGAGCAGCAGTCGGCCTGGTGACACCTTCAGAGATGGGGACAGTGTAGGGGGAGTGACTGTTCTCTGCTCACCTAGAGGGTCCGCTGGGTCCTGGCCACCACCGTGTTCCTCCTGAGACTCTCGTGACCCTTAGGCCAGAGACCCTCAGAGAAGAGCCGCCGACAAAAGTTGTCTCAACATCACAGATGTAGAGAACAAACATGGACACCAAGGCGGAAAAGCAGCTGAGGGGGTGGTGGTGGTGGGATGAACTGGGAGATTGGGATTGACATGTATACACGAATATGTATAAAATGGATAACTGATAAGAACCTGCTGTATAAAAAAATAAATAAAATTCTAAAATTCAAAAAAAAAAAAGTTGTCTCAACATCTCTCTGACCCTCTGGGCTTTAAGTTGTCAGACACTGATGTGGCGTTTTCTCCCTTCTCTCTCTCACAGCTCTCCGCCCCCTCCCATCACTTACACAAACTCCTGTACAAAACACCTTCATAAATAGTGCTGATTAGCTCTTTGTTCTAGTCAGGCCTCTGCTCAAAGACAATACCCTGCCCCCAGCCCCACTCCTCCTCTTGTGTCGACTGATCCACAAAGTGCCTGTAAATCAACAGGGAACACACACACACAGGCTCCCTCCTCCATCCATCAGAAAGCTGAGCAGGAAATCACGCCTGTGGGGGAATCAGAGCTTATCGATCTGGTCCTTGAAGATGTTTGGGGTTGTTTGTTGTTTTTACTCCCAGATACCCGCTTGAACAGGGCCAGCCCTTTAAATGAGATGAGCAGAGCGAGAAATCATCCCAGCTGAACGTCTGGAGAGCAGAATTCCTCTTTCTTCCTCTTTCTCACTTTATGCAGAAAGCCTGCTTCTGAAAGGGCACGGGGAGGGAGGCCCCAGCACGTAGAGGGCAGGACCGGGGGAGCTCAGAAAGCCTGGCTTCCGGGATAGCCCCTCTCTGCCAAGGCTCTGGGGCCAGCGCCTCCTTCCATTTGCTCCGGGGCCAGGAGTGAGGTCTGCGTGGTCACAGGAGCGCGCCCGCGTGTACGCGGAGATATGTCTGGTAGACCGGCTGCTGGAGCTTCGCCAACAAGTCTACCCGCTCCTCCCAACTTCCCTGGTTGTGAACTTTTCCGATGATGACGGGGGAATGCAGGTAGCAGAAAAGAAGGTCATTTAGCCAAACAAATCTGCTGACCAGGGTCCATGCTGCGCAGGTGACAGTAACAGACACGGTGATAGCAATCACAGAGCTGACACCTTGCAGGGATAAAACCCCTTCCTCCTAAGGGCTCAAAACAGTCTCTCTCTCCCCGATATAAAAATCAAAAGAGAGGTAGGATGTTTGCAGAAGGCGCACTCCTTAGAGCCTAGCGCAGTGAGAAGCACCTTATAGGCATCTTGTTTTTCCTCATTTCCCTCTGTTCTGTTGTCATTTCCGTGTGCTAACTAAAAGGATTTAAAGCCCGCGCCTAGAGTAGGAAGAAAGCACTGAGGCCTCTCTTGTCACCCAGCTCTTGTGTGTAGATTGGTTTTGCTGCTGTAAGAAAAGGGGCAGAAACCCGGTAAGAATTCTGTGGCTGTGCACGTGAATGAGAGGTGCCTGCTGTATCAGGGTGTAGGATCTGGGCAGCCAGGAAAGAGGAGGGAAACAGGGGAGAGCTCTGGGCAAACTGAAGTGGGATCATCTTCGTTCATAAGCCTACTTTTATTTTTAAAAAGCTGTTTTCCGAAGAACTAATACGCCCTTTCCACCTCCAGACCCTCAACCAAACCCTCCAGAAAAGCAGGCCTGTCCTGCAGTCTCTCTCTTGCAAGCATTTTACTTGCTCAGGGAGAGTGAAAGCTTCAAAAGTAAAGGAGGGCTTCCCTGGTGGCGCAGTGGTTAAGAATCCTGCCAATGCAGGGGACATGGGTTCGAGCCCTGGTCCGGGAAGATCCCACATGCTGCGGAGCAACTAACCCCTGCGCCACAACCACTGAGCCTGTGCTCCAGAGCCCACGAGCCACAATTCCTGAAGCCCACGCGCCTAGATCCCATGCTCTGCAACAAGAGAAGCCACCGCAATGAGAAGCCCACGCACCGCAACGAAGAGTGGCCTCCGCTCACCGCAACTAGAGAGAAAGCCCGCGCGCAGCAACGAAGACCCAACACAGCCAAAAATAAGTAAATAAAATAAATAAATTATATATTAAAAAAAGTAAAGGAGATCACAATTGCTAAATGCTCTCCACAAACAGTGAGACATACCCATTCACAGGCATTTTCCTGGAAATGAGGTAAAGTGGGAAAGCAAAGGACTGGGGGTCAGGGGACCGATCAACTGTGTGACCTTGGATAAGTCACTTAACCTGTCTGAGCCTCAGTTTTCTTCCTGCTAAAAATAGAGAACTCTTACCTTACGGGGGTTTAAGTCTCCTAAGCTAATTCTTACTGAGTTCTCGCGCCTTGGCCACTGTCACATTTACCATATCATTCAATTCTCTCAAGAACCCTGTGAGAGAGGAACTATTCCTCCCTTCTGAGAGACGGGACAACTGGGCAGAGGGCTGAAGTGACCAGCCTACAGGATGGAGCCCAGGTGTTCTTCCCCGTGGCCCACACGGTGTCCACTCCATCACAGCTGTCTCCTGACGGGCAGGTGAGGTCACGGCCACGCAAGGCCTTTGGAAAGTGTAAAGGCTGGAGAATGTGAGGTGTTGTTTCTGAGAGTTTGGACAGTAAAGGGAGGAAAGGGGCACTTTTCCATTTTTAAGCTTCGCCATTCGGGGTCCGCTTTCTAGACACCTGGCAGCCAGAATTTTCTCCTCCCCTTGTTCTAGAAGCACTGCCTCACTTTTTAAAGCAGTAAAACCACAGATGACCCTGGAACCTTAGGGGGCAGCTGAGGGTAGGGGTGGACCTGTGAGGGCTTCCCTCCCTCCTGAAACCTGAGACAGCCCAGCGCTGCTCCTCCACCTCTGCTCCGGCCCTCTGAGGGTCCAGGGCAAGACTGTACCAGATACCAGTGTCTCCCTCTGGAATGAGATCATCTGAGCAAAGCTGAGCAGCCAGCCAGGGGTGAGGTGGTGGGGGAGGACAGGAGGGCTGAGACCAGGGTTGGGGGTCTTGTCACAAGGCCATCTGTGGTGCTGGCCATCAGCATCTCCGATGTTGATGACGGACTCCAACAGAGCAAGGCCTTGGAACTTCTTGTAGAGGCTGATGTTGGCCAGGTGGGTTTGTTCATAGGATTTGACATAAGGGTGCCATGGTCATAAGTGTTCAGGAAGCCCTAGGTTAAACTGGGTTTTCTTGAATACCGGACTTGTTAAAATCTTTAAAATTGCAACAAGCCCTGTAACTCTTCAAGACGGGGTGTCCAGGCAGCGTTTCCCAAGTTGGCTTGGCTTTTGGCACAGAGCCCTCTGTGCTGCAGAGCCCACTTTGGGAAGTGCTAATCCAAGGCAACTCTCCCATTTCACAGATGGGGCCAGGGGAGGATGGGAACTGATGCAGCTTCTAAAATTGGCCACCTTCCTGAATGCCCCTCGTCCCCAGGGGGCTGAGCATGCTTCCACACCTGTTTCCGAGGATTAGGGAAATGTGTCTGGCTGCAGCTGTGGTGCATGGAAGAAAGGACGTCTGTCCCCTACACTGAAGGGGGTGGGGTGGTAAACGGGATAAGGGGAGGGGAAGGAAGAACGTGGCCCCTTGAAAGCGAAACACCGCTGAACACAGCAGAGGAGCAAGACAGCCGGACACGTCACCCCAAGAACACTCTATGCCTCTACAGATCTTAGCAGGGACCACCCCGGTCACTTGTCAGGACGCCAAGTCCCAGCCCCAGGGCCCAACCCTGAAGTCATTAGGCTTACTCAGAGACACTACCCCTGATCCCAGTTTCCCCGTTTGCTAATGGCTCCTTTCTAGAAATAAACCTGTGTCCAGTGACAAAGTCCTCACAGCCCCCAAGTTCACAGTAGCCCCAGCTGTGCTCCAAGGACCTGGGGAAGGAGCTCTGGCCTCGCTCACGGTTTCTGGAGCTGAACAGCAAAAGCTCAACCAGGGAGAGGAGGGAGGCGGGGAAGTGATCCTCTCTGCCCAGGAATGGAGGCGTGATGCCCCCATGCCTCCCCACCCCCAGGCAATCCATTTCTGGCCCCCAGCCTCAGTTCCTCACCCAGAAAATGGATCACGGTCCCTGGTGGTTCCTAATCTGTCTGTTCTCTAATGAGTCTCCCTTTCTGAAAGTGTCAGGCATGGCACCAACCTGCTCAGGTTAAGGGAGTTTATTCCTAAGGGGCTTGAGAAAGGTGACCTTTCCCATCCTCTAAAAATGTGGGGAGGGCTGACTATGACCCCGTCTTCCCCTGTGGTCTCTGAGGGTGGGGTGAATGGGACTCCCATGGTCCTGGAGGAGCTGGATGGAAGGGGGCAGAGATGGAGGCCAGTAAATGCCCCCTCCCCCGCCCATTAGACACCATTCCGGGACTTTCTCCTCCCAGCTCTGAGCCCAGCCAAGACAGCTGTTGTCCAGATCCAGACAAAGACCTGATACTTCTTCCAACCAGGCCGAGCCAGGCGGTCCGTGGATGAGCGGGAGGTGGGAGGGTGGCCAAGGGGTGGGGCGAGGGACAGCCAGGACCGGAAAAAAGTCTGCCTGTCTTGTCCTTCTGGTCCACACCCTTTGTGCTAAGACGAGATAGCCACTTTCTGTGAGGCCCAGCCTGGCCCTCGGGCAGCCTCTCCCCCTCCTGCTTTGCTCCTCAGCCACATGCCCTTGGGCTGAGCTAAGTCCAGAACCCGGCTGAGTAGGGGAATTGTTCTGAGAAAGTGGCCCGTTGGCTGGTTGCTATGGAAACCGACATACCACAGTGCTGACCCCGGAGAGGTTTAGCACCTCCCCCAGCAGGGGTGCCAGCAGCTGGACTGCAGCTGTTACCTCGCAAGTGGGGGCCTGGAGCCGCCAGCAGTCCCTGCTGTTGGCCTGAACTAGTCCAGGCAGCAGATCCCCTGCATTTGCTCCTCCACCCCCAGTCCCCTCACAGCCTCCCCCTCCCCCTCCCACAGCCGGGAAGGGAGCGCTCAGTCTTCCCAGGCAGGAGGTGGCGTGGGAGGAGCAGAACACGCACCAGGGAAGCGTGGTGCATCCTTGAAGTGTAGTACAACATACGCCCATTGCATTGCTGGAGAAACTGAGGCCCACAGAAAAGCAGGGGTTGGCACCCGGCCAGCATCACTCCCGGACACAAGCATGGGGACGAGGGGGCATCACTGACTGAACAAAAGGGGCACCAAACATTGATCACAGAAATAGAAAGCGGGACACACGAGGAAGAGGAGTGAGGTGGGGAGCAGTGGGAGAGGAAGACAGAGCTCCAAGCGGCAGAGACAGTCAGAGAAGGAGACGAGAGAAGGGTGATGAGGGACGAGGCTAAGTCCTGGCTAGTTCTGAGCCCGCCCTCCCCTACAGCACGTGGCCTGGAGGAGGCATCAGAGGGGATGGACGGGGAGGGCCAACGGTGGAGGGGTATAAAAATTGGTTTCAGGGCAGCATCTCCGGCCATCCCATAATGCCTCGAGCTCCCCAAGTGGCCCAAAGCAAACACGTCAACCCGCCTCCCCTCCGAGTGTGAAGCTTCAAGACTCAGGACGGATGCTAAACAAACACCCCCAGCCGGAGAGGTGAGATGGCTCTCCGTGGGCGCCCCATCAGCCAGCCATCCCTGTGTGGCAGCCAGAACACAGGTTCCTTCCACTCCCCAAGTAGTCGAGTAGCCTGCCTCACACCTGGTTTGCTCTGACCCTCATCCCCAGCCTTGAAGGTCCCTTGGGCCCTGGGCCCACTCCCTCCCCCAACTTCCCTTCCTCTAGAACTGGGTCGTGAGCAGGTGGCCCCCCTCCTCCCCTCCAGCCATCCTAAAATCGTTGGCTGCAGGAGACTGGAGGGCAGCTCTGCATCCTCTCGTCCTTTTGAGATGCTGGGCAGTTGTTCTCCTTGTGAAGACTTCGCTCCACAGACATGGGAACTCCTCAGGAATGTGCCACCAATGTAAACTCCCTCATTGAAGACCGTGCTCTGGGGCAGGCCAGCAGCTTGCTTTTGCATTGATACCTTTTTAAGCAAAAATCTGGTTTCTCACATGAGTGATTTCTATTGTGTTTGCTGCTCCGACAAGTACAGCGTCAGAGCTGGTGTCCTGCTCCTCTGGCCTTCTGGGCAAGGCCAGCTGGGAAGTTATGGACACTTGTGGCCTTGACTTGGGGGTAAGAGACACTGTCCTAGACGTGCCTGGAGCCTGCCCCTGGCCAGTGAGGTAATCAAAAGGCATTTATTGAACAATGACCCCGCACCTGGCACTGTGGGTGTGGTGGCCAAGGGGGCATGTGGAAGAAGTCTCGGGCAAGGACCCCTGTCCAGAAGAAGTTTGCAGTCTTAATGGAAAACAAGATGGACCTACCACACGAAGCAGACAAGTCAGCAGTCAGCAGCGGAGCACCCTGCGTGCTGATGCCATAGGCGCTGAGGTACCACTCTCCAAAGAGATGCCCATGGGAGGGTTCCTGCCCACTGCCCAAGGCCAAGTGCAGACACTCACTCGGCATCGATGGTTCTTTGCGCAAACTGTGGTGGTGAGGGCAGAACCAGATCTACCAAACCCTCCCGGTGGTGCAGCTCCAGCCGGAGCTGGACATAAGACACAGATACCCGAATCCAGGGAGCAGCAACGTCCCATCCGGACAGCAGGCATCTCTTTACCCTCTCACCAGCCCTTCAAATGTGAGAAATGGGCCAGGACCCAGGACCCACGGTCTGAATCACTTTAGGACTTGTTCAACTTCTGCCTGAAGAATGACCAGCATTTACAATTTCCACACTCACTGTCTCATTTAAATCCTCACCACCTCCTGTGATGTGGGTGGGATTATGAGTCCCACGTTACAGATGAGGGGGAAGAGGCCCAGGGAAGTGAGGGACTGAATGCAGCAAAGCCAGAATCCAATCCAGCCTTGCTGTGTGGGCCAGTCCCCTTTCCATGACCCCAGGGCATCTCTGATAGTTTTCTGTTTCTCACAGAATCTAGCACAGGGTAGCTGGTCAGTAAGCATCTCTTGCACAGCAGGAAAGCACAAGTCTCCCTGAAGGCCGCAGCAAGGTGTGTTCAGCTGTGTCCGTGCGTGTGGCAGGGGGGCCGGTAGAGGATGCAGCCCAGCCTGTGGGCATGGTCAGCCTCCACGGAGGGTCACCCCAGCCGCTGAGCTGCCATCTTGAATAGATGGTGGCAAAGGAAGCTGAACTATAGTTTTAAGTCGAATTCACTTCTAAAGCACCTTCAAAACCCCCAACCCATGTGAGCAGCAAACATCTTTCTGATTAAAAAACCAAACATTGGAGGGGAAGGGTAGGTGGGAGATGAGGATTGAGTTGGGACGGTCAGCAGAGAGCAGGGTGTGTGGCAAGGAGCAGAATATCAGCAGGTGGACGACACAGGAGGCCAGGCAGGCCCCAGCCAGGCTCCCCACGGCGGGGTCCACAGCCAAGCTTGAGTCAGTCCTCTGAAGCAAGGGAAGGCGGGTCCTCCCCAGGGCCCTGAGAGGAGGAGATGCCAAGGGTGCCCTTCAGCTGGAGCAAAGCATTGAGCAGGAGAATCCGAGGGGCCAGGCTTAGCGAGCGGGAGCTGGACCACAACGCCTTGTCTGTGCAGATGCCTGGGGAGCATCGACGCACTGGGGCAGAACGGCCCGGGCACAGAGCGGCACTCAGGGTGCCCGACGGAAAGAGACCAAACCCCTGGTGCACATGGAGTGATCTAGAACCAGAGCCACAAGCTGGAACCAACAGGCCACTTTATGTATTTATACTCTATTGGTCACTTATCACAGAATTTTTTAAAACGCTGGAGCTGGTGGAGATTGTAGGGGCCACTCTGTATGTGCCCTGGCTCAGTGCCTAGAACAGAGTAGGCGCTCCCAAATGTTTGCTGAATGAATGAATAAATGAATGAATGGAGAGAGAAGCAGAAGTTGGAAGCCTGTAATTGATGCTCACAATGATGTGCTGAGATCCTAAGACATTGACGAACCTTCTGAATCATCCAGGAGAAAATCGTGCTCTGTACACTTGCTAACTGCCTTTCAGGGTAGGGTTTGAAAACCAGTGCTCTGATTATAGTAACTCCTTGTGAATCAGAATTCAATCCAATTCCATTTGATCAGCCTGCATGGGGTTCCTAGCACGTGCCAGACCCTGAGCAGAAGTACCTCCCTGCCCCTTCGGCTCCAGGCTGCTCTCACCGCTCTGTTGCTGCCGCAGCGGCTGAAGCTGCAGCAGGGGCTCCGTGGGCCCCAGGGTAAGAGGCATGTTCTGTGTAACCCCTCGGGTCCTGAGCAACTTCTGGTTTGGGTTAAAGGGAACCTAGCTGCCCCCCTCCTGCCCAGCCCTCCCACATCAGCGGAGTCCTCCCACCCACCCCCGGCAACCTGGGGAGGCCAAGGGAGGGGCGGAAGCCTGCCACGGTGCCTCTCTCCCCGGCCATTTCCTCTGAGGCTCCTTCACTGGCCCTGTTTTTCAGACCTCTAGTAATAAAAACAAGCCAATAAAATGAACATGAAAATATATTCATTAGGATTTATAATGCTCATTAAAACTGCCTGTGTACGAAAGCATGACTTAGCTTCATGTAAGTGGGAAAAAAATGCAAATTATACTGCATGCAAAGAAGATATTTCCCTAATCGTCCAATCAAATGCCAGCCCAATTATCTGTGGCCAACCCAATGGGTTAAAATTATACTCTCTCTCCTTGGACACAGTGAGGCGCCTGAAAGTGTTTCATTTTAATAAAAATGAAATCTGGACCCTGCAGAAAACCAGCTTCACTAATGACGTGTTTACACAGAGAAAGACAATTTCTAGTTAATGGTGATTACTACCGAGAACAAATTAAACTTCCCGGAGTATATGGGTTAGAGATAATGGGAAAGGGGAGAAAAAGTTATGGTTTTAGTGTGTGTGGCTGCATGGGGGACAGGGGGACAGGGAAGAAGGAAGCTGAGGGAACCTCAGGAGGAGGCTGAGACGGCGGGGACGCTGGGGTGGGTGCAGGGAGGAGAGCTCGGGACACCGGCTGCATTGCTTCTGCCAGGTCCAGCGACCCGGCTTGAGCAGTGGTCAACTGGTGGCTGGCTCTGGGCTCTCAAAACCCCAGGGCGGGCCACCTTCAGCAAGGGCAGGACCCCATTCTCTCCACAAGCTCAGACCCCCGGGAATCTGCCCTGTTTCCTTCTTGAGAAGGCAGGTAACTAATTCCTACCAGAGTCCCCAGTCATTGGGAGCATATGGAAAGCACTTCCGATTCCACTCCACTGGCTTAGCGATGACAGAGAGCAGAGGCAGGCTTTTCCCAGGGAAAGTCAAGTGAGCAAACTTTTCGATAGGTGATGGAGGAAACAAAACAGACAGGAGGTAGAATGAGAGGATAACGATGAGGAGGACAAACTAAGTCCTCCCCATCTGGCGGCACCATTCTAAAACGCTATCCCCTTTCATCCTTACCTGTGGGGCAGCATTATCATCATTATTTTCCTTATTTAAAAAAAAAATTTATTTATTTATTTATTTATTTATTATACACGAATAGATAACTAATAAGAACCTGATGTATTTTCCTTATTTTTAAAGCAGAAACTGAGGCTGAGCAATGTTAGATAACAGCAATGAATCATCTGATTGAATGATGAATTGAATCAATGAATTGAATTCACTGAGTCAATGAATCAGCTGAGCAATGTTAGACAACTGTTAGATAACAGTGCAATGTCACAGGCCTAAGTAAGTGAAGAAGTCAGTTCTCTAACCCAGATGTATCTGATTCCAATGCCCACACTCCTAACTATTAGGCTACACTGTCTGCTGGAATAAATACAGAGCCCTTACTCTTGGTATCCTATAGGCTATACAAACGAAGCCTCCAGCTCACTGGCCGGCCCCACCTGCACTCAACTT
Organism: Mesoplodon densirostris; assembly: GCF_025265405.1. Lineage (NCBI taxonomy): Eukaryota > Metazoa > Chordata > Mammalia > Artiodactyla > Ziphiidae > Mesoplodon > Mesoplodon densirostris. Next base: position 117,113,940 of record NC_082667.1, on the reverse strand, counting down.
CCTACCCTCTCCTTTGGCCATTGGAGGCCATGAAGATGCTCTTCCAACAGAAAAATCCTAAGAATTGCCAGACCCCTTCTGTTGTCTCCCCTCTCCCCCCATTTCCTACAGCCAGGTGAGCCGGGGCAGGGAGAAGGGAAGGGGGCCAGGATTCCTCCAGCGCTGAGTTTTAATGTATGTTCTTTTGTAAACAAGAACAATGATTTGTGAACAGGCCCAGAGGCAGTCCCCAGATCAGGAATTCCAGCTCAGAGGCACAGAATAATACAGCTTTGGGGAAGATTTAATAATAGTAAAATTAAAATTGTAACTGAAGCATATGAAGAATGTGGTACAAACAGGCACTGCAAAGAAAAAAAAAAAAAAAAAAAAAAGGCCCTGCACAGATTAGCCCCTATGGAATAGTGATTGGTTGAGAGCAACAGTAAACAATGCACAGACATGCAACTTCATTATCTCGCAGTTCTTAACATTCTACCAAAGCCACGCAGCAAGCTTTGATGTTGGAAGCAGCAGCAGCAGCTCCTCTGTCTCCACTGCTCCTGCAGGAGGATCATTACTAAGAAATCTGCATCCATTCCAGCAGCTGGGCCGGGGAAGAGCAGCGGGCTTTATCTGCCGAGAGCCCAGGAGTGGCCAACGGCCTGAGAAGAAAGCATCTCTCCGGGGGGCTATCAAGTCAGGGGACTGGTGGACAAAAAGAAAGCTCTAGAGATTGGGGCAAAAGGATCAGGACACCAGTAGGGGAGGCCCGGCTGAGCACCAATCCCCAGGGCTAAGTGGATAGGCGTCCTTGGGGAGCCTGGGGTCTGTCTGCCCAGGACTGGCGTAGCGAGCACCCGGGTACTTGCTGGATGCAACCTGGCCTGCCCCTATGCCCCCACCCCAAACACAGACAAAGCGAGTACTATCTGGTCAAAATGTCTCTGTTGTTCCTAGGTTTGCCCCTGAGATGCCCAGCCAGAGTGCGAGGCAATGGGGAAGAGACCCAGAGGAAGGAAGACACTTGATTCGGAGTCAAATGTCTCTCTTAAGGATGCTTCTGATGGATGTCTGGAGAGACAGATCCAGTGGGCTGGTTCAGATCCATTTCCTTCCTTTCCAGAGCCCTTCTTTATTCTTTGTGAATGGATATTCTCAGGAATTCAGGAGATTTTCACCTGTTTGGTACATCGGTTAACTGCAGTCCTACCTGGAGACAGGAGGATGGGCAAGATGACCTTCTTTGGACTCAGGCACACACAAGGAATGTAAGAAGCCAGGATTGTGGACCATGAAGTCTCCACATCCAGGTTTGCTCAGATCTCCGCCTGTTTCCCTATGCCTGTCCAATTTCCTGGGAAGGCTCCTGACTTTGTTCAGTTGGGTCCTGAAGTGCCATCAGGAATGCGTCCAGTTGATCCCTAATCATGAGGTGGCCTGCGGGATCCCAGCCCTTGGTGATGGGGTCCTAGTGTACCAGTCCTGGGGCCACCCACCCAAGGGCTCACCTGACGAATGAAGAGAGGGTCACACAAGTCCAAAGGAAGTCTTTGATTCCCGGACAAAATAACCAATACAAACAGATGCCCAGATTGCTGAGAGGGGCTGCGGAGAAGGAAGAGATGCCTTTTCTCTGAACATGGAATGGGGATGCTGTGATAGCTCCCCAGCAGTTGCCAGTGCCCTGGAATGAAATGTTCCCTGTGTTTCTTCAGGTCTGGAGAGTGACACCTGGGAATCTGCTCTGGAGGTCATCTCCTTAATCTTCCTGGGCAGGTTAAATGCCCCTGTTTCAGATGATAAAACTTGGCCCAAGGAACATCAAAAAAAACAGTGCTGTTCTTTCTGTATTTCTTTTACTCCTGATTCCGAATTATAATGGAGGGAGGTCACAGAGACCCACAGAGGATAGTGGTGAAATCTGAGGGGGCTCATTCTGGGTGCACTACTTCCTGGTGGGGGGCTGGGCAGGGTAGAGACAATCTCAGTATTTATTTTTAAAATTTTTTTAAAGCCAATCTGAGGATTATTTATTTATTTATTTATTTTTTGGCTGTGTTGGGTCTTCGTTGCTGCGCGCAGGCTTTCTCTAGTTGTGGCGAGCGGGGGCTACTCTTCACTGCGGTGCGCGGGCTTCTCATTGCGGTGGCTTCTCTTGTTGCGGAGCATGGGGTCCAGGCATGCGGGCTCAGTAGTTGTGGCGCACGGGCTTAGCTGCTCCACGGCATGTGGGATCCTCCCGGATCACGGCTCAAACCTGTGTCCCCTGCATTGGCAGGCGGATTCTTAACCACTGCACCACCAGGGAAGCCCCAATCTCAGTATTGATACGTTAGTTGGGATGCTGAGCTTTAGAGACTGGTGTGTAGAGCTGAGCAGAAGCTCTCCAGAGTCCCCCCTCGTTGGCAGGGCAACCTCCAGAAGCGAAGAAAACGCGCCCCAATCCCCCCGCCCTACAGCCCCACCTTCACTGCTCCGTAACCCACCATCCGGGTTAAGCTCTACTAAATCACACTGTACTGGACTCTCATAACCCTTGTCTCATTCGGAAAACACCTGGCTCACTTATGGTGGCTGTCCAGCCCCCTCCCCCACTGAAATATAAATCCCTCAAGGGCAGGGGGCTTGCAGGGTTGTTAAGCCCCAGGGCCTGGCACAAGGCCAGTTCTCCAGAAGCCTTGGCTGAATGGAAGAGTAAAATGCAGAGAGCCAAGAGCCTCGGGCCCACTGTCCTTCCCATCCTCCCTTTGTCAGTGTCACCCTGGGGGTGGCCCAGTCTCATCTCAAACACTCGGACTCAAGACGAGTGAGGCTGGAGCTCAGGGCCAATGAGGGGCAAAGGCCCACGCTCCTAGAGCCTGGAGACCCAGCGGAAACACATACAGCGCACTCACCAGGCAGTGCCCAGAGTATCTCTGAGCCCTCGGCAAGCATCAGTTCATTTCAACTTCACAAGGCGGGTTTTTGTTTGTTTGTTTGTTTGTTTTTCTCTTCTTTGCCATACGCAGGCCTCTCACCGCTGCGGCCCCTCCCGTTGCGGAGCACAGGCTCCGGACGCGCAGGCTCAGCGGCCGTGGCTCACGGGCCCAGCCGCTCCGCGGCATGTGGGATCTTCCCAGACCAGGGCACGAACCCGTGTCCCCTGCATCGGCAGGCGGAACCTCAACCACTGCGCCACCAGGGAAGCCCACAAGGCAGGTTTTTGATCCTGCCAAGTCCACTAACTGCTATGTGACCTTGTAATAGTCACTGCGTCTCCTGGGCCGTAGTTCCTCTCTCATCTATGAAATGGAGAGGACTGGGCACTAATCTGGAGCACCTGCTAGACAGTGAGCTCTGAAAGGACAGGGGCTGCCACAGGAACTGTGTTGCCCATGCGTTCTCAGTAAGTGACACAATGCTTGGCACGTGGTAGGTCCTCAATGAATATTTATTAAACGAACAGAGTGAGGTTCTGTCTAGCTCCATTCTGGGATCTGAAGACTTCTTACCCTAAATTTCTCATTGCTCTGCAGCACAAAGTTCACTTCCCCATTTCCCTTGGGCTCAGGAGGCCTGGCCTCCTGTTTCCAAGAGCCCCAGGGGGCTTCAGACTTAGAACTCACCTGGATCCTTGTCCCCAGTGTTATGGAAACTGAGGCGGGGAGGCCTGACTCAGCTCCAGAGCTAGAGGGAGAGATTAGGCAGAGGGTTCTGCGCTACCCAACTTGAATAATAGGCAGCATCACAAAGTGGTCAGCACCCCCCCCCCATGTGTTGCCACGGGGTACAGAGGCTCAAAACAAGCCTGTGAGTTAGTCAGGGCAAAGTAGATGGTTCTTTTCATCTACAGATATAGAAACTGTGGCTCAGAAAGGGTAAGTCACTTGCCCCAAATCACACAGCTATTTAGTGATCAGGACCCCTGGCTCTCAGAGCCAGTGTTTCCTTCCTCCACCTTCTCCCCTCGCGGCCCACAGGCTGTGACCGGAGCCCTGACTCTGTAGGCTAAGGAGGGAGCTCCTGAAGAGGTGGCCTCCGCCTCTCCTGAGGGCAACATCTCCCAGAACCCCATCACAGCCTGGGAGGGATGGCAATTGCAGCGAGATTTGAGGAGATGGAAAACTATTGGTGACTTTTTGCACTTGAATATTTAGACACATTTTATTCTTTGTAAAAAAAAAAAAAAAAAGGCTGCTTGGCAATTGCCCCGGCGCTAAATTTTTGCGGAAGACGTCAGATGCGCACACCGCTTCACTTTGGTTGTCTAATAGTGCAAGTGGCTTGCTATCTCCATTTGTTTGTTTCCTTGGTGTGCGCTCTCTTCAGCCCCTGGGAGCCCGAGGAAGCCTGGTGTTACATAAGCACCTCATCAGAGTAAACATCCAGCTCCACGCTGCTTCCTTCAGTCCTTGCCCTGGAGGGGCACTTACCTCACCCCCGCGTTCTCCCAGAGCACAGAGAGAATTGAGTTCCTGACACTGCCCCTTATTGCCAGCCAGTCGCCCCGGGGAGCCGAGCCCAGTCTGGAGCGTAGCTGAGCAGCATATCTGCTCCTCCTGCAATGGACAGGGCACGGGGAGCTCCTGTAAGCTGACCTCCCGGGCCCCTCCTGAGCATCCTGTCTTCCCTAGTAGCATTTATTTATTCATAGGACAACTGTGCACCAGGCCCAGGGCTGGGTACCAAGGATATAAAGAGGAGTTAGCCAAGATCCCTTCCCAGGGAAAACCCAAAGTAGAGCTGAGGTGACAGACACTCAAAGAACTCACTACAAATCAGCAGCTATAACTGAGAAATGTATGTATTCTGGGAACCACGGAGTGGGCGAGTTCTGGCTCTGCTCGGGAGTCAGCGGCATTTGCACAGGGCCTTGAAGGATACACATGAATGAATGAATGAATGAATGAGTGAGTTAGGATATATAAGCTGAAAACACTTATTCATAACAAGGTGCATGAAGAGCACAGGAAAACAGCAAGTGGAGGACGGGACAAGCCACTTCTCCTGGCCTGGTGTGGCCAACTGCCTCCTTCCTTGATTCTGAGAAGGAAACCGCAGGCTGGGCATCCTGGGCCTGCTTACTTAACCTCTCTGTGCCAATAATAATACCCACATGATAGGACTGTGGCAAGGACTAAATGAGATACTTCAGGCAATGCTTAATAGAGTGTGTGGGACATAGCAGGCCTTGATAAATGAAGTCATTATCATTACTTTTATCACTATCACCACCACCGTTGCTCACAAGCTTACAGGGATCCTAAAAAACAAACAAACAAACAAACAAAAAACGTGCCTCGGAGGCATAAAAACATTGCTGGATGAACTTGATTCACCACCTGGTGTAAGCTTACATTCTTCACTTCCAACCCAAACATATCCTACTCCTTCTTGACTATGAAATAGAAAACGCTTTAGAAGAGACAGCCCTTTACCACGGGAGCTGCCTGGGCAACGCCCGGAGGCCTTGGTACAGGTTGTGTTGCCTGGGTCAGAAGTCAGAGCCAAGAGGTGACCTGCTCAGCTCGGAGCTCGACGATGCAGCTACATGTGGCCCTTTATCGGAGTGAGCTGACGTCCACATGCCACCTATGGGCCCTGCTGGCGAAGGCACTGGGGCTCCGTAGCTGTCACTGGGGACAGGGACACTGCATCTCCTGGGATTTGAGCCTGGTGGTCCCACGTCATGGGGGAGCTGCACAGACCTCTCACGGGCCTTGTCCTGGATATTGGGACCCCACCACACACATTCACCGGACTGCCCAAGCCAGAAAGCAGGTCTCATCCTTAACACCCCCTCCCCCTCACCCCACCCCCACCCCAAGCCTGTCATTTCTCCACCTGTAACACCTCACAAACGTACACAGCTTCTCATTCTCTTCTGCCACCTCCTCCAGGCAGGGCACCATCATCACTTGCAATAGTTTCCTAAAAGGTCTCCTTGCCTTTTTTTATTTTTTGCCTTCCTCCAATCCCTTCTCCACACTGAAGCAGGAGCAATCTTTCCAAGACAGATCTGGCCAAATCGATCCTCAGCTTAAAATTCTTCTACGTCCCCCAATCCTTCGGTAGCCGAGCCTTCAAGACCCTCCATGATCTCCAGCCCCTCCTCCCATCACAGCCCCCGTCCCACACGGGGCTCCTGTCAGATGGAAAAGCTTGTATTTCACTCACCTGCCAAGACCTCTCCAGCTACGGAAGTTCCCTCAGCCTCAGGTACTTCCAACCACGCCCTTGTCACTTGGCTAACTCCTCATCCTCCCGGTATCAACCCAGACCCCAGGCCCTGCCCTCTAGAAGCCATCCTTGACCCCACTAGATTTGACTAGGTGCCCTCCTAGGTGCTTTCAGGTGGTCCTCCCTTGCCTGATTACAGCATTTAACACAATGTACTAGAAGTGCCTGCTTACCTGTCATCCGCCTCTGTTCTCGCACTGATCTCTAAGCTCGCAAAGGGCATATCCCCATCCTGAATGATGCCTGAACATAGCAGGCAATAAACATTTGTTGAATGAATAACAAATGAACAAGTAAATAAGTAAGCAGCAAATGAATGAATGAGTTAGGATATATAAACTGAAAACAATAATACACAACAGGAGGTCATCACCCAGTGGAAGCTGACACAGGATGGAGGCATGAAGAGGTCAGGGGCTAACAGGAAGGGAGGGGACCTGGCAGAAAGGCAGGGAGGACATCAGAATAAAACGCCCCTGTCCATCCTGCTCCAGAGCCCTGGACCCCACCTGCATAAATCTCAGCTACCCGGGGACAGAGAGTTTCATCAATAGGAAGACTTACACTAATTCATAAACTTTCTTTAAATTAAAATCAGGCAACGCACACACACATACACATATACCCCACAGACATCTTCGTCGCTGAAAAGTTGCTCCTTATAAAATAAAAGAAGCTGTTTAAATGTCTTCCTTCCAAGCTAGCCCCACAGAGCTGGAGCTGAGAATACATTAGCCTTTAATGAAGTGAGACTCTCATCTTCCAGGAGACACCTCATTTAGCGCAATTGTTTCAGAGCCATTACAGAAAGACAATTACAAGGAAGCGGGGAGAGTAATTGGAAATGCTGGCAGGAGTTGGGCGAAATGATAATAAATAAAAATATTCAACCTAATAAGCTTCCAGGAGGGGGTGGGATGAAGAAAATCAACATAATTAGAACTGAACCTTAGCAAGGAAAAACAGACAGCAGGGTGGCAAGTGCTCAACTTGTACAGGAAGAAAGAAGAAGTCACATGCAGCCCGTGATGATTCTGGGGCTGCTGGCCTATGGACCCTCCGGAAGCTTCTGGAGGGAGAAGGGGGTGCCCAGAGCCCAGAGGCACTGGGGGCGCGGAGTGTGCTGTTCCCGGCCACAGCAGCCCGGGTGTGTGGGAGAGGCAGGCCCAGCCTGCGCCTTGGGTCCTCCAAGTGTGGAGAGCAGGCGGAGGGAGGCCAGGGAGGAGCCGCCGAGCCCAGATTCCGCTGCTGACAATCTCTGGTTCTGCAACCCTGGGCAAGAGGCCTCGGCTTCTGGTCTTAAGATGATGGAGGACAGCTGTTAAGATCTGTAAGTGTTCTGTCTTCTGTGCCCGCCATCTCCCTCTATTCAAACCCACCCCTTCTCTGAGAGGCCCCCTCTTGGCTTCTGAAATTTCAACATGGGAGCCTAGAAGTTAAGCTTAGAGACTCAGCCTAAGCATCATTTATACAAAAATCATTCCTGACCCCATTCTCCCCGCCCACCCCACCCCACCCCTGCCGGGAGAACTACCACTACCGGCTTCCCCTGGGCCCTGGCCACGCCCAGCGGCTATAGCACAGCCCCTAGAACACAACCACATTGGTTGATGGGTTCTGTCCTCCCTAAATGACTGTCTAGAGCATCTGCAGAGGAAATGGTGTGAGGCCTGGCCGTTTGTTTCAAAACACTCGCAATGAAGAGGGGAGTGCTGATTTACGTTATGATTTCTTGTTTGGTTGTTTTGGAAAAAAGGGAATGTAAGCAACTTGAGGTCAGAGACCTCAAATTTGACACCCAGTACCTAACTCAGAACCTGGTACAAAGTAGGCATACACTTATTTTTTTGTTGCATAATGTGTCTCTAGTAAATATGTCAAGTGTACTATCTGGGAGTAGACAGTTGAGGATTAAATTGAAGTCAAATTTTAAAACTTTCCAAGATTCTCAGATAGTCTCAATTCAAATAAATATTATTCAAACCCCATGTAATTTACTGAGTGCCTGTCATGTGCCAGGCTCTGGAGAGTCACAGGTGAAGAGGGTCCCCAAGTCACCATCCCGAAGGAATTTGCCAGCCAGTGAGCTTCAGGCTGTATAGTTTTAGGCATGACATGAGGCCACGCTAGGGGATGGGATATTTGTCCAGAGACAATAGCAAATAGGCACTGGACTCATCTCCTGGAGAGTGGGCCAGGGGCCCAAGTCCATGGTCCTCAGACTTGTTTACAACTCTATCAGTAAAACACGTGTAATACACGCTCAGTGCATACGTATATAAACATGCATGTGTGGGAGTGTATATATTCACCCTACTGCTCTACCAATATATGAGATGTCTTAGGGAACATATTCCAAAATAGAAATCTAAATAGGATGAGATTAAAAAAATACATACAAATAAAGTTGTAATATTTTCTTCTCTTATTCCAATGGCCCATCTTGCTCACTCTGTTTTGGAGACTCTATGTATAGAGTATCAGTGTCTGGGACTTGACAGGCCTGCCATACAGAAGTAATGCCGGTCTGCTCAGTACACCAAACAGAATTGAACACCTGTTTTTCTTTCGCTGGCCCTAGCATCCAGTTTCCAGTAACTGGTGACAAATGTAATGAATGGTAATCCCCTTCATTTGGCAAACACGTGTGATAAATTCAGAATGTGCCAGGCGCCATGCCAGGTGGAGTGAGGGCTACAGGAGCATCAGCCACGTGCCCTGTACTGACACATCTTCATGGAAGAGGACAGACAGATATACTCAGGATGCAGGTGGACACTGGTCAGTGTCAGGAGACTCAGGCCAGGTGCTCTGGAAGGGAGAAAAGGCTTGGTTTTCCCTGAGGGCTCTAAGGCTCGTGGAAGAGGTGGTGTGAGACTGCGGAGGAAGGGCAGGGTTTGGCCGTGCAGACAGAGAAGACTTTTCAGGAAAAGGAAATGCCGGGGGCAAAGACACAGGGGCAGTAAATCAAGGGGCGCATTCTTCTCTGCAGATCCTCAGCTCCATCTGGAGATCCCATCTCCTGAGGCCGGGTGAAAGAGAGAGAGCAATACTTACTAGAATTGCACATAAAAGGGACAGGGACGTGCTCTCAGGCTGACACCCTGGAAACTAGAGAGCAAGGCATGCTGCCATGACAGCCTCCCTTCAAACATGCCAGTGGTTTGTCCAACAAAACAAGCATTTATTGCGCACCAAAGGCTAACAGGAGAGGAAAGCATTCTCCTCTGCCAGGGATGAACTGCGCATGACCTGGCCTGCAGGCGAGGAGAACAGATGACCCCTAGGGTCCATGCTAGTTCTAGGATGTTACACTTCGTACCCTTACCCTTGGAGAGCCAAGCGTCTCTAATGACGATATAATCGACATATGATGTGATTAATAGTCACAGAAAGATGCCCAGTGTGCACCGGGAGCTCAAGGAAGATAAACCCTAGGTGAGGTGTGGTTACAGACATACTCATCACCAAGAAACTGAGCTCTAACCAGGTACATGAGGGGGGATGGAGGTTACTCAAGGCAAAGAGGACCTCGTGTAGAAGCAGAGACACACAAAAGGGTACAGAAACCCCAAATCCTGCTGGTAACAGCAGATGGTCCTGGGATCCAGCAAAGCCAAAGAAAGCAGGAACCTCTGGGGCCCTGGGAGGAGACAAGAAGCCTGGGGATCGCTCTCAGGCTGACCCTGCTGAGCCTAGAGCTGGGTACCACACACAGTGGTGCTTAATAAATGTGTATGGATTGCAGATTGTCATTTCTAGGAAGTAAGGGCTGGGATAAGCAATTCATTCTTATAAAGCCCCAGGCAGGGCCACATGCTGAGATGCATTTATTAAAGTCTTCTCATGAGAGAGGGAGGGAGGGGAGAGAAGAGGGAAGGGGAGGAGCTGAGACAGGGGCTGCCCACCCTCGTCGACAGAGCCCCTCATCCCTCCATATCCCAGAGCAGGCACAGGGTCCAAAGGGGAGAGTAGACCCGGGCTATGGAGAAGAAAGGAAAACCAGCAACAATGCTCTGCACCCAGAAGCAGGGTCAAGCATACCTACTATTTCCTTTAATTTTCCCAACGATCCTGTAAGATGAGATTTTATTACTCTTTAATAGATGGGGAAACTAAGGCTAAGACCTGGTCCCGTCTCATCAAGGGAGGAAGTGGGAGAGGGGACTGAGGTTTGAATCCACTGCACCCTATTCCTCCAGATGCTGCCCAGACTGCAGGGCAGATGGGGAAGGCGAAGGCGAGCTGGACACCCCCAAGTGTGTGCTGCCCCAGGTCCCCTCCAGCCTTCCCAGGTTCTGCCGCCCCCGACATCACTAGGTGAAATCCTAGGAGCTGGTGCGGACCTGCCCCAGGGCCCAGGCCAGAGATGGCCAGCAGCCCTCTAGGACCTGGAAGGTTCTTTGTTAAATGTGGTGCAGAAGCATCCTTAGCAGAGGAGCCTTTCATCCCCTTCTCATCCTGGTTGCTTGCTCCAGCCTTGATTTACACTTCGCATCTAGAATGCCAGCATACCCTATAGAACCCCTGGGACCTCCCCAGGCCCTGACATCACTCCCCTCCCAGGAGGTAGGAGCCCTGGGTTCCAGCCCAGCCTCTACCACCAAACCCTCGGTGGCCTTAGGCAAGGGGTTGCCTCCTTTGATCCTCAGTTTCCCCGCTCGGTACCAAGGAATTCAGTGACCCCTAAGGCCTTGAGCATCCCACGAGCCTCTTCTTCACTCTCCAGACTACTCCTTTTCCTCCCTGCCCCATCTCACAAAAGCCAGGAATTCCTTCCCTTGGGTGAGTCACCATCGCAGGCCCCTGGGAATCCCAGGTTACGCCATCCCAATGCGGGCAGGCTGGCTAGGACCAGGGCCTCTGCACAACCCAGCCAGGGTGTGCTGGTCACGAGACTTGGGGAGGGGGCAAGGTCCCCAACTCAAAGCCAATCCCAACTGCTTCATTCACAAGAGATGTCCTAGTGCAGTGGGAAGTAGGCTTTGGGGTCGTGCAGACTTGAGTTCACATCCCATCTACCCCTCTTTCTAGTTGTGGAACAATGAGCGTGTTGCTTAACCTGTCTGATTAAGCCTGGCTCTCTGATCTGTTCTATTATTAGAGGACCTGCCTCAGAGCGTTGGTGGGAGGGTTACAAGAGATAATGCACTGAACAGAAGCTATTCTTCTTCAGCCTCCTGGATAAGGATAATAGTAGGACTCCCAAAGTACTCGACAGTACTGGAATCACATGGTACGGGGAACAAAGCTGCCACCCATGCTCAGCCAGTCACCAAGGCTGAGCAGTTTCTTGATGAAAAAACCCACCTTGCAGCAGGAAAGACTCCCTCAGGAGAGACCCAGATGGGTCACTTGAATGTGATACACTTTCTTTTTTTAAAATTGGGTTTAAAGTTATAAAACAACAGCAGTGAACTCCTCCTGCTTCTGCAGGTACTTGGGCCCACGTGGGGACTGGGGGCATGAATTAAACTCACCCAGCCTCCCCCGTAAGACCGGGTGGTCCCGAGCCCAGACACTCCCCACCCCCGTGTGGTCCCCTGCACCAGAAAGCGGCTCCACACTAGTCCCAGGCTGGAGAGGGGTCTGCCTCGTGGACCGGCCTCACAGGCACCCTCAGATGCCCACCCCCAAAACCCACCCCAATTCAGTCCTAAGTATTCCTAAGGTGCCTTCCCATTTCCCGCTGTAATAAATGGCACAGAATGCAAATGGAGCTGGATGTGGGACCCAGATGTTTGCCCTAATTTAATTGAGGGAACACCTTGGATTAAACACTTTGCAAAACACTCACAAATAGGTTCAGTGCATTCGGTAATGAAAAGTCTCCCAGACCCCAGGCACTTGGCTGCGGCTGCCTGGGGCTCTAGGAGCATTGCCCGGGGTGGGCAGGCATGCGGGAGAGACCAGAGCAGGGTGGAGACGGGATGCCTCCAAACACAGGGAGAAAGCGAGGGAGCCAGGTTCCCAGGAGGGCTCCCAGCAGATTCTCCACCAGCTGGGGCTGACTCCACCAAGAGGCACGATCTGGAAGGGCTGGGGATGGTGGTAGGCAGCGCCTGCCTCCCCACATGGGTGATGGTTCGCCCGTGAGGGCCCACAATGGGCATTGCCTCCCTGTCCTCAGGACTCAGCTCCAACCTGGAGGCCTCACTGCCCACCTGGCTGACATCCAGTCACCCACCTGCACGGAATTGGGGCCTCCAGGCCCAGGGACTCCAGGGAGGATCAGCCTACTTAACCTTTTGGACCTGAGAGTGGGTGGGAAACCTCTCTCAGAAATTTGGGGCTTATTTGCACAGCAGTGCTAATTTCTCTGAAGCTGCTTCTTCCTTCCCTGCCCCTACAGCTTAGGGTGCTTCAGAAGCTCAAATCCTGTGCATCTACCAAGCCCCAACCCTCCCGCTTCACCTTTCACCCACCCATCCATCCATCCCCTCAGCTCTGGAGCTACAGAGATGAGTGACGCCGGCACCTGCCCTGGTGTTCACAGTCCCAGATGCCATGTGATAAAGGCTCTCAGGGAGGTATACTGTGCAACCAGGGAGCCTGGGACAGTGCAGCAACTTGGCACAAGAGGGTCAAAAGACCAGTGGAGAAAAGGGGAAAAGCTTACCTAGGAGAGGGAACAGCATATGCAAAGATAATGAGGCACAGAAGACTGGGCAATGGCTGAGACTCAAGAGAGACCATTTGTGTGGGTCCACTTGGGGGACAGGCAGCACAAATGAAGATGGGCCCTCTTCACCAGACCCCTCCTCCCACCCCAGCCCCTGGAAGTCCCCATAGTTGGGCCAATGGGGAATCAGTTCCCATAATAATTGCTCTGTTAGTCTCAGAGTTCCAACACGGCCTGGATGCTTTTATATTCCTGAAAACAGAATCCCTAATTTTCAAACACAATGATCACTTCAAGTGTAATAACCATTATAATAATAACCCCTTACACTTGCTTTATAGTTTATAAAACCCTTTCACATATCTCTTATAATCTTCCACCAACAACCCTTCAAGAAAGATAGAATAGGTAGTGTTAGAATTCCTGCTTTCTGAATGAGAAAGTTAAATCCAAAGGTCCCAGCTACCTAAATAACAGAACTTGGGCTCAAGCTCAAGTCTATCTGACAGCAAAGGGCATGCTTGTTCACTCATTCAGTGCATCACAGAGTGTTTGTTGAGCACCTATTTATGTACCAAGAAACCCTTCAGACTCAGAGCATAGATAGCATGGTGGGGATGTTAAGATGATGACAAGCCTCGGTGAAGAGACAGAACATGGGCACCAAGGGACAAACTTCAGGGCAAAAAGCAAAGCACTGAAACTCAGCAACCAAGAAAAGCATAAAGCACTGTCTTCAAACACGGCCTCACACAAACACACCCTGCGGCCTGCACAGACACAGGCAACAGGCATACGCCCTTATCACATAGGAGGATGCGAGCCGTTTCTCCTGGACTGCCCCCACGCTCTGCAGCATGGAAGGCAGACTCCTTTATCCTCACATCCCCACCACTAGCCTGGCAACAGACCAGAGCCAGCAGCCGGGGGCCATCTGTGGGGCCTGGGTTTCGCCCATCCCCCAGCACACACACAGACGCACAGGCCCTCCCAGTGCAGCAACCCAGGCATTCCAGCACGGGGACAGCCCAGGGTGCAACAGCTTAGGTTCTAGTCAGGATGGATAGATGGATGGATGAATAAATGGGACGGACGGATGGATGGATGGATGGATGGATGGATGGATGGATGGGATGGATGAGATGGATGGATGGGTGGATGGATGGGATAGATGGATGGATGGATGGGATGGATGGATAGGTGGGATGGATGGATGGATGGATGGATGGATGGATGGATGGATGGATGATGGATAGATGGGTGGATGGGATGGATGGGATGGATGGATGGGATAGATGGATGGATGGATGGATGGATGGTTGAATAGATGGATAGATGGGGAGGGAGGAGTGGGAAGCATAGGAGCTTTCACCTACCTAGAGGTAGAGCCTGCTGGATCCCCACCACTGGACCCAGTTACAAGTAAACACTGCCTTGCTCTCTGATGAGGATAGACTATCCTCAGTGCCCTCTGCAAAAACAATACCCACGTCACAGGATCCACATGAGGATGTGCAACAGGAGATGCTGACACACCTAGTGCAGGGCCTGGCACACAGGGGGAATTAAGGCTTTCCCACCCAGGAAGAAAGGTAATGGATGGGCAAGTAACTCTGCAAAGCCCCCACAGAAATCAGGCTCCTGCCCCTCCTCCCCCCATCGCCCATCCTGGGGTTTGGAGGGCTTACTAGAGAAAACCTCTCCATCACTCCAGCCCCTACCCCTTGGTTCATTCCTTCATTTTTTCATTCAACCCAACCAAACTTGTAGGGGGCCTCTCGTGGCCAGGGATGATTCTAGGTACTGGGATTAGGAGAAGAATAAGATTCAGTTCTTAACTTGGATAGATACATATGTTTGGGGTGCTGTGACAACGTACAGGATGAAGGAGGACAGCAGTGTTTCAGGAAAGGCAGCAAGCCCTGTGAGCAGTAGTCAGAGAGGAGATATGTGAGCTGGGTATTGCAGGAGGCGCAGGGGCTATTCAGGACGAGGAGATTCCAGGCAGAGCACGTACAAAGGCACTGAGGTGTGAAGTGATACAGAGTATTTGGGGGGAACTGAGCAACCTGGTATATTTGGGTACCAGGAAGAGGAGTGTCTGTCAGTAACAGGGAGGAGGGAGCTACGAGGCGGGCAGGAGATGAAGCAGGAAAAGTAGACAGGGCTGAGCTGTGAGGCCCCTGGCCAGCCAGGCCAAGGAAGCTGCAGACAGTAAAGAACCCCTGCGGATGAAGGAGCACAGGCGTGACATGGGCACACGCTCACAAGAGCATTAATTAGGCTCCAGCTATTGCTGGCACAGCGCTAGGCTTCTCCACATACAGGAGACTCTGATGATACATGAATTTGACAAGGTCTTCTCCTCTCTGATTCATGCAATTATCGCTGGAGAAATGGCCAATTTGGGAACAATTTTTCTTCTCTGAAGAGCCAGGCTGGCTGGCTAACAGTGAAGGCCAGGGGAGGGTTCCTGCATCACTACCGCCACCACCCACAGCCAGAGCTGCTGGGAGCAGTGCCTGGAAATCCCGCAGAAGCTCTGGGGATTTGGGAAGGACTTGAGGAGGGTAATGGTGGAGGCGACAGGAGCCACAGAGGAAGCGTTAAGGCGGGGAGAACCCCTCAGGCTGCACAAAGATTTATGGGTACCTGCATTTCCAGAGAACAGGAGAGAAAGGCCAGGTGGGTGGTGGCAGCCACCTTGTAGCTCCAAACTCTGCTGGAAGCTTCCCGAGGCCTGCTTACAGCAGGGAAGGTTCTCCCTCCCCTCCTTTCTCTCCTCCCCTCCCTCCCGGCCCTCCTTCCCTGCTCCTCTCCAGAAAGGTTTATGGGGAAGACTCCAAATAGCCCCTCTCCTGCAGTCACGGTCACACCAGCTGAAAGGAGATTTAATTAGCAAAATCTCGTTAGGCAAACGAAATTATCCGTAAGACAATAGTCCTCTGGACAGGGGGTATGATTAAACAAAGCCATTAATTGAGAGAGTCGCTTTGGCAGCCCCCCGGAAGCACTCATCTCTGGGCCAGCCGAACAGACTCGGGCCCCTCCGCCCGCCCCAGCCCTCCCCTCCCCACCTCATCTCGGCTCTTCCAGGGCCCCTCCAGTGGGGGCTGCAGACCTCTATCTCATCAGTGGCCTCTCTGCCGCCAGATTCCTGCTAAAGTGCCTTGATTGCATAATGTCTATTTGCATAATGTAAATTGCAATCTCCTAGCTTGGGAGGCAGGAATCACAGAACAGCCATTATTTTTTTACCACTCCACAAAAATTCTACATTTAGAAAGCAGATTTGCAGCTCAGAAAGCCGTATAAATCGGAAATCACACCAATTAAGCCGGACCAACGAAGAGCCCCTGTCACTGTTCTCTGCACACTCAAGGACTCCCAGGCCAGATGGAGGCCACGAGAAACTGGAGGCTGTAGCAGCGGGGCTGTAGCAGGAGCTGCAAAGGCAGGAAATTCTGTCTTATAAACCTTCACACCCCCCCCAAGCGTAGGCCCCATCAGGACCTGGTGGGCGGAGGACGGAGGGGGGCGGAAGTAGGTTGAGTTATTTCTAAGCTTGTTGCCTGATTTCTTTCTTTTTTTTTTTTTTTTTTGCGGTACGCGGGCCTCTCACTGCCGTGGCCTCTCCCGTTGCGGAGCGCAGGCTCCGGACGCGCAGGCCCAGCGGCCATGGCTCATGGGCCCAGCCGCTCTGCGGCATGTGGGATCCTCCCGGACCGGGGCACGAACCCGTGTCCCCTGCATCGGCAGGCGGACTCTCAACCACTGCGCCACCAGGGAAGCCCCTCAGCAGCTCTTTAATGACCTTTTTCTGTCTTCTCCCAAGTCCCCTCCAGCCAAGTGAAGGAAAACCGGGGACAAATCCTGCCCTGACTGGGCTGGACCGGATTCTGAACTCCTTTTAAGAGCTGTTTCCTAGGGGCCACTGGAGAGAGAGGTGAGTCACAAGGTCCCTAGAAAGGGGCCTTCCCTCCAACAACCACTCATGATTCCAGCTTCCCCGCAGCCATGTACCTGGTTACTCTTTTGCCTCTTTATTGCTCATTCAATATTCATCTGTCAAAGGGCAAGATGCTAATGTGTATTATTAAAATATCAATAGTTTATGAGTGAACTTTTATGGAGAGTACAGTTAAAGGAAGGCTGCTAGACCATCTCTGTCAGCAGCAACGGAGAGGAACAGTCCTTCCGTCTCTACTTCTTCCTAACGTACTGGGTGAGTGGATGGCTGAACCATTACTGTATACATATTGTGCGCCAGGAATGTCTCTAAAGCTCGCACGTGCTGGATTTCATTTAGTGCTCACAGCTGTCCTGGGAAGGGTGTACAATCCCATTTCCATTCTAGAGACAAGGAATCTGAAGACCAAAGAGATGTATCCAGAATCACAGAGGTTCTAAGTCTTGGGGCTGAGACTCAAACCCCAGCTTTGGACTTCAAACCCAATGTTTTTCCCCCCAGGTTGAAGCCTTGAAAATACAAATGATCTTTTAGGTTTTTATCTGTTTCCTTCACCTGCCCAAATTAAACATTGGTTTCCTGACCTAAGTTTCACAAAAGGGGAAAGGAGAGAACAGGAAATCATTCTGTGCTTTCACACAGACCCATTTCCACAAAGCCGGCCTCCACTTTAGAGGTGTCTAAGTCAGTTCCCAGAATCTTTTCTGCACATTGAGAATCTTAGAACTGAGGGTAACATTGGAGGTGATGTCATCAGACTTCTCCCTGTCAGAGGAGAGTAAACTTGAGTTTCTTGGAGCCGCATAATGAAGTGATTAAGTCTCTAGGATAGAGTCATAAGTTTGATTTCAACTCTGTGACTAACTTACTGTGTCACTGACTAGGGTACCTCTCTTGTCTCTGAGCCTCTCTCCCTTTCCGTATGTAATACCAAGATAGTAACAGTGTCTCATAAAATGGTGTGAGGGTTTCAATAAGAACATGCACATCACGTGCTGAGCAGAGTGTCTAGCATGTAATAAGTGCTCAACAAACGACAGTTATTGCTATTAATATTAAGTCGACTTGTGGAAGACTCCAAGACTCTCCCACCAAAACTTTTCAGCAAAACCAAGCCCCTTTGCCCCTCTCTTCCCTTCCCCCTCCCTTTCACCATTAGCCATTCTCATATCTTGGCCCTTTGGAAAAACCAACTGGTTCTGCTCCCACCCTGTGGTTGCTTGAGTTTTGTTTCTATCCCCTTAAGTCACAACAAGGCATCCAGGGTACTCAGATTCTCTTCCAAAACTTAGCTGCATCCGGGTCAGGAAAATGGCAAAGGAAATGGAGCCTGGTCCTCAAAGGCGCCCCGCGTCCACAGGTTACAGTGTGCGTGGCAGAGAGGAAGCACGGAGAGGAAAGGACCCGAGGATCACGGAGGAAGGGCTGCCCAGCTAGCCCACGCCCCCTGCACACCCTGACAGACCCGACAGCCTCTTCGGTCCGATCTTTGGCTGAAGCCTCCCCCAGCCCGGAAGGCCAGGGAGTGGAGGGTGTGGGAGCTATGCCTGGGAATGCAGGGCTCAAGGCTTGTGGAGTCCTTGTCACAGGTCTAAGGCCCTCTCCAGACCTGGCACTTCAAGCTGTGGGTTGCAAACTGGACCCCTTCTTGCTGAGAAGGCCTATAATGTACAGCAGGGGTCCGCAGCCTGTTAGGAACCGGGTTGCACAGCAGGAGGTTAGCGGCGAGCAAGCAAGCTTCATCTGCTGCTCCGCATCCCGCATCGCTCTCATTACCGCCTGAAGCATCCCTCCCCTCCCCCACCCCCACCCTCCCGATCCGCGGAAACCGTCTTCCACAAAACCAGTCCCTGGTGCCAGAAAGGTTGGGGAGCGCTGAGGTAGAGGTTTCTACCAACTGCAGGGCCTCCTAACACCAGCGTGTCCTCGGGAAATGCCTCCCTGGGGAGGAGCCTAGCCTGGCTGCGGCGGCGGGGGGTGGGGGTGCCTTTAAACCCAGACACTGGGTGGGTTTCGACAGTTTGGTTCTTGGAGGCAGGTTTCCTTGGCCTGCCTCGGGAGTAGACGAGGCTGTGCTGGGCCAGACCTGAGGAGCACTAGCTGTGGGAGTGTGCCCCCAAAGACGGCTGCTACAGCATAGTACCCCCCAAACACACTCTCCTTTGGATACTCCTCCTTTGAGACGTGGCTGCAGGGGCAGCGTCCAGGTCCCCTTCTCTAAACCCAGGTGGGCCTTTGTGCCTGCCCCCAACCAGGGCAATGTGTGAACGTGATACCGCTGGGCTTGGGCAGCGCAGCCCCGTCCGGCTCCGGTTCCCTCTCAGGACGCTCCCTCTAGGCATCCAACCACCACCTTCTGAGGATCCACGTTATGAAGATGTCCAGGCCACGTGGAAAGGGCACGTGGGCCTGGTGGACAGCCCCGGCTAGCGCCTCAGCCAACAGCTGGTATCCACCCCCAGAGGGATGAGCGAACGAGCCTCCAGATGATTCCAGCACCCAGCTTCTGCCCCAGCAGAGACCCCAGACCTGTGGATCCGAGGCAATCTCCCCACTGTGCCCTGTTTGAACTCCTGACTCACAGAATAAATGAGCATAATAAACGGTGTTAAGTCACTATGTCTTGGGGTGGTGTGTTACCCAGCCATCGTAACTGGAACACCACTCGAATTAAATTAGAATGTTTGCTATCTCCCTCGCAAATCCAGCCCTCACTTCAGACTTGCACACTGTTCCCTCCTCTGCAGGTCCCGTCCCTTCCCTCCTCTTCCTCCCCCTCCAAAAGGCAGGCTCCGCCTTAGCAAAAAACACTCCCAGGAAGAGCCTTTGAACCTTCCCCTTTCAGAGTCCCAGGACCTGAAGATCCCCACTCTTCCTCGTTCCTCTGTGCGGGTCCCAGAGTGTCCCCACGAGGGAGCTCCCCCAGGTGTGGGTGGGCCCGGGCCAGGCGCCCGGCTGCTCTCGGGGACAGGGACGGAACGTGCAGACTTATTTCCCCTACACGCACCCGGGTCTCATGAAGCTTCACGCTCGGCTTGCTTCCTCTCACACTGACGTGATCGATGAGGCCCCTCTAACCTCCGGTGCGAGGAGACATCGATTCTCACAAAGGTCATTATCTTCCTACTCTGGCTCCCCCCACCCCGGCCCCATCTCCTAGGTAGGCTTTCCTGGAACAGGATGGAGGGAGGCACTCTTCCCGGGCCCGGTGTCTGGGGACCGACCACTCCAAGCCGGGCGGAGAGGGGATGCCCTGGGAGCCGCGCCCTGTCCATCACAAAGGCACCAGCACTGCCGCGCAGGCCATTAGGCGGAGGGCCGGCGCCCTGCTCACTCACCGGGCAGCCATCGGCAGGATGTCCGACGATCGCAGGGCGACCATTCTTATGATTTATTCAAATGCTCATTACAGTCAATCTATTTTTACACAGAGGTGAAGATGTGCGCTGATAACGGTTAATCATTTAAAATTCCGTGGACGGGATGGGAGCCAATGTACTATCTAAGCCGCAGCCGCTCAGCCCCCGGGAGCCCCCGAAGCAGGGTAGGGAAGCTGTGCAGCCTCAGGCCAGCCCTTCCAGCTGACATTGCCTGCGCGGCGCCTAGGTGGAGGAGGGTGCAGAAGGGAAACAAGGAGCAGGGAATCCCAGACTAGCCTCCAGGAGCTCACAGCCTCGCTGAGGGCACACAGCGAAGTGCGGGCAGAGGCATGCCCAGCAGAGGGATGAGGCACAGCATCTCAGAAGAGGGAGAAATCACCTCCAGCTGGATTACCGAAGGAGGTCGCAACGAGCAGACTGGACTCAGGCCAGGGCCTACAGGCAGAAGAAGACTTCTGCCAAGTGGGAGAACCAATATGAGCAAATACACAGACGGATAAGGTGGGGAGCAGTTTCTGTGCTGATGGAAGGGAAGCGACCAGCAGTATCTCCTTTTTCCTCCCTCATGTCTCTCTAGAAACAACCAGACATAAAAGCAAGCGCGAGCTATGAACTTGGCCCAGGTCCTCCTCTCACGGCCTCCCAAGCTTAGCCTGCCCTTGCAAACTCAAGAGCTTCCCTCTCCAACACTCAGGACACGCCTAACACGTCAGGTCCACCTTAACGCACAATCAATACAGTCTAATTAAATAGGATGTCATGTCACAGGGCCTCTTCGTCACTTTCAGACCTCATCTAATTAGAGGTCCACTGTATTTCACATTCTGACTAGCTCATTGAGACAGGGTGCGTCTCTCACACAATGCAGGGCTGTGAAAGATCAGGTTCAGGGCTGGTCTTTAACCCATAACCTTATTGAGTCAGCGTGGAAAATGCCAATCAGAGTTACTCACAGTTCACAGTCCCTTTTCTGGTGAGCGGCATGGAGGACGGCCAGCCTCAGAGTCCTGCTCCAGAGTCAACCTGTCAGTGAAAGAAAACATCTTTATAGGCTGTGTATGATTCTGCTGGGAGCGAGAGGAAAGATCGGATGCGGGTAAACTCAGAAGTGGGTCCTGCTCCGGAGCACAGGCAGGGCCGGCAGCCCTGTGTCCCCACTGCTGAGTGGGGGTAGTTTCCTGAGCAAGGAGCTCCTGGTGCAAAACGACGGTTGTTTAGAGGACTAACCAGGACGGAGAGACAGGATTTCTTGCGAGTTTCATCCCCTTCCCCAGAGAAAAAGAGGCTCATGCCTGTGGGGAGCCCTGAGCCGACCAAGGCAATGATCATTTACTGATGCCACCTGTCTGACGGAAGACACCGTGCAGGGGGGACAGAGCTGAGCAGCCCCTGGGGAAGCTGGCAACCTATATGGGGGAGCTGCCCAAACAAGCAAACACCACCACCAATGCTGTGGTTTACGGCAGGATTATGGAAAGTCCAGATGTAGGAGGGCACTTTCAAGTAAAAGTGAAGAGTCCCATTGGGTTAGAAGGGAGATGTGCGTGGAGAAAAATGATGGGGGCGTGACTGGAAAGATCAGAAAACGTGACTGCTTTCAATTCTCTTCTTGGGATAAAGCAATAACAACGAGAAGAAAAACCCAGCACATATTTATCAGGTGTCTGCTCCGCGAGCTACACTCTCCAGGTGCAGCAGGAATGAAATCCACAGCTCCTGTAATAAAAGTGCCACCACGTCAGTGGCGAAATAAGAATATCCATATGAAACATCATCCAATAAGACGAGAACATACATAAGGTAGTGCTGAACTGTGTGGTAGAGACCATAACTCTCTCTCCACAGAGAAACAAAGTTGGCGACAGCTGGGGCCTTCAAGGAAGTTTTCAGGGGGAGGGAGACCTTGACTGGGGTCTTGGAGGACTGGTCAGGAAAGATTCGGCTGGTGGAAGAAGAGAGACGGCATTCCAAGAGAGGGAGCACTCTGAGCAAGGGTGACGGGGGAAAGCATGGAGTGACCAGGGACAAGGCAGGGGCTGAGAGACCAGAGGAGGGAGTAACGCTGAGTAAGCAGGGAGGGGCCAGAGCATCCGGGCTCCGAGTGTCGGGCAGAGAGGCCAGGCTTGCGCTGTGAGCTCCTGGAGCCATTGAAGGTTTTCCAACAAAGGAAGGTCATGAAGAAGAGGACACTCCCCACCCCACCACTCTTTAGTATTTTCCTTTTAATTAAGACAGAGAGGCTCCCTGGAAGAGGTAGAATTTCAGATAGAAGATTCAGGCATGGGGTGTAATACAACGCGCTCATGGAAAGATGTCCCTCTTGTTCATGATGATGTCGCCCAGGATGAGGCACTTCCTCTGGGGCTGGAAGGTACTAATATCTCCAGGACCAAGACTGGTGACTCACGCAAGGACCTCAGAGACAAGACCAGACCACTGAAGGCAAGTGCGTGAGGATGAGGACTGCACCTTATGCATCTTTATAGCCCAGCATGTGTCAGGTTCTCAGCAAGTGTCTGTTGAAATGTTCAGTGATGGACTCTGTTCATTCTAATCAGTTTTCACAACCAGCCTCTGGCTGGCAATGGGCTCCAACTTGTAATCTTCTAAACTACTGACACATTGCTACTGAGCATACGTGAACTCAGTACAGGAAGTTTCTATAGGCTGAATTGCAGGGAGTGGGGATTTATCCCTGCCCTCTTGGGACTGTCAAGACACCAGCGACTTGGAAGAAGATATAGCAGACTTGCCATTTGCACATGCTGCTAAGCTGTGAAGGACGGCCACTCTGCTGGGGAGATGGATTCTGATGGGCAGTGTTATAAAACTTTGAACAAGCTACAAGGATGGCCCAAAACTAAAAAGTTAATTTCTTCCTCTACCAGTTTTTATTTCTTGCACAATAACATCATGACAACCATAAATTAAATAAATTTGAAAATTTTTAAAAATTGCCCACAATCCCATCACTCTAAACCATCAAATTATTACAGTCTATGCCCACATGCAAATCCAGTTTAATTTTTTACACAGTTGTAGAAAAAGATTTGACACGAATAAACATACCAAACCCTACTCTTACATTCAAAAATCAATTGAAAAATCACAGATTGGGGTGACCTGTTTTTTTTTTTTTTTTTTTAAAAAGACAAGGGTTATTTGAGTTAAATGCAAGCAGAGGTGGAGCCCAGGGTATGGTGTTGCTGCCAAACCCATTACATTGATCCTAGTTGCCTAAATAGCTATACGGTGGCCAACCAAGGGGAGAATGGTCCCCTCACTTTAGACTTATCAATCCACATTACTTTTAGATGAGCTGTGGCATCATATTTTAATAAATTTGATAGTGATGAGTAGAAGAGAGAGGTGAGCAAAGACATCTAGTTCTTTTAACTAAAGTTAAAAGTTTAGCAGTTAAAAGCACAAGCTCTGGAAGCAGACTGTACAGGTGTCCATCCCAGTCCCACCACTTCCTGGCAGTGGGCCCATAGGCAAGTTACTTAACTTCCCTGCGCCTCGGTTTTTCATCTGTAAAATAGGGCTAATGAGGGTTCTGCCTCTGAGGTTGGCTGTGAGGGTTTAATGAGTTCATATACCGTAAAGTGCTTAGAACAGTACCTCACACAAAATAAGCACTCATTGCATGTTAGCTGTCGTTGTTGTTATTTTCCTTATTAGGAGGCCGTGAGACAGAAGATATGGGAGAAGAAACTAGAGATGGACCTTCATTTGTCCCTCTCTAATATGACCCATTGGTCCTACCTAATTCTATTGACTAAAGCAACAATCTCTCTCCCACCAGGTGGTCCTCCAAATATTTGAAGAAACTCTGTGACAGAGAGGCTGCGTTGCTATACGCGGTAGAATTAGGGCTAATTGACAGATATTAGAGGAAGCCAATCCTCAGTTCAATACAAGAAAGACTTCTCTAGCCCTATGTACCATCCAGCAATGAGTTAGGCTTTCTTGGAAGGTAGTGAGCTCCCAACACGGCAAAGAGAATCCTGTATTGGGTGAGAAGATGCCCCAGAGAGCATGGTCTCCCAGACTTGGCTTCCCCCATCTGTAAAATGTGAAAAAACATTGTGAGACTGGGAGGGTTGACAAACATGTATATTGATAAAACATTAATAGTGTCTTCTTTCACCACCATTTCATAAAGTAATTCAACCCCCAAAAGTAAGGAGAGCAAAAAGGACTGACCACCTTTTGAACTCTTTGAAGTGAATGGAGCATCATGAAAAGCATCCCCCCCACCACCATCTCTGTCTCTTCTCTCTTTCTGTCTCTATCTCTCTCTGTCTCTAACTGTCCATCTCTCTCTCACACACACACATATACACACATATGTGCACCTGCAACCTCTGCACATTGTCCTTGTTTTTCACTCCTCACCATGCACCAGCAGACACGTGCTGGGGAACCACGTGTGTGATATTTTGGGGCCTTCCAAAGCCAGCAGCCTGTAGTCCTGGAAGGCAAGTGATCACGTCAAAGGCCTTCAGACAACGGCCCTGCAATAATGCAACGAGAATTGAAACTCAGGCCTACCCTACTCACCATGAAGATAAACTTGAATCATAAATGGAATTGAGCATTCATATTTATAAATATGAGGACATTTATGAAATGGTAAATGAGAGAGCTGATGAAAGTTCATTGTTAAGAGGTGGGGAGAAGTATAGAAGAAAGCTTCCCACGGGAGGGAGCACACTAGAACTTGACCCTCCATGCCCAAGGACAGCTGAGCGAGCTCCCACGAAGCATCCTAGGTAAGTTGGAAGGATGAACAGAGATGAGCCTGGGGCTTAGCAAGGACCACAGAAGGCACTAGACCAACCAAGGGCGTCATGGGTTCACACCCTGAGTCCATCGTTCACTTACCGTGTGGTCTTGGACACGGAACTTTAACCACTCCCTGCCTCAGTTTCCTCATCTGCAAAATGATAGTGCTCGACTAGATGATCCTTAAACCAAAATTCCATCTGACATCTATACATCTCTGAAGCTGCCCAGACTCACCCCCGTATCACAGCTCAGTATATGATGGTGGGTAAGAGTAAAGACACAGGAGTCAGACAGTTCTGAGTTTAAGCCTGGGTCCAGCACTTTCCTAGCCTTAACCTCTACAAACCTCAAGGTTCGCACCTTTAGGAGGGGGATAAGAGTAGCGCCTTTAAGTGAGATGATCACCGAGAGCATTTTGTGCGATGCCTGGAACATATTCAAAACGACGAATGAGGCTGCTGTTTCCGTCTTCCGGTGTTAGGAGGGCTGACAGCCCAGGAGGGCTGGCAGAGTCTGGATGGGAAAAAGGAGGCAAATCAAGAAGCCTGAGGGCTTCTGCATTCATCCCACTGCCTGTGACAAGCTCCTCTGTTACTATCCCAGCCAGACCTTTAGGATGAGGACAAATCGTGACAACCTGTCCTCAGGCACCGAGACTCTCTCTGGATGGTCCCCCATCTCTGAGAAGCCTCTGTAGGCACATGAGCAAAACTCCCAAAAGAGAAAGAAAACTTGGGGCTTCCCTGGTGGCGCAGTGGTTAAGAATCCACCTGCCGATGCAGGGGACACGGGTTTGTGCCCCGGTCCGGGAAGATCTCACATGCCGCGGAGCGGCTGGGCCTGTGCGTCTGCAGCCTGTGCTCCGCAACGGGAGAGGCCACAGCAGTGAGAGGCCCGCGTACCGAAAAAAAAAAAAAGAGAAAGAAAACTTGAATAGACCCTCCCGGGAGGAAATGCCTGCAGGGCCACTCGTCCCCCCACGGTGTGTCCTGTGTCTCCCACCCCAAGTCCCCTCTTTGCTCCATATCTGCTCCCCTCACCCCCTGACGACAGCTCGCTGTGGGTTACATTAGTCCAGTGAGGCTGTCAGTGCCAGCATCACAGGCCCTGGCCACCAGGCTCTCAAAGACACAACAACTGGGTAAATGAATACTGAGAGGATCACCTGGCACTAAATGTGTGGCTCTGAGAAACGCACCCACCCAGCACTGAGGGTGCTGCACAGGCTTCCTCAAAGCCTGATAAGAACAAGGCTGATTCCCCACTGTCCTCAGCCCCCCTGAGCTGCAGGCAGTGCTGGGCACCCAGCTGCAGAGGACCTGGAAATTGTCCCTCAGCCATGCTCCCCAGGCCCCGTCCAGGCCCGAGACTCTAAGCTGGACCCCGTTCCTGTAAGTGGGCACCCTTGGAGGTGAGAAAACACCAAGTCCCGAGACATGCTTATTCTCCAATGGGAGCACCCCTGCTCTTCTTCCTGGCCCATCGTCACTGCCCCGCCTCAGGCCTCCTTCTCTCTCCCCAGGTCCCCCAATCGGTCTCCTGGCCTCCAGCCTGGCCCCGCTTTTGCCCATCCACTACCTCCCGCAGCCCGGCATCTTCCTGAAACACAAATTGCGTCATGTTCGTTCCTCCTCAAAACCCTCCAAGGACAGCTCAGTGCCTGGCAGAGGTCACCCACTGGCAGCCCCTAGCTGGCCTCTTGCCTGTCTGATGTTTTTGTAAATTCTGCCAACAACTGAAAAGTGGAACATTTCACATTTGAAAATCCAGGCTCCTAAGTTTTCTCCAAAATTTGGATGACCTAACAACGCTGATCTTGCATTTCCACGTGGCAATCACCAGATGACGCTGAGTATCAGAGGCCCCCATTTTCATCAGGCACGGGTCCTCCTGTCTGCCCCCCAAAGAGAGGGCAGGTGTCGCCTGGAAGCCGCTTCAGTCACAGGGCAGGGCACCTGGAGGCTGACGCACGCTGCTTGCTGAGGGTTCAAGGTGACGACACGGAAGTGGCTCATTACGTTCTCAGCTGCGCTGTTCCCAGCCAGGCCCACCAAGGGTCCCTCCCTCTCTCACGCCCCTGGGCAGCTCCTCCATTCCAAGTCAGGAGACAACCGGCAAAGGTCTTAGGGATTTTTCCAGGAATGCCAGTGACTACCAGGCAGGTGCTGAAGGGGCCCCACCCCAGGGTCCAGCCTCTCCTCACCCCCAACTCAGTGGAGGCTGCATCCCCTCCCTTTATTTCCATCCCACTGTTCCCATCAAAGCCCTAACAGCACATATTTTGTTAATTGTACAAACCTAATGGGGGAATGCATTGGCAAAAAGGGTAATGGCCATCAGACCAGCAATAAAACAAAATTAATGGCCCATAGGAAGAAATCATGTCCACTTAATCCCGGCTCTGAAACTCTAATAGAATAATGGAATACCAGCAGAGGGGTTTTTCTCTCCATGCAGATTGCTTACACCATGTTAATCACTTGCAAAGCAGGCCACATACCACTCCGCTCACATGACCCTCCAGGGAAAGTAGCAGACCAGAAACATTTAGTGCCAGGCTCATTACTGACAGGCATCACCAGCAGCAACACCTTCCCCCATCCCTGCCTCCCCAGGTGACTCCAGGACAGCCAGCGTGAGGTGTCATTGCGAGTCATCGGGTGTGGTAGGCCGGAAAGTGAGACACATGATACCTAATAATAGCAGACGTTTATTGAGTGCTTACTGTGTGCCAGACACTGGGCTGGCTGAGCACTTTCTATGTACTGTATTATAACATCTTCATCTTCTGGAGCTGCAGAGTCCATCAAGATAGCCACTAGCCACATCTGGCTTTTTAAATACAAATTCTAATTAATGAAAGTTAAATAAAATCTAAAATCCAGTCTTCAGCCTCAGTGGCCGCGTTTCAGGTGCTCAACAGCCCCATGTGGCTAGTGGCTGTGGTACTGGGAGCTCCAGCTAGACGGTGTTTCCGTTGGCACAGGCGGTTGTACTGGACAGTGCTGCTCCAGAACTTTGAGACCGTTTTAGCTCGCCCGTTTAACAGATTCCGAAATCAAGGCACAGAGAGGTGAGGCAAGCTGCCCAAGGTCATGGCTGATGTGGGTTCTAGCCCAGGTCTAAGTCAGCCTGCCTCTGGAATCCCGACCCTCCGCACTATTTCTTTTTTTTTTTTTTTTTTTTTTTTGCG
This sequence comes from Mesoplodon densirostris, assembly GCF_025265405.1. Lineage (NCBI taxonomy): Eukaryota > Metazoa > Chordata > Mammalia > Artiodactyla > Ziphiidae > Mesoplodon > Mesoplodon densirostris. Next base: position 117,085,783 of record NC_082667.1, on the reverse strand, counting down.
GTATGCGGGCCTCTCACTGTTGCGGCCTCTCCCATTGCGGAGCACAGGCTCCGGACGCGCAGGCTCAGCGTCCATGGCTCACGGGCCCAGCTGCTCCGCGGCATGTGGGATCCTCCCGGACCGGGGCACGAACCCGCGTCCCCTGCATCGGCAGGTGGACTCTCAACCACTGCGCCACCAGGGAAGCCCCGCACTATTTCTTGATACAACCAGCAGTCCAGGCAGCTGGGAGGCCTTTGGAGGGAAGTGGGCTGTAGAAACGCCCTTCTGTTCGCTGCAGGCCCCACGACCCCCAGAAAGCAGACAGACCCCAGTGCTCCCCTGGGGTCTCCCCACAGTGAGACCACTATGGGGTCTCAAACCCGGGAAGGTCGTCTGGAGAGGGAGGTCTTCATACATCATCCAGCCCAACCTCCTTCGATTTATGGGTGAAGAAACCGATGCACAGAAAATTAAGTGGCCTGTCCAAGGTCAAACAGCTGATTAGGAACAGAGTTAGGACTACAATCCAGGTTTCCTGACGGCCGGTCCTCACTGGCCGAGGGAGAGAACAGAGCCATGCCCTGAGAGAAGGTGACAGAAGGAGGCGGTGTCCCTCCAGCCTTCCTGGAGGGTCCTGGGCCAGGTCAGAAGAGGCTGGGATGCGCCTAGGGGTACTCGGCTCCGAGGAGAAGAAGCAAGGGAAGAAGAGACGCAGGCACCGGCCTAGAAACCGCAGGGGTTCAAAGCGTGACACTGCATCGCTACTATCTTTGGGGAAAATAGTAGAGCAGGATCTATCGCAATTAAAAATACACATACGCTTTTCCTCAGCCGCCCCAGTTTGAGAATGTATCCTATAAAAAGAAAAGTACCCAGGCATAAGGATAATGCAGCAGCTTCTGCAGTGGGACAAAGTGAAAAACAAGCTAGATGTCCACCAGTAGGGGAATGTTTGGGTAACCTGTGGCACAGCTATGCTATCAATAAATGCAACTATTCAAAAGAACGAGTTAGAGCTCCATCTTTTGCCGTGAGAGATGGCCATAATGTTCCAAGTAAGAAAAGTAAGTAGCAGACTGATGTGTGCGGTGTGATTCCATTTTTGTAAAAGCGGAGAAAACTCCAGATTGAGTGCATCCACGTGCATAAGTCTGTGTGAGCACAGAGGTGGTGTGGAAGGAACAGCCCAGATGTTCACGTGGGTGCGAAGGCACACCATTGTTAGCACATCTTTGCCTTGTTTCGGGTTGCAGAGAGCGCTGCCACTTCTGTAATTTTTGAAAAAAAAACTCAATAAGGAAAAGAAAAATAATTGATATAAGAAAGAAAAAGAGGTTGGACTTCGGAGGCAGCCAGACCAGACTGCAAACCTGCTTACTTACTGGCTACGTTGCATCAGGCAATTTCCTTAACCTCTGTCCATCTTGGTTTCCTCACCTGGAAACTGATGATAATAATATCATAAAGGGAGGTTGAGGAGAGATGGATGAGAAAATGAATTTAAAGCTACTCAACAGCCTGGGCCTTTTTATCAATGTTGAGGGACTAGTCTGCCCAGTACACAGAGGTACTTTCTGGATCGACCCTGCTGGCCACTGTCATAGGACTTAACCAGATGCTTCTCAGGGCCCCCATATTCTGCCTTATATACAGTTCTATTACGTCTATCTCCCTCCCAGACTGTAAGTTCTTTGTGGGCAGGAACAGTACCCTGCTGATATATTCATTCATTCGATCATCCATTTATTCCATTTATTATTAAGTTAATAATAACTGAATAATTATGTGTTAGGCATACGCACCAAGCACTGTGTCTGACATTAGAGATGTAACAGTGAACGAAACAGAAAAGTCCCTGCTTTCGTGGGGCTTGCTTTCTAATGGGGGAAACAAACTATAAATACAATTATACAATGTCAAGAGGTGATAAGCCATAAGAAAAAAATTCAACAGGCTTGGGAGCAGAAGTGGCTGAGAAGGGAGGGGCACCTTAGAGAGAGGGGACAGGAAAGAGCCTCAGAGCTCCTGAGAAAGTGCTCTTCGTGGCACATGCCGCAGACCCAGTGACGTTAGTAGTTACGCAGATGATGTTAGTTTAAGAACAAAATAAAAATAGATTTGATGGAGAGCAGAGAACAATTAAGACATCTTAGAAAGCATCCCTTCACTTCTGGGTATATACCCCAAAGGATTGAAAGCAGGGACTCAAAAAGACAATGTGTACCCCATGTTCATAGCAGCATCGTTCACAGGAGCTGAAAGGTGGAAGCAACCTAAGTGTCCGTGGACGGATGACGGATAAACAAAATGTGGTCTCTATGTAAAATGGGATATCGTTCGGCCTTAAAAGAGGAAGGAAATTCTGACACGTGCTGCAATGTGCATAAACCTGGAGAACATTATGCTACGTGAAGTAATCCAGTCACAGAAGGACAGATACTGTATGAGTCCACTCACATGAAGTACCGAGAATAGTCAAATTTACAGAGACAGAAAGGAGAATGGCAGTTGCCTGGGGTTAGGGGAGAAGAGATGGGGAGTTTTAGTGAATAGATACAGAATATCAGTTTTGCAAGATAAAAAGGTTTTGTAAACGGATGGTGGTGATGGTTGTACAACAATATGAATGTGCTTAATGCCACTGAACTGTACATTTAAAAATGGTTAAGATGGTAAAGTTTGGTATGTGTATTTTACCACAATTTTGAAGAAGAGGATAAGGGAACCCAGGGCAGACAGAGAGAGTAGGGAACCCCAAGTCTCTGCAGCCACAGTGGGGGGGAACACAAGACACTGGGCCTCCCAGGCCAGTTGGCCAACAGGGGAGGCAACTTTCCTATGGAAACATCTGAGCCAAGGCGATTCCAGAGGGCTGAGGCTGGACAAATGAGACACGATTTAGGGTGAAAAAGAAAAGGAACTGGTGGGAGGTGGGTGGCGACGGACAGCCCTGGGCCCCTTTCTAGTCTGAAACGAAAGACAGTCGAGGAATGTATCTACAGCAATAAAACGGTGAGCAGGAAATCTAAAAGGAGAAGGAATCAGAGGCCAAGAACAAGAGGGGAGGATCTGGTCTTCTAATCTGATTCGGCAGTGAGCAGTATCGTGTGCTGGAAAGGGTTGTAGACAGAACCTAGGGGATGGCGCTGGTTTTCACGTCCCTTTGACCTTCTGTGTGTCGCCCTCACTCTCTGGGTCTCAACTTCTTTGTCTACTGAACCAAGTGGCTGGATCAGAGCAAGAGGAATCTTAAGGTTTTAGGGGTCCACAAACCCCTTGAGACTTTATCCAGAATGGTATTTGTGTGTACATTTTTCTTTAGAGAGATTTCCAAATTTTGTGAAGCTTTCAAGGCTGTCCATGTCCCCAGAGAGATTAAGGATCACTGGAGGAGATATTCACTAGGCTCCCATTCAACTGGACATTTCTAAGATTCCGAGAAATCTTGAACTAAATACTAACAAATCTTTGGGCCTCAAAGAAATCAAGATGTTTATTCCTGCCTTGCCTGCAACAAGAGATATTATACAAACGAAGTAAAATAATGATATGTTTTGAAAAGTTAAAATTATTTCTCTCATGCAAGTAAAGATGGTTATTTTTGTTGTTTCATGGAAAGCAGGAACAGTTCTGCACCAGGCTTACAGGCAGAGGAGGGAGGCCAGCTTGTCCGGGTCCTGCATCCTGGACAAAGGCCGCACGGCAAAGGGATGGGATGTGCTACGGGTCAACCCTCCTTTGATGGAAAATGAGAAGGCCCTTGATTCCCCTTGTGGAGAGGGGTCTAGGCCAGAAAGGAGAGTAAACACAGCCTCCCCAGGAGGTGCAGCCCAGGCAGAACAAATGCATCCTCTTGTGCCAACAAGTCGTCATCTTGCATCTGGCATAACTTGGGAGGAAACTGTCAACTGCGTGACTGGGAAAGTGGCAGGCTGAGGATGTGTCAGGGAGAAGAGCCCAGGCAGAGGACAGCATCCGCCACCAGAGAGCAAGACCCAGACTGGAACCGTGCGTCCTGACGAAGGCAGGGTCAGCAGGGTAGAGGGGACCTCAGCACAATGGCAGCACCAGCCAGGAGGAGCAGCCCTGGGGCAGTGTCAGAACCACGCACTGTTGGACCTGGATGGGACTTCAGAGAGCATCTATCCCTCCTCCTCTTTTCACATTTGCAGAAACGGATTGACAGAGGGATGGAGACTTACCAGGGAAGCCCAGGATTGGCAGCCTGGTCAATTGCTCCCTTCCTTCACGTATAAAATGTGTTTTGCATGCCAGATGCTTTACTAGGTCGGAGATCAATAATAAAGGACAAATCAGCTCCCTGCCCCCAAGGAGCCCCGTCAAATGGGAGAGACAGATGCCAGCTGATTAAGGGGCGAAATGTGATCCAGCAGGTACGTAGCCACCACAGAGGAGGGCTCCCCCACTTCAGGCAGGTATATCCAGATGGGGGTGAGATGGGGACCCAGCCGCTCCCTCTCAGACCAGGCAGCGCTGGAGGTAGTGGGAGTATTCCGTCGGCGGGCAAGCCAAGCCAACAGCCGCCAGCACGTGAGAGAAGGGTGCCGGCACGGCAGCCCTGGAAAGGAGCCTGAGGGTCCGGCCCCGCTGGGAGAGGCCATGCGTGGCAGGCCAGGCCCCTCCAAACAGTGCTTCCCGCTCGCTCATCACTTCCTAACTCGCCCCCGGGGGCCTGGTCCTGAATATTGTTTCATAAATAACAGAAGAGGGCTCCAGCTTGTTTAGCTGGGGTGAGGCAGATGCGAACAGCACAGCTGATTACGAGGGAATTTGGCTGAGCTGGATGGTTCTGGGACGCTGATTCTCTGCAGAGGGGTGGCTCTGTGGAGAAGGCAACCACTCAGCTGGTGTCCCCACCTGGATCCCCAGATCACAGCAGGATGCTGAAAGAGCATTTGTTTCCCATTGTGCTGAGCCACTAATTTGGCTCCGGGGTATAACACCAATCTGAAAACAAACGGAGTAGGAAAACTGTACCTTTCCTAAAGGAGACCCAATTCCACCATAAATAGGGGAGGAGCGGGCGGGCGCAGATTTTGCGAGTTCACTGCACGCGCCCTCGGCCTCCCGAGCAGGTCTGGCCGCTTCCCTCTTCGGGCCGGAGTCGCCCGGCTGCCCTGCCATCTGCCGAGCCTCACCTGCTCAGTGCTCCTCCGAGGGGCCTCCAGCAGGGGACAGATTACTCTGATGGCAGGTAGGTAAAATGGGATCCCTTGCTAGCAGTAACTACCCAGAACAATCTCCCTCCTGAGCTGCTGACAGTCTCCACCTGGCACCTGCCAGCCAAAGAACTGGCGGGCGTCACAGGCTGGCACAGGCCATCCTCCCCGTGCACAGAGGGGACCGCGGAGTCCCTCTCCGGGCAGGACTTGCTCAGAGGGCCCTCTGTCGGGCTGCACTAAGGTCGGCCTGGGATGCCCCTCTGGAATGACACAAAAGCAGCTCTGTTTCTGGCAGAGTGAAGAGCGAGCACCCTCCAGGGGCAAAGGGGAAGGAAGAGCTGGTGAGCAAGGCCCCTGCAGCAGATGCTTTCTCAAGACTGATGGGCAAAACCTCCCGGAAACAAGAGGCCCTTCTCATAGGGAAACTGCCTTTTGTGGCTTAAAATAACTGAATTGGAGAACCTTCCCTGTGATGGTCTTGAAAACAAACTAGCAACCCCACCACTTTACTCTCAGCCTCCCAGCAGACAGGCCAGAGTTTCTATGACAAAGAAACCAGCATGTGATTTAGCTATCCAGTAACCTCATAAATTCAACATATAGGTATGTAGTATAGTATGAAACACTGGAAAGTAAACAATTTTTTCAAAATCTCTGAGCAGTCAGAGTACATGTCACAAAATCTTTCCACTGAAGTTTAGGAACCTTACTCATAAGGAAACTCCCTGGCTTCACTTAGAGCTTTTTACTGATTTTATACACATTTCTAACAGGCTCAGTTATCTGGTCCCTTGGGTCTCAGCTGATTAGAAGCAATAAAAGAGGAGGGGGCTTGAGCTTGCCAGAGGCACGCTGAGGGGATAGAGGGCTGACCAAGGAGAAAACTAAGGGAAACTTCGTGAATCATCACATAAGTTTCAGTCATGGTCAGGATCAGTTACTCAGATGGTTAGGGAGGATGTCCACTGCTGATGTTTAAAACACCTTTGGGGCTTCCCTGGTGGCGCAGTGGTTGAGAGTCCGCCTGCCGATGCAGGGGACATGGGTTCGTGCCCCGGTCCGGGAGGATCCCACGTGCCGCGGAGCAGCTGGGCCCGTGAGCCATGGCCACTGAGCCTGCGCATCCGGAGCCTGTGCTCCGCAACGGGAGAGGCCACGGCAGTGAGAGGCCCGCGTACCACAAAAAAAAAAAAAAAAAAAAAAAAAAAAAAAACACCTTTGGAGGACTTTAAGAAGTAAACCTTCAGCTATCCAGAAAATCCCAAATAAGTCTCCTTCTTGGTGCTTCCAGGCTGCTGGTTTCTTCCTGTAGGTTGTCTTGAGCTTGTTCAGAAGCTGCTTGTATTCGTTCCTGGTGGGCTCATTCATTCACTCACAGGCATTGACTCCTTGGATGCTGGAGCAGCCCAACGATGTACAAAGCTAGATGAAGGCAGGGGTTGTTTTGATACATCACGCACACACACACACACACACACACGCACTCCAGGGGCACCTATTACACATTAGGTGCTCAACAGATACAGGTCGTACAGATGTTAGAAAACACATCTAGAAATGGAGGGGCAGGCCAGTCAGACTGTCTTTTTAAAAAAATATTTATTTATATTTTATTTGGCTGCGTCAGGTCTTAGCTGCAGCACGCGGGATCTCTGTTGCCACGTGTGGGACTTTTAGTTGCGGCATGAGAACTCTTAGTTGCGACATGTGGGGTCTAGCTCCCTGACCGGGGATCGAACCCGGGCCCCCTGCACTGCAGCACGGAGTCTTAGCCACTGGACCACCAGGGAAGTCCCCAGACTGTCTTTTTTTTTTTTTTTTTTTGGCTGCGTTGGGTCTTTGTTGCTGCTCACAGGCTTTCTCTAGTTGCGGTGAGCAGGGGCTACACTCCCTTGCCGTGTGCGGGGTCTCTTGTTGCAGAGCACTGGCTCTAGGCGTGTGGGCTTCATAAGTTGTGGGACTTGGGCTCAGTAGTCATGGCGCACGGGCTTAGTTGCTCCGTGGCATGTGGGATCTTCCCGGACCAGAGATCGAACCCGTGTACCCTTCATTGGCAGGCGGATTCTTAACCATGCTCCATCAGGGAAGTCCTACCAAGCTGTCTTTTGACCCTGTCCCTAGCTAGTCACATGAGAATCTTTGTGGGGAGGGGCTATAAAATTTCAGGAGTCAACTAAAAATGTCATCTTATCAAAACTTTAAACTGCTCTACCTACCAAGAAAAACAAAAAGACAACACGGCATCGGGCCTGAAAAAATGTGGAAAAGATTCTCCAGTTCATCTTAGAGAAACTTGTCACCCCTCTGTGAGCCTGGCTTCCTCAACAATAAAACAAACAGTTTGGAGCCATCAGTGTCTGAAATGCTTCCAGCTCCCTAGTCAACAGGATCCTAGTTTTATTTAAGGACTGACCCTCTCCACCCCCATGCTTGATTTCTTTTATTTTAACCAAAGCTTTGGAAGGAAGGATTTTGATCAACAGTTCCGGCCTCCAGCCAATCATCCAAAAACATGTGTGTTTTCTTCAGACTCCCTTTAGATCTCTTCCCCAGGTGCCGGACTGGAAGAGACAGCAAGCAACTCTTCACCCTCTCCCCAGCCCCTCAGACGGCACAGATGGTTCAGACGTGGGACATGGCACTATCATTGTTCTGGGGGCAGGAAGTCTTTATGACACTCATAAGGGATGGTGGGCGAGGGGCTGGAATGCCGGCAATTTGTCCTGAAGAATTCAGGTTAATAATTTATAGAGGCATTCTCAGTAAATTTAAGAAAATTGAAATCATATCAAGTATCTTTTCTGACCACAATGCTATGAGATTAGAAATCAATTACAGTGAAAAAAACGTAAAAAAAAAAACAAAAAAAAAAAAACATGGAGGCTAAACAATACATTACTAAATAACCAAGAGATCACTGAAGAAATCAAACAGGAAATCAAAAAATACCTAGAGACAAACGACAATGAAAACACGACAATCCAAAACCTATGGGATGCAGCAAAAGCAGTTCTAAGAGGGAAGTTTACAGCTATACAACCCTACATCAAGAAACAAGAAAAATCTCAAATAAACAATCTAACGTTCCACCTAAAGGAACTAGAGAAAGAAGAACAAGCAAAACCCAAAGTTAGCAGAAGGAAAGAAATCACAAAGATCAGAGCAGAAATAAATGAAATAGAAACAAAGAAAATAATAGCAAAGATCAATAAAACTAAATCTGGTTCTTTGAGAAGATAAACAAAATTGATAAACCATTAGCCAGACTCATCAAGAAAAAGAGGGAGAGGACTCAAATCAATAAAATTAGAAATGAAAAAGGAGAAGTTACAACAGACACTGCAGAAATACAAAGCATCCTAAGAGACTACTACAAGCAACTCTATGCCAATAAAATGGACAACCTGGAAGAAATGGACAAATTCTCAGAAAGGTATAACTTTCCAAGACTGAACCAGGAAGAAACAGAAAATATGAACACACCAATCTCAAGTAATGAAATGGAAACTGTGACTAAAAATCTTCCAACAAACAAAAGTCCAGGACCAGATGGCTTCACAGGTGAATTCTATCAAACATTTAGAGAAGAGCTAACGCCCATCCTTCTCAAACTCTTCCAAAAAATTGCAGAGGAAGGAACACTCCCAAACTCATTCTATGAGGCCACCATCACCCTGATACCAAAATCAGACAAAGATACTACTAAAAAAGAAAACTACAGACCAATATCACTGATTAATATAGATGCAAAAATCCTCAACAAGGGCTTCCCTGGTGGCGCAGTGGTTGAGAGTCCGCCTGCCGATGCAGGGGACACAGGTTCGTGCCCTGGTCCGGGAAGATCCCACATGCCACGGAGCGGGTGGGTCCGTGAGCCATGGCTGCTGAGCCTGCACGTCCGGAGCCTGTGCTCTGCAACGGCAGAGGCCACAACGGTGAGAGGCCCGCGTACTGCAAAAAAAAAAAAATCCTCAACAAAATACTAGCAAACAGAATCCAACAGCACATTAAAAGGATCATACACCATGATCAAGTGGGATTTATCTCAGGGATGCAAGGATTCTTCAATACATGCAAATCAATCAATGTGATACACCATATTAATGAATTGAATAATAAAAACCATATGATCATCTCAATAGATGCAGAAAAAGCTTTTGACAAAATTCAACACCGATTTATGATAAAAACTCTCCAGAAAGTGGGCATAGAGGGGACCTACCTTAACATAATAAAGGCCATATACGACAAACTCACAGCAAACATCATTCTCAATGGTGAAAACCTGAAAGCATTTCCTCTAAGATCAGGAACAAGGATGTCCACACTTGCCCCTATTATTCAATGTAGTTTTGGAAGTCTTAGCCATGGCAATCAGAGAAGAAAAAGAAATAAAAGGAATACAAATTGGAAAAGAAGAAGTAAAACTGTCATTGTTTGCAGATGACATGATACGATACATAGAGAATCCTAAAGATGCCACCATAAAACTACTAGAGCTAATCAATGAATTTGGTAAAGTTGCAGGATACAAAATTAATGCACAGAAATCTCTTGCATTCTTATACACTAATGATGAAAAATCTGAAAGAGAAATTAAGGAAACACTCTCATTTACCACTGCAACAAAAAGAATAAAATACCTAGGAATAAACCTACCTAGGGAGAAAAAAGACCTGTGTGCAGAAAACTATAAGACATTGTTGAAAGAAATTAAAGATGATACCAACAGATGGAGAGATGTACCATGTTCTTGGATTGGAAGAATCAATATTGTGAAAATGACTATAGTACCCAAAGCAATCTACAGATTCACTGCAATCCCTATCAAATTACCAATGGCATTTTTTACAGAACTAGAAGAAAAAATCTTAAAATTTGTATGGAGACACTAAAGACCCCGAATAGCAAAAGCGGTCTTGAGGGAAAAAAACAGAGCTGGAGGAATCAGACTCCCTGAATTCAGACTATACTACAAAGCTACAGTAATCAAGACAATATGGTACTGGCACAAAAATAGAAATATAGATCAATGGAACAGGATAGAAAGCCCAGAGACAAACCCACGCACCTATGGTCAACTAATCTATGACAAAGGAGGCAAGGATATACAATGGAGAAAAGACAGTCTCTTCAGTAAGTGGTGATGGGAAAACTGGACAGCTACATGTAAAAGAATGAAATTAGAACACTCCCTAACACCATACACAAAAATAAACTCAAAATGGATTAAAGACCAAATGTAAGACTGGACACTATAAAACTCTTAGAGGAAAACCTAGGAAGAACACTCTTTGATATAAATCACAGCAAACTCTTTTTTGATCCACCTCCTAGAGTAATAGAAATAAAAACAAAAATAAACAAATGGGACCTAATGAAACTTAAAAGCTTTTGCAAAGCAAAGGAAACTACAAACAAGACGAGAAGACAACCCTCAGAATGGGAAAAAAATATTTGCAAATGAATCGACAGACAAAGGATTAATCTCCAAAATATATAAACAGCTCATGCAGGTCAATATGAAAAAAACAAACAACCCAATCCAAAAATGGGCAGAAGACCTAAATAGACATTTCTCCAAAGAAGACATACAGATGACCAAGAAGCACATGAAAAGCTGCTCAACGTCACTATTTATTAGAGAGATGCAAATCAAAACTACAATGAGGTATCACCTCACACCAGCTAGAATGGCCATCATCAGAAAATCTATGAACAACAAATGCTGGAGAGGGTGTGGAGAAAAGGGAACCCTCTTGCACTGTTGGTGGGAATGTAAATTGATACAGCCACTATGGAGAACAGTATGGAGGTTCCTTAAAAAACTAAAAATAGACCCATATGACCCAGCAATCCCACTACTGGGCATATACCCAGAGAAAACCATAATCCAAAAAGACACATGCACCCCAGTGTTCACTGCAGCACTATTTACAATTGCCAGGTAATGGAAGCAACCTAAATGCCCATCAACAGACGAGTGGATAAAGGAGATGTGGTATATATATACAATGGAATATTACTCAGCCATAAAAAGAACGAAATTGGGTCATTTGTAGAGACGTGGATGAATCTAGAGACTGTCACACAGAGTGAAGTAAGTCAGAAAGAGAAAAACAAATATCGCAGATTAACGCATATATGTGGAACCTAGAAAAATGGTACAGATGAACCGGTTTGCAGGGCAGAAATTGAGACACAGATGTAGGGAACAAACGTATGGACACCAAGGGTGGAAAGCGGTGGGGGACGGGGTGGTGGTGGTGTGATGAATTGGGAGATTGGGATTGACATGTATACACTGATGTGTATAAAATGGATGACTAATAAGAACCTGCTGTATAAAAAAAAATAAAATAAAATTCAAAATAAATATAATTTTTAGAGGCATTTCTTTAAAAAAATTTTTTTAAAACTTCTGAAACAAATTGCATACAAATTGTGTGATATTTGAAGGAAATTTGCCAGTGTTGCTCAGTGAAGCATAATAAATATATGCGGCCCATAATAATAAGTTACTTAAACTCAGGGCACTAAATGATTTATTAATTGTCTCCTAATCCTTTCCAGCTACGACTAAAACCAAGAGTGTGGCCATATTTCACATACCAGTTCATAATGCCTCCAACGCCAAACAGCATGGCTGCCACTAGCTATTGTGTCCACTTTTGATTCTGGTCCCCAACTCTGCAGATGGGCCTGGAGCAGGGCCCGAAGCTGAGGGGACTGCTGTTGTCAGCAAAGGGGTAGATGCACCCCAAACACATCCCAGCCCACTGACTTCTCCCATGGATGTTCATTTTGCCTAGAGTTCCCCTCCCCTGGGTCCCCTTCCTGTCCACCTCTCCCACCGCCGTCAGTATATGCTGCCCCTAGGTAGATATTAATCCTGGGAGACCACAGGCCATTGTCTCCTGGGATGCCCAGCACCAGGCTCATAGCCCCAAGTCCTCTCCGGCAGCGGATGGTGAGCCAAAGAGGATCAGAACAGAGATGGGAAATGGAACACCAAGACCTGCCCTTTCTCGAGGACAGCCTGACCCAGTGGGGAATGTGGATTTCTGCTGTCATATCCACTTATTGGGCCTCCTCCCCACCCCTGGTGCTCCAGACATTAGCCTCTGCTCCCTGGGAAACTCTGTATTCAGACCGGTGCCCAGAGCCACCTGTAGTCCCAACCCTCTCTTGGGACTGTCATACCCATGCAGCTGCGCTGACCGTGTGTCTGGTAGGAGGGAACATCACCAGCAAACTAGAAGTCTGTAGCCAGATATGCTGCCTGCGGGTGGACGGACAACTAGGACAAGGTAGGGTCCCAGGAACTGAGTGACTGGAGAATTGCAGAGACTGAGTTCAAGGGGTGAAACGATTCTCCAGGCCTCTTTGCTTCCCCCAACATGCTTCTCTCCTGTACCACCATCTCAGAATCGTGCCATCTTCTACCTGAAGGTACCTGAGGCTGGGAAGCATCTTTCATTCTACCTCTGCCCTCCTTTTCACTTCCACACCCAATCTAGGGGGTTTCACTCCCAAAACACATTTCTCAAATTTATCCCTTCGCATCTCCACTACCGCTGCATAATTCAGAGCTCAGGGGTGAAAATCAGCAGCTCTTACCCAAGTTTTGTGGGATTTGCACAGAGTTCCTGGTTCTCTTCTATTTTTTTAAAGGTAATATGTAATCTGGTTCAAAAATCAAAAAGTATACAAAAGTTTACACTGAAATGTCTCCCTCCCATCCCTGTCTCCCACTTGCTGAAGCAAACACAAATATAGATTCCTGTTTTCCCCTTTTATGCACACTTTTCTGCACCTTGGTGGATCTTTTTCTTTTTACACTTAATATATTTTTGGAGGTCTTTCCATATCAGTACAAAGAGAGCTTCCTCATTCCTCTTTTTTTGTTGTTTTTGGTGGCCCGTACAGGGATCATTCCTCTCTTTTTTTTTTACAAATTTTTTTTTTTTTTTTCTTTTTCTTTTTGCGGTATGCGGGCCTCTCACTGTTGTGGCCTCTCCCGTTGCGGAGCACAGGCTCCGGATGCGCAGGCCCAGCGGCCATGGCTCACGGGCCCAGCCGCTCCGCGGCACATGGGATCCTCCCAGACCGGGGCACGAACCCGTATCCCCTGCATCGGCAGGCGGACTCTCAACCACTGCGCCACCAGGGAGGCCCTACAAATATTTTTTAAATTTATTTATTTGTATGCATTGTGTCTTCGGTGCTCCATGCGGGCTTTCTCCATTCCTCTTTTTAAATGCATAGTATTCTGTTGTCAGGATAGTCCATAATTTAGCTAATTGGTCCCCAATTAATGGACATTTGGGTCCTTTCCAATCTTTTGCTATTACAAATAATGTTGCAAATAATAAACTTATGGGGACTTCCCTGGTGGTGCAGTGGTTAAGAATCCGCCTGCCAATGCAGGGGACACAGGTTCGAGCCCTCGTCTGGGAAGATCCCACATGCCGCGGAACAACTAAGCCTGTGCGCCACAACTACTGAGCCTGCGCTCTAAAGCCCACAAGCCACAACTACTGAGCCTGAGTGCCACAACTACTAAAGCCCGCGCGCCTAGAGCCTGTGCTCTGCAACAAAAGAAGCCCCCGCAATGAGAAGCCTGTGCACCGCAATGAAGAGTAGCCCCCTTCGCCGCAACTAGAGAAAATCTGCGTGCAGCAATAAAGATGCAGTGCAGCCAAAAATAAATAAATTAATTAATTAACTTAAAAAAAAAAGAATAAAGTTATGCACATGTCATTTCATATAAGTGCAAGTATACTTTTAGGATCAATTCCCCAATATGAAATTGCTGGTCAACAGGCATATGATTTATAATTCTGATAGCTATTGCCAAATTGCCCTCCAAATGAGGTTGTACTGATTTACACTATAAGTCAGCCTGTTTCCCCAGAGCCTTGCCAATACAGTATGATAACAAACTTTTGGGATTTTTGCCCATTTAAAAGTTGAATGAATAATGCTAACTTGAGACAGTTTTAATTTGCATTTCTCTTATTATGTGTAAGACTGAACATCTTTTATATGCTAAGAGCCATTTGTATTTTATTTTCTGTGAACAGTCTGTCAGAATTATTTGCCCATTTTTTCTATTGGGTTGTATTTTGTTGTTGATTTTTAGGAACTCTTTGTATGTGAGGGAAAACAGCCCCGTGATTTGAGTTGCAAAACTTTTTTCCCCAGTTTGCCATTTGTCTCTTGACTTTGCTTAAAATATTTTGCTGGTGCTTTCTAAAATTTTTAATTTCAATTCCAACAGGCCAGGAGCATTCACTCTCCCATCTGTCGCAGCCCCCTAACTCCCCAGTTTTACAGTTGACTTGCTTTACTGTTTTCAATTGTCAGCCAGGACTGCTGACTGTGTGATGCCTGGAACTGCTGCCACCGTTGTGTGACTCAGAGGAAAGCTGGTCTGAAAACAGCTGATATACAGAGAGTGACAGAGAAAGAACCTGGGGGCTTGCTGATGTCCTTGGGTCACTAAGTTTATCCAACCCTAGAGCAGTCCTGGTTCTGAACTTCATAATATGTAAGAAAATGAATCCCTTACTGTTTAAGCCACTTTGGGTTGGATTTGCCGCTACTAGCAGCCAAAGGCATTCTAACCAATACACACCTTGAATGTTCTAGCAAAAGTCTGGTCCCTTCCAATCCATCCCCACCGCTGCTGAGGCCTGTGTTCTAGAATATAAACCTCACAATGCCACTCCCCAATTTTAATACATTCCATAGTTCCCATCACCTGCAAGATACGATCCAATTGTCGTAGCACTCAGTCCAACCCTGCCCCCTCCTCCCCGCTCCATGGAGGGGCCTTTCCCTCCTTCTCCTAATTCCCAGGACAGTCTGTTCCGTCATCACCTCCTCCAAGCAAATTGCAGACCAAGTCCCTGTCCCCATCCCATCACCGCCATGAGCATTCAGTGCTTTCCCCTAGGGCTGCACCCACCTCGTTGTCTATACATCTTTTTACATGCCTGAGCCCCTACCCTGCTCATTCCCTGTGAGCTCCTTGAAAGTGGGGACAATATCGTGTTTATTCTGCATCCTTAGCTCTGGACCCAGCCCGTGGCAGGCGTTCAGGTAGTGTCTGCAGACCTGAACGGAGCTCCCCAGTCTCATCTCATGCGTTCCCCCAGATGCCCCCTCAGACCTCCTTCCTACCCAAGTCCACGTCACTCTATAGAGAAGCTAGAAGAAAGGTCCCATCGGAACGGGCCTGCTCTAGGGAGGGAAGCAGATGACCTATTAAATCACCGAATTAAGCCGCACTGGTGGCCTCGAGGCCTCAGCACATCACCTACTGCACCAGGAAGTCAGGGTGAAGAGCTGAGCTCCAGCCGCTTAACCAGCTGTGTGAGCACAGATAAATCACCTAAGCCCTCTGTGCTTCAGCTTCCTTATTTGGGAAAGAGGGATGAGATGAAGATGTACTGAGTGCAATCAATCGTCTCACAGAAACTGCTTGGTAATAAGAGAGACGCCGCCCCCCGCTTAGAGATGCAAGCAGCCCCTGGAGAATCAGGCAGACACAGACCCCTCACTAGGCGGGCTCTTTTCTAGTTCAAACACCAACGTGGTGACCACAGCGCAGAACTATATTTATAGGAACAATGGGGAGAGGAGGGCGCGGGCAGTCACCGGGCACTTCCGTGCGCAGCCCGTGCCGCGTGGTGCCTACCTGTGCCCCCGCCCGCATCACCGCCACTCTGCGAGAAGCCGCTTTCCGTCCGATTTAGAGAGAGGCGAGGCTCACAGGGGCCCAGCTACTTGCCAGAGTGTCCCTGGCAGGAACCCCGTGCAGCGGGGCTCGGGGTCTCCGCGCGGCTCTTTACTGCCTCGTGCTGCCCCACGCCCCAGGGAATGAGGCCGGCCTGACAGACCCAGGACGTGGAGGCTGAGACCAGGGAGGGGAGAGGAGACGGGGATCCAGGGGTGGGAGACGGGGATCCAGGGGTGAGAGACGGGGCGATGGGAGCGTGAAGGAGAAGCTCGTAGAAAAGATTGCTCTCTTGTCACCAGCATGCCTGTGAGTGTGTGTGTGTAAGACCCTGTTGTGCCTGTGTGTGTGTGTGAGCCACGCGTATGATTCTGTGTGCGCGCGCATGTACGTGTGTGTGCGACTGTGTGTTACACGGGAGTGCGACTCTGCCTGGGTGTCTGTGTTGAGGAGGGGAGAACGGGAGCCCGCACGGACTGGCCTCCCTCCGTGCGCACTCACGCGCAGGCCACGTCGAGCCTAAACATGCCTCCCGTGAACTCTGCGTGGCGGCAGCGGCGGGAGACTTCACCTATTAACTCGCCGCTTAACGATGCCCTGCTGTTGCAGGCAGTTGCAACCAGCTATGTGACATCAGCGGGCCCGGCTCTGTTATTAGCCCATGAGTGACCCTGCCAGGCTGCCGAAGGGACCGCAGAGGGAAGAGGGGAGGGAGGAGACGCCTTTCTGATTCAGCCAGGCTTCCCTGGACGGACCTCCCCGCACCCAGGCGCATCATGGCTCCTCGGTCAGAGAGGACTCTGAAGAGGCCCTTCTGCCCACGTGTCTCTCAGTTTTCAAAGACGTTCAGAGCGCAGGGGGAGACACACACCTCTTCCCAAGCCAGCTAACAGAAGCAGCAGCCCTGGCCTCCGGCTGGGAAACGAGTGGGAGGGGGCAGGGGCCACAGGAGAAGAGGCAGCCTTGGTTCCCAGCCAACTCCCTCAGGTCCCCTCGGCGCCCACCAGGATTTGTCCCCCACCGGGACCGCTGCTGAGTTTCTCTCTCCTTCTGCCTCTCATTCCATCTGACGCTGTCCGTGGTGAGAGAAATGGGGCCCAAGGTCACACGGCCTGTCAGGAGCAGACAGGTCTGGAAACACAGCTCCGCCCCATCGCTGCCTAATCCCCTGGCCACTGCTCCTCCAAAGTCCTCTGAGCTCTGCCTGACAATAGTCACAATCAATGATTTTCTCCCTGAGAAGAGCAAAAGAAGACAATATTATGTGGCCTGGACCCTACACAAATTCTAACCCTTTCCCTGGACTCCAGGGAGAAAAAAGAAAAAAACAACAAACAACATCCCAGCAGCTGGAGAGAACTCATCGTCTGCATTCTCCAAACCCTGTGAGGACCCAGTGTCCCCAAATCAATCTAGACAGGGGCCAACACAGTTGACAATTTCAGTGGAAAGGCCCTTCTTTAACCATTCCCCAGCTTCTTTGCAAAACAAGATTCAGAAACCAAACAACTAAGCACAGAGTGTGACCACTTAGGCCTGGGGAGAAAGGATAACAGTCAGCCAGCCTTCCTTGGCCTTGCCATGCCTTCAAGGATCCTTTTGCCTCCACCTTCTGGGCTTTGTGAATTACAGAGTAATGGACAATAGAAACTTGCTTCCTGGCTCAGACCCTGCTTTTCTAGCTGAAAGCCCTCCAGCAAGTTCTATCCATTTCACAGGCAGGAAAAGTAAGGCCTGGAGGATGCAGGGTCGGCCCAAGCCGAGGAACTGGAGCACACAATAGCGCTGTGTCCGCCAAGATCCTAACTCACAGTCCAGAGCTCTTTGCACTGCCTCCTCCCCACCCCAGGCTGCTTTTCTTTCACTCATTGTAGCCTTGATCAGAAAACCAATTATCACTGCACTAACTCCCAAGCCCGGTCTTCCTGGCAGGAGGAAAATAGTACCCTAGTAGCAAGCTGATATTTGGACAATCTGAGAGCCTCCCAACTGCTCCGGAAGACCCAGCCTTCCCCTTCTAGGACTTAGCATCACTGCCAAGAGAAGGGGAGAAAGCTTCCAACAAAAGTTTGTTTTCACGGAGATTTTATTTCCTTCGCTGAGGCTCTCCCTCCACAGATTTCTCTTTGTTGGCGGTTGCATTCAGAAGTCACCAGATACACAGCCCCTGACCCTTCGAGCCCTCGGGGGATCTCACGCCTTTATCTCTCCTCCCAGGCCCACAGGCTGCCTGCTCCCCACTCAAAAGGCCCTTTGAGCCACTCTGGAGAGAGAGGGGCTCTTCAAATGGACAGAGCTTCAGTGGGACTAAGCCCTCCACGTCAAGGTTGGGGGAGTGAGGACAGTAAGAGAGAGAGAGAGATGGAGGGGGGCGCGGGGAGAGAGGGAGAGGCAGAGAGAGAGCTGGAGAAAGTGAGGGGGGCGGAGATGGAGGCAGGGGCGCTGCGTGTCTCTGAATGTCAGCAACTAACCGCATCCCTGTATCGGTCAGGCGGCAGCTGTGCTCCACGATGATGGGGCTCTAGCTAGGGGCTCAGAAAGAAGGATGCCGGTCTCCCAGGCTGTCCACGGGCCTTGGCTCAACTTGCACCGAGGCAGGAACAGCCCCAGCAAAACTCGGAAGGGGATAACATTTGTCCTAGTTGGACAGACCTTTCCTTTTTGCCCTTTTTGGGAATCAGCTGCCCTCCCGGGTACACAATTTAGAGATTTTGCTCTGGCCGTCTCTCTGAGCCAGGGAAGAAAGGGGCCAACAATATGAATCCAGGCTTCACGAGCAGCCCTCCGGGTGTGTGCGTTAAAGAGAGAGGGAGAGAAGGGAGCGAGAGCGAAAGTAAGAGAATCAGGAGGATAAATGCTTAGCTCTGGGGAATAAATTGCTAAAGGTAGAATTACAGGTTCAAGAGGTGGGTGGGATTTAGAGGTGGCAGTGAGCTGCGGCCGCTGATGGAGCCCCAGCGGTCCTTAAGGGCGCCCTCCAGGAGGGGGGTCCTGACACGTGACATCACAGGCACAGATCAGAGGGTCAGGCAGAGCTGAGTTTGATTCTCGGCCTACAAGTTGCTCACTTTGTGATCGTGGACAATTTATTTAATCTCTTTGGGTCTCATCTCTATCATCTGCTCAAATGGGGATAATGGCGTCTCAAGGGTGGTGTGAGGACAGACAACAGACCCCAAAAGCCAAGCAGGGACCCCGGCACACCCCACCCTGCTCTGAGGACGGGGGTCGAGTTGGACAATCCGTACATCTCTTCAGGTTTCCACGGCTCACCATCTCACCCTTATATCCCAGATTGCATGTGGTCAGACAGCAGAATTTTAAATGTTTACGTCTTTAAGTGTCTATTTTAACTTTTGTCAGGAGGAGACAAAGAGAATTTCCAAAGCATTTTTCAAAACTAGTGTCTTGGGCTTCCCTGGTGGCGCAGTGGTTGAGAGTCCGCCTGCCGATGCAGGGGACACGGGTTCGTGCCCCAGTCCAGGAAGATCCCACATGCCGCGGAGCGGCTGGGCCCGTGAGCCATGGCCGCTGAGCCTGTGCGTCCGGAGCCTGTGCTCCGCAGCGGGAGAGGCCACAGCAGTGAGAGGCCCGCGTACCGCAAAAAAAAAAAACCAAACAAACAAACTAGTGTCTTATATGTTCTTCAAATGGTCTTATTCCCATTTAATAAATGAAGGAATCAAGAGTCAGAGATAGGAAGTGACTTTTCCAAAGCCACCCAGTAGGTAAGCAGCACAGGTAAGACGAGGCCAAGCCCAGTCAGTGTCTAACACAAACTCGACTAAGAAATGCCACCCTGCACAGGGCAGGGAGGGGGAACAGAGGGGGAAGAGGCTTGGGGCTTCTGCACTAAGGGAAGCCACAAAGGATGAAACTTTTTGAAGATGGGGGATTCTAAACAAACTTTTAAAGCCTGGATTTGAAAGACCAGAGTCTGCAGGCAACTCAGAGGGACATCTGTTGGACAAGGAGACAGAGAGAAGAAAACAGCTTCACAGAATTTCTGTGGCCAGAACAGAGGTCCAAGGAAAGCTGTCCACTACATCTTTGACATGAAGACCCAGGGGAGGGAGCCCTGGGCCAGACTGGGGTGCAGGAGACTGAATAGGTAGTAGAATCGGAATCTATTAAAGTCTGTTTCTCAAGGCAAAGTGAGTTCTAAGGCTGGGCCCTTAATTACCCATCTGCTTACAGAACATGTGTCCAAGATCTCCACTACACGGTGATAAACGTCGGGGGGGGGGGCAACTAGAGAAGGCGGCCGGTCCTGGCCTAACTTTAGGACCCGCTAAGAGGACCTGCTGTTGGGGGGCGGGCTCCGTGGCTCACGTTTCCTCTCTGCACGCATCTTCCATGAGGCCAGGGATATAGAAAGATGGGCTGTGACGTTCCTTCTCTCTCCCCTCTCTTACCATCCTGTTCCGTGGGTCCCCTGACAGCACTGAGCTCTGACCGGCCCTTTAAAAACACTCTCCTAATCTCCTGACCAGTGTTGACCTGCCCCCAGGGCCAGGCCAGGTGGAGTCCCACTTGGACTAGAAGGATGACTCCTGGAGGACGGTCCATCCAGGGAGTCTGGAGTCTCACATCCATAATTACCAGCTCCGGAAAGAGCACCAGCCCTCTGCCTCCTGCAACACACACAAGACCGGCTGCAGGCTTCTAGACTGATCTCCCGCTTAACCAGCTGCAAAGGGACTCTTTCAAAGGGAAGATGAGGAATCCCTCCTGGGTCCAGGGAAGCCACCAGTCTGTATTGTGAAGCAATTTCAGACAGTCTCCTTTGGCTTTCAAATGTACTTAATCAACATGAAAAGGATTGTGAGGGCTGGAGCTCCTACAGGTAGAACTAAGGGAGAAGAATAAAGTTCATAAATCATTTAGCATGCGCTCCAAACAGGGTTGTGTTTTTTTCTTAAAGGAAAAGGCAAGGCCAAAGAAATGGAGCCGTACAGGAAACCCAAGCCACTGTAACTTCTCCCCAAATGTAGGCTGTCCCCAAGTGGAGTTTATATCATTTTCATCTGCGATCTGACCCTCGATACTGATTTTTCCAGCTTGGGTCCCTCCCCCATCCTGAAGGCTCAGACCAGCAAAGGGGTCAGCACCGTGGAAAGACAGCTGATAAAACAGCTGCACCCTTACCTCCTCTGCAGCCCAAATCAGGGACTGACGGTCTCTCCTCAGCAGCTGACTCCACCCTGGGGCAGCTGGGCCTGAGCTGGGAGCTCCAGGGGGAGGGGAGCCAGGCCCACGGGACCCAGGCAGCATTCTTCAGGCCTCAGCTCAAATGTCACCTCCTCAGAGGGGCCTTCCTTCCACCCCATGTGGAGCGATGCCTGTGGCCCAGCCACTCTACCATCTCAACCTGTCCTATTTTCCCTGATGAGCAATTATTACTGCTTTACACTATATTAGATAGATGTTTATTGTGCATCTCCCCCAGCAGGAGGCGAGTTTCATGAGGGCAGAAAATGTGTGTTTTGTTGACAATTGAAACCCCAGCACCTAGAACAGTACCTGACATATAGTATAAGTATTCAATAAATATTTGTTGAATGGAGAGATAGATAGATAGATTTTTTAAAATGGCTCCTTTCCCCTCATCCAGGGAACATTCCAGATAGAGAAACCCTTGTCTACTCCATAGTAGGAAAATGGTAGTCAAAAGATAGAAGCTGTTGCTGATTTCTGATTCTGACTGTCATTTTAACAGAGAATACACTATTCCCGCTCATCAGCCTCACCTTCTCCACCTGCAGAATGGGTATCACGCCGATGAGAGGAAGAAGAAGAGGGAGAAATCAGGGAGAACTAACGCTTATCGACCATCTCCTGCCAGTGCCCTGTGCTAGATGCCTGATTGACAAACGCCACCCCATTTAACCCTCACAACCACCCTGAGATTGATATTATTATCACCTGGTCCCAGAGAAGGACACTGACTGTCAGAAATATAAAGCAATTCACTCAGACTTGCACACCTAGGAAGTGACAGAAAGGGGATTTCAACCCAGGCCTGTAGATCCAAAGCCACTTCTATCGTACATCACACAGTGGCAACACGTTGCAGAGTTTATCCTTTGACCCATGTGAAAGGTGCAACGTCCCAGAGGAAAATCCAGGCTGTGCCTGCTAGAATTTGGAGATCCTTAACTTTGCCCTTTTCCAGAAGTTGACATGGGACACTTAGGCGGCCAACTTGTCCCAGTTTCCCTGAGACTTCCCAGGTTTCCTCATGAAGGTCCTGTGTCCCAGGAAAGCCCTCAGTCTCAGGCAAACAGAAACAGCTGGTCTCCCCCAGTGGGAGGCAAACACAGCTAGAGACCCTGAAAACTCTGAGCCCAAGAGCTCGGGGCTTCCTGGGAAGGAGCACGGCCTCCATGTGCTTCCACCAGCAGCGACGGGAGGGCCCAGCTGCGTCCGGTCCACCCGGCTGTGTGTCCTCCAGCACTGCGCGCCTGGGACTGATTTGCAATACAGAGGTCTCAGCCCACAGTGGCACAGGGGCAGAGCAGGAACCTGTATGGCGTCCTGGCCCCCGTTGCCCCGAATGCAGACTCTGGCCTCAGGACAAGAACAGTGTGGGCTCCTTCCCTGAAGGACTGCAACCTCCAGGACAAGACGACCTTCTGAAAGCAAGGAGGGCAGATTCCTGGAATTCCAGCCAAGGAGCTGAGCAAGAAGAGCAGAATTCAGGACCGCCAAGAAGTTACCAAGAAGCACCATAGGGCCCACGGGGTGGACTGTCCTGGATTCCCAGATCACAGGCACAAACTCGAGGGAAAGGTCACCTCCATGGGGTTCTCTTTCTGTACAAGAAGCCAGCCCTCTATTCCCTGGCCAGGCTTTGGTGGAACGTTTACTGCATACTTTCATTCTCCTGCATCCAGAGGGTCCATCCCCCGGCCCCCCTCCTCCTGGCTTCACCTCCATCTGGACCACCTGACTCAGAGTAAGGGTGGGTCGCTTCTTCTCCTGGGGCCAGGACTACAGTAAGAGCCCTAGAGCCCAGAAGGTCAGCGGAGGCCAAGTGCAGGTGTGGGTGGGAGTGCAGAAAGACGCTAGGGCGGGAGTGGGGGTTGCATAGGACACGCTCCTTCCCACCTTCAAGACTTCTATGTTCAGGACTATGGGAGAGGCCCTCTTTGTTCATTTGTTCTTTCACAACAATGGTGGCTCTGACCTGCATCTTCTAGCCCAGAGCTACGGGGCCCGCAGCCCACTTATCCCCTCACCCATCCTCCAGCCAGACCACTCATCCCTGTGCTCCCTGGCACATTGCTTCACAAATGCCTTCAACTTCTTCACCTGGGCGTTTTCAGTGTCCACCTGCTCTGGGTCTTTGAGTTTGCCTCATGGCCTCCCTCTCTTCCTCAACATATATCTTTAACCTCCCTCTCCCTTCCTCTCCACTCAAAAACAAAGCCCCCTTCCTCCTTCCCAAGGCCAAGCCCACCTGGGCTCTGACCCTCCATCCCACAGCGCCCATCACCTGTGAGTGCATGTGTATTCATGTATCTGCAGTGTCTCCCTCTGCTCAGACTACCCCCTCCAGACCTACCAACATACAGTCTCCCAGACCCAACTATCACCGTTCTAGTCATGACAGCACCCCAGACCCGTCACCATCACAGGTGTGATAGTGCAGTGGGAAGAGCACTGGCCCAGAACCACCCAGGACACTTATTGGCCCCATGTCCCAAGAAACTCAATTTCTTCATCTGTAACGGTACAATGGCCCCTGCCTGACTCCCTTAAATATTGTAAAGATCAGGTAAGATAATGGACTTGAAGTATTTTGTAAATTGTAATTTGAATGTAAAGAATTATTTAATTTTGAGGATAAACAACAAGGACCTACTGTAGAGCACAGGGAACTATACTCAATAATTTGTAATAACCTATAAGGGAAAAGAATCTGAAAAAGAATATATATATATATATATATGTATATGTATGTATATGTGTAACTGAATCACTTTGCTGTACACCTGAAACTAACACAACAGTGTAAATCAACTATACTCCAATAAAAAAATTTTTCAAAGAATTATTTAATTTGTAAATTATTTGCTTAACCCTCTGGAATGATAGCCCTCCCAGCTCTCTCTTTCCTTTCACAACCAAACTTTTGAAAGAGCAATTGGTATTCACAACGGCCACTTCCTCACATCTATTCTCTCTTGATCCCCTGCACCCTGGCTGCTGACCCCACCACACTAGCGACACTGCTCTTGAGGTGGCCCAGTGCTCCTGCTCACACGTGCAGGGGCCATTTCCCAGTCACAGCCCCCCTTCAAGGCAACCAGTGCCACGCTTGTTGCACTTGGCCCCTCTCCCTCCCTCAAACCTGCTCATCTCCTTATCTTTACCATTTCTCTTTCTGGTACCACTTCTATTCCGATCATACAAGCTGTAGAAATCATGGAACGCTTGTTGATTCCTCCCTCTCGACCACCCATGCCCTCCTCAAACTGTCACCTCACCCCCCAAATAACTCAGGCCCAACACATTCCCAGGGGGCACACGGTAGGTCCTACTGGCCCAACTCCACCATACATCTCCCATCTTCCTCCCTCCTTTTCCGTCACCAACACGCTTGTTAATTCCTTCAGTACTTTTCTTTCCCAGACAATTACAGTCATCTCCTAACTTACTCCTCTCTGCTCTGATCTGCCCTACATTAGTGTCAGCAAGACTTTTCTATAAGGCAAAATCTCTTGTGAAACCTCGTGGACTATAGAATAAAATGCAAATCCCTAAGCTTGGCATAGAAAGCCTTCACGACATGACTCCAACCTAGTGTCCCAGTCTTATCTTACAGTCTCCCTCTGCCAATCCTACACTCTAAATAAATTAGAGTATTTCTTGTTCCTGGCCTATGTGCCATGCTTACCTGCCTCAGGGCCTTTGCACATGTCCATCTAGCCGTTGGAATGCCTGTTTTCCACTACTGTCCGTTAGAACCCTACTCTTCCTTCAAGCCCAGCTCAAAGCCATCTTTTCCAGGAAGTAGTCCCTAGCAACCCCGGGGAGAAGTAATGTTTCCTTATCCAACTCACAGTATGTCAACTATGATACGTATCATCTTTGTGTTACGGCTACTTAAATCCTTGTCCAGTCTCCTCTTTTAGACTCGTTCATCACTGAATTACATTTAGCACACTCTTAAACCCATAGTAATTATGCAATAAATATTTGCAGAATAAAAAACTGAATGACACAATTAAGTCTCTCCAGCAGTTTCCAATCCAAGCGCCGCATGAAAGATCTGCTTGCTGATTGTTGGCGACCGGCTTATCTCCTCCCCCATCCAAGGGTCCTCTGGCAAAGCCAGGCTGACAGCCAGCCATGCCCCACACACGCTGGCTTCCCCCACCTCCTCACTCCCGTTCACTCCTCACTCCTTTCCAGTCTCTTCCACCCTGACCCACCACTAAAACCACACTCCCCAGGATGCCAACGGCTTTCACACCAACGACGTCCGTGAATGCTTTTTTAGTCCTTCTCTACTTAGGTTTGCTGCTGCTGCTGTTGCATCTGACTCTATGGTCTCATTCTCCACCACAAAGCTTTCGACTCCTTTGGTTCAATGAAGCAACACTCCCATTACCCTGTCCAGATTCTTCTCCCAACTCTCTGTTACCCTCTGTGTCTCTTTCTCTGTCACCTCTCTTCAATGCGTGTTCCTCTGTATTTGCCCACTGCTCTTCTCCCTCTGCATCCTCTCCTTGGCGATCTCATTCCCGTTCATGGCTTTGACCACCATCCACGGCCAATGGCTCTCACATCTCTATCTCCAGTTCCATCTTCTAGCATGTATTCAATTTCCTGACAGACAGCATCTCCAAATAAGTGTCCCACAGATACTGGAACTCAGTACATTAAAAAAAAAAAAAAAAAAAGAAAGAAAGGAGAGAAGAAGGAAGGAGGGAGGGAAGGAGGGGGGAAGGGAGGAAGAAAGGGAGGAAGAGAGGGAGGACCCACAGCCCAAAGGCCCTTTTCTCCTCCTGGGTTTCCTGGCACAGTTGCTGGAACCACCACGCACCCAGTACATAAGATGAAAACTCAGAAGTCTCCTTGGAGTCCTTCCTTTCCCTTACCGTCTCAGAGCTCTGGGATCTGGCCCCGCCCCTCTAGCCACAGCACCCCTGCCACGGTCCAGCCCTCATCACTGCTTGCCTGGAGTACTGCACTAGGTTTCTAACTGGCTTCCCTGCATCTGGTCTTGCCCACACGGATCCAGCCTTCTCAGGACTGCCAACATGATCTTTCTAAAACACAAATCTGTCCAAGGCACTCGCCTGCCTAAAATCCCTTAATGCTAACAATGGCTAAACTTTACTGAGCGTTCTCTTTGCTCCAAGACTGCTCTCTTAGCACTTTGTGCTGACTGACTCAGTCTTCACAACAGGTCAATGAGGTAAGTACTATTTTTATACCCTTTTTACAGATTAGGAAATTGAGGCGTGGAAAGATGATCATTCGCCCAAGGTCACGCAGATAACAAGGCAGAGCAGGGCCTCTGGCTCCAAAGCCTGTTTCTCCAATGCGGTGTCATGCTGCTTCTTCAAGGGCTCCCCATGGGCTACATGAAAACGCCAAGCTCCTTAGCTGGCATTCGAGGCTCTCCAGGACCCGGCCAGCCCTGCTTCTCCATTTGCCTCCTCTCCAGACCTGCCTCCTGCTCCAGAAACCCTGAGCTGCCCACTTTGCACATCCTCAACAGACTGGTTCGTGTATCTGCGCCTTTGTGCAGATAAGCTCTTTGCTTGACTCTCTCCTCCCCCATATTTGGCCACATTTGGATGACTTTCCACTCAGGTCAGTTTAGATGTCACAAGGGACAGATCCTCCCAGCCTCCCTGATGGCCATCAGCCTAAGCTGGCTGTCCTTCCATGGTGCTCCACAGCCCCTCGCCCTTGAACTTTCCTCCACAGTTCTCCCCAGACTGTAGACTCCTCAAGGGTGAGGACTCTGTCTTATTCACCTCGTCTCTGCTGAGTACAGCACGGTGCCTGGAACGCAGTAGGTGCCCTGTAAGTATCTGCTGAGCTGAACTAAACTCTGCCTTCCTTGGCTTACCCCATCCCTCCCCAATCAAGGCCCAGGCCCTGTGATCATTTCAGATCACCCCAGCGCACAGCCATCTCCTTCTTCTCGGAATTCCCTCAGCGGACAGAATCTGTGCCACTCATTTAGTGATTAATCAATCCTGTCCCATCTCCTGACACCTCCTGCACTGTAATCTTCAAGATTATTTAACTTATATTGTTACTTTTCTTCTCAAGAACCGATTCCCCAGTTAAAGGATAAACTTGGAGATGGAAGTTAGGGGATGGGTGTCACTTGCATTTTTATCTTCCTAAATGCCTTGTATATATTAAGTGCCCAATAAATTCTTGGTGGTTTAACTAAACACAATCTAGAGAAGCCAAGGTTGGGCTGAGAGAAGGGGGAAGAGACCCTGACTTTAAAGCAGGGGCTGCTCAGAGGGGCAAAATATTTGGGGCTCAAAGGGGCATAACCCAGTCTCTGCTCATCCTCCCCCCCAAGGAAAAGACTCACCTGCTGGCTTTGAAATAGATGTTTACTTGGATGTAATAAAACATTGAATTAAATTTTTGGATTTAGAATCAGGAGTCGCAACGTATGCATAAAAGCCAAAAATATCACTCTCTGCCCTCCGTCAAGAAGCTGCCAGCCTGGCCTGCTGGACACCAGAGCCCACATTCCATCAATTCCCCCTCAGCCGATCTAAGGCCCGTGGGGAGATCCTTCAGGCCGAGTGGTAGAGGAGACAGCCTACCGAGAACCTGGGGCTCCGTTCAGCCTTTGACAAGGGCTCACTCACCCCTCCCCTTCCTCTCTGGAAGCAACTCCATGCCAAGAAACAGGCTTTCATTAAAAATAAAAATTATCTAGTCCACTACGTGCCAGGCAGAATGGATACAAATATAAATGCCAAGAACCCAGGCCTCAAAAATCATCCATGATTAAACATGTACTGAGCATCTTCTTCTAGGAGCAACACGTAATGAACATGTAATGAACGCAAACTCTGTGCCAGGCCCTGCAGCTGAGTCTTGGGAATAGAGTAGCATACAGGACAAGCCCCGACCTTCTAATAATAAACAACCGCTGTGCACAAGGCACCGCAAGGACACAAAGAAAGATCAGACACGGTCCCCATCCTCCAGGAGTGTGCAGTCCTGTTCTGGAGTTAGGTCCTTTGCGTACAGGTATGCAGTATCCTCACAGCTGCCATTAGTCTACACGACAGCCCATCCCACCAGAGCGCCTGTGTGCCAAGCACAGTGGACCCCGGAGCTCAGAGCATGGGCGGATGGCCTGGAGAAGAGGCAGCCTTAGCCAGGCCTGGGGTGTTGGGGAGAGTGTCACAGTGGAGAAAAGGCATTGGCAGAACTGGGAGGAGGACAATGTGAGACCGAGACCACAAGGTTTACTGGAAGGCAAACCTCTCAGGCATACAGAGTAAGGGGCCTGGACTGGGGCCAATTCACATTCTAAATGGGAGCCATGTGACAGGGTGAGGCCCAGGGAGAGCCAAGTAAGTGCCTTAAAGACACAGACACTTGGAGGGGAGGTTTTGAAGTAGGTAGCGTGGTCACCCGTCGAGGGAACTTTTGCTTAGCAAGCAGAGCACACTACATCCATCAGCCCCTCACTGTTCAGTGTGGCCCGCAGAGGAGAGCAGCAGCGTCACCTGGCAGCCTGTTCAAAATGGAGGGTCTCAGCCCCACCCAGACCTCCTGATTCAGAATCTGCGTTTTTTTTTTTTTTTTTTTTTTTTTTTGCGGTATGCGGGCCTCTCACTGTTGTGGCCTCCCCCGTCGCGGAGCACAGGCTCCGGACGCGCAGGCTCCGGACGCGCAGGCTCAGCGGCCATGGCTCACGGGCCCAGCCGCTCCGCGGCATATGGGATCCTCCCAGACCGGGGCACGAACCCGTATCCCCTGCATCGGCAGGCGGACTCTCAACCACTTGCGCCACCAGGGAGGCCCAGAATCTGCGTTTTAACATGACGCCCAGGTGACTCATTTGTTCATTAACGCTTGAGAAATGTGGTTTTAGTGGCCCCTTCTCCCCTGGCCATCCAACTCCCAGGCACCTTGGCTGCATCCTGGGGACCAAACCAGGGCCCTGGCAACAGCCCCACCATCCTGCCATGAACTACACCTCCTCTCCTCAGAAAGGAGGAGGCCTTTGCTTCTTCCCTGCGCAGCTTGTCACCGGGATCCTCTTCAGCTTCCAAGTCTCTACGATTCAAACAACTTTGAAAATGAGATTTACTCTCCGGGGTCTGACCTCTCTCCCTGCCAACCCCCAATTTATAGATCTCTGGTAAGAAGCAGTTCCAGGTGCCCCAAGCAAAGGGCGGCACTGATTTTTTTTTTCCCTGAACCTACGGACCGCCCTCCAGACAGAGGAAGCCAAGAGGGTGGTACCTCTCCCTGCAAGGCAAGTGACGGTGAAGGCGAAGCATCGGTCTGGGGACATGAAGCTTGGGAAGAAAAGGGCGGACACAAGATTACCCCTGAGATGACACAGAAATTCTGGAGTCCTGAGTTTTAGCCCCTGCTTCAGGAGACAGGTGCGCGGGCACACACTCCAGCCAGCCACACGGTACGTTAAGTGGATCAGTTTGCTGACGGAAGTCACGCATGGGCTCCAGGCATCCTGCTGGCTCGCAAAGGAAAGACCACCCCACCCAGGGTTCGGGCTAGCCTGACTGCGCTCCCAGAAAGGCCTAGAGGGAGGGTATTTGGGTTTGCGGCTTGAAACTGTAGGCCTCACTGAGAGGTCGGGGGTTGGGGGGGGGGATGAATGCAGGGGGTTGGGGGCGAGAGAAAACCAAGGCCTTGCAGTCCTGTCTCCGCAAACATTTTACAAGCTCTTCCCTCCCAGCTTCTGCTGTCTCCCCATCTCCCTGAAGGGCCAAGGAAGTGGGGAGGCGTGGGGAGGAAGCAAGGGCCTGGCACCCCATGCAGTGGCATAACTCCGGCTGGGTATCAGGCCAGATGATGAATACTAAGATAAATACTTAGAGGCCAGACGTGGGGTCCCCGCCTTGGATGCTCTGTGTTGGAGGTGTTGTGCACAGTGTGTCCACGAGGCCTAGAGTTACGGCTACCAGACACCAGAGCCTTTCAGCTAAGACTTGAGATGAAGAGCACAGAAGGGAAATTTTACCACAGTGAAAGTCCATCACGAGGGCCATATATTTAGAGACTGCAAATGTTTTACGTCATCAGGAAAGGGTTTTTTGGATGCTAAAAACACTTGGAAGCGGGGGGGAGGCAGTGAGAGAACAGTGAGCGAATTTGCCCATCTCTGAAATGAAAAAGTAGTTTAAATAGTATCATCAAGGGAAGCTTTTAAAAAACAACCCCTCTGTGGAGGTGGAAGTGGGTTGAAGGTATCTGACCAAGAGGACTCACACCCCCCAACCACAGCCCCTCCCCAGAGCCCCAAGAGCCCTATTCCGTTTTCCTTTCCCCTGCATGTCAGACAGCTCGAACTGAAGGGCGCTGGATGAGGTCGCCCCTGGGATACCTTTGTCTGCCTGTCTGGGCAGTTTGTTGGGTACCAGCCCCAGCCCCTCCTGCAGAGTTGGGGATGCGGAGAAAAGCAGGGAACACGAAGATCACTCTGCTCCTATGTGAGGATGTCTCTCCCGAGGTGCACCTGCCGCATGCCCAGGCCTCTTGGGGGCAGACACTTCTCCATGTGGCACTGTGGGTACCGCCTCCATGGAGGCTGTAGGAGGATGCAGGGTTTGAGGGGGGAGGTGAGGAGGGGGGAAGTGGAGCCCAGAGCCTAGCGGGCACACCCCGCCCACTGTCCCCCAAACCCCACCCCTGTCAGCATTTGACATTTCCCCAGGACCCAGAGAGATCAGGGCTAATGCTCCTGGAGGGACAGAGGTGGGGGGAGTCACAGCTGCAGTCTGGCAGGCCCCCGGCCCCCCGCATGTCTGGGGTGAGATGGGGGGCTCTCTCGGGGATGCCATTCAAGCCCTGTCTTTTGGGGGAAAAAAGCCAAAGAAAAACATGTATTTATAACATGAACTTCCCTCTTCTCCTTCCCCTCAGCCAACTGATTAATTAAATGAATACAAAGGCCGTCTTGTTGGGAGCTCCAGCCACACGGACCCTCTGTGTTTTCTTTAAGCCGGCCTAGCAAACAGGAAACAAAAGGCTTAATTCTGTCTGGTTTCATGAAGGGGGCTGTATGTCACAGTCAGAGGCTGGGGCTCGGCCAGACCCCGTGGAGCAGCCACAAGGCAGCTCGCGACCCCCAGTCCCCCAGCCGAGCCCACCACCCCCCAGTTGCCACTCTTCCCCAAACCTGAGCTAATGCCAAGCTAGCCCGGCTCTTGGGGGAAATGTCTACACACGGGAGAGAAACTAAAAGGGAGCTGGGAGTGCCTAAGAGAAGGCTCTGGAAGAAAACCTTCAAGGGAGCGAAGTGGAGGAATTTGATCCACTGGGCCATTAACAATGGGAGAGCGGGAAGGGGGCTGGGCTGGGGCTTTCCTGATGGGTGAGGTGAAAACCAAACATTTTCTAGCTGTCATACTTCCTATTCCAGCCTCTCTCGGACAGTCTCCAGCTGGGCAGCACACAGTTGTCCCGTCTCCCTCCCACAGATGGGAGCCACAGCTCAGAGAGGGACCAAAATGGGCAGTCGCAGCACCGCACGCCTTCTGAAGCCACCCTGACCGTGCCTCGCACTGTCTCCTTCTCCCCAAGCCTTTGCCATCTCTCCTGTGGCCAGGCCTTGTGGACGCTTTCCGTATTTTCTGGGAATCACCAGAACTTTGAATGGGGAGGAGGGAGGCTGCTTTTTTTTTCTGCAGAGGAAGAAAGCAATATTGGGGAAGGATTTAAGCTGCACTGTTGTCATTCCAAAGGGCTCCAGAGGTTTGTTCCCAAAAGTTCATGGGACCAAAGGACGTGCGTGGCCCCAGCACACCACCCTGTCTCTCAGATCTAACCTGGAAGTGACAAAGAAGACCCCACTTCCTCTTTGGGGGTATCAGGACAGAATCAACAGCAATCTGGGTTCTGCCCCAACCTAGGCTCTCAGCTCAGAAAGCGTTCATGGAACCAAGACCGTGGGAGGCCAGGGAGAAGGGGAGAGAATGAGGGATGACGTCGCAGAGAAGGTGACCAGGCCAAATCTCGGCCGGTGGTCTGAGTGCATGAGCCCGGTCAAACCCTCTACTTCAGAGCCTGTCAATTCACTCGACTCGATGACCTTTACTGAGTTCCTGGGTGTGCCAGTGTTCTAGGCTCTCGGGGGACGTCACAGGGAACAAGAGACAGACCCCCGCCCACGTGGAGCGCACATCCCTTTGAAAGACAGCAAGAAAGCAAGTGTCCCGCCTGGCCCTCTATTCATCCATCTGCTCAACAGTTGCTTATTAAGGGCACTGAGACTGAGACGCAGTGATGATCAACCCAGACACTGTCCTTGACATCCTGGAGCTTGTCTAATGGGCAAGTCAGATCCTAAACCTCAAACCACACAAATAAATATGCCACTGCAGGGCTTCCCTGGTGGCACAGTGGTTGAGAGTCTGCCTGCCGAAGCAGGGGACATGGGTTCGTGCCCCTGTCCGGGAAGATCCCACATGCTGCGGAGTGGCTGGGCCCGTGAGCCATGGCCGCTGAGCCTGAGCATCCGGAGCCTGTGCTCCGCAATGGGAGAGACCACAGCAGGGAGAGGCCCGCGTACCGCAAAAAAAAAAAAAAAAATGCCACTGCAAACTGTGATGGCCACGATGAAGAAGCTAGGCGGGGTAGGAACGATGAGATCAGGTCACGGGCGTGAGGGAGAAGCCACCCGGAGGCATTGCATCAGGCCAGGCAAGCGACGGCAGAGGTCTGGGCCAAGCGCGTGGCGTGGGGAGCGGAGGGAAGTGGTCAGGGCAAGACTCACCTGAGATACTCGGTGGAATACGATTGGCTATGAGGAAACGGGGGAAAGGGCAAAGTCAAGGATGATCCCTGGTTTTCGGCTCAAGCAACCTGGTGAATCCTCCTGCTGTTTCTTGGGGTGGGCAGGTTGGGAAGGCACAGAATAAGTGGAAGGGGAGGAGATCAAGTTGGGTGGCCCTTTCTGTTCCCCACCCCCCACTTCCAGTCCCTGGAAAGAGAATCTCTGCTCATCCCTTTGCCTTATTTCCTCCTGAGACTAACGACCGTGACCTGGAGAACAAAATGCCTTGACAGTGGGACCCTCCGGCCCTACCTCAGTTACATCAGGGAGACAGGGAGGCCGGCAGCCAGGACCTGGTGCTGCGCCTTGAATGCAACGCCAGGTGCTCCTCGTGTACAGCCCTCAGAGGGCATTAGTGCCACTGCTGTGTAGACGGGAAGACTGAGCCACCGGCCATGGGTGCCGGGAGCCCAGGGTTCCCTCGGTGAGTGGGTGCTGCTTCTGTCTTAGCTGATCCACAGAGCAGCAAGGAGAGACCCAGGAGCCCCACATCACTGGATCTGGGACAGTGAAGTGTATCACATTGTTTTCTTTTGCACTAACTAACTTAACCTCCTGGTTTGGTTTTTCTCGGGTAGATAATAAATTTAATTTGTACTGAATGAACGTGTGAGAGTGGCAGGGCTGCCTGGACCCGAGTGAAAGTCAGAACAAAAGAGTGTTCTGCAGTGAGGAGAGAGGGTACCCAGACGAAGGTGGGAGCAGCCTGCATTCCACTCCAGCGAAGCTCCTCAGCTGAGTGGACAGGAGCCTGGGTGGGCGGCCTGGGCCAGGGGAGCAGGCAGGTGCCACCTGGGGGTGGGCTGGGGACTTTGACAACCACCAGCGAGAAGGAGAAAGAGAGGAAAGAAGAGGGAAGAGGAGAAGGATCTGCAAAGAAGCAAAAAGGAGAGCAGAGAGGGGCGGGGAGGGTGGGTGGCATGGGGTGGGGGAAGTATCTGGGTCTGAAGAGCCCAGAGGTCAGATCTACAGGTTTAGGATGAAAGGCCGGCTGAGCAGGCTGTCACAGGTCAAAGGGACTCCAAGCAAGTGGAGACAGGAACAAACCTACATGGATGAATTTTCCCGAGTTCATCTGTGCTCAAGTAAAATTGACCTCGGCACTCATACCACCAGATGACAATGGACAGGAACGAGTGTACTGAAGGTGAACCCGAAAGCAGGTTTAGACCAGAGGAATGGCCCTTCCCCTACTCTCCTCATCCTTCTTACCCCTCTGGTAAGGTGCCCAGGAGGGCACCAAAAGTTGAAAGGCTGGTCGATGGGGTGTGTTTACCTGCTTCCCATCCCACCTTTGCTTTTCTGGCCTTTCCATCCAAAAAGCTGATGGGAGCAAGTAGGATTCCAGACACAGAATTCTTTATTCTCTTCGAAGAGAAGCCGGCTACAGAAACGATGGTGGAACATCTGACCTCCTCCGTATGAGGGCTCCGCCCTGGCCCCTGACACGACTCATCTCTCTTCTGATAAGTAGACTTGAGAGCCCCCAGCAAGTCCCAGGAAGATGGCCATCTGGGCCTCAACCTGAGCAAGGGGCTGGCAGACACAGCCAGGGAAGCCCAAACCATCCCAAGCTTCTCTCCACTACAAGGGCCTGCCTTGAGGTCTAGATGGAAGAAATAGCTGCTTCCCGGAGGGCCCTCCACTGGCCTGAAAGGCCAAGATTATGCTGCTAACATGCAACGTACGGAGGTAACAGCCAGGTTTCCCAGGAGCCTCCAAGCTGCAGCCCACAGCTGTGGCGTGGCCCCCAGAGCCTGCTGCAGGGCAGGATGAGCAGGAGTGGAGATGACCCAGCCTGAGGTCACTGTGGTCCTTTGCCAGGAACCCCACCAGCTCTGTGCACAGGCAGCTGCTGCCTGCACAGCCCCAATCCCCCTGCTGACCCCAACTTTACAGCAACCCGGGACCTCTGGGGATGTGCACCCTCCCCTGATGACTCTCGGCTCACCCTTGCTGCTGTGGCATCAGGACCTCGGCCTGGGTCTCTTTCTTCCCGGCTGAGGGCGGGCAAGGGCTCTGAGGCACAGTTATTTATTGCTAACAAGTCCCCAGAACGAGAACCCTCCCAGCCTGAGGCCTCAGCGGAAGCCTGAGGGAAGCCGAGGACTCCCAGGCAAGGCTGGGGTAGGGCCTCTTTCTCAGGTAGGCGTGGAGCAGAAGAAGACGTTTCTCTGGGGCCTCAGTCAAACAGAGGTTCAGAAAGACAGATCCCTACTCAGGGACCTGGTCCGGAGGCAGAGAGGATCCACGTGGGGAGTCACAGGGCGCCAGCAGCAACCTGCGGCCTGTGCTCACTGCCCATCCCACAGCCTGGGCAGTAATTAAATGAGTCTGCAGGTCAGAGTGGCTGTAATTGAGAAATTTCACCTTCCTCCCATCTCAGACCTAATGAATTACACAAGGACCAAGGTCTCCCCAAGTGTCAATAGTCAACTATTCTAAATACCCACCTTCTCCAACCAAGCAAGGCCTCTAACCCCTCAGAGAAACAGGGGCCTAGCTGGGGTTGGCTTCTACAGTAGCTCTGCCCAGTAGAACTTCCTGCAGTGATGGGTAGGAGGCTACTGACCTCTTGAAATGGGGCCAGTGAGAGTGAGGAACTGAGTTTTTAATGTGATCTCATTTTAATTAGTTTAAATTTAAATAGCCACATAGTGGCGGCTACCATATTCTTACCCAATAGGGTAAAAGCCAATGATCTCAGGGAAGAACGTTCTCCATGCCTACCCAGCACTGACACAAGGCCTCTTCTCTAAGACATGCAGCACAGTGGCCCTGCCTGGGGGAGGGGGGCATGTTTTGTCCTCAGAGTATCAGGGCTACTTCCTTCCGGGAGCCTTTATAGGCACACGGCGGCTCTATACTTAGAATCATGGAAAATTAACTTGGGTGGGACCTTGGACATGGTCAGATCCAAATCCTTTGCTCTACTGATGTGGGAATTCAGGCCCAGAGAGGTGAGGCAGCTCGCCAAGGTCACAGAGGAAATTGTAGCAGGGCCATCAGAAGCCAGGTTGACGTCACTGCTCTACGACCTCCCTCCCTCCCTGGACTGCCTCTGAACACCAGTGTACTCGCCCTGACAGCCACACTCTGCCCTCAGACAGACTGGAGCTTCTCAGTGAGGAAATACACAACCCTCGATGAGGGTGCTGGGGAGACCCCACGGGTCTGGCGATGGGCACAGAAGGCAGGCTGGACAGATGAGTCTCCTGGGCTCAGACCCTGCTTCAGGCCCTATCCTGAGTCGCCATCCTCAGGGGATGCCTAGGCCAGCCCCTGATGCACAGTCAGCACTCAGCCGAACGAGTGAATGAAAGGAAACATGAACAAACTCAGGGCCAAGTTTGGGGCACACCCAGGGATGCACAAGCCCAGGGGAAATGACCTGCAACCTTCCTGTTGGCTCAGAGTCTGAGAGGAAATCCCACCCACGCTGTTTCCAGGTACAAGCTTTGAAATGGAAAAGTCTCCCCTTCGAGGAATTTTGGCACCATCTACACTCCCAATACTCAGAGATAGAGCCTCTCAGGATGCCCGTCTCCAGCTTCCCAAGCAGACCTTGTGGTGGCAGAGCCTGGGTGCCCACGGCCAGGACAGAGGCCCTAAACCAGGTGTTGGTAACCTGGAGTCCCTGCATCCTAGGGATCCCCGTCTGGGACACTGTTAACAAATTTTGCGTGTATGTGTGCGTGCGTGTGCATGTGTGTTTGTACCTTTCTCCTGGGAGAGAATCCATCATTCTATCATATTCTCAAAGAGGTCATGACACCCAAAATCAATTTGGAGGTTGGAGAAATGAGCAGCCATTGCTTACAGAACTCCACAGGATGTTCCATGGCATCTCAAAGTCGACACTTGTAAAATGAGACCCTTGTCCCACAAGAACTTCGCTCTTTTCATGAATAGTATGTCAATCCACTGAGTCTTCAGGCTGGAGATCCCACCCTAAGGCGGACTCCCAATACCTGGCCAATCACCGGGTTCTATTGATTCTTTGGCACAGCTCTTAAGTCCATCCTCTTTTCCATTCCTCCCACCCTGACCTGAACCTCGCCGCCCCCCCCCCCCCCCCCCCCCCCCCGTCACTGCCCAGCTGCTGCCAAGTCCTTCCCCTTGCTCCGGCCTCTCAGCTCCAAACCAGCCTTATCTTCTTAAAAAACTTCAGTTTTATGTTATGACTCATCTGCTTACAATGTCAAGAATTGAGGGTGGGAAAACCATGTGTCTTGAACCTGTGTCATAAGCCAGTAAGCAAGAGAATAGAAGGTAAAACAGAAAGACCACAAGCTTGGGAGCCAGACCAACCTGGGTTCAAATTCTGGTTCTGCCTCTTCCAAGTTATGTGTTACTGAGCAAGTTATTTGAACTCCCTGAATATCAGTTTTTACACATATAAAATGGAGGAATAATAAACACCTTCCTTAAAGAAGCACTGTTTCTTCTGTAGTGGTCAAGAGCTCTGGCTCAGAATTAGACTCCCTGGGTGCTAATCCCATCTTCCCAAATTACGAACTGTGGGACCTTGGGTTAGTTCCTTAACCTCTCTGTGCCTCATTTATCTATAATATCAGAAGATATAATAGTACCTACTTTGTAGAGGTGTTGTGAGGATTGAGTTAGTGTGAAGGGCTCAGAACAGCGCCTGGCACGTAGTAAGTGCCAGATACATTTTCGTTATTATTATTTTTGTGTGTGTGTGTGTGGTATGTGGGCCTCTCACTGTTGTGGCCTCTCCCGTTGCGGAGCACAGGCTCCAGACGCGCAGGCTCAGTGGCCATGGCTCACGGGTCCAGCCGCTCCGCGGCACGTGGGATCCTCCCGGACCGGGGCACAAACCCTCAACCACTGCGCCACCAGGGAAGCCCCATTTTTGTTATGATTACTGGTAGGATTTGTGGTGATACTTAAATTCTCTGCAGCATACAAAGCACCTTGCCCACTGCCCACCAAATAGTCGATGCTCAAGAGGTGACAGCGTCTTTCCCTTCACTAAAAATGTGCGGAATTAGCCTGTTTTAAACTCGCAGAGTTCACATTAGTGGCAAAATATCCAAGTGGGAACATTCCAGCAGAAGCAGTTAGGAGGAGGAATGAGGACTAGAGGGACACTGAAGGAAGAGGGGGATTTGGGGTCCTCTGATTCAGGGACTCACCCAAACCCCAAGGAAGGGCTGAACGTCCCCCTCCGTCAGCCACTGTAACAGTGTGATCCAAACCCAGGGTGGGAGGCAAGAGGGCCGAGCTCCCCTGCTGTGCAGTGAGGGCCCTCCTGTGGGGACGCGGGGGGCTGGGGGTACAAACCTCCCTGCCTCTGGACCCCCAAGGCCTACTGGACAGCAGCCTTCCTAGGAGACTGCTAGAAAAGCCGCCTGCGTCAGCAAAGGCCAGGAGAGGATTACTGCTCCCAAGAAATGTTAGGGGTGGGAGCTGGGCTGGAGGTGGGAAGGCGGTGCCAAGGAGCTCTAACCCAGGGATCAGAGGACGCTGGTGGGAAGGGAGCAGCTCAGCGCACGGAGCTCCCACGGCCTGCCCCGCGAGGCACAGCGGAGCCTGGCGAGGCCCACCAGCGGCACTGCCATTCGACTTCGGAAAAACGTGAGACATCACATTGCCTTTGGCTGTTCCTCCTCCTCCAGGGCCCTGCCAGCAGTTTCAGGCTTGGAACAGCGACCAACCAGCCCTGGGATATTGCCTTAGCTTGGGAAGGGCCCTCGCAGACATCAGCATACTCGATACTCACAACACTCCGGTGAGAAATCTATAATCCTACCCCCATCCTGCAAATGAGGAAACTGAGGCTTAGAAGGTTCCATCTGGAACGTGCCTTGTTCCAGCCTGAAATCCTGGTTCCCAGCGGCTCTGAACTTCGGCTCTCTGTACCCTAACAGAGCTGCCTCTCGTTAAACCCCCCTTCTCACCGGCAGGGACCCTGGACCAGGTTTGCACGGCGAACTCCTGCCATTCGCCGGCTCCTGTTCCCAGGCCAGTGCCCCTCTCTGTCTCCATCGCAGGGCTTCCTCCCTGGGTTTGAGGAGGGGCTGGGAGGGGGTCCGGGTTAGCGCGGGCACAGGACAAAGCAGCCAAGCCTCTCATAATAAGGAAGAGCTGGCTGTACATTATGCACACATTTGTAAGTTATGAGTATCACAGAGAGAGAAAGAGGCACATAAATTAAAGTGGCCAACTTGTAGGCACACGTGCACACTGGCACGGGCAGAAGGCTGGCTTTAAATGGTAAAAATTCGCAGCTTGAAACAGGAAAAATCCTCAACTTTGCCTCAGAAAGATGCAGGGCAACTTCACAGAGTTTTATGTGGGCCATAAATTAGAGCTGAGAAAGGGCCTCTGCAGCATTCCTCCGGACAGACGGGGCTTTCCGCCGTGCAGATACACTGTGTGGCAGCATTACAAATGTCCCAAGCAGTTTATATACAACAGCACAGCGTGAGTTTGCTCGGGGAGATTGGAGCTGGTAATTGCTATTCTAAAACTGGCCTTGTAAGCTTGAAGAAATGTTTTGAGGGGGGAAAAGAGCCAATTTAAGAGCTTTATAAAGCCATAAATGCCTTCCGAGCAAACCAAATGTAATCTATCTAGGGAGACGGGTCACCCCTCAACCCCAATGGCAGACCCCGCGGTGCTGCTGTACGGCCCAGAGAAGTTACCCTGAAGGCCCCGCCGCAGCAAGTGGGTCACCTGTATGCAGACAGCGGACTGTCCCAGATGACCCGGGTGCCTCGAAGGCACCTCCCCGGGCAGGGCTGCCATCAGGCTACCTGAGAACAATCATCCCATCCGAAACCACACTCAGCTACTTTCTCTGCCAGCCAGTGTTGTTTCCTTTCCCCCCAGCGAACAGGACCAGCTGGCCCTGGCTTCCTAGGTGCTGCCCAGGTGTCCTACCTCCTGTGGCCCCTTGGAAACAGGGAGGGGCTGGAGGCTCCAGAGACACGGCCTTGGTTCCACCCAGAAAGAGGGGCTTTGTGAGAATTAAGTTAGGAAATGTATGTAAAGCACCTGCCACATAACACTCCATAAAGAGTAGCTATTATTACTTTATGGTTGCTGTGACTTAGTGGAGGAGCAAGTGTGCCCTGAGCAGAGGTACCACCTTCTCCAGGCCCAGCTCCCCCAGGCTCCCGGCTCAGGTGGAAGGACATCACTGAAGAGCCCGGCCAGCAGCACACGGGCATGGACACCGCCCGGCTCCCCGGGGAAGCCATTCCAGCGCCTGTTTCCTGACTTAAGCTGCCCTTATCTCCCCCAGATGCCTTCAGACACATTCTTTCTCCGCAGCCCCTGCCCTCACCTTGCACGTGATGCCAGGACCCCAGAGTCCTCTGCTAACCCTGATCATCAGCTCAGAGCCTCTTCACGCCCTGAGATGTATGAATGCCCGCAGGTTTAAGGCTAGAAAAGCCGAGACCTCCTGGAATAGAAGGAGCCAGATTTCCTGCTCCCCCGCCCTCTGTCCTCACCCGCCGGCCTCCCTCTCACGGCTCTTCCACAGCACCCTCCGCCATGATAATCCCACTCTCTTTTCAGGTGTGAATATTTCCTAACGGAAAACAAAAGCCATATAATGCACAATTACCCACGTTCCACTGTGTTTTAATAGCTCTACTGATGGCATGAAGCACCACATAGGAGCGGTAGAAAAGGATTCAAGATTAAGCTTCCAGTGAAATGTGTTTTTAGTTATATGTATGTTCATAGTTGTTGCGACACCTTATTAAAGTTGAAAGCTACATGTAACGGCATTACTGGTGGCCCTTGTCAACACTGCTGAAGTCAGGTTTCCTTATGGCCCAAAGCAAATGGGACCCAGCCGCCTCCAAGCAGGCAGTTCCCATGACCTCTCCTAGCCCTCCTGAGCTTCCCCCACTCCCTACGCCCCGCACCACAAATTCTGAAAGGCAGGTCTTGGAGCTGAGACATTCCTCTAAGGCTCTGGCAGGTGGCTTTGCTGTGACAGACATCTCACAACCCAAAATCAGGAGACTGAAGGCCTTCCTTGACCCACCCCTCCCCCAAGACTCTTACCTAGGAACAATCTTGGTCTAATTGCTGTTCCCCCCAAATCACGCCAAGCAAGTCTCTGGGAATTTGCTAAGACCATGTCATCCTCCTGGCTTGCTCGCCTTCTTTGCCTCTGCTTTCTAAATGCCTACTCATCCTTGGAAAGGGTTATAGTCCATTCACAAAATAAAATCAACACACAGGAGGTAGGCTGGTGCTGGGGAAAGTACAGCCGTCCTTCAGGATCCACAGGGGATTGGGGCCAGGATCCCGCCGATACCAAAACCCGTGGATACTCAAGTCCCTTAGGCAAAATGGTGTCGTATTTGCATATAACCTATGCACATCCTCCCGTACACTGTACTTTAAATCATCTCTAAATTACTTATAATACCTAATACAATGTAAATGCTATGTAAATAGTTGTAAATACCATGTAAATGCTATGTAAATAGTTGCTGGCATGTGACAAATTCAAGTTTGTCTTTTTGGAACTTTCTGGATTTTTTTAAAAATATTTTTTGATCCGCAGTTGGTTGAATCCACGGATGTGGAACCCACAGATACAGAGGGCCTGCATTTGAAGCCTGTATGTGCCGTCTGCATAGCTGGGTCACCTTGAGCAAGTCTCTTGACTTGTCTTCATTTTTCAGTTCATCTACAAAATAAGAGTCTGAACTACGTGCTCATAAGGGTCCTTTCGGTCCCAGGATTCCTAAATGAATACCTGCTAAGGGTTTCTGGGAAGTATTTCTTTTCTACCTGCCAGGTACTTGGTGCCCTAAGGAATAAAACATGAATAAGACACGACTCCTGTCCTCGAGGAACCTGAAATTTCATTGAGGAGAAAGGCCTGTGAGAACAAACAGTGAAATGACAGCAAATACTTTAAGCCCCCGTGCAAGAGAGCAATATATGAAAAGTCATGAGGCAGTACATGATTAGATGCCCAATGAGTTGTGCAGCAATAATTGCTCTAGGCCAAGGAGTTCAGAGCAAGAGAGAGCACCAGGGGACAGCTGGTCACAGAACATTGTACTGGCGAGGTGGGCAATGACACTGGGCCTGAAGGACACATGCACGGGGACGTGCATCTGTGGGAACGGCTGAGCTTGAGCCCTTCATGAGCAACAGTGGTCTCTAAAGGGCAGGGTCAGGGGACAGTGCATCAACCAATGAGAGTGGAAATGAGACTTCATGCAGAGAAACCGAAAGGGGAGCATGGTAGACAAAAGCAGAGGCTGGGCTGCAAAAGGTTGTAAGTGCCAGGCTCAGGGGCCTGAACTGTGTGCTGTACCCAGCAAGGGGCCAATGAAGTGAGCACGGAGCGCGGTATTTTGGGGGGATGAATCAGGCAATGGTTTGCAGAGTGGACTGGAAGTGAGAGGACAGGCAGTAAGGAGAGCAGAGAGAAGGCAACTCTAGCAGTCCAGGCAGAAGTTGACAGCAGCGGAACCAGGGTGGTGGCAGTGAAGATGCAGTGACAAGCCAGGCACGGAGAAGGATGAGAGGACAGCCTTGGCCTCCGAAAGTTATAGACTGGCTGATCAGTTATTTATCACCCGAAATTGGACACTTTTGACGTGAAAGGGGAGCCGTTACAGTCACACTGGGACAACAGACTTAAGCCAGGACTGTCCTGGGCAAACCAGAGAATGAAGGGGGGTGGTGGGGGTGTGGATGGACTCCAAGGTTTCAAGCCTACAAGACAGGAAAAGCTTGGGAGTTGACAGGGATAGGTGGGAGGATGGTGGCATAGAGCAACAGAGAAATAAGGGATGACAGGAGTTTGTTGCCAAGCAGATTTTGAATTCTTTAAAGACAAGAACTGCATCTTATCTGAATTATCACACAGGTATTTGCTAAATCGAATCGAGACAATAAAGACCTTTTGAATTTAATCTAAAGAGGAACGATTGTTGGAGGAACAGGAGGCAGGGCTACCCTTCTCCCCTTGGTTTTGTTTGTTTTTATGCCTTTAGAATTTCAATAGATGTGCCTCTTGGTGGGTTTGTCCCCGTAGTCATCTGCAGCCCAGGGAAGTCTCATCATGAACTGATGATTCTAATGTGCTCTGAAAACATAAATGGGGCATCGAAATGGCCAGCAGTGGCAGGGGACTCTCAGCAAATCCTGCTCCAAGCAGGATAGAAGAAGCAGGGAAGTAGATTCACCATGTCCCTCTTCCCAACTAAAATGCAGAAAATGAGGCCAAAAAAAAGAAAAAGAAAATTCAACCTAAAAAATCAAGAGGGCAAATATGCAGCCTTCCCCTGCCCTCGGCTAATGTGGACTTTTGTGTGAAGACTCAGAAAACCTAGGACTTTTCTACAGGCTGTCGCACTGCCCCCCACATAGGGATCCTCTATTCCAGGATCATGGCCACACTTCTTCCGTGGCAGACACACAAGTCCACCAGTTGGGTCTTATAACACTGTCCAGAAGAGGATCTTACAGACATCCAGTGACCCAGAAATCTGAGGCAGAAACATCGGCTATGAATTATCCAGGAACGGGTGGCTGCAGTTAGGTGATCAAGCTAATCTCCCTAAGAGTGTTGATTACGAGTGAGTTAACAATACAGGGTTTGGGGTAGGACGAAGGTGCCTGACCCAGCACCTCTCCTTGAGCTACACGAACTTTGCTCCTAATCCTCAGAAGGGGTTCCCTCTTGGAATCTCCTGATGGAACCAATTCCACAAGTCTCTCTAGCTGCTCTGGCAACACCAACATCATGACAGAAAGATGATGTTGTGGCTTGCAGTGGCCCTCAACTTTTTTCCACTGCACACCCCTGCAGTTGGCAGCAAGCTCTGTAGTCATGGTGAATCGCTGCAGCAATGACTCCCTACTGGGAGCAGATGACCTCTGAACGAGTGATCAGTCAGAACGGGCTGAGGGGTGGCAGTGTCTTTGAGAAAGACTTCCACCCCTCCACCCCCGGGGAGGTTCTGATACACCCACAAAGAAGGGCAGTCCTCACTCTCTTTCCTTGAGAATTACTGGACAGAAAACAAGTCAATTTACAAATCAAG
The DNA here is from genome assembly GCF_025265405.1 of Mesoplodon densirostris. Classification (NCBI taxonomy): domain Eukaryota; kingdom Metazoa; phylum Chordata; class Mammalia; order Artiodactyla; family Ziphiidae; genus Mesoplodon; species Mesoplodon densirostris. The sequence continues at coordinate 117,041,779 of NC_082667.1, read as the reverse complement.
AAAGTCACCATATATACCCAACTTCCTTTGAATACCTACCAGCTGCATGAATTACCTCACTCCCTTAGCCTTCATTTCCTCACCTCTGAAATGGGAGAGGTAATAATAAAAAGCCTGTTTCCATGGGCTATAGTAGGATCCAATGACATAATGAAAGTGCCTGCAACATTGTAGGAACTTGACAATTTGGGGGTTTTAGTTCAACTGACATTTTAATAGTGTGATTAGTGTTGCCATGAAACTGATATTTTCTAATTATTGGGTATTTGCTCTGAACAAGCTCCGGATACGATTCTCTGCTATACACTGAACGTTTGTGTGCTCCCGAAATTCATATGATGAAATCCCAATCCTTAATATGATGGCATTAGGAGGTGGGGCCTTTGGGAAGTGATTAGGCTATGACGGTGAAGCCCTCATGAATGGAAATAGTGCCCTTAGAGAAGACACCCCAGAGAGCTCTCTTGCCCCTTCTTCCATGTGAGGGTACAGCAAGAAGACAGACATCTATGAACCAGGAAGTGGGCCCTCCACAGACACCAAATCTGCAGTGCCTTGATCTTGGTTCTCCCAGCCTCCATAACTGTGAGAAATAAATTTATATTGTTTATAAGCTATCAAGTCTACAGTAATTTCTTATAGAAGCCCCAAAAGACTAACACATTCTCCTTCAGGAGAAATCCATTTATTCAGTAATAAAGCAGATAGTTTCCCCCATCCCCACCTGACCCAGGGCCCTAGGAGAGGCCCATCAGCAAAAGGGCAGTGGACACCTAACATCATACTCAATGATGAAAGACCTTCCCCCTGAGATCAGGAATAAGACAAGATGCCTACTTTTACCACTGCTATTCAAAATTTATTAGAAGTTCTAGCCAGAGAAATTAGTTAAGAAAAAGAACTAAAAGGCATCCAAATTGGAAAGGAAGAAATAATCTATGTGTAGATGACATGACCCTACATATAGAAAATCACAAAGAATCCACAAGGAAGCTACTAGAACTAATAAATTCAGCAAAGTTGTAGGATACAAGATCACATGCAAAAATCAGTTGTGTTTCTATACACCAGCAATGAACAATCTGAAAAGGAAATTAAGAAAGCAGTTCTATTTATAATAGCATCTAAAAGAATAAAATACCCAGGAACATATGTAACGAAGATAATGAAAGACTTTTACACTGAAACCTAAAAAACATTGCTGGAAGAAACTAAAGAAAACCTAAATAAATGGACAGACATTCCATGTTCACGGACAGGAAGACTTACAATTGCTGAGATGTCAATATCACTCAAAGCAATCTACAGATTCAACACAATCTCTATCAGAGCTCCAACAGGCTTTTCTACAGAAAGAGAAATGCTGATTCTCAAATTTATATGGAATTGCAAGAAGTCCTGAATATCCAAACCAATCCTGAAAAAAAAAAAAAAAAAGAACGAAGTTGGAAAGCTCACATTCCCAACTTCAAAATTTACCACAAAGCTACAGTAATCAAAACAGTATGTTACTGGGATAAGGATTAACATATACACCAATGGAATCAAATCAAAAGTCCAGAAATAACCCTATACATCAATGATTAATTGATTCTGACTAGGGTGCCAAGTCCATTCAACTGGGGGAAAAAGAGCCTCTTCAACAAATGGTGCTGGGACAACTAGATTTCCACATGCAAAAGAATGAAGTTAGACCCCACCTCATACCATTAACTGGCTGGATGAAAAATCTAAAATTAGAGCTAAAACTATAAAACTCTTTTTAAAAAAACCATGGAGATAAGTCTACATGACCATAGATTTGGCAATGATTCTTAGATATGTCAACCAAAGTATAAGCAACAAAATAAAAGTATATAAATTGGACTTCATTAAAATAAAAACTTCAAGCCAGTATTTCCTCAGGTGCCCCAATAAACCATTGCAAGGCAAAAACTAATAATAAAATAAAATAAAAACTTGTCCATCAAAGGACATTACCAAGAAAGTGAAAAGACAACCTACAGAACAATAGAAAATATTTGCAAATCATATATCTGGTAAGAGTTTGATATTCAGAATACATAAAGAACTCCTACAACTCAACAACAAAAGGACAACTCATTTTTAAACTGAGCAAAGCACCTGAATAGAAATTTCTCCAAAGGAGATATATAAATTGCCAATAAGCACAAGAAAAGATGCCTCACCATTAGTCATTAGGGAAATGCAAATCAAAACCACAATGAGATACCACTTCATTCCTGATAGAATGACTGTAAATAACAAAAACAAAAATACCACCAGAAAATAACAAGTGTTAGTGAAGATTTAAAGAAATTGGGACCTTTGAGTTTTGCTGGTGGGAACTTAAGTGGTGCAGCTGTTGTGGGAAATAGTTTGGTGTTTCCTCAAAAAGCTAAATGTAGAATTACTATATGGCCCAGAAATTCCACTCCTGGTACATGCCCAAAAGAACTGAAAATAGGGACTCAGATACTTGCAGTATTATTCACAATAGCCAAAAACCAGAAACAACCCGTGTCCCTCAAAAGATGAATGAATAACAAAATATGGTACATACATACAGTGGAATATTATTCAGTCATGAAAAGGTATGAAATTCTTCTATATGCTACAACACAGATGAACGTCAAAAGAGTCAGTCACAAGAGGACAAATATACTATAATCCACTTGTATAAAACATCTAGAATAGGTAAATTCATAGAGATAGAAAATAGATTAGCATTTACCAAGGGCAGAATAGACAGAGGCATGGGGAGTTACTGCTTACTGCATACAGAGTGTCTGTTTGGGGTGATGAAAAGTTTTGGAAATAGATATGGAGATGTTTGCACAACATTGTGAATGTAATTAACGTCACTGAATTATACAGTTAAAATGGTTAAAATAGCAAATTTTATGTTATATAGACTTCACTCAAAAAAGGACAGTAGAAAAGATAGGGTGTAATTATTTGCTTTCTCATGTGACACTAAATTGAACCCAGGGAACCTAAACAAAGAGGAAAACCCAGATTGCTTTCAACCTTGAACTCAACAGTTATAAATGCATGTGGGCTTTGTAACAGCCTCTACTCGGGCTGAGACATGGGGCCACTGGGCACAGAGAACACTGAACGGACTCAAGGAGAGAAGGACGAGGGGTGCTGCTTGCTTTCTGCACAGGTGCTGGAATCCAGTGCCCACACGTGGAGTGAAACTTGACAAATGTTTGTTGAGCACCTCTTATGTGCCAGGTGCTGCACACACAGTGGTAAACAGTGAGTAACCTGCTTGGAGCCCTGGTGTGTGCTCAGCCGCCAGGATGTCTTTCTTCATGGTTTGTTTCAGGTTTCAAATGAAAGGACTGTATGGATAGAAACGCATCACGCGGGTGTGAGATGGTGTTGTTCCTATCACTGTTAGCACTAGGGATTTACTGGGTCTTCCCAGAGGACGCCAGCCTAGCCAGCCTCCGACTCAAGGCCAGGGAAAGCGACCGGGTGCCCCTGAGTGTGGGGAGGAGAGGTTCCAAGGAGAGAGCAGGGAACAGCGGTCAGCATGTGCAAAGCTCCGGAGGCTCAGGTCGCTACCCCACGAGGAGCCCAGACCCCAGGCTCCACTCCCCTGGAGAAGGCTGGCTTCTCCGCCCCCAGGCTGGCTGGCTCAACGCCCTACCACACAGTAGGGTCTTTCTTCGCTCATTATATTCCTCCACGCACTCCCTTGTTTACGGCTCCCCTTTCTCTGTCTATTCAATCCTCCCCAACCTTCAAGGCCTGGCTCGTGGCAGACAGGATTGCTAATGGAAAAAGTTTACATGCAGATGGGCCTGGGTTCTGATCCAAATTGATCAACTGGGCGGCTTGGCCTTTGCCATATGTCAAAATAGAGGCAGTCATACCCACATCCCAAGCCTGCTGTAAGGTAGTAAGTGTCAAGGGTTTGGTACTTCACCCACCTCTTCCATCAAGTCTCTCCCGACCCATCAGCCCTCTTATCTCTCCTTCCTCTGAGACACTCTTCCCTGTGTCTCTCATTTGGTGATGAATCCTCTCTGTCCTGGGACGTCTCTTGTGATGATCCACCCTCAAGTATTGCTATGTAACTCCTCCAAAATTATTTAACTTTCCATGTTTTCATGCTTCTGTCTCCACTCAAACTGTAATCTCCTTCACATAGAGGCCAAATCTGATCAGCTTTGTTTCCCTCCCTGGTGGCTGGCACACGGTGGGTGCTAAATAAATTGAAAATAGATCAGAGGCAAATGGAGGGGCCACAGGCAACAGAGGAAAACCTCCCAGGAAATAGAGCATGTTCGGCTCAGAGTAATAGCCCATTGGCATTCTCTGCTCTGCATGAAGCCGTCCCCTGCCCATACTGGCCCTTCAAGAACACTCCATTCCTCGAATGAGTGGATCTGCTGACGCTCTGGGCTCATCAAGGTCAATGCTAGAGTGGAAATCAGGCAAGTAGTTGATCTGAAGAAAATCACCTCTTTTTGTGAATCTTAGAATGTCTTGGAAATAGTGTTTATCTTCTTTGTTTCGTTTGACCATTAAAGAGTCAGTGTAAAAAAAATTCATTAAAAAAAAAAAGAGAGAGAGAGTCCATGTCCCATGAGCATGGCTCACCCTGCATTAGGGAGAGGTGGGCCAGGAGGAGGCTGCAGTGGCCGGGGTTAGCGGGCCAGGAGTTCAAGATGTGTCTCCGGTGATACACAAAGCAGAGGACTCACTCTCGGAAAACATACTTGTCACATGCTGCAGCCAGCATGTACCATGTCCCTTGGAACTTAAGGTACTCCCAGCCCATTGGGCCAGGAAGCCCTCTGTGCACGGAGCTGGGAGTGTCTAGGCCAGCCTCTCTGAGAGAAAGGAAGTGGCTGCTTCTCGCCATCCCATAACCAACACTGGGAATAAAAGCAATGGCTCGGATGGCTTAGTCCATTATACGTAAACCTAGCATGTGCCAGGAGTTCTACACACATTAGGCCATTGGATTCCCAACACAACACCATCATGGAGTTATTATAGTCCCCAGTTTTACAAAAGAGGACACTGAGACTCAGGTTAAGATGCTTAGCCAAAGTCAGGCTGACAGTACACAGCAGATATGGGATTTGAACTCTGGTCTGTCTGAAGCCAAAGGCTTTTCTCTTTCAACTAGGCCTTCCAGTGACTTCTGCTATTGCTGGGAGATTCAGAAGCCAGGTGGAGAGAGCAAGGGGACAGCCTTTAGTGGGTGCATGAGGCCATGACATCCTCTCTGTCTTGACTGACTCTTAGGGTGACAAGCTGCCCCAGAGCCCGGGACCGAGGGGTCCCCCTGGAATTGGGACTTTCAGCACTAAAGCCTAAACGCAGTACAGTCCCCAGCAAACTGATATGGTTGGACCCCTATGACTGAGGTTTTCCTGTGCTCCGTGGCTCCAAAAGAAAGCAAATGTCTTTTCAGAATGCACACATAGCTGAAGGAAAATATTGATGGCTCCCACTCTGAGTAGGAGGATAGCTTTAAGCCTGCCCCCAAGCACAGCCCCAAAGGGCCAGGTCACCAGCGCAAAGAAAACTGGCTGTGTCCCAGCTCCAGCCTAAGGCCAAGAGTGGCCAGTCCGGGTGGAGCTGGGGCTTGAGGGGGCTGGACAGAAGAGCACAGGTGCTCAGTACCTGAAGCCTCTGGGCCAGATTCTTTGGACACACCTCCCCCATCAAATGCTCACTACAACCCCATAGTTGGGGGATTTCTAGCCCATTTTACAGACAGAACAGCCACAATCTTATAGACCATTTAGAGGATCTTCTCAGAAGTTCACCCAACATTTAAGAATCCTGAATCCTGAGCATCTTGCCCTCAGATCTGCCTAGATCTAAGAATCTAGGCAGAATCCTCATGACACAAGCCCATGGGGAACTGTTTCTATGGGGAGGGAGGTCAGGTCACATCAGGCCCTCTTCCCAGCCCTCTCTGGGCAGCTGGTAAAGGACCTCACTCGTGTCTGCTATCCCCAAGTATATGCATCGAGGGAGGAGGAGACCCATTCCCACTGTAGGGCCCTCACCAGGCCCTCCTAACCACTGTCCTCATCCATGTGAGGACCGAAAACCAAGAGGGGAAAGCGTCTCCCTGACTGTCCATATGCTCCTCTTCTGATTCAGGCAGCACCTCCTCCAGGAAGGCATCCCTGATTCCTGCAGCCACAGAGAGACCTCCTCCCTTGGCTTCATACAACCTCCTCGTGATGTGTCACACATTCCTGTCTTGTGCTATTATTTAACTTTATAAATAAAGAGGATGGGCACTGGTGGGAGACTGCCTGGGTTCAAATCCTGGCTCTCCCACATACTAGCTGTGTGACTTTGAACAGGTGGCTTAACCTCTGTGTGTCTCAGGTCACCCAAAAGTGAAGGCGGCAGGGCATCCACCTCAAAGAGCAGTTATGAGAAGTCAATGAACTATAAGGTGTAAAGTGTTTAGAAGAGTGGTATGTAGCAAACACTCAATGAATGTTTGCCATTATTATTCTTCAAATGTTAATATTGATGCTACTAAAGTATTGTCTCCCTAGCTAGTTAGTAGTCTAGTCTAGTTAGCTAGACTGGAAGTCTCTAGAGTACAGGGCCAGAAACAGGCTTCTTTGCATTATTCCCCAGGTTAGGGAGACTTGCACCAAGTAAGAGCTATATAACAATTTCCTGTGCACTGGCCTTTGCAGAAGACTGACAGCCCATTCATTTTATTTCCTAGTTCTAGGGAGGAAAGTATGTCTGCCTGTCAGTGGCCAATGGCCACCTTTACCAACACCCCCCAAGAACGACCCCAAAATGTCTCACAGCGAGATGAGCAGAAGCAACAGAGATTTTGGAATGAACTTATGGCCCCTGAGGCCATGTGTCCCCAGGAACGGAATTCATGGAAGTCAAGGCCCTCTGGCCATCCCCCACCCACCCCCCAGAAGTGGAGGCCCACAGAGCAAACCTCTCATCCCCCAGGAGCTGTGTCGTGCAGAAAAGCCAAAATTTTGTAGAAAGAGTCCTAGAGGGAATCCCAGAGACCTCAGTTCTCATCCTGGCTCTGTTCTGTGTGATCTTTCACAAGCCCCTTAACCTCTCTGGGCCTCTGTTTGGTCAGCTGTTAAATCAGAAAGCTGTTCAGAGACTTAGTTCCTCCCAATCCGGACATTTCAGAGAAAGGAAAAAGCATCTTTGAATGAACCTAACCTAACAAATCATTTCTCATGCAATCAGTTCCCCTCATTCATTCATTCCACAAACACTGACTGGGCTTTCACTATATGCAAAAGCACTCTTCTGGATTACAGCAGTGAAAAAGAAGAGACAAAATCTGATAATTACAGGAGAAAAATAAAGGGGGTAGGGAGAGCCAGGGATGGGAGAAAAGGAACTTCATTTTAGATAAGACCTTCAGGGAAGGCCTCAGAGAGAGGATGACATCAGAGCAGGTACCTGGAAAAACCAAGGGAGTGAGTCAGGCAGATACCTGGGAAAGAGAGCTCCAAGCAGAGGGAACAGCCAGTGCAAAAGCCCTGAGGGAGGAGCATGCCTGACCCCTCCAGGTACCACAAGGTGGTCGGGGGGCGGGGTAAGGGCAGCTGGAGCAGCGAGGGAGGAAGACAGTGAGAGAAGCTGGACTGGGAGGTAAAGATTCAGCCACAGTGAGGACTTTGGCTTTTACTCAATGGTGCATCCATATCATTAAGGCTTTGACATAAAGGAATTTGACACTGTTCAGTTATATGATGAATTTGTTCATTTTTCGCCTCTCCACCACGGACCTGCAATCTATTTATGATTTTTATTATTATTACTTTCGTTTCTGTTCCTCTTTCCAGGCCTATAGCCAAGCTTTAGCCTGGTCTCCACTTCAGAATCTCAGCCTGGGTCGTCCCGCCTCTCCTGGAGGTGCTGCCTGGTCCAGATCAGACTCCTGTGCTCCTTCCCAAGCTCTTCCAAGGTGTCCCTCCTGACCTGGCAGTCTGCCTCATCCCCCGTGCCATCCAACAACCCCCTCCTCTCTCCCCAGAGCCTTCACACCGACTGTGCCCCGCACACACACACGCCCTGGAATACTCTTTGCTTCCTTCTTTATTCACTTATGTCCTCCTCTCCCTTCAGGTCTCAGCTCAAACTTCTCTTCCACAGAGACCCTTCCCTGCTCTCTCTAAATAAAATCTCCTACTTAAATGCTCTCATAGTTTCACGTTCTTCCCTTCAAAGCTCTTGTTACACGTTTCCTCAAATTTATTTGTATGACTTTTTAAAAAAATTAATGCCTCTCTTCTCCATCCCCCTGTAAACTCTATCAGGATAGAGGCTATGACTGTTTTTGCTCCTTTCTAGCCCAGACACCAAGACAATGCCTGGCACACACTCAAGGTACCCAATAAATACTGGAAGAATAACTGAATGAGAGAATGAATGAGTGCCCCAGGCCTCCGGGTTATTGGCACCCTGGAGGCACAAGGCCAGACCAGCTCAGGGCTCTTTGGAGGCCCTGTGGGCGTGGTCAGAGCCCTGAACTAAGTGGGAAGGGGGAAGGCTGGGAGGGGAAAGGACCTGAGCCCACAGAGCCCCTGTGCCACACTGGGCACTTATCTGGGTTATCTCATTTCATTGTCATGGCCAACACTTGAGTTGAGAATTACTATCCCATCTTACAGCTGAGAGAACTGAGCTCAGGAAGTAAGTTTCTCGAGGTCATATTGTAGCATGTCTACAGTCAGACCAAGTCTTTCTAATTCCAAAGCCTATGCTCTTTCTGCTCTGCCCCAACGGCACTGGCCTGGGCAGTTTCTAACCCAGCTTTGCCACTGATTTCCTGTGTGACCTTAGGCAAGTTACTGCCCTCTCTGAGCCTCAATTTCTCCATATATAAAATACAGAGGTTGGAATAGATGTCTTATCTCCTTTCCAGTTCTGAGATTTCTGAGACTTTAAGATTCTATGCTTCTAAATTTATAAACTCACATAATGGGTGCTAAGTACCTAGCTCAAGGTCAAGCACATAGCAGATACTTCAGATAAGTGTTCATTCCTCCCTCCCATCCTCTCAATTCCGTTTCAAAGAGTCCCTGCTTTGCAGCCCTCCCGAGGCCACCTATGCTGCCCTGGTTATCCCAGGAGCCCCAGAGCACTGCGCCCCCCCCACAACTCTCCTCGCCCCACCTTCAGGAAAGCCTCACCAGCTCTGACATCCATGCCTCCAGCTGTGCTCCCCAGAGAGGCCCACACCTCCCTGCACCCACTCCCCCCTGCCTCCTGAAGGGGAACTTTGGTCTGTGTCCAGCACTGTAGAGAGAAGGAAATGGCGGGAAAGGAACCCACACATCCTGAACACCTAGTACCAGAGACTAGACCAGGCTCATTGAACCCCTGCAAAGAGCCTTTGTCCTCCCCATTTCACAAAAGGGAAGAAACTCAGGCTCAAAGAGATTAGGAAATTGCCCAAGATCACACATCCAGCCTGTGGCAGAAGCAGGGCTTAACCCCTACCTGTCTAACCCCGAGGCAGATACACTTTGCCAGCCCAGGGGATGCCGAAGCCTCGAGCAAAGGTCCATTCTGTACCACCAGCTATTCCCTTGCAAGCACCTTTTTTTTTCACATCTGTGTAGCTTTGAATTTACAGCCCTAGTGACTTAAGCCCATCAATCTCCCTCTAGCCACCCCCTCCTGCCTCTCCTCATTGTCCCCTCCAAAGTACCAGACAACAAACTATTCATAAATTGTCCCCAGTGTTTCCAAAAGGATGGCATGGCCTCAGCCACCGCATCAAGGAAATAAGTCAAGAGGTTTACTCCATCCCCTCTAGGGGAAGGGGCCAGGTCTTCCAATAAACGTAGTCCTCCCGACGGTACCAAGAAAGAAGGGTGAGCCTTCCGCCCCAGCTCACAGATGCTTCCCATGAGGGCTTTCCAGAAATCAGACTCAGGTAAGACGTCTTGAACGTCAACATCACCGGGCACCCCTGGATATGATCAGGGCTCTAGCTTTGGAAGAATAGGCAAGGGATGCCTGCATTTTCTAAAGGCTCCTCCTGAAAGCTTTGCCCTGGAGGAGTGCAGTCCTATGCACTGGGAGGAAGGGGCTTTGTGGGGACAGCGTCAGCTGTGCTCTTTGAAGCAGCCTGGACAGGAAACTCAGGTGAGAGCAGAATCCCTGGCTGGCTGTTTCCGGTGCCCACTGGCTTTCTCTCGCCTTGTCCTGCCCTTGCCTGGGATGGAAAAGGAGCCCCTAGGCAAGGAGGGGTTGGCCAGCTCTCTCTCTGGGAAGGGTCTCCTCTGAGCACAAGGTCAGGTGAAACCAGCCAATGGTGACTAGAATCCTCGCCAGCTTCCCGCACACCTCAGCCTGAACCTCGTGTCCCCAGGATGCCCTCCAGACCCCCAGAGGATGTACACCCCCTGGCTATACTCTCGGGGCTCCCTGGACTTCTCCCCTTATCATGGTTTCACTAATTACCCACAGAACTTGAATGCCCATCTCCCCCCAGCAGACTGGGAACTCCACCAGCAGGGAGCCCGTCTGCCTAGTTCACGGTCCATCCCCAGCACCTCCGCCAGGTCTGACATGTACAAGGTGCTCAGTAAAAATCTATAGAATGAATGTTACCCACGGGGAGGAACCCATGGCCTGGTGCGGGCTGACGGGACCCGGCAGAGGCCAACCCCTGACACCAGGCCCCAGAAGGCCCCTGCACTGGACTAGATGGGACAGCCACTGGCACACAGTAGGCACACAATTCAGGTCTGTCTCTATGCCAGAATCTGGAAAACCACCTGAGGGCACCATTCACACTCCAGCCGTGGGGCAGGCGTGATGGGCCATCCTGCCAGCTTTCCATCACTTAAACGAGGTTGTCGTCACTCTGTGAGTGAGCACGAGAGGTGGTGTGTGTTTGTGTGTGTGCTCGACTCCAAACTAATAAGACATAGAGTCTGTGCCAACCGATTTTCTCCCCAACACGTTACATGTGAGGCACAGTGTAGGCACTTTCATTTATGTTTATATAACGTGCGTAACACATCCTTGTCCACTGACTCACTTGGTCCACAGCCCTGGCAGTAGGCACTGTCACCACCATTTACCGAGGAGGACAGTGGGGTCAGCTTCTAAGGTCCCGCGGTGAGCATACGGCTGAGTCACGGCTCGAACCCAAGGCTCTGGCTTGTTTGGCACCGGCCTGCCTCAGTCGTGCTCCTTGTCACACCGCAATCTCATCACCCATGACCTGCCCAGGCCACAGCCCTGTATCTTACACTGAGCTTGCTATGACCTGCAGCACGGGGTCTGGGGTGGGAGGGAGATGGAGCAAGAAGGCAGCAAGCAATCCTGCAACTTTCCCCCAAACACGCATCTCCCTAGAGCAGGCAGCGAACTGGGCTAGAAAGACCACGGATCCAGGTGGACACCGAACCAGCTGCGTGACCTTGGGTAAATTCTCTTACCCGCTCTGAACCTCGCTTGCTTTCTCGGGTCCGTGGTGATGACCGGATAAAATAAAGAGTGACAGCTGCCGGCACCCGGTGAAGGAGTGTCCATTCCTCTGTGGCCTTGTGCAGCTCCTCAGAAATCACAGGGCTCAAGAACAATCCTTTTCTTCCCTTGATCTACGTGCTAGCTGGCAGCCCATCTCCTCCCTCCCTGGAAGGGTCCAGTCCCACTGTGGTGCTGGCAGCACCGCCAGCACCAGGACTCTGCAGAAAGAAAGCCCTGCCAGCAGCTAACGACACTGCCCAGAGTACAGCCCCCGAATGCAGTTCTCTCTCCATCTCTCCCTTCCAAAGCCAATGGAGGGCTTCCCTGGTGGCGCAGTGGTTGAGAGTCCGCCTGCCGATGCAGGGGACACGGGTTCGTGCCCCGATCCCGGAAGATCCCACATGCCGCGGAGCGGCTGGGCCCGCGAGCCATGGCCGCGGAGCCTGTGTGTCCGGAGCCTGTGCTCCACAACGGGAGAGGCCACAGCAGTGAGAGGCCCGCGTACAGCAAAAAAAAAAAAAAAAACAACAACAACAAAAAAAAAGCCAATGGAAATGACTTTGAAAAGTGTTCCAGGAGACCAGATGTCCAGCTTGGAAAGGGGTTTCCCGGCAATCTGGGAGTCAGCAGGAGGTAAGGCTCTCATGAACGGGATGCCTCCCCAAGGAGAGCTGTGCCAGTGCAAGGAACAGTCACTTTCCCCGGGAATGGCCTCCAGAGAAGGTTGGGGAATCCTGTCGAGCTCTTTGGCTTTCCTCCAGATCATACTCACACGTGAGGGTCCCCAGGGGTCTGCCGCCCCACTGTGTGTCTAGCTCTCTCCTCCCAGAGCTGGGAGAGGCCTAGTAGGAGAGGGGCCACGAGACGAGCTCCCATCGTGGCAGCAAAACAAGGCCACCACTTCTACCGGGGCCACGGGAGAACAGCAGACTTGAGCTCCCAAAACACTGGGCTCTCCTGCTTGACTTCTGTCCCCCTGGTCCTCCTGGAGACTGCAGGACTCAGAAAGGCCCCCCCTCAGCAGGACTCAGAAAGGGCCCCCCTCAGCAGGAGCTCCCCCAGCCCCTGCACCCAAACAAGGGACACCCAGCTGCCATTACATCTACCCTCCCCACCCCCTCGCTCACTCAGAGTTAGGCAGGTGCTACCACTATGGGCCAGATGTCCCCTGGTGCCTGGCCACCTTTTCCTGATCCAGGTGCCTGGTGGTCTGGAGCACACACTTTAGCACGTAAAGCCCATAGAGTCACAGAATAGTAGATCCGGAAGGGGCCTTGAAGATAATCTCATCTGACCTCTTCCTTCTATAAAATGAGGATGCTAAGATAAAGAGAAGTTAAGAGATGTGTCAGAGGTCACACGGGAGAGGCCGCGAGTCCCATACAGCACACAGCTGGGAGTTCATTGAATAGTGGGCTCAGGCCCCGCTCGTTGACGGATGGAAGGACCGCCAGGGAGGGCTCAGGAGTGAGAACAAGCACCTGTCACCACGAGGCCCTGGGAGCACAGCCGGAGTCTCTAGGCTGCTTCTCTCTGCCTCTGACCTGGGATTGAACTCACAACCCACACAGAGCAGGGCCTCACCTGAGAAAGGGCGGGGACAGCCCTGGACTCCCGGCTTAGCACAGGCCTGAGAATAGAGCAGTGCTCAGTGACAAGGGACCACAGAGTGAGGACTGTGAGAAGGACCTCTGGGGTGGGTCTCGCTCCCCCTGCTCCGTCACGGACCCCCTGCACCACCCTGGACTCGGCCTACTCGGAGTCAGCAGGCCCTGCCAAAAACGGGCTCAGTGTTCCCTGGTGTCCGTCACGATGGAGAGCCGGAGGACCACGGGTATGGCCCCAGGACGCTCTCTTCACCCCGGCTGTGGGCCGGCTTCCAGCCTGGGTAGCAGAAGGAGTCAGCGAGATGGCCCTGCAGCTCTGCCACCGCCCCGCTGCCACTACCCCACCTCCCTGCCCGAAATCCACCTCCTCCTCTCTGCGCTGACCAGCCCAGCCCTCCCGTAACCAAAAGCTCTGTGGAAGTGAAAAAAAATAGATCTTCTAGGTTTGGGTTTCCGTAACAGCCGGTAGGTCTCTGCAGAGTTTGCCAACCTGGACGTGCCGCTTCAGCCACTCCCTGAGCCCAGGTTCCTCCCACTCGTAAAGTGATACAACAACTGCTTCACACTTCACCTACTTCACAAAGTTGAGAGGCTCAAAAGGGAGGGCGCATGAGAATGTTCTTTATTAGGAAAGAAAACTAATATTCACCATGAGCACTTACAGATACTTTCTTCTAGAGTGTTCACAACGGTCCTGGGTGCCCCATATTATTACTATCCTAACTAGGTAAGACAATTGAGGCTCAGAGAGGTTCAGTGACGTGCCCAAGGACGCACAGCTTAGTCGTAGGAGAACCAGGCTCAGAACCCAGAATGCGACTCCAAAGCCAGCGTTCCTTCTCCCAACACCACACCGTCTCAACAAAAGAAGCAAACAGTGCTTTTTATGAAAAAGCCACTGAGTCTCCAGACAAAATGCTGCCCTCGTGGAGCCGCCCTTACTGCTAGACTTGCCCATTTGCCCTGGGAAGGCCATCGGTCAAGTCAAGGCCACCTCCCCACTGTCTTGAGAGACCCTACAACACAAGGGCACCCGAGGGCCAAGTCCTCACAGTCCATGCCTTGCCGGCTGTATGCCATCATGATACTTGCTGGTTTTGTGGTTGGATGGTGGTTCCAAAGATTGTCTGTTCGTGAACCAATCCAATTTGAGGAAACACAAAATCACGGAACTTTGGGCTGAAGGGGGCCTCTGAGAGCAAGTTCCAGCTCCTCCTTGGACGGCTGAAGACACTGACATCCAGAGGTCAGTCACGTGCTGTAGGTCCCATGGCAAGTCAATGGCCAAGTCTGGAGCAGAATCCACTGTCCTTGATTCCCAGTCCGAACCCCTGTTCTCCACATCCCAACCGCTCAGGCATCGATCGGTCAGCTTCGCAGCCCCCGAGAGGGCCGGGTGTGGGGCCTACAGCCTCTGTTCTCTCGGCTTAGGAAGAGCAGGGACAGTAGGCAAGACAGGAGTATCACAGTCAGGAATGAAATGAGTTGGTCGGCCTCCTGCACTAAATCATAAGCCTAAGTTCTACGCCAATATTGAAAGGTCACTGTGTGAAAGCAGCGCACCTCCAACAGGGAGGCCTGGGAGCTTCTCCTGAGGCAGTGGTGACCCCTTCTGGGCCCCTGACCATGGTCAGAGGAGGCGGAACTCTTCACGCTGCCCCCCAGCCATCGCCACGACAGCACCAGAGCACCTTGACCTGGACAGTCTCGTGTCCGCCCCTCCTCCTCCAGCCCCGTTGAGAGCTCACCTCCACTCTGTCCCCGTCACTCGGCAGCCTCCCATCCCACTTTTGCCTCCTTTGGTTAACGATTGATTTCTGCCTTCTTTTCTTTTCACCTCAGTGCGTGTGCACAGCATCTCTCATGCGTTTGTGTGTAAGTTTGTCCTCGCCCAAACTGCACAGTCCCTGAGGACAGGGTCTGTGTCCCTGTCTGAAGTCTGTGTGCAGTGCGCAGCACATGGCTGTTTGTTCAACACTTGCTGATGTGCCAGTGACCTGTGGAAGGCCTAGGCCATGTCCTGGGGGAGGAGAAAGCCAGGGGAAAGGGGAGGCTGGCTAATGCACCAACTGGAGAGGAAACCCGCTGAGCCTGCCTGGGCGCCAGACACTGTGCTCGCACTTTCCAGACACACTCTCCACAATCCTATGAGCTACGTGCTTTTATTTCCCACTTTACAGATGGGGAAACTGGATCAACGATGTTAAGCAACTTGTCTAAATCCACACGATTAGTTAACTAGTAGAAGGAGACTTTCAGTGCGGGTTTTACCTGATGCTAAGCCCACACTCCGCACTTGTCGCAGCGCGTGGGCTCCTTGAGGACAGGGACTTGGTGGTTACATGTGTTTGTTCCGTTTGCTTTTGCTGCTGTATCCTCAACGCCTAGGACTGTGCCAGGCACAGAGGAGACACTCTCTACATAGTTGCTGAATGAAGGAACAAAGGAATGAATGGATACCATGCTGCATCTCCCTAGCAGGACAGAGCAAGGGATTCTGATGCCAGGTTACTGGTTACTCTATTTCCAGGAACCCTGGACAACTGTTTGTTCCTCTCTCCACCCAGAAAAATAATCCAATAAACTAAGGATCCTCCAAAGGCCACGTGGCGGATGGCTGGGTTAACTAGGCATGGGATGGGGCTGGCGGGGGACTGGCGGGGGGGAGGTAGAAGCATAAGCTGAACACAAAAGGCTGGACGATGTGAGGGCTTTAAAAGGTTCTCAGTGCCCTGTGACCTGCTGATTCGGGGCCACTCTCTGGCCCCTTTGGTCCTGACCCTCCTCCCCGACCAGGCACCCCACTGCCTTGACTGAGCTGTACTGAAATTGGCCACATTCCTATTGAGCAGAGAAACTAACAGTTACACCACCCACTCCGGCCCCATCTGAACCCTCCAGAGTCTGCTCTGGGCCCTAGGGCTAGCCACTTTTCTCCACATTCCAGCCAAAAATAATATAAGAACGAAGCTGTTTGGCGGAGACTTAATCTAATCTTCATTGCTTCAGTTTTAAAATATCCTGCCTGGTTTAGGGTTTCTTATTACACACAGGGATGTGTTTTTAGTGAGATAGGTCTTAGCAGAACCGTCCTTCTTGTAATTAGAAACCCAGGCAGGCAGGGCCTGCAGTGAGCCATCCAAGTCAAACAGCAGATCCCCCTCAAGACAACACGTTGGCAGCAAGCTCTTCCCGAGCTGCCCGAGGGCTTGGTTCTTCCTCACTCCTGGGGGATCAGTACCGAGGAAAAGCCGAGCTCTAGTTGAAGGACTGTGCCTTCCAACTCCCTCCACCCTCATCCTGTGTGTCCCAGCTCTCACCCCTGATCAGACTGGAAATTAAGATGCTGTCCAAGACTGCTGGAGAAGGATATGCGGGGGAAAAAATTACCCCAAGAAGTCCCCCTCAACGATGAGGGAGAATTAAAGGCCAGCATTCCACTGGAGCCTGTCTCCAGTATCAGGGACAGCTTTAAAAACTCAGGCGCCGGAACGGAAGGAGGCTCCAAGTGCGTATACACTTTTGTATAACTGCCGGGTGTAACTTCTCGGGCTTTCTGGCCCAGAATCTGCTTTGATCTGCCAGCATGGAGACTGCTAAGTGAGGTTCAAGCTGCGGCTAGCTCCAGACCAACGCCCATCCCCCGCAGCCCTAGCCCGACCAGATGTCACACACCAGTCCAGGCTGTGGCCTCTTCTTCCCAACGACATAAAGAGAAGAGGCCGCATTTCTGACCCGTCAGATTCTGTGTTCATCTGATGCATGAAAGCTAGTCCAGGTAGCACCGCTGGGAATAAGCATGCTGGTTCCCCCAGCTCCAGCTTAATTGCCTCTCCTGGAAAAGTGCAGGTGCATTTTGGAATCACAGCAGGGACTTCAGATTCTAGGATATAAGAAAGGCAGGAGTTTAGCCCCTTCACCCAAGTCTAAGGACTCCTGAGAGTTGTGGGGAAAGGCTCTGGGGCCAGGCAGGGCAAGAAAACACAGTGAAGAAAATGACTTTGCTGCTCAGAAGCCTCCTCTCTCCCATTTCCTTTATTATTGAGAGTGCAGGATTCAGGCAGCAGTCACTCCTCAGAGCCTAATGAGGAATTCATGTGACACATTCCACTTTACAGATGAAGAAACCGAGATCAGGAAGCTAACTGACCCACCGTAGTCATGAAGCCAGAGAGTAACAGGGTATAAAACTGCCAGGTCCCCAAACTCCAGCCTAAACACTACTCAGCATGCTGACCTGCCCACCTTGATTATCTCCTTCCTCCCTTTCCCACCAGGTATTAGATTTAATTATATTAGCAGATCCCCATCACAACAAGCCTGGCCACGAAGCCTGGACGGAACCCAGCCAGTGCAGCTCCTCCTTCTAAATTCTGCTTCTCAACATAATTCAATCTTCAATAAGTCACGGATCTCATGTGAAGTGTTTTATACAAAGCATGTTGTGTTGGATAGAATCAAGGCTCATGGTGGCTCACGATGGTTTCACTTCCCATGTAACTTCCTCTGTGGCATCATTTTCACCCTCTCCACACTCTGATCTGCATTTTGTTTGATCCAGACACTTTGCTTCACATGCCAGCACCTCAGGCAATTGCATCACACATTTATATATATCTTACAGCATCGCTGTCCTGGTGCCACAGGAATAAGGAAAACTTATAACAGCATTTCTCACCTTCCGCGAGCTAATTTAGAAAATGTGCTCCAAATTAAATAAATCGGGAACAAAAGTTTGAAATTGGAGATAGAATTTCGGAGGGGGGGGGCTAAATAAATAGCAGGGAAATCTTGCAACATGTTGGAGGCCTATAAATTTTATAGGTTGTTTCTTTAATAAAAACAAATTCAGTTGCTAACAACACAGTATTATTAAGCTACTAACATTTAAAAATCTAATTTGGCCTGCTCTGCTGCTGTTTCTGTTGCACATTGCATTCACCCAGGGTAAGGAAGTCAGGTTGAGGGGTTTGGTGTGGTTTCTAAACCAGGCTAATAGAGAGCCCTTTAAAACGCAGCCTTTTTTGCTTTCTAGGCAAGCCTTGGTCCCTAATGAGTTACAGCCCCAGGTTGGAGATGGACATAGCAGAAAGAAATTTAACACACACTCTGGTGCACCCATAAACCTCAAGGCCAAGGGAGAGGAGGTATGTTTCCAGTTAGGCTAGAACTCCGTGAATTCAGGATTCTCCACTCACAAGACAGTAATTCTCCTTATTTCATCACTAACTTACTTCAAATGTGTTTATACAATTTATTGCTACTGAACTTCCAGGCAACTGGTGTAGAGTTAATGAAACCCAGCTTGGAGAAGCTTTGAGCTTTGAACAACTAACCACAGTTTAAATGGTTATGACATGCGGTCAAAGCCACAGCCCAGCCCCACTGCAGTTTCTGTGTTAGGACCTAGTTAAAAACCTTGTCATCTCACCTTTTGTGCCAAATCAATTGAAAAAGGAAAAAGCCTTCCATGTTTCTTCTCAAGGTTCCCAGCCTTTCTCCCTGACATTTTAACACATCTATCTCACAGAATGCAAGGCAAAGCCCCTCCCCCAGTCCTGAGTAAATATTTTAGTTGCAGTTTGAATGGGCAGCCAGTTGAAAGCCTAAAATCCAGTTTGAGTTTAATTGAACAGGGTCAGGCCTACATAAAGCAATGTGGAGAGGGGGTGTCACGGGGAGTCACCAAGCAACATTTAAAATCAGACTCAGTGAAAGTCCAAAAGGCAATACAGGAATGTACGGATGGCACTGGACTGGAAAAGAAGTGAACTCGTCTTTCCGAATGACTTGGACATTGATTTTTATTAATCCTCGTTGTCATACAGCCTCCACCCGCAAGCTCTGTCCATGTGGGAACTCCAGGACGCTCCCTCTTTTTAAACAGGCCCATTTTGGAAGAGTAAAGGGGAGGTACTGGATTGCCAGTGCTGCACAATAAAAGCCCTTTTTGAAAGCAGCACTTTCATTAACTTAAAGCAATCTATAGACTTAAAAGCAGAGAGCAGTAAACTCCCAGAAAGGATCATAAAACAGCCAGTCTCAAGTTGGGTACACTTCAGTGCAATTTGCACAAGGCATTTTACTGTGAGCGGTGGCCGGGCCCATCTCCCTCTGGTAACCCCCCCTGCCCCTTATTCTGAGCAGCTTCTCTTTCTCTGGGCTTGCATGCCTTTAGCGCTCACAAAGGGGAGGCGGTGACCGGGGAGTCTCCGTGGGGTCACGGCTCCCTCCCGCCCTCAGGCTCTCGGCGGGAGAGAGAGAGCGCACGAATTCCAAGCCTGCAAAACAACAGCCTCGGAGCTCCGCAGCTGGGCGGTCGCCGCGCCCCGGGCCGCCGCGGCCACTCATGGGTCGCTAGCCTTCTGCGTCCCGGAAGCGCCGTCTGGCTGCCCCAGAGAAGGGTGCGAGGGCTGCGGAGGGCTGGGAGGGTGGGTTCGCGACTGCAAAGGAGAAACTGCAAATCTACCTCCCGTTCACCACCACCCCTTCCCCGCCAACACACTCTGCTTCCCTAGCGGCCCGAGGGATAACCTCCCTCACAGGTAGGGACTTCTCTCCCACCGCCGAGCTAGGCCGGAGCCAAGCGGGGTGCAGCTCGAGTGGAAGATCACGAGCCCAAAGACTGGAGACCCTCCCTACCTTGCCCCTAAGTTCCTGAAGCCTCGGGAAGACCAGAATGGCAGGGCGGGCAGGAGGGCTAGGGACTAAGGCTTTGCGCAATATAGCTTGTGTTTGGACACCATCATTTTCTCAGATTTGGGGAGGAGGAGATAGTCTAAATTTGCCTAAAATGCTAAGCTTTCGGTTTCCACTAGTTGGAAAATATTTCAACACGCTGGAGGAGTCCCGGGATTAGTGTGGTCAGGGCAAGGGACCCCGAGTTCGCCCCTTTCCCAGGCAGAACGTCGCACCGGCGGCCCGGCTTGTGGGCTTCCGGGCCGGGCCTGGGAGAAGTGCAGACAGCGCCTGCGGGTCAACAGCTGGCGGCTCCGGTCAGGGCTCCAGAGCCCGCCCTGCCCTCTGCCGCAGCTCGGACTCCCAGGGCCCGGCCTGACGCCTCGCTGCTAGCGCCCCCCGCGCAGGCCGCGGCCCCTGCGAGCCACCGCACCCGCCCGGCCGCGCTGCGCCCGCAGACCCGAAGTGGCTTCCGGAGCCCGCCGAGACGCCAGGGTCGGGTCCTCGGATCCACCCCGAGCCCTGCGAGGCTACCCCGTCGCTTCGCCCAGAACATCCCTTCGATTTGTCCGCTTCCCGGAATCCTTCTCCTATGGCCGGGTCCTGCGCGCCTTAAGTCCTTTCCTCCAGATCCGCTTTTGGGGAGAAGCAGCAGGAATTCGGGACTCGCCTGCCATGGCTCCTATCAACTACTTTCATCGCCTACCTAAACGCTTTTCAACCCACTTAGCGTGGGGAGTCGCGCGCGCGACCCTCCCCAAATTCCAATAGCTTCAACCACCCCACCCCACCAAAGCCGTGAACCCCTGGTTAAATCCTAAAAACGCCACCAGTTCCTCCGATTCCAGCCTCAGATGTAACCCCGGGCCCCTAACTCCAGGCGCACACCACCCCCGCCCCTGCTCTGGCCGGGGTATAGATTCGATCCCTAAGCTACTTCGATCCCGCTTCTGAAAACAGCTCGGTTCCTAAAATCCCAAACTCTAGCCTGGCCCTGAAGCCCAGCCCTAATGCACAACAACCACCCACACCCCGCCCCACTCCCAGTCCTAGCCCGGCTCTCCCCACCGCTCCGGAACCTCGGGCTATCCCGCTGAGAGCCCCCGGAAAAGGCGGCACGCTTTGCTCGTTTCTTCCTCAGGATCTGGAGTCGGGAAAGCCCCGCACGCCTAACCCGAAAGAAACGCAAACTTTGCGCGGCAGACTCGGGACCCTGCCCCATCCCCCTCGGCTCTCTGCTTTGGGGCGCTTTCCTTCCCCCTTCTTACGAACTCATGCCCCCGTTCTAGGGCCAGAAGGGCTCCCTATTCCCGAACCTCGCCGAGGGCCCCTGCGCCTCCTCACACCTCGCCAAAGACTCCCAACAATCCGCGGAAAGCCAGTAACCCTACAAATTATGGCTCCTCCCGCGGGTAGGGTCCCTGAGCTCGGCCTCTGCGATCCCAGCTTGCCTGGCCCACAGCTTGTGCTCCGCTCTCCCCACGGATCTGCCTGCGAACCCCCACCCTGGCTCCCCAGGCCTGGCGGGACGCGGCCGCGGCTCCCAGACTCCAGGCACCCGGCCGAGTCTGGGGCTGCTCCCGCTTCCAGCCGCTCGAAGGCAGCCCCAAGCTGCTGGCGCAGAGTAAGCGCCGGCCCAAAGGGCGCCCGAAGCCGGGAGAAAGAAAGCGAACCTGGAGCCGGCCCGCCGCTCTCAGCCTCGCCCGCGGAGCGCCCAGCCCCGAGCTGCCCGCACCGGGGCTCCGGCCCGCGCGCATGCCCCTACTCGGGTCCCCGGCGCTCCCAGCTCGCAGCTCCCCGCCCGCCCGCTACGGTGTCTTGGGCCCGCGGCGGTCCGAGTCGGCAGCCCCGCTCCTCGCACCCACGGACAATGCGCGCCCGGCCACCGGCCCGAGCGGGTAGAGGCGGCGGCGGCAGCGGGGCTGCGCGCTGGCCGGGCCCGGGCGCGGGCGGGCCGCGCGGCTCCGGCCGCCTCCGTCCCCGGCCTCGCCGCCACTCGCGCTGCTTCGCTCCGCGCTCTCCCGGCGCTTCCCCAGCTTCTCTGCACGCTCCCGCCGTCCCTCGCTGCTCTCTGCCTCCCTCCTCCCTGCTGCCTCCCTCTCTCTCCTCCCTGCTGCCTCCCTCTCTCCCTCTCTCCTCCTTGCCCTGTCGCAATGAATAATACTCTGGCTTGGGGACTGGAATAAAACACACGCGCTCTGAGGCAGCCGCCCGCAGCAGCAGCAGCAGCAGCCGCCGCCGCCGCCGCCGCCGCCGCCGCCGCGCCGCCGCCGCCTGCAAAAGCGTCTCTGACATGGAAATGAATGACAGCTTACCTGATGCCAATCTTCATCAGACTGACACCGGCGTGACAACACAGCCTATACTTCCCAGCACTGCTCGGGACGTCAGCGGCACAGGGACCCGCCCCCCGGAGCCCCCCCCCCTTCACACACCTCCCCTCTCCTCACTCCTCCTTTCTCCCCCCCCCCCACCCCCTCCACTCCCGGCCCCGGCCGCTTCCAAGTCGGAGCAGCCGCTGGAGTGTCTCCCTCTGCTGGAGGCTTTTCTAAGACGCCGGGCGCGGGCCTGCTCCAGCGGCCTGGAAGGCAGCAGAGCGCTGGAGAGACAGCGTCGGACTGCGAGGGTGCCTCGGACACAGGAACGCGGCGGACCCCCAAGGAGCTCGGGAACCCTGCCCCCGCCCTCCAGGCCAAGTCCTCCTCGGCAAACACCCGAGGCCGAGTTTCAAGACATCCTGGGCTCAGGGGCTGGAGATGAGGTGAAATTTTCTGTGGACCCCAAGAGAACTCCCCAGAAATTATGAAACTTAAAACTGACAAGAAATCCTTCTCTCCACCACCACTCCTCCCCCACCCCTACCCCATTCCTGCCTGGCTGGCCTCATTTTTATGATTGCATTTGAATAATTCTCATTACCCTGGCCCCAGAAAAGTTGCTCAGGTGACACTGGTTAGTTATTCCTAGTCTCAAGAGCTTTCTGCTCTGGGCTTCCTGGGGCGTTTGGTTCACCGAGGGGTGACTGCAACGGTGGGGCAGGGGGACAGATAAAAAGGTGCGGCGGCTTTGTCAGTAAATCACCTCTTTGCAAATGCCGGGCAGGCCTGTTTTAAGCCACTGCTATTTTTATTCTAAAAAGTCGCAGAGGTCTGGGGGTCGGGTAGTGTAATATAAAGAGGGAGGCCGGCTGGGCGGTTTCAGCCTGGCCCTGCCGGGGTGATTTCCGGGGTGGGGTGGGGGGGGGGAGATTCACCTAAGTGCCTTCTAGGAGGAAGACCAACGCAAGCATGTGTGGTCAGACATGTGCCTTCTTTCATTCCACGAAGATTACGGTCCTACTAAGTGAGTGCCAGGTGGAGACACCCAGCCACCTACAGATGCAGGCTTGCTTGCTTCCACAACTTAGCACATGGCCCTCTGCATAAATGGACAAGAGAACCCCTTCTTCCCCCATGAAATTTGCTTCTTGCTCCCTGTCGGGGAGCCATTTCAGCCACAGTCAGGCATCGATTGATCCGCTGACCCCAGACCAGGCAGGGGGCCTAGACAAAGACACTGATGTAAGCAAGGAAAGCAGAGAGTGAAATCCAAGCAGGCCAGGTTTTGGGTAAAGAATCTGACCCAAGAAGTTGAAGGCTGCCCCTTCGCTCTTTCCAGGCCTCTGGGTCATTCCTTGTCTGCCTTCTCACGGGCAAGGATGAGAACCATTAGCTGTGGCTCAGAGGAGACAGCTGAGACCTTTTTTGAATCACATCCCAGATACAGCAAATACTGTTTGTCCAGATCCTCCCAGTCCCCCCCAGATTCAACTTCCAAAGTTGCCTGTGGAAGAAACTTCACTGGAGCCCCCATCGTAGACGGAGTTCAATCCTCTCACCTTCACACAGAACCTCCGAAGACTTCACTACATGTATTCATGTCACCCCAGCCTCTGATCTGTGGTCAGAAACTCTGGCTGCTGACAGCATAATCGCTATTATATATTATACATTGTATAATAATATAATAATAATGAATGCACTTGCCCTTTTTATGTAGTACAGAAGCAGCCAGATTCTCCAACCCAGAGGCTGGAGGTCAGGCTGCCATAAACTCTCAGAGGGAAGCCCTCTTCAGATACAGGAGGGGGAGGGGAGATCCATTTGCCCTGGCCCAGGACGCCTGGAGAGAGGGTTTTCTCTCTTTCCCAGGACTCCTAGTGAGTTGCTGTAGCTTGCAGAGTCAGAGGGGAGAATCAGGCTGAATGTAAATACTTAACCCCATCAGAGAGGTGTCAGTGAGCCGTAAATAGTACTGCAGGCAACAGCCATGCATCACTGATTCACACTTGTCACACCCCACATTTTCTGAAATCTAGTTCGGTGCCCATCTCTTTCTTGGTACAGGAGATCCATTGCCATGAGCTATTAATTTTTGGAGTCTTCTTATATACTGTGATTTCTACTAATGCCCTATTGAGGCTTAAAAATGCACATTGTAATTTTAAATAAATATATCTTGCTTTGACTATTTTTGTAATTTGCAAAAGCTTAAAAAAATGATTACCTCAGGCTTCCCTGGTGGCACAGTGGTTAAGAATCCGCCTGCCAATGCAGGGGACGCGAGTTCGAGCCCTGGTCCGGGAAGATCTCACATGCCGTGGAGCAACTAAGCCCGTGTGCCATAACAACTGAGCCTGCGCTCTAGATCCCGCAAGCCACAACTACTGAGCCCGCGTGCCACAACTACTGAATCCCACGCCTAGGGCCTGTGCTCCACAACAAGAGAAGCCACCACAATGGGAAACCTGTGCACTGCAACGAAGACCCAATGCAGCCAAAAATAAATAAATAAAATAAATAAATTTTTAAAAATGATTATCTAAATGTAACCGTTCTTCTTATAATCATTCAAAGCAAATATTTCTCCTGCACCCCCTGGAAGCTCAGCTGTGTGCTAGAGCTAAGGATAAAGGGCAGAAGCAAAGAAGTTCAAGTACCAGTTCCTGTCCTCTAGGAGCTTCCATTCTTGTTGAAGAAGGCAAAGCACCAATACATAAAACATTAAATAATAATAATACAAGAATCCAACAGAAGACATGGCTAGTAAATAATTAATGAAAAAGTGAATCGACAATATGTCAAATTCCATGAGTTCCATATCTAAATGTTGGCTTTGTCGGTGAGTAGAGAAGGGATAGAGTGGAAATTAAGTCTGTAGAATTCACTTCAGATATTCCCCCATCTCTCCCCCATTCTCTGAGAATGAAGAAGAGGATGGAGAGGGGCACACATGTCATGTAAGTCACCAACCTGTCAACATTAGAACCAAACAGGAGTTCCTACCAATCTTAGCCATCTCTCTTATATGTTGGCTTTCGTAAGGCGTGGTACTGGGCCATGTTCTCACTCTATCTGCACTTGATTTGTCTTTAGTATAAGCAGTTAGCAGCAGCCCAGGTTGTCCCCTCTGAGCCCTAGACATATATAATCAATGGCCTAACTGAATCCTGTCTGTATCACCCTATGAATACAAATTTAAGACTTGTCTGTATTAGTCTGCTTGGCCTGCCATAACAAAATACCACAAACTAGGTGGCCTAAACAACAGACATTAATTTTCTCACAGTTCTGGAGGCTGGGAGTCCAAGATCAAGGTGCCAAGTGGGATTAGGTCCTGGTGAGACCTCTTTTCCTGGCTTGCAGATGGCACCTTCTTGCTGTGTCCTTACATGGCCTTTTCCTTTGTGTGCACCAGAGAGAGACAATGATCTCTGGTGTCTCTTCCTCTTCATATAAGGGCACCAATCCTATTGGATTAGGGGTCCACCCTTATGACCTCATTTAACTTTAATTACCTTAAAGCTTATCTTCAAATATGGTCACAGTGCAACTTCAACACGTGGGTCTAGGAGAGACACAATTCAGTCCATAACACTGTCCACATGCTTGTTTCCTTTATTCTCAACTTTTTTTTATTATTATTTTTGTTTTTATTATTTTTGCGGTACGCAGGCCTCTCACTGTTGTGGCCTCTCCCGTTGCGGAGCACAGGCTCCGGATGCGCAGGCTCAGCAGCCATGGCTCACGGGCCTAGCCGCTCCGTGGCATGTGGGATCTTCCCAGACCGGGGCATGAACCCACGTCCCCTGCATCAGCAGGCGGACTCTCAACCACTACGCCACCAGGGAAGCCCTCAACTTAATTATTTTTGATGAATCTTGATAGATTGTGAGTTCTTTGAGGATGGGGACAGTATCTTATTTCATCTTAGAATCCTTAGAACCTGGTACAGTGCTCAGTCCAGAAAACATATTAAAGAAATACTTGTTGAATTGAATGGAATGGAATTTATCTCTCTATCATCACCCCAGTCCAACTGAGGGACTTATCACCCATCACCTGGAGTATTTTGATGATTTTCTAACTGGTCTAATGCCTCCAATATGCCCAATACTTCCTATACACTATCACCAGAATGTTCTTCCTAAAACAAAGGTTGTCTCACACCTTGGCTCCCCCTCAAAATCCTCAGTCACTTTCCATTGCTTATAAGATTCAGCCTAAAATGTTTAGTGGGCCTTATAGTAAAAAGGATGGCCTTCAATGCCGCATTCCTCAGCATAGCATTCACACTCCTCCTCCTCCTCCTCGTCTGGCCCTGTCCACCTTTCAGGCTCATCTCCTATATTCCTACCTACACCTCACAACTCCACCTTCAGTGGTTCCAAGTGCTGCCCATGGACTTCCTGCATGACAATCCCCTGGGTAACCTCTCTATAGTTCAGGGTTCCTGGTTCCATCCTCAGAGAAAACTGGTCTAGAGAAGGGCCTGGAAATCTGTATTGTTAAAACTGCTGCATGAAGAGAATGAGAAGACAAGCCACAGCCGGAGAGAAAATATTTGCAAAGACATCGGGTAAAGGACTGTTATCCAAAATGTATTTTAAAAACTCTTAAAATTCAACATTAAGAAAATGAACAACCTGATTAGAAAATGGCAAAAGATCTGAACAGACACCTCACTAAAGAAGATATACAGATAGCAAGTAAGCATATGAAAAGGTGTTCAACATCATATGTCATCAGGGAAATGCAAATTAAAGCAAGGTACCACTGAATTCTTACTAGAATGGCCAAAATCTGGAACACTGAAAACAGCAAATGGGGATGAGGATGTGGAGCAACAGGAACTCTCATTCATTGCTGGTGGGAATGCAAAATGGCGCAGCCACTTTGGAAGACAGTTTGATAGTTTCTTACAAAAGTACACATACTCCTACTATATGATCCAGCAATTACATTCCTTGGTGTTTACCCAAATTAGCTGAAAACTTATGTCCGCACAAAAACCTGCACACAGATGTTTACGGCAGCTTTACTCATAGTTACCGAGTCTTGGAGGCAACCAAGATGTCCTTCAGTAGGTGAACAGATAAACTGTGGTACGTCCAGACAATGCAATATTATTCAGCGCTAAAAAGAAATAAGCAATCAAGCCATGAGAAGACATGGAGGAACCTTAAATGTGTATTACTACATGAAAGAAGCCAACCTGAAAAGGCTACATATGGAATGATTCCAACTATATGACTTTCTGGAAAAGCAAAGCTGTGGAGACAGTAAAAGCATGAGTGGTTGCTAGGGCTTAGACGGCGGGGAGGGATATGAACAGGTAGAGCACAGAGGATTTTTAAAGCAGTGAAATACTTTGTATGATGCTCTAATGATGAATACATGCTCATTATACATTTATCCAAACCCACAGAATGTACAACACCAAGAGTGAGCACTGTTGCAAACTGCGGACTCTGGATGATGATGTGGCAATGGAAGTTCCTCAGTTATAACAAATGTTCCACTCTGATGGGAGATGTTGATAATGCGGGCGGCTGTTCATGTGTGGGGGGTGGCAGGGAGTATAGGGGAAATCGCCATACTTTCTGTTCAATTTTGCTGTGAACCCAAAACTGCTCTGAAAAATAAAGTTTATTAATTTTTTTTAAAAGCCACTGTGATGGAGAGGCTTGGACACTTCCGTCCTAGCCACCCCTGGAGCTCACAGATAGCAGAGCACACCACACGCTCCCAACCCTTCCCGCACTTGCTCATGCTGTGCCTTCAGCCTTGACTTTTCCTTCCCTCTTTCCCTACCTTCCAAAGTTCTATCTGCTGTTAAGACTTAACTGAAATATCACCTCTTTTCAAAACGTCCTTGGATTCCCTGGCAGAGAGCACTAGCTTTGGAATCGCAGGGACCTGGCTCAAATCTCCACCCTGTCACGGAGTAGTCCAGTGTCTGGGGAGTTCCTGACGTTCTCCAAGTCTCTGTTTCTGCTCTTGTGAAATGAGGATGATAATCGTATCCAATTCTTGAGCCCATAGGGATTAGGTGAAATCATGAAGGCAAAGCGCTCAGCACAGTCCCTGGCACACGGGAGGCTCTCTAATAAACAGAGACATTAGATTTAATGGACCTTTCCCAGGGTTTCCACAGCACCTGCCTGCGTCTTTATTATAAAGCTTATTTAATTGGCCTGAGGATGAGAGATAGCGTTTACTGAGAATGCTGTGACAGGCTTTGAGCCTGTAAACACAGATAATGGGAACAAGGAAAGGAGGAAGGGGGTGCTTACTCTCTACCTAAGGCCCCTTCCTGACCCTGAAACCAGGTGGGACTGTGGTGCTCTGGTCAGCCAGGGCCAAGTGAGGAAGATCCCATTCCGGATTAAATGCATGAAGCAATGTCCCTCGGAGGCTGGGTTTGGGGACCAGAGCAGTGAAAATTCAGATGCTATAAATCCTCTGAAAGGTAGGGCTCCAGGATTGTGCTCTGAGTTGGAAGTGGGGATGTCGAGGCCCCTTGTACATCTCTGATTCATTTTTTTTTACCCTGTGAAAGCCTCTCTGGGTATTCCATTCCATTCAACTCCCACCCTCTGAAACATGGGGGCTGCAACCTGTCCTCTGGGCACAGATAGGCAGCTAATTGGGTCATGTCTCTAACCAGCTTCTCTAATATAGGAGCAATATAGTCCCCAAAGCCTTGCAAAAAAAAAAAACCCATCTTTCTTATGGTGCCAATGTACATTTGGGAAGATTCTTCAAGCACTGTCTCCCGCCCTTGCCTTATTCTGCCAATCCCCGCCCCTAACACATACACACACACACACACACACACACACACACACACACACACACACACACACGAATATAGAATATATACGCTCTCAAGGGAGCTTCAGCCTCAGCTCCAGATGAGAGAGTCTGTGGGAAGCAGGAAAGGAAAGAGAAGAGTTTGGAGTAATTCTTCATTTCTTTCCAGGTTCCAGCAAGGAGTGGACAGTATCACAGCCAGTCTGAAAGAACTGAGCAAGAGGACTATTGAGAGAGAGGACATCTGGACTGTAAAATGCTATGATGATTTCCAAAAATGGCATCCCAAGAATTTGGTCTCAAAAAGTTGAGAAGGAAGATACAAAGCCGTGCTGTCCCACATGGCAGCCACTAGCCACCAGAAGCTACTGAGCACTTGAAATGCAACTGTGGAATTAGGATGTGCTGTAAGTGTAACACCCATAATGGATTTAGAAGACGGTATACAAAAGGGTGTAAAATATTTATTGATAATTATTTTATACGTATGAAATATTGCAATGGTAGTATTCTGGATACATTACATTGAATTAAACAAAATAGGTCATTAAAATATTTCACCTGTTTCTTTTACCTTTTTAATGTGGCTATTAGAAAATTTAAAATTATTATGTGACTTGCATTCAATTTTTATTAAAGCCTCTTTTCTGGGCTTCGGCTTTGCCCTGGTATAAACTGTCTAGATGCTGAAACCTTTATCATTGATCAGGTATCACTCAGGCTCACCAGCTCTTCAATCTACTCTGCTTCCTGCCAACACCACCCAGGACAAGCCGAAGGGTGATGGGGTGGGGGGAGGCCAGCAGGACATTCAATGCCTCCTCCCTCAGACTGCAGAAGTTGCTAAGATCTCCCCTCCTCTGCCCCCAGGGTTACATGGAGTTTTGAAACATCTACTCTCTCCAAAACAAAGATCTATTCTCCTACCTGTACGGGAGGACCCAGCCCTGAACCTCTCATCCCCCACATCCTCTTCAACCACCTCGTCACCATCACAATTGTCACCTCTGCTTTCACCGTCCTCTCCCTTGGCTCCATCCACATCCTCACCACCCTCATCATCACCACCTCTCACAGATCTGCCCTGCATTCTTCAGCCCATCCAAAGGACCATCCCTACCCTGTCTCCAGGGATGACCCTATCCGTGTTTGTTGCCTTTGATGCTGCAGCCGATCTCTAAGCCCTCCTGAGCTGAGGACTGTGCATGGTTGGACACCCGTCTTCATTCTGGTGACTGGGACCTACAGCAGCCTGACTGCAGGGCTCAGAGGACCAAGCAACAGCTCTGGGAAAGGGGGAAGGCCACAGCCCTGGCAGAAGCTGGTCATGTCTCATCACGTGGTAGGGGGAGGGTGAAGAAGAGTGGTCTAGTGAGAGAGCAAGATACCCAACTTACCCAGCACGGGAAGCATGGTTCGCTCAGCAGAGAAGAACAAAAGCAGGCGGAGCCAATAATAATAATAGCCAATATGTATTGATTATTTGTTCAGGGCCACACTCCATGCAAAGTGCTCAACATGCAATGTCTCATGAGATCCCCTCAGCACTCCCGTGAAGCTCAGGTAAGGAGAGTAACTTGTCACCAGGGGTGGACTCAGGTGGGCTGCCTCTGGAACCCACACTCCAAACCACGGTCCTGCATTGCTTCTTCAGAAGCATACATGTTCACTCCCTCACTCCCTCATTCACTCGCTCATTCATTCTTCTTCAGCATGTGTGCACTGAGAGCCACTAAGAAACATGCCAGCTCATTGGTTCCCATTCAGCATCCAGGCTGGCCAGGCACATCCTAAGCCCTTGGACTCTAAAGATGAACAAATCACCCTCCATGAATGCACAGCGATCTTGTTCGGGGGCCAAGAGAGAGGTGGAAAGCCTAACTCTGTCTTCAGATCCCTCTCCCATTCTGCAGGCAGAGAAAGTGAGGCCGGGTAGGAGGGGCAAGGAAGGGGTGAGCTTCAAACCTCTCCTGACGAAATAGGGCCAGTACGAGTCAGCTTGGATTCTCCAACCAAACTAGCTTGTCATCCAGCCCCACCCTTCCCTGGAGATTCTGCAGACATACTGTGTCACTGCTTGGCTGCAGGTCCTCTTGACAGACTCAGCTTGGCTTCT
The DNA here is from genome assembly GCF_025265405.1 of Mesoplodon densirostris. Taxonomy (NCBI): domain Eukaryota; kingdom Metazoa; phylum Chordata; class Mammalia; order Artiodactyla; family Ziphiidae; genus Mesoplodon; species Mesoplodon densirostris. The sequence continues at coordinate 117,010,763 of NC_082667.1, read as the reverse complement.
TCTGCTTTACACCCCACTGGCAGCTAACATAACATGCAGTGAGAAAGGCCACACTCAAGTCAAAACTCATCCTCTCCAGAAACTCTACGTAATTCGGATACCCATGGCCTGGAACCTTCTGAATTCGTATGCTCACATTTCCACTATAGTAGTATGCACTGAAATGCCACTTTGTACATGTTCTTAAATTTCAAATATGTATGCATTAGCTCCCCAAGCAGATTTTGAACTTTTTAGAAGCAAGGAGTGTTTCTTTTATATTTTATCTTGTTCTTCCCAATCTCGCAGCATTTGGTAGCAACCTCAGCCTACTTGAATTGCCTAATAAATGCTGATGGCTTGATGTACTGTGTGCAGACATAACTGTGTGTGTGTGTTTGTCTGTCTGTCTGTCTGGGTAGCATCCTGAATCCGTATGCATAGCAGGGGTGTTTGTGCATCCAAGGATCAGTGTGAGCATATGCACATGTGTGTATATGAATTCTCCAGCTATTACAGTTATGGAAGCTTAGACACACATCAGCACAATCCATCAATTTCCAGACGTTATCTCTCATGACAATTTCCTGCCAAATCTCTGAGTTGCAATTAAGAAAGTAGATAATTTGAAACATTTTCCTCTGCATGTTGAGATGGATTATAATCCCGATTTGATAAAGACTCTTAATGACTCATTAGCCACCCTTGGCTTCTCCTAAGGTCAGCCAACTTCCCAAGCACTGGGAGGCGGCAGCCCTCAGGCCATTACATGTTATTGCTTCAGTGGCACTAAAACAAAAAGGCACGACAAAGGGCTTTCCCTGGTGGCGCACTGGTTAGGAATCCACCTGCAAATGCAGGAGACACAGGACCGATCCCTGGTCTGGGAAGATCCCACATGCTGTGGAGCAACTAAGCCCGTGCGCCACAACTACTGAGCCCGCGTGCCACAACTACTGAAGCTTGCGCTCCTAGAGCCCGTGCTCCGCAACAAGGGAAGCCACCACAATGAGAAACCCACGCACCACAACGAAGAGTGGCCCCCGCTCGCCACAACTAGAGAAAGCCCGCGCGCAGCAACGAAGACCCAATGCAGCCAAAAATAAATTAAAAAAAAAAAAGACACAACAAAGCCACAACCACCCCGCAGCTCTTGAATTCTCTTTTCTTCAGCTCCTAAATTTGGACGTCGATTTTCTTTTCCTGGCTTTGAACAAAGCCTCTAATTTCCTGACAAACAAATGCTCTCCCCAGAGTCTGCCTGCGGCCAGAAGTGGTACACACAGAGCGCTGCAGCCTTCCCTCTGCTTGCGTAGTGGTAGAGGCTGTCACTTCTCCAATCACAATGTTTCCTAGGAAGTGATCCCCAAGACCAGAGGGTGGGGATCTTGAGAGCAATGAAGATATCAAGTTGTTTACAGGTGATGACCACAGAGCAGCCCCCTCCTGCCTGGGCTGACCAGGGATCAGGAAGTAGAGAAGGCCATGAGAGGGTATGGCTCCACCCACTCCCTTCCCTCCTGGCAGAGAGGCACCCCCTTCCAGCCCCGGGCTTAGATAATTAAATTCCTCATAGAAGCCAAAGCCATGGTTTCCCTTGGGTCACCCACTCTAGAATTTAAGAATCTTGACTCTCAGAAAGTTCTTACTCATGTGTGGACTTGTGTGGACATGTGTGCAGCACACACACACACATACTCATCACAGCTGAACATGTAGGACACACACCCACACATCCACAGAAGCACAAAGGCAGCACACACACGTGTGCAAGGACTTCTCAGAATGGTCCCGGACCCTGAGATCAGGTAAGGGAGTAAGGAGGAAAAGGGAGGCTTAGTCAGTCAGCAAATATGTATCTTTGCTGCATGACTATCATGCGGCAGGCACCGTGCTATAGGATAGTACAAATAGTATGGATAAGCTGGTGGTGGTCCAGCATAGCTGGACCAGGGGCTGCTGCATTCTGAGCTGGAGCAGGTGGGAGTAGCACTGGTGGTCACCGGCAGCCTTCTGAGCTCTAATTCCCTTCCCGTCCCTCCCCCGTGTGTGCTCTCACCCCTCTCCCGCTCTACTCTATCCCTGCTGTCACAGGGTAGGCTTGGGGTGACATAAAAAGCCTCCACTCCCCCCGCCCCACTCTCGCCCTGCACCTTCGATCCATGTGACAAATGCTCTCTGGGCAGAACCCCTGCGGCTGTCTTCTCTGCCACCCACCCCTCCTTCCTTCCCAATGAGTCCAGGGAGATCTGAGCAGAGGGGTGATGGATAGCCCTGTCTTACTGTTCCAGACTCCGAATCCACCAGGGCCTGGGAGAGCTGTATAAATCAGAGCCTGGGTTGGGATCTCACCAGCGCAATGACTCCACAAGAGGAATGGAAGGCGCAGGACCGTAAAACTGTCTACGGGCTAAGTTGTTTCATTGCAAGTCAGGGCCAGGGAGAGAAAATGTTTGGTTCTTGGGAGACAGACTCATTTGGAGAGGATGGATAAGCTGGTGGAGGGAGGTCTGTGTGTCTGGATGCCCAGAGAGAGGGAGGCCGAGAGAGGTGGGTCCCACAGGAGGACCCAGGATGGGTCATCCCTCATCTCTGTGTCCACGCATTCTCACCATCCAAGAGGAGTGGCAGATACTCATGTCCCAAACGTTGATAATGTTTGGAAAACTTAGCCGCTAGTGAGGATGGAAGGTTCTCATCCAGATGGCTGGCAAACCATAACTGTCCTTCCTCTGAGGTAGGAACAGCTCTTGGGGGCGTGGGGCGGAAAGCACCGCTGGGCATGGCTCTAACCATCACTGTGATCAGGAGTCATTCCGACTTCGTTCACTCAAATGTTTACTGAGCAACCCTGAGTGCCAGGCACTGTGCTCCGTGCTGGGGCAAGGCCTGCTCTCACGGAGCTCGCCGTCAAATGGAGGGACAGGGAGGGACTCAAAGCAATGGCACGCACGTCATTATCCTTTATAACAGCACCTGTGACAAATCGCATTTATTGCTGTTCTCCCCTCATTAGACTGGAAGCTCCTTAAAAGGAGAAAGGAGGGGGAACCAATATCTGAGGGCCAATTATATCTCCTGTTACGCACTGTAGTCACTTCATCTCCACCATCACGCTTCGTGGTGGATTTTATTATTCTCATTTTACAGATGAGAAGATTGAGGCTCAGGGAGGTTAATTCACTTGCCCAAAGCCAAAGCAGCGTGTGGGAGAGCTGGGACTCCGCCCAAGTTGGCATGTCCCCACACCCTGCTCAGGGTCTCCCCATATTGTGCCCTTAGCCCCTGAAGCAGTGCTTAACCCAGAATGCCATTGATTATACCAAGGAGGGAGGCGTTAGGAAGAGTGTGTTAATGCTGGGGGTTGCGGGGGGAGAGGTGGGGGGAAGGGTCAGGGAGGACTTTGCAGAGGAAGAGCTTACTGAACAGTTTTAAAGAACAAATGGAATTAGCCAAAATGACAAGGGAAGAAAAGCCAACACACAAATGACATGGAGACATGAAAGAGTGTTGTGTGTGATGGCCACCTGCTCAAAAGCCCCCTGCTTCCCATGAGCTCCCCTCGCCCTCCCATTCCAGGCCTGAGAAATGGGGGCTCAGCAGTGACACACGGGGCTTCTGTACTACGGAGTGGAGTGTTTTTGTTTTGTTGTTATTGTTGGTATATTTCCTGCGACCAGATGATAAGATCCAGGTAGGATCCAGTCTGCTTTGCTCACAAGTATAATTCTAACCCCAGCGTGGTGCCTGACTCATTTTGGAATGAGTGACAGAGCTGCACCAGGAAAAAGGGGGGTGTTCCCTACATCCCTGCCCTCCCTTGAGGCTGGTATAATTGGGCGAGTCTGGAAGCCCCTCCTGTTTGGGGTCACGAAAAAACATTTTAAGACCAGACAAGCACCAAGGTGGGACCAAAGGAGGTGAGGCCCAGGGGTCTCGAGCGGCTGGCAAAGGCCAGCCCCGGCTCCTCCATCTTCTCTGCTTCCTTCTCCAATTCAGGAGCCAAAACCAGGCTGTGAGCTGAGAGGAAGGGGCTGCAGAGGAGACCGTGAACATGCCCCTAGTCTTTGGCTTATGCTACAGGGACAGCAAGAGTCCTTGCGAGGCAGAAGCCTGAGGAACACCAACATTCAAAGGACAGCACAAAGAAGAGGAGCCAACAAGGGGAACTGAGGAACTGTGAGACACAGATAGGCAGCCGGTCACCCACCACCTTCTTCGCCATTGTAGAGGCATCACCCCAGGGAAGCCTAATCAGCCTACCCTCTAGAAACTACAAAGGTACTAACCAAGCACAAGAGTGCGAGAAGGAAAACAGAGGATTAGAGAGTTCCACAATTATTTTTTTAAGAGAATGAAGAGGGAAGAGTGGTAACTGGCTCAACAGAGAGAGGAATCACAAGCCAAGGGTCTGTGGGGACGGCCGATCCACCCTGCAGAGCCCTGAAAGGTTCAGCCCTTGGAGGCACTAAGCACCTCAGGGCCAGGGTCGGATGCCTGGCTGGACATGTGGCATTGGTGGAAAGACTGTCTATAGAAGGAGTCCTCACTCTCCCCACACGGCCAGTCAGCCATGCCCTTTATCCTCCAGGAAATAAGAGGTTTTTCCCTTTGGAGAAACTAAATAAGAACAGTATTGGACTTGGGAACACCAAGTATGGTGGAAGGTGAAGGGGATTAAGGAGAGGTGACCTTTAGTCCTTTCCCTGGCCTTGCTAACAACTCTCCCATACCACACCAGCCAGTAGATTGGAAGATTCTACTTTGGAGAACTGAACAGCCCCAGCGAGAACTCCAGTTAGTGATATCCCAAGCTCCCTCAATAAAAAGATTCATTTTCCACCCCATCACCCTACTTGAAGCCCATCAGTCAACAAACTCTGGCACTTACAAAACAATCTTCCAAAATCAACTTTTAGTGCCTCTTTCTTAAATATGAATAAACAGTTGAGATTCATCAGTTATTTAAAGAAAGCCTCAAATGTGAAAAAAGAAGCAAGCAAACAGGAAAAAAGGAGATCTAAGTTGATAGAGAGTTTGCAAAGAACAAAAAAAAGTTCAAAAGGAGCAATAACACCAATTCTGAAAGATAAAGGGAAAGGTTGTATTCATAAAACAAGAAGAGATTACAATGAAAACGGAAAGAAATAAATTAAAAAGCCTCTTTTAAATTAAAAATATAATTAAATTTTTTTCAAAAACTCATAAGTTTAGAAGACAAAACTGAAGAAATCTTGCAAAGAGGGAGGAAGCAAAAGGAAAAAAAGATGACTAGGAGAAAAACAAAGGATTAGTCTCCTGATTAGCCCTGCACAAATAAATGAGAAAAAGATAGATACCAGTCAATGCCTGCCACCATCATCATTATGACATTTTAAATCACAAGGAATAAATAAAAGTTTCCAAAATTTCTAAAAAGAAAAAAAAAAAGTAAAAGAAACACGAATAAGAAAACATCAACCTTCTTCAAAAACAACATCAGCTTTTAAAAATACCTTCTAAAATCTTAAAGAAAATATTTTTTAACCCAGAATTCTATACTCAAATAAATTATCAGTCACATACCAGAGTAGTATAGAGATGTTTTCAGATAGCCAATGACTCAAGACAATTACCTCCCAAGCACTCATTCTTAAGAAGTCATTGGAAGATGGGGTTTAGTAAAGTTAGATGATAAAAGATAGAAGATTCAGTAAATAGAGGATCTAACATGAGAAGGCAGTAAAGAAAATATTCAAAAAGATGATAAAGGGAAATCTCAAGATGACAGCTATCCACTATTTCAATTCCAAAAGCAGCCAATCCAGTTGGAGCAGAAAAACAGAAAGTTCTTAGAGGGATAACTATATGGAAAAAAATGGAACAAATGGGTTTGAACGTATGGAGCATAGTGTTGACAGGTACATAGCAGAATTGTTAAACCATTTAAAAAGTTAATTATAGGTACATTTGGATATCACGTCAATAAAAAAGGAGGCAATTATTAACTACAGGAAAAAAAAACAAAGAGCTATACAAAAGAGGACACATGATCACAGTACACTACTTGACTCAGGAATAAATAATATTTGCATAGTCATTAGTATATAAACACAAATACCAATTTAACAAAAAAGAAAATTTATGTTGGAGAGATAGAAGGAGCGGAAGTGTGGGGATGAAATTGCGGGAGAACGGTGTGGGAGAACTAAGTTCTCATCTACCATGGCAGAAAGTCAATATGCAATTTCTAAACTTAGTAAATCAAGAAATAGCAATACAGGATATTATTTTAAAACATGGCAATATATACAAAAGAGAAATAAGCTATAAGAGCTGAGGGTGATTGCCCTGGAGAATGGGAGTGTGAAGGAGTGAAGCAAGGCAACTGTTGATTTCTAAACTACGTACATGTATTCTTTGATTAAAATAAAACTTAGGGCTTCCCTGGTGGCGCAGTGGTTGAGAGTCTGCCTGCCGATGCAGGGGACACGGGTTCATGCCCCGGTCCGGGAGGATCCCACATGCCACGGAGCGGCTAAGCCCATGAGCCATGGCCGCTGATCCTGCATGTCCGGAGCCTGTGCTCTGCAACGGGAGAGGCCACAACAGTGAGAGGCCCGTGTACTGCAAAAAATAAAAAAAATAAAATTAAACATTTGAAATAGGGCCTTTATTACTCACACACAGTCCATCTTAGATCCTCAGGTTGTGAGATCAGATGAAAATTTGGTGCCAAAGCTCTGATGAAAATAAATGATGCCTATTTACCTGAGTGTCTGCATATATCCAGTAGCCTTCAAAGGTTAAGAAATCCATCCTGGCCCCCCATTGTGGACATTACAGGCAATTCTCAAACATTCCGTGATATTTCATGTCTGTGCATGCAGGTCTTTCCGGTTAGACTGCCTCAGTGAACAAACGTCCCAAGCCCCTAACATGATGAACTTCACTTCAACCTTTAAAACTCTTCTAAGCCACTGCCTCTTCTAGAAAGTCTTTCCTGATGCCTCTTCCCCAGAGCTCTTTTTCCCTCTTTTGGCCTACTTCTGACTCTTCTGTGTATACATCTAGCAAAGCATCCATCAGCCTGTGTTTCAGTTGGAAATAAGCCAACTCTCCAACAAACCTGCAATCTTCTCTACATTCATCAGCTTATGCTAGTTACACTGCAGGATAAGCAAGCACAGAATCTCAGGCACTCACTGCATGAAAGTTTATCTCCCATCAGGTTATGTGGCAGCTGTAGCTCTGGTTCCACTCCATGCCTTCTCTCCAGGTGGGACCCAGCTAGAGGTGCGCCCTGATTCTGGACATGCCACTCTTCTGGCAGATAGGAAAGAGAAAATGTGGGTGGGACCATAAAATGTCCCCAAAAGCCTCTGCTCAGAAGTGACTTATATCACTTCTGCTGAAATTTCATTGGCCAAAGCAAGTCACATGACCATGTCGGATGTCAATGGCACAGACAAGTATAATCCTCTCACAGGGAGAGGCAGCAAACTGGGTACAGTAATAGCATCTACTACGGTCTCCTTGGTGGGGTCCACATCTTATTTTTGTAACCTGGACCTAACACTATGCTTGGCACCAAGTAGATATTCCGTGCATTTTCATTGACGTGAACCGAATTATCAAATATACAAACCTGAGAATAGAAGGAGAGTTGGAAAAGGAAAAGGGCTGACGTACAAGCTCGTGGTATGCAGAATAGCACTGGACTTGGAATCAGAGGACCAGGTTCCAAAAGCCGTGACACCTTTCTGAGCTCATCTTTAAAATGAAGGAGATGACCTAGAGGATCTCTAGGGTCCCTTCCAGTTCTAACCTTTTAGGAGTTTGTAGTGGGTTCCTTAGTACCTGCTTGCCAATCTGCCAACTTCTATTAGTTGTGGTGTCACGGCCTACAATTGGAAAAAAATAGGCCCCCAGATCACCTCATGTGTCAAAACTGAAAATTCAGCCATGTCTATGAAAGAAAATAAAACTATACTTCAAAAATGAGTATGTTTTCAACAAAAATATCGTGGCAAATGTGGTTTGTTTTTTTTTTTTTTTTTTTTTTTTGCGGTACACGGACCTCTCACTGCTGTGGCCTCTCCCGTTGCGGAGCACAGGCTCCGGACGCGCAGGCTCAGCGGCCATGGCTCACGGGCCCAGCCGCTCCGTGGCATGTGGGATCTTCCCGGACCGGGACACGAACCCGTGTCCCCTGCATCGGCAGGCGACTCTCAACCACTGCGCCACTAGGGAAGCCCAAATGTGTTTTTTTTAATAAACCATTTTCTGTTTTGAGCACATTGTTCTAGGCAACAGGATCTCCAGTTATGGGAAAGCTATCAAGGCACTGCAGAGGGGGGATTACACATCTCAATGCATCAACATTGAGTTCAGGTTCACACACGGAAATTGTCACATCAGTTGAAACTATCTCACACATAGTAGGAATTCTATGTTTGTTGAACAAATACATACCTGTCTTGGTTGGACTTTTTGGGCTCTGAAGCTATCATTCCCAGTCTAATTTATCTTTATTTCTGTATGTTTGCACTTGGTCTTTTTTTTTAAAAAAAAAGCTTTTAGAAAAAAATTAATCTAGAAAGTGTTGAGAAATCCCGTAGCTAATGGTTGATGTACTAAGAATTATTTAACAGGCTGAGTCCTGAGCCCTGTGTTCTCATCAGCAGAAGGCGAATGCTGTGATGACCCTGTTTGATTAGAGAAATGTGTACCCTTAAGTTTCCACCCATAAATCATGGATGCCAGCACAGGTATCCACCACCATCAGATAATAATAACAACGTGTACATAGCATTTACTATATGCCAGGACCATTCCAAGTTCTTTACATATACCAACTCGCATAACTACCAGAGCAACCCCAGGAAATAGGTACTGTTATCTCCACGTTACTGATGGGGGAATCAAGGTACAGAAAGGTTAATTAACCCATCTAAGGTCATGCATTAAGAAGCAGGGCTGGGTTTTGAACCTAAGCAATCAGGCTCCAGAGTCTGGGCTAAAGTCACTTCTACTTTATTCTGCCTGAGGGTGCAGCATGCTGCCAAGTAAGTTGGATCCATTCCTGGATACAGGTGTAGCCTGAAACCATCAGCATGCCATCACCCTCTCCCTCTTAAAGACCCTCCCCATCCTACTCCTGCACCAGCCCAGGAGATTGTGGTTTCCACCCTCAAATTGTGGGTGCTATGAGGAAAGTCAGGGTGAGTGAGAGTGGCTCCCTCAAATGCCAGAAAGAGTCATTTTTTTAGGTGGATGCTCATCTATCCTCATCCATCTCTAAGTTCCTGGACTCCATGCCCCTTGCCTGGATGAATATAAGGAAAGGTAGCCTCTCCCTGGGACAGCTAGGTCTCATTTCTGGTGGCCACAGCACTGCAATCATCAGGCAAGGCTCTTTCCTGTAAAGACCAATCAATACTGCTCCATCCCACATCCCCACCATTTCCTGCTCCTCAGTCTATAACTGCTATTGATTACAGCAGAGCTGGGAAGCAAATGCCAAAATATATCAATCACCAAGATGGCAAAGAGACTTTATTAAAACCATTACACCTTCTTCTACCGTCCTGCCCACCGCAGCTTCCTTAGCCCAGTGGCCATTTCTTTTGGAAGGTTTCCAAGAACTTTGCAGACATGATCTGATGGCTGGTGGAATTTCCTCTATTTGGGGAAAATTTAGACCCAGAGAAGGAGCAAGAACAAGTCCCCTGGTGAGAAGATGGAAACCAGGTGTGTGAAAATATGTGCATGTGTCTGTGCAGTACGCATATGAAAATGTGCACGTATGCATGTTTGTTTAAAGAAAAACCTAGAACTTAGTCACATTTCAGAAACGCTTTGTAATTATCGCTGAAATTTTTACCAGATTCCTTCTGGTCGCTTAATGTCCTTCACTAAGTGGTTTAATTGTGGAACTTCACTTTATAATTGGGTTCATTTTAATGCAGAAAGAGGTAGATTTGCATAAGCAAATGACAAACAGTTAACAAAATCCATTAGCAGAGAAGGAGGCAGTCAAAGAGCCACGTACCTGGGCTTGGAATCAAACCTGTGGAGAGGAAGTCCCTGCCCCAACCCAGACCAGTTCTGCTGCCCCTAAGCAGACAGAGGGGAAGCAGAAAAAGCATTTCAAGTGCTTTACTGATTATCAGCACGAGAGGAAACCAGCCCATGTGCAGGAGACACAAAATGAGGAAGAATTTTTGCTTGTCCAAAGATCTTTTCTTTGCAAGGAGACCCAGGCAAGGATTTTGAAAGAATCTCCAACTTTACACAGATCTTTTTTTTAAAAAAGATTTATTATTTATTTATTTATTTATTTTTTGGCTGCATCAGGTCTTAGTTGCGGCTCGCGGGCTTCTCTCTAGCTGTGGGCGTGCAGGTTTTCTCTCTAGTTGTGAGTGTGTGGGTTTTCTCTCTAGTTGTGGTGTGCGGACTCCAGAGCACGTGGGCTGTGTAGTTTGCAGCACACAGGCTCTCTAGTTGAGGTGCGTGAGCTCAGTAGTTGTGGTGTGCAGGCTTAGCTGCCCAGTGGCATGTGGGATCTTAGTTCCCTGACCAGGGATCAAACCTGCGTCCCCTGCATCGGAAGGTGGATTCTTTACCACTGGACCACCAGGGAAGTCCCTATACAGATCTTTGACAACTCTTTTTCCGGGTTTCTGAAAAGAGCACTGGACGTAGAGTAGAAGGGAGTATGAAGACCCGACTTCCAGCCCTCATTCTGTCACGAGCTAGCAAGGAGCCTCCTGTCGAGAACCTCAACTAGATCATACCTGAATGTTTATGTGTCTCAAACTCCTACTATCATCACAGGTAACTGACAAATTTATTCATTTATTCAAAAAATACTTATTGAGCCCTTGCTATGAGCAGGTACTATAGAAATTACAGACTCACAAGGAGGTGGGGTGAGGACCAAGCTGAGGGACATGCAGATAAGCAATAGACAAGGCCCTGTTCTCATGGAACTTACGGTCTGATGGAATGTTATGAACTGAACTGTGTCCCTCCTTAAATTCACATGTTGAAGCCCTAACCCCCAGTGTTACTGTACTTGGAGATAAAGCCTTTAGGGAAGTAATTAAGGTTAAATGAAGTCATGAGAGTGGGGCCCTCATCCAATAGGACTGGTGTCCTTATAAGAAGAGTAAGAGATATCAGAGCTCTCTCCCTCTCCATGCACACACAGAGAAGCGGTCACGTGAGAACACTGGCAGAAGGGGCCGTCTGCCAGCCAGAAAGGGACTCCTCACCAGAAACCAACCCTGCTGCCACATTGTCTGGGACTTGCAGCCTCTAGACCTGTGACAAAAGAAATCTCTGTTGTTTAGGTCACCTACTCTGTGGCGTTTTGTTATAGCAGCCCAAGAAGACTAGCACATACTGGGGGCCGGGGTTGGGGGCAGAGGGACCTCACCCAATTCTAGGGATGAGGAAAGCTTCCCAGAAGGACTGGCAAAGGTGGGACAGCTGCGTGGATGGAGCCTGTCGTGTCAGGGAAGGAGTAGCAAGAACAAGGCTGAGGAGGTGAGGGGAGCCAGCTGGGGGAGGTTTCATGAGCAAACGTGCCCCTGAAGATCTGGAAGGCCGAGAAGCTGCTCTACGTTTGGAAACTTAGGACCCACCTCATTGATGCTTCTGATTCTGCTGGGAAAAAAAAAAAAAAAAAAAAAAAAGACAGCTTGGGTTCTACAGGCACGAAGAAGTAGTTGACTTTTCTTGCCACCCTAGCCAGTGAACTCTCTTCGGCATGTCTGCCTATGTTCCTCGTGGAAATACTTTGCTGTTTTGTCCATAAGCTTCCTCCTAGCTTTTCAGAGCATCTGCTGGGACAGTTCCCTCTTCAGGTGCTTGCCTTCAATTCTGCAAAATTCCTTTGCTTTTTGTTCATAATTGCTAGTACTTATTGAGTTAGCTAAGGCTAACTGTGTACCAGGCACTGTTTTAAGGGCTTTATGTGTCCTAGCTCTTTTAATCCTCAAAACCACCATATAAAATAGATTCTATTAACTCTAGTTTATGGATGAGAAAGCTGAGCACAGAGAGATTGAGACACTTGCCCTGGGCCACTCAGCTAAATGGAGAGGTCAGGATTAAAACCAGGGTGGTCTAGCTTGGGTGTCCATACTCCTAACCACAAAGCTATACTGTCTTTGGGGCAGGGGTGGGGGAAGGACAGAAAAACCAGGACTCAGGTAGTTTCTCATGGCTAGTTTAAGTGCCAGAGGTCCTTCTGACTCCAGACTTTATGCTCTTAACCTCTTGAGGGAATGGAGAAGAGGTTGAAAGGTTTGAGAGTTACTCCGGAAGGAAACTAGGTAGACTACCACGGAGCAGTTGAAGAATAAGGGAGAGGGAGACGGAGAGAAATAGGAGGTTGGGGTGACACCCAGGTCTCTGGCAAATCGCACAACCAAACCTTCATCATCTTGTGCCACCTTCTGCATTTATTCATTCATTCAACAAATACTTAGCCAGAACCTACTATGATTCAGGCACTGGGCTGGGAAAAGAGGAGCAGGTAAATACTGAGAATGACCATGACACTCACCTGCCCCCTCCCATTGCCCTCATCCAAGGAGCTCAAGGGCTTTACATTCTGGGGGAGGGAGCTGATATATGAATAAATACAACAAATTATCACAGTGTGATTATATGTGTCTGTCAGTATATGTCTTTCTATCCATAGAGCATTAAAAGGAGGATAGCCCGTCTCTGCCAAAACGTGTCAGGGGAGGCATCACATTGAGGAAGGTGCCATTTGAGCCTGTTGTGAAGGATGATGGGATTACCCTAGGAGGGTAGCTGGGCTCCTCGGAGGGTCCCTGGAGAGTATGTCATAGATCCCTGAATCCTTGGACACGGAGGCAAAGAATTAGAGAATGTGAGCGGTGAAGGGAGCCTTAGAGGGCATCTCGTTTCAGCCCTGTGTCCACAAATGAGCAAACTGAGCGGGGCCAGCCCTGCAGGCACAGCCCCACGAGTGTGGCCCAGCCTTAGTCCCAGCCCCCCGGGGTCCACGCAACCGGTCTGTAGCCGTCAACAGCCAACAAGACAGCGCCAGTGTTCTGGGTTTTGTGACCCAGGGGTTGTGGAGAGCAAGGGAGAGGGAAAGGGAGAGGGAGAGGGGTCAGGCAAGTCTCCGCATCCCTGGTCTGCACAACTGGAGACAGCTCTAAACGCCCACCTCCGCCTCCCCCAAGGCCCCCCAGTCCTGGCTTTCGAAGTTAGGCTCTCTTCCTCAGTTCCGTCTCTCTCTGCTACCTGCTCTTCCAGTTCCACACCTTCCCAACACGTACTTCAGCTGCAGATTCTCTTTTCAGCTGCCCGCAGCGAGCCCGGCTGCCACCGTTCACCCCCAGCCTCGCATGCTTCCACGAAGGTCAAAGCGTTGCCGTTCAGCAATCTGCCAGCAGGGGGCAGTCCTGCAGCGAGTCTCCATCCTGCCCCGAGTCTCCCAGCCCCCAGCACGCCCAGTCACAACTCCTTAGAGATGCAAATTGAGAGGCAGCCTTCCTAGCCCGAGAGGGCTGCTAATTCTCTGACGAGTATGCAGATTTCCATCCTGCCTTTGCCTGGGTTTATTTGTTTTACTTTGCAATAAATTCAATACAGATTCCCTGAAGCAGAGAGGCAGATGGACTATAAACTCTGCATTTTGAGCAGCCTCAGTTACTAGGTTCGTGTGGGGTTTGATCCCTGTTTGAATTATATTTATGAAATTTGACACGGATTTGGGTCTGGGGCGTGCTGGCTCCTTGGTGCTCTGGAGCTGCTTCTAGGGAATTTACAAGGGTTGATTTGATTATGGGGACTTTAATTTCTCACAGAGGCTAACAAGTAGGCTGAGAAGCCTGGCTGCTGTGTAACAGGAAGAAGGGAAAACAAGACAGTAAGTTGGGTTGCCCCACTATAGACAGTGTCAGTACTCTTTTCTCATGCCCCTTGCGGGGTCTTAAGTCAGACACCCCAGGGACCATGTGCTGAAGCCCGTGCTGACCCACGGGGAGGGAGGAGGAGGGGTCGTGCAGTGGAAAGTGCCCACAAGAAGCTCAGAGTCCAGGAAAGAATCAGACGCACATATGGGGCAGACAGCACTAAAACATCTATGAAGAGATATTAACAAGAATGGCACATGTTAGCGTTGTATAACAATGTAAACTGGGCATGAGGGGATCTGGCAGAAGGGGGGACATTGAAGCTCATCCCTCCTACTGGCACCTGGGCCCAACAGGGCAAAGGGCAGCCCTCTCCCCTCCCTGCTCCCTCTCAGACCACTAAAAGAAAGAAGGCACAGTGAAGAAGAGTGCAAGCCGGGTTCTTGCCCCAGCTTCTGCAGCTACTTCTTTGTCCAAATATTGGGTAATATGTTTCATTTCACCGAGCCTCAGTTTCTCTATCTGCAAAATCAGAATCACGTGATTGTCACAAGGACCAAGGAAGATAACTTGGGTAAGAATGTATGTATGCTGCGTTGGGTCTTCGTTGCTGTGCACGGGCTTTCTCTAGTTGCAGCGAGCGGGGGCTACTCTTTGTTGTGGTGCGCGGGCTTCTCATTGCGGTGGTTTCTCTTGCTGCGGAGCACGAGCTCTAGGCACACAGTCTCCAGTAGTTGCAGCGCAAGAGCTCAGTAGTTGTGGTTCGCAGGCTCCAGAGTGCAGACTCAGTAGTTGCGGCACACGGGCTTAGTTGCAACACAGCCTAAATAAATAAATAAAAAGAATAAATGCTAGACTCCTTAGCCATGCATTCAAGACTGCACTCTCTTAAAAAAAAAATAAAGAATGTGTGTATGCTGGAAAGGACTGGAAGGTAACCAGTCTGTTAGAGACCGGGCCATTTTCTCCATTAGGAAAGGATCACTGATTAGAATGGGAAGGCCTGCGGCAGAGGGGAGGTATGAAGGGAATTCTGCAAGCTTGTCTGGAGACCTGGAGTTGGGCGCCACAGCCCAGACAGGTACAGAGGCCAGCTCTCCGACCTGGTCCTTCCACTCACCTGCACGCAAAGCCTGCCCATGAGCAGAGGCCTGGCTGGGCCACCTGAGGCGGTGCCAGCAGCAGGAGACTCCAGGCATTGTTCCGGGGAACTCTGAGGGCCTGGACCACCAGCCCGAGCTGGGCAGGGAGGTTGGGCCGCAGACTCATCTTCCCCGGGAAACCCCCGGGTCCCAGCAGAGCCAGCCACGGGGGAGAAGGCAGCGCCCTTGCTCTGCGTCTCTTCTCTGCGTCCTTTATCCAGAGGCTGGGGCCGGGACGGGAGCCCGAGGGGCCTGAAAGGAAGCTACAAGAGTCACTGAAGCAAAGGGACAAAGAGAAAGAAGAGGGCAGATAAAGGAGGAAGGATGGAGCCCAGGACGTGTCGACGTGTGTTCCTCACCCGTTGGGAGAATCGCCAGAAGACGGGCAAAGAAGTGAGAGGCGCGCAAAGGGGACAAGAGAAGAAAACGGCCAGGCTTTGCCGGGGGGAGGGTAGCTACCGGGAGGTGGAGGTTGGGATTAAATGGAAGTGAGGGGCTTGGTCACCATGGAGAAAGAAGCTGGACGCTTTGGCAGCAGTAAGTCTATTAGGAGGAAAGGCTGGGAGGATCAAAGCTGCTGTGGGTGTGTCTATACACACAGCGGGGTTGGAAAATAACCAGCTAATTCAGTCCCAAGCAGGGGGTGGAGGGGCAGGGGGTGAAGACCACCGGTTGAATGGTTGAATTCTCTCCAAAGCAGCAATCCTCTCCCACTGTCACTTCGCCATCCTACCTGTTCCTCTGGCCTCAAGAACACACTAAATTAAAACTGTTAGTTGTCAAGATTTTGTTACACTTGCTGACCCTACACACACACACACACACACACACACACACACACACACACACACACCAGTGATGTGTATGGCAAGGAAAGGAAGCCCTAAGTCCTGCGGCAGCGATAGAGGAAGGGAGACAAGGCTGAGGCCAGGAAGGGTCGGGTGTGGATGACGAACACAGAAACTAGGATAACCAGATACCTCGATCTTCATAGAACCTCCTGAGGGAGGAAGAAGTCAAGCAACTACAGGCCACAAGGCCCAGGGGCTGGCCACACTCCTCTCCAGATTGTGGTGGGGCAGTACCACCCTTAGACCCACCACCCCGTCTCTGCCCGACCCCGCTCTTTAGAGGAGCCCGTGCTGCTCCCCAGGGACAGGGGCAGGAGCCTTGCTCCCCCTTCTAGGTCATATTCCAGGTACCCAGGCCAACCAAGGGGTGAGCGTTGGAGGGGGAGTGGGGGGTTATGATGAAGACACACCTTGGGATGGGGGCCAAGGGGCACGAGGTTCCTGGAGGAGCAGGGCGATGCTGGTGATGGGAGCAGGGAGGCGTGCTCGGGCCGGGCATCCCCGTGCACTCGTGCCTTGGCCCTCGAATGTCAGCGGCTGCCCTGAGCAGGGGGGAGCCTGGCTTCAGAGCTGGAGGTGAGGAGACTGAAAAAAGTAAGGAATCCAAGATTGCTGAAGGTTCGAAGCTTCAAGAGAAAAGGGAGCCAGAGGAGGAGCAATCAAATTCTGGGCATGTGTGGTAGAGAACAGTGGAGAAAAAGAGAGCCATAAGGACATCTCCTGTAAGATTCGGTACATGCTCAGACCAAAAATCATTCATTGTTTATCTGCTATTCAGATTTGACAGCTTGTCCTATATTTTATCTGGCACCCTCTCCTTGAGGCCAGAGGGGCTGGAGTGGTGGCCAGGAGGCTATGTCACGAGTTGGATGAGTACAAGGGGATCTTCATAGATCTAAGAGGTCAAAATCTTCCTAGAGCTAAAACATTCTAGAGAGCCTTAACCGTACAGGGTCAGATTCTTCCAGCTATGATGGGTTATGAAAGACCCGGTCATTTTCGAAGGCCCCTCACTATGTAGAGAGTATGGCCAAATCCTCTTTTCTCTGTCAATGACTTTGAGATGGAACCAAAATTCAAGTAGTAGACAACTGAGTCCCCCAAGGAAAAAAAAACATCTCTTTCTGCACCTACTGGAATCCCAGAGGCTAACTAGATCCAAACTGATCAGAAAGAATTTCCTCAACTGCGAGCATGTTGCCTCAGTGCTTCATGTTGAAAAGGGGGACTCTATCAGCAAAAGAGGAGTGTAATTAACTTCTTGCAAAAGTTTACACAATTCTACTCTATTTTTACTCTAAAACTCTCCTACTGCAACTGATGCTCTTTAAGTTCTTTTCTGAATTTAACCTCTCTGATGCTACATTTCAGGAAGAAAGTAAATAAAGAAATACATAAATTAATAATAGTCCTATATTCATTTTGAACTCAGTTATGAAAACAGAAGCAAAAGAAATCAATGGTTGCCAAATGAAAAAGGATGGACTCAAAGAAAAAAATTTTAATTCCAAAAAGTTTTACAATGGTATGACAAACAATAGAGAATATAATACAATTAAAACAACAATAATAAAGAAGCATAACAGCAGTGTCCTATTAAGTAATTGGATGGGATTCCTCAGGGCAGCAACTGGTGCTGGGCGTTCCTTAATTTTCTACCTGCTGGAGGTTCGCCTCTCCCAGCCTCAACAAAGAGATAAACTACTTGTCAGAGACGAGGCCGTCACAGAGCAAAATTGAATTCTTCAGTATTCGTTTTCCTCTTCGTACCTCCTCCCCAAACAGGAAAATCTGATCATCTTTGTTTTTTTTTTTTTTTTTTTAATCATCTTTTAAAAGGACCCAAAATCTAGAAATGATTCCCTCTGTCCCAGAGGATCACTTGATTGCAACATGCAAAGAGTTAATTGCACCATGGTTCATGCCAGGAAGTGGGTTTAATAAGAATTACTAATTGCCTTTCCTTATGAAGGAATCAACTTTGAAAAGGCAAAAGACAGAGGCAGACCCAGGACTTAAACAATGCATCTGTGGCCAGGAAAAGCCAAATGGTACCATGGTGCTTTCAACAAATGAAAGTCTCAGAAATTCGAGTCCAGAAGAACAGTGGGGCCCAAGCACTAGGAGAACTACATAAAAAGGAACCTGCAACTGGGAAGTCAGGGCTACATGCTCCTCCACAGCTGTGATTTAGCTTCAGGAAAACCAGAGGATGGTTCAAACTGGACTAATGTTGTTAACTTAAACTTTTTTTAATTTTAGAATTTTGTTAGCATTTAATTAATTCTTAGTTGTGAAAAGCTACAAACATCGGGAAGTCATACCTACTTTTTTGTTTGTATCTTTTAGGCTACATTACGATACAAAAAATTTAGGTCCATATTAGATGTCTGAGAGAACATTTTTCCTCTTTGAGAAATGGCCTGAACATTAATCAAATATGAGTAACAGTGGTAGAGTGGAAAGGCTTTGGCCTGGAAAGTCAGAACACTCTGGGGCCTGATTCTAACATAATTCACTGGGCATCTGGGGCAAGTCTGTGCTTTTTCACTTTCTCAGGGTTGTTATGAGGATCAAATGAGATAATGGATGTGTAGTAACCATTTAAAAAAGTGCTGCTCAAAGCATGTGAAAAGCATTTTCCATGGCATCATAATGAAATCTAATTTGAGATGGATAGTCCTTGGATTTGCCTGCTTGAACTCAGTGAAATTAAGAGTGTTGCTTCCAGGGACTTCCCTGACAGTCCAGTGGTTAAGAATCCGCGCTCCCACTGCAGAGGGTGCGGGTTCAGTCCCTGGTTGGGGAACTAAGATCCCGCATGCCACATGCAGCAAAAGAAAAAAAAAAGTGTTGCTTCCGTTGTGATTAACCTAAGAAGACTGCATGGAAGAGAAGGAAGGAGGCAGAGGATAGAGCATGCACTGAGCCTGCTGGTACCTTGCGTAGCTCAGAGACACAGCAGGGCTGCCCCTCCAGCCTTGTTCCCTGATGGTGTTGGTGGGCCCTGCTGCCCTATTCATGCCCAGCTCTGCTTTCTTGGTTCTCTTGCCTTCCAGAACTCCCTTCTGTGTCAGTCTGGGAAATGAGACAGAAAAGGTATTACTTAATGGTGTCTGGGAAGATTTGTCAATATTTCCTGCTTTGGCTCCTGCCCAACTTTCCAGTCAGCAGTACTCGAGGTTGGACCCACCTAAGTGAAGCCCAGGCAGGTCAGTTCAGTCGGAAATTCCAGGCATTGAGTTCTCTGAAGGAGAGGAAGCATAAGTAGAGAGGAATGGGGGGCATGTTGGTGCCAACTAAATGTTTACATTTTTTGGAAAATAGACGCAAATAAAAATTAGTGGCATCTTAGTAGAGAATCTAGACACTACTGGTTCCCAGACTACAGCAGCATTTTTGGTCATTAGTTGACACCAAAAGGTAAGAGGCTGCTCAAATATTGCTTTTTCTTTTTTCTTTTCTTTTCTCTTTTTTTTTTTTTTTTTTTTTTTTTGGTATTTTACCCCCTAGAGCGTGAATTATCCATTGTCTTAACAACAGAGAATAAAACACAATTCCTTTTTATAAGTAAAAGCAAATTCAATATACAATAAAATACCATTTACAATAGCAACAAAAATTATTTTTAAATAGTCTAATTTTTTTTTTTAATTTGTTTTTGGCTGCGTTGGGTCTTCGTTGCCGTGCACAGGCTTCCTGTCGTTGCGGCAAGCGGGGTCTACTCTTCATTGTGGTACGCGGGCTTCTCATTGCGGTGGCTTCTCTTGTTGTGGAGCACAGGCTCTAGGAGCACGGGCTTCAGTAGTTGTGGCATGTGGGCTCAGTAGTTGTGGCACACGGGCTTAGTTGCTCTGCGGCATGTGGGATCTTCCCGGACCAGAGCTTGAAGCCGTGTCCCCTTCATTGGCAGGCGGATTCTTAACCACTGCACCACCAGGGAAGTCCCTTAAACCCTATTAAAAGAGGTAAGGGCTTCCCTGGTGGTCGCAGTGGTTGAGAATCGACCTGCTGATGCAGGGGACACGGGTTCATGCCTCTGGTCCAGGGAAGATCCCACATGCCGCAGAGCGGCTGGGCCCGTGAGCCATGGCCACTGAGCCTGCATGTCGGGAAACTGTGCTCCGCGACGGGAGAGGCCACAGCAGTGAGAGGCCCGCGAACTGGAAAAAAAAAAAAAAGAATGTAAAAGAAGACCTGAATGAATGGAGGAGTCTATCCTACACATGGGAGGGATGACTTAACTCCGCACAATGTCAATTCTCCCCAAATTAACCTGTAAATTTAATTCATTCCAATCAAAATCCCAGCAGATTTGTCTGAGAGTCAGGGCAAAAGAACACCTGACAAACATTCTAAACCTGTGAAGAAGAATAAAGGTCTGCTAATGCTGGTTTAAAAAAAAAAAAAAAAAGAGCAAGAAGAAGGAACATACCATTCCAGACATTGAGAAATATGACAAAGCCAGAGTTATTCAAACAGTGAGGTACCTCAACAGAAGAGAGAAATGGGCCAGTGGGATGGAAGAGCAGCTTATATGTGCATGAAAACTTGGCGTGTGATACATCTGGCATCATAAATCATGGTAAAAAGATGAGTTACTTCATACGTGGTAAAATAAATTTGAATCTATTTCATTACTGAATGAGAAAATAAACTCTATACAGAGTCAGTACTTCAATGTCAAAGGTAAAATCATAAACTAATAGCAGAAAATATATGTTAATATATTGTGACCTTGAGGTGGGAAAAGAAACCATGAGGAGAAAAATGGGTGGATTTTACATCACAATTAAAGATTGTCATTCAGTGAAGTACACCATCGATAGAGTTAGCAGATGAGTACTGCCTGGAAGAAGACATTTGCACTAACAAATGTTCAGGGAATCCCAACAAATTAGTAAGAAAAAAAGAGGAGATAATAGAAAAATGAGCAAAGTATAGGTCTACAACTAGGTAATTCATAGAAAGGGAAATCTAAATGGCTAACAAGTCTTTGAAGTGATGCTTAATTTCACAAATAATATGAAGAACACAGAAGAAAAATAAGATATCACTTTACAGCTAATAAATTAGTAAAACTTTAAAAGTCGCATAATACCAAGTGCTGGCAAGGATGTGGAGAAACAGGAAAGCTGATGAATGTGAAAACTGGCACAGCTGTTTTAGAGAGCAGTTTGGCAGGGCTTATTGAAATGAAGACTGCTTGGAGCCCAGGACCCAGCACTGCCACTGCATGGGTACACTCGCCCTGGAGAAGCTCTCACACGGAAGCACTAGCAAAGGACTAGTGGCCCCTGGGTGTCCGTTACCAAGGGAACAGAAGGGGAAATGGTGGTGTCTACAGATGGCAAAACTCTGTGCAGCGTTAAGACGGAGTGAAATAGATCTTCTTAAAGCAACAGGGATAGGCCTCCAAACCGGAGCCAGGATGGTGGGTGGGGAAGAGGATAGATTTATAGCACAATACTATTTATGTAAAGTTTTAAAAGACACAAAGGAACCCCACATATGTTTCAAGGATACATATGTGGGTGAATAAACTTTTGGAAGGTGAATTAGAAGGACACACATGACAATGGATACTGGGGTGCTCCACCCGTAGTTCTCTTCAGGGCCAATGTGCCCACCCCCCAGCTGTTGGGGTGTTAGTGCTGAGGCTCAAGGCTGCATCCCTCAGGGGAGCTGCCTCACCCGAGGTTAAGCCCCTTCTAGGGGAAGTGATCCATGACTGGCTGATGCAGGGTTACAAAAGGACCCTTGGGAGAACTCCAAAGTGTCCTGCCAGGTCCAGAGCTTGTGTGAGCTCAGCTGAGTCCTCAGCTGCAACCACAGCGGGGATCAGCTTCGCCAGCAGTCCCATCCTCCTGCCCTCCCTTCCGCACAAGTGTATATCCCAAGAGAACTCCCTAACAAACCTGCGCGCAACTCTCCATCCCAGAACTTTCTCCGGAGAGCCCTAGCCAAGGAACACATTAAATAATCAAGAGTGGGAACCTTTAGTGAGGCGAATGGAACAGAGATGGGGATGGGGGAACAGAACGGGGAAATAAGAATTCAGTAAGTCAACGAGAGGTCTCAGTGGACCGGCACTGACAGCAGACCACGGAATGAAGACTGTTGATCAACTCCATCGTGTGCACCCAGAGCCTAAAGTGCAAAACCAGAAAATCGAAAACAACATCTGCCTGTGGACAGTTCCCACGCTGTCCCCTCCCTGATCACTTTTCTCTGCAACTGAACACCTGCCTGTGGGCCAGTGGACTCAAAAAACAAGGGAGGTAACTGGGCGAGGTCTTACATTTTCTTACCCTGGTAACCAGGGGCATCCTAGAGAACCAGGAAGCCAGGGACCCTTTTGGCTCAAGTCTATCCTCTCTGCAAGGAGCTGTGAGAGAGCTGCATCCTGCCCACAGGGGAATGCGAGAGTCAGTGTGGTTGCGTGTGTGTGTGTGTGTGTGTGTGTGTGTGTGTGTGACAGACAGACAGAGACAGAGAATGTGTTTTCACCTCAGGCTTGCACAGCCCAAGATTCAACAGAGATAAAAGTTCTATTTTTTCCATTCACTCCAACACCAGATGGAGCAAGAGATCCTTATGGCACTCATGGGGAGGGGGCTACTTACATCTGGGGGAGCAGCTCTGTCTGCCTCTGCGCCACATGCCACACTGACTTGGGCTCCTGCTCTGCCTTCTACCCCCCATCCTGCCGGCCTCTCCCCTCCTCTGACTCTTCCGCTTGATATTTTGCTGTGCCAGAAACTTGTTCCCTTCCTTGGGCCCTGACCCAGCCCATCTTCTCTCTACCCATCACCCCAGCCCACATCTCCAGAATCGTTTGCCCTCTTCAGGTTCTACATGGGTCTGCGGGTAAACTTCACACGCCCAGACACCGAAGGAAAGAGAAAAACTCCTGCCACAGCACTCGTCCACGCCCTGGGAAGTGGCTGTTTGATATTCAGGAAGGCCACTCAGTGGCTGACCAGAGGCTGACGTACCCAGAGTTCTCTGTCTCCTCGTTAAAACAAACAAACAAACAAAAACCAGAGGACTATATTAGAAGCAGTATAAGTAAATTATAATGTGAACTCACCAACCTACCCTTTTACTAAAATGTATTGCACTCCTGCTATGTAGCATCTAAGTATGTTTGGAAGGCAGGGGCTTCCAAAGTGAGTAAGACACAATCCTTGGTGTCCAGGAGTTTACAGTCTGGTAAAAAGGTAAGGCTCACACAGAAATATCTATGATGTAAAGTGCAACATGGTAAGGTCACTGAGAAAGTTACCCCCAAATGCTCTGGGTGTTCAGAGTGGGAATGCTCACATTAGAAGGAAGAAGCAAAGGTTTCCTGGGCCATATAACTTTTGAGATGGGGGACTTCCCTGGTGGCGCAGTGGTTAAGAATCCACCTGGCAGTGCAGGGGACAAGGGTTCAATCCCTGGTCCGGGAAGATCCCACATGCTGCAGAGCAACTAAGCCCATGCGCCACAACTATTGAGCCCACATGCCGCAACTACTGAAGCCTACGTGCTGCAACTACTGAAGCCCGTGGGCCTAGAGTCCATGCTCTGCAACAAGAGAAGCCACCATAATGAGAAGCACATGCACCGCGACGAAGAGTGGCCCCCACTCGCTGCAACTAGAGAAAGCCCACGCGCGCACAGCAACAAAAACCCAGCACAGCCAAAAATAAATAAATAAAAATTAAAAAAATAATAATTCTTGAGATGGATTGCAATTGATGGAGAGAATTTGTTATTAACATAATTTTCAAATTAATTTTAATGCATTTGAAAAATACATTGAGCATTTTAAAAAGATGATCAACAACCTTACTTCTTTTTTTAAAATTGTCGAGAGTAAAAAAATCAATATTCCCTTCTCACCCATCCCATTCCATTCCCCGCAACTAACTATTTTAACAGTTTGGCGTGTATCAGCCGTAATCCTTAGATTTTCACAGAAAGAGAAGAAGAACAGTATCACAGGTAAAGAACAGGAGTAAGAAGAGAAAAGGCAAGTCATGTGCCTGGAGTGTACGGCAAAAGAAGATGAGAGAGGACAGGGTAAGAGGAGTTGGAGTCTTGCTGCAGAGGGCCCTAAACACAAGAGTTTGGAATTTTGGACATTATTCAATAGGCAACCTCAGATAAGAAATGGTAAAAGCAATTAGGGATTTTTAACTAGAAGAACAGAAGATCTAGGAGGCTCATGGTGGCAATACTTCAATTATATAAAGTGCTATCATGTGGAAGAGAGATTAGGCTTTTCATGCGAGGATCCATAGGTCAGAATTTGCGTCAAAAACTGGAAGTTTCAAGAGCAAGATTTCAGTTCTATGTAGGAAAGGACGTTCTAACAAACAGACCTGTGCAGTAAGGGAATGGACGGCCAGTGAGCATTCTGCCCTCTCCATGGAGACGCTCACTGAGGCAGAGGCCCGATGAGCCGTCACTGCGGACAGAGGACTCATGTATCAAGCAGAGAGCCGGCCTGAAAAACCCGGAAAGTCTTTTCTAGTGTTAAGATTCTACAGTAAAATGGGGAAGCAGTGAAGGATGTTTAAGTGAGGGGTTAAATAATTAGAGCTGTGCTTTAGAAAAACTCATCTGGCAGAAATGTATAGATTGGGTCAAAGTAGAAACAACCTTAAAACAGATGAGCATGAGGCCGATGGAACAGCTCAGTAAAAAGCAAGCAGGGGGCTTCCCTGGTGGCGCAGTGGTTGAGAGTCCGCCTGCCGATGCAGGGGACACGGGTTCATGCCCCGGTCCGGGAAGATCCCACATGCCGCGGAGCGGCTGGGCCCATGAGCCATGGCCGCTGAGCCTGCGTGTCCGGAGCCTGTGCTCCACAACGGGAGGGGCCACAACAGTGAGAGGCCTGCGTACCACAAAAAAAAAAAAAAAAAAAAGCAAGCAGGACTCTGGTTAAACATGGTGAATTAGACATCCTTGTTTATCTATTCTCCCTCGTAAAATCCAACTAAAATGACAGTAAATAAAAAGGACACGAACCCCCAAAGACAAAGACTGTGGAAGAGGAACCAACAGCAGATGAGAGAGGCCAACAAACTCGGACTTGGAAGCACTGGGAACCTCTGAGGGCCACGGACACGGGTGAGGCTGGAAATGGGCAGCCAAGTAACTGCCCAACATCCCAACCCCACCCCGATCCTCAGCAGATGAGAGGACCTCCCTGGAGGGACTGAACTGGAAGAGGTCCACATGCAGGGACAGTAGTCACAGCTAAAGGGCAGGTGACGGGCCATTCTGAAATGGGGGTCGGGGGGTGGGAGGGGAAGGGAAAGATTGCATACTGAGAGGTGAGATCCCATGGTCCCCTTCCCTGGCTAGGCTCCCAAAATGTCAGCAGCCAGGCTTATACTCACCTCCTCCTTGGGCAGAAGACTGGAGAATTCCTTTCTTGGGAAACTTACCAGCTCAAGAGAAAAGACTGACCAACACTGCTATTTGAGAGCCTCCAGGTAAATGGCCAGATCCCTGCCCAATCACTCTGCCACAAGGTCCACTAGTCACAAGACCAACCCCCCGCCCTCCACACACACACAGAATCTCTATCTGATCTTTAGGGCATCATTTTTAAATACTAATTCCAGGCAATGAGTACTGAACATTTGCGAGAAATCTCTACCATGAAAGACCTAATGATCAAAATACAGGAACTCTGAGGAAATAGACAATGCAGAAAGAAGAGGAAACTTCAAAAATAGAATAATTAAAACTTACGAGAATCAAGAGATGACATTGTATTCATAAAAAAAGAATATGATGCTATGAAAAAGAAGAGAAAACAAGAGCCTTTTAATATTAGAATAAAATATCTAAAATAAAATATTAAATAGAAAAACTGGAAAAACGTTGAGAAGTGCTCATAGAAAATAGAGCAAAATAGAAGAAAAAGGATAAGTACATTTGAGACTCAATTTAGAAGCCCCCAAATCCAGCTAATAGGAATTCCAGAAAGAGAGAAGAGAGAATTGATAGGATGAAATTATCAACGAAATATCACAAGAACATTTCCCAGAACTAGAGGCCACCGTTCCCTAGACTGAAAGGATCTCTTGGGCACCCAGGACAATGAATGAAAAAGCGACACCAAGGAATGTCACCGTGAAACTTCAGAAGGTCAGGGATAAAAAGGAAATCCTATTTGTGGAAGCATTATTCATAATAGCCAAAAAAGTGTAAACAACCCAAATATCCATCAATTTATTAATGGATAAACAAAATGTGGTATATCCATACAATGGGATATTATTTGGCAATGAGAAGAGATGAAGCACTGAGTCATGTTACCACATGGAGGAACCTCGAAAACATTCTGCTAAGTGAAAGAAGCCAGTCACAAAAGGCCACATATTGTATGATTCCATTTACATGAAATGTTCAGAATAGGCAAATCTATAGATCAGAATGTAGGTTGGCAGTTGCCTAGGGCTAAGGAGCAGGGGCTGGCCGTTGAGGGGAATTGGAGACTGACTGCTAACAGGTACTGGTATTTTGTGGAGGTGATCAGATGTTCTAAAATTGATTGCTGAGATGGTTGCCCATCTCTGTGAATATACTAAAAGCCACTGAGTTGTACATTTTAAACGAGTGAATTGTATGATACATGAATTATATCTCAATAAGGCTGATATATTAAAGAAAGAGAGGATGAAAGAAAGAAAGGAAAAAGAAAGAAGAGAGGAAAAAGATTGCATGAAAAGGAATTGAAATCAGGATAGCATTGGACTTTCTCAAAACAGGCTTAGACACACACACAAAAAACTGGTGAAATAAGATCTTCAACATTTTGAGGGAAGATGTGTATATATTTTTGAAGTATGTATTATATACATTCGTTTCCAGATTATTTCAAAACATATATATTCTTTTTCAGATTCTTTTCCATTATAGGTTATTGTAAGATATTTAACATAGTTCCCTGTGCTATACAGTAGGTCCTTGTTGTTTATCTATTTTATAGTCGTGTGTGTATGTTAATCCTGAGGGAAAATGACTTTTAACTAATATTTCTACACCTTGACAAATTAGGAATCAATTATAAAGTTAAACAAAGACATTGCCAAAAATGCAAATACTAAGAGATATTTATTTCCTTAAATCCTCTCTATGAAGGTTTACAGAAGATTTGAATTTCTTCAAAATAGGCAGTAAACTCAGAAAGAGAAAGACCCGGGATCCAGGAAATAAGGGGCTCAAGCAGGAGCGGAATGAAAGGAATTCCCGAAATGTTGACACAAAGACGTGCCACAGGCCTAAAGCTCGACCGGTCTGGACTGGAGCAGGAAAAAGATGCTGTAGCTGGCATCTGCGCAGGAAAAATAAAACGCAACTGAACTGACAGGGAGCTGATGAGTTATCTGATATCCATGGCCAAACTGGAGGAAATTTATAGTTCTCCTAGAATGTTTGGGGTAGAGCTGTCGATGAGTACATATAAAACTCAGCAAATTTTTAAAATGCCAATATTAACTTTAAAAATAAAACGTACAAGAAAGGAAGTGTAGTCATAGTACACGACATGGCTTAGCTACAAACAACATTTCCATAGTTAAAATACTATAAATTCTGAACATCAATTTAACCAAAAATTATATCATAACTAAATTAGGAGGCTTGAGGGAGGAGAAGCATGTATTTATGTGTGTGGAAAGTGTTAGAGGGTTAAATGGTCATCGTCCAGATGAAGAAGGCAACAATGACTCAATACTGTAAGGGAAATTTAATTTTAAAAAGGTAATGAAGTCCTGAGTTAGAGTAGTGGTTGGTGGGGATGAATAAGGAGATGGATTAGAGAGAGGTGGAAGCTGGATTTGTGGGCTGATTAAATGGAGAGCAAAGGAGAGGGAAGAATAAAACTAAGAAAAAACAGACAAAATCACTCTGGTTTTAAGCCTGGTTAGAGTAATGGTGGTGCTGGGGAACAAAGCAAAGCTTGAGAAAGTTAGCTGCTTGTAAGGAAGGTAGAGGTGGCCTCAGCGGTGTTCTGTGAGGTGGGGTCCCTTTGTCTGCACCCTCTGGTGCACCTTTGTGGCTTCTAAAGCTACAGTATTCTGATTGCAGTTGTCTGGCAAACAGAAGCTGAGAGGATCTTAAATGTGTAAGATTCTGGCACCAAAAGGGGTCTTAGAAGTTCCTGAAATTAATTCCTTTGACTTTTAGCTCATCAAATCAAAGCCCAGAGAAATTAAAATCCAAGGGAAATTGAAATCGAGTTTCAACCAAGTAGTGGTCAGCCATGGTAAGAACTCTAGAGAACGTAAGGAATTGAAGACCAAGAGAAGGCCGTTACATTTGGCAATTATGTGATCACTGAAGAAATAAGCACCCTGGG
Organism: Mesoplodon densirostris; assembly: GCF_025265405.1. Classification (NCBI taxonomy): domain Eukaryota; kingdom Metazoa; phylum Chordata; class Mammalia; order Artiodactyla; family Ziphiidae; genus Mesoplodon; species Mesoplodon densirostris. The sequence goes on along the minus strand of NC_082667.1, from coordinate 116,982,541 downwards.
GCGGAGCGGGAACGGCCAGAATGCAGGGGGTTAAAAATTACGTGGGAGCTGAGGCAGTGGAACCTACCTGAGTGCTGAGCACACACTCAGGGCTCCCCAAGTATTAGTTGTTATCTCTTTTTCAGAAAAACATGATTAAAAAAAAAAAAAGCTAGTAGCTGAGTGAGGATAGTTAAGTATCAATGCTTAAAGGTGTTTGGAAAAAAAAAAAAAAATGTGCATCTAGACTGAAGTGAAGGCCCAGCAAAGACAAGTGACTAAAGGAACAGAGAAAAGCAACGACTGCTGGAAGTGAGGGCCAGAGAACCTGGGTGGACATTAATGAAAGACCTAAGTGCAACGATTAGTTTTGAAAAAGAGGGCAACACCAGACTAAAGGGGAAGAGAACATGATGGGGAATATCCAGATGAATTTCAAGTGGGAAGAAAGGGATATTCAAAACCTAGATCAGATGATCTCTTTCTCAGGAAAACAGGAGGCATAATTATCAACTGAAAGTGGGTGTTTGAAGGTATGAGCTTGAGGAAGACGGAAAAGCTTTGACACAGTGGCTCTCCACCAGGGGGGATTTTGCCCCCCACCCCGGAGGTCCTTTGGGTTAGCAAGGTCTGGAGACATCATCTGTTGTCACCATGGGGAGAAGGTGCTACAGGCATCTAGCGGCATCTTGTGGAGGCCAGGGCTGCTGTTAAACATCCTGCAATACACAGGACAGTTCCCCACAATAAAGAATTATGCTGCCCCAAATGTTACTCGTGTCAAGGTTGAAAAACCATGCTTTAGAACAACTACTGAGGGAATTGCACTAAGAAGTCAACAAGAAATGGGGAGGAAGATGGCTCAGCAGCTGCATGGGCCAACCCAGCTTAAACAGCATAAATTTATGGTGAATCCAATTGGTTGGGGTTTTCTTTGTTTTCTAGTTACATTAAGCAGAGAGAACTCATATAAATAGAATGTCTCATTTTGAAGGGCTTTACAGACATGTCGTAAATCAATTACTAATGGTATAAATGTCTAACATTTATTACCTTAAACAAATCTTTGAGGTAGGCAACTTTTTTTCTGGTTTCCAGATGAAGAAACAAAAACACAGGGAGGTCAAGTAACTTGCCCAGAGTCACACAGCCAGTGCAGGGTAGGGAAAGGATTTAGACCCAAGTAGTTTGACATGAGTGCTTGTATTCTTATCAGGGTGCCATGCTGCCTCTAGGTGACCTCAAACATTGCTTCCACTTCTCATTTTGACACTCTTCGAATGACCTCCCAATTCTGGAATGTGGGTGTCCTAGCAAGGCATGCCTTTCGACAGCTCTGAACCACACATATCTCCTTTCCTTATTACACAGGATCCAGTTATTTCAACAATCCAAATCCTTGATGCTAAGGGCTAGGAAGGTGGTTAAGTTTTCCTAAGAGAGAAATCAAGTATTTTATACATGACCTCCGAGAATAAACTACTTGAAATAAATCAGCAACCTAACCTCTTAGAAATTCTACAGAAGGCCAGTCTGTTTTATAAACCGATGTGTTAGCCATGCTCCTCTTTCTGAGATTACAGAGTGACTTACTGCCTCTGAGCATTATTCATTCTACCTGTAAAGCCCTTTTTGACTATTGGTCCTTGATCACATGCTCTGCCCAGCCTAGGTTTGGAATTATTAACCTCCTAGGGCTGTGTTTATGAGGACCTTGCAGAAGCACTGCTAAGGTTCTACCTTATACGTGCATTAACTCAAGGAGAACTCAGGGAAACCTAATGACAGGCTTATGATGAATGTTGTTATGAGAAATGCCCGAGAAACAGATGGGCATTCGAAGAGATTAGACGCTTTAAAACATCATTAATCCATTCTCAACCTGTTTGACTTTTGACCCAGCTCTGGCACCTGACTGCAAGAGGGCAGTAGGCGTGAGACCCCCTGCCTGGGTGGTAGCTGGCAGAGGCAAGGGGGCTGCCATGGGAAATGGAGAAGCAAACAGCTTCCCTAAAGGACACTGAGATGAGAAGCAGCTAGAAGGGGGCCAAGGGACCAGGATACCTGGCAGAGAAAAACAGTGTCCTTGTCATTCCTCTCCCCAGCCTCTGCCAGGTCTGCCTCGAGGGTCAAGGGGCTCATGGGAGACTTCAGGGCTCCCGTTGTCCAGCTCCCTTCTTTCTCTGCAGTTCTCCTCCTGGCTTCTTTGATTCCTTATGTTCCCTGCCCTCCTAGTGGCCTTATGCTGCGCTACATACCAGCTGCCCTCAACAACATTCAATCTGCAACCTCCAAGTTACACATTTTCCTTGTACACTCGTTCCCAGAAAGTCTTTCTTGATTACATACTGACGTAGAAGAAAGACGGGACCAGGAGGATTGGAGAATGTCTTTATTTCTATTTAATTACTAAATGATTTAGGTTTTTATTTTCCTGATCCTGATTCTGGCTCTTGCTTAAGTACTAACTGGTAGCACTTGTTCTTCAAATCACTTTTTATACTTTCCCAACAATTCACGTCTGATGATTCCCATCACTCTAGAGCTAGGATACCATCATCAAGGTTTTAAACATGAGGAACTTTTGTTGACTCTCACTGAGTAGCAGATATTTGGGGTGTGGAGATTAGAGCATGAAGCGAGGGTGTGTTGCATATTTCATTCTGTGCAGGTTGTTCCACTTAATCTGGTCTTACGTCCCTTACGATTAGAACAGCCTTGCTCTGTCTAACTTAAATGTATCATGATGTTGTACTCTCCATCCCAGGAGAAATGCAGACTTTCATCGCAGTACCTACTCCTCTGGGGAATCTCTCACGGCCCTTCAAAACGGTCACCCTCCGATCTTCTCATGCTATAGTAGGACGATCTGGGAGGGTGGGTAAAATCTATCTGTTCTGACAGACAAGGAAACTGATGGCAAGGGGGAGATGGGGCTTCGTCCGAGTCGTGTACCTGAGGGAAAGGACCAAGCACAGAACCTAGAACCCTAATCTCCAGTCCTCTGTACCTCCTGCTGCTATGCACAGAGGGGTTCTCCCCTTCCTGAGCCTCCATGCTGACCTCCAGGCCACTGCCAAGTGTCATTCCCCGATGGTGTGTTTTTAATCTACCCGCTCCAGTATCTCCAGCAGTGAGGTTAATGTTAGTTGGCCGTTCCGTTTGTCTTTGGTTCTAATTATCAGCCCTGCCAGGGTCCCTCTCTTAAGCAAGAGGCCTGTTTTCATCAGCATCTCAAGTTGGCTGATTTCTGAGAAGGATATAGTGGTATGTGTCAGAAACAGCTTACATCTTGATTTCCCGTCAGGATGATCAAAACTGATTTCTACCAGGAGCCTAAGAAAGATGATCCAGGCATCTTCTACCCCACATGCTCCTCTGGGATAGAAGACAAAGTCCCCGGGGTGCCACTACACTCTTTCTTTAAATTATATGGACTATGAAACAAGTGATCTGTTTAGACCCTTGGACCAATTAAGGGATAAGAGAGAGAATGTTTGCTGTTCTTTGTTTCTTCGATGAACTCCATAAGGAAAAGAAAAAGAAGTAGGCGTCTATGTGACCCACTATTCCAGTGACCTGGAGAAGAGGTGTCATCTATCAGGTCAGCCTCTCACCCAACTATCATGCTAGCCTTCTTGGAACACTCTGATCCAAAGAAGGACCTAAAACAAAGAATGCATATGGGAGGTGCCCAATAAATATTTGTTGAATGAATGAAAAAGAAGTTTAAATGTCCTACAGTATCTCTTCAGTTTTTAGATCACCCTCACTCTGGACCCTAGGTTAAAAGAAACAGAAAAGAAATTAAAATGAGTTTGGCACCGAGACAGGGTAAAGTTGTGTCTAAACATGAGATAGAAATCGTGTTCGTTCTTAGCGTCCCAGATTCTCCACGTGCAACGACTCAGGAGATAGTATTGGCAGGCAGAAGAGAATGAAAACTTATTTCCAAGACCCCAAACCAGTGAAAGTGTTCCATCTCCATGATCCAAACATCTAGGCCTATTCTTGACCAAAGGAAAGAGATAAAAAAAATCCCCTCTCAGGAAACCCAAATTTTTGCAGAGCTGAAGAATTGTTGTTTCACAGCTTTAGCTAAACAACGCCAGCTTGATTATCAAATATTAGAATTGGGAGAAACAAGCATTGATGCAAGTAAAAGAATATTCTGCTGCTGATTTAAAGACAAGTGAATCGCTAAATATTTTTATTAGCAGCAAATTTGCTGCTTGCTGGAACTAATTTCACGCCCTGTAGATATGGTGCTTAAGTTGGAAATGGCGTTAAATTGCTCTCTCCTTGAGGCGGGTAAGGCTTCTGGTGGCAACCACCTCTAAATGGCACAGACCAGGCCGCTCCTCTAAGACAGGCAGCTTTGGAGCCAATCACAGCGAAGTCCGCAAGGAGTTCTTCCTTCTTCCCAAGAAATGTTTGTGTCTCAAATACCCAAACCTTTCTAAAAGGGAGTTGACTAGAAACGACCATTCCTCTAATGGATTGATCCAATGGACCATTCCTTCTTGGATTTCCACCTCTATCTTTTCTCTAAACTCATGGAACGCTTTTAGTTAGTACATCCAACTGTCACTCAGTTGTAACTTAGAGGGTTTCTTGTGTGTTAGTCCTATCCTTCAACTGTACCATACAGCTCCTAAAAAGGAAATATCACATTCTCCAGCCAGAATTGGAACCAAAGTGAGCAAATGGGCCCAACTTGCAGGTCAGGGAGTTGGAAAAGAGAACTGATGCAAAGACGGTAGCACAAAGGGTGAGACCAGGTGAGACCAAGGAGGAACAGAAAATGCAGAGGTCACAGCTGCCCCGGGGAAGTGAAAGCACATGAGCAACTGGAGCGGAGGCAAGGCCAGCTCTGAGGGTCAGGGAATTGCTGTGGCTCAGAGGTCAGAGCCAGAGGACACATTAAATAGTGAAAGTCAGAGCAAGCTGTGAGTGAACAAATAAAGCAACAGAATACAGAACAGAAATACCTAAGGAAAAAAAAAGGGCAAGAGGCCCAAAGGTCAAAGCAACAGTCAAAAATGTGGAGAAGCTGAAGAAGTAGGAGCAAAACACACACAGAAAGGGGGGAAGGGAGAGGGGTGGACTGGGAGTTTGGGGTTGGCAGATGCAAACTCTTACATTTAGAATGGATACACAACAAGGTCCTACTGTATAGCACAGGGAACTATACTCAATATCCTGTGATAAAACATAATGGAAAAGAATGTTAACAAAGAATGTCTTTATGTGTATAACCGAGTCACTTTGCTGTACAGCAGAGATAGTCACAACATTGTAAATCAACTATACTTCAATTAAAAAAATACACACACACACACACAAAGGTTGAGGTGCTCATTAAACAGATAATAATTAATAATTGGTTAATACCAGAGTCAACATGGGCTCACTAAGGATAAGTTTGCCAAACTGAACTCATTTCCTGTACAGTAGAGTTATGACCTTGATACATCGGATCACGTTGCTCAAAGACTTCTGATTTAGCTAAACTCTTCACCTACAGGCTAAAGCCTGAATTCCTTAACATGGCATTCATGACCCTTCGCACCCTGTCTCATTTCCTGCCGCTCATTTCCCTGACACTAGCACTCCATCTACATTAGAATATTTGCTGTTCCTGAACCAGACATTCACACTTCCATGGTTGGCTTATTCTGTTTCTTCAGTCTGGAATATCTTTCCATATCCATTCTCCACTTATCTCACAAAAATCCTACACATCATTCAAGGCTCTGTTAAAATGTCACCTCTTTTTTTAAAATTAATTTATTTATTTACTTCTGGCTGTGTTGGGTCTTTGTTGCTGCACGCGGGCTTTCTCTCTAGTTGCGGCGAGTGGGGGATACTCTTCATTGCAGTGCGCGGGCTTCTCACTGTGGTGGCTTCTCTTGTTGCGGAGCACGGGCTCTAGGTGCGTGGGCTTCAGTAGTTGTGGCATGTAGGCTCAGTAGTTGTGGCTCGTGGGCTCTAGAGTGCGGGCTCAGTAGTTGTGGCGCACAGGCTTAGTTGCTCCGCAGCATGTGGGATCTTCCCGGACCAGGGCTCGAAGCCATGTCCCCTGCATTGGCAGGCAGATTCTTAACCACTGCGCCACCAGGGAAGTCTAAAATGCCACCTCTTGTATGAAGTCCTTCTTTCTCCTCTTCCCCCTGTGATGAAGTAATCTCCCCTTTCTCTGGGTTCTCTATATACTTTATTTATACTGCTAATATTAATATGAAGTTATATGCATGGCATATTATCTATTATATTTTATATTGAAAAAAATATATATATCTCTAATACAAAGTTGAAGTAATGCATATTTAATTATACACATATTGATTTGGAGTTGGTGTATATATGAATGTCACCTCTATGAGTTCTTTAAGACAAGAATGATACCTTGATCATTTTTTGAGTCCTCAGCACCTAACACAGAACCTAGATGGGAGGTCAACAATAAACATTTATTGATTTGAATGGCAGAAAATGCCAAATACAATGTATCTTTAAAGTAATCACATGAATAATCTTGTAAAATGGGTCATTAGGCAAAACTGAAGCTCTCTGAACACATATTCAGACTGGAAGGAGGTCTCCACTGATACCAAGGTCTATCCTAGACAATACTTTTATTAATGACCTGGATTAAAACATACAAAAAATGTTTATCAAATGTGCAGGGAGGCCGACTAACATCATAGGAAAGAGAATCAAGACTTGAAAAATGAATCTAATAGGCTGGAATCTAATGGTCTAGAAAACTAAAAAGTAACATTTAAATAAATGTAAAGTCCTATATTTAGATTTTAGAAATAAATTGCACATACTGAGTACAGTGGAGAATTTACTTGGCAGTAATTAATGTGCAGAAGAATTAGAAGCTTCAGTTAATCAAAAGCTTTAAAAGCAAACAGTGAGATGTGACCAGTAACAAACTAAGGTCTTGAGAGTCCCTGATGGTCACAGTGTGTCCAGCTCAAAAGAAGAAGTAATCTCATCACTATCCTCCATACTTTTAGAGCTTATGTGAAGTATTATGAGCAATTCTAGTGCCAGATTCTAAAAGATGCTTTAATAAACCAGAGTTCATCCAGATAGCTGTGACGGGGATGGTAAAGGAGTCTAGAATCGATGAAATAAACAAAGAAGGAAAGAACTCTGTGTGTGCTTAACTTGGAAAACTGAAAACCAAGGGAAGGTTTCATTGTATCTTCAAATATTTTTCAAGTGGCCTTTCATGTGTTACTACAAATGGCAAAGCTTAGACAGAATGAGCAGGAATTATAAGGATGCAGACTTTGGCTCAATGTAAGAACTTTCTCAGGTTTATAGCTATCCAACAATGAAGGGAGCAGCTTTGGGAGGTTGAGAGCTCCCCAACCCTGAATATATTCAAGCAGAGGCCAGAGAAGCAGATAAATATCTATAAGAGATTTATGGAAGAGCTGTCTCTGTGTGTGTGTGTGTGTGTACACAAAAAGTGTAAAGACCTTCTCTTGTTGTATCTTTCAGTGGCTCATCAGAATCGGCAGGTCAATGCTTAGATTCCTTATCAGGCCACGCAAGCCCTTCATGACACAGGCCCCCATGACCCCTCACTTCATCTTCTACCCTTTCCTGCCTTCCACAGACACTGAACTCCTGTCCCTGCACCTGTTCTGCTAGTCTCTCTTATACTGCTAGATATTTGCATATGCTGTTTCTTGTGCCTGGAACCTCTTCCCTCTTATCCCTGTGACTAATTTCCAGTCATCCATAAAGGCCCAATTCAGCATCACCTTGGAAACTTTCCTTGGCCCCTCTAATTCCTCCCCTGTAGGTAGGAAGTACCTCAGATTTGCCTGTGATGTAGCCTTTATCTTGAAAGTAGAATGTGAACAATCTGAAGAAAGGCACTGTATCTATCTCCACATCCGCATTTCTAGAACACCACCTGATGGATGGGGGATGCTCAGTTCTTAAAGTGAATAGTATCAGGCCCTTATTCCTTAGGTCAAAACGCAACTAAGGTGTCAGGCAGAATCTGGAGTTTAATAAGTGGGCAATCAGCTCAGCTCCGGAAACAGAAGGTTTGGGGAAATGACCATTCAGGAATGGCCATCCTTCTCAACCACAGATGAGATCACACACTGTGCTTTCTTTTTCTTTAAGGAATCTGGCTTCACTCTCTTCATTCCGCAAGCTTCCTGCTCTTTGTCACTCCCCTCCTTTCTTCTCTCCTTGTCCCCTGTTCATGTGCTGACTCCCCTAACTGTCTCAATCTGAAGAATATGTTGGCAAAGCAATCAAAGAAGCAATTCTGTTTATAATCATGTATTTATTAGATAAACTTAAGTCACATCTACTGCCCTCGGGGCCTCTGAGTTTGTGCAGCAAACTCCTATGTTAATATTTTCTATTGGGGGTAGCTTGGTATGGTACCCAAAGGTTAGCAAAACAAGGTTCTGGGGCAGAAAATTCCAGAAATGAAAGTTTCAAGGTTTGTTTCCTTCTTATGGACAGGGACCCTCACCAGTTAAAAAATGTGGGATATTTGTGAGGCTGCACTCTCATGCTGGGCCACACCTAGGTACTTGTGTGCCTCTGAGAGAATTAGATTCCTAATCCTGATTTAGCTCTTAGAGCTTCTTCCTAAGTATTTGGCCTTTCAATCCCAGAACACAGCACCGATCTATAAAAAGCCCTTTCAATTTGAGCAGCTGAGAACTCAAATAAGATTTGTACCCATATTTAAAAATCCCTCAATTCTGGGTCTGACCATCTCCTTTTGCTCAGAGCTCAAGAACTATGGCTACACTGCCCGCAGCCTCAGCTTGACCCTGTTCTAAAATACCCTGAAAGAAGGGATGAGAACACTCATTGGTGTGACCCCGCTGAACAGGAGCACTTTTCAGCTGCTCCTCGGGCACAGTGAACTCGCCATCCTGTAAGGCAGCGTGGGGCTCAGGCCTGCCATGGGCTGTAAAAATGCCCCAAGACTTCTGCTAGGCCAGAAACCCCCCGGTTCTTCTAAGACTCTCGCGCTTTCCCACAAAGCCTCGCGCGTTTCCTTCTCCCACCCACCGCACGTCCCGTATAGGCTCCAGCGGAGTGTTGCCATAGCCAGCCTCCAAGCAGCTGCCTGGTGTCCTGCCTCTTGGGCTGCAGTCCTCTCCTCCTTCCCCAGAGTTGAGGAAATCAGAACTCACGGAATCCTTCTCCTGCCAGCCGGCTGTTTATCAGCTCCCCGGAAGGGATTACTGGATCACAGACCCAGCCCAGGGCAGGGCCAGTGGTAGCAGATTCTCTTGCTGTTTGAGCCTTTGTATCCTCCTCCGTGTCTGTAGGGGGACAGAGGGACCTGAAACTCCGCCTTATCACCAGCCTTGGCACTCTCCAGGAGAGGACGCCACTTCACAAAGGACAAAGAAATCCCACCCATCCTACAGGTGAGGAGAAATAAAATGAGCCCTCTCACTCGACATCCTGGGGAGGAATCACCCAAAGCCCTTGAGTGGCTTAGTGTTATGGGAATCAGGCCCCGTTCTGACCACAGACTACACTAACTGGCACCCAGTCAGTACTTTTTTTTTTTTTTGCGGTACGCGGACCTCTCACTGTTGTGGCCACTCCCATTGCGGAGCACAGGCTCTGGACGCGCAGGCTCAGCAGCCATGGCTCACGGACCCAGCCGCTCCGCGGCATGTGGGATCCTTCCGGACCGGGGCACGAACCCGCGTCCCCTGAATCGGCAGGCGGACTCTCAACCACTGTGCCACCAGGGAAGCCCCATTCAGTATTTTTGACAAGTCATATCATGTCACTCCTCTCTGCAAAGATGCTTCCCATGTCACCCAGGAGAAACTCAAGCCCTACAAGGCCTGGCCAGGAAATGAAGCCTCCTGCCCTCTATTACACTCTTTAGAAAACAGAGGTCTAAAAGTGAAGCCTGAGATTCACATAAATCAGCCACTCCCCATTTACCAGAACTCCAGCTTCTCAATCGATGATGAGCATAATCAAAGTTCCACTCCCTCTCTGTTCACCAGCCTTTTCCTCTTTTTCAGCTTAAGAATTAGACCCTAGAACGCCTCGTCGGCATGAAAGGCCTTTCCAGCTATCAAATAAGCCAAATGACCCCAGTCTTCTCACGGCTGAGGACCCTAAAACATTTCATTTGATACGTCTGAATGGTAAAGCTGACCAAGTTCTTCCTTATTTGGGCAACACAGCCCTTGCAGAGAACAGACAAAATGCCTGGCTCCCAGCTGTTGAACCAACAGGTTGAATTTTCTCTGATGAACATTCTGATGTGTAAGAACTGGCAAATAAAAATCAGAAATCAAAAGCATGTTACTTGTCTCGTCCATTTCTGAGACCCGCCAAAGAGGGACTCTTCCCCCTTCTCCAAACCCGGGATGGCAGGGGTTTTCACAAGACACAGTGCTGCAATAATTCTGAAGGAAGCTGTCCAGGTTTGCTTTCCGTTCTATTGTCTTATCCTGTCAGCTCCCTCATGTCCCAGAATCCAGGCTTAATAATTTACAGCGGAAAGACATTTAATAAATAAATGGCCAGATTGGAGCTGTCAGCTCTGCACAACACGGCTGTTTGCATCTTCCGCTGGGCATCAGCCCTCACTTTCCCGGCTTGCTTCAGCTAAAACAATCCCATTTGCTATTATCATAAAATTAGTTCCTCTGCAGTTTCTATTAATCAGAACGTTCTTTGGAGAGAATTATACTGGGATTTCATCACCCTCTGAGTTCAACGGTTATGTGAATCTGATGAATTTTTATCACCTCTATGAGTGGCAGAAGAGGTAAAACACACACACACACACACAAAACTTGGGTGGGCTGATGTAAGTGAGCAAAGAGCTCTTCTCTTTTATCTGCTGAAGTCTTACAGACCTGAGAACCTAGACCAGTCTCCCCACACACATCTGAGCAGCTTTCTCCCCAGAACACATCTTGGGGTTATGGACTCTTAAAATCTTATGAAAACCATGGATACCACCGACCCCCCCAGAAAAGCCCACATATGCACATATACACTAAATGTTACCCTTTGGTGGGTTTGTGGACACCCACTTCCCCTCTCTACACATATGGCCCATCCATGGGCTCTGGAGTAAAAACTGTGTCCTGTGCTTTTCTAATTGTCTTCACCTCCCTTAAGAAGCTTAGACTGGAATAGAAAGTCAGCTGCCTCTGAATTCCTTTGTTGAAAGAGAAAGATTATTTTTAAAGAAAGAGCATAAAAGTGAGAAAATTTTTCATGATGGCCATACACCTTTTGAGAAATGAGAAAAGTGGAAGACAGAAGACAACTCATATTGGCTGAAATAATGAGAGTCCAAGTATCCATAAATTGATTATGGTGCAGTATATTTGGATGAGACATGAGATCAAAATCAGGAAAGTCTTTTTTTTTTTTTTTTTTTTTTTTTTGCGGTACGCGGGCCTCTCACTGTTGTGGCCTCTCCCGTTGCGGAGCACAGGCTCCGGACACGCAGGCTCGGCGGCCATGGCTCACGGGCCCAGCAGCTCCGCGGCATGTGGGATCTTCCTGGACCGGGGCACGAACCCGTGTCCCCTGCATCGGCAGGCGGACTCTCAACCACTGCCCCACCAGGGAAGCCCCCAGGAAGGTTTTTGATTAACTATCCTTGCCTCCAGATTATATAACATCATTCCCATCATAAGTAAGATAAGCTCCATGTGAGAAAAGACACTTGAATGAAAAAAAAACACTTAGACCAGTGGAACCACGGTTCTAGTACCAGTTTTGTCCACTGACTATGTGATTTTTTTTTTTTAATAAATTTATTTATTTATTTTTGGCTGTGTTGGGTCTTCGTTGCTGTGCGGAGCTTTCTCTAGTCGCGGTGAGCGGGGGCTACTCTTCATTGCGGTGTGAGGGTTTCTCATTGCGGTGGCTTCTCTTGTTAAAGAGCATGGGCTCTAGGCACACGGACTTCAGTAGTTGTGGCTTGTGGGCTCTAGAGCGCAGTCTCAGTAGCTGTGGCGCATGGGCTTAGTTGCTCCGTGGCATGTGGGCTCTTTCTGGTCCAGGGCTCGAACCCGTGACTCCTGCATTGACAGGCGGATTCTTAACCACTGCGCCACCAGGGAAGCCCCTGACTATGTGATTTTTAAGAAGAAGCAACTTATCTCTATCAAGGTAAGATTTTTTTTTTTAATTAACACTACATGATTTCGAAAGTCTATTTCAGTTCCAACATTCCATGAAAACTGATTCATTAGAGACCTCTAAGATGGTAAGGATCAAAACGCGTTGTAAGGACCCAGTAGTAAATATTTTAGGCTTATGAGCCATACAGCCTCTGTATTAACTACTCAGCTCTGCTGTTGTAAAATGAAAGCAGCCATATACAACATGTAAACATGTGAATATGTCTGTGCTCCAGTAAAACTTCACTTAATGGACACTGAGATTTGAATTTCATATTTTTCTTCTTTTGATTTTTTCCAACCATTTAAAAAATGTAAAAATCATTCTTAGCTTGCAGGTCATACAAAAAATAGACGGCAGGCCAGTTTAGGCCCACTGGCCATAGTTTGCTGACCCCTGACCTACGGCAATAGGTAAATATTATGATCTGAAACATCACAGTGGTGATTCTGGGTGACGCTGGAAGGCCAGTAACTCGGGTTCAACTACTGACAATAGTACTGTGCGGGGTGGGGGAGGCGCGGGGCAGGCGGTTCTTTAACCCAGTTTCCCAATCAGCAGAATAGAACAATGGTAGGTTTGGAATCTCAGCGAACAACTAACAATTACTTAAGTTTTGGGTACATTTTCAGATCTGCAGAAATGCTAAAATAATCACAATATATGAGAAAATGTATACAAGAAATTCAGGGCTGTTTGGCAGAAAAAATTTTGATAACTATAAAAGGAACAAGAAAACTTTATGTCTTCTCTTGAAATCATTCCTTGCACTCGGTAATCCTAATGACGGCTTTTTGCCACGCCACCTCTATCAGGCAGCATAACAAATGAGTTTACACATTTGAGAAAGAGGAAATTAGACATTGGTTATCACTGCTGTTTTTGTTGTTGTTGTTGTTGTTTTGTGGTACACGGGCCTCTCACTGTTGTGGCATCTCCCATTGCGGAGCACAGGCTTCGGACGCGCAGGCCCAGTGGCCATGGCTCACGGGCTCAGCCGCTCCGCGGCATGTGAGATCTTCCTGGACCGGGGCATGAACCCGTGTCCCCTGCATTGGCAGGCGGACTATCAACCACTGCGCCACCAAGGAAGCCCATTACTGCTGTTTTTGCTTGGACTTTTTTGTTTGTTTAGGAGAAAAGAAAATTGTAATTAAAGAAAATGATATTCATACATATATGGCACCTATGTACACCCTACAAGTACAATGTGAGAGATACATATACAGCAGAGATATGGAACGCTGTATAACACTTGGTATACAGAAGACAATTTTTTAAAACAGAAAGATTGGATAGTCAAGTAATCAATCTTCTGCAGAATGAACTTTGATTAAGTGATGGCAAAAGATGGAGTGCTATGGTAACAGCACTTCTCTCAATTTCAATGGGAGGGTAGGATATGAACATTTAATCAGAAAACTAATACCTTCTCCCAGTTAAGGGAGGACCGAGTTGGGTTTTGGGGGAGGGCTCCTTCTTATGAGAGGGAAAACCTAAAACGTTATCTCCATTCAGGAAGATGTAAGAAGTTTGCCGTGCTTCCTCAGTCATACCCTATTCTTAATTTATAATTTAACCAAAGTCAATTTGATCACTAGGAGTATAAGAAGGTTAACTCCAAATCTCAAGCTTTTAAACACTTTCCCCAAAATATTAAAGGCCCAGAACTGGTCCTGAACAGTTGGTCTACACAATGTTATTGTCCATTATTTGCCTCTGCTCTGGCTGAGGCCAGTCTCCACAATATTCCCCGGATATTCAGTGGCCAATCTTGTCTCACCCTCTTTGTTCAAACTATTTTCTCGCCGTGGATCCCCTTCCATTTCTGTTTCACCTTTCCCATTCCTACCCATATGCCCGGGCCCAGCATTAGTTCTAGCTGTACCATGAAGACCCACAGTAACTCCAGCCAAAGCAATATTTCCCCCAAATAATACAAGTGAAGAAGTGCTCTGAAGACGACAGTGCTCCTGCAGATATGTAGTAGTAGTATTATCTTTGGGGGAAATTAACTATAAATTAAGTTTGGCACATTGTCATACCTTTCTTTAGTGTTTCCTAATTGTTTCATGTGCTGTTGGTGTCAACAAACCACAGGCTATTAAGGCAAGAGCGACATCATATTTCTTTTGTATCTTCAAAGTCCCTACCAGTGCTTAGCTACAGTTAACATGCAATTCCAATGAAATGAATTAATCATAATAATGGCTTTCTTAACCACAGAACTCCTCATTGGGCCATGTAAGGTTAAGTTGTTAAACACATAAGAAATCATTGTTTAGTACACATGACTGTAAATGAAACCTTGAAAGTAGAATAAATGTGAGACATACATTCAGTGGAATTCAACCATCTTCTTCCATTTCACTCATAAAGCTGTGATTCAGGAGCTGAATTCCCTAAATCAGAAATTCAGTGTTCCCGGATTGAATAGTTTGTTTCATGATGTTTCAGAATCTTGTGTAAAGTCAAAGGTTTGAATACTGCAGCTCTCCCGTTTGGTCTTGTTTTGATTTTTGTCTGTTCACCTTTCCTGATTCAGCAATGGAGCATGCATCCCCTGTCCTATTTCCTTTGGCCTGATTTACAGATCCTTTGGTCTAACAGGCTCTAGCCTCAGAACAAAATCATGGCAAGTTTTAGTTTGCAGTTAGGCAAGAGCAGTTTGCTAAAAGCATGGACCATTTCCAGATGCCTGGAGGCGTAGCTACAGATTTACTTGATTTGACCCTGGCTCCTCTTCCCCAGTCTTTCCCGTGAGTAGAATGATCCTTGCTGCAGTGTACGTCGTAAGGCTAACGGAAGAATAATGGCAAATACAAAAAGCGAGGTAAGGACGAATGAAAACGTGATGTTATTACAAGGTGCTTCGGACTTGGTTCTCTCCAGGAGGCTTGTCAGGGACCCTTAATGACTGGGCCTGACCCCCTCTCTGAGGCCTAATTTGACTTGCCCCCAAATCCCGCGGTCCGCCGGAGCCAGTAGGTCGGGAACTGGGATGACCATTAGACTCTGGAACAGGCACTAAGGTCTAGAATGGAGGAAGAGGTGGCCTGGACTCTCCGCCTCACAGACCTGCTGTGCTGTCTCCATGGTAACAGCGAGGAAAGCCGGGAAAGCACCTCTTCCGCCCAACAACCCGCCCTCAGGCTAGACTGACCAATGGTCCCGTGGGTTACCTAGGGACGCTGTGATTGACAACGGGGTGGGGCGAGCGTGGGTAGCCAGGACTGCCTCTATCCAATAGAACATGAGACCGGTCCCAAGACCAACAGGCACCGACCAATCGGAGGGCGTAACGGAGGGCGACGTGCCCACCCACCACGCTCCGCGTTGCCTGGAGCCGCGGCGGTTGTAAGCAAATGAGGGGGAATTTGGGCGTTGAAAGAGCGGCGCTGATTAGCGAATCCGGAATTGCCTGGATAAAAGCCCACTTGTGATTCGCCCTGAGTAGACCAAATCCCCTGTGGGCTGAAACAGGCCGGACTGAGAGGTGTGAGTAGGGGACCCGGGAGATGGGGAGCCTGGTGAGGGGTGGGGTGGGGTGGAGGTGAGATGAGTGGTGGGTGGCCGCGGAGAGGAGAGAATGGCAGGGGATGGGGCTGAGGAGGCTAGAGGAAGGCGTGGGCGGATGGCGGTGCAGGGACCTCTCAGGCTACCCTCACCGCCGATCTGGACCCGAGGCCTGGCGGCCAATAATTGCTGAATTGGGGGCGGAAAAGGCAGGAATGCTTTATTTCTCATGCTCTTAAGAAAGTGAAATGTCAGTGCCTGATTCGAAATACCTTGTGACCGAAACCTTAATCTCTCTCCCAACTACTGGTGGGTAGCGGGCGAAAATTCTGAAGATGAGACCTGTGGGCACTGTTTTCCTGTCGCCAGTTTGAATCTGCGACAGGGCGGGGGAAATTAGACTAATACCTTCTCCCAGTTAAGGGAGGACCGAGTTGGGTTTTGGGGGAGGGCTCCTTCTTGTGAGAGAGAAAACCTAAAACGTTATCTCCATTCAGGAAGATGTAAGAAGTTTGGAGTGCTTCCTCAGTCATGCCCCATTCTTAATTTATAATTTAACCAAAGTCAGTTTGATCACTAGGAGTATAAGAAGGTTAACTCCAAATCTCAAGCTTTTAAACACTTTCCCCAAAATATTAAAGGCCCAGAACTGGTCCTGAACAGTTGGTCTACACAATGTTATTGTCCATTATTTGCCTCTGCTCTGGCTGAGGCCAGTCTCCACATTATTCCCCGGATATTCAGTGGCCAATCTTGTCCCACCCTCTTTGTTCAAACTATTTTCTCGCCGTGGATCCCCTTCCATTTCTGTTTCACCTTTCCCATTCCTACCCATATGCCCGGGCCCAGCATTAGTTCTAGCTGTACCATGAAGACCCACAGTAACTCCAGCCAAAGCAATATTTCCCCCAAATAATACAAGTGAAGAAGTGCTCTGAAGACGACAGTGCTCCTGCAGATATGTAGTAGTAGTATTATCTTTGGGGGAAATTAACTATAAATTAAGTTTGGCACATTGTCATACCTTTCTTTAGTGTTTCCTAATTGTTTCATGTGCTGTGGATGTTAACAAACCACAGGCTATTAAGGCAGGAGTGATATCGCATTTCTTTTGTATCCTCAAAGTCCCTACCAGTGCGTAAATCAGATGGAGAAAGACAAATATCATATGATTTCACTCATACGTGGAATAAACAAACAAAAATGAACAAACCAAACCAAACATAAAGAAGACATAGATCCAGAGAAGAGAGTAGTGATTATCAGAGGGGGAGACGGGGAGGGTGCAAAATGGGTAAAGGGGATCAAATGGAGGGTGACAGATGGAAACTAAACTTTTTGGTGGTGAGCACACAGTAGGGCATATAGAAGTGGAAATATAATGTTGTACACACCAGTGTTACCTCAATAAAAAATAAATCTTTAAGAAAGAAAAAAGAAAACAATGGGTTACAGGAGTGAACTGCCCTTCTGGAGGATTCTTCTTCATTTTCCTTTATAGCTGTTCCAAACCTTCAAAGATAATTGGGCGGGGGGGGTAACTTTCACACTTTTTTTCTACTTTAAACACTTCAATAAGGTTTGAATTTTAAAATATTAGGATAATGCCTCTACCTTTATAATGAAATAAAATGCAAGTCTGGGAAAAATCAATTGTCACGCTACCAAAATGCCATCGATGTGGCATCATCTGTTAACGCGCTGACAGAAAAGGGGGATCAGTGTATCCCGATTACACCCTTCCACCCTTTTTCCTGCGTGCTTCTGTGATTTGAAAGCGCATAGCGACTGTCGTCCGTTAACCACACCACTCGGGCCCCCAGCAGGCAGCCCTCCAGTGCCGGCTTCTGCACTGGGGTCAGTACCTCCTAATTCCTGCAGATTCTAAGCAGGGCACATTCTCTTTCCTTCCTCCCTCCCCAGAGACAAACGCTCTTCTGAAATTGCTTTCCATCATTTATGCCTATGTTTATGTTTACTGTATATGTGTAGCTCATAGACTATATGTATATTACTATTTAGGTATTTTTAAAATTTTAAAGATACAAGTAGCATAGTACTGTGGGCTTCATTTTGCAACTTGCTTTTAGACTCAATATTGTTTTTTTTTTAATTTTTTTAATTTTTTTATTTTTTTTATTTTACAAATTTAATCAGTTATACATATACATATGTTCCCATATCCCCTCCCTTTTGCGTCTCCCTCCCACCCTCCCTATCCCACCCCTCCAGGCGGTCACAAAGAACCGAGCTGATCTCCCTGTGCTATGCGGCTGCTTCCCACTAGCTATCTACCTTACGTTTGGTAGTGTATATATGTCCATGCCGCTCTTTCACTTTGTCACAGCTTACCCTTCCCCCTCCCCATATCCTCAAGTCCATGCTCTAGTAGGTCTGTGTCTTTATTCCTTAGACTCAATATTGTTTTTGAGATACGTTCATATCAATAAGTCTAGCTCAAGTTCATTCATTTTAAGTATTCATTCTGAGTATATAATACCCATTCCCTTACTGATGGACATTTAGATTTTTTCAGATGTTTTGCTATTATGAACACCCTTCTACATGTCTCTTTATGCCAGAATTTATCTAGGACCATGGTTCTTTAAGGGGATGGTAATGCCCCTTTGGTCATTTTGGAATTCGTGAGGGCAACTCTGGTTATTATTGTGATTTTGGAGACACTACCAGGGTTTACAAAGCAGGTCTGGGGACGCTAGAAGTCCTGCAATACACTGGACAGCCCCTCATAGTAAAGAATTGTCCTTCCTCCTGCACAACTTTTGAGGGTCTCACAGGATACTCATTTATAATATGAGCCTAGAACCTAACTCCATTTTTTGTATAAACGTAATGTATTTTTTGGCACAGTTTAATATAGTAAAATTTCCAGGAATGCAACTCTAATGTAAATCAAGGGGAAAGTATACTTATTTGTGGTTTGGAACTTTTTAACAAGAGTTGTTCGGGCTTCCCTGGTGGCGCAGTGGTTGAGAGTCCGCCTGCCGATGCAGGGGACACGGGTTCGTGCCCCAGTCCGGGAGGATCCCACATGCCACGGAGCGGCTGGGCCCGTGAGCCACGGCCTCTGAGCCTGCGCGTCCGGAGCCTGTGCTCCACAACGGGAGAGGCCACAACAGTGAGAGGCCGCGTACCGCAAATAAAAAAAAAGAGAGTTGTTCATCACTCTAGAAAACCCGGTACCTGAAGGCAGCCCAGCTCGTGGTATTTGAGTTGCCGTATAACACACCTGCATCAGCCAGCATTTGTAGCTTTTGCGTTCATGGTGATTCTAAGTTTAGGTGCGAGCATCTGAGTGCGTTACTTCCTTATGTATTCTAGTGTAGTCAGCCTGAACATTTGTATATTTAAACATATGCTGTTTTATTATGAATAACTTTCCATTTAAAATTGGCTTCTGTGTATGATATAAAGTAGAGATCTGGTTTTATTCTTTTCTGATTGGATAATCACTTGTCCCAACACTATCTATGAAATCCTCTACCCACTGACTATAAAGCCAACTCTGGCTTGTGCAAAGTTCTCATAAATGCACGGATCTGCTTCTGGGTTCTCCATTTTATTCCACTGGCTCACGTGTCTTTATGCCACTATCACACTGTTTTAATTACCTTGGTTTTATAATGTGTCTTGCGGCAGTTGGTAACACGAAAGGCAAGTTTCCATCCTGTTCTCAAAATTGTTTTCGCTATTCTTGGGTTTTTGCTTTTCCATATGAATTTAGCATCAGTTTTCAAGTTGCACAAAAAATTACTTTGAGATTTTGGTTAGAATTGAATTGAACTGATAGATTAAGGAAAATTGAGATATTTCAGTATTAAACCATCCCATCCATTCAGGAACATGGGTTATTTCTCTATTCAGCCCTTTTAAAAATATGTATCTTCAAATAAAATTTTATAATTTTTGCTATAAAAATCTTCACATCTTTTGTTGGATTTATTCCTACTTATACATATATACTTATTCATACGCACATTTTTTATTGCAAAAGTTTCAAATATATTCAGAAGTACAGAATATAGTATAGCAAACATTCATGTATTCACCACCCAACTTCAACAGTTAACTCACGACCAGCCTTGTTTCATATTAGCCCCCATCTTCTCCTCTCCCCTGAATAATTATTAAGTTCCCAGACATCATTTCTCTTATCTCTGGTGTGCGTGTGTGTGTGTACCTGTATATCAGAAATAATCTTTTAGCAATATAACCACACCATCACATTATTTATTTATTTATTTTTGGCTGCGTTGGGTCTTCGTTGCTGCGCGTGGGCTTTCTCCAGTTGCAGCGAGCGGAGGCTACTTTTCGTTGTGGTCCATGGACTTCTCATTACGGTGGCCTCTCTTGTTGCGGAGCACGAGCTCTAGGCATACTGGCTTCAGTAGTTGCAGCAGGAGGGCCTCAGCAGTTGCAATACGCGGGCTCAGTAGTTGTGGCTCACAGGCTCTAGAGTGCAAGCTCAGGAGTTATGGTGCATGGGCTTAGTTGCTCCACGGCATGTGGGATTTTCCCGGACCAGGGCTCGAACCCGTGCCCCCTGCATTGGCAGGCGGATTCCCAACCACTGCGCCACCAGGGAAGTCCCCACATTTTTAAAAAAACAATATTTTTCATTTAAAAAATAAACAGCAATTCCTTAATATCATCAAGTATCCAGATACTGTTCAGATTTCCCCAGTCATCTCATAAAAGGTTTTGTATAGTTGGTTTGTTTGAATCAGGACCCAAACAAGGCCCATATAGTGCATTTGTCTGGTATGTCTCTTCAGACTTTCTTTGAAGTAAACTTTTTTGGAAAAAGAAAAAAAAAGGTATAACACACATACCGAAAAATATGCAAATCAGAAGTGTACAGATAGATACAATTTAACAGAATTAACAAAGCCATGTAACCAACACCCAGATGAAGAAACAAAATTTCATAAGCACCCCAGAACCCCCTTCAGATCCCCTCCAGTCACTACTTTCTACAAGGTAACCACACTCCTGACTTCTAACCCCAAAATTAGTTTGACCTGTTTTTAAACATTATATATGTGGAATTACACAACATGAACTCTTTTTGCCTTTAGCTTTTTACACTCAATATTTGCGAAACTCACCCACATTGCTGGGTATAGTTGTAGTTTGTTCATTTTTGCTGCTTTCTACTATTCCATTGTATGAATGAAGAGATTGTATGTATAATACCACACTTTATCTATTCGACTGATGGATATTTAGGTTGTTTCAGTTTTTTTTTTTTTTTTTTTGCGGTACGCGGGCCTCTCACTGCCGTGGCCTCTCCCGTTGCGGAGCACAGGCTCCGGACGTGCAGGCTCAGCGGCCATGGCTCACGGGCCCAGCCGCTCCGCGGCATGTGGGATCTTCCCGGACCGGGGCACGAACCCGTATCCCCTGCATCGGCAGGCGGACTCTCAACCACTGCGCCACCAGGGAAGCCCATGTTGTTTCAGTTTTTAACTATTTCAAATAGGGCTGGGGTGAACTTCTGTACATGTCTTTTAGTGAACTTATATGTATGTGTCTGTTGGGGACACACCCAGGAAGAGAAGAGCTGGGTCTAGGGTTCACGTATATTCAACTTTATTAGATATTACCAAAGAGTCTCCAAAGCGGTAGTAACAACTACTGGTAGTCTACTGGTAGACTCTCACCAGCAGGGTATGAGGGTTCCAGTTACTCCACATCTTTGTCAACACTTGGTGTTATCTGTCATTTTCATTTTAGCCATTCTGGTAGGTGTCTAGAGGTACTGCATTTTGGTTTTCATTTGCAATTTCCTGATGACTAATGAAGTTGGGCACCTTTTCACGTATTTGTTGGCCATTTGTATATCCTCTTTGTCAAGTGTTTATTCTTAGCTGCTTGATCTATCAGTTTCTGAGAGAGGTATATTAAAATCTTGCACGAAATTTGTGGGCTTTTCCATTTATTGCGGTGATTCAGTTTTGGCTTTGTTTTAGGTTCACGTGTTTTAAGTTGTATTTTTTTGTTAAATTATTCCTTTTGTGACTGTCGTTATTAATATTTTTCAAAGCTTTACATTCTGTTTTGCTTGATACTGATATTGCTTTACCAGACTGTATTTTGTTTTGTTTGTTTTTTCTTTTTTATGGTAATTGTGGTAAAAAACATATATATAAAATTTACTACCTTAACCATTTTTGAGTGTTCAGCAGTGTTAAGTATATTCACATCGTTGTGTAACAGATCTCTAGAACTTTTTCATCTTGCACAACTGAAACTCTGTATCCATTGAACAATTCCCCTTTTCCCCTCTTTTTGTTTGTGTAGTATTTGATTTGTATGTCTTTTTCACTCTCTTTATTTTCAGCCTCTCTCTCATTATGCTTTCTGCACAGCTTTTATAAAGAGCTGTTCGGAAAAAAAATCTAATATAAGAATCTCTTTTAATAGTCAAGTGTAATCTGCTTACATTTACTATGATTACTGTTACATTTGGGCTTATCTTTACAGTCTTATTCTGTATTTTCCTTTGTTTCTTTCCACTCCTGCCTTCTGCTTTCTTCCTTTATTTTTCTCACTCTACTAGTATGGAAGTTATTCATCCTGTTTATGTTATCTGGCGTTTACCTGTGTGTTTTTTTAACATGCATATTTAGCTTAACAAAGCCTATAGGTAAAATCATTAACTTTCACCTCTTCAGAGCAAAATAATAACTATGGAATGATTTAACTTTGAGCTGTCCTTTCTCACCTTCCACTTGTCGACAAATATTTTAGTTCTTCCTTGTTTTTAACTCATCAAGAAATTAGTCCTTATCATTAAAGAAGTCTTTACTGTCAGTATTTATTAATATTTTTCTCACCATTCCTCCTTACATCTCACACCTTCTTTCTTAGTTCATTTTCCTTCTTGGTGAAGTATATCTATGAGGGGTGAACTCCATTCCAGTCTTTGTATGTCTGAAAACCTCTATTTTACACTCACTCCAGTGGGAACCTTGCATGCTGACCTCCCTCCAGAGAGGTTTCTGTTTGTCTCTGCTGGGATCCTATGGGCTTCTCATTGTTAGTGTAGTTTTCATGTTACTCTTACTACTTGGGATTCCCACACCTCAGTGGTAGTGTGACCCGAACCCCCCTCCCGCATGTGGTGAAGGATTGGGATGCAGATTTCTCTTGGGTTGTTCTGTTTTCACTCATGGGCTCAGGTACTTGGCCCACTTTCTTCCAGCCACGTCAGCATCAAATTTTTTAGTCCCTGTTTCAAAGACAGCTGAGCCCTTACAGAGCCCATTTTTATACCTTGTTCTCAGTTCTAGTTCTCTGTGTTTTGGGTCTGAGGCCTCACCTGTCGAGGAGAGGACCGCTCCTAAGGTTTGCACCTGGTTCCAGGACCCCTGCAGGTCTTTGGGCTCAGCCCCTGCTTACTATCCAGGCTTTGAGTTACATTTTTGTTTATAGCACTTAAGGATTTCCCTTTATTGCTTTCAAGCTGCGCTGTGTATTAAATTCTTTTCATTCTATTTTATTAAGCCTTTCTATGTGTTTGCTGTTGTGTGGGGTAATTCCCGTGTCAGCTCTGTCCAGCGTATTGACCAGAAGCCACAGTCATCTTTCTCTAAAATTAGATACGATCCTATCACTCCTTCACTGGACTTTTGTGGGCTTGTTAGCACTGCTTCATGTATTCATCCAACAAATATCTATTACTTACAACCTCTGTAGAAAAGAACCGGCAAGACTGTAGTGAGCAAGATACAAAGTCTCTGCCCTACTGGAGTTTACTATTCTAGCTGGAGAGACAGAAAGTAAACCTGTGAACAATAAATCAAAATGTGAACTACAGTTTGTGAAATGCGCTCTGAAGGAACTAGAGTGAATGTGGGTTTCTTTAGCTGGGATGATCAGGGAAGACCTCTCTGCGGACGCTGTGTTTAAAGCTGGGTCAGAAGGATGAGGAGAAGCCAGCCCTGCAAATGGTAGACGGCTTCTTTGGGGTCAGGGGTTCATTCCAGGCAGTGGAAACAGCAGGCACAAGGACCCAGAGGTGGGAAAACCCTTGGCATATTGAGTGAGGACACCCGACACCTCTGTGTCTAATGAGGGGAGAATGGGCAAGGGGGCCACGCCCATCTGCTGCCAGGCCTCTCTGCCCACCTCTCCCTTACTCTGTCCTCTGGCCATGGTTCTCTCTCAAATGGGCCCAGGCAAAGTCACCTCCTCTGTAAAGCCCTTCTCACATCTCAATTCCCATTGCACTTTGTTTTTCCTACTGATCAGATGGAAAGTTGTCCGCATAACAGTGTTCTCCAATAGGTCTTCTGTCAGAAGAAATGTCTTATTTATCTTGTGATCCCCAGCTTGTAGCAATGCTCTACAAGGTAGGTGCAAAATAAATGTTGACTGGGACTTCCCTGGCAGTCCAGTGGTTAACACCCCATGCTTCCAATGCAGGGGACGCGGGTTCGATCCCTGGTTGGGGAACTAAGATCCCACATGCCTCTCTGTGTGGCCAAAAAAATTAAATAAATAAATAAATAAATAAATAAATGTTGAGTGAATATATGTGGGGTTTTGTTGGTTAGCAGTTCATGCTTAGGACTTACTTTCCAATATCTTTATAACAGAAATTCTCATAGGTAATCATTTTTGTGGTATTTAAGCCATTAGGGTAAAGAAACTCATCAGCCTGAGGAGGAAATTGTTTGCTTAAGGCTTGCCTCTGATACTGAAAGGGAAAATCAGGGGAGGTACTATATGGTGTTACCCTGGAGTGGGTTGAATGGTGGCCCCAAGAAAGATATGTCCACATCTTAACCCCTGGAACCTGTGAATGTGACAGGTTTATTTGGAAAATGGGTCTTTGCAGATGCAATTAAGTTAAGGATCTTGAGATGAGATCATGATGGATCATTTGGGTGGAACTCAATCCAATGACAAGTGTCCCCATAAGAGATGGGACAGGAAGAAGACAGAGACACAGGGGAGGCCATGTGAAGACGGAGGCAGAGATTGCAGTGACGCAGCCACAAGCCAAGGGACACCTGGGGCCGCCAGGAGCTGGAAGAGGCAGGAAGGATTCTCTCTTTGAGCTTTTGGGAAAAAGTGTGACCTGGCTGACACATTACTTTCAGAATTCTGGCCTCCAGAACTGTGAGAGTGTAACTGTCTGTTGTTGTAAGCCACCGGGTTTGTTAATACTATCCCATCACATGGTACCTCAGTTACGTCTTCTGTAACGTGGATACAATACCTACCTCAGAAACTTCTTGCCATGATTGAATGAGCTATATTTGTAAGGTACTTAGCACAAGTGAACGTTGAGAAACAGTGATGGCTCTTCTTCTCCAGGGATTAGGAGTTTCTGTCTTGTGATTGCCTGCTGAGTCACAGCTCGCACCACAGGCTTAACCCGAGAGCTACGACTTCTCGTGGGCCCTGGAGCTCTCGGGTCCTGGTACCTTTTACAGCCCTCGGTTAGGGTTTTGTATCAAGGGAGAATCCAGCTTGTGGGTTGTGGGAAGACAAACTCAGATTCCGAATTTGAAGTGACCCACATGGAGCAGAAAGCAGCTTCTCAGTCCTCACCAAAAAGAGAGGTTTGGGTTCTAAATTTTTATTTCCTATTAAGGGACTTGACATTCCCAAAGGCCTGTACTGACGAATCCTCCTACCACAGCAATCATCAAAAATTCCCCAGAATGAATTGGGACTTTCTGTGTTTGTCTGACCGCCCACCAGGAAACCCAGGAGCGCACGGAAGCCTGGCGGTACCCACAGCACCAGGGACAGACAGCTCATCGGGCCGGGGGGTCCAGGCCTGCAGCTCTCAGCTGCCTCCCCCTGCATGGCGGGCACCGTGCTGGGCGTGGGGGCTGGCGTGTTCATCCTCGCCCTGCTCTGGGTGTCAGTGCTGCTGCTGTGCCTGCTGCTATCCAGAGCCTCAGGTATAGCTAGGTAAGGCCTTCTCTCCAGCCAGGAGTCCCAGGTAAAAGCAATTAGAAGTGCAATCGGGGGCTTCCCTGGTGGCGCAGTGGTTGAGAGTCCGCCTGCCAATGCAGGGGACACGGGTTCGTGCCCCGGTCCGGGAGGATCCCACATGCCGCACAGCGGCTGGGCCCGTGAGCCATGGCCGCTGAGCCTGCGCGTCCGGAGCCTGTGCTCCGCAACGGGAGAGGCCACAACCGTGAGAGGCCCGCGTACCGCAAAAAAAAAAAGAAAAGAAAAGAAGTGCAATCGCTGACGCTCATGAAACGTTTAGAATTCGGAAGCTCATTGTTGTAATTACTGGCAGTTTGAATGCGTTGCATTTTCACCTCATCATAAACACCAACTGCGTTATGCTGGGGAGCAGGGGTGGGAGGAGAAGGGGAGGGGTATCTGTCCGCTCTCAGTGTTGAGGAGATGGGGACACAGGGGATGAAAAGAGAATCTATTGAGTTTCTTGGGGTTGTATGTGTGCGTGTTTCTTAATTGTTGAGATTCACAGCAGCCACTGGGTCCAGCCCCTAAGACTCCAGACCTGGGCCCTGGGACGCTGAAGAGTCGTAGGTGACTTGGGCCGGCATTGATTTCAGAAAGAATCAGGCCATAAGCTGACTCTAACGTCACCATGGAGTCACACTCCCTGGCCAGACAGTGTAGGTACAAATCAGCAAGTTACATCATTTATTAAAGTTTTCTGGTTTAAAACACAGCACTGGGGGGAGGGGCTGCTTCGCTTTTTCCTGATCATGACCGCGCAGAGGCAAAGATAAAAGCTACCAAGTCCCACTCTTAGGAATTTGGAGTTCCCAGGAAGAAACAGGAACGCATCCCGCTGGTACCTGTCTGGGAAGAAGGGTTTGGGGATGAAGGGGAAAACATGTCTAAATTCCCTGGGCGGTGTGGGCAGCACACTGGGCCCTGTTAATGGACTGAAACTGGATATCCGCCCAGGGAAGAGCCAGTCCCGGCCTAGCTGATTAGAGAGGAGATGGAACAGTGCTTTTAACCCTCTGTCTTTCACTCCCAGGTTCTCCGTCATTTTCGTGTTCCTCGGCGCTCTGATCATCACGGCAGTGCTGTTGTTCTTCCCCCGAGCCAGTGAATTCCCAGCCCCGGAGCCTGAGATGAAGGTAAAACCATGGGTTTTGTTTTGCATCCTGAGTTGTGTCTCTTCTTTCTCTTGCTCTGGGCCTCCATCCTGCCCCACATGGTCCCTGATGCCAGGAGGGCCGAAGTGGGTTAGAAAAATTGGAAAGTTGAAACCAGGATGGGGGGAGCTCAAAGGGAGTTTTAACCCCCTCCCCCCTCCCCCAGGAAGAGACAGTTCTTCCGATGCCCCCTTGCGACACCCCCGGGCAGCTATTTGCCTAATCTGTTCTCGTCTCCAGTTTGCATCAAGTGGAACGAGCCGTGAGCCCAGAAGCCACCTCGTGGCGTGAGGGCCAGAGCCGAGCAGACCTGCGGGAAGAGCCTGTCCTGAGTTAAGAGGCTCCCACTCCCGCTGGCCTTGGCTCAGAAACTCACATCGCGGGCAGCACTTAGGCAGGGCTCTCAGGTGCTGAACGGCATGCTTTTTCAGCTCCGTGTGTTGGCATTTTTCCACTTGTGGCATGGAGGGAGCACTTTCCATAGAGAAGAG
The DNA here is from genome assembly GCF_025265405.1 of Mesoplodon densirostris. Classification (NCBI taxonomy): domain Eukaryota; kingdom Metazoa; phylum Chordata; class Mammalia; order Artiodactyla; family Ziphiidae; genus Mesoplodon; species Mesoplodon densirostris. Next base: position 116,955,237 of record NC_082667.1, on the reverse strand, counting down.
CAGTGAGGAAGGAGGGGCCCTTCTCTGGAAAGCGGAAGTTGTAGAGGTCGGTACGTTTAATACTAACAGCCTTTGGGGAGGCCCCTTTGGTCCTCGTTTTCTAGAACCACATCTCCCAGCACCTACCTGTCTACGTGGATTTTTATCATCTCTCCTAGACCCCACCCATTCTGGTTCATTCCTGACTGGGGCTCTGGCTTTACCATACAGAGCTGGTCTCAGGCCCCTACGATCTGGATCACAGGGTTGACTTCCTGTGTCCCGTTACTTTTTCAAGCAGCTTCTTTCCTCTGTTTTCATTTTTAAGCTGTCACGGTGCGAACAGCTAACGTTTTTTTAAGGCATCACTGTGTGCCAGGCCCTGTGCTAAGCCTTTTATTTACAAGCTCTCAGTTAAACCTCAGGACAACCTTAAGTGGTATGACACAGGTGCTGTTAGTGTCCCCAGCTCATAGGTAAGGCTGCCGAGGCTGGAAGGGGTTAGGGTCACCGGCCCAAGGTCATACACGTATAGGAAAAGGCAGAGCAAGGATTCAAGCTGAGGTCTGTCTTCAAAACCTTCATTGCTGGGGACTCCACAGAATATTGGGGGCCTTCGCAGCAAGTGCAGAGGCGACTATTTTGACAACAGACACTAGACTACACAAAATGATATAACTCCTGCACTAAAATCGGCACACACTTCCAGTTCTACCTAGCACTGACCATGGCAAAGGGGAGGAAATTCGTTCTGAAAATTCCAAGGGAAATAATACTTACCACACAAAACTGAGGAATTATTTTCATACATGCCAGGTTCTTTTTGGTCAACATTTGGAAACCACTCTGACTGAGTCAGGACTGTGCGTGTGAGCTGGGGCGCAGACTCCCACCCTGGTTTTCCTGTCTAAAATGGGGAGAGCGATGAAGGCTGCGTATTTCTGGATTGCTGCGGATGTGAACATTGGAAGAAGGGCACAGAGCAAACACTGTTTTGAAATCGATCCCTCTTTCCTCTGTCATATGAGTTTCAGACCCAGGAGAGCAGAATGGGCTTTGAGCAAAATATGTTCGTCAGCATGGCCAGCAGGATCTCATTTTCGGGTTTTGAGCACCAGCCCCTTCAGCAGCTTGGCTCAATACTGTATCAATAATACATGGCCTGGGCCTTCCTCACCCAAGGCCTGCTAATTGGCTAATTAAAAAGTGAACCCTGTCGAACCAGCAAACATGCAGCTCGCGAGAGACTTGTTCAGTCCTGGAGCCAAGGTCAAAGTTATGTTAAAGCTGTTTCGTCAAGCTGACCTTTGTTGTAAGTTGGCTGTCAGGGTAATCTCTGGAGCAGCCCTTTCCTTCTTGGTGTCTTTGGAACTCAGTGATCACAGCAGAGCTCGGACATGACAGGTGCTTTGTGTATCGCCACTGTATTAGTTACCTACTGCTGCTGTAACAAATTACCACGAAATTAGTGGCTTGCAACACAAATTTACTCTCTTATATAGTTCCGTAGGTTAGAAGCCCCAAATCAGCCTCACTGGGCTAAAATCAAGGGGTTGGCAGGGCTGTCTTCCTTTCTGGAGGTTCTGCGGAAGAATGGTTCCTTGCCCCTTCCTGCTTCTGGAGGCCCCCCTCGGCTTGCAGTCCCCTTGCTCCATCTTCAGAGCCAGCAAGTAACGTCTCTCTGACTCTGCCCCCGTCCTCACATCTTTCCCTCTGACCCTCTCTCCTGCACCCCTCTACCGCTTCTAAGGACCCTTGTGATTACACTGGGCCACCTGTAGTGGACAGTTCAGGCCAACCTCCCTATTTTAAGGTCAGCTGAGTAGCAACCTTAATTCCATCTACAACCTTAATTCTCCTTTGTCATGTAATTTAACATATTCAGACTTTCTGGAGATGAGGATGTGGACATTTTAGGGCCACTATTCTGTCGACCACAGTTGCCCTTCAGGTATTTTGGGTTCTCTTCAGGTACTGGGTTCTGAAAGCTTCCGGAAGTTGTGAAGTCCCCAGTCACGTGGTTTGTGCTGCTGCTCCCTTAAGTCTGTAGATTAAACTGCTTTTTCCTGCCCGGACTTAAGCAGCACCATTTGGATCTGCGGAAAACAGAGCTCGGGCTGTGAACAGTAGACAACAGGTCGGGCCAATACCAATCATAGGTTTCTGTCAGCAAAGACCAGCAGCTTCGGGGCCTCAAGTACGACTGGTTGCCAAGCAGCCAACTGTACGAATTGGGGCAAGTTATCTCTCCTCTTTGTGTTTCAGTATCTCAGGAAAATGGCTATTTCCCCCAACCCTTGGGATGCTGGGTTACGAATGTTAGGGTTCAGAACTCTTCTGATGAAAGTTTTAGAGTCACCTTTTCATTTTGAAAATGACGTCTCCTGAGTTGGCAATGGGTTGATGCTGTGAGGGCTTGGGTCCTGGGTGTGTGGGGTTTATTATACTGTCGTATCTTTATGTATGTTTAAAATTCTCCATGATGAAAAGTTGACAGCCACCAAATGAGCCTTCCAGAGACCAAGCAAGCAAGCTTCTCATTAACTCTTTCAGAGAACTGATTTCAGAACAGAAAAGGACTCGTCCGGGGTCTTCAGAGTGTTTGTGAACCTCCTACATGGAGCCATTTGTTCCCTGGACTTCATTAAGCCTCTCTTTATCTTGTATTTCTGGCTCAGCACGTTGAGAAAAAGGTTCTTTCTTATCCATTTGCAGGGTAGACTCAGGGCAGGATGTTACTGGAAGTTACAAATATGGACGAACTCTGGGCCCGTTCATCAGAGATTACAGTTGAGCACAGCCAGGGTGCGGAAGTGACAGTAATTTCGTTTTTGATGTTTCTTTCTCCAGATTGTAGATGCCTTTTTCATTGGCCGCTATGTCCTGTTGGCTTTCCTCACTCTTGTCTTCCTTGGGAGCCTTTTCTTGGTTCTAAGCCATCACATCCTGGAGCCAATCTATGCCAAACCACTGCGGTCCTACTGAGCCATCTTCAGGAAAACCAAGACCCTGTTCTTTCCCTCGCTTTGATGTCACTGATGAGCAGAAAGGTACTGTTTGGAGTCTTGTTTTGACAGCCTTCCCGCCTTAAGATTGGAGGATCATCTCTTCATCACTAAGACAAATCCCTTGAGTCCTGGCTTCCAGAAATAGGGTTGCAAAATTGCCCCTGGGGAGAGATTCTCACCAGCTTAAGAGGGATATTGCCGTCTTCTTAGCACCTGTACCTCAGATTTTCCATCTCTTTTGAAAAGAAAATAGCAACAGGGATCTGCTTAGACTAGGTTTTCAATGAAGACTTCAGTAAATGAATTTTGGGGAAAGGGGCACTTTGGCTTCTGCTGTCAAATAGACGGAAGAACTTGGTCCTTTTTGATGCTATGAAAAATTGTTAGTTACGAGGTCAAGATCATTTGGGAAAGAAAGACAATCAAAGTTCAAAAGGTTATTTCAGTGTAATGACCTGGAGACACATCCAGGTGCCGGTTATGGAGCACTCCGCATGTCATGACACCGGGCTCCACAAAGGCCATGGTGTCACTTCCCGCTGCTCCAAGAAAGCAAGCAACTGCAGCTAAAGGACTGGCTTTCACCTCGAACTCCTGGCCGCAGCCTTCTAAATCCAGCATTTCTATATTTCGGGTTTCCTCGGGGATTAGAGGCAGGGTATGGAGATGTCAGCTGTGTGTCCTGCTCTGTTCTCCGGATTCTTTTGCTTCCAGGATTCGGCGGCCTTTCTTCCCTTATTTGGTTACCATAAGAGTCCATTTGGGGTTACTGTCATCTCTTTCATCTTCGTAGCTCCTTCTCCAAAGCTGGTGAGGAATGTATATGCCCAGGCTTAGGTATAACTTTGTACCTAAGCCCCCAGACCAAGTGAAATTTCTTAGTAACTAGAGGGGCTCTAGGCTGGTTCCATTTTGGAAGTCTCATCCTGGCTCCCTAGAGCTATTTGAAGAAGGACTTTCTGGCTTAAAATTAAGAACCAGAAAACAAGTTGGAAAAAGAACTTTGATTGAGTACATGCTATATGCCAGTAGTACACTAATCTATATATATATATTTTTACACAGATGTAAATGACAGGCTTGTGTGTTAAGGGCAAAAATATGCTTCGTACAAAGGGTATTTTAGCTCAGGCTGCCTTCTGTAGATCCTGTAACTACCAGCAGTGGTGACATGAATGATGGGTCACCTACCTTCATATGCCAAGAAGTCATGTCCAACCCTGAAAACAACCCTCACAGGGTTGGGATAAGAAGTAGAAGTCTGGGAGGGCACAAAATAAATTTCACTGAGTTCTACATGGGGGACCCCGATAATCAATGGCTCATATGGCACCCCTTGTGCTCACGGCCTTCCTGGGGACAGGGCTTAGAGGGCGTCCCTTAAATACAAATCATCTCAGGGTCCCATTCACCCTTCTTTGATCAATGGCCTTAGCACAGGTGGTGCCACCCAGAGGGGATCCCGCGGCAAAGAGACTGTGGTGATCCCACTGTGTGGAAGCGGGGTTGGGGGGGAGAGCGAGTCAGGGCTTCTATATAAGAAGACAGGTTATTTCACAGCCTCTTAAAATTGCATCCTGACAAAAACCACATCAGCAGGACGCCACAACGTTCACAGCGGAGACGTTTCTCTGATCCACTAGGTGGCGCTGTCGCGAGCCGGCAGAACACACTCGGTAATTTTTTTGACAAGTTCCTTTTATTTCTCACTGGTAAAACAGAAGTAAAGCTAACATTCTTTCCTGATGCATGGTATCGGATATTTAATCTAAGAATTCATCAGAGTTATTGTACGCGGTTCAGTTGCTAGGGAGTGCACTGCCATTCATGCATGCTGCACACAGCAGGTGTCGGCACTCACTCAGCATTGACTGTGCTCCCCCCTGGGTGTGAAGCACGGTCCTGGTGGAGTAAATCCATCCCAGAATGAGGCTCTGAGGCATCCAGGCTGTCTTCCTCACTCCATCCTGGGATGAAGGCATCCAAATCATTTTTAAATGTTTTTATTCTAACATAAAGTAATCCATAAACTTTTCTGTCAGCTCTATCCTGTTGCTGCTGCAGTTGAAGGGTTTTGTTTTGCTTTGATTTTTATTCATGTGTAAAGAAACCTGCTGCAGTTATTTCACAGATGAGAGACAGGCAGAGAGATACAGGGGTTTAAAAAGTTGCCCAGCTTGTCAGTAGTGAGGCTCACACTTTGCATCGGGATCCTGACATTTCATTTCTCAGATGGTTTTAAGGATCCGTTTTGGCTTTCAAACAACTCCTTATTTTTACATTGGCTAACACTATTTCTTAGCTATTTGTACCCACCATTCCCCTGACCCGTATCCAAAAAAGGTAAACGTTTCATTAAAGAATTCCTAATTAACATTTATAGTACAAATAAAAAACATTTTATCATGACTTCTTGGCATAAAGCTTCATAGGAGCAAGCTTCCAGACATGGGAATGGGAACTGCATAGAAATGAATCTGGAGAAGCGCTGATTATCTCACAGGAGCTAAAAACTCAGGATTGGAAGGGATGCTGTAGTCCATAGAGTTCAATCAATCTTTCATCTCTATTTCCAGCGCAATACTTCGGAATATTCTATTCTTCACTTGCTGAAATCACAATTTTTATCGTATTGAGCAAACACGTACGAGGCACTTTTCTAAGTGCCTTCTTAAGTATTAACTTATGTAATCCTTATAGCAACCCTGTGAAATAAGTGCTCTTAATACCCCCATTTCACAGACAGGGAACAGGCACAGAGGGGTGAAGTGGTTTACTTGAGGTCACTCAGCTAGGGGTTAAACAGGACTCAGGACCTGAACTCAGGCAGCCTCAGTTCTTCACTTCCTTACATCATGTTGCTCCATAAGATGAAAACAAAGGAAAAGGAGGGACCAAGGAATACCAAGGAGAAGCAGTTGAGTCTAGAGGAAAATCCAGAATCTTAGGAATTGGCCAGGAATCCAGGGCAATACAGTTAGAAGCCACGTGGACCTCAGGGACAGCCTCACTGATCACATCTGGTTTGTGTGGGGGGGCATTCTCTGTGCTGTGAGACTTTGCTTAGAGATACTGGGGGAGCGGCTTGTGGACTGAGTATCAAGGATATACGCGGCAAGCTCTCTCTTCAGCACTGTCTGCCCAGAAAGTTTGGTACTTGGGTTGGTTTTCAGAGGTGCCAGTGGAAGAATCAGAGCCACAAGCCAAGAATGTGTGTTTGTTTCTCGATCTCTGTCTCTAGCAGGCCACATTGGTTGCTGTTTACTCAAGGAAAAAAAAAATACTTCCCAGTCCCCCACTCCCAGCCCGCTCAACACACACCCTCCTGCCTCAGTTTCCTGGGACCTAAGAAATGACAGCGAGGATCAAAGCTGGGGCCCGGCACCACAGACGGAATGAGAAAGTGCATTTTTCTGGTTTTCCTCACAGACATTGGATATTGTAAAGGGTGTACATTTAGCCCAGGTCCTGCCTTCAGGGAACTCGGGGTAGTTACACATGTGGCATTTATATGGTATCCAAATGCTCCATGGCCATCCTCTCCACTTTTTTAATTTTTTAAATCTTTGCAGATTTCTTTGGTCTTGCTGTCTTCATATTGATGTTGGCCCCATTTTACACTGGGAACATGTAATAGTTTCCTATTGCTGCTATAACAAATTACCACAAACTTAGCAGTTTAGAAGAATACCAATGTATTATCTTATAGTTCTGGAGGTCAGAAATCTAGAATGGGTTTCACGAGGCTAAAATCAAGGTTTTGGAGGCTCTAGGGGAGAATCCTGTTTCCTTGCCTTTTCCAGCCTCTGGAGGCTGCCCATATTCCTTGGCCCTGCATCCATCTTCTAAGCCAGCATCTTCTGACAGTCCAGTGGTTAGGACTCGCCGCTTTCACTGAACCTGAGGACACAGGTTCAGTCTCTGGTCAGGGGAACTAAGATCCCGCCACGTCACTCGGTGGCAGCCAAAAATTTTAAATTTAAAAATTAACAAAAAATTTTTTTTAAGCCAGCATCTTCTAATCTGATACCTGACACTCTGGCCTCCCCCTCTGATTTGTAAGGAGCCGTTGTGACTACATTGGGCCCACCCCGGACAATCCAAAATAGTCTCCCCATCTCGAGGTCCTTAACCACGTCTGCCAAGTCTCATTTGCCATGTAAGATAGCATTCACCGGTTCTGGGAGTTAGGCTGTGGACCCCTCTGGAGGAGGGGCATTATTCTGCCTCCCCCAGCATATCCGGCCCCTCTTCCGCCTCTAAGGACCGCCTCCTTCTACCTTCCCTCTTCCATTGTCTCCGTACCCCACGCCTTCATGCATGAGACCCGACCCATTAGCTCCAGTGCCACTCTCCAGTTCTCAGGGTGCCCACCCGACACCCGTGATGTGTTGATAACTTCCCCCGACTTCACTCATGGTGGCCGCCTCCCACTGCTGAGATCCCCCAAGACCTGCTTTCCTTTTCTTGGCTTCTCCCCACCCCCTCACTAGCCCAGCCTCCCAATGGATCTCTAAAGGAGACATGCAAAGAGTTATTGCTTTTTAATTACAAGTGCTATTGTAACATCTATAAAGAAGAACACTTTAAGCTTAATTGAGACCAAATGTGAAGTTAAATTAAACGAATAACTAATTAACGTAATGCTCGTGCATTAGCCCCGAGTGAGTGCCGAGGCCCAGAGAGGGGGCAGGTCCTGGGCCTCCAGGGACAGTCAGTGCCCAGAGCTGAGGAGAGGGGTTGCGGGGCAGGGATCCTGGGCCTGGGACCCAGGTGTGCAAGGACCGATGTCAGGGCCCGGGGCCCCGGACTCCTACCTACACCCAGCCTTCATTTCTGAGGCCGGCCCCGAGCTCCCCACACGCCCTGTGCATCTCCCTAGCGCCACACTGAGCCGCCGGCACCAGAGAATGTCTGTTCATTTTCCAGTCCCTGGGCCTAACACATTTAGGGGCTTGATACGCGGCCGTTTTCACTTCCTTCCCGTTCATTCTTCCTTCTGGATGGTCACATTTGTTCCTCCATTGCCACTGGGATTGCCCTCCTGCCAGCCCTGTCCCTTCAGGGCTGGACGAGTGGACGGTGAGGTCTCTCAACTTGAGTCACCCACCCTGGTTTTTTTTCTCCCATCGTTTAAACGTTTCCCTGTTCCTTTCTTATCCCCTAACTAAACAAGCCCCTGAGGGCAGGGCGTGCATTGACACTGACTTGTCTCCCTGATTCATAGCGATCCTCTGAGGGAGGTAACGTTATTACTGTTTTCTAATGAGGAAAAGGCTCAAAGCCATCGTGGTGAGGCTGAGAAAGAGACCCCCAGAAGCTGGGGTGTGGGGGGGGGGCGGGCGAGGGAGCCTGTCTCCCTGCAGGAAGCAGAAAGGGAGTCCAGGCACGGGCTCTACCGCGGGATGATGGCGCCATCTAGTGGCTTCCCTGAGTGCTGCTGGCAGGTAAACCTGATCTTATTGTTTTGTTTTATTTATTTTTGGCTCCGTTGGGTCTTTGTTGCTGCGCAGGCTTTCTCTAGTTGCGGTGAGCGGGGGCTACTCTTCATTGCAGTGCGTGAGCTCTCTTGTTGCGGAGCACGGGCTCTAGGCACGCTGGCTCAGTCGTTGTGGCGCACGGGCTTAGTTGCTCCATTGCATGTGGGATCTTCCCGGACCAGGGCTGGAACCCGTATCCCCTGCAATGGCAGGCGGATTCTTAACCACTGCGCCACCAGGGAAGCCCCAGGTAAACCTGATCTTGAGAGACGCATTCTTGAACCTGAGCTGCAGCTCTGCCCTGGGGGCCTGAGGACTTGGACATCCCACTGGCTCCTGCTTTTAAAGCCAGAGTGGGTCTCTGGGCACTTTTGAGACTTGCTATTTGTCACCATTGGCGTGTGTATAACCTGTCTCAGCGTGGAGGGATTTGTATCCAGCCCATGAACTGCCCACAGGCTCTCCCGCGGGTCCTCAGTGTCCTCACGACTGCCTCCTCTGGGCACGCCAGTTGCCAGCTCCCCAGCACACCACCCTGTGGCCCTGGGACGCTGCCCCAGCGGCCCACGTGAGCCCTGACAGGACGAGCACGGGCACAGCTGGCGACATCTGTATCTGGGCTAATGGGCAGCTTCAGAGGGCAGACAGAAATGCCAAGTTCTGGCAGATCCAAGGGTTTGGGGCGGCCAGAACACGCGGGAGAGGAGGCCAGCTGCAGGGGGCTGCGAGCTGCACACGTAACAGCTGCCTGAACGAAGCCAGCAGCACCCTCCCACCTTGCTAGTCACGTCACCCCGGTGCCTGTGCTTAGGCTGTCAGTCCTTTTTCTGTGTCCACTACCTACTCCATTCCTAGAGCACAGCTGGCAAACAGTGAGCACTCGGTAACCACTGGCATTTCATTATCAAAATATTTAATAACATGACTGGTACTTTGGTCATGCCCTCCGCCCCACCCTTCCCCTACAGCACTGCCCTGACAAGCCATCTTCCCTGGGGACACAGGGGGCTGGGATGAGAGCAGGCAAGGGGCCCTCACAGTCGGGAGTGACGCTTCCCCTGCCTTTCCCTAGTCCTGCCCTGGAGGATACGGCAATAATGCTTTAATCAAAATGGGTCAGGAGTTAGAAACGGGATCAAATGGAGGGTAGATGGAGGAGTGCCAACGTGGGGAAACACACGGAGGAAACTGGCTTGTGGACAAAGGGACAAAGAGAGGCCGGGTGGCTCTGAAATAGCCACTTCTAGGTACAGGCTGATTACAGAGGTTCACGTTTAACGTGAGAAGGAGAGACGCGCTTTTTCCAGGCCTTGGCCCTGCTGAATCTCTGCCTTCTGTCTTGGAATCTGAACAAGGAGGAGTCTGAGCATATGCCTTCTTGTACCAAAATGCAGACACCACTTAGCCCTGATCCCTTCCACTGGCGGCCTCCAGAGCTCAGGCCTTTATCGCTGTCAGCGCAACTGACGCCTTCGGGGCCTTTACAGTTCCTCCTCTCCTTCTGCCTCCCTAGCCAGGACCGTATACTGTGTGGTAAATCACTTGTCTGTCATCAAGGGCTTTGTAGTTAATAGATATTGTTTAATAATCTTTAGGACCAGGCAGCCTCTATGCTCTGTTAGTCCCCAAACAATGATGATAAACCTCCCCTGACGTATTCCCGGCAGCCACGAGACTAGTTACCCATTCCTAAATCTTAAGAATGCATGTCCTGTTTCCAAGTACCCACCCCCCTGCCCCAGGTTAACTATAAAACTGTCCTGATGGCCCCTTGGTGGTGTGGAGCGCTCCCAGACCGCCGTCCACCTGAGCCCGAGCCCGATCCCACCCTGTAAGTGACCCTATACTAAACTGGTCCCTTGATCACACGGAGCTGCCCCCTCAGTTTTTGGTCTCAAGGTGCCTTAGTTCAGTGGGCACTTTACGTCCCCTCTGTCCTCCAACAAGGCCCTTGAGTCTTCCGTGGCCTCAAGCTTGGTGGTCCCCTTCCGGTGGAGAGTCTCCTAGCCCATGGAAGCCTCGTGGGCTGGGCTGGCTGGTGTTGGGCCCGGAGGCTTTGCCTCAGCCATCTGGTGGGGGGCACTGTGGGACCCGGCGAGGGCCCTCCAGGTTTCTGCTGCGATCGGGTCCTCACATTTCTCTATACCTGCGTGAGGAGCAGAGAGGCAATGGAAGAGAAAGTGAGACAGGGGTTAACAAGCTCCTGCCCCAATGGTGGGGACGGGGAAGGCAGGTCCCGAGGGTCCCTTAATAATCGCCTTTCATCCCGTTCGCTATAATTAGGGCTCCCTGTCACCTCTTCAGCAAGCAGGGAACACCAAGCCAGAATAATGTGAAAAACCTTACAATGTCTGTACTGTGTTTGACCACTCTGCAAAGCAGTACCACATACCCAGCTAGTCGCAGCCTGAGATCAGCCCTATCAGGTATTTAGAAACGAGCATCCCCATTTGACACACAAGGACGCGGACGTTCAGAGAAGGTGCCCAAGGCTCTACAGAAGCAGGTGAGCAGAGAAGTCAGGATTGTCCAGCATTTCTGGTTTCAAGCCCCGGGCTCCCTCTGCCCAAGCAAGTGACTCTGCTTCCACACAGGCCTTCCTCAGAGAAGGACCCGCTGAGGATGCAGAGAGAAGCCAGCCCCGCACACCTGGGGTCACACTCAGGCTCTGCTGGGCCTAGCTAAAGGCCTGAGGTATGTTCCATGAGTTCCGAGCCTCTGTTCTCTCACCTCTAAGGAGAACATCTACCTCTCAAGGCTGCTGAGAGGGAAGCCAGTACAGCTACAGACAGGCTCAGCTCACGCCCAGAGCAGACGCTTACTAGGCACTCATTCTTTTCCCTTTCTGCATCACTTCCTCTCCTCCCAACGTCCCCCCAGGCCTGGCCGGGGGACAGCAGGTGGAAGGAGTACTGGTCACGTGAGGCGCCATCCACTGCTCCCCCTCCAGGGCAGGGCAGGGCACAGACTCCGTTAATGCCTCCTGCCCTGCATTCTTCTCCCCCCAACCCGGACGATGCCTTCCTCAAAGGGAAGTTCTTCCCCAGATACAGTGCTGTTTACCATGACCCCAGTGGGCTCTTCCTCACATTTACCATCCAGACCAGGTCCATCGCTCCGGCAGCTTCTCATTAGCAAGAGCTTCCTAAGGAGAGCCAGAAAGGCCACGAGAGAACGTTGCCAACCCCAGCACCAGCCGCGCAGCCCAGCCTCTAGCGCCCTGCCTTAGCCACGGGCCTGTCTGTGCGGCCTCCACACCCGCCACCGCTGGGCAACAGGCAGAGAGCACAGCAGGCCAGCTTTGGGTTTTGCTCCAGAGGCTTTGCTTGGTAGCTGCTTTTGTCCGCACACCCCAGGCAGAGGGGCCAGATGCCCTTGGTTTCTGACCTTCGGGAGGCACAGACGGCTCAGAGTCCAAGTTCAGAGGGAAAACGATTTCCCTGGAGGCTGCCCCCTCTGTCCTGGGGTCTACGTCCAAAGCCCTATCGCTCTCCCTAAGGAGGAGAGGCTGCCGACCTTCACAGCAGCTCCGGTCCCTTAGGAAACACTTCCCAAGCACCACACTCCATCCAGACTCAGAGTCTTTGGAACTGGCCCCCAAGGAAAAAGCGAAAGTCAGAAAAATCGCACCGGAGGACAGAGGCTTGGCATGCGCTCTAAGGGCACAGTAGTTACAGACGTGAAGAAAATACTCACAAAAGTCACAGGACTTGAGGAAAATACTACCGCGCGTGGGTTAGGGCCACACTAGAGCTATGGAGACACATGGGGATAACAGAAGACAGGTTAGTGGGGCTGGGGGCCAGGCAGGGGCTCCCGGAGCACGGTCAGCGTCCGGCTCCGGGTTCCTGAGGGCTGGGCTGGAGCGAGGCTCACACTGGTTCGGACTCCCGGGAGAGGCGAGGCCAGGCCGGCGGGGCTCCGGCCCTCCCGCCGCAGCACTTACCCTCCGTCTCTACTCAGGGATGACCTCCAGGCCAGGACCTCCTTGTACACCAACCGGCAGAGGAGCTGAGGGGAGGGAGGGCGACATCGGCGTGCAGCACGTGGCTGGTCCCCAGTGCTAGGTGACCGCCTGGCTGGCTCACAGTGTCACTCCGCAGGGGTTCACCCACGGGACGCAGGGTGGTTCCGAGCAAAGCACTAGATGGCCGACACTTTGGACCACTTCGGACACTTCGGAACTTTCCAGGGTTCCAGCCCCGCAGGACAGGGCCCCTCCCCATACCCATCTGTGCGCCCCAAAGCTCTTACCAAGCAGGCCAGGATGTCGGCAGTGATGAGCATGTAGAAGACGTTGTTCCAGCCCGTGGGGGAAATGAGCCCGGCCAGCAGAGGCCCCAGAGCCGCACCTGTGTGGAGCACAGCGTGAGAGAAGGGCCCTGCACCAGGGACCCTGGCCCTCCCTGCCCGCAAGAGGGCAGCATCCCAAGAGTGCGCCCGAGACCAGGCTTGGGGCTCAGCTGCCGAGAGCCAAGAGCGAGAGTCACAGACCTACGGATCCGGTGCCGTCGATGATGGCCGTGACGGTGGAGAGCGCCTTTGCGTTGCCCTTCAGGCTCTTGTGAGTCCCCTGGGGAGAGAGAGCAGAGTGGGGAGGCCTGAACCAAGAGGCAGCACCGAGCAGGACCGGGACCGGGACCGGGACCGGGACCGGGACCGGGACCAGGACCAGGACTGGCTCAGGGAAAGGCAGCGAGGGGGGCTTGGAGCTGGGAAGAAAGGGGGGCGGATGGCGGATTCTGAAGGACTTTGAGGATCTCGTCTCTGCAGGCGGGGGAAGCGGGGGAGACGTGAAGATGGGCCTGGAGACAGAGGCCCTGGCCACCCCCAAGGTGCTCTGCTCACCAGGTCAGCCGAGACCGCGGTGGTGATGAGGGCGTACGGGCCGTTGACCAGGGCTCCACAGGTGAGCAGCATCGCTGCCGTGGGGACGGAGACGGCCCGGTTAGAGAGCAGAGGCCACCGCCACCCCCAGCCCCAAAGCGGGTGAGTCCCCGGGCGTCAGGCTGAGAACCTCCACTTCCCCGAGCCTCCCACCCACGTCCCCAAGCCAGCCTCACGGGGTCCCCAAGGCAGCGCCAGCTCCTGACCTATGGAGATGCTGATCCCGCTCTGGCCAACGTAGTTGTACAGGAACATCTGAGAGAGGAGAAGGGGGAAGACAGAGTCACAGCCTGGCTTCCCCACGGGCTGCCTCTGTTAGACTGGAGCCCAGAAGTCTGGGAACCCCAGAGGTGCCCTTTCTCCTTTGCCTTCTCATACCCAGGCCTCTCGGTGTTCGTGTCCCAGGGATGCAGGGTCTAATACGTGGTAATCTATCATTTCCCTTTGCCCCCAAAGTCTCCTCTCATATCGAACCTCAGTCACTTATTCTTTCCTTGGTCAAGAAGCTCAGCAGCTGGCCTCCCCCTTCTCACCAAGGCCAAATAACCACGGATCCCTTTCCAAAATTCTCAGTCTGGATCTCTTTCCTGTGCTGACCCTGGCTTCTCCTCTCCTGGCCGTGCACAGGGATGTACACACGCAAAGAGACGGGTGTGTGCGTGATGCCCAGGCGTGCACAGGCTTCGGCGGCCCACGACGCACACACACTTTGCCCTTGAGGTTCTACGCACCGTGGGGGCAGCCAAGATCAGCATGACGCAGCAGGTGGTGGCCCTGCCATTGGTGTAGTCAGAGATGAGCCCCGCCAGGATGCCGCCTGGAACACAACGTGCACGCTGCCACCCCAGGCACGTGGGACCCCGAGCACTGCCCCATCACTCAGCCCAGCACGAACCGGGCCCGGGCACCCAGAGCCAGCTGAGTGTCTCCCTCCGCAGCCTTCCCCGCACCCACTGATCACGGGAAGACCACCTGGGCAGGATGCCACCTTTTCCCTCTGATGCCACCTGGCTAGGTCACACCCCACTGGACCTGTCCCTTTTTTCTGCACCCTGACAAGAGGAGAGGGGGGTGCAGCCTAGAGGCAGAGCAGGGCATGGCCTCACCGACGATGCCACCAACATCGAAGAGCGTGGACAGGTCCCCAGACTCCTTGGCACTAAAGTGAACTGTGGAAGACAAAAGCATGTGTTCAGACCTGGGGGCTCAGGGCAGACATCCTGGAGGGCCACCGCTGGGAGCATCCCTGCAGACACCTGGTCCAGTATCATCTTCAGAGGAAGGAGTGGGGGGCCATGGAGAAGTGATTGGCCAAGGTCACAAGTGAGTCTGCAGCAGTTTGGGACCGGATGCCCTTTCCGGCCCCCAGTCCTGTCGGATGGCCTTGACCTCCCGGAAAAGCCCTTCTATGAAAGCATTGGGATCTGGCCCTGAGGACCCTGTCCCACTGGGGGCACAACTGCTCTCAATGAGCCTCAGCCTGTCCAGCCACATTCCTGCCCTCCCCCTGACCGAGCAGCTGGTCCCCACAGAAGCTTGTCACCTCCATTTGAGGTCCCTGCCTATAAGCAGAGCCAGGAAGGAGGCTTGCGGGAAAATGGGGACCTCAGGTCCCAGACCTCGCCCTAGAATTAGAAAAAGGGACGCCCAGAAGCTTGAATTGTAGCCCAGCCCTCAAGGTTGACTCACACTCTGTAGCCAGCATCAAGGCCACAGAACAGAGTCAGTGACCGCAGGGCTGCCCTGGTGCTCCACCCGCATCGTCGAGACAGGCCCCTCAGATGGAGCCGGGGGCGGGGTTGGGGGGTGAGTTACAGCTTGAGACCTGGCCCTGACTCATCCCCACCGCATCCTGTTCGGTGCAAGGATGCTGTGTGGAGACCAGCCTCGTCCCTCCCACGGGGCCTGGAGGGAGCCCGGCAGCCCTGGCTGAGTGGTCCTTGGCCCTGGTGGAGCTCTGAGGCTCTGGGGGCGGGGCTGCTCCCTGACAGAGTAGCTCCACGTGTGGAAAACCAGAGATCCAGGACAGGGGAACATAAACATCCTTTTCAACCGCAAGAGTGACCTCTCCTCATCTGTCCATCCTCGGGCAGAGGCAGAGGAGAGGAGGACCACAAGGTGGGCAGCCCAGCAGACCCAGGCACAGGGCATCAATCCCCCGAGGCTCCCGGCAGCCCTCCTTGGAAGAGAACAGTGGTTACTGCCAGGCTACAGGCAGTGGGGGTAGCTCATCAGGCCCTCTTCCTTGGGCTCGGGGAGGCTTAAGGGGCTCCTGGAGGCACTCAAAAGGCAGACCATTTCCAGTACCCTCCAGTCCCGCCCATCTATGAGCCAAGCAGCCTGGAGGGGGGTTTCTCCTACACCTGAGGCTGGAGAAGAAGTTAGGGAGGATTGCAGAACAGAGCTTTGAGTTCCTAACCCCGACTCAGTGCCAAGGGAGGAAAAGTGGCTGGAATCAGGGACTTGCTGGGGGGCGGTGCGTCTGCAAGGTTTAGCTTCCCATTAAAGAAAAAAAATGTCCCTCCTGCCCTAGGAGAGGTTCAGCAGAAATCCTGCCTATTCCTGGAGTCCTACGCATCACGTGACAGGTTTCCTCCTCAGAGACCCCTCCCTCCCTCACCTCTTCTTCCCCCAGTACTCACCCACATTGAAGATGTAGAGAGGCAGCCAGTAGAGGAAGGTGTAACTGACCAGCTTGGCAAAGAGCAGACACAAGGAGAACTCGACCACACCCTGGGGAGCGTAACAGAGGGCACGATGGAAACGGGGGCACGACATCCTTGGTCCGTCAGCGGAGCCCCATCCCAGCACTTTCCACCGCCCACCGCGCAAAGCAGCCTCGAGGACCTCTCCAGCCTCAGTCACAGCAGTGTGCCTGCGGCCCGGATATGCTGTGTCAGGACGAGCCTCCCACGTTCCCCTCCCCAAGTGGACCACCCTCCCTAGGCACTGCATGTAAAGAAATTCTGGAAACCACAGGTCACCCTGAGCATCCCCATCTCCTGAGACCCAGCAGAAAAATCTAGAGAGCCTCTCTCCTCCTTCTAGTCCACAAAAGACTCACCGGGATCCAGAGCGCCCCAAAGAAGCTGATGGCAGCGGGATGAGCACTTGGCTCCTTGGAGCAGGTGACTGCAGACTCCAGGCCGTTCTCTCTGTTAGAGTGGGGTCCACTGCCAGGGTCCTCGGCGTTGTCCACGTTCTCTTCCCGCTCACCCTGAGCAGAGAAGAGCCCTTGCTGTGGGCACGTCCACGTACCACCTCCCACCAGCTGGAGGGACAGCCCACGTGAGAGGTAGGGGCTCCCACGCTGGAAGAGGTATGTGTCCCCCTCCTGGACTGGACTAACATTCTGCCAGGCCCGTCAGGCTGTCGGGGAGCCACCCGCGGGCATGACTTTGGCCCTCACCCAAGGGCCTGTGAAGTAACCGTGGGCACACGGGCCCCTCCTCCAACTCCCCAGGCCTCCCTGGGACCAGCCCCCGGGTGGCGTGGAGGGCAGGGATAGGACTGGGGGCCACACTCACATGGTGCTGAGGTGGGGAGCAGTCCACGTCTTCTGGGTCTGAAAGAAAAATCTTCTAAGAAGCTTCCCAGCAGGCCGGGTCCTCACCTTGCGTGGCGTGTGGTCCCCACCCCTCCTCAGAGCGGGTGAGTTGACTTTCCAGCACAAGGGAGCATGGAACCGGGGCTCCGGAGGCCACCTGCGAGGTCTGGGTCTCCTAACAATAACTTGTGTCACCACCGCCTTGTGGACTCTCGTTCTCTTGCTACAGGTGACCGTGGCCCTGACTCCCTGGCCCGTCTGTCAGGGAGCTGGGAAGAGGCAGCAGACGTGGAGAGGCCACCCCACCTTTCCCTCCTCGGTCTCAGAAGAGCCGGCGTTTGCCAGGCATCCTGACTACACGTCTCACGGAAACGCTCAACAGCCCAGGGAAGCAGGCGTTGTTATACTTAGGTCACACGTGAGAGAACTGAGGCTCAGAGAGGTGGCCTGTCCCAAGTCACACCTCTGTGGCGCCAACCCCGCGGTCCCACGCTACCAGCCGCCTTCTCCCAGGACCTAACCGGGAGGCTCGGCTCCGGCCCTGTGAGGAGGGAGGGCTCCACTCACATTCAATGAAGAAGAAGAAGGTGATGAGGCCCATGATGGCGGTGATGATGCCGGGCACCACAAAAGACAGGCCCCACTGCTCATCCACCCAGACGCCGGCGATCAGGGAGCCCAGGATGTTGCCCACGGATGTGTGGGAATTCCAGATGCCCATGATGAGGCCCCGCCTGGAGCGGAGGGAGGGAGGCAGGTAGAGAAGAACGGGAAAAGTAAGAAGAGAAGCACAGGGCTCCTGGCGACCGCCCGACCAAGTGCAAAAAGCTGGCTGCCTGCAGCCTCCGAGCTGAAGGCCCCCCTCAGGGAGGAGCGGGAGGGTTTGCTGGTGTCAAGGGAGTGGCAGCAAGGCCGGGGGTCCCGCTCCCCAGCCGCTCCCTGAGTTAGCACCCTCCGGCTCCTGCTGCCCCAGGGCCCAGAGCCCTAGCCCTTTCTTCTCTTGCCCTAAGGCCGTGACTCTGAAGTCCTCAACCAGGGGTTGACTCTGCCCCCAGGGGACGTGGGCGCCGTCTGGAGAGTTCTGACCGTCCCAGCTGTGGGTGCGCTAGTGGCATCTAGGGGTAGAGGCTGCTGAACACCCCACACTGTGTAGGACGGTCCCACAGCAACGAATTATCCAGCCCCATATGTCCAAGTGCCAGGGTTGAAAAACCCTGCCCTAAAGAAACTTTTTTTTGCACAAAAGCCAGTTCAAGGGAAAAAAACAAAACAAACAAACAAAAAAACCCATATATATATATATATAAATATATACAAACACATATACGTGTGTGTGTGTGTGTGTGTGTGTGTATACAAACACAGTTTTATAGGCTTCGTTTTTGTCTTCATGCAAAGTGGAAACTCATCTATTAAGAGGAAAAAAGCATAACGGAGATTGCAGGTTTTAAGGATCCAAACCTTAGCAATGAGAAAATCAGTACTGCTTTTATTTAGTCACTAAAGCATGTGTATCTCGGCCTGTGAAAGTCAGCAAGATGGAGGCAAATTTCTAATCTTTGACCCTGAAATCACATCAGGGGCCACGAGGGACCCACCAGCCCAGTCCCCCAGGCGCCGCCCACCCTCCTGCCCCATCACACTCACTTCCCCTTCCCGAACCAGTTGCCCACGCAGGTCACCACGGAGGGCCAGCCCGTGGTCTGGACGAGTCCGTTGCAGATCTGCAGGGAGGGAGCAGGGAAGCGGGACGGGCCCGGGCTGAGCGGTGCAGCCTCTGGGATGGGGGCCCCTCCGCAGCGCACACTACGCACCCCCTTCCTTCACCTGCGTGCACGCACCCCTAACCCATCAGCTGATTTCTCCTGTGGCCCCAGATCCCCATGGCAGAGACCAGGCCTCGCAGGCACCTCCACGTTACCTCAGGGTAATGCTCAGTGCAAACTCACTGAGCCTGACCACGGGCAATGGGCAATGGGACCCCGCATCGTGATAAAGGAGCACAGGGCTGGATGCGCAGGGACCTGGGGCGGCTGGGAAGGACCTTCAGCCTCTACCATCTTTCTGTGCCGGGAACAGAGGCCTAAGTGCAAGGCGAAGGCTCGTACCTGGACAAGAACAAAGTACCAGAGCGCGTGGATGTTCCAGAAATAGCCAAGGCCAAAGAGCGAGGTGAAAAGGCCGCTGAGCAGCATTCCGGCTGTAAGGTAGTAACGGAGGGGGAGCCGCTCCCCAAAAATGCCACTGCAGAAGAGAGAGTTGGATCTGTGGTAACCTCTGCTACCTGCGCCCTTCGGCTCTCTACCTCCTATCCCTCCACCCCCCCACCCCAAAGCCACTGAAACGACTCTGCTAAGGCGACCACCAGTGACCTCTGTGTTGCCACATGCCAGGGACACCCTCAGTCCTCCACTCACTGGGCTTCTCTGCTTTATTTGACGCTGCTGACCAAGCACCTTGAAGTGCGCTGTCCGTGGCCTCTGTGAGGTCACCGTGGCCCATCTGCCTCCCCGCTTGGCTGACCAGTGCTTCTCATGCATTTTCTCTCGCATCACTTTTACGGTTTTCACCACCAGCTACATATATGTTACACAGCCCAGCTGCATATCTACAGCCCTGAACTCCCCCCCAGAGCTTCACGATCATACCCAGGTGCCTTCCAGACATCTTGACTGGGATGCTCCCCAAAACAACTGCCACTCAACAACTCCAAAAACAGAACTCCTCTGCCTCCGCCCCCCACCCTGCCCCGTGTCCTGTGCCCCTCATCTGAGTGGATGTCGCCACCACGTTTGGCCACTCAAGCCAGAAACCACGGGGCTACCTCAGTTTCCTGCCTCCCCGTCCCACCCTTCACAAGCAACCTCCAAGACCTGTACCTTTTACTTACTTCTCTCCAGTGCGTCGTTTCTTTTTCATCTCTATTACTATTGTTCTAACTCAGGCGTTGCTCAAAGCTCAGCTGAGCTATTATCAGATCTGTTCCTTAGTGTGACCTGGTACTCAGTCCTACTCTCCCTCAAATCCACCTTCCGTCACCCTCACAGCGATCTGTCTGACATGTTCATCTGACAGGCCACCCTTCAGAGGTTCTCCTGTGCCCACGGCCTGGTACACAGTGACCTCATTCTCCAGCCCCGTCTCCTGCATTTTACACTCTGGTAAACCTGTTACTTGTCTCCCCCAGATCGTGCTGTTTCACACTCGCCTTTCTCTGCCCACGCCATTCCCTCCACCTAGCCCTTTCTGCATTGCCAAGCCCAATTCTTCTTCATTAGTTCAAGTGTCATCTCCTCCAAGAAGCCTTCCCCAACCCCTCTTCTCTAATCCCAGCTCACACTAAGGGACCCCTTGGAGCCCCCAGAATGCCCCTTATGAAGCCACCTGTCTGGGAGCCACCACACTGCTTTATAACTAGCTGCTGATGTTATCCGTCACTCCACTAGGCCGTGAGCTCTCTGGAGGTGGTACCCTGCCTTAGTCATCTTTGATTCCTGGGAACAAACATCATGCTTGCTACGTAAAAGCTGTGCTGGGGTTTTCCTAGCATCCAGGGCTATCCTTGAAGGACCCTGGTCTAGGACAAACCATTTTCCAGCCACACCACTGACACTGCCATCTGAGTGAGTAAACTCAAAAGGACATCCAGGAAAGCCTTTCCAGGGAAAAGAGCGACTAACAGTGGGAGCTGGCCAGGTGAAGGAGCAGGCTCAGTAACCGTGGGAGCACGCTGGCTACGGGCTGACAGGACGTGTGCAAGTCTTGTCGTCTCACTTCCGCCTGGGGGGGCCCCCAGCTTTTTCCCTTTGACCCTGCTGCCCCCAGGTCGGCCAAGGGGAGACGGCAGCTCTGAACGGCTCTGCTGCGGGGAGGCACAGGCTCCGCCTCTCTCTTACCTGATAAACATGCCGATGGCATAGGCCACGAGGAAGGCGTTGTCCACCGCCCCCAGGAGTTCCTTGTAGTTGCTGTGATCTGAAAGCCGAAGGGAGAGGCAGAAAGCCGGCTGGCTGCTTGGATGCCCCTGCAGGAAGCCCCTTCCAGCCCCGGCCGACCCTCTCCTGGGTAGGGGGAGTGGGCTGTGGGGAAGAACAGCTTGCCCCGCTCTTACCAAATGGGGCCCAGTTGCACCACGTGGTGTCGTTGAGCCTGTGGGTGTCGCTGATGGGCTGGATCATCCCTGAGCAGTTGTGGTGCAGACGGCTCTGGAGAAGCCACGGTGCACAGGTCAGGGGCATCCTGTGGCCCCAAAGGGAGCAAGCAGCCTCCAACACACCAGCCCCACTGCCCACCTCGACCGGACCCCACGCTCCCGCCTCCAGCAAGAACTGGCTCCGGGGCAAGTGGCCACAGCAGAGCCTCGGTGAAGGGCAATGGGGGTCTACGAGCAGGGTGGACACGGAGCCCAGGGTGTCTGCTCTCTGGCTCCACCCGCAGCCCCTGACACCACCGTCTTGGTGAATAAACCCAGGAAACTCTCCTGGGAAGAAAGAACTGCTGAAAGTGGGACTCTGCCAGGGGGAAGGAGCGGGCTCAGTGACCAAGGTAAGGGAACAAGGATGGTTATATGCCAAGTTCCAGACCTTTCTACGGAAGTGTATTTCTGCTGGGGCCCAGCATTTCCTGCTTTCTTCCTTACGCCCAGGCCAGCCTCACCTTGACGACACTGATGGGCTTCCTGGACATGTGATAACAGGTGTAGATTAAGAAGGTGATCAGCAGGATGAAGCCTCGGTACCTGCAGGGAGAGGTGGGCAGCTGGGTTAGCAGGGAGCTCGGACCCCCTCCTCTACTGTGTCCAGGAAGCATCCCACCTGTGCCCATTCTAGCAGCCTCAGAGCCCCAGCACCATCAACTCTTCTACATCAGGCTCCCCTCCAGACACAAGTTCCTTGGGGCAGAGGCCAAGGGGAGGGTAGGAACAGACGCCAGAGGCCAGAGTGCTCGGGGGGGCCCTACGTCCCCGCTCCTGCTACTGAGGCCTCCCGACAGAGCTAGCCCAGCATCGGCGCCCTAGATGACACCAAAGTACCCCCTCCTGCTCTTACCACTGCCCATCACCTCTGCCTCTCTCTGGCCTCACTAAGATCGGGGTGCTTCTGTGTGTGTGAGAGATGGGGGCAGGGAGACAGAATTGTATGTAAAATACTGGACATGCTGGAAGCCGGTAGAAGGCTGATGTGGGAGAAGTGTCTATCTTTAAAGTGAGGTTGGGACTTTCCTGGTGGCACAGTGGTTAAGAATCCACCTGCCAATGCAGGGGACACGGGTTAGGGCCCTGGTCCGGGAAGATCTCACATGCTGCGGAACAACTAAGCCCGTGTGCCACAACTACTGAGCCTGCGCTCTAGAACCCGTGAGCCACAACTACTGAGCCCACGAGCCACAACTACTGAATCCTGCATGCCTAGAGCCCATGTTCCGCAAGAGAAGCTACTGCAATGAGAAGCCCGTGCGCTACAACAAAGAGCAGCCCCTGCTGCCGCAACTAGAGAAAGCCCGCGCGCAGCAAAGAAGACCCAACGCAGCCAAAAATAAATAAATAAATTTTTAAAATAAATAAATAAAATAAAGTGAAGTCAATGCTGCTCTTAAGCCTAGAACACAGGTGAAACAGCACCTGCTGCAGCCCAGTAGGGGCAGAGCCCAAAACCTATCTGGCAATGTGGCAACAGAGGGAAAGCTGGTGACGGGACCCAGGTCCTCTGCCCTGGTCCATTCCACTGGACAGAGGGGTCATCCTTTCCATCTGTGGCTCACACATCACATGGGCCCTCTCGCACCAGTGCTTCTCATCCCATGCGCTGGTCTGGGGCGGAAGGAACAGCTCAGCCAGGCACCACCGAAGTTTCCACTGCATGCTCCCCCTTCCCCTTCTGCTGAGGGTCTGAGGAAGGGCCTCCATGCCCTCCTGAGTCACAGCGTCAGCTGAGTCGAGTCAGCAGCCGGGAGCCAGGAAGTACGTGGAAAATAGACCTCAGCATGGACTCTAGCCCAGGAGAAAGACCAGAGCCTTGGTTTCTTAAAGAGCCCATGGAGAAGGTGGGGAAGAAGGGGGAGGGGGCCTGAAACCCCTCTATCCCTGGGATCCACGAACCAAAGGACCAGGACACTGGAGGCTCAGCCTGCCCTCTCCAGGGATCTGCCTCCGAACCCCGAATCTCTTCCTCCCAAGCATGTCGTGAAGGCTCCTGCCCGTGAGATGAAGGGGTGTTTCAGCAGAGGCTGAATTCAGGTTGGGCTACCAGGGCCCTTCACGCTTGGACTCGTTCTCTGTCTCATGCCCTCCACTGCCTCACGGTTTATCTTCTGCAGGCGCGCGTGCCCCCGCCGTCACCTGGCTCAGTGGCTCTCCATTCCACTAAGAACGAAGCTCTGACTCTTTAGCTTGAATCTTACGCTCCTCTCTACTGCCCAGCCCCTCTGGCTCCCCATTGCCAAGGGTGCATGGGGTGGGGGGAGTCACCAGGGCTTCTCCCAAGGGACTGTCACAGTGACCCTGTGACATAGACAAGCTTGGTGGCAGCAATGTTTTCCACGTGGCAAATGGCTCATGACTCCTACCTCAGGAACTTCCAGAATCTGGTGGCAGGGTTGGGGGTGTCTCTGAGAGAATTGGAGAGGGTGCCCAACGAGGCTTCTTCAAAGAGCACAAGATGGAAGAAAATCACAGCCCTACAGATAACACTCGCCAGTGTCCTGCCCGGGGAGCTGCTGAGTCTGGAAAAAAGCTGAAAGCTTTGAGGGATGACTCTAATTTACCGTGTAACCAAATGAAAGTTCCTAAGCCTTTTTTTGCCTCCGGTTTCCTCATCAGATGCCCGTGGAGGACAGTGCCAACCACATCTACCCCAAAGACCAGGGAACACAATGTAACTCTCACCCTAGTCCCTATGTGTCTGTTGGGCCACCTTTACGACTCCCTGGGATCAGCTGGGTCTATCTTGGCTGCCACATGGATACAGCCATTGGCCCTGGTGACAGATCAGATCTCCTCTGGGCCCGAAAGATCCCCAGGCCCCACTGAGCCCCCCAGTGCTGACTGTCCTTCCTTGACAGGCCAGGCAGGGAGGCCCAGGCTGCAACTCAGCCATGCCGAGCCCACGCCGAGCCCACTCAGGAGCCGGTCAGAGATGATGAGGGATCAGACACTGCTTCAGCCCCAAGTGCCAACACCTGCCCACCTCAGATCACCTGCCCTGGACTTTCTCCAGCCTGTGGTCCCCGGCGTTCTTCCTTATCTGCCTTCTGGAGTCCTGTCCCTCCCAACCTTGGGTGGCAGAAGCTATGACAGAACAGCAGGCACATCCAGGCCCATTTCTGATATCTCGATTCTCTCTGGCAGAAACAGGACTGCCTTCCCATCCACATCCTCCCATGTGCCAGGCACTGTGCTAGGGACCCAGAGAAACCGTAAGAGAGGCCTCTGCCCTCCAGGGGCTCACAGGTCAGCAGGGAGACAAACAGAATTGGTGCGACAGTGCCATAGAAGAGGGCAGCCCTGCATGACACGGAAGCAGGGACACCGAGACCAGCTGGGATGGGAGCAGTGTCAGGAAAGGATTCTGGAGGTGAGGCTTCCGCCGAATCTTCACAAACAAGCAGGAGGTGGCCAGGTCCACCAGGGCTGGGGCGGCAAGCGGCGCCAGGGAGAGGGAAGTACATGTGCAAAAGTGCGGAGGCGTGAACAGCAATACCTGTCTGGGGAACTCTGTGTAGTCAGGAAGTCTGGAAGGTGGGACTGGGCCAAGCATGGGGAAGGAGGGAGGGAACAGGTCATGGAGGGCCTAGGGGGAGTGTAGACTGTCTCCTGGGGTGATGGGGAGTCACTGAAGAGGGGTGGGACTTTCTAGGTCAGAGAGTTCTGGACACCTCCCAGGCTGAGCCAGAGGAAGACCCAGGGCCCTGCCCTGCCGACTAGTTTGGGAAGCTCCAGACAAGCTTCCTCGCAGAAGGTAGGGCTGGTTGCCTCTGCCTCATCCATCCTGCCAGCCACCCTCCAGGGAGACCCTCGGTGGTGCATTTCAGCGAGCTGGTGTCTACAAGAGAAAAGAGCAAGGACGTGGGAATCAGGCGAAACCTGACTTCATCACCTGTTAGTGGTCTGCAAAGTAGCGTTTATCACCTTTCTCACAGGGCTACTGACAGGCTGATGAGACGATGCAGAGGACAGCTCTTACATGCTCCTCAGACCCAGTGGGCCCTTAAAAATGACAGCTACTACGACTTCAGATTTTGAGGAAGGAAAGCTGGAGGGAGCGGAGGCAGCCCGAGCTGCTCTGTTACGGGAGGTGAGCAGGGTGTGGGTTAGCACCAAACTCCTCCGAGCGTTGGAGGTTCCAGGCCCTGGATTTGCCTGTAAGGTAGGGATTTGGGGGCCAGCGTGGCCACGCCTCCCATATGCCTAGTATACAGAGGTGGGCTAGAGGAACACGAAGTGCCCCGAAGCTACCACTGTGCATGCGGGAGCCTGCAACTTAGCAGAGGTCCACAGTCATGCTGATCTGCCAGATTCCAGCCCTGTCCAGAAGCTTGGCCTGACCTTTCCCTCAGCTCTAACCCCATCCCTCAGTAGAAAACCTGACACCCAAGATGGCAGGAGAGTCACAGCGAGGGAGGCGGTGGAGCAGAAGGACCTCAAACGTGCTGTGCGATGCTAGGATGGGCACTGGCCTCCTCTGGGACTCCCCGCCTGGACTGCAGCACCATGGCGGCATGAGCCCAGAGGGGCACAGCTAGCTGGGCAGAGCATACGCGGGGCCTCCCCTTAGTCAAGTCCTCCTTCCATTCCACTCTGGCAGCTCTTCTGAGAAAAAGGCCAAGGTGCCATAGTTCAAAGGGGACTGGGGACATGGGTCCGGTGAAGGGCTGGGCTGACACAAAGGCTGTCAAACTCACAGTAGCTCACAGGGAAGATAGCTGACGTGCTCCTGCTGCCTGTAGAACCCGCAAGTTTCACTTCTGCTTTCACAAGCCCTTCTTGCAGAATCAAGAGGCCCCAGAAAGGGAGCAGGGGGGAAAATACACAGTCGGGCTTTGCCTAGCTTGCCCCAGGGCAGCTGCGAGGGGGAGGGATGGCAGCCCAGGTGCTGGCCAGGCTGGGCAAGCAGGCCAGAGACCCGGGAACGTCCATGGCGAGGCCCACAGGCTGTTCCAGGCAGGGTGCCCACCCCATGACCCTCTAAGTCTGTGTTAGCAAGAGATGGTACTTTTAGACTCTCACCTCCCCCTACACAGCACTGGTTACTGAGTCACCAAGTCAGATAGAGAGGTGGACTAGCTATCTCTTAACTGTTAGCTGACAGTCCAACTTATTCTTTCAAATGAGCACGCTAATAGCTTTATGGACCTCATTAAGACTCTGCACTAGAAATGCTTCTGAGGTAGGGACAAAGAACAGTCTGCCAAAGCAGCAACAGATAACAGACAAAAACCCCAAAGGACCAACTACCACCGCTATTACAACAACAGAAAACAAGAAATAGCCCAGCAGAAGGATGCTGACCTTAGCAGACAGTGGGAGGAGGTCCCTTCTCTCCAATGTCTACCCAGTCATCCCCTGGCCCCTGCATCCCCCTCCCTGCTTTGCAACCACATTGCTGATGGTGCTGACGGCGCCTATCCCCACGGCAGGCCAACAGGGAATTAAACTCCCTCACTGACCAATCCCTACCACCTCCTGCCTCAGCCCAGCCCTTAAGCCAAGTCTGGGGCAGCTAGTAGATGTCTGGGGCTACTCAGGTTGGCCACGGGACAGACTGGGCTGGCTATAGCTGCAGGTGACCTTGGCACTTGCCTGGAGGAAAGTGCCACTTGGTGGCCTGTCCTTGGACTCAGCAGATCTGAAAAGGAGAGAGGGCTGGGGACAGTAAGAACCAGGACAATGGTGACAATGCCATCACCCCACCCCCTGCCAAGTCCTCCACTGCCACTGGGACACATCCTGGTAGGGAAAGGCCAGCCTGGAACCGATAGCACAGGGCAGAGCCCTGAGCCAGGCCTTCCGCTGACAAGATGGGACGGGGACAGGCCAGGTCTGGGAGGGCCTCTGAGAACAGAGGAACAAAGCCCTCTTGGGGCCGAGACCCAGCCTAAGGACTCCTCCACCTGTTGCCCTCCCTCCAGATGGAACATGGGCATTTGCTCAGAGACATCAGGTTGACACAGGGCTCGGTCCCAAGATCCTTCCCAGAGAAGGGAGCCATTGGCTAGTAGCACAAGGAGGCCGGGACTTTCTAGAAGGAATGAGTAGATAAGATAATGATCTTTTCTAGGAGAGAGGAAAACATAGGCTAGATTGCTTTGCCTTGAGAAGGAATCCAGGCAGGGAAAGCCTGAGTACTCAGACAGAATGAAAAGATGTGGCTTTTAACTACAGCATGAGGTTTCGTTTAGGTACCTGGAGAAACTCTGGAAGAGTGTGAGAGCTGGTAGGGTTTGGAAGAAGTGGTCAGTGGGTAGTTGGTGGTCTCTCTTCTGAAGAGCGGCTACTCAAAGAGCACAGGTGGGAGTGCGTTGATGGTGGCGGGGCCCTCCTCCCCAGGGAGCTAAGATGAGGACTCTCCTCTCGGGATTCCCTGGAGGCCTAGCCCATGGCTCACCCTCACCTACTCCTTCTCCCCAGCATGAAGGACCCAGGGGAGGAGGCATGAGCCAGAGGGCAAAACGAGAGCAGTGATACTGCCCACCCCGCGTCCACCCCGCACACCAGTCTGGGGAAAATCAGATGGGGGCGTTGTGGGCTGCGGGGACTCCAACCCTGGTGTCTGCCCCCAGTTCTGGTGTTACTTCGGGACCGCTCAGCTCTGACCTCAGCACTCAGGTGGTACAGCTTGACTGGAAGAAGTAAGGTCTCGGCCATCCATACAGACCATCCCCAAACCCTGGCTGCCTTCTAGACCAGTGCGTGGCCCCCGAGGCCGACCGCCCCACCCAAAGCCAGGGAGGTGCGAGTCAGTCTGCTCTGTAAGGAGGGAAAGAGGAAACAGCAGAGAGGAAGAGGAAGCAGAAGGCGGCTGGGGGAGAAGACAGCGGTCATGTGTGGGTGGGGGAGGGAGCCACGCAGGGGCACATGCTCCACATGCTCTTCGGGGATCAGCCTGAAGAGCCCGAGGAAGGGAAGTGGGTGGGGACAGGGACAGTGGACTCAGCCTTCCAGATCCTCCACCAGGCTCTCTCCTTCCTTCTGGGAGCTGCCTCTCACCATCACCACTCTTTTTTATTTTTTTTTGCTGTACGCAGGCCTCTCACTGTTGTGGCCTCTCCCGTTGCGGAGCACAGGCTCCGGACGCGCAGGCTCAGCGGCCATGGCTCACGGGCCCAGCCGCTCCGCGGCATGTGGGATCTTCCCGGACCGGGGCACGAACCCGTGTCCCCTTCATCGGCAGGCGGACTCTCAACCACTGCGCCACCAGGGAAGCCCACACCACTCTTTTTAAGGAGCCCTTTCTGCTGCTCTTACCGGGCATATCTGGGCAGTTACCAGGAAGAGAAGGAAAACAGGAGAAAGCTACTTTGCAGCATCTGGGTCCCTGGTCTGAGGCCATGGCAGAATAGGGCAAAGGACGTTAAACCAAAAGAGGCTGCGTCTTAACTTCTGGTTCTGTTACTGTGACCTTGGGCGAGCTGTCTCACCTCTCAGCCTCAGCTCGAGCTTCTTTTAAATGAGATAGTAAACTCCTGTCACGTGAGGCTGCCCTAAAGACTAACTGAGATAACATTTCGCCCCTCAGCCTCACTTTGATCTTCCTTTAAATAAGGTAGTAAAGTCTTGTCACATGAGATGTCCATAAGGGTTGATGAAATGAGATGTGATGGACCTGGCAGCAGGACCTCAGCAGACTCCTGCGGGCAGAGCCACTGGTCCCCGCTGCAGCCACCAGCCCGCCTCGGCCTTTGCGGGCTTGGGGGAGGGCAGCGAGCTGGGAGTTTGCCGCCCCTGCTCTCCTGCCTGCCCAGCGCCCCACCCACTCCTGCTCCTCCTCCCACAGGCTCCTGTCCTCGAGCCCTGAACGACTCCCTCCCCACAGGCCCCACGAAGCCGGCCCAGCCCCATCAGCAGCAGCCATACTCATCTCTCTGGCAAGATGCCCATGTTGCCATCTGTCCCCAGACGTGCCCACACGGACGCCGGCACAGAAGGCAGGGCACCGGCCAGGGCCAGGGCTGGGGAGGACTCAGAGGGGCTGTTGCTCCTGTGAGGACACTGCCTGACCCCGGGGGCTCTGATGGGAGAAGGAGGGGCAGTGCCATCCTCCTGGGCAGAAACTCCTCAGTCTCTGCCTTCTGCTTGCACACCTCGTGCCGCCTGCCTCTGAGCCTCCTGTCCGGGGACCGCTTCAGGCCCCAGGCTCCCGCGGGCTGCGGCTGCACGTGACCAGTGCTGACAAGGCAGGCTATGTCCTCACTGCTGTGCCTTCACCAGCTCCACGGCTCCACTCAGAATACCTCCAGGTCCACCAAGGCAAATGCTACCTGTTCCTCCTGATGAAGATGAAACCCTCCCTCCAGGGAAACTCACAAGCACCGCGCAATTACCAAGTACTCACTGCACTGCCAGGCACTGGGCTAAGTGCTTTAAACATCTTCTCACTTAATTTCACCAAAACCCTGGGATAGAGGTACATTGCTATTTCCATTTTAAAGACAAGGACCTGGAGCCTTAGAGATTTAGTGATTTGTCTCAAGTCCAAAGGCTACGTTTTCTTTTCCCCTCCCACACTCTAATCAGGAGGAAAGACCTTGGGCTTGGGAGTCTAACTAACCTGGATTCAAATTCACCTCAGTTACTTACTAGCTATGCGGCGCTTGACCAGGTACATAACTGCTCTGTGCCTCATTATACCCATATAATGGGGAATTAGGTGGGGAAACAAATAAAGACCTTGCAGTGAACCACAAACACAATGCCTGGCACAGAGCAGTAGGAAACGCGAGTAGAAAAATAGTCAATAATTAATGTTTAGTCAGTGCTTAATATGAGCCTGGCACTGATCTAAGTATTTTACCTGCTGCATCTCGAGACAATCTTTAATCCTCACAATGACCTGACGAGGTAGGTGTTACAAGTATCCTCACGGTACAAACAAGGAATCCAAAGCTCAGGGCCAGCCCACCCTCTGGTGTCCTGCTCCAAGACTGTCTGCTTTCTTCACTTCTGCTTACAAGCCCTCCTTGGGTACAGGTGGAAGCAGCAAATTTGATAATGAGAGTACACGCCCTCTCTCCAGCTTGATCCTTAATTCCGAGAAAGTAGGACCGTGTCTTAATCATCTTTGTAGGCCTCCCAGTTTAACACAATAATGTGCCTGCAGCAGGAACTACATTGACGTTTGGTGTTTGTTAGGAGTCCAAACCTCCATGCATCAGGGAAGAAGTAAAAGAACACTTATCGTGTGTGTGCCCTCCATCAGCCCCAGGAGGTCAAGAATGCTTATGGATCACTTTTGCCTTCAAGAATCCACCTGACTTTCACCCACGAGGGAACTGAGTCTCAGAGAAGTTAACTACACAAGGCACACAGTGGTGAGAGGATTTCAATCCGGATCTGTCTTAAACCTGGGAGATGTGGGAGAACACAGTGGTTGGATTCACACTTTAACAAGTGTGTAAATGACGTGTGTGTCTGTGGAGAGTTGTGCTTTCCTGAGCTCTTCTAAAATGCTGGAGTGGGACAGGCTGTTTATAATGATCCACTCTCCCTGACCCTCATTTTCTCTGAAATATAAGTTACTTTGGTTAAAGGGTATAATTAAAGTATACAAATAAGACTCTACTAGGAACAATAGTGGCAGAGAGATACAACTTTGAATATATATGGTAATGAGATGTATTTTTGTTTATTAAGGGAAAAAAAGAGAAGTAGAATATTTTACTTATATAAGTATCTCAGAAATTGTTTGCTGTGTGAGAAATTTCTAAAGGTTTCTCAATGCCCTCTTGGTCCATGATCTGTTTCTATGCATCAGCATCCTGGTGGTGCTTTGCCTGGTGATAACAGTATAATGTTACCAGTCATGATTTCAGCTATGATTTAAAATGTTATCTGGGCTGCAACCTTACTTCTTTAATTTGGATCTAGCATCTTCTAGGTCGGTGGTTTTCAACTGGGGATGTACATCAGACTTTCCTATGGAGTTTTATTAAAACATAGATGTTTAGGATTTACCCCAGACTTACTAAATCTCTTAAGTCAACATTCTTGGTATCTCCTTGTATATTATGTAAATTATGTATTGGGTTTTTATATATCTCAAGATTTTTTCCTCTATAAAAATTATGCTCATCATTTTTATAAGTCAGATATAATGTTCACTGTCTTCTTTGAAATTAGCCTTAGTGTGTTTTTAGACATTGTCTATTTTTTTTTTTTTGGATTGGCTTTATTTTGTTTTACATACCTCAGGAATAATCAGACTTCCTTGTTAGCTGCATTTTTCTTGTCATGAATTCTCATCAGATCATTCACTTTTGAAAATTATCATTAATCAGTTAATCCATACCTCTGTCCCTTACAGATAGTTTTTGTTCTACTCTGATGCTCCCTAACGGCTGTGCAGTCTGCTATAGGCCAAAGGTTTTATCTTCAGCCAACAAGAACTGTCTCAGAAAAGCACAGGACCAGGTACATACTCGTGGGTATGGACTCCTGATGACATCACTCAGATATCTTTAAGAACATACCAGTGGGCTGTCAGGATTTCCAAAACTCTTCAGCAAAGAAGCTGACCTGTTTATGAGGTTGCAAACCCAAGATTCAGCAGAACAAGAATTAATCACTTAGGGCTGAAAGAACTGATGAGGAATGACTGTCACTTATGTTTGGAATATTACTGACGTTGTTATAGTGTTCAATCTTCTGAATATATAAGAAAGCCCTTTCTCTTTCTTCTTAAGCTGTCTGTAACCCATAACAATTTAGGAGACCCTATTTTTGTAAACTGAAACATTTGTAAATACCTTATTCTCCCTGCCTGAGCCCTCGGAATTCAGAAACTTTTTTTGAGTTTTCTTGCTTTTTATAAAATATGGTTATTTGCAAAAGTTCAAAAAGAATCTTTTTTTTTTTTTTTTTTTTTTTTTTTTTTTACCAGAACATATTAGAAAACTTGGTTTTACAACCAAGGCCTTGCCTGGAATGTCGTACTTGACAATGATGCTCATTTAATCAGATATTGCTGCCACTTTTAAGGAATTAAAGTTGACCACTGGGTTCTGGCCTTCGTGTTATCCAAGAGCCAATACAAAACCCGCCTAAGAAAACTGGCTTACTGTGCTCCCTTACACACAAATCAGGAAGGTCACTCACTCCCTGGCAGGCCCAGGAAACTTAGGATATTTTGGGGACCTCAAGAAGAGAGAAATTTGCCTAAATTTATAGGTACAGCAGGTAAAACCTAGTGGAGACAGTTTCTTGGCTTGGCTTCGTAATCTCAGAACAGTAAATAATAGAAGGCTTTTAAAAGTCCAATCCAAGATCCTTTATGAAAACTTCCAGCAAAGTGAACTTAACAAGGCCTATATAGTAAATTATGTATATAGATTATCAGATCAAATCTAATGAGACCAACCCTATTTTGTGATCAAGAATAATCTTTCTTTGAGATTATTTTTGATCCCAGCAGGGCAGACTGTAGGGAAAAAAAACGTGTGTTTCTCTGGAAAACTGTGCATTGCCCAGAGGACACTCCTCCAAGTTATCTGATTCTTGCTTTTCACTGAGCTTGAATTCCATGAAGTGGTAAGTAACTGATAAGTCATATAAAATATGTCCATGAACGTACAGAGTTTCAATAGTCTTCCCTCCCAATCAGTTTTGCCTCAATATGCCTAACTTATAAATGGGGACGTTCTTTGTATTCTCCCTTTTCAAAATTGTGGTAAAATATATGTAACATAAAATTTAACGTTTAACCATCGTAAAGTATGCAGGTCAGTGGCATCAAGTACCTTCATATTGGTGTGCCGCCATCATTACCATCCATCTCCAGAACCTTTTCATCTTCTCAGACTGCACCTCTGTACCCATTAAACAATAACCCCCCATTCTCCCCTCCCTGTTTTTTCTTTTGTGCCAATTATAACATCTTCTGGCACCCTCATTATGAGTGAAATAAAATCTTTTTAACACATGTTCATTTTTATATCCTTACGAGAGTCATGATTTTATCTTTTTCTGAAAAGTATCTTTTAAGAGTCCTAAACTCAAAAAGGACCAAATAAATAATCTAAATGAGTGAGGAAGGCTGGGAGTGTGAGGACTGTCCCCAGTGAGGGCTGTCACCAACTGACCATCCTGAGTTGCCCAGGACTGAGGGGGCTGGGGATGCAGGATTTTCTGTTTTAAAACGGGAACAAGCTGGTCATATCAAGAGCTTGCACCCCATCTAAAAGGGGCTCCTACTTCTAATGATATGATTGGGGAATTTAGGCCTGAGACTGCTACATCAGAGAAGCGAGGAATCTGGCTATTTACGTTGTTTTATAATTTGTAAATGATGGCAACTACCACAATATTAAACAAAACAAAAACACTGTGCAGACCAAGCAAACTGCTCCAGTGTGGCCTCTGATGAAGAATGGGCTGAAAGCCCTCCACCCCACCACACACCCCCTGATCCGCGGCCTCCTCAGGCCTCCTTGGTCAGGAGGAAAACTCCTGTGGAAGCCGCTGGCCCGCAGCTGCTGCCGCTCTCATCTGAGACGCATGCCCTCCCGGGAGGCTGTCTCTCAGGGCCCAGAACCCCTCAAGGCAAGCTCCCAGGACCACTGGGTTCTGGCCTTCGTGTTATCCAAGGGCCAAAAGAGACCAAAAGGACCACTCGACAACTCCAATGGCCACTTTTTCAGCAACTCCGCCACGCCCCGACCTCGGTTCCCTAGCCTGCAAGCCCGGCTCCCCCGGGTGCTCAGCGATCAAAGAGGCGCTCTGAAGGTCTCCCCGGGGGCGGGTTGGGGGGTGTGCGTGCCTGGAGGTGCGGATGCAAACTGGGATCGGCGGAGACTCTCCTGGGCAGCCTCCCAGGGAGGGGTCCTGCGGAGGCGGAGCGAGCTAGGGCGTGCGTGCCACCCACCTCCCCGCCGACCGGCCGGATCCTGCCAGAACCCGCCGCCGCGCCGCCCCCCGCGCCCCCCACCCCCAGCACGCTGGGACTCCCGGCCGCCCGAGTCGGATCCGCCGAACCCGAGGGAGAGGGAGAGGGCGGCCGTCCTGGCCCGGCGCCCCCCACCCCGCAGGCCCTCTCACCAGCTGTCCCTGGAGAAGGCGCGGAGGAACCAGACTCCCGGCGCCAAGGGAGACCGCATCTTGCCCGGCGATACCCGAAGCGAAGCCGAAGCAGAGGTGGATGCAGAGCTGGGGCACGCGCCCCGAGCTGGCAGTCCCCAGAGTTTAAATGCCCCGCCGGCCGGCCCGCCCCGACGCCGCAAACCACGGCCTTTAGCCCCCGCCCCCTTGCGCCTGACCGCCCTCGGGCCCGGCCGAGCGCAAAGCGCACGCCCAATGCCCATCCTCCGGCCGGCCGCGTGCACGGACTTTTCTCGTGCTCAGCCTCCGGGCTAGGGACCCGCAGCCCTCCGAGCCTCTGAGGCCCCTCCTTCGGCCTGCGCTTGTCGTCTCACTTCCCTGCGGGGAACCGAAAGCTGCGATCCCAGACTCAGTCAGCTCTGCCTGCCCTCAGCTGCTTCTGCAGCTCCTTCCCATCCTGATTAGCTGTGGCGCCGACACAGATCGGGAAACTGAGGCAGGCTGGAGGGCCAGCGTCCCACAGGACGCTGATTTGAGTGCCAGCGCCCCCTGGGAGCGTAGGTGTCCCAACAGGGACTTTGTGTCCCACTCAGATTCCAGATCACGCAGTGAGCCAGACAAGACCCTACCGCACCTCGTCCACGGAGAGACTGACACCGCCGCCCCGCCTCTACCCGCCACGGTGACTGTGCAGCGGCCACTCCTGCTCTCCCTTCTGAAGGCCCGCAGCCATGCAACAGTGAAGGGCCCGTCTGAGGCACAGAGTTCCGTGCTCTTAAAAGGGCTCTGCAGACCTCTAGCCTGAAGATTTCCAGGGTATGTTTCCACCTATAAAAGCAGTGATTGTGAGATCTTTGTCTATGAACCCAAGGGTGAACTAACTATAGAGGGAAGCATTGGCCTGGGGAATAAAATGGTTAATAGAACGTGAACTAGGAACTTGTCTGGGCAAATAGATTTCAGCCCTAAGCCCACCCTGCCCCTCACTCCTAGGAGTGCCCAGACCCAAAGTGCAAGGTCAGAAAAGGGCAGTAACGGCTACACCAAACAGGTTCAGACCCAGGAGAGTGGGCTTGGCCGCTACCAGCCCCGGAATCAGTCAAAACGAGGTAAACAGAGTTGTAAAACCCCCCGTAACGCCAGGCAGTCAGGAGCAGGGGTTTTGTGGCAGAAATGAAGACAGCAACAAACAGAAGAGGGCAGGAGGTAGACGACTACAAAGGACAGGGGACAGGGGATAGAAGGAAGAAGCCGTGCTGGGTTGTGTAAGGTATGGAGCTGAAACACTGAGGAAGAGCACAGCTACCAGCAGCTAACTCAGCCCTTAATTATACCACACAGGGTGCCCAGATGTACATTCATTTCCTTCTTACAGGTCAGGGAGGTGGGCATTATCCATCTGAGGAGACTGACTACCCATGCTGGTTTGCCTGGGACAATCCCAGCAGACACCCGCTGTCCCAGAACGTATGATGGACAGCTCTGGGGTCAGTAACACCCAAAAGACATTAGGCCTGAAAGAAGGCAGATTAAGGGTGGAAAATAAAATGGGATAATGAGCTGATATCACCAGGAAGAGAGCTGCCTGTGTCCAAAGGACTAGAGGGAAGGATAAAGTTGAATACAGAGGAGCCAGGGAAGCAGCTGAGGTCACTTGAAGCTACACGGGAGGAGTACGTGGACATCAGCAAGGGAAGGGAAGAGCCCACCGCCAGGGCTCCAGGGGTGCTTTCCAGACTTCAGTAGTGGGGAATGTCTATCTTTCCATTTCAGACAGAGAGAAGCCAAGGAATAAGACTCATTAGCACTCATTTTACATGCCCCTCTGGAGAAGGTGTGTTTGTGCCCCTCAGGGGACCATGCTTGTCTGTGGCGTAAAGAATACGCCCTCATGGTGGTATGGCTATTATTCATGCTGTGCCAGTGAGTGGCTGGGAGCAGGGCCAGTCCTGAGACAGTCTTTGCCTTGTCCTAGTGACTTCCTGTGAATTCAGGGGCCAGGTTGGCAGCAGGGACAGTCCTACCAATGTTCCTCACTTGCTCCTGTGCGTGACCTGACAATCTCCTCGCTTCCTGCTGCTTGGGGGAGTGACAAAGAAGGATACTTCTTTCACTCAGCTACACAAGCTCTCTGCCCTTGACTCACCTTCCTGTTATCTGGCCCCCTTCACACGCTACCTCCTCATACCTGGCAGGGTGTGGACAGTAGTATCTGAAGGCAATAAGGAGGGAAGGGATGAGCGATTGAACCACACACTAAAGAAAAAGAGCCTTAGTTCTTATTGTGGGTAGCCCTATAATAGGTCAAAAATGCTTACTATGCCTTAGTATCAGACGCCTGTAAAACAGGAGCTGGTAGTTACTGACCTTTTTGCCCATCAGATACCAGTTCATTGCTAGCAAGTTTCATTGACCATCCATGGGACTTTTTTGGGTAGTCAGTTATCCGTTTAGGTCCTTCTAGATAGAGCAACGAGTGTCCTCCCTGGTTTTTTCAAAGGGACCTGAATTCTTGAGAAAGTCTGGGAGAACCAGTGCCGCGAGGACAAGCTATTAGGCGGCAGAACCCTCGCGTTTCCCTGCACACACACGATCGTCATTCTTTGAACACATCTCCGTTCTCCCACTTCTGTCTCACTAAACAGAGAATAGCACCATTTTTTCTGTGATAGAGTCAAAACCCAGACCCTTGATTAGTGGGGTAGGAGTTGAGATATTAGGAGACATTGGGATTACTCAACCTTTTAAAGGCTCAGTTGCATATTAGGCCTGTCGACTGAGACGCCAAGTGTCGGGAAAAGAACATGGGTTTGGAGGCAGTTCTCCTACTTATGCAAACCTCAGTTCTCTCATCTGTGAAATGTGGATAATAACATTTATCTTGCCAGGCGGCTGTAAGAATTTAAAATTATGCATATAAAAAGTGTCTGGCCATATCAAATAGCTTTGATAAGTGGAGCAATTATTATATGGGCACGAGCTTATATACAGCTTGAGGATTAGATATTGACTACAGCTGATGGAAACAAATGGCTGTTATAAATGAGAACAAAATATAGGCGCCAAAGGATCAGAGTCCTTAAAAAGTATCAATGGGTATAACAGAATAGATTTGACCTGCAAAGTCTTTAATACCTGTGTGTGTGTGTGTGAATGTATATGTATGTGGGGATCTGTGTGTGTGTATATAACTTCACTCACTGAGTTATTGTAAACATTATGATAATACACGTGGAATAATTTGTGCTTGACAGGGATGGATGTATGGGTTAAGTAAAGTGTCCTAAAAATGAAGTAAGCTATTATTATCTCAAATATATCAGATGCTGAACTCTTGCTAAGAAAGGTTGCTTTTAAACTTCTTCCAGCCAACACAATCAAAAGATAAATAAGCAAGGTGACCACGTATCCAAAAAGATTTTGTTTCTCAATAAAAGACAATCTTTCGGAAGGGCTTGGCAAAGAAAGCCCCAGCATTGATACGACTGGTCAAAAGGAGGGGCTTCAGTCTATTCAAGACTGGACTGATGGCTCATAATGGCCTGAAGAATGGGCTTTGGGGACCACTATCAGCCAAACAAGGGGACAGTCCTGCTCTGAAATAGTCAACCGGGGTGGAAGCAGGTATATATAAGGACAACCTGAAAGGAGGCAGTCCTTGAGAAGGGAGGAGCAGATTGGGCAAGTGGTTAAACTATTATGGTCTCCCAGAGTTGCTTTGTTCAGGGGGAAAAATAAAAAGGAATATAAGGTAACGATAAAAGGCAGACTCAGGTAGTCTGTTCACACAAGCTGAGGACAAGTTTTGGTTGCTCTAGTATCTGAAAGTAACAATTCATTAATATATTCACTTAATCAACACTTCGGGAGTGCCAATGATGTGCCAGGCAGGATACATTGATGAACGAGAGAGGCACAGCCCCTAACCTCAAAGGAGTCACAGTTGAATGGGACAGACATGTAT
The DNA here is from genome assembly GCF_025265405.1 of Mesoplodon densirostris. Classification (NCBI taxonomy): domain Eukaryota; kingdom Metazoa; phylum Chordata; class Mammalia; order Artiodactyla; family Ziphiidae; genus Mesoplodon; species Mesoplodon densirostris. Next base: position 116,917,127 of record NC_082667.1, on the reverse strand, counting down.
AGGGATGTAATTCCACCTCAAAGAGCCCTAGAGGAACAGGTTGACTCAAACAAGAAACAGGTTAAAGAGGTATGTTCATCCTCCTAAGGAGGCACTGAGAAAGGATCAGATGACCCTGGAAGAGGCTTGAGAGGCTCCACAGTAGGTAATATGAGAAGCAGATGTGAAGCACAGCTGGGCGCGTGCCAAGTAGAGAAGAAGAGAAGAAGAGAAAGGTAGGACCAACAGAGCGCATGGACACAGGCATGTGCAAAACAGCAGAGCATGAAAAAGCATGGTCTATTTAAGAGATGGTGCATAAAAAATTCTGTGTATCTGGAGAGCACACATGCACAGTGAGGAGGTGCTGAAGATACGACTGTTTTTACTTGTGGTGAAATAGCGAAGAGCCTTCAAAGTCAATGTTAAGGGGTTGGCATCTTGTCCTTCAGACAGTTGGGGGTTATGAAAAGGAGGTTTTCAAGAAGGGTTGAGACACAATCAGATTTATGTTCTTAGAGGAGAAATGGCCATTTAAAAGCCCTTGCCGACCTCGATTCTGGATCAAGATGGAATAGACTCACTTCTCCCTATTATTCTTGCTAAGTGCTAAAACCCTGGGCATTATATATACAGCAATGTAAGAAAATTCTGAAAAAGTGGAGAGAAGAAGGAAGATTAGCTAGGAAGCTCGAGATCTGAGGAAAGACACAGTAGTGGTTTGTCTGGGTTGCTTTTTGCTTCCTTTATCCTGGGCTCGGCTCTGGAGAAGCCAGCACCCAGTCCAGAAACACCAACAGCACAGACAAAAAAGGAAAGGAAAAAACACCAAGAAAAGCTAGCCAGCTAAGTAAAGGATCAAGAAAGGGGCAGCCCCTCCACCCAAACACTACAGAGAGCACAGCAGCCCGCCCCACTTCTATCAGCAGAGGCAAAGTGGAGGCCTCAACTTCCATTTGCACCTGGCTGGAATGAGGCGTCCTCCCAGTCCCACCATCAGGGCGGTGCCAGGGAACTCCGAGTCCTGGGAAGCCAGGACTTTCGCCACCCTCCGGTGGTGATGAGCACGCCCCCACCCCACAATGGTGTCAGCGGAGATCACATGGGGAGCAGTAAGGAGGACCCCTCCCCCTCTCATGCAGGGTGGTGTCAGTGGAGGCCCAGTAGGGACCCCGATCTCCCACTCTCCAAGCTGTAGCAAGATGCACGTCTCCACCACCCCACGGGTATCAACTGAGGCCAAGTAGGAAACCTGAATTTCTACCACCCACCTGGAAGAGAGGATTAAAAACATGATCCAACATGCTGTCACTTTCTTAAAAAACATACATTCACCATACAACCCACTAGTTGCCTTCCATAAATGAAAATTTCTGTCCATACAAACCTGTATACAAATGTCTGTAGTGGCCTCATCTATAATAGCAAAAACCTAGAAACAACGAAAATGTCCCTCAACAGGTAAATAGTTATGGTACACCCAATACTACTCAGCAAATAAAAGAATTATTAATACACACAATTTGGATGGATCTCAATGGCATTGTGCTGAGTGAAAAAAAAATCTGTCTCAAAAGGCCACGTACTGTATGATTCCGTTTCCTTGAAATGACAAAATTATAGAGATGGCAAGGAGCTTAATGGTGGCCAGGGGTTAGGGATGTGGGGACAGGGAGGGGTGCGAGTGTCACTTTCGAGGAGTAACATGAGGGAGGTCTTTGCGGTGATGGAATAGTTTTGTATCTTGATCATGGTGGTGTTTATATGAATCAACACGTGTGGAAATGGCACACATAGAACCATACATATATTCTGTACCAATGCCAACTTTCTGCTTTTGATATTGTGCTATAGCTATGGGAGAAACTGGGTAAAGTTTCCTTCCTGAACTATTCTTGCAACTTCCTGTATATATATCATTGTTTTTAAAAAAGTTTTGTAAAAAGTGAAAAAAAAAAAGAGCTCTTTGTCAACTTTTTAGTTCTTCCTAGTAGTTCCCAGTTTGCTAATTCTAGAAACAGGGGATGGTACAAATTTACCTTTTAATATAAATCTTTTCTTTTCGGAATATGCTGTGCAGTGGCAAGGTCAGCTGTCCATGCTAATTCAAGTTAACCTCTAACTTGCCGTCATCAGTACAGGTTTCAGCATTATTCCCTTGATTCCAAATTATTCCAACTCTTTTATCTAACACCTTCTCCTGTACCACTTAATAGCCAGGAGATAATACTCCTCCCCATTCCAAAGACAAGAAAATTTAAGCTTAGAGAAGAAAACAGGCATGTCCTGAATCACATAATGGCAGTGGTGGAAAGATAAGATACCAGCTCTCCCCAAGGCCACTCCATAAGAAGATCAGATTCCTTCTCAGCCCCTGGGGTGACTGTGGACATGCCTCCCTGCCTTTCACTGCTGCTCTCTTCTATCTACAGTTGGGAGCACAGTTTTACTGCACCATTGTAAAGCAAGAGGAATGAAACAGGGAGAACAGGTTGGACAAAGGAAAATTGGAAACTGGATTTAGAAATGAGAAGCATGTGACTTCAAAGGACTATGATGCTTTTCACAGACAAGAATGGAAGGTCTTTTATAGGGAGAAGTTTACTAGTTCAGATTAAAGAAGTTCTGGATAAACAAAGTAGTGCCGCGCTATATAAACTGGAGATGTTCTTGCTACCCTTCGGGGTCCATGGCAGCAAAGGCAGGCCCCAGATCCGGAAAAACTCCCTTATATCTCCTTTGGCCCAACAATACCTTCACCCTATAACTTCTCCACAAAACTCTTGTGCACGGGTCTCAGATCCCTGGCTCTGAGTGTGCTGTTGGCATTCCTTGTAAAATATGTGAAGGACAGGCAGGCTGCAAGATGCAGGAACTGAGCTCGAGATTGAAATTCCTGGGAGAGAGACCTAAACCTAGTCCTAATCCTATCTTAGATCCAAGTCTTCCCTTTTTCCAAATTCAAGATCATCTAAATGTTCACCGTATGCTTCTAGTAATTTCTATTGACTGAGCCCTGTTTCTAAACCTTTCCCCCCACTCCTACTCATGAATTTGTACAGGTTCTTTCCAGTTTATAATGACAGAGCTTCAGCCGGAGAGAGGGGCATATGCCCAGGCATCTCTAGGGGGAAAAAAAGCAAAACAGAAAATTCATCAGTTTCTTTCAAACTCCTTGTGTGACTTTGTCAAGTCCTTCAAGTCTTAGAAAGTCCTCGTCTATTTATTGCACGGTAGGAGGTTTAAGACATACACACACACACACACACACACAAGCCTCAAAATTAACAAATACAATCAGGTTGAAAACAGATGAACTCTGAATAAATATTCGGTCTGGTTAATTAACAAATATTTAAAAAATCAAATCTGAAATTCCTTATAAAAACTTCCAGTAAAGCAAACTTAAGAAGACCTGGATCATAAATTAACACTCTTGCTGCACCTATATGAATAATTAGACCCAATCTAATGAGACCAGCCTTAGGTTGTGATCAAGAATAGCCTTTCTTGGAGACTATTTTTGATCAAAACAAAGGAAGCTGTAGAAAACATTTTATGCTTCAGTGGAAAATTACACATTGGCTACAGGACTCCCCTCCAGGTTATCTGATTTTAGCCGATAGCTGATCTAATTTACAATTCTGCAAATTTTAAATAACTATAGAAGAAAATCAGTTTTGTCTCCATTTGAACTTTCACAATGTTCCTTTATTCATATAAATATGAGTATTTTTTTTCTTTTGCCTTTCCTTGGAACCAGTTATAACAGCTGCTTATTTTCCTTAGGGGTTTAAGTCTTTAACACATGCTCACTTTAATATCAACATGTTCATTTTAATATCTGTATGAAAGTCATGAGTTTACTTTTTTCTGAAAATTGTCTTTTAATGTATATAAACAATTATCATGTAAGGCAGAATAAATATGCACTGCATACAAGTAGGATACTATGGCTGGGCAGGAGGAATAATTGCTTCTGATTGAGAGAAATCAGATAGCTTTTCATAGAGCGGGTGGCAGTAATACTTTGCCTTAAGGGTGAGTAAAATTTTAAGACTGAGAACTGGAAGGACAATTTCAGGCAAACAAAAGGCCTGTTAATCCTAAGGGGCTCTCCTAACCCAAATGTTATTAGCCTGCACCCAGCACCCTAGAGTCCCAAGAAGAGGCCAGACTCAGTCCTGTGAGATTCACACAGGAGCAATACCCAGTTTGGAACCAGTCCCAGGGAATCTCCCTGTATATCTGACCTGGCAAGGCTTACAGTCCCAACGCTCAGCTGATGAAGGACTCCTGGCAAGCACAGAAGCACGAGGCATGATGAAACTGGGATAACTGGCTCATCAATTCAAAGCAGTGTCTTGAAATGAGCATCACAACCTATTTCCTCTATGTCAGATAGAACTATACCACAGCCTAGACGAATTCCCTACCCTGTGCTGCCTGGCAGGCCAGGTGTAGAGTTGTATGGATCTAATTGCATCTTACTCCTGGAGTCAAATTAAGTTTCATTAATGGCTATTAATCCAAACATTTCCATTTTGCCAGTGGCGAAGAGGAAGAGGTAGATATGGAGTTCAGAAAATGTAATACAAAGAAAATACATATTTAATAGAGCATTAACTGTCTCCAGCTATCACTGTTTATCTGTGCCTGATGACATCCCTTCATGAATGGATTTTCCAGCGTAAGCCACTGTATGTAAGTCTATACCTACTGTAGACTGACTTACTACAGATACTACAGTATAAGCCACTTACGCTATAGTAGTCTCCTAGACTAATAACAAACACCTCCACAGTTTTCAGAAACCCATGCCTAGCTAAACTTCTGACTGTGTTGACTCAAGCTCCAATCCCGTTCTACTTCAAACTCTCTTTTCCCTTGATCTTCCATTGTTAATTTGTCTCAGCCTGTTTCTTGCCTTATGTCTATGTGGTTCCCCCTCCCACTCCCAGCTGTTTCCGGGTTTTTGGGTTTTTTTTTTGTTGTTTGTTTTTTACAGAGCAGGGGTCACAGGGAGAAAGGCCCTCATCTACCATCCCTGAGACAAGTAAGGGAAGAACAAGGAGTTACCTTATGTGGAAAAAGCCTCCTGAGGCTGAACCCTAAAAGACGGAGCTGTATGACAGTCAGTCAGGTTTCATGTGTAGGATAAAAAGTCCCAATAGTGACAGGAAAAGATGTGTTGCTCAGCTCTGTAGCAATTGCTTTGAACTCCTTAGAGAAAACACAGAGTCCACCTGAGAAAACAGGGTAAGACATGTTCCTCCTGTAGCTGAACCTGTCAGGTGAAGGTACCTACAGTTTTAAGCCAGGAAGGACTTGAAGATAGGCATCATTTCACCCTCTGGATGAGCAATAAAGGAGGAGTGCTAATATACAATTTAAACAACACACCCATCCATTTGGCAACTAGGCAAACTCTCTTTCCTTGATTCTCCACCTTAAAAAAAAAAAATCTGGCTTTAGTGGTAAGACGGCTCAGAGTAGGATGGAACAATGAATCAAATCAAATACCCAAATGCAAATCAAATGTAAATGTCATCATGACCTAGGGACTTAGAAAACCTTTTCTCTTAGGCATTAATACGAAAGGTCAAATGAAATGTCTGAACTATCTCATCGAATTCTCACAACTCTGTGAAGTAGGTACTATTATTATTCCCATTTTGCAGATGATGAAACTGAGGCACAAACTAACACAGCATTGTAAAGCAATTATACTCCAGTAAAGATGTTAAAAAAAAAAAAGAAAAAGAAACTGAGGCACAGAGAGCTCAAGTAACTTGCTTAAGCTCACACAGCTGATATGTGGTACAATCAGAATTTAACCTGTGACTGTGACCTTAACCACTGCACAAACTATCCCACAGCAGTAAGGCCTCTGAAGGCAGAGCAAGAAAGAGCTTTGACAGCAAAAAACAATGTTTCAATCTCTAGAAGATTCTATTCAGAGGGAAGATAGAAATCTAAGTGACTTTTCCCATCCCTAACTTAAACCACATAAATATTCACCCCAAGATTTCAAAGCTTCTTTTACTAAATCACCATTTTGTTTTTTTTTTGTAATATCTACCCTGTTTTCCATGGTCTTTCATCCCTGAACTTCTCAAATTTTATATGCCTGGGAATTCACCAGATAATAAAACCAGGAGACTAGGTGCCCAGTCTTTCTTATAGAAAGACCACAGAATGCTGCAGCCTCTAGGTTCTAATCACCACCCGATAATAACTATCATGTCAGAACTCCCACAGCTAAGGGATATTACTTTCCTACCTAAACCTCCTATTATTGGGAGAGGGAGAAGGGAAGGAGAAAGGAAGGGAAGGACATTTATAATGCTAACAAGTTTATTTCAGGCCCAAGGTGTTTTTTTTTTTTTTTTAAAGTAAATTGCTTTTAAAAAAAAATTCAAACATACACAAAAGCAGAGTGAATAGCATAATGAAACCCCAATATACCTGTCACTTAGATTCACTATTATCAAACTTTCACTACACTTACTTCATCTATCTCTCTTGTCTCATTTTGTTGAATTATTGTAAAGTAAATCTCAAACATAATTTTATTTCACCCCCTGTGTACTTCAGTATCCATCCCTGTATAGATATTTTCTTATATAACTATAATGCCATTGTTATACCTAACACAATCAACAGCTCAGACTCTGTTCAAAATTGCTTCAAACACACATTTTTCAGACTGTTTTTTTAATTTTTCATATCAGGATCCAAACAAGGTCCATACATTATATTTGAGGTTTGTAATCTCTTTAAATCTGTCTAAATCTAGAGCCACTTCCCCATGTTTATTTTTATTTATTTATTTTTATTTATGGAAATTTAGTTATCAAAAAATAGGGAAAAGATGGTATATTCAATAAAACATGTCTTCATGAATGGAGAGTCATCTAGAGATCAGCAAATAAATTTGGATGCATACCTTAACATCAGCTATGAAATAAATGCCAAATAGAGATAATTAATATTTTAAATAAAATAAAAGCATATTTTTATAAATTTAGGATGGTCATGAATTTTCTAAACATGAGAGTCAGAAAGAATAAGGGAAAATATTGGTAGATCAGCCTTCACAGAAATTTAAGCTTCTGTACAAGTATGTTAATGAAATGTGTAAACATTACCATATCAAGGTATTTTCCATTCATCATCATTGATTCTGACCTTCCTCACACCAGGAATAGCCCTTTAGAATTTTAGTTCTACAGGGTTTTTTTTTGTTTTTTTCTTTTACATCTTTATTGGAGTATAATTGCTTTACAATAGTGTGTTAGTTTCTGCTTTATAACACCTCCCCATTTTTCAAATTCAAGCCATTAAATTATTGAAGTATAATTGCTTTACAATAGTGTGTTAGTTTCTGCTTTATAACACCTCCCCATTTTTCAAATTCAAGCCATTAACTTATTGAAGGAAGTTTTGTTTTCCTACAGAATGATCTATCCTCTGGATTTCTGCTTTCTCATGGTATAATTTGTTTCCCTCTCTCTCCCCATTTCCTATAAATGGAATCCTCATGGCTTTTCTCTTTACGTATTGTTTTCATCTAAACTAGAAAACACAGAAAATGATTTGAGAGGCTGTTTTCTCAATTCTCCCAAGGATGGTACATAGCTAGTGCCGTTCTAAGTGTGTAACTGAATTGAACTTGGGTCTTACTTGCCCGCCGTGCAGCAGAGCCAATTTACTAACACTGGGTTGTGATGAAGGAAATTACAGCGTTTATTTGTAGGGTGCAAAGCAAGGAGTATGGCGTGGCTCGGTGTTCAAAAGACCTGAATTCCCTGTTGGCTTTCAGGGAAGGGTTTTCAAGGCAACATCAGGGGTGGAGGTTGCAGGGTGCGTGATCAGCTCATGGACTTTCTTCTGATTGGTGTGTAAGGTAAAAGGGTGATGTTTCATTCAGGAATCTTTATCATCAACCTTCTGGTTCCAACCAGTCTGGGGTCTATGTGCTCGTGTTCAGCATTTAGTCCCCATGGGTGGGAGGGCGGTCTTAGCTCCTGCAGAACAACTCAAAAACATGTGTCAGGTTGTACGTGCATCCTTTGAGGAGGAACTCAGACTCTGTTTTATGGCTGAACTATTGTTTCTTGACTGCTTTTCCTTTGTTTCTGCCTCCCCTCACTTCCCTAATTAGCAACTTCTTGAGTCTGCTCATTGGAACTCAGGGAAGCCTTAGGAGACTAAAGCCTTTTTCTACAAATAAGAAATGGGGGACACAGAGGGACTTTTGTACCCGGCAGGACCCCACAGGGTGCTGCTCACTTTCAATCCCCTCTTTTCTTTGATACTCCTCAATTGTGAGGGGACCAGGGGCAGGACCAGAAAGGAAATCAAGTTTTAGATAAAGAGGTTAATCACAAACTCGGCAGGGGCACTCGGTTTTAGGGGGACTTGGTTTCAAGTGAACCGGAGAGAAGTTAATTTATTATACACAGTGGGTTCCGTATAATGATTTCCGTAGATGTTTTGAGGCAGGGGGAGGAACCTAAGACAAGAATTGAGTAAAACATTTACCAAGGGTGATCTCATCTTGGGCCCTGGAAGGGATGATGACTCGTGCAGTAAGTACAACACCAGACTGTCTTAATCCAAAGGAATGGATTTGACTTCTCTTTGGCACACCCCTCTAATAGTGGTCAGTAATACTGAGAGCAAGACCAGACGTGGACCATTCATTTCTACCTTAAGAGAGCTTTAAAAACCAAAGTCAGCATATTCAAAGTCTTTTGCCCAGTGGAAGGGGCCTAGCATGCCAGGAGAACATTTTCTTTTATCTCTCTATATAATATATCCAATCTGCCAAGTCTTCTTTTCAGAGAAGCATGGAAAAATGCCCAAGATGGGACACAAAGCAAACTATGCTCACTACACTTAAAGTGAAACTAAAGGAATAGTTTGCTTCCAAAGCCAAAATCTAAGTAAGTAAACACAGAAAAGTAATACCTGCTACCTATCATACCTTAAATTGTTGGAAGGTGTGAAAGCAGCGGTTTCTAGCCTCTGCACCCAGTGGATCGTCAATAAAGTTATTGACAATCTCATCCCTGCCCATCATAAAAGGGCTAAAAAATAAGGGTAAGTAATATTGGACAATTACCAGTAATACACTGGAACAATGCCAGGGAGAAGCCACAGAGTTCATTAAATCAAAGCAATTAGAGCAAGCCGTTTTAGGTAGAACTGCCTAGGAAAATACATCACGTGCCAGCTTTGTGATTGTTACTGCACAAAAACTAGTGCATGAATATTCTCTGCTACTACCGTAACCCTGGAATTGCCTCTATCACATGTATATTCCGTCTTTCGGCATGAATTCTGTACGTTGATAAAGTTGCCTCTGGGGAACAGAACAGCTGAGCTCTTCTGGGATCGTGGCCCTCTTGCTGGACACACGCCCATACTTTCCTATATCCTCCTGCCCTGCTCGCCTATTCTGTTGTGACCTACTGAACTCGCATCTACTCTGACAAGATCAGGGTTGGAATCAGAGTTGAAGAGGATGAACTTGTCTGACCGCAACATCTACAAGTAAAAGGTACCACGAGTCCTCAACTCAGCATGAAGAGCGAATGAAATGGAAAACTGGTGAGGTCAAAGGTGTAAAACATAATGAATACATTCATAGAACGTTAGAGCCACAGGGGAGATTGAAGGTCCCTTAGTATAACTCTCTTACTTTACAGAAAGAGAAAACTGTAGCCCAGAGAAATTATTTGTCTCAAATCACAGTCACAGTTAAAGAATGAAAAACAAAGTAAAATGATGTCTAAGGACCTTTAAAGATCGAAAACATTAGGTAAAACTACTAATCATGTAGAAGCATTTGGAATTTTAAAAATTGAAATCTGTATATCTATTTAACAAGTATTTTCTGAGAGCTTATTACGTGCCAGATAGAGCACTGAACAAAAACAGACAAAAATCCCTGTGCTGTGGAGTATACAATCTAGTGGGGAAAGAAAATAAACATTAAGTAAAACATATAGTATGCCATACAGCTGTAAGTATCATGAAGAAAAATAATGCAGGGGAGGGGGAGATGGAGCACCTAAGCATGGGGGTGGGTAGGAGGGTCACATTTTAAAACAGCGTGGTCAGGGAAGGTCCTCTAATTCTGATACACTTGAATGAAGGCTGACGGAGGTAATAAAGTGAGCCAAACATTATCTGAGGGACAAGTGTCTCCAGGCAGAGAGCTAATGAAATAGAAGAGTCCCTGGAACATCCATCGAAATACAAGGTCAACGAGGTCCAGCAGAACAAGCAAGGAGGAAAGTAGTGGGAGATAAAGTATCAGAAGTAACTGGGACCAGATTTTACAGGGCCTTGTATGACACTGTAAGGACTCCGGCTTTTTCTGAATGAAATGAATAGCCAAAGGAGACTTTGAGCAGAGGATTGACATGATCTCAGTTTTTTGAAAGGACTGCTAAGTGGTCCTAAGTGCTAAGAACTTGGGTGGTGCTAAGAACAGTCTATAGTGGGCAAATAGAGAAACAGAACCAACCAGGAGGCTACTGCAATAACTCGGTGAGACATGATGATGACTTAGAACAGGGTTGTAGTAGGGCAGACATGGAAAAAATAGCTGTATTTTAAATATATCTTCAAGGTAGAGCCAACAAGGATTGGATGTGGGCTGTATAGGTTGCCTCCATGCTTTTTTGGCCAGAACAGCTAGAAGGATGGTGTTGTCATTTGCTGAGAATGGAGAAGACTGCAGGAAGAAACAGATGTTTTTATAGTTTGGGATGTGTGTATGTGTGTGAGAGAGAGAATGCGTGTGTGTGCAGAGGGTGGAGATCAGAAGGTTTGGTTTTAGATGAGTTAAATTTGGCTGCTGTATTGAGAAAGTACACAGGTGCAAGAAGAGATTACTTAGGAACTTTTAAAATAATCTATGAGAGGGCTTCCCTGGTGGCACAGTGGTTGAGAGTCTGCCTGCCGATGCAGGGGACACGGGTTCGTGCCCCGGTCCGGGAGGATCCCACATGCCGTGGAGTGGCTGGGCCCGTGAGCCATGGCCGCTGAGCCTGCACGTCCGGAGCCTGTGCTCCGCAACGGGAGAGGCCACAACAGTGAGAGGCCTGTGTACCACAAATAATAATAATAATAATCTATGAGAGAGATGATGGTGGTTTGGACCAGGCATCTCGCAGTAGAAGTAATGTGAACTGGAAACATATTTTGCAGGTAGAGTTGACATGATTTGCTGATGAAGTGATGAAAGATGAAAGAGAGAGAAAGAGGAAAGTCAATGATTTCTTCAAGGTTCTTGGCTTCAGTAACTAGACAAATGGAATTACTATTAACTGATATGGGGGAGACTATAGGAAGAGCAAATTGAGGGAAACCAATGATGTGGAAATGTCAAGTAGGCAGTTAGGGTTAAAAGTTTGCATTTTCAGGGAGAGGTCTGCACCAGATACATAAATGTGGGAGTTATCAGTATATAGGTAATACTTAGAGCCACAAGACTAAAACAGATCACCGGAAGAGCAAGTGTAGATACAGAAGAAGTCCAGGGACTGAGCCCTGGGACACTCTCAAAAGCTTTGGGGTTGTGGGAGCCATGTGTAATGTACCTCAAAAAAACAGAGTGATCAATTGTTTAATTCTGATGACAGGTCCAGATAAAGTCTGAGAACGACCATTGGATTTAGCAATGTGGATGTCATTGATGACTTTGAAAAGAGCACTTTCATTGGAGAGGTAAAGGCAAATAGTCTTACTAGAATGTATTCAAGAGTGAATGTGATGAGAAGAACAGGAACAGGAAGTATAGACACGCAAGGAGTTTTATAAAGAGAAGCAGAGAAGGTTGGTGGTACATGAAGGAGAATGTGGGGTAAAGAAAGGCAGCAGGTGGCTTTCTTTTTCTTTCTCTCTCTCTCTCTCTCCTTTCTCTTTTTCTTGGTTAGTTTTCAAGATGGGAGAAATTACAGCAAGTTTATATACTGATAGGAACACTCTAGTAGTCAAAGAAAAATTATGATGCAGAAGAGAAGGGGAAGAAATGCAGAGGCAATGTCCTTTAGTAGGTAGAAGGGAACTGGATCCAGCCAGTAGTCAGAGTAGGCCTAAGACAGGAGAGCAAACAGCTCATCCATATTAACAGGAATTAACACACACAGGTAGGTAGGTAGATATGATGGTGGGAGCTCAGGGAAGTTCCCTTTTGACTGCTTGTTTTTTCAGTGATACAGAAAGCATCGTCACCAACTGAGAGTAAGTGTGAGGGAAAACCTATAGGAACTTCGAAGAGAGTAAAAAAAAGAAACAGTTATCTAGGAAAGTGTTCATTCTTAATCAATCGTTTTTCACTTGAAATGTCTGTCACCTACCTTATTTGAAACAGTGGGCCCAAATTTAATCCTATCCCTCAGCCCCCCGCCCTGAAATCAAAATCTATCTCATTTAGGCTCAATCTTATCTTCAGGCCTCTTCTTCCTTATTAGTCCCTGCTAATTTAGAAAACTTGTAGAATTTGTCCTCCCAACCATGACTTCAGAAACGTGTAAATTCAGGCAAACTCTTAGAGTCCAGGCTCCTTTCCAAAGCACATTCATCCAATTCAAACAGGATTCACCGAACTATCATCACTAAGGGTCATGAGACTCAGGCTTCCTCCTTGGTAGCTGCTAGTTATCCCAGCATTCTCTAACCCCACAAAAATAAATCTTTAGATACTGTCTACACATAACCAAACTACAATACAAAAGCATACTCATTCTCAGGTGAGATTTATATTCATAGACTTAACCTAGAGGAAGAAGACTTGAAATTTCCCTGGTCCTGTGTAAGACCTAATCCCATCACCATTCTACCATTAACTTGATGTCAGACAAGTCAATTCACCTATGTCAGATAACCAAACTAAAAAAGTAGAACAAAACAAGCAGAAAAAACAAACAAACAATCAAAACACATTAGATGAGACCAAAGAAACAAATAAAAACCAATACAACTTATCCTAGGAGTGAAAAACTTTAACATCTGAAAATCAATTAATAAAATAATCTTATTAATAGAAAAAATGACAAAAATACATGATAATCTGAATAGATGCAAAAAAAGCATTTGACAAAACCCAACAAATTTTCATGATAAAAACACTCAACAAACTAGTAATAGAAGGGAACTTCCTTAAACTAATAAAGCCTATCCAAGAAAAATGCACAGCTAACATCCCACATAATAGTGAAAGACTAAATGCTTTCCCCCTAAGATCAGGAACAGGACACAGATGTTATCATTCCTATTCAACATTGTACTGGATGTTCTATCCAAGGCAATTAGGCAAGAAAAAGAAATCAAAGGCATCTAGATTGGAAAAGAAGTAAAACTGTCTCTACTTCCAAATGAGAAAATCTTATAGATGAAAAATCCTAAGGAATGCCCTAAAAAACTATTAGGCATAAAAAATTAATTCAGGAAGGTTACAGGATACAAGACTGATATACAAAACTCAATTGTATTTCTATACACTTGTGATGAACAATCTGAAAGTAAAATTAAGGAGATAATCCATTTAAAATAGCATCAAAAAGAATAAAATACTTTGGAATAAATTTAATAAAAAGTACACATTTTATGCTCTGAAAATTACAAAACATTGTTAAAAGAAATTAAAGACTTAAATGAGTGGAAAGACATCCCATGTTCATGGATCAGATGGCAATAGCTCCCAAATTGACCTATAGATTCAACACAATCCTTATCAAAATCTCAGCTGGCTTTTTTGCTGGAAGGTGATCTTAAAATTTGTACAAAAAATGCAAGGGACTCAGTATAGCAAAACAATCTTGAAAAAGAAGAACAAAGTTGGAGAACTCATGCCTCTTGATTTCATAACTTACTACAAAGCCACAATAATCAAGACAGAATGTATTGGTTTAAGGATAAACATATAGATTAATGGAATAGAACTGAGAGTTCAGAAATAAACCCTAACATTAATGGTCCAACGATTTTTTTTTTTTTTTTTTTGCGGTACGCGGGCCTCTCACTGTTGTGGCCTCTCCCATTGCGGAGCACAGGCTCCGGACGCACAGGCTCAGCGGCCATGGCTCACGGGCCCAGCCGCTCCGCGGCATGTGGGATCTTCCTGGACCGGGGCACGAACCCGTGTCCCCTGCATCGGCAGGCGGACTCTCAACCACTGTGCCACCAGGGAAGCCCCCCCTTTTTTTTGGCTGCATCGGGTCTTAGTTGCGGCACCCAGGATCTCTGTTGCGGCATGTGGGATCTTTCGTTGTGGCGTGAGGGCTTCTCTCTAGTTGTGGTGTGTGGTTTTTCTCTCTCTAGTTGTGGTGTGCGGGCTCCAGAGCACGTGGGCTCTGTAGTTTGTGGCATGCGGGCTCTCTAGTTGAAGGGTGTGAGCTCAGTAGTTGTGGTTTGTGTGCTTAGCTGCCCTGAGGCATGTGGGATCTTAGTTCCCCGACAAGGGATCAAACCTGCGTCCCCTGCATTGGAAGCCGGATTCTTTACCACTGGACCACGAGGGAAGTCCCAATGGTCCATTGATTTTTGACAACAGTGTCACATCAATTCAGTGGGGCAAATAATAGTTTTTTGAACAAATGACACTGGGACAACTAGATATCCTCATGCAAAAGAATGAGGTTAGACCCCTATCTAACACTATATACAAATATTAACTCAAAATAGATCATAGACCTTGGTGTAAGAGCTAAAACTATAAAACTCTTAGAAGAACACACAGGAGTAAATCTTTGTGACCTTGGATTAGGTAATGGCTAAAGCAACAAGAGAAAAAGTAGATGAATTGGACTTCCTCAAAATTAAAAACTTTTGTTCTGCAAAGGAAACCGTCAAGAAAGTGAAAAGACAAGAAAGTGAAAAAGAAATATTTGCAAATCCTAAGTCTAATAATGGACCTTATGGAGAATATATTAACAACTCTCATAACTCAACAATCAAAAGATAAATAACACAATTACAAAATGGCAAAGGATCTGAAAAGACAGCTCTCCAAAAAGGATATACAAGGGGCTAATAAGCACATGAAAAGATGCTCAACATCATTAGCCATCAGGAAAATGCAAATCAAATCCAGGAGATACCACTTCATACCCAGTAGCATGACCATAATTAAAGAGACAGATAAGGACAAGGGTTGGAGGATGTGAAGACATCTGAACCCTTATACACAGTTGGTGGGAATGTAAAATGGTGCAGCCACTCTGTAAAACAGTTTTCAGTTCCTCAAAATGCTCAACGTAGAGCTACCATATGACCCAGCAAATCCCCTCCTAGGTATATACCCAAGAGAAATGAAAACGTATGTCCACAGAAAAACTTGTAAACAAATGTTCATAGCAGCCTTATTCATAATAGCTAATGAGTAGAAACAGCCCAAATGTTCATCAATTGATAAATGGGTAAATAAAATGCAGTACATCCATAGAGTAGAATAATATTCAGCAATAAAAGCAATGAAGTACTGATACACACTACAACATGCACAAATCTGAAAAACATTATACTAAATTAAAGACTCCAGTCACAAAAGACTGTATATTATATGATTCCATTCATATGAAAAGTCCAAAATAGGCAAATCTGTAGAGATAGAAAGTGGGCTGGTGATTGCCAGGGGAATGGGAAACAACTGCTAATGGGTATGGGATTTTTCTTTTCTATATTAAAAAAAAAGTTTAGGGCTTCCCTGGTGGCGCAGTGGTTGAGAGTCCACCTGCCGATGCAGGGGACACAGGTTCGTGCCCTGGTCCAGGAGGATCCCATATGCCGTGGAGTGGCTGGGCCCGTGAGCCATGGCCGCTGAGCCTGCGAGTCCGGAGCCTGTGCTCCGCAACGGGAGAGGCCACAACAGTGAGAGGCCCGCGTACTGCAAAAAAAAAAAAAAAAGTTTAATTGTAGTTAAAAAAAACCCCACACATAATCTAAAATTTACCATTGTAACCATTTTTAAGTATACTGTTTAGTAGTGTTAAGTATATGCACATTGTTGTGAAACAGACCTCTAGAACTTTTTCATCTTGCAAAACTGAAACTCTACTCATTAATCAACTTCCCATTTCCCCCTCCTCCCAGACCCTGGTAACCATCACTCCACTTTCTGTCTCCATGAATTTGACTACTCTAGGTTCCTCATATGAGTGGAATCACACAGTATTTGTCTTTTTGTTTCTGGCTTACTTCACTTACCATCATGTCCTTAAGGCTAATCCATGCTATAGTACGTGACAGGATTTCTTTCCTTTTTAGGGCTGAATAGTATTCCACTGTACGTATATACCACATTTTGTTTATTCATTCATCTACGGTTGGAAACTTAGGTTGCTTCCACCTCTTGGCTATTGTGAATAATGCCATTATGAACATGGGTGTGCAGATATCTGCTGAAGATCCTGCTTTCAATTATTTTGGATTGCTGGATCACAGGGGCATCTCTTTAGAGTGACAAAAGTGTTCTAAAATTTGTTAGTGGTGATGGTTGTACAACCCTAGAATATACTAAAAACCACTGAATTGTACATTTCAAGTGGGTGAATCAAATGGTATATGAATTATATCTCAATGAAGCTGTTAAAAAATACAACTCAGAAAGGCTAAATCAAGGATATAGTTACATAAGGATTTTGACTGAACTGAATAAATAATCTGGTTAAATAACCAGTCAATCTTGTCACATGGGTAATTCTGACTCTTATTTGCAATGACCTGGCTAGATATTTAGGTGTTTTTTGAGACATAACCTAAGTGCTTTCTTAACACTGACCATTAGAAGACATAGGAAAAAGAAAATGTCAGTACCTATCTTTAATTCACAATATTAAACCTTTTCATATTTTGTGTCAAGAAACACTGTGAAGAAATAACAAATTCATACTAACTATAGCAATTTTTATTTCATCTGCTCTGTAGGTATGGCATTCACCAGATTTTTTTAAAGATAGGGAAATAAGGTAGAACTTTATTCACTTTGACTTCAGATTCACTTTTTGAAATGTCACTCACAATTATTTCACATAAAAGATGCCCAAAAGACAGAGAGTTTGCCTTTCTCTTTTTTGCAATAAAAATTATAAAATTAAGAAGTCCTATGTCCATTGTCACTGAATGGGGAAAGAGGGAATAAATGAAAAAACAGGAGAGAAAAATTTTTGAGAAAAGAAAACATACATCAAATTCAGATTGTTCTCATCTCTAATTGTTATACACAACTAGAAAAGTTAACAGCAAAACGGATGGCCACTGAGGCTCAGAAACTCATTTCATCATCTTCTCTTCTGCTTCATCCAGACATTTTCAATTTTGTCAGGACTCAAAGTACAGACACAGAAAGACAATAAATGAGATAATCTCAAAGATTTCTAATAATCTCTTCTGATCAGAGCAGAGCAAAGTGAGAGAAACCTTACCAGTCTGACTGATCATTTTTAAAGCAACATGCTCCATGTGGTTTACAGCAAAGAGACAAGTTTGGAAGCCAACTTTCAATCTTGGTGCCAAGCACAGAGTGAGACAATGGTCACAATCTAATTATAGTGATAGCTGTTATTATGTGGGACAGTCTTTCTTTTCAGATTACACATCTTATAAACTTTAACAGCTTTTCGTAAATAATCTCTCAGGGTTGACTTTAAGTGAAGGTTGAAATACTAACAGTTTATTTCAGATTCTTATTACAGATTTTTCAAAGTCCGTCTGTGTGCAGAAGCAAAATTATGAATGGCGACTCGAAGAGCTGAGTTCCCTTCAGGGATATCACAGGAATTGATGACTGAATGTAGTGCCCGGGTATATGCTGCAAATAAAGATTTGAACAGTGGTGAATGAAGTCAGATTCTAAACAATTCTCCCAACCTTTTTCTATTAGTACTGTTTCTCTGCCCAGTCTCATAGGAATTAACTTTAACCCATTCACTGAATAAATATTTCTTGAGTACTTACCACATGCCAAGTACTCTGTGATTACAGAAAAGATAAGGGAGAGGATGGACACAAAAATTAAATTGCAGTGTAATATTTCCAGACCAGAGGCATATACAAAATGTCATCACAGAATGAAGTTTGGAATGAAAGAAAAACTAGGAGAGGATGGGAAAGATTTCCAGAAGTGGTAACATTTAAGATGGTCTTGAAGGATTAATAAAAGTAAAGGAAAGAAGGCATTGTAGGCAAAGAAATGAGTGTGTGGGGTGCAAAGGTATAAAAAAATGTGGCATGTCCTGGCAGTAGCAAGTTCGATAAGGCTGGAGTGTTGCCTGGAGCCAGAGAGAAAATATGCCAAATATGACATGTATTTTGTACTGTAATGGTAAGTCCTACAGGTTTGATGATAGGGGAATGGCATGATCAGATTTGTGGTTTTAAAATATAACTCACAAGACTGATAAGAAACTCATATCACAGGGCAACAGGAATACAAATACTTGCAGTACTTTCAGTGTGTGTATGAAGCCTATATAATCTGTACGGTATGTAAATCAATATATTGAAGAATGGACAGGAAACAGAAATACTAGTCACAGCAGGAATGACTCATCTTCTCTAGCTGGGATCCCTGATAAAGGTAGAGTTTATATTGGTCCTCCTTTCCCTCAGTGATCCTTAGCAGAACTGAAAGTCTAATGTGGATATCTATACATTATAAATAATATATATGTGTGAATATAAATAATAAGTTTATGTTAGATAAGGCCTAACTTAGATGGCCGTAAGAGGCAAGCTCTAATATTCTTCATTTACAGGAGGACCTGAAACCCTAGTCTCACTACTGTGGAGTGAGCTAGAAATATTTCCCCAGCATAAATGGAGACAAGAAGATAACAGATCTCAAAGAGAAATATAACTCACTATAATTATTTTTATTGCCTCAGAGTTGTTTTGTAAAGGGTGTAGAATAGTCTCTGATATATAGTAAGCCCTTAGTCAACAAATGCTAAATTACTACAATCACTACTTTTACTGTTGTTGTTTTTTTACAGGCCCCAACCATTCCTTTAAGAGACTTACCTTTGTGGTTTTTATAGAAAATACAATTGTTGGCACAGGTATCAGGATGAGCATCCCAAAAATCAGGACCACAGCAGCATAGTGGAGGTAAAGTAATATTATACAGCTGCATTTTCTCCTGGATCTGGGCTCTTAAAGCTTCTACATATCTATAAAAATACAGTATGACCAGGCAAAGTGAACTACTAGGAAGAGAATGAGTATGAGTCCTTATTTTACTACCAGCTTTAACTGTTAAACTATTTCATATCTCTGTGCCTCAACTCTTCCTCTTTGTCCTGGGAAGCAGCACTAGGAAAAATGTAGTGCTATTCCAGAGAGGTATTAGGCAACCAAGAAATGTGATGAAGTTCTGTACTCCCAAAAGTATGAGAAGACACAGTCAACTCTTTTTTAAGGAAAATGAGAACACTGACTTCCTAACAAGTTTCCTCTAGAGCCAAAATTTCACACAGAACTTTTCAAAGTACCTTTGGTATTCCTTTTCTTTCTGTTGTTTTTCTCTGGCTCCTTTTACTTCCTCAAGTTGTAGCTGGGCTAGTATCTCACTCATCTTCTCCCCTGAATATGGCTCTTCATGAAAGTTCGTTCTTAATATCCTCTGCTCTTCAGCATAACGTTGCTGCTCTTTCTTTTTCTTAATTCTGAGAATAAAATCATAACGTGGTTAGGAATTTCGTAAAATCATTATTTAGAATTAGCTTCTAGATCCAAATAACTCAAGAAATGCCCAGAAACAGGGGAGTCAGGAAATCAGTTTAACACCCCTAGAAAAGCCTCAAAAACTCCTGCTGGTTGATTTGAGTTTATCCCGTAGTTCATGTATACACATAGCCTCCTGAATGGAAATGACCAATGGTTACTGCTAAAAGAGTTTTCCTTTAAGAATTCTAATACAAGAACTTTCTCAGGTTAAAACTACAAGTAGACAGGACTTCTGCTTTTGGCTAAAATGGAGTAATAGGGACTGGGCTTGCCCTCCCACCTTAAACAACCAAATAGATAAACAAATCAACCCAGAAATCAACCAGACCAAATACAAAAAAAAAAATGGTTTTCAAGACACTAGATATTAGGCAACAAAAGACAGTGATCCTTGACAGCTGGAAAACAAATGAAGTGAGCCCTACAAGTGCCCAAGCTTACTGCCTTGAAAGTTTCGAGGCAGCACGACAGGGAGTTGAGGTGGGGCCTGGTAGACTCCCTGAGTTGAGGACATGAAGCTCAAAGTCCAGGGACACAAAAGCAACTCGAGTTCCTAAGACAGAAAACCAGGGAGAAAGAGCTGCTCAGAGAGAGATCTGCAGAGGGTCTCCTTCTAATACACAGCAGAGCATTTTGCATGTATGTGAGGAAAGGATTTGGGGCCAGGGACAGAACCAACTAAAAGAATAACAGGGAACAGTGTCCTGTGCTCACACAGAGCACAGAATAGAGCCTGTTCCCACCAGTCAAGACTTGAAAAACTCATAATGCACAGGACATTGGGTAAAGTTTTCAGAAAGATTTTACCTCAGTAGTGGGAAATAATGATTAGTCCTAGACTGAGCACTGCTCCAGACACACCCAACATTGTAAAAGCAAAGCCCCAAAGTAACTTAACTGCATCCCAAAACAAAGCTCAGGAAAATTTATAAGAATACAAAGATATCCAGTAACCAACAAGGTAAATTCACAATGTTGGACCTCTAATCAAAGATAAGATGCAGAGCTTCCCTGGTGGCGCAATGGTTGAGAATCTGCCTGCCGATGCAGGGGACATAGGTTCATGCCCCGGTCCGGGAAGATCCCACATGCCACGGAGTGGCTAGGCCCGTGAGCCATGGCCGCTGAGCCTGCGCGTCTGGAGCCTGTGCTCCGCAACGGGAGAGGCCACAACGGTGAGAGGCCCGTGTACCGCAAAAAAAAAAAAAAAAAAAGATAAGATGCAAAGAGGCAGGAAAATACAACTCATAACGAAGAGAATAATCAATCAATCAAAATCAACCTAGAATGGACAGTTATTAGAATTAGCACAGAAGGATATTAAAACAGATAGTACAACTATATCCTATATGTTCAAAAAGTTTAGACATAAAAAAGGCTGAAATCAACTTCTTGAGATGAAAACTACAATTTCTGAGATGAAAAATACATTGGAGAATAAGCTTATATATTAAAGAAATGGAATTAATAATAAGTAACCTTCCAAAACAGAAAGCACTAGGCCCAGATGGGTTCACCCAACAATTAAGGAAGAAATTATACCAAATCTCTTCAATCTCTTTCAGTGGGCAGAAACAGAAAGAATATTTCTTAACTCATTCTATGAGGTCAGCATTATTCTAATACCAAAACCTGACAAAGATATTACATGAAAACTACAACTAATATCTCTCATGAACAAGAGGCAGAAATCCTCAAAAATATTAGCAAGTCAAATCCAAAGATGTACATATATTACATTCCACAACCAAGTGGAATTTATGCCAAGAAAGCAAGCCTGGTTCAACATGAAAAAAAATCAATTAATGTAATAGATCACATCAATAAGCTAAATAAGAAAAATCACAAGATCCTATAAATAGATACAGAGAAAGCAATTGACAAAATCCAATACCATATAATCCAGCAATCATACTCCTTGGTATTTACTCAAAGGAGTTGAAAACTTATACCCACACAAAACCTGCACATGGATATTTATTTATTTATTTATTTATTTATTTATTTATTTATGGCTGTGTTGGGTCTTTTTTTGTGTGTGTGTGGTATGCGGGCCTCTCACTGTTGTGGCCCCTCCCATTGCGGAGCACAGGCTCCGGACGCGCAGGCTCAGTGGCCATGGCTCACGGGCCCAGCCGCTCCGCGGCATGTGGGATCTTCCTGGACCGGGGCACGAACCCGTGTCCCCTGCATCAGCAGGCAGACTCTCAACCACTGCGCCACCAGGGAAGCCCTGTGTTGGGTCTTCGTTGCTGTGTGCGGGCTGTCTCTACTTGCAGTGAGCAGGGGCTACCCTTCGTTGCGGTGTGCGGGCTTCTCATTGTCGTGGCTTCTCCTGTTGCAGAGCACGGGCCCTCGGTGCGCAGGCTTCAGTAGTTGTGGTACGTGGGCTCAGTAGTTGTGGCTTGCGGGCTCTAGAGCTCAGGCTCAGTAGTTGTGGTGCACAGGCTTAGTGGCTCCGAGGCATGTGGGATATTCCCTGGCCAGGGCTCGAACCTGTGTCCCTTGCATTGGCAGGAAGATTCTTAACCACTGTGCCACCAGGGAAGCCCTAAAGTAGCTTTACTTATAATTGCCAAATCTTGGAAGAAACCAAGATGTCCTTCAGTAAGTGAATGGATATATAAACTGTTGTACATCCAGATAATGAAATA
This sequence comes from Mesoplodon densirostris, assembly GCF_025265405.1. NCBI lineage: Eukaryota > Metazoa > Chordata > Mammalia > Artiodactyla > Ziphiidae > Mesoplodon > Mesoplodon densirostris. Next base: position 116,894,751 of record NC_082667.1, on the reverse strand, counting down.
TTATTCAGTACTAAAGAGAAATGAGCTATCAAGCCATGAAGAGACATTGCACATAAATGCATATTACTAAGTGAAAGAAGCCAATCTCAAAAAGCTACATACTGTATGATTCCAACCATATGACATTCTGGAAATAGTAAAACAACGGAGAAAGTGAAAGATGAGTGGTTGCCAGAAGTTGGGGTTGGAGGGAAGGAAAGAAGGGTGAAAAGGCAGAGCATAAAGGACTTTTAGAGTAGTAAAACTATTCTGTGTGATACTATAATGATGGATACATGTCATTACACATTTGCCCAAACCCATAAATGTACAGCACCAAGAGTGATCCCTAATGTAAACTATAAACTTTGGGTGATAATGATGGGTCAATGTAGGCTTATCACTTCTTAACAAAAGTACCACACCGGGGGAGGGGGGGATGTTGATAATGGGGGAGGCTCTGAATGTCAGGGGACAGGGAGTACATGTGGGAAATTGCTCTACTTTCCTCTCAAATTTGCTGTGAATCTAAACTGCTCTATAAAAATTAATTCTTTATTAAAAAAACACACTGGATGGGATTATCAGGAGATTAAATGCTGCAGAATGAAATCTGAAAGCACAATGATAGAAATTATCCAAAATAAAACCACAGGGGAAAAATCCAAAAAATTAAAAGGAACACAAAAAAGCAGTTAATCCAATTAAAAATGGGTAAAGGACTTGAACAGACATTTCTCCAAAGATGATCTATAAATGACCAACAAACCTGAAAAGATGCTCAATCTCACTAATCTTTAGGAAAATGAAAACCAAAATCTCAATGAGGTATCACCTCATACCACATTCACAGCAATGTGCATATGTTTATTTATTAACACTACTGAACTGTACACTTGAAAATGGTTACAATGCTAAATTTTACATTATGTGTTTTATACCACCAAAAAAAAAGGCATGTCACATAAATATATAAATGAACAAATGGAGGGGGAAAAATGAAACAAAGTTGTTTTTAGACATACAAAAACTGAAAGAATTCATCCCTAGTACAGGCATAACCCAGAGATACTGCAGGTTTGGTTCCAGACCACTGTAATAAAGGGAATATTGCAATAAAGCAAGTCACATGAATTTTTTGGTTTCCCAGTGCATATAAAAGTTCTGTTTACACTACACTTTAGTCTTTTAGGTGTGCAATAACACAATGTACATGCCTTAATTAAAAACAGATGTTGGGCTTCCCTGGTGGCGCAGTGGTTGAGAGTCTGCCTGCTGATGCAGGGGACACGGGTTTGTGCCCCGGTCCAGGAGGATCCCGCATGCCATGGAGCGGCTGGGCCCGTGAGCCATGGCCGCTGAGCCTGCGTGTCCGGAGCCTGTGCTCCGCAACGGGAGAGGCCACAACAGTGAGAGGCCCGAGTACCGCAAAAAAAAAAAACAACAAAAAAACAAATGTTATTGGAAAAATGGCACCAGTAGACCTGCTCAACACAGGGTTGCCACATACCTTCAATTTGTAAAAAATGCAATATCTGCAAAGTGCAATAAAACATAGTGCAATAAAATGAGGTATGCCTGTGTATCCACAACTAAAAGAAATGTTAAAGGTTGTCTTTCAGACCTGAGCAAAGTGATACTTTAGGTAATATATATAAGATTTTTCTTATTAGTTAAATCTCTTTAAATAATAATAGACTGCTTTAACAAAAATAACAATGTATTTTATATATAAAAGTAAAATGTATGACAATAGCATAAAGGTTGGGATGAGAGAAATGGAAGAATATTACTTTAAGATTCTTATATTAAGATTTTTATACTATATGTGAAGTAGTATAATATCATTTGAAGGTAGACTGTGAAAAGTTAGAGATGTATGATATAAATCCTAGAACAACCAATAAAATAAAAAAAATGTCATGCTAACATGCCATCAAAGGAGATGTAATAGATATAAAAATATAAAAGTAATTCAAAAGAAGGCATAAAAAGAGAAAAAGAGGACAAAGAACAGATGGGACAAATAGCAAGATAATATACTTATATCAAACCCTACCAAAAATCACATTATAAGTACATGATCTAAATACCCTGATTAAAAGGAAGAGATTGTCAGATTTGACAAAAAGTCACAACCCAACTACATGCTGCTGACAAGAAACGCACTTTAAATATAAAGAAACAAATAGATTAAAAATACAAGAAATACAAAAGATATGCTAGCTCTAATTAAAAGAAGGTTGGAGTAGGTAGTATCAGACAATGTAGATTTCAGAGAAAACAAAATATCAGAAATAAAAATCACTTCATAATTATGGAGTCAATTAATTGAGAAGACATAACAATCCCAAACAGTTATGTATCTAATAAAAGAACTTCAAAATGCACGAAACAAAGACTGATGGAACTTCAAGGAGATACAATAAATCCATAGTTACAGGCAGAGATTTTTAATACCCTCTCTCAATTATTGATAGAATAACTAGGCATAAAAATGGAAAAGATATGGACTTGATCAACATCATCAACCAACTTGACGTAATGGACACTTATAGAACACTCCACAACATTTATAGACTAGCAGAATACACATTTATAGAACAAGAGAATACACATTCTTCTATTGTAAGGTTATTGAACTTAGAACATTTACAAAGATAAATCATATTCTGGGCCATAAAACAAGTGTCAGTAAATTCAAAAGATTTCAAGACGTACATAGTACAATAGAATTAAATTAGAAATCAATAACAGAAAGATCCTTGAAAGATCTCCAAATACTTGGAAATTAAATAACACACTGCTAAATAACCTATGACCAAAGAAGAAAAAAGGGGAAATTAGAAGGTATTTTGAACCAAATGAAAATGAATTTATTGAATGCGGCTAAAGAGTATTTAGTATGATATTTATAGCACTAAATGCCTATATGAGAAAAGAAGGAAGGTATCAAGTAAATGTCCTAATCTTCTACCTTAAGAAACTTAAAAAAGAGGAGGAAATTAAACCTAAAGTAAGCAGAAAAAAAATAATAAACATTGAAGCAGAAATCAATGAATTAGAAAACAGAATAAAAAATTAATGAAACCAAACGCTAGGACTTTGAGAAGATCAATAAAACTGATAAATCTTGAGCTTATCTAATCATGAAAAAAAGAGAGAGAAGATATAATTTTTAAGGTAAAAAATAAGAGAAATGAAACTACTACAGATTCTACAGATATTAAAAGGATAATAGAATACTAAGAATAATTTTATGCCAATAAATTAGACAACCTAGATGAAATGACAAATTTGTTGAAACAGACAAACCACTAAAGCCTCATCAAGAAAAAAATAAATAACCTGAATAGCCCTATTTCTACTATCAATGTTGAAACTGTTGTTAAGAACATTTCCACAGTGAAAAGTCCAGAAACAGGGAGAGTCACTGGCAAATTCTACCAAACAGTTAGGGAAGAAATAATGCCAATTCTATATAAACTTTTCCTCCCAAATACTTCCCAGCTCATTCTATGAGGCTAGCATTTCCCTGAAAACAAAACCTGTCTAAGATATTACAAGAAAAGTAAAAGCCAATATCTCCTAGAACATAGATGTAAATTCTAAACAAAATTTTTAGCAAGTCTTACCAAACAATACATTATAAATTTATTTATTTATTTATTTATTTATTTTTGGCTGCATTGGGTCTTTGTTGCTGTGCGCGGGCTTTCTCTAATCGCCACAAGCCGAGGCTACTCTTCGTTGTGGTGCTCGGGCTTCTCATTGTGGCGGCTTCTCTTGTTGCGAAGCAACAAGGGATCTAGGAGCACAGGCTCTAGGCGGGCTTCAGTAGTTGTGGTGCATGGGCTCAGTAGTTGTGGTTTGTGGGCTCTAGAGCACAGGCTCAGTAGTTGTGGCGCACGGGCTTAGTTGTTCCGCGGCATGTGGGATCTTCCCAGACCAGGGATGGAACCCATGTCCCCTGCCTTGGCAGGCGGATTCTTAACCACTGCACCATCAGGGAAGTCCCTCAAACAATACATTAAAAGGATAATACATTATTACCAAGTGGGGTGTAACCCCGGGAATGCAGGACTGATTTAACATTTGAAAATCAAACAATGTTATTCACCATATTAGCAAACTAGAAAAGAAAACCTATGATCATATCACTAGAGAGGAAAAAAAATTGACAAAATCCAACGTTCATTCCAGATAAAGATTCTCAACCAACTAGGAAGAGAAGGGAACCTAAGAAAAAACTATAGCTAACATCATACTTGATGGTGAAAGACTAAATGCTTTCTCTCTAAAATCAGGATTGTCCACTCTCATCACTTCTATTCAACATTCTGGAGGTTCTAGCCGTGAAATCAGGCAAGACACAGAAATAAAAGACATCCAGATTTAAAGGAAGAAGCAAAACCGTTTTTGTTTAAAGATGACATGATTGCCATGTAAAAAAATCCAATGAATTAATAAGTGAGTACTAAGATCCATATCCAAAAATCAACTGTATATTTCCATATACTAGCAACGACAACAACAAAATCAGCAATTGAAAATTCTTTAAAATACCATTTACAATAGCTGAAAAAATATGAAATACTTCAGGATAGACCTGACAAAAAATGTGAAAGACCTATACACTGAAAACTATAACTGAGAAAAATTAAAGGAGAGCTAAATAAATGTTCCTGGGTTGGAAGACTCAATATCATTAAGATGTCAATTCTCCCCAAATTATCTATAGATTCAACACAATCCCACTCAAAATCCAAGAAGGTTCTTTGGTAGAAATTGACAAACATTTTAAAATTCATATGGAAATGCAAATGGCCTAAAATAGCCATGGCGACTCTGGGGAAAAATAAACTGGAGGGCTAACACTGCCTGATTTCAAGCATTATTATAAAACTATACCAATCAGAACAGCATGGTATTAGCATAAAGATAGACAAATAGATCAGTAAAACAGAAGAGAAAGTCCAGAAATAAACCCACACATATAAGTATAGCTCATTTTTTTTAACATCTTTACTGAGATATTATTTGCATACCATAAAGTTCACATGACCATAATGTAATTTGAGAACATTTTCATCATCCCCAAAAGAAACCTTGTACTCATTAACAGTCACCTTCCACCCACTCCCACATAGCCCTAGGCAAACACTAATTTTTCTGTCTCTATAGATTTGCCTGTTCTTGACATTTCATATAAATGGGATCATACAATATGCAGCCTTTCATGACTGGCTTCTTTCACTTGGCATAAGTCCATGTTGTAGCATGTACTGGTACTTCATTCCTTTTTGTTGCTGATATTCTACTGTATAGATATTATCTATATCTATATATTTTATTTATCTATTCATCAGTTTATGGACATTCGGGATGCTTCCACTTCCTGGCTATTTTGAATAATGCTGCTATGAACATTTGTGTAAGTTTGTGTGTGGACGTACATTTTTAGTTCTCTTGGGTATACACCCAAGAATGGAATTGCTGAGTCATATGGTAACTCTATGTTTAACTTTTTGAGAAATTGCTAAACTGTTTTCCAAAGTGATTGTACCGTTTTACATTCCCCACCAACAGTGTATGGGACTTCTAATTTTTAGACATCCTCATCAGCACTTGTTATAATTTGTCTTTTTTATTGGAGCAATTCTTATGTGTGTGAAGTGGTATCTCATTGTGGTTTTGATTTGCACTTCCCAATAACTAATGATGTTGCATATCTTTTCAAGTGCTTATTAGCCATTTATATATTTTCCTAGGAGAAATGTCTAGTTAAATCTTTTGTCTACCTTTTAATTGGGTTATCTTTTTATTATTGAGTTGTAAGAGTTCTTTTATATATTCTGACTACAAGTCTCTCATCAGATATATAATTTGCAAATAATTTCTCCCATTCTGTAGTTGTTTTTTCACTTTCTTGACGGTTTTTAATTTTGATGAAGTCCAACATCAATCTTCTCTTTTATTGTTTGCTGGACAACTAATTTTTGACAAATGCACAAAAGCAATGCAGTGGAGAAAGAATAACTTTTCAGCAAATGGATATCCACATACAAAAAAATAAACTTCAAACTATATGTGAAAATTAACTCAAACTGGATTGCAGACCTAAACGTAAAATCTACAATGATAATCTTTCTAGAAGAAAACAAAAAAGAAAACTTTTGTGACCTTGGGTTAGGCAATGATATCTTAAATATGATGCCAAAAGTACAACATATTTAGTCATTCAGGAAATGTAAACTAAAACCACAATGAGATGCCACTACATACCTATTCAAATGGCTAAAATGAAAAAGACTGACCATACCAAGTGTTGGTGATGATGTAAGGGAACTTGAACTCTTACAAGTTATATTACTCTTGCTGGTGGTAATATAAAGTGGTACAACTACTTTGGAAAGCCTTTGACAGTTTCTTTAAAAAATGAAATATATACCTACCATGATGATCCAGTCTACTCTCAGGTATTCACCCAAGAGAAAAGGTAACATATTTCCAAAGACTTGCACACAAATGTTCACTGCAGCTTTATTTGTAATAGCCAAAAACTGGAAACAACTCAAATGTCCATCAAACTATGAATGGATAAACAAATTGCGGTATATCCATACAATGGAATACTATCTAGTAACAAAAAGGAATAAACTCTTGGTATCATAACAACAAGGACAAAATAATTACTCTGAATAAAAGGAGCTGGGCCCAAGAGTACATGTTGTATGACTCCAGAAAATGCAAACTAATCTATAGTGACACAAAGCAAACCAGTGGTTGCCTGGGGAAAAGGGGGGGTGGAGGGCAGGAAAGAGGTGCTACCTAAGGCATGAGGAAACTTTTGAGGATGATAGATATGTTCACTATCTTGACTATGATAGTCGTTGTGTGTGTGTGTGTGTGTGTGAGAGAGAAAACATCAAAGTTTACACTTTAATATGTGTAGTTTATTGAATATCAATTATGTTTATTTAAAAAAACACCTACTTGCAGAGAGGAAATGAGTTGCTCAGTGAGAAAATTGTCAGAAAACCTAATTTAAGAGCTTTTGTTAAGAAATATAATTAATTCAAGACTAGAACTTATAAATATATTCTGATAATGTCAGTTGCTAAAAATTACTTTGAAACAAATGAGCTATAGTTTTCTGAACAGTAGTGTGAGGTCAATTCATACTCACACCTCTTCAATAAAGCATGAACTGCTGAAAATTCTGGGCTTCTATCCATTTGTAGAAGGCTATTTGCTCCAGGGGAATTATGGGCTTCCTTTTACTTAGATTAACACAGGTATATACTAAAACCCAGGAAGCTGTCCTATAAAGGCTGAAAGATCAGGCACTGGAAAAGCACAAGAAACTTGTATTGTATGTGCAACTAAGTCCATCCAGATTATGACAGCTAATCTCTGGCCACCTCTAGCAGAGTGACAAGGCCACTTTGAACAAGGATTTTCTTATAACTGTTCTGCCACACTTGCTGTTCTTTCTTGAGCTACAACTGTAAGTCTAAGTTGAGTATTCCTCAAAGAGTATAGAACATAAATATAGCTTTTATGGTATGATTCAAACTCAAATGCAATATAAAGTTGTAATAGGGTAGAGGTAAGAAATCTCACTATTGCCACTTGGGCAGAGAGATAATGTTTTTATAACTAGCAAGGATCAAGATTTAAAGGCATATAAGGTTGTGTACTAGGAATGTGAGAAAGGTAATGTGGAGAAGAGCCACAAGACACATACCTCTTCCCAACTGACTTTTTTTTTTGGCTGTGCCACGAAGTATGAGAGATCTTAGTTCCCCGAACAGGGATCGAACCCATGCCCCCTGCAGTGGAAGCCTGGAGTCCTAACCACTGGACCACCAAGGAATTCCCCAAAATTGATTTTAAAATACATGTCGCTGTGCTCTCCACCTAGAGGGGTGGGATAGGGAAGGTGGGAGGGAGGGAGACGCAAGAGGGAAGAGATATGGGGACATATGTATATGTATAACTGATTCACTTCATTATAAAGCAGAAACTAACACACCATTGTAAAGCAATTATACTCCAATAAAGATGTAAAAATATATATATATATATAATGCATGAAATAAGAGAATAAAAGGAAGAGATTAAAAGAGTACAAAAGTTTAAAGATAAGCCTAAGATCATAGGTGCCCTTGGCTAAAGATCTTCTTATATAAAGATCTTATTCCAAAGAGAGCCAGTAAAAAAAGTAAATGTTTTTAGGACATTCATATTTGATTAGTTCAATAACTCTTCAGCTTGTGAAAAAGGCGAATGTGAAAAGATTTTTCTGTAGATAAGAAATTAAAGTGAGGTTTTCAATAGTGAAACAAATGGAGCCAAGTGAATGACAACAGAACAGCTTAGTTACTGGTATAATTCTCTATACCATTTATTCTCTATACCAGTAAACTAAGAGCTAAGGAACACATCAGCATTGTTTCTCAAATGTTGGTAACAGGACAATTACTAGAAATGATGGAATCAGCCCTTTCCCCCTTCTCCCCCATAGCTACTCCTCTCCTCACAGTCAAACATCTTAAGAGTTGTCTAGCTTTCTCTCTCTACTTCCTGATCTCCTCTCCCACTCCATTATGGCTTATTAAGACCCATCAATCACTCCACCGAAACAAGTCTCTCTAAGGTCAGTGGTGGCCTACAGGTTACTCCATCTAGCATTTACATGCTCAACAGGGGCAACATTGTACCCAAGGCAGCAAAAATTGATTCAAGGGAGCAAAATATCTTAGATATTAAAATAGTTTGGGGCTCTCCAAAAAGTCATAGTACATAAGCAGAAATACACTACATCTAGGCATTCTCCATATCTTACACTATGCCTTCTTCCCAGGTGACTTTACGCATACCATCTGCTTCAGTTACCACCTACTACCACCTGTAACTCATTAAGCTACAGTTCCAGCATAGACCATTCTTCTGAGATTCAAACCTACTTAACTACCTGCCAGTTTGACATTCCACTTGAGTGTCTCAAAGGTATTTATCTGGGAAAAGAATCCGCAGCTTTGGTCAGATTCTCAGGTTAAGAACTACTGCCATACAGTAGTTTCAGAAAGGATCATAAAAATAAAAAATGGCAAAAACCAACTAAAAAAGTTGATATAAACAATTATTCTATAAACAAGTTTATTCTTCTCGGATGTCTTTAAAGCTTCTTGCATAAATATACCTTTTAGCTGACACACAATAGAAACTAAACTAGGTTGGAAATCAACATGTCAACATATCGGTTTTTCCCAGGGCACTGACGTGAATACAATTATACTGGTTCTCTGGTTATGCTAAAAGGTATTCTAAAACCAGTGTCAGACTTTCAGTAAAAGAGAGTAAGAATACAAAACACTGCAAATTGATTTGTAAACTTGCTACACTGGGTGTATGCCGAACTAAGCAACAAGTAGATGTCAATATTTACATTTTGAAGAGAATCCTGAAAAGAAAGTGATTATCACAGGCAAACTGCATTAAAAATATATTCTTATAATTACAACGACTCAAAAACTCTTGTTAGCTATCTTCCATATAAAGCCACACCACTAATCCTTTACAAAGTTAAACCAAGATAGAGACCTGGAACTAAAATTGAGGGCTATCTTTTTGGCTCTATGGGTTCATACTTCTTGAGCAATCACAGAAATTTGCCAACACTAACACTATCAAATAAAAGGAATTCTGCATCCAAGAATAAGAAATAGATTTATTTCAGGAGTTAGAAGAGGTGCTCTGTTAGGTGGTGGTGATGGGATGAATTGGGAGATTGGGATTGACATATATACACTAATAAGTATAAAATAGATAACTAGTAAGAACCTGCTGTATAAAAAAATACAATAAAATAATATTCAAAAAAAGAGGTGCTCTGTTAGAAAAATAACTTCTCAAGGAGATGAAAGAAAGCTTCCTCTTTGGTACAACATGATTAAGGTCTAATCTAGCACAGTCTAAATCTTTGCCTGCTGATCCTGTTTTTCTGTTCAACTTTTTTTCTCTGTCTCTCTGTTTCTTGATTCTGATAGTATTCTTCCTTAGTGATTTCTGAAATCATTACTAAAAATAATATTTCCTACTGGACACTCTACTTGGATTTCCTTTAAGAACTTCAAATCCAATATGCCCCAAACTAAACTTATCCTCTCCACCTCCACCTCCTTCCTGGAAAATGTTTCACAGTACCCCATTTACCTGGTGGCCTAAGCCATAAACCTGGGACTTATCCTTGAATTCTCCTCTGACAATATTTTATTAATTCTATCTCTTTCGCTCTTAAAACTGTCTCCTCCTCGCTGTCTTCCTGGCCCTGGCTTATAACTTATTGAAGTTACAGCCTTCAAAGTGCTTAGGTGATGGAGTCAAATAAATCTGGGACTGAATCCCAGTTCTGCCATTGCTAAGTGTGATTTAATCTTAGGCAAATTACTTAACCTCTCTGGGGCTCATTTTCTCATCTGTAAAATAAAAAGAATAATAAAATTTACCTCATACGGTTATTGAAGTAGGCAAATGAGCTAATGCCTCTAAAACATCCAACAGTATGTCTGGCATATTGTAAACACTCAATGAATGGTGGCCACCACTACCCTGCAGGACTGTATATCAATTAAATGATACAATAATCTATGTAAAGCATTTAACATGCAGTAAGGGCTTAATATTTAATAACCTTTAAAAATTAATTTCACTTCTCATCTTCTCTATAAGTATATTACTTCAATAATACCCTAACATCTAGTCTTAGCCATTTTATCTATTCCTCACAATGCCTCTAAATGGCTCCTGTTTTCAGGATAAAATCCAAATTCCTTCTCATGACATACGAAGTTCTTTATAATCTTTCCTCATTTTGAAGGTTTACCTCTTGCCATTCCTTTAGCTCCAATCACATCCAACTCAGAAGTGTCCTATTCTTTCATGAGTTACTGCTTTTACAATGCTATTCTTTTTGCCTAGAATTCCCATCTGCTCTTTTCCCCAATCCAATTCCAATTTTGTCTCATACTACTTCTTCTAACCCTTCACAACTCAGCCCAGGAAGCCTTCCCTGTCCTGGAGAAAATGGACCGAGCACCAGCAGCAGCAGCCTTGGTGCATGTCCTGGCCCTGGGCAATTTATATCCCAGCCAGGCTTCCTGGGGGACTGACTTCTCTCTTTTTTGTGTGATTGAACAGCTCTGCCCCACGTGGGGCCTTTTTCACACTTGATTTCGAAACACAGTCTCCGTGCTCTCAGACATTCTTGTAATTTTTTCCTTCTAATGACATAAGAAGAACGATTTTATTTTACTGATATTTTACTTGATTTTTTACATTTATGGTGATGAAAGAAATTAGTCTGTAACATTGCTTTCTTGTAATACCCATGACAGGTTGGTATTAAGGTTATACTGTCTTCTACAATTATCTGGGAAGTATTCCCTGTTTTCCATTCTCTGGAATATTTTATATAAAACTTGGTATTATTTTTTCCCTTAAATATTTGGCAACTAACATTTATTGAGCATATACTACATGTCAGATTCTATACTAAGCTCATTTACTATGTTACCTCATTTAATCCTCACAGCAACTTTCTAAGGTATATATCATTATTATCCCTGTTTTATAGAGAAGAAACTGGGGCTTATAGAAGGTAACTTTCCCAAAGTCACAGAGCTGGTAGGCAGCAGAACTGGGACTTCAACACATGTATCCCCATGTTCTTAATCACTTGCTATACTGTCTTGTAATACTTAATATATGGTATTATGATTACCTATTCATTTATCTGCCTCCCCATTAGTCAGTGAAATCTATCTAGTAAGATCCTTGAAGGGTGGGATCATGTCTTCCATTTTTTGCACCTCTTACATCTAGCGTCATGTCTACCAATTAATAGATGCTCAATAAGTAGCTGCTAAGTGAATGAATGAAAACATATCATTTGATTCTTATAACAACTGGGTGAGGTAAAGTGGTTATTATCAATCCCGGTTCAGAAAGCAAGTATATGTTTACTTTAGAATGTTGCTAAAATGGCTTTTGTCTTTAAGTTAAAACATATAACCCCCATGCAAAGAAGGCATACATGATTTAGTTTCTTCAGCAAAGCAAAAGCAAAAAATAAATTTTAATTACTTGCAAACTGTCAATGAAAACAGATTTAATGTTCTGATACCATCTGTAAGACAGAGACCTTCATATTTTTTCTGGGGTCAAGAGTATAAATCCAACAAGAAAAAGATTATCTGGTGAGAAAATGGCAATAAAACAAAAGCCTTAAGCAGAAAAGCTTTCAAAGAAGGTCAGCAGTGTAGCTAAAGAAGAATTCCCCACCGACTATGCCATGTGGTAGGGATGTCATAAGACGATTTAAGTTAGACATAAAATACTCACAGCAGGGATGTCTTGGCTTCAGTTAAATGAACTGAAATTTCCATTCTGTCTTTTGCCTGATGAGTCTGTAAAAATGCTTATATATGGGCACCACAGAACTGAGATTTTTTTTGATGTAGATCAGATCATAATTATGGCAAAATAACTAGGTTATAGTAAGACAAATCTGGCCTAGATATAAGAATGAACGTCTGAGAGCCAATGACCTTATGTTCTGAAATTGTTATTTGGGAGATTATATCAATATAACTACAATCCTAAAGAATATTAAGAATAGAAAAGATCCTTGAAATACTTAAATGGAATTCTGCCTAAAGGATACCCTAAACAACCTCATGAGGATTCTTCCAAGCCTCTCTCTTCTAACCCCAATCCAAAATACACATACACACACACTTTTTTACTGCAGCAGTTTTTGTCAAGTTGCTTTTAGGACAAGAGTATTATAACATATCTCAAAGGGGAAAAAATGTGAGAATAAAAACATACCAAAGGAACTATTAAACACCTCACAGGAAAACTATCCTCACCAGTGGACTGCCACATAAAAATTTCAGAAGTCTTTGTACTCTCTATAGCAAAATAAACAAGATATTCAGCAAGGGGTCCCTTACAATATAGGTATTGCTTAGGCTCCCTAAATCAAATATGCTAGTGATAAAAAATTGAAATGTAGAAAGAATAGAAAAAATGATTTACTTCCATCAGTGAAAGACAATTCTTTTTTTTTTAATTTATGTGTTTATTTTTGGCTGTGTTGGGTCCTCATTGCTGCGTGCAGGCTTTTCCCTAGTTGTGGCGAGCGGGGGCTACTCTTTGTTGTGGTGCACGGGCTTCTCATTGCGGTGGCTTCGCTTGTTGCGGAGCTCGGGCTCTAGGCGCATGGGCTTCAGTAGTTGTGGGACGCGGGCTCAGTAGTTGTAGCTTGCAGGCTCTAGAGCACAGGCTTAGTAGTTGTGGCGCACGGGCTTAGTTGCTCCGTGGCATGTGGGATCTTCCTGGACCAGGGCTTGGACCCATGTCCCCTGCATTGGCAGGTGGATTCTCAACCACTGCACCACCAGGGAAGCCCAAAAGACAATTCTTTTTTTTTTTTTTTTTTTTTTTGCGGTACGTGGGCCTCTCACTGTTGTGGCCTCTCCTGTTGCAGAGCACAGGCTCCAGATGCGCAGGCTCAGTGGCCATGGCTCACGGGCCCAGCCGCTCCGCAGCATGTGGGATCTTCCCGGACCGGGGCATGAACCCGTGTCCCCTGCATCAGCAGGCAGACTCTCAACCACTGCGCCACCAGGGAAGCCCCCAAAAGATAATTCTTAAACATCTTGGATTGTTTACTTTAGTCATTTTGTTCATCATCATTGTTTTTGCAAAAAGCTTTGTTTCCATTAAGTCCATGGCCTAGGAGCATTTCAGGGGTGGTTAAGAAGCTGCCCTGGGGAAGGAGACACAGGTTCAGGCAGAAGCCCCAAGGACAGGGGCCTGCAGCAGTGCCCGTCATAGGCCACTGGGTCTTCTTATTTTACTTGGAATTTTTACATTTATGTTCATGGGAGAAATTAGTCTGTAAGTGTTGATTTCTTGTAACGTTCTTGTCAGGCTGGTACTAAGATTACACTGGCCTCTACAATTATTTGGGAGGTATTCTCTGTTTTCCATTCTCTAGAATAGTTTATGTAAAACCTGGTGTTATTTTTTTCCCTTAAATATTTGGGATCCCCTAATGAAGACATCTGAGCCTGGACCTGAACTTGAATTTTTCTTTTAGGTAAGATTTTTTTTTCAGTAAGTGATTTAATTCCTTTACGTGATATGGGTTTACTCATTTCTATTCCTTCTTGCATCCATTTTCAGTTTTTTATTTTTACAGGAGTTTGTCTATTTCATCAAAGTGATCAAATTTTTTAAGTTGTTCATTATGTCCTCTTATTAACATTTAATGTTTCTACGCTCTGTAGTAATGGCTCCGTTTTCATTCCTAATACTGGTAAATGATGTCTTCTCTCATTTTGTTTCACTGATTAGTAAAAGAGGTATGTCCCCAGCAAAACTAAATTTTCAAAGAACCAATTTTTGGCTTTGCTGATTTTCTCCATTGTACATTTGTTTTCTATTTCATTGATTTCTATTCTTTCTGACTTCTTTCTTCCAGTTTGATTTGCTATTTTTTCCTAGCTTCTTAGGAGAGCAAACTATAATGTTGATTTTTCATCCTTTTCACTTTTTCTGATAATTGCAGTTGAGGCTGCAATGTATCCTCTAAGCACTGCTTTAGCTGCATCTGAGAAGTTTTGATGTTTTATTTTCATTCTTATTCCCTTCAAAGTACTTCCTAATTTCCACTACAATTTTATCTTTGAAAATGTACTTCTTACTAATTTATTTTTTTATTTTATTTATTATTTTATTATAAATTTTATTTTATTTATTATTTTATTATAAATTTTTACTAATTTATAGCCTAATATTGCTATAGAGAACATACTCTAGAAGATAACCCAGGATGTGATCAATTTTGGTAAATGCCATGGACGCTTGAAAATATATTGTCTCTGTTTGGTGTTTTTATGAATGTTTTCATTTTTCTTAAGGAAATATCTAGCAGTAGAGCGGCTGGGTCATAGCGTAGGTGTATGTTTAACTATGTAAAAACACTAAACAGTTTTCTAAAGTAGCTGTGCTCTTCTCCTCTTTCACTTTAAATACATGAGTTACAGTTAATCTACACCCTTGCCACTATTTGGTACTGTTAAGTTGGGTCTTGTTTGTTTGTTTGTTTAAGCTATTCTAGTGAGTATGAAGTGGTATCTCATTGTGCATGGAGTGCATTTATTTATTTATTTATTTATTTATGGCAGTGTCGGGTCTTCGTTTCTGTGTGAGGGCTTTCTCTAGTTGCGGCAAGCAGGGGCCACTCTTCATCGCGGTGCCTGGGTCTTTCACTGTCGCGGCCTCTCTTGTTGTGGGGCACAGGCTCCAGACGCACAGGCTCAGTAGTTGTGGCTCACGGGCCTAGTTGCTCTGTGGCATGTGGGATCTTCCTAGACCAGGGCTCGAACCCGTGTCCCCTGCATTGGCAGGCAGATTCTCAACCACTGCGCCACCAGGGAAGGCCTGGACTGCATATTTTAAGATCATATTTTTTCAATTTAAGACTATCTATTTTTTTCTATTTTAAAGATTTCAGTTCTCTGGTGAAATTCTCCACATTTTCATCTATTTTCTCCATCTTTTCCTCCATTTACTTAAAGATATTTATCAAGTGTTTTAAAGTCCTTGTATGGTAACACCAGTATCTGTGGCATCTGTGAGCCTGCTTCTGTTGGCTTTTGGTTATCTGGTCCTATCTCTTGACATGCCTAGAAAATTTTGACTGAATAATATTGTTTTAAAATTTTTTACAGGCTCCAAATTATGTTACCTATGACCAGAAAGAGTTTACCCTTTTCTCTGCTAGGCAGAGTGCAGCGTTCATCAATTTTGTCCAATCAAAACACTTAAGCAGAAGCAAGAACTACAGTCTTGCAGCCTGTGGAACAAAAACCACATTCACAGAAAGACAGACAAAATGAAAAGGCAGAGGGCTATGTAACAGATGAAGGAACAAGATAAAACCTCAGAAAAACAATTAAATGAAGTGGAGATAGGCAAGCTTCCAGAAAAAGAACTCAGAATAATGATAGTGAAGATGATCCAGGACCTTGGAAAAAGAATGGAGGCAAACAAAGATCGAGAAGATGCAAGAAATGTTTAACAAAGACCTAAAAGAATTAAAGAACAAACACCTAGAAGAATTAAAGTGCACACAGAACATTCTCCAGGATAGACCACATCTTGGGTCACAAATCAAGCCTCAGTAAATTTAAGAAAACTGAAATTATATCAAGCATCTTTTCTGAACCATGAAGCTATGAGATTAGAAATCAATTACAGGGGAAAAAAATGTAAAAAACACAAACACATGGAGGATAAACAACACATTACTAAATAACCAAGAGATCACTGAAGAAATCAAAGAGGAAATCAAAAAAAAACCTAGAGACAAATGACAATGAAAACATGACGATCCAAAACTTATGGGATGCAGCAAAAGCAGTTCTAAAAGGGAAGTTTATAGCAATACAATCCTACCTCAAGAAACAATCTCAAATAAACAATCTAACCTTACACCTAAAGGAACTAGAGAAAGAAGAGCAAACAAAACCCAAAGTTAGTAGAAGGAAAGAAATCATCAAGATCAGAGCAGAAATAAATGAAATAGAAACAAAGAAAACAATAGCAAAGATCAATAAAACTAAAAGCTGGTTCTTTGAGAAGATAAACAAAATTGATAAACCTTTAGCCAGACTCCTCAAGAAAAAGAGGGAAAGGACTCAAATCAATAAAATTACACATGAAAAAGAAGACGTTACAATGGACACTGCAGAAATACAAAGCATCATAAGAGCAAGCAACTCTATGTCAATAAAATGGACAACCTGGAAGAAATGGACAAATTCTTAGAAAGGTATAAATTTCCAAGACTGAACCAGGAAGAAATAGAACATATGAACAGACCAATCACAAGTAATGAAATGGAAACTGTGATTAAAAATCTTCCAACAAACAGAAGTCCAGGACCAGATGGCTTCACAGGTGAATTCTATCAAACATTTAGAGAAGAGCTAACACCCACCCTTCTCAAACTCTTCCAAAAAGTTGCAGAGGAAGGAACACTCCCAAACTCATTCTACAAGGCCACCATCACCCTGATACCAAAACCAGACAAAGATACTACAAAAAAAAATTACAGACCAATATCACTGATGAATATAGATGTAAAAGTCCTCAACAAAATACTAGCAAATAGACTCCAACAACACATTAAAAGGATCATACACCATGATCAAGTGGGATTTATCCCAGGGATGCAAGGATTCTTCAATATATGCAAATCAATGAATGTGATACACCACACTAACAAATTGAATAATAAAAACCATATGATCATCTCAATAGATGCAGAAAAAGCTCTTGACAAAATTCAACACCCATTCATGATAAAAACTCTCCAGAAAGTGGGCATAGAGGGAAACTACTTCAACATAATAAAGGCCATATATGACAAACTCACAGCAAACATCATTCTCAATGGTGAAAAACTGAAAGTATTTTCTCTAAGATCAGGAACAAGACAAGTATGTCCACTCTCGCCACTCTTATTCAACATAGTTTTGGAAGTACTAGCCACTGCAATCAGAGAAGAAAAAGAAATAAAAGGAATACAAATTGGAAAAAAAGAAGTAAAACTGTCATTGTTTGCAGATGACATGACACTATACATAGATAATCCTAAAAATGCCACCAGAAAACTACCAGGGCTAATCAATGAATTTGGTAAAGTTGCATGATACAAAATTAATGCACAGAAATCTCATGCATTCCTATACACTAACAATGAAAGATCAGAAAGAGAAATTAAGGAAACAATCCCATTCACCATTGCAAAAAAAGAATAAAATACCTTGGAATAAACCTGCCTAAGGAGGTAAAAGACCTGCACTCAGAAAACTATAAGACACTGACGAAAGAAATCAAAGATGACACAGATGGCGCGATATACCATGTTCTTGGATTGGAAGAATCAACATTGTGGAAATGACCATACTACCCAAAGCAATCTACAGATTCTATGCAATCCCTATCAAACTACCAATGGCAGTTTTTACAGAACTAGAACAAAAAAATCTTAAAATTTGTATGGAGACACAAAAGACCCCAAATAGCCAAAGCAATCTTGAAGGGAAAAAATGGAGCTGGAGGAATCAGACTCCCTGACTTCAGACTATACTACAAAGCTACAGTAATCAAGACAATATGGTACTGGCACAAAAACAGAAATATAGATCAATGGAACAGGATAGAATGTCCAGAGGTAAACCCACGCCCCTATGGTCAACTAATATATGACAAAGGAGACAAGGATACACAATGGAGAAAAGACAGTGTCTTCAATAAGTGGTGCTGGGAAAACTGGAGAGCTACATGCAAAAGAATGAAATTAGAACACTCTCTAACACCATACACAAAAATAAACTCAAAATGGATTAAAGACCAAATGTAAGACTGGACACTATAAAACTCTTAGAGGAAAACATAGGAAGATCACTCTCTGACATAAATCACAGCAAGATCTTTTTTAACCCACCTCCTAGAGTAATGGAAAAAAAACAAAAATAAACAAATGGGACCTAATGAAACTTAAAAGCTTTTGCACAGCAAAGGAAACCATAAACAAGACAAAAAGACAACCCTCAGAATGGGAGAAAATATTTACAACCAAATCAGACAAAGGATTAATCTCCAAAATATATAAACAGCTCATGCAGCTCAATATTAAAAAAACAAACAACCTAATCAAAAAATGGGCAGAAGACCTAAATAGACATTTCTCCAAAGAAGACATACAGATGGCCAACAGGCACATGAAAAGCTGCTCAACATCACTAATTATTAGAGAAATGCAAATCAAAACTACAGTGAGGTATCA
Organism: Mesoplodon densirostris; assembly: GCF_025265405.1. Classification (NCBI taxonomy): domain Eukaryota; kingdom Metazoa; phylum Chordata; class Mammalia; order Artiodactyla; family Ziphiidae; genus Mesoplodon; species Mesoplodon densirostris. Next base: position 116,875,838 of record NC_082667.1, on the reverse strand, counting down.
CCTCACACCAGACAGAATGGACATCATCAGAAAATCTACAAACAACAAATGCTGGAGAGGGTGTGGAGAAAAGGGAACCCTCTTGCACTGTTGGTGGGAATGTAAATTGATACAGCCACTATGAATAACAGTATGGAGGTTCCTTAAAAAACTAAAAATATAATTACCATATGACCCAGGAATCCCACTACTGGGCTTATACCCAGAGAAAACCATAATTCAAAAAGACACATGCACCCAGTGTTTGCTGCAGCGCTATTTACAATAGCCAGGCCATGGAAGCAACCGAAATGCCCATCGACAGATGAATGGATAAAGAAGATGTGGTACATATATACAATGGAATATTACTCAGCCATAAAAAGGAACAAAATTGGGTCATTTGTAGAGACATGGATGGACCTAGAGACTGTCATACAGAGTGAAGTAAGTCAGAAAGAGAAAAACAAATATCGTATATTAACGCATATATGTGGAATCTAGAAAAATGGTACAGATGAACCAGTTTGCAAAGCAGAAACAGAGACACAGACATAGAGAACAAACGTATGGACACCAGTGGGGAAAGTGGGGAGTGGGGGGATGAACTGGGAGATTGGGATTGACATGTATACACTGATGTGTATAAAATAGATAACTAATAAGGACCCGCTGTATAAAAAAATAAATAAAATAAAATTCAAAAATTCCAAAAAATTTCAAAAAAAAAAAAAAGAAGTTCATCCACATGAAGAAGTTCATCCACATGAAGAACTGTGCCGAAGGTTACACAGCCAATAGGTAGCAAATTCAAACCTAAGACTATTTGATTCTAAACTTGTGCTATGAACCACTATCCTGCCACATATGCAAATTGCATATCCTCAGCATTCAGTACAGTGCCTGCCAAGTGGTAGGCTTTAACATTCAACAAACATTTGTTTTATTGTTGAAACAATAAAACAAGATAATATATGAACAACATAATATATGAAAGCCCTTGTAAATTATAAAACTCTGCATGAATACTATTATTTCCTTCCACCCTGACTCAGTTTTTGTTGATTTTTCTACTTCACCATCCTTATCCACTTCCCCAGTAAACACACATTTATCCATCTAGGCCCAAGTGAAATGTAATAATTTCTTTAACTCTCCATATGAAATCAGTAATCCCTCTTCTTCTGTGCTCTCAGGGACTCTGTACTTACTTCTGTTATAATAATTATATAACCCATTTGCATACAATTCCTCCCCCATCCACCCTAGATTATGAATTTTTCAAGAAAAGAAACCACATTTTATTTATCTTTGTATTGCTTGTGCCTAGGACAGTGTCAGGATATGAAAGATGCCAAATTCATATCTGCTGAATAAATGCAGAATCACTCTCGGACCCAGATAAGAGGGTAGGTCCTTGCCTTGGAACTCATATTTTTTTCCCAGCTTTATTGAGATATAATTGACAAAAAACACTGTGTAACTTTAAGGTATACAATGTATACCAATAATTTTAGATAGCTAGATAGACAGACAGAAAGATAGATGAGAACATACAAGATCTAGTCTCTTAGCAAATGTCAAGTATATAATACAGTATTGTTAACTATAGTTACCATGCTGTACATTATTAGATCCCAGGACGTATTAATCTTATAACTAAAAGTTTGTACCTTTTGACCAACATCTCATTTCCCCCAACCCACCAAGTCTTGGCAACCACCAATCTATTCTCTGTTTCTATAAGTTCAACTTTTTAAGATTTAACATGTGAGGTCATAAAGTAGTTGTCTTTCTTTATCTGACTTATTTCACTTAGTATAATGCCCTCAAGTTTCATCCATGCTGTCACAAATGGCAGGATTTCCTTCTTTTCCATGGTTGAATAATATTGTTATATTTGCACCACATTATTTTTATCCATTCACTTGTTAATGGACACTTAGGCAGCTTCCATGTTTTGGCTATTGTGAATAATACTGCAATGAACATAGGAGTGCACATATTTATTTGAGATAGTGATTTAATTTCCTTTGGATATATACCCAAAAGTAGAATTGCTGGATCATATGGTAGTTCTACTTTTAATTTTTTGAGGAACCTCTATACTGTCTTCCATAATGTCTATACCAATTTATATTCCTACCAAGCATGAGCAAGTGTTCCCTTTTCTCCACATCCTTGCCAGCCCTTATCTCTTGTCTTTTTGATAAAAGCCATTCAAATAGGTGTGGTATCTCATTATGGCTTTGATTTGTATTTCCATGATGATTAGTAATGTTGAGCACTTTTTCACGTACCTGTTGGCCATTTTTCTGTTTTCTTGGAAAAAATGTCTATTCAGGTCCTTTGCGCATTTTTAAATTTTTTTTTCTATTGGGTTGAGTGAGTTCATTATATATGTTGGATATGAACACTTATCGGTTACACGGTTTGCAAATATTTTCTCTCATTTCATATAATGCCCTTTCACTTTGTTGTGCAGAAGCTTTTTAGTCTGATGTAGTCTCACTAGAATCTTTTTGCTTTTGTTGCTTGTGCTTATTGTATCATATTCAAAAAATCATTATTAAGACTAATGTCAAGGAGGTTACCTCTGTGCTTTCTTCTAGGAGTTTTACAGTTTCAGGTCTTAAGTTCAAGTTTTTAATCCATTTTGAGTTGATTTTTGATAGTGTAAGATAGGGGTCCAGTTTAATTCTTTTGCATGCTGCTGTCCAGTTTTCCCAACACCATTTATTGACAAGACTATCCTTTCTCCATTGCATATTCTTGGCTCTCTCATCACAAATTAATTGATTTATTTCTGGACTCTTTATTCTGTCCCATGATATATGTATCTGTTTTTATGTCAATACCACACTGTTTTGATTACTATAGCTTTTAAATATAGTCTAAAATCAGGATGTGTGATGTCTCCAGCTTTGTGCTCCTTTCTCAACATTGCTTTGGCTATGCAGGGTCTTTTGTAGTTTTATTTGGATTTTAGGATTGTTTGTTTATTTCTGTCATTGGAATTTTGATAGGGACTGCATTATATCTGTGGATTGCTTTGGGTAGTATGGATATTTTTAACAATACTAATTCTTCCAATCCATGGGCATGAAACAGCTTTCCATTTAATTGTGTCTTCTTCAATTTCTTTCAACAATGTCTTATAGTTTTCAGGGTACAGATCTTTCACCTCCTTGGTTAAATTTACTCCTAAGCATTTTATTCTTTTTGATGTTATGGTAAAAAGGATTGTATTCTCAATTTCTGTTTTCAATAGTTCATTGTTAATATATGGAAATACAACTGATTTTTGTAAATTGATTTTGTATCCTGCAACTTTACTGAATTCATTTAGTTCTAACAGATTTTTGGTGGAGTCTAAGGGTTTTCTGTATATAATAGCATGTCATCTGTAAATAGTCACACTTTTAATTCTTCCTTTCCAATTTAATGTTTTTATTTATTTTTCTTGACTAACTGCTCAGGCTAGGACTTCCTGTACTATGTTGAATAAAAGTGGCAAGAATAGTCATTTTTGTCTTGTTCCTGATCCTAAAGGAAAAGCTTTCAGCTTTTCACCATGGAGTATGATGTTAGCTATGGACTTGTCATATATGGTCTTTATTATGTCAAGGTACGTTCCCTCTATATCAACTTTGTTGAGAGTTTTTATCATGAATGGATGTTGAATTTTGCCAAGTGCTTTTTCTGCATCTACTGAGACAATCACATGATTTTTATCTTTCATTATGTTAATATGGTGTATCACACTGATTGATTTGTGGATTTGAACCATCCTTGCATCCCTAGAATAAATTCCACTTGATCCTGGTGTGTGGTCCTTTTAATGTATTGTTGGATTCAATTTGCTAATACTTTGTTGAAACTTTCTGCATCTACATTCATCAAGGATAGTAGCCTGTAATTTTCTTTTCTTGTAGTGTCCTTGTCTGGTCTTGATATCAGGATAATGCTGGCCTCATAATAAGTTTGGAAGTGTTCCCTCCTCTTCTATTTTTTGGAAGTTTGAGAAGGATCAGTGTTAATTCCTCTTTAAACGTTTGGTAGAATTCCCAGTGAAGCTGTCTGCTCCTCCACTGTTGTTGGGAGGTTTTTGATTACTAATTCAATCTCCCTACTTGCAATTGGTCTGTTTAGATTTTCTATTTCTCCATAATCCAGTCTTGATAGGTTGTATGTTTCTAGAAATGTATCCATTTTTCTTAGGTTGTCCAATTTGTTGGCATATAATTGTAAATGGTAGTCTCTTATAAACCTTTGTGTTTCTGTGGTGTCAGTTGTAATGAGTCCTCTTTCATTTATAATATTATTTATTTGAGTTCTTTTTTTCTTGGTTAATCTAGCGAAGGATTTTCAATTTTGTCTTATCTTTTCAAAAAGCAATTCTTAGTTTTGTTGATCATTTCTATTTTTTCTCTATTCTTTATTTCTGCTCTGATCGTTATTTCCTTCCTTCTATTAATTTTGAGCTTAGTTTGCTCTTCTTTTTCCAGTTCCTTCAGGTGGAAGGTTCGGTTGTTTATTTGAGATCTTTTCTCTTTATAGCTAAAAACTTTCCTCTTAGAAATGCTTTTGCCATATCCCATAATGTCACAAGATTTTTTTTTATTTCCCTTTTGATTTCTTCTTTGGTCCACTGGTTGTTCAGGAGTGTGTTGTTTAAATTCCATGTATTTGTGAATTTTCCAATTTTCCTCCTGTTATTGATTTCTAGTTTCACACTATTGTGTTTGGAAAAGATGCTTGATATAATTTCAATCTTCTTGATTTGTTAAGATTTGTTTTGTAGCCTAACATATGATCTCTCCTGGAGAATGTTCTGTTTGTTCTTGAAGAGAATGTGTTTTCTGCTGCTGTTGGCTAAAATGTTCTGTATATGTGTGTATAGATCCATTTGGTCTATAGTGTTACTCAAAAGTGCTGTTTCCTTATTGATTTTCTTTCTGTATGATCTATCCATTGTTGAGAGGGGGGTATTAAAGTCTCCTACTTTTACTGTATTGTTTATTTCTCCCTTCAGTTCTATTAATATCTGCTTTATATTTAGATGCTCCAATGTTGGATATTTACAATCGTTATGTCATCTTCATGAATTGATCTTTTTATCATATATAGTGACTTCTTTGTCTATTGTGACCCTTCTTTTTAAACTTAGTTTATTTTTTCTGATACAAGGATAGGTATCCCTGCTCTCTTTTTGTGAGCATTTGCATGGAATATCTTTTTCCATCCCTCGACTTCCAGCCTATGTGTGTCCTTAAAGTTAAAGTGAGTCTCTTACAGGCATCATTTCCCTTTTAAGACAGTGTGGTATTGGCAAAAGAATAGACAAATAGGTAAATGGCACAGAACAGAGAGCCCAGAAATAGACCCTCACAAATACACTTAACTGTTCTTTGACAAAGAAGCAAAGGCAATATAATGAGACAAAGATAGCCTTTTCAACAAATGGTATAGGAACAACTGAATATCTGTGTGAAAATAAAAAAGGAATACAGACACAGACCTTATACCCCTTACAAAAGTTAACTCAAAGTGTATCATAAAGCTAAATGTAAAACACAAAACTACAAAATTCCTAGAAGATAACACAAAAGAAAATATAGGTGACTTTGGGTACGGCAATGACTTTTTAGATATAATATCAAAGGCATGATCTATGAAAAAAATAATTATAAGCTGGATTTCATTAAAATTAAAAAACATCTCCTCTCCAAAAGACAATGTCATGAGAATGAGAATTCAAGCCACAGACTAGGAGGAATTATTTGCAAAAGACACATCTGATAAAATACTATTATCCAAAATATACAAAGAATCCTTAAAACTTAAGAATAAGAAAACAAATAGCCCAATTTAAAAATGGGCCAAAGACCTGAACAGGCACTTCACCAAAGATGATATACAGATGGCTAGTAAGCATATGAAAAGATGCTCCTCATCATATGTCATCAGGGAAATGCAATTTAAAACAACGAGATAACACACACTCCTATTACAATGGCCAAAATCCAAAACGCCGACAGCATCAAATGCTGACAAGGATGTGGAGCAACAGGAACTCTCATTCATTGCTGATGGATTGCAAAGTGGTACAGTCATTTTGGAAGAAAGTTTGATAGTTTCTTAGAAAAGTGAACATCCTCTTACCATACAATCCAGCAAATGTACTCCTCAATATTTACCCAAATGAGTTGAAAATTTATGCCCACACAAAACCTGCACATGGATGCTTATAGTAGCTTTATTTGTAACTGCCAAATCTTGGAAGAAACCAAGATATCCTTCAGTAGGTGCATGAATAAATAAACTGTAGTACATCCAGATTTTAGAATATTATTCAGCACTAAAAAGAAATGAATTATCAAGCCATGAAAAGGAATTTGAGCAATCTTAAATGCATAATACTAAGGAGAAACAGTCAATCTGAACAGGCTACATACCATATGATTCCAGCTACATGATATTCTGAAAATACTGGGTTGGCCAAAAAGTGCCTTTGGTTTTTAAGTAAAAATAAAAGACATATTTTTTTCATTTTCACCAAGAAGTTTATTGAATAATGTATTCACCCTTTTGTTCCACTACCTTCTGCCATTTTTCAGGCAACTTCATAATTCCATCTTCCCAAAACTTTTTACCTTTTTAAGCAAAGAACTGTTCCAGGTGCCTTTTACAGCTTCCAGGGAATTGAAAATTTTTCCATTAAGAAAACTTTATAAAGACCAAAATAAATGGAAATCCGAAGGTGCAGTGTCTGGTGAATGTGGCGGGTGAATCAGAAGTTCCCAGCCAAGCTGTAATAGTTTTTGCCTGGTCATCAAAGAAACACAAGGTCTTGCATTATGCTGATGGAAGATTATGCATTTTCTGTTGACTAATTCTGGATTCTTTTCATCGAGTGCTGCTTTCAGTTGGTCTAACTGGGAGCAGTACTTGTTGGAATTAGTCGTTTGGTTTTCCAGAAGGAGATCATAATAGAGGACTCCTTTCCGATCCCACCACATATACAACATCACCTTCTTTGGATGAAGACTGGCCTTTGGTGTGGTTGTTGGTGGTTCATTTCTCTTGCCCCACGATCTCTTCCATTCCACACTAGTGTACAGTATCCACTTTTCATCACCCCTCACAATTTGTTTTCAAAACGGAACGTTTTCATTACGTTTAAGTAGAGAATCGCATGCGGAAATATGGTCAAGAAGGTTTTCTTCGCTTAACTTATGTGGAACCCAAACATCAAAGCGATTAACATAACCAAGCTGGTGCAAATGATTTTCAGCACTTGATTTGGATATTTTGAGTATGTCGGCTATCTCCTGTGTAGTATAATGTTGATTATTCTCAATTCATGTCTCGACTTGATCGCTATCAACTTCAACTGGTCTATCTGACCGTGGAGCGTCATCCAGCGAGAAATCTCCAGCACAAAACTTTGCAGACCATTTTTGACATGTTCGATCAGTCACAGCACCTTCTCTATATACTGCACAAATCTTTCTTTGCATTTTGGTTGTGTATTTACCTTTCTTGAAATAATAAAGCATAATATGCCAAAAAATGGTTTTTTTCTTTCATCTTCAATATTAAAATGGCTACACAAAAAATTCACCAATTTTGATAAGTCTTTTTTTAAATGCACGCTGATATGACAGCTGTCACATACAATCTAACATACTTATTTTGAATGAAGTTAAAGACAACTAAGTGCTACTAGAGCCATCTTACAGAAAAACCAAATGAACCTTTTGGCCAACCCAATAGCAAAACAATAGAGCCAGTAACTAGATCCGTGGTTGCCATAGGCTGGGGGAAGGGAGAGATGAATATACAGAGCACAGAACATTTTTAGGGCAATAGAACTATTCTGTGTGATACTACATTTGTAGATACATGTCATTATACATTTGTCAAAACCTATAATAATGTACAACACGGAGAGTGAAGCCTAATGTAAAATATAGATTATGATATGTCAATGTAGGTTTATGAGTTGTAACAAATGTATCACTGTGGTACAGGATATTGACAGTGGAGGAAGCAGTCCATGTGTAGGGGCAGGGAGTAAATGGGAACTTTCTGTACTTTCTGCTTAATTTTGCTATGAACCTAAAACTATTCCCCCAAAAAAGTCTATTAAAAAAACATAGGGCTTCCCTGGTGGCGCAGTGGTTGAGAGTCTGCCTGCCGATGCAGGGGACACAGGTTCGTGCCCCAGTCTGGGAAGATCCCACATGCCGCGGAGCGGCTGGGCCCGTGAGCCATGGCCGCTGAGCCTGCGTGTCCGGAGCCTGTGCTCCGCAACGGGAGAGGCCACAACAGTGAGAGGCCCACGTACCGCAAAAAAAAAAAAACCAAAACAACATAGCTCTTAACCATCTTTCAATACTACGATCCAGATCAAAAATAGTTGTTTCCACTACGGATAAGAAGGTAAAACCACTGCTTGATTATTTCTAAAACCTAGCTTCCAAAATCATCTTAACTGGTAATTTAAGGCTCACAATGAGGATCAAAGAACTTACTTTTCAATTTTCTTCCTTTGTTCTTTTTGCCTTTGTTGTTCTTTCACTTGTTCTCTTTCAATATCCATGAAAAGTCGTCTATATCTCAGGTACTGCTTTTGACGCTAAAGAAAAGAAGTTAAAATTGTTAAGATTCCGCTCTCAGAGGACTTTCCAAGAAAGGAAAATATCCTTGTGCCATAAACAAGAAAACTATATGACACAAAAGTCACAGGGACTTAAGTCCTTAATTTCCTTCTATTTATGGTGACTCAGGATAATATCACATATAGCAAGAGATTTATATTTTCAAGCACATAACTATTAGATGTAACAGACAAATCAGAGAAAGAAGTACTAATTTAGTTTGCACTTAGCATGGTCAGTTGTCAATTGCCCTTGAGGAAATGATCATATTTAATATGATAAGATACATACTATATTTACTCTGTGTTCCCAAGTATTAAGTACCACAGAAGCAGAGCCAAAGAAAGAATGTAAGAGGTATTTTATAATAGAACAACGTCACTTTAACTTTTCAAAATTAAAACCACACTCTAAGCATAGCCTAATATGGTGGGGAGGAGGGAGGGAAGATTGAGGAATATCTGAGCATCATACTTTTAAAGGGAACAAGTATAATAAAAGCAAATGCTGGGGCTTCCCTGGTGGCACAGTGGTTAAGAATCTGCCTGCCAATGCAGGGTACATGGGTTCGAGCCCTGGTCCGGGAAGATCCCACATGCCGCGGAGCAACTAAGCCTGTGCACCACAACTACTGAGCCTGCACTCTAGAGCCCGTGAGCCACAACTACTGAGCCCACGTGCCACAACTACTGAAGTGCACATGCCTAGAGCCCATGCTCCACAACAAGAGAAGCCACCACAATGAGAAACCCGCACACTGCAAGGAAGAGCAGCCCCTGCTCGCCACAGCTAGAGAAAGCCCGCATGCAACAAAGACCCAACGAAGCCAAATATAAATAAATAAATAATTTTTAAAAAAAAAGCAAATGCTACTACCCTGTATGTGATCTGTTCATACTTCCAAATTTATATATTCTCTTTTTAAGGGCACAAGCTACTCAAAGAGCACTAGTATACACACAGACATGTTTTTGTCCTTAAAGTAGCTTGTGTCTTTTTGGTAAAAATTATTAAAACTATAATAACAGTTCTCAATATTGAGGATACATCACAATCATCTGTGGTGTTTTTTTAAAACACAGATGCCCCAAAACTACCTAAGATACTGATTCAGTACATCTGCTTTGGGTCCAGGCATTTGTATTTGGAAAAAAGCTCCATGTCTGATTCTGGTGCATGGCCAGTGTTAAAAACTGTTCATTTAAACTAACTTTAGATTGAAAAGGAAAAAAAGGAAGTCACAAATTAAAACTCATCCTTAAATTAGCTATTATGGCAAATATACACTAACTGAAGAAACTCACTAGGATCACCTCTCTGATTTCACATCAAGGTACCCTAAATCCTAGAAGCTTAGAAGAGAAGTTCAACATATTAAAATGAGTCAAGCAACTTTTGTGCCTTTATCTATGGAATTTGTAGTACTAGCTCTTAATGTGTTAGGACACAACAAATTGTTTCCAATCTCACATATACTATTATAGTAGAAACACTGATGTCCAAAAGCCATTATTACTACATACCTCTTTCTTGTCTTCCTCTTGACTTACTCCTGACTGAAGTGCCAGTGGAGTTTGGAATTCAGTGTTCAATCCTGATTGATATTCACCACCAACCTGTTAGAAAGTCCAGTCACACAAAGAGACAAAATTGCCAAAAGTTAGCCCTATGTATGCTTTTGATAATTTCATCTATTGATTCCTTTCTCCTGCAATCTTGAGCTCAACTGGATAAAAAAAATTTTTTAAACAAATATAAAAGAATAAAGCCTTAAGAAAGAATAAAAGAAAGAAATTAATCAAACAAAAACAATAAAGAAAAGAAAATATCCAGGTCAAAAACATGGATGGGGACTTCCCTGGTGGTGCAGTGGTTAAGAATCCACCTGCCAATGCAGGGGACATGGGTTCGAGACCTGGTCCAGGAAGCAACTAAGCCCATGTGCCACAACTACTGAGCCTGTGCTCTAGAGCCCACAAGCCACAATTACTGAGCCCACACACCACAACTACTGAAGGCCATGCCTAGAGCCCATGCTCCGCAACAAGAGAAGCCTCCTCAATGAGAAGCCTGCACACTGCAATGAAGAGTAGCTCCCGCTCGCCGCAACTAGTGAAAGCCAGCACACAGCAACAAAGACCCAATGCAGCCAAAAAAAAAGAAAATGAACTAATGACAGATCAAAATGTTCAGAATGAAAGTCCTTCTAAATTGATCACTTGAAATCACTCTATCATGAGTGTGTGCTTGTGACTGAGTCCAGGATATAGATCCCTTAACATCTCAAATCTATAATCATTTTCAATTTATACATATTCTTGAAAGGTGTGAATTTAGAGAATAAAAGCTTGAAAATATTATAGCCATCAACTGACATGGCAGGGAAGAAACTGGGGCTTATTTCCCCCCTAATTATTAGAAAAGCCTGTTGACATAACTTAGTACACTTACTTGGACATTATATGGCTCAAATTATGATCTCTAACTTTTAGAAATAAATTAAATTACTTGTATCTTTTTAGCTTAAAAGTTATTTATCTTTCAGCAAAGTTGCAAGATATAAGATCAGTATGCAAAAATCTATTGTATTTTTATGTACATGCAATGAACAATCTGAAAATGAAATTAAGAGGAAAATCCATATAAATTACCATCAAAGATACTTAGGAATAAATTTAATAAAGGAAGTGTAAATTGTATACATTGAAACCTACAAAACATTGTTGAAAGAAATAGAAGATCTAAATGAATCAGAAGACTTAATATTGTTAAGATGGCAAATTGATCAACAGATTTAATGCAATCCACATCAAAATTTCAGCTGACTTCTTTGTAGAAGTTGACAAGGTTATCCTTAAATTCATACGAAAATGCAAGGGACCTGGAATAGCTGAGATGACCTTGAAACAGAAGAACAAAGTTGGAGAACTCACTCTCCCCAATTTCAAAATTTACTGCAAAGCTACACTGATCAACACAGTGTGGTACTAACATAAGGATAGACTTATGATCAATGGAATAGAACTGATAGTTCAGAAATAAACTCTTAAATTTACAATCAGCTAATTTTTGACAAGAGTGACGAGCGAATTCAATGGGTAAAAAGAGTCTTTTCAACAAATTATGTTGGGTCAACTGGATATCCAAGTGTGTGAAGTTGGACCTCTACTGAACACCATATAAGAAAATTAATGCAAAGTGGATTGAAGACCTTGCAGAATGCAAGAGATATAAAATTCTTAGAGGAACACACAGGAGTAAATCATCATGACCTTGGATCAGGCAATGGTTTCTTAGATATGACACCAAAAGCACAAGCCACGAAAAAAAAAAGTAACCTGGACTTCTTCAAAATTAAAAATTTCTGTGCTGCAAAGTAAAGGAAACCACCAAGAAAGTGAAAAGACAACCCACAGGATAGGAGAAAACATCTGCAAATCACAAAACAAATAAGGGTCCTGTATGTACAATATGTTAAGAACTCACATAACTCAATAATTAGAAGATAAATAATCAAATTACAAGTTGCACAGAGGATTTAATAATTTTCCAAAGAAGATATACATATGGCCAATAAGCACGTGAAGAGATGCTCATCATTAATCATCAAGTAAATGTAAACCAAAACCACAATGAGATACGACTTCACACCCATTAAGAGAACTGTAATTAAAAAAGCAGACAATGACAAGTTTTGGTGAGGATGCAGAGAAGTTGGAACCCTCATAATACTGCCAGTGAGAATGAAAAATAGTGCAGCCACTTTGGAAACCAGTTTGGCAGTTCCTCAAAGGTTAAGCATATGATTACCGTAAGTCTCAGCAATTCCCCTCCTAGGTATATACCCAAGGGAAATGGAAACACATATCACAGAAAAACTTATAAACAAATGTTCATAGCAGCATTATTCATGACAGTCAAGAAGTGGAAACAATCCAAATGTCCATCAGCTGATGCATGGGTAAATAAAACGTGCTATATGAATATAATGGAATATGATCCAACGAATAGGAATGAAGTACTACTACATGCTACAAGGTCAATGAACTTTGAAAACATTAAGCTCAGTGAAAGAAGTCAGTAACAAAAGGCCATTCCACAATCCCACTTATACAAAATGTCCAGAACAGGCAAATCTATAGAGACAGAAAGTAGATTAGTGGTTGCCTAGGGCTGGGGATCAGGGTGAGGGGAAAAAGGGAGCGAGTGGCTGCTAATGGGTGTATGACTTTTGGGGAGTGAAGAAAATATTCTAAAACCGATTGTGGCAAAGTTTGCACAACCCTTTGAATATAGTAAAAACACTGAATTGTACACTTTAAATGGGTGACTTGTATGGTATATAAAGTAGTCAATCCTCATTATTTGAATACTGCTATAGTATTTGTGAATTTGCCTATTCGCTAAAATGTATTTGTTATCACAAAATGAATACTTGCAGTGCTTTTGTGGTCACTTGGAGACATGCACAGAGCTGTGAAAAATCTGAATCGTCAGTTGTACACATTGCCAGCTGAGGTCGAACACGGTGATGCTCTGCCTTTGTTTGGGCCTTCATACTGTAAACAAGTATCCCTTTCAAGGTACATTTGGTGCAAAGGTTTTTGCATTTTTGTGCTTTTTTTGTTGATTTTGCTATTTAAAACATCCCTCAAGCACAGTGCTGAAGCACTACCTAGTGTTCTTAAGCATAAGAAGGCTGTGATGTGCCTTATGGAGAAAATATTTACATATATTAGATAAGCTTCGTTCAGGCACGAGCTATAGTGACACTGGCCCTGACTACAATGCTAATGAATCAACAACACACATTAAATAAGGTGTCTTTAAACAGAAATTCACACAAAACAGTTGAGCAATGAATGGCTCAGTATTCACTAAAATTCAGTGTTTATGGCAACTTTATAGAACATAACTACTATGAATAAAGAGAATTGATTGTATATTTCAATAATGCTGTTATTTTTTAAGTTATTTATTTGTTATAGAGAAAATCTGAAAACAATACATAGCAAAAGGCTAATGGTGGTTATCTCTGGAATTTTGGGGGGGTTTTCTTTTTGTTTATTTGTATTTACTTTTGCTATAATAAAATGAAACTTTCTGCTTTCAAAAAAGTAAGAAAAACTGGACTTCCAGCACTGGCCAAGGAGTAAGCCCACTCTGAGCCTCTCTCTCTCACTGACTGTAACTAAAAATTCCAGGAAATGTGGCCCCTGGTATCTGGAGAGTATAGGGGGTGGGTATCCTCAAGAGGAGTGAGTTCAGAACTCTACTCAATACTCTGTAATGACCTATATGGGAACAGAATCTAAAAAAAGAGTGGATATGTGTATACGTATAACTGATTCACTTTGCTGTACAGCAGAAACTAATACAACATTATAAATCAACTATACTCCAATAAAAATTAATTTAAAAAAAAGATGCATGAGTTAGAAAAGTGGATTCCTTAATTCTGTGTATGAACTGGCACACATCCCAGAATCACCCCTGAGCTGTGCATGCATGGGATGGACTTAAAGAAGTATAATGAAGGCTTTTTGAGAACTGAACTAACATTGGAGCCACTGTTCACAGAAGATGAGAAAGAACGTATAATCTGAATTTAACCAGGTTGACTGCTTGCCAAAACAAACAAACAAAAATATGCAACATTATTCAGAGGATTTTAATAGAAACCTGTCTCACAATATAATATTCAAAATTGGACCCAGAAGAAAAGATGGCAAGAGAATCCAGAATATGGATCCAAAGAAAGACATCTCTTCCTCTGAGATTAGGAGGAACAGGTAAGAATGGCAAAAAAGTAAATGGTCAAGGGAGTTATTGCATGATGGCTTCTTTTTTTTTTTTTAATCAAAAGTCTGAGAGTATGGGGGTGCAGCAGGAACTTTAAGGAGTATTTAAGGGTTAGAATTATCGGTGTGGGCCATAGGTGGCAAGTAAGGAAAAAGCTAGGCAGCACTGGGGACCCAGCTGTGACTATAAACCGTAAGGATGAATGTGTATAAATCTACACTAGTAAAGAGCTTTTTTCCAATAAGGCTGGATTATTTGGGAGCCTAAAAGGTGAAAGGACGGATCCAGGGTTGAGGATTTTCAGGGCTGGTATGGCAGAAGGACAAGAAGAAAAGGTTCTGACTACCAAAGCTGCACCCTCAATTAAACAGTCAGGATTAGGCACCCCTCTTCTGTGCTCAGCTAATGCCCTATGCATCCTCTACCACTAATTATGTTGCTTCAAAATTATCACTTATTTGTCAGTCTCTCTTCTTTAGACTGTCTGAAATTTGAGTGCTATGTCTTGTTCACAGTTATATCTTTGATATTTAGAACCTAAACAATGGCTAACGTCAAACAGGTGCTCAATAAGTGTTTGACTGACTAATTCTTTCTAAACAAATTTAGCAAGAAACTAGCAGGTACCAGGCACCATGTTAAAGGCTGTCCACACTCCAGTAAACAAAACAAGTGTGGTGCCTCTCCTCATAAAGCTTATAGACTAGTGGAAGCCATGTAAAAAAGTAAATAATTACAAACTGTCTTGTTTATGGAGAAGGAAACAAACAGAATGCAGGGACAGAGGAAAAACAGAGGAGGGGAGGCCTAATCTTGATCAGGTGGTCAGAGCAGTCTTTTCTAAGAAGGTGACATTTAAGCTGAAACGTGAAGGATGAGAAGGGACCAGCTTCGTGAAGAAAAAAGAGAAGACTATCCAAGCAGAGGGGGAAAAAAAGCAAAAGAGCTGAAGTAGAAAAGGGCCTGGCATAGTTCAGGATATATAAACGGCGATGCAGAAGAAAACATGACAGCCCTCCCTTAGACCAATCTTAAGAGACCCAAACCAAAAATAACAGAGGAGCTACAGTTTAGTCCTAAAAACCTCAGCCCAAATCCGTAATTCTGCCTTTATGCCTCCTTTTCTTTCTGCTCTCTTAAAACAGCCAAGAGGAAATTTCTCTTTATTTCTTTCATATATTCTAACAACACCGGTTGCCTGAAGGCTCTGTCTTTAAAATAACGTGAAACCACAAGTCAGAAATTATCCAGGCAATGGTTAAAATTCTAGTGGGAATAAACTAGACTTCAGTTGAGTCATAGAAAAATCTTAGTAGGCCAGCGTACTGTGACATTTTCTTGAAAAACTACAGATCTTAAATCAATACACCAAAACTTAGGCAATATAACCTTAACAAGCTCCAGCCCAAATTCTGAATAGTTTCTTTCTTGGTGATCCTACCTTATGCTCTACCAGGTTACTGATGGAGATCTAGTCCTGGCTGTTGGTGAAAGATCCTCCTGACCCCTCCCCCCAGAAACCACTTATTTCTTTCCCTCTCACACCATAGAAGACAAGGGCCACCAGAAATACACCTTTAATAAAAGAACATACATGTAAAAAATACAATTTTTCCAATAGGCAACAAGCGCTCCTGACAATACCCTAGGCTTCGGTGAGTAATCCTAGGTTTAACACACTATGAAATAAACCCATAATCTGCTTTTTGCTCAGCCTTACTGCTCCCAGCTCAGTAGGACCCACAACCCTAACTCCAGGGCTCATACACTACAATCTGCTTTACCTGTCTGCTGCTGGGAGCCTCTCTCTGGCGCTTGGGTGGACGATGCTGATGGCCGGCCAGAAGCAAACCTGCTTGCCATCTTTCAGCTGTTCCAGCAGATGGTTGCCGTATGGAGCGTAAGCTCTAAAAGATACAAATGCATTCACCCAATTGCATAAGCAGTGACGTAATGGTAGTAAAAATACTTTAGGCTGCAGCGATACCCCTGATGTAATCTAAATAGGTCAGAATAGTCTAATATATTACAGCATAAAAGTAGACATTACACTTCTTGCCACTACGATGGATCTTAACTGTATCTGCGAAGCAATCCTAAGTTTCTCTATCCATAAAACAAGGATAATAATAGTATCCATCTCCCAGGGTAATTGTGAGAGTTAAATGAGACAATGGATACTAAGTTTTAGAACCATTCTGGCTATGGTAAATGCTTAATGAATTTAAGCTGTTAGTCTTAATAATATTAATAACATTTTGATAATATTAATAAGAGATAACACTATCATCATCATCGTTGTTGGTAGCATAGCTCTGGCAAGTCTATACCAAACTCTAACTGACTTTCTGCTGCTTACACTTTACTATACTCTGCTCTACCTGCTCTCTGGTGGAGCCTGGATCCTGGATTTCATGTAAAACATATTCATGGTGCTCCAGAAGTAACTCCTTTCTCCATCTCTCATCTGTCATATTATGTGAGGCCTGCCCATAGTTCCTGTGCTAAGAGAAAACAAACACTGAACATCAATTGTCCAAGCGGTGGCATCATGCCAGGGCAATAGTAAAAGCTTCAGTGAAGAGGCCAGAAGTAGTTTTAACAGGGTAGAATGGTCACAGAACAGGAGGACATTATATCTTTGCCCATTGTTATTGACCTTAACACTCAACCCCTGAAACAGTTACTACTTTGTCCTGTCAATCTTGAACCAAAACCTAAGGAATTTACTCTCTGTTACTTACTTCTCACTATATTCTGCCTTACTTACTCTCTGGGAGAGGCTAGGTCTTGAATACCAGGTGAAACATACCGATGGCACTCCAGAAGCAACTCGTCTTTCAGTCTCCCATTTCTCAAAAGATGAGGGCTGCCTGATACACTTGTTCTAAAGGAATAACAAAACACAAAACTAATTGTCTAAGCAAAAATTATAGGTTAGTGACAATACTGTACACTTCAGTGACAACCCCGAAATAATGATACTAGGGGAGGGTAATATAACAATTAGAGGTGTGCATGTGTGTGTTTAATATAAAATTTCCAAACACACATAAAAGTGGGAAAAAATTAGTATAATAAATCTCAAGATACCTATCACCCAGCACCAACAATTAGCAACATAATGTTTTTTGTTTTTTGTTTTTTCTTTTAATTTTTATTGGAGTATGGTTGATTTTACAAGGTTGTATTAGTTTCAGGTGCACAGAAAAGTGAGTCAGTTATACATACATCCACTCTTCTTTAGATTCTTTTCCCATATAGGCCATTACAGAGTATTGAATAGAGTTCCCTGTGCTATACAGTAGGTCCTTATTAGTTATCTATTTTATATATAGTCGTGTGTATATGTCAATCCCAATCTCCCAATTTGTCCCTCCCAGCAACATCATGTTTTTTCATCCATCTCTTCTCCCACTTTCTTTCCTGGAATATTTTAACTTTTTTTTTTCTTTTTTTTTTTGCGGTACGCGGGCCTCTCACTGTTGTGGCCTCTCCCGTTGCAGAGCACAGGCTCCAGACGTGCAGGCTCAGCGGCCATGGCTCACGGGCCCAGCCGCTCCGCAGCATGTGGGATCTTCCCAGACCAGGGCACGAACCTGTGTCCCCTGCATCGGCAGGCAGGCTCTCAACCACTGTGCCACCAGGGAAGCCCCTCCTGGAGTATTTTAAAGCAAATCCCAGATTATTCTGGCACTTTTTTTCTTTTTCATTTTTTGCATGGGGCAACTCTTTATTCAACAACACATTTGGAAGAAGATAAGGCAACAAGGCAATCTTTTTTATCATGTTGCAGCATTTTCTCAGGTAAAGCCAGGAAAAAAGCTTGTGTCATTTCCCAAAGTATTCCTACTCGATGTCCCCAATAACTCCATGCAGAAACACTAGAAGTGGTGAAGTCTAGGAAGTTTTGAGTGGCAAAGAGCTTGTTTTTTCCTTCATCATAATTGGTTTGTAAATTTGATGTCTGGCTTTGGTGTACTGCTTCAGATGGCCAAGAGTAGAATTCCTTCAGTATGTATAAGACTAAATGTCAAAAGCCAAATTTGCTGAAGGACTTGAGTTTAAGAAGAACAATTTACAGATAACCAATCAACGTTATATAAAACCTATCTCTTATTTAACCCAAATGACAGAGGTATGCTTTCTCACCTGGACTCTTTAGATCTGGCACATTCTGAAATAAATGAAGACATCATACTCTTAGCCTAACTCTAGAAGCTTTAATTCTATGTAGTCTACATACTAGCTAGCTTGGCAAGCTCCAGCCCAAATCTTAAGAAATTTCATCTGTTACTCTTTTAGAAAGTAGACAGCGCTCTCACTGTATTCTGCTCTACCTGCTCTCTAGGGGAGGCTTGGTCTTGCATTTTAGGTTTAACATACTGATGACATCCAGAGTCAATTCATCTCTCACTCCCTCTTCTCTCATAAAAGATGACAGTTGCTTCAGAAACATGTTCAAAAGAAACAACAAAAACAGAAAACAAGTCGTCTAACCAGGGCAACATGCTAATCTTAATACTCTAGGCTTCAGTGAGAACTCCAGGGAAATGGTACCAGATGAGGATATTCTGATACATTTTGGTTTGAACAAGGATGTTATACTTTTACCCCAACTCTATAGATCTTAATTTTTAATCCCCAAACATGTACAGAATAGTCTGACAACCCCCCCACCCCCAAATTTTAAGTAATTTAGGATCTGCTAATTCTTCCTATAATACTCACGTAAGGGCAGTATGCTTGTGGTAATAATGTGGGCTTCAGCAAAAGTTATAGCATAATCTTAGTAAATTAAAATAGTCTGATTCCACAATAAGAATATGAATGTGATTTATCATCCTTCTGAATGACAGAACTGATTTGACTGATACAGTTCACTGAACAAGGATCTGATTCTATATTTCACATTACCAGTTGTTGAAAATGTATAAAATCCAGTTACTTTATTTCCTATCTATCTCTTTCTGATTGTGCTCTACCTGATCTCTGATGAAGGCGTGGTCCTGAAGTTTAGGAGGCAGATACTGATAACCTGCCAGAGAAAAGTCTTCTCTCCCTTTCTCATTTGTCGTATCACAATATGACTCCTTGAAGCGTACCTTCTAAAAGAGAAAAAAACATAAAGTGTAAATTGTTCAGTGGGAGTAACATGATAGCAATAATATTCTAGGCTTTATTGGGAGCCTTACAGTAATTTTTTCAACTCCAGATAATGTGAAACATTATGGAATAAAACAGAAAACCATACTTTTTGAAATCTAGCTAAGAACAATCTTGGAAAGTTCCAAACTAAACCCAAACAATGCAGTTCCTGATGGTCTCTCTCCTTTTTCTGCTCTACCTTGCTGTTGATGAAGGCCTGATCTTGATGCCTGTGTAGAAGATCTTGATGGACATCCAGAGGAAACACCTCTCCCCCACTCCTACTTATCATAATTGATGCTGGCGGCTTCAAATTTGCTTTCTAAAAAAGAACAAATATAAAATAGCAATTGTTCAGTTAAGAAAGACAGGTTAATCGTTAATACTTCAGGTTGCACTGAGAATTCAGGAGTTAACAGAGTTTAATTGAACATCTTATAGAATAAATTAACACACTGTACTCTATTCCCCATAAACCCAGCCACAACCCTAAGTAATTTACTTCCTGTTGATCCCTTTCTTCTTCCTCTTGGTCAACCTGATCTCTGGTGGAGGGCTGACCTTGGAACCTGGGTAAAAAATACTGTTGGACACTTGTGGGCCACTCTTTTTTCCCATCTTTCAGCTCTCAAAACAGATGATGGCTGCAAAAAATACTTTCCCTAATGAAGAAAATTTTTTAAAAAGCAAATTGTCCAGACAGGGGTAATCTGCTGCTGATAATATTTTAACACTTAATAAGAACCCTGGACATTTATTTGATAAATCAATCAGTAAACTATTTTGTTCCAACTATAGCTCTCCAAATCAGCTGCAATATAGTCCTTGCAAATCCCACTACAAGCCTTAAAGAGCTTATTTCTTTTTGTTATATCTCCTTTCCACTCTATTTTACCTGATCTCTGGGTAGAAAATCCTGGTCCTGGCATTTGGATTGAACATTCTGGTCTTTGAGAAGAACATGCTGGTCTGTGGGTAGAAAATCCTGGTCCTGGCATTTGGGTAGAACATTCTGGTCTTTGGGAAGAATATGCTGGTCTGTGGGTAGAAAAGCCTGGTTTTGGAGTAGAAAATCTTGGACGTCCAAAACAATATTCCCATCTTCTAGTTCAACACTCTGATCTTTCAGCATAACACTCTGAGTTCTGGTCTTAACAGCCTGGGCTTTGGGCTCAACAGCTTGGCCTTCCAGCTTGATATCCTCGGTACTGAGCCTCAGCTCAACATTCTGGGCTTCCAGCTCAACACTGCAGACTCCTGTCAAATCACCCTGGGTTTGCAGCAGGTCACCTTGGGCTTCTGGAAGATAAGCCTGGGCTTCTGGCAGAACATCCTGATGTAACTGCTTTACCTCTTCCTCTTCCATCACAGCAAATAATGGATTTTTGAATTGTACTTTCTAAAGGTGAACATAAACATCAAATATAGAATGCCAAGCAGCAGCAACACTGGGTTTTCTGAGAGATTCCTAAAATAATCTTAAAAGGATACGGTAGTCAAACAAATTACTAAAATAAAATGCAAAATTACAGTCTTTGCTCAACTCAGTAGAACCTAAATCTACAGTCCCAAACCAGTACAAGAATACTGGCATCTCTAGTCCAAATCATAATTACTTTAACTTCTATTATACTATCTCCTTTCACTCTGCTTTACCTGAACTGTGCTGAAAGGTATATCCTTGTCTTCAAAAAGGAGATCCTGCTGGTCCCCCCAAGACAAATTCTTTTTCCCTTTCTTATCTATCATAATAGATGAAGATTCCTCAGTGTCAGGTTCCTAAAGAACACACAAACAAAAATGGAAAAGAAAAAAAAAAACAACCAAATGTATCTGTTACAGGTAGAAACAAGAATGCATGCAAAAGAATTAAGTTAGAATTCTTCCTCACACCATATATAAAAATTAACTCAAAATGGATTATAGACCTAAATATGAGAGATAAAATTATAAAATTCTTAGAAGACATAGGATTAAGCAATGGCTTAATAGATACTGCACCAAAAGCACAGCAGCAAAAGAAAAATAGATAAATTAGACTATACCAAAACTAAAAATTTTGTGCTGCAAATGATAGCATTAAGAAAGTGAAATGACAACCCAGAGAATGGGAGAAAATACTTGCAATCAAGTATTTGATAAGGGACTTGTATTCAGAATATATAAAGAATTCTTATAACTTGATAATAAAAAGACAACTCAAGTTAAAAATGGCACTACATTTGAATACAGATTTTCTCCACGAGATATATAAATGGGCAATAAGCACATGAAAAGATATTCAAGATGATTAGTCATCAGGAAAATACAAATCAAAAGTATGGAGAGATCCCACTTCACACCCACTAAGGTGGCTATAAAAAAGATGGGCAATAACTAGTTTTGAAGACAATGTGGAGAAATTGGAACCCTCATACATTGTTGATGGAAAACACCTTGGCAGGGGCTTCCCTGGTGGCACAGTGGATAAGAATCTGCCTGGCAATGCAGGGGACAGAGCTTCGATCCTTGATCTGGGAAGATCCCACATGCCGTGGAACAACTAAGCCCATGCACCACAACTATTGAGCCTGTGCTCTAGAGCCCGTGAGCCACAACTACTGAAGCCCGCATGCCTAGAGTCCGTGCTCCGCAACAAGAGAAGCCACCGCAATGAGAAGCCTGCACACCGCAACAAAGAGTAGCCCCCACTCACCGCAACTAGAGAAAAGCCCACGCACAGTGATGAAGATCCAACACAGTCAAAAATAAATTTTAAAATTAATTAATTAATTTTTTTTAATAAAAAAAAAAAACTTGGCAGTTCCTCAAAATATTAAACATACAGTTAACATGACCCAGAAATTCCACAACCAGAGAAATGAATGTCCATGCAAAAACATGTAAAAACTGCTTATAGCACAATTATTCATAAAAGCTAAGAAATGGAAACAACACAAATGTCTATCAACTGATGAACAGATATACTAAGTGTGACATACTGATGTACTGATACATGCTACAATGTGGATGAACTTTGAATACATTATGCAAAGTGAAAGAAGCCAGTCACAAAAGACCCCATATTATATTATTCCATTTATATGAAATGCCCAAAATAAGCAAATCTACAGAGACAGAAAGTAGTTTAGTGGTTGCTTAGTACTGGGGGTAGGGACAGGGAGGGACTGGGGAGTGACAGTTAACAGGTACAGGGTTTCTTTCAGGGGTGAAGAAAATCTTCTAAATTAGATTGTGGTGACAGTTGCACAACCCTGTGAATATATCAAAAACCTCTGAACTGTACACTTTAAGTGGGTGAATTGTGTGGTATGTGAATTATAGCTTAATAAAACTGTTAGAAAAAAACTATTGGGCATTATAATCTTAATAGTTAAACCCATCCTTAATTAGCTGTGGATAGTTCTAACAAGGCATCTTTTTTCCTCTACTCTTTACATTCCCCTACCTGATCTTCCATAAATTTCTGGTAATCTACAAGAGTTAAAAGACCTAGGGCTTCCCTGGTGGCGCAGTGGTTGAGAGTCCGCCTGCTGATGCAGGGAATGCGGGTTCGTGCCCCGGTCTGGGAAGACCCCGCATGCCGCAGAGCGGCTGGGCCCGTGAGCTATGGCTGCTGAGCCTGCGCATCTGGAGCCTGTGCTCCGCAGCGGGAGAGGCCACAACAGTGAGAGGCCCGCGTATCGCAAAACAAAACAAAACAAAACAAAACACCTTGATGGACCTCAAAGGGCATTTCTCCTCTTATCCCTATATTTATGCTGGTGAATGATGGTTTCCTACAAAGTGCTTTCTGAAAAAAAAGAAAAATTAATACAAATATAAATGGTCTAGAGAAAGCAATATGCTCATGACACTAAGCTGAGTTTTTGTGAAAGATCTGGAGCAATCCTAGCAGATTATGGTAGTCTAATACAGAATAGTGAGTTCTATTTCAAGTATACAAACAAGTCACTTACATATCAAACACATGGAAGTGAAATTCCTGGTAGGAGAATTTTTTTTTTAACATCTTTATTGGAGTATAATTGCTTTACATTGTTGTGTTAGTTTGTGCTGTATAACAAAGTGAATCAGCTATATGTATACATATATCCCCATATCCACTCCCTCTTGCGTCTCCCTCCCGCCCTCCCTATCCCACCCCTCTAGGTGGTCACAAAGCATGGAGCTGCTCCTGGTAGGAGAATATTTTAACTTTATAAATGATAATTTGCCCCTATCCTAGCCAGTAACAATTTCAGGAGGCTTATAATTTTGTCTTGGTGATCTAACAGTGGGCAAGGCAAATATATCTCTTCTACGTTTATCTCTAAATCTGGAACAACCAGATGTCAGTCAAAATAAGTCTAACAAGAAAACAAAACTGGAGTTCAACTGGGTTATAGATTGTTCTCCTTTCTGACTGGCAGCTTCCTCCTTCACACAAGAGCTTCCTCCTTCACACAACTGAATGGATAGAAAACTGTTCAGATTTGAGGGAAAGACTATGTACTTGATAAGAAAAATTTCACTAATTTCTTAGATCATTCTCAATTATATGGAGCAGATTTGTTTGTGATGTTTTACCTGAAAAACACACATGCAGGGGCTTCCCTGGTGGTGCAGTGGTTGAGAATCTGCCTGCTAATGCAGGGGACACGGGTTCGAGCCCTGGTCTGGGAGGATCCCACATGCTGCGGAGCAACTAGGCCCGTGAGCCACAACTACTGAGCCTGCGCGTCTGGAGCCTGTGCTCCGCAAAAAGAGAGGCCGCAATAGTGAGAGGCCCGCGCACCGCGATGAAGAGTGGCCCCTGCTTGCCACAACTAGAGAAAGCCCTCGCACAGAAACGAAGACCCAACGCAGCAAAAATAAATAAATTAATAAACTCATACCCCCAACATCATCTTTAAAGAAAAAAAAAAAACACACACATGCATTCTTTGGAAGCAAGCAGCTAGCCTGAATTCACCATCAACATCATAATGAATTACACTTAAATGGCACCTTTGACGTATCAAACTGGTTTACACAAGGATGTTATCTCAGACTTAATCCTCCTCCCTTCTACTGGAGAATTATTTCAGTCAGGCCCAGGAGCAGTACTCTTTCTGGGAAAAACATCAGTTGAAAGATTTGAACATGCTCCACACAATGTGAAGTATCAGTCTCTAGGCTCTGATAACCCTTTTTTTTTTTTTTTTTTCTGGTTTAAATAAAATGTGTCCAATCATCTCCTTTGAGCAGTACCGGGAAGTCAGTCTTATGGACCAAACTATAGTACTGCCAAATCAGTGGTAGAGGTATGAAAATTGTCAAGAAACTAAGTCAAGAATTTAGTTTCAAAAGAGTCTTAAGTCACAACAAGGCAATCCTAGAAAAAGGTAACCATACTTAATGCATCTAAGATGGAATGCCATATGTAGGCACACCCATGCCCACTTGTTTTTTATATTTAACTATAAATTTCTTAATTATCGCTGAAGAGGAAGGTACTATAGCTTAGTATTCTACCAACTGCAAACATATAAGAGACAAATGTCTTTGATGGTTGTAGAGATACTTAAGGAAAAAACACAAAAATAAAATATAAACATATATGTAATCTAGGAAAATGTAAAAAAATACCAATTAGGAAGCAAAACTGAGAAAGAACTAAGCAAGAGACAGAGTTCTTAATGGTACCAAAAAAAAAGTAAAAAAAGACTAATTAATGATCCATTTTACTGATGCTGCCTATCAAAACTTGAAATTAATGCTAAAATTAAGTAAACACAGGAAAATACATGGGTTTAACATCCAAATTTGTGAACATGGAAATAAGGAGGCACAAAAACAATGTAATTTTACAAGCATAGCTCTAAATATTCTTTTAAGTCTAACTCCATACTTAGGTTCCAATTATTCACTCTAAACTTATTCTATATTTTGAATCAAAAGGATTTCTTTCTTTTTAAAAAATAATGGTATTGCCTTCTTCCTGATTAAAAAATAAAATATATACATTATGGAAAACTTCTACAGTAAAGAAAACCAAGAGAAAAAAATAAAAATCACTTGTAATATCACTATCCAGAAATAATCAGTATTAACCTCTTGGTCCATTTCTTTCCAGGCCTTTGTCTGTACTCATAGCATTCTCTCCCCATCTCAATATTTTGCTTTATTTTTTTCATAGCACTTATCATTTGAAATTATATTTTGTATTTATTTGCTTATTTATTATATGCTTCCCTACTAACACAGGAGCTCCTTGTCTACCTTTTCACCACTGTTAAGTCCTGCTTCTAGAATAATGCCTGGCAATCGTAGATATTCCATAAATATTTATGGAATGAATTTTTTTAATTGAGCTTATATTGTATCTAATTTTATATCCTACTTTTTCCACTTAACTTTATATCACAGACACTTTCCCTAGTCTTCAGATATCCTTTGAAAGCATGATATTTTTGATAATAGCTATAAACGAATATATCATAACTTTTAAACCGCTCCCTACTATTGGATAATTAAGGTTATTTCCAATTATTTTTCAGGTCTAAATAATGTAGAGATGTAAATTAATCTTTAGCCTATTTTTTATCTGTATTTTTAGAAACAGCTCATTAGAATTTAATTTACCTCTTGGGTGGGAAAGTTTTTCTTTCGATCATCTGGAAACACCGATGCATTTTTTTTATTCACAGTTTTAAATGATGCCAGCCGGTGACGTGCTTCTTTCATGGTTTGACTAAGCTGCCAAAGAAAGGGGAAAAAAAGAAAACAAAAACAGGCTAAAGTCTTAATACCAAATTCACTAAGTGTTCCAACAGGAAAACAGGCCCCTATTATTAAAAAAATGCCAGACCTAAGACAAGAGGATTACTTGGAAAGGAGATTTTCTGAACTGCTGATAAGTGTATTTACAACATTATTTTCATTATCTTAAGAGACTGTATTTCATAACTTGATTTAAGTGCTGTTACTCAAATCGTTTTTTAATAATGTATGCTTTATATTATGTACGTACACAAAAATATTAGAACCTAAAAGGCTGAATTTGGAAATTATTATTATTATTTATTTTTTTATTTTTTTATTTTTTTGCGGTACGCGGGCCTCTCACTGTTGTAGCCTCTCCCGTTGCGGAGCACAGGCTCCGGACGTGCAGGCTCAGCGGCCGTGGCTCACGGCCCCAGCCGCTCCGTGGCATGTGGGATCTTCCCGGACCGGGGCACGAACCTGTGTCCCCTGCATCAGCAGGTGGACTCTCAACCACTGCACCACCAGGGAAGCCCAACCCTTCATCAAATCAACCCAAAGATCCTTTCAATGACCTGCTATGAGGACTGTAGTAGGCTGAATAATGGCCACCCAAAGATATCAGGTCTTAATCCCTGAAATGTTACTTTATAAGGAGAAAGGGCCTTTGCACGTGTGATTAAGTTAAGGATCTTGAGATGAGGAGATAATCCTGGATTATCCAGACTGGCACTAAATGCCATCACAAGTGTTTTTATAAGAGAGGTAGAGGAAGAGCAAACATATGGAAGAAGTGATGTGAAGATGGAGGCAGAGATGGGTCTGATGTGGTCACAAGCAAAGGAATGCCAGCAGACACCAAAAGCTTCAAGAGTCAAGGAACAAATTCTCCCTAGAATCTGCGGACACCTGGATTTTGACTCAGTGAAACTGATTTTGGACTTCTGGCCTCCACAACTGTGAGAGAATAACTTTCTGTCATTTTAAGCCACTAAGTTTGGGGTAATTCGTTACAGCAGCCACAGGAAACTAATACAAAGATATATATGCATTTGTATGTGTATATATATACATATATATTTACATATTTAAGTTTAAACACATATATATGTTGTGTTTGTAACTACTCAAAACATAAAATTTGACCAAAAGTCTTGTCTTTTCTTTTTCTTTTTGGGGGGCCGCGCCACGCGGCTTGCAGGATAGTTCCCTGACCAGGGATTGAACCTAGGGCCACGTCACCAAGGACTAACCACTGGACTGCCAGGGAACTCCCCCAAAAGTCTTTTCTGTACTAGAAGCTTAGACACAATTTTCATTCCTTTGTAGCTGTTGTTATCAACAAAGACTGGCACTGAATCGCTAACCAAGACTTAAAAATTCCCTGATGGAAATAAATTATTATATAATTACATAGAAAACCCAGCTATCAATAAGCAAAGGTAGTTCTGACCAATAAAATTAAAATGTACTATATAAACAAATTTTGAGATTTAAATAAACAAATTTTGAGACTTAAATCTTAAAATCTAAAGCAAACACTGATCATACATTAAAATGTAAAACTTCAAACAAATACGTAGGATGAAATTTGATAAATATAGATATCTACTGTGACACTGTTCCCCACTCATTGTTCATATTTTCTTCAGTTCTTTTTAATTTATTCAGACAAGTAGGAATTTATATGGAACTATATAAATGAAACAATGTGGTAATAACATGTAGGTCATGGGAAAAGACTATAGATGAGATCTAACATTTATAGAATTTCACCTATTGTACTGCCATGGAGGCCTAATACCAATGTATTTAAATGTATGTTAATGCCATAAAAATCTACCCAAAGTTGAATTCTATCCAAGTACAATATAGTTTATTTGCAAAAGATAACATATTGATTTTTCAGTGTGTTAGACTTTTCTACAGCCACAAAAATACCATACACCTAAAAACTCACATGAGGCCCTTAGCATAGCCTATGAACCCCAATGTAGTGCATCAATTTACCTTTAAGTAGGCATACCAAGCTAGAGGCTGGCCAGTAACCTAGACCTAATGCAAAAAGGCAGATAGGCCAATAAAGATTCCTTACCTTACATAATGAACAAGGAAGTGTTCAGAGAAAAAGTCAGAGACAGGAGCTGGACCTAAAAGATCCTAAGCTGGAGAGAAGAGACTAAAGGAGCCTCAGGTATGCCAAAGTTTTGGAGCTGTGATGATGAAAATACCAGTTAGTAGTAGAAAAATAAGTAAAGAAGAGAGAACACATGTAGAGACAGTATGACCAACTCTCCGTTTGCCTGAAACTGTCCCAAAGGAGTTAAGTGCTTGAACTCTGCCTCATTGTCTAGTTCTTAGTGACATCTAGTGGATAGAAACTGCAACAAAAACAGTAAGATTAAAAAAAATTGACCATCTATTGTCATGGTGTTGCATGGGCAAAGTTTACAGGCTTAAAGTAGTTTAAGTCACTGAACATTCCTCAGTAGTGCATCTTCTTTTAAGAAGAAAACAGGGTTGGGAATTCCCTGGCGGTCCAGTGGTTAGTACTCTGCGCTTGTACGGCTGGGGGCACAGGTTCGATCCCTGGTTGGGGAACTAAGATCCCACATGCCACAAGGCACAGCCAAAAAAAAAAAAAGAAAAGAAAAAAACAGTATAAAAACTTTTTAGATTTGGGGAACATTTAAGGCTTTTCATAACCTGATTTTTTCCTACCCATCTAACCTCATTTTCTGTTGCTTTACCCGGTACACTATCTATTAGAAAGGTTCCATCACTTATTAGCAAATATATTGGGTTGGCCACAAAGTTTGTTCAGGTTTTTGTAAGCTGTTACAGAAAAACCTGAACAAACTTTCTGGCCAACCCAATACTAAGCTCATTACATATTCTAGACTTTTTACTATTCCTCCCATCTCAAAATTCTTTTGAATTTACCAATTAAATTCAGTTTATCAATTCAGAATACACAGCTCAATTCCACCTCTTCCAGGAATTCTTCCCAAACTATTTCCTTGGAATTAAAAAGTTTTTGAATTTCCACTGCACAAATTTATCAACAATGCAGCAAATATCTCCATATTATTATCTAATAGATTGGGGGTCTACCAGCTTTGTATCTCTACTTGGAAATATAAACCCATGAAAGGTCCTATTTCACATATTAGTATCCCTACAATGTTTAACAAACACAGTATATTCACATATCTGTGGACTGATGTGTCCTATTCATGTATCATACAAATGAAGTAAAATCCTCACTACAATGGAATTTATAGCTACCAGTAGCAAGAAAGCAAGGACTGTTATTCTGTCTCAGTCAATGTTCTATCCTTTGCAATTTCTGCAGTGCCTGGCTCAATAAATATTTGCTCAGTAAACTGTTCATAAACTTAAAAACAAAAATGATTATAAAAATGATCACTACAAACCAAATAATGACAAGAAAAAGTCATAGTTTGGGCAGAGAGAAAAATCTTTTTAATAAGTATTTCAACATAACATGTGATTATAAAGCTTTCCCTATTTATAGTAACAGCATAATCAGATTTGCTTCATACTTATGACAAAGTATGTCAGCAATCACACAACTTTTATTTTCACATAATCATAATTTTCCACATTTTTGTTCTCCTCTCACTAACCCTAGGATTACATTTTAAAATGATACGATGAAGGATTATACCCACAGAAGAGTTGAAGAATATGATCAACTGGACAAAAGCCTGGGTACATTATGCAGGGTGGAGGGGGCTACTGATTAGATGGCATCAAGTGATTTGAGTGGATAAATCTACTCATGGTGGTTAATTTTTAAATATTCGTTATATAAAGTGAGTCACTAAAAAGTTACATTAAAAAATTCTGAATATGTTAATTTAGAGTTTACTATAGTATTACTTGACTTATAGATCAATTTATTGTGATATCAGATTGAGGGACAGAAAAAAGAAACAAAAATAATCTTTTGTCCATATGCCACAAACTGAGAGTAACTTACCCATAACACAATTTCAGTATAATTGAAAAATCTACATTCTTTGACCTAAAGCTCTTTCTAATAAGTTTTGAACTCTAACACTTTGGCACCTTTCTTTAGATTATTCTTAAGTGTCTGACCAATAAATATAAATTTAAAATATATATAAAAATAAACATCACCCACTATTCCCCACTTTACAAAGGTAAAAAAAAGAGGTGATAAAAAGCAAAGTTGAATGTGACACTTCCTAATCTCTACATCATAGCCTAAAAAAAACCCAGAGACATAAAATAAAATGAATATGTACTTACAGCCTGGGCTTGTTGTTGGAATAGTTCATTTTGATTCTCTCTATCTTCTATTCCATCCTCAAGCTTCTGGGAAGGAGGTAACCTAGCACTTCCAATAGCAGCATTCAAATGGTTTGGAAAAACACTCGTTCTTTTAAGAGTTAAGTATGCTGGATCCAAAGAGTGCGTGGCTATAGAGCCTTCTTTTTCTGCCTACACAAAGGAAGAAAGAGTGAGCTTCCCCCAGTCAAGTGCAATCAAATACCAGCAGCCCAAAAGCTTTAAAACCGGGGTTGGGGGGAAGGAGGGGAAAACTTCAGCTGGCAAAGAAACTAACATTTACCAGGCACCTACTATGTGCTAATATTTTACATTATCTAATTCTCAAAACAACACTGGGAAACAAGTATCATATCCCCATTTCACATATAAAGAAACTATAGTCGAGAGAATTTAAGTAATTAGCCCAAGGTCACAAAGCTAGTAGGCAGCAAAGCCAGAATTCAAACCCCAACCCCAAACTCTGACATTGTTTATAACTATTTGGTGAAAGAAAAAGAGGGAGTCAGAACAACACAGCAAACAGAAACAACAGTTTCTCTATATACAATCTACTGCCCTCACTAGTAAATCAGATTATGCGAAGCCCGGAATCAAAAGAAAGTGATTCTGTCATTGCCTAATAGCATTTCTCATAACAAACACACTTCCCATTCAATCTTTACTCAGGCTCACTTTTGAACTTACGGCTTCATAAGACCTCTGAAGTTGTTGCTTTTTTCTCAGCCTAATTTGCTGATTTACTCGGCGTTTGACTTGTCTCTGAAAACGCTTCAGAGCTTCTTGTTTCTTTCTTAGCTGTTCCCTTAGCTCTTCTTCAATCATATATGCTGAAGTCTTTAAAGATGAAAGATAGAAAATAAACTTACATGTCCCATTCGTTTTGCCCATTAGGACTCTGTTGTAAATACAAAGCAGTCAGAATACAGCCCTGAAAATATAATTCAGTTCTACAACCCAAAATTCCCCGTACAGTAAAGAAATCACAGGAGTTCAGAGCTGATAATCTAGATGTAGCTAGTGAGTACCAAGAACTTAAGCCAAATCACAAACTAAGAATTGGAATCTGTGAGCACTCAAATCAAATCTTAATTTTTCATTGTACTGAGAACTAAAAGTATCTTCATTAATTCTTAATGAACCAATTCAAACCTATATTATGTTACATTTTCTAAAATGAGTAAAATAGTCCAGATACACCAGACTGCTCACCACTCACCCACTATGTCCTATTATAAAATGAGAATTAGGCCTCATTTTTAACCTAGCATGGCCTTCTTGCCACCTCCATCTGGAAAAGGCCCACTCAGTCAAGACCATCCAATACCCATCTGGTACCTCTCACTCTTATTAACGTTGAGTACTTCTTAACTTCCCCGTTAGATTATGAATTCTTTGAGGGCAGGAAATGTATTTAATTCTCCTTTGTTTCCCCTATGGTATACAACACAGAGCCTTGAATACAAAGGTACTCAATATTTATATAATGCTTAATTCCAAAACATTCTAAACAATCTGGAACATTTTATCACATTTGAGTCCTTGATCATTGTTCGCCTCCTCTAAGTGCTTTGAATAACAAAGTCAATATAATAACGGCAGTTACCATTATTAAAGATCTATTATGAGATAAACACTTTAACTACCTTGTGTCAATGAATCCTCAAAACTACCTCCAATACTAGGTATTCTTACCTCTTATGTTAAAAATGAGGAAATGGGGCTCAGAAGGATTAATCTTTAGTAGTAGCCCAAGATCCTATAGCTGGCAAGTAGCAGAGCTACAAGTTTCTCTGACTCCAACACATATGCCCTGTACTGTACTGCTTTTCTCTTGACTATGTCTCTCTTCCATAAGGAATCTTCATATTAAATAAAATCATCATACCTCCTATCTATCCCTTCTTCTAATGCAGTGATTCCAAATTCTAATTCTGAGGGGTGCCCCAAATTATTTCACAGACAGTCATTAAATTCTCAAAATCAAATGAATTTAAGTTCCAATTAAAATTAAAATTTCCAAGAAATCTATCCCATAAACTATTCTACAGGAGTATGTACCATAGGAGTAGAATGTACAGACAGATATCAATGAATAATTAAGTAAAATAATTCCAAAGTAGATATATATGTAGTAAAGCCTGAACAAGTGACTCAAGTTAAGTCAAGACCCAGACAAATTTAAGCCTTTCTTTTACTCCCATTATCTCTGTCTGCCCTCTTTTACTCATACCTTGAGATTATCAAACGTCTTATTGAAGTGCATGACTGGTTCCAAATTGTGGATCTCAAGAGTAAACCAAAGATAAGATTGTACCATAGAAACATATTTTAGAAACATATTTTTCTTAGCAACACTATCGTGTAAGACAACCAGAACCTGAAAACACTTGTTCCATGGGACATTAAGAGGTTCCCAGAATCATATAAACTTGAGAAATACTGGGTTAAACAAAAATAAATAGTCGGCCCTCCGTATCCACAGGTTCCTCATCCTCAGATTCAACCAACCATGGATGAAAAGAAAAATTTCCAGAAAGTTCCAAAAAGCAAAACTTAAATATGCCAAGCACAGGCAACTATTTACATAGCATCTACATTGTATTAGGTATTATACGTAATCTAGATGTGATTTAAAATATACAGGAGGATGTACATAGGTTATATGCAAATACTATGCTATTTTATATAACTGCTTGAGCATCTGTGAATTTTGGTATCTGCAGGTGGGGGAGGTGGGGGAAGAGGGGGGTCCTGGAACAAATCCCCTCCAGATACTGAGGGACAACTGTACAGTTTCAATTGTACAACCAATTCTTCATAGCCTTTTTGCACCCTATAGACTACCCAAGGGGCAATATAGAATGAAGTGTTCCTCAGGACAGTCAAAGGGTACATTCGGATAATTTATATATGGTGGAACTAATAGTTATATTACATAGTCCTTAGTCTCCAAAGATGATCTCCCCTTCTGCCCCCAATGAATCAAGCCTCCCAGTATATATGCTCTCGTGTAGTCATCTCCCATACTGAATGTAGTCTGACTGTATGCTCAATAGACTGAGGCACAAGTGTTGGTTCCATGACTTCCCAGGCAAGGTCATAAAGCAACCTCTAACCTAGGGAAGCCCATACTAGCAAGCAGAGAGACCACGTGGAAAGAAGAAGATGTCCAGCCAGTCCTCAGCCATTCTAGTCATTCTAGCCCAAGTGCCAGATATATGAGTAAGAAAGCCATGTAGGACATTACAGCCCAGCAGATGCCAGATAAAGAACCAAGAAATCCAGCCACCAGCCAGAATCCAGTCAAGTTGTCCCAGATATCATCAGCTATTGGGGTCACCCCAACTGAGGGCTCAGACACTGTGGAGCAGACAAGCCATCCCCACTGTGTTCTGCTCAAATTCCTGACGCACAATATTGTTTGCTTTATGCCATTAAGTTTTAGAGTGGTTTCTTACGCAACAGTAGATAATCAGATAAATTATAAAACAATGCAATAGCTATATATGCTGATAGGAAAGCAGTATCCTTGGATGATAATTTAATTAAGGGGCAGTCTCAAACTATGGCGTTTTTATGAATTCTGATGGCTCCTTGAAACGTAAGGACAAAAATGATTAGGCATTTCCCTTTAGCATAGACATGATCTTAGGGTAACCAAGCTTTAGAAGCTCTGAGCTGACAAGACCTACGTCTGTTAATAAGAGTGAATTCCCCAGGCTGCATATGCTAAAGTGATAAAGAGTTCTATCAGATGCTTGATCAAATTGCCTTTGACTGGTAATGATCAGAATTTTTTAAATGAGGGAAAGGAGACATGTTTACACATGCTCCAAGACTTTAATATTTTGAGTTGATATGTGGGAACATGTGATGATTCTTTTTAACACAGAAAATCTTGGTCGTTTTTAGACATTTTTATGCTATTGATATTATAAAGATATCATAATATGGGCAATTAAAAACAGGTGTCAATAATTTAAATACCAAAATACCTTTGTACCAAATCTTACTGATTCTTCCGGGATGTTTCTTACATTTATCCCTTTTCATTTCCATTTCAATCCCTTTTTCAAGGCTTTCCCTCTACATTATTTACCACTAAAATCTTGGTGCTATACTTCATGCTTAAATTGTTACCATTACATCCTAATTTGTCCCTCAGGAGCCAATCGCTCCTTCACCTTTAAAAATGTTAAAGCAGGACTTCCCTGGTTGCTCAGCGCTTAAGAACCCGCCAGCAAATGCAGGGGACACGGGCTCAAGCCCTGGTCGGGGAAGATCCCACATGCCACGGGGCAATTAAGCCCGTGCGCTACAACTACTGAGCCTGCACTCTAGAGCCCACAAGCCACAACTACTGAAGCCCGCGTGCCTAGAGCCTGTGCTCCACAACAAGAAAAGTCACTGCAATGAGAAGCCTGCTCGCTGCAATTAGAGAAAGCCACACACAGCAACGAAGACCCAACGCAGCCAAAAATAATAAGTAAAATAAATAAATAAATAGTTTTAAAAAATAGAACTTAAAAAAAAGTTAAAGCAATTAATATAATCAAAACACTATTTGATCATGAAATTAATCTGTAAATATTAAACAATGAATGAAGTCAATCCTGTCTCCAAAATTTCCTGTGGTTCCCTACCACTCCTATTTTCCACAATCCTATCAACCACCATGCCCCTACTAGGCCTTCCACTGCAATCAATCTAACCTACCCTTAAATCCTAAATATACCTTGCTTACTTCCTACTCTCTCCATTCTCCTTAATTGGAGAACCATCCTCTTTCTTTTTGATTATCCAAATTCTTCATTAAACTTTCCTGGGTCACATCAATTCAAAACCATATCTTTCTTCGTTAAGTGCTATAATAGTCTTAGCACTTAATCATATACTACTCAGACTCAAAATCCTTTCTGGAAATAGCATAGCAATAAATGAATGCATATGTATATACACCCTTACAGACATAAATAAAATGAATGAATACATGCCATTGCACTACTATTTAACATTTACTTGAAACATGTCTCATTTCTTCTCTGAGATGAAGGACCACTAAGAGAACCTACCTCATACTTTTCAACTCATGTTCAGCACCTTGTCTATACATTCTGAAGATCTTCAAACATTTTGTGCATTCCATAAATATCTACATGCTCCATCAGGAAAAGTAGATATGTAAACAACTTACTATAAATATAATGTGGTATTTATAATAATAAATGAACCACAATAATATATGAACAAATAGCTAAGGAGCACAGTTTGGTGAAAGACAATCAAAAATCTTCTTACCAAAAAGGAAAAAAAAAATCTTACAAAATTGTTCTCCTGTGTTAATAGCTATGTAAGAGAGTTGTCTGACAGGCACACATGTGAATTTGCAAAAGTTTCCCTTCATCTGAAATGCTCTTCCCTTTCATCTGTACTTACAGCACTTCCATTCTTTAAGGACTAACACAAACTATATTACCTCATTCACTCATTCAACAACTATATCCTGAAGACTTGCCACATGCCAGTACAGGAATGAACAAAACATCAAGATCCCTGTCCTCATGGAATTTACAGTTAAACTTTCTCGGAATCCCAATCAGAATTAATCTCTTTCTCCTTTATTCTCCCACTGCATCTGAACCTTACTGAATCTCCATTACAAAACTTACCATAAACTTTAAGCAATCAATGTTACATTAACTGTGGTCGTCATCCCTACTACATTGTAGAGTGTCTGGAAGACAGTGCCTATGTCTTGTGCATAGAAAGCAATCAAGGGTTTGCAAAGCAAACTGAAATATATATAGGTAATAAATATTTGATTATGCCGACTAAAGCTGCAGGAAGTTTCGGTAGATACGTATTTGTTCTATAATCCTAATGCAAGAACATATCTATTTATGACAGAATAGAAAAGGCATGCCCAGACTGCTCATCTTATCTGAGCACCAGGGATTTAGAAGGCTAATAAAAAGAAAGATGGAGGAAGAACCCCACCATACTTGCATCAAACTGACACTCACAGATGCCGGGACTGCTGAACTATCTGGCGGGGCAGGCTCCACCCATGCCCCAACGGGTACTATAGCCTGGTTCCTCTCAGCCAGCACTGCCAACACGTCCTTGCTCTTCAGGGGGTTTAAAGCCAGGGGCAACTTTGTGGTATTTCGAAGCTTCTTCAGGGGGGCCATACTTCCTGGCATCTATGACTCCTGGTTAGGAGAGAGGAAAAGCTTAAAATCTTCAAACGACCGCCTTAAAAGCTCAACCCCCTCACACGTATGCCACAGGCTCCTGAGAAGGAGAGAAGCCTTGGAGGAGGCAGTAGCCTGACAGGATACTGGAGAAGAAGGAAGGAAAAGGGGAAAAAGGGAAAAGAAGGGGTAAGAAATAAAGGAAGGAAAGGTTTAAAGATCGCTCTCGGAAAGGAACCGGGACGAGAAGGGGGAGAAACAAGAATCTGAATGAGAGAACGGAGACTGTGCCAGTGGCGGCAAAGCGATGCAGGAAAGGGAGGAAAGAGCGTAGCAGCCGGAGGGCAAGGGGGTTGGGAGGGTGCGGGGTGGGAACCTGGGTCTGAGGCAAAGAGTCCGAAAAATCGGTGTCCGGTTATGGGGGGAAGCGCTGAACGCCGGGGAGTCCCGGACCAAAGAAAAGCCTGTTTCTCAAGCCTCAGGGTCCCACTCCTGCTGAGACTACACCGGCCTAGTACCGATTGCGGTTCGCCACGGATTCAAGCTACCACTGACGCTAAGGGAACCGCCTCCGGTAAACCGCCGCTTTGGAGAGGGCTACCCCGCCCCGCCCCGCCCCGCCCCGCCCCTCAGCGGCCTTGCGTCTGCCTCTTCCGGGCTTGTGTCACCTCCCGGAGACTGAAAAGGCGTGAGGGGCGGGGTTTCGCGCTCCAGAGGTTCGTCACTTCCGCTTTGTCTCGCTGTGTGGGCGGGACTTAAAAACGCGCGTGGAGGTGGTGGGGCACGGGTGAGGCCGCGTGGCCGCTGGGTAACAGGCGGGCGGAAGTGTCGCCCACTGGCCGTGCCCGCAGTGTCCCGGCGCTGGGACCATCCCACATCCTTCAGGAAAAGAAGTATGTTGGGCTGAAGAGCTGATTGGGCAGGGCAGGGGACCAATTGAGGGAAGCACGGGAAAAGGATGGGAGAAGGCGGGCCTGGCAGGGCTTTATTGAGGAACGAACTAAGCCAACAGTAAATCATACTGATATTTGTACACCTCGCTACGTTAACGGAGCTCTTTCATACCTGTTCTTATATATTTACATCGCAGCCTCGTGAGTGGTCTTCCTGTCTGCATCCAAGCTTTGCTATAATCCTGGGACGCTTCGCTATTATCACCCATTCGTTCGTTCGTGTAATATATAATTGAGAGATTTTTTATATACCACCACTGTTCTAGGCACTGGAAATATATAGCAGTGAACAAAATAGACATATATCCCTTGTTCATGGAATTGACAGTGAGAAGTAACCAAATAGACTAATGAATAAGTTAACAAATGTGTCTGGTGCTGATGAGCATTGTAGAGTAAAAGATGAGGAAGAGGATAAAAAGTGTGTTGGGGGCTTCCCTGGTGGCGTAGTGGTTGAGAGTCCGCCTGCCGATGTAGGGGACACGGGTTCGTGCCCCGGTCCAGGAAGATCCCACATGCCGCGGAGCAGCTGGGCCCGTGAGCCATGGCCGCTGAGCCTGTGTGTCCGGAGCCTGTGCTCCGCAACGGGAGAGGCCACAACAGTGAGAGGCCTACATACCGCAAAAAAATAAAATAAAAATAAAAAGTGTGTTGGGGGGTAGAGGAGATGCAATTTTAGATAGGATGACCAGAGAACACTTCACTGAGGTACTTTTGAGCAAAGACTCCAATGCAAAATTCCATGAGGTAATGGAACAAGCTACTTTAATTTTCACCGGAGAGTTTTCCAAAAGAGTGTTCCAGGCAAAAGGAACAGCAAGTACAATCACTCCAGGGTGGGTGCCTGCCTGGCTGAGAAACTGACCCTGGGGTTTTCCAACATTAAAGAGGCTGGAAAGAAGAGGGAAATGCAAAGAGATTGGGAAGGATCAGCCAGTAAGCTAAGGAAGAAACCCAGGAGGGTGTGATACCTTGAAAGCCAAGTGAAGAAAGTGTTTTTTTTTTTTTTTTTTTTTTTGCGGTATGCGGGCCTCTCACTGTTGCGGCCTCCCCCATTGCGGAGCACAGGCTCCGGACGCGCAGGCTCAGCGGCCATGGCTCACGGGCCCAGCCGCCCCGCGGCATATGGGATCCTCCCAGACCGGGGCACGAACCCGTATCCCCTGCATCGGCAGGCGGACTCTCAACCACTTGCGCCACCAGGGAGGCCCAAGTGTTTTGTTTAAGAGAACCAACCACCTATGTTAAGCTCTGCTGTTAGGTCAAATAGGATGAGGACTGAGAATTTACCATTGGATTTAACAATATGGAGGTCATACACGACTTATATAAGAGCGGTATTTTTAGAGTAGTTTGAGAGCAAAAGCATGATGGGGTAGACTTAAAAGAGAGGGGGAGGAAGAATTGGAGACAGTCATTTTAGACAATTCTTTCAATGAGTTTTATTGTAAAGGGACACAGAAATGCGTAGCTGAAAGGAGAGATAGGATCATAGGAGGATTCTTTAATATCGCAGCACATATGTTTTGTTGATGGGAATTATCCAGTAAACAAAAGAAAACTGACAATGCAGGAGAGAGAGAGGAGAATTTTTGTATCTGTGTCCTTAAGTGGGGAAGAGGGAACAGGATCTAGTGAACAATTGGAAGGATTGGCCTTAGATAGCAGGAGAGAGAGAGTTCATTATAACACTAGCAGTGAAAATAGAATATATACCCAATGGTAATTGGGTAATATGGCAGTGGGAAGTTCTTTTCTGATTCCTCTGTTTTCTCTGTAAAACAGAATTGTAGCCAGCTTACAAGATGGCCTCTGATGATCCCCACCTCCTGGT
This sequence comes from Mesoplodon densirostris, assembly GCF_025265405.1. Taxonomy (NCBI): domain Eukaryota; kingdom Metazoa; phylum Chordata; class Mammalia; order Artiodactyla; family Ziphiidae; genus Mesoplodon; species Mesoplodon densirostris. The sequence goes on along the minus strand of NC_082667.1, from coordinate 116,836,195 downwards.
ATTCACACCCTGTGTAGTCCCCTTTCACACTGTACCAGAGTTGGTCTGTGTGACAGATAGAATATGGCAGAAGGGATGGTATGTGACTTCAGAGATGAGGTTATAAAAGATACTGTGTCCTCTCTTTCTCTCTCTCTCTCTCTCTCTCTCTCTCTCACCAGCGTGCACTCTCATTCCTTCCATCTCTTATTCTTGCTCTCACTGTCATTCTCACTGTCACTCAGATCACTTCCTCTGGGGGAAGCCATTTATGTCATGGGAAGTCACGTAAAAAGGCCCACATGGCAAAGAACTCAAGGCTCCTGCTAACAGCCAGGTGAATGATCTTGGAAGTGGATCCTCCAGCCCCAGTCAGGTATTCAGAGACTATATAGTCTTGGCCAACAACTTGACTGCAATCTCATAAGAGACCCTGAGACAGACGACCCAGCCAGAAACTGTATGAGATAATATTTGTTGTTTTCAGATGCTAGATTCTGAGGTAATTTGTTACACACAGAGAGATAACTAATACAAATAGAAAGCAAGTTCATCAATTAATAAAATAGAGGAAGAGACATTGGAGGTTTGAAGAAGGTATAAAATAGTCATCCAGAAGAGTAGAAGTATGAACTAGAAACATGTACAATTTCCAGACAGCCTTAAGGACCCATGTCAGGTTCATGATTATGAATTTAAAGTGAGACTAGTCAGCATGGTTGAGTGTTTTCCTTCAGTTGCATGGTTACAGGCATAGCCATAGGTAGAAATTTTACTTTTAACCAGGGTTGCGGTTTTACCAAACTATTACTCTCAAACAAGAAAGGGGCAAGAGAGTTAAAGTTGAGCCGCAAGGGAGTGATTAAATGACTGACCGTGGAATTTAAGATAGGTAATATGGGAAAGGATAACAAGTAGGTAAGGGACCTTGTAATGTCTGTAGGATCAAGAGATTGTAGGCTCCAGTGGGGATCTAAGGTTTGTTAGAGCAGGATACTAGAAGGAATGCACTGAAAAAATAAGAGGTGGTGATCCAAGAGTGGGGTGCTTGAAACTGCAGATATTGGTACTGTCAAAGTTTATGGTATGACCACCAAGGGAGGAAGTAGGAGAACAAGATTACTGGAGAAGAAGAGGTCATAGAAATGAGGGCAAGAGCACTGGATGGATTATGCCTGAGGTTGTTGAAATCACCAAGATACATGACCAGAAGGGTGTTGGTGAGAGCCAGGAGCAAAAATCTTCACGGAATTTCAGGAAGAGACCTGGAGGCTGGTAGATGAGTGTAGCCTGGAAAGTAGCGAGTGACATAGTCTAACATCAGATTCAAAGCAAGAGGTGAAGCTGAGAAAAAAAGGAGCTCCCTTTTTATAAATAATAAAAGAAAAAATAAATGGTTTGTAAATAGCACTGAGTAATCAAGCAACAAGAAGGAAACCCATCCCACATCCACCCAGAAGGGTGAGGAAAAGAACATACCACTGGAGAGGGCCAGAGGGAGATTGATTTGTACACCTCCATACACACACACACACACACACACACACACACACTCAGAAGAAGTGTTATTGGGTAGCTCCTTGCTGTCTCTAACCCTCTACCTCAGGTCTGTGCCTCCCACTAGCTGCTGTGCCAGTGGCTTCATATGAATCTATACTCTCGTATGTCTAGAAAGATCACATCTTGGGCCCTGCAACCATTTTCTGACGTTTTCTCAAGGCTTATCTTCTGTATGGCCAGAGTTTGTTTCTCAGCAAGGGAACTGTTTGCTTAGAAATGTCTAACTTCTTCAGAAACTCGAATGGGTATTGCTGACAGCAGTCTTGCGGCCCCACCCCAGAGCACTCCTCGTCGGGCTGATAATCTCTGATGTGTGTGGCTGGGGGATCCCTGGGCATCTCTGCACAAAGCCCTGAGTCACTGGGTCTCTGGCAATGATCCACCCCACACAGAACTCAGAAATGTGCTGCCTGGTCGTCACTGTCCTATTTGTGGCTGACTGACACCCCCTACCTGTAACAAATTAGAGAACTTGGTCACCTGTTGGTCCTAAGGGCCCATCCTAAGGAGAACCTCTCTGGAAGTGGGAAGGCTTCCTATTCCCACTCTCGTGGGATCTGGATATCGGGATCCTCAGGCAGCTGGGTCGTACCCTCTTCCACTCTCTTTCCCAAATGTAAGCAGGATTCCCCAGGGCCAACAACCAATGTTCTGGGATATTTCCTGAAAGTTCTCTTTGTTCCTCCTCCTCCTTACCCACCTCACAAAATAACCCTTCTAACTGGAATAATTGATGAGGGTTCTTCTGCTTGCCTGTGCAAAATAAGTTTCTGCAGCAGCATTTCATTGTATGTAGCACTGATGGCAGATTGTTCCGGTTGTCTCAATAGCATCTGCTGTACTGATCTCTGCAAACAATTCTCTAATTTGTCATGGATGCAGAAGTCTTTCCCCTTTCTGCTGGTGGGTGATAAAAAAAATAACAAGAATTTCATTGTCCCCCTCATTACCAAATACTCATCTTGGATGGACACAGAGATGCGCTTCCCAGATCCCCCTTCAAGGAACGACTTGTTGGCCCAGCTTCTGAGAATGCTGTAGTCCCTTGAGCTGTCAGCTCCTTCAGGGACAACCTCAGCTTCAGAGAGCAGCCTCACCCTCTGAGGAGCAGCCGCATCCTGAGACCGGTGGGTCTGGGGATGTAAAGGCCTGGCGGTTTCTGCCTAACTTGGAACAACTCCAATGAGCCATCATTTCAGCTTCAGAGCTCCCCGTGGGCTTGGCTGAGGTTGTCCAACCTGCATCACAGCTCAACCTCTTCCTGTGCCTCTTCCTGCTTCCTCCTCCTCCCTTCCACAGGTTCCAATCTCCAGCGCGCTCCCTGATAAACATCCTGAACTTGAGTCTTAGAGTCTGCTTCCTGGAGAACCCACCTACAACCCCCTCTGAGTGTTGTTAGGCCTCAGGGACCAAGGCACTAACAGCTCTGAGGCCACATGATTCCCAATGTAAAAATACATAGATAACCCTTATTATTCTTTTCCATCAAACCACAGTTTAAAGTCCTTCCTATTCCCTGTTGACACTTTTGAGCCTCTGGATTAAGCTAAGTCTGAAGGTTACCCCACCTCTAGACTTTCAAAATATGTGAGCCAAGAAAGTTGTTTATCATGAATGCCAATTTGCATTCGGTTGTATATTGTTTGTAACATAGAGAGCCCTGAGATGAGCAAAGTAGAGGGAGGCAATTGGTAAATGTAGGAGGATGAAGCAGAAAAGCAGAAGATTCCGAGCTACCTACAAAAACTGGTTCCAGGAGCTGCTTCAGCATTTGAGCTCTCCAATTCGAGATCCTTGTGATGTGCCCCTCCTCTGGTGGTACCTTCCCAGGGGTATCTGTTCTTTGAAGCCAAAGAAGCTTCACGAAGATAAGAGACTTTGCCTTAACACAAGTTAGTTAGGACCAAAATGATTTTATCTATCAATAAATTGTTACCAATATTATTCACCATATTTTTACTGTTTTAGAAAATGTACTTCTAAAATATAAAAATTGCAATCATTAAAGGTACTTTAAAAAATATGTTGCAGGGGATTCCCTGATGGCGCAGTGGTTGAGAGTCCGCCTGCCGACGCAGGGGACACGGGTTCGTGCCCCAGTCCCGGAGGATCCCACATGCCGCGGAGCGGCTGGGCCCGTGAGCCATGGCCGCTGAGCCTGCGCGTCCGGAGCCTGTGCTCCGCAGCGGGAGAGGCCACAGCCGGGAGAGGCCCGTGTACTGCAAAAAAAAAAAAAAAAAAAAAAATGTTGCAGGATCTAAAAGCAATTTCAAAAGAAGACTTCAAAAATGTTTTATAGAATAAGTAGCAGTCACTCAAGATAACTATTTGGAGAAAACCAAGTCATTCATTTTGTGTGTTCTTCTATGATTGTTATAATTATCCACTATTAATAGTCTTGTTTTCTATATCCCAAATCTCTAGAGGCAGCATATTATAGTGCAGAGAACAGAGACTTTGGAAACAAACCTGGATTTATACTCTGACTCTGCAATTTACTGTTTATGGTCAAGTCACATAATCTGCATCTTTGTTTCTTCATCTACAATATGGGTGGAACAATTGACCTTTCAGGACTCTTTTGTGAAAATGAAGGTAATATATGTGAAATGTGTAATATATAATAGGTTTTCAATAAATGCTTGCTAATTTTTTTTTTTTTTTTTTTTTAGGAAGCAACATAGAAGTCATCTCTTCCGCCCCTAGCAGACTGATTTGTCTGCACGTGGTTGGGCACATGGCCCAGCCTGGGATAGTATTCTATCCTCCTGGCTATTGTGACTGATACAGAGCTGCGTCTGTGACCTATGCTGCAGCAGCCACAGTCCTCCATCCAGTTTTTTTTAACCAGCTTCATCAAAATTCTCCTCCGCCCTGGATAACAAGCCGCACAGTCCAATGTGTTAACCACTAGCTACATGTAGCTATTTAATTTCAAATTAATTAAAATTAAATAAAATTTATAACTCAGTTCCTCAGTCCTACGAGCCACATTTGGAGTTCTCAATAGCCACATGTGGCTAACAGCTACTGTGCTTACCAGCACAGATGCAGAAGTTACATCGGGCAGCACTGATACCTCAGACTGACTGGCAACAACGGCCCCCCTCAAAAAGCGTAAGAAGGTTTATGAGAACGAAGCTGACACCAAGACATAAGCGAGAGAGATGAGAGAGAACTGCTATGGCTTTTAAGTATCTCATTCCCAATTATTCTGGTTCCCTCCGAAATGTTGTTATATGGTGCAAGAAATTCCTCCTTTTGGTCTTCAAACAGTTCAAGTTGAACTTCTGTCACTTACAACCAAAAAATCTTGATGAATCACATTCTTTGGCTTGACGGGCAGCAAACCAGATGCAGAATCCTGGAGGGCTAACTCTGGTAAGGATCTGTAAACGAGACAGAGCTGGACCCTAAAAGTACTACAACAAGGGGTGAACATTTTGGCCTGTCTTCACGGCCACCTTCCTACTTACTTAGTTGGGGCCTTCTTTTAAGAAACCTTGTCTCAGGACTTCCCTGGTGGTGCAGTGGTTAAGAATCTGCCTGCCAATGCAGGGGACACGGGTTTGATCCCTGGTCCAGGAAGATCCCACATGCTGGGGAGCAGCTAAACCCGTGCACCTCAACTACTGAGCCCACGTGCCACAACTACTGAAGCCTGCGCACCTAGAGCCCGTGCTCCACAGCAAGAGAAGCCACTGCAATGAGAAGTCCCCACACCAAAACAAAGAGTAGCCCCCACTCGCCACAACTAGAGAAAGCCCAAGTGCAGCAACGAAGACCCAACACAGCCAAAAAATACATAAAATTAAAGAAAAAACCAACCTTGTCTCTCCCTATGTTGAATCCCATGTATCATAAATTCATCTTCTTAGTGTCCCCAGACTCACCACTGGGCACCCAATCATTCTCTTGTTGACTAAGTTTTTCGTTTTTTTTTTTTTTTAAGTCCCTGTTGCTCACCTTTATCCTTCCTTGTTTCATATCTTGTCTCAGAGCCTTCCTTTTTTTCACCCACTTTTTACTTCTGGGCCTGAGTGAAGGCAACCTCTTTCAGGCGTGTAGTATGTGAACACTAGTCCAAGAAGCACAAGCTGAATCTGCACTATGCTGACTTATAAACTGTGTGACTTTCAGCAGGTTACTTAACCTCCCTGAGCTTCATGTCCCTACTTGGGAAAAAATTCTTACCACATAAAGTTGTTAGAAGATTAAATAAGACCATATTCTAAAAGACAATTTGTTGATGGCGGGGAGCCCCATGGAGAACCCCAGAAATTAGGGGTTTAAACAAGAATTTATTAAAAGGATATAGGAATGTCTCCAGGATACAGCTGAGCCTGAGGAATGAACTAGAACTAGGGTAGCTGTTTCAAACATTTTACATATTTATTTATTTTTAGAAGGCCCTGCTAAACCTATAGTTTTTTTTTGTTTTTTTTGGTTTTTTTTTATACAGCAGGTTCTTGTTACTTGTCTATTATATGCATATTGGTGTGTATGTGTTGGTCCCAATCTCCCAATTCAACGCCCCTCCCCGCCACTTTCCCCCCTTGGTGTCCATGCGTTTGTTCTCTACATCTGTGTCTCTACTTCTGCCTTGCAAGCCTCTATTTCATCTGTGCCATTTTTCTAGATTCCACATATATGTGTTGACATACAATGTTTGCTTTTCTGACTTGCTTCACTCTATGGCAGTCTCTGGGTCCATCCGGGTCTCTACAGGTGGCCCAATTTTGTTCCTTTTTGTGGCTGAGTGGTGTTCCATTGTATGTGTGTGCCACACCTTCTTTATCCATTCATCTGTCAATGGGCATTTAGGTTGCTTAAGCATTTTACATATTTAATCCTCACAGCAACTCATTATTCAATCCTCAAGTCAACCCTCTGAGGTAGGTAATACTATAATAATCATCCCCATCTTACAGATACGGAAACTGAGAGATTGAGTAGTTTAACTCAACACCTAGTAATGTGGTAGCCAGATTTCAAATTCAGGGAGTTTGGCTTCAAAGTCTGTGTTAACCCCTACGTCATATTGTCTCAAATGGTGATAAGTACGATGAAAAAAGAAGCTGGGACTGGTAGATAGCAAGACAGAAAGGACCTGGATCCTTGATAACATTGCTGAGCCACTTAACTTTTACAAGTTACAGAGATGCCCTTAGTTAGGACTCTGGTTATATAAGATAATGAATCCCTTTACTGGGGGACTTCTCTGGTGGTCCAGTGGTTAAGACTCCATGCTCCCAATGCACGGCGCCTGGCTTCAATCCCTGGTCAGGGAACTAGATCCTGCATGCCGCACCTGAAGATCCTGCACGCCAAAACTAAGACCTGGCACAGCCAAATAAATAAAATATTAAAAATAAATAAAAGACAATTTGTAAGGGGCAATACAAATATATTATCAACAGTATTATAGATACAGACGCAGCTCTCCCAACTAGAGTTAAGCACCTAGGCAAGGATTGTGTTTTCTGTTACTTTTGAATGTGACACCCTTCCCCACATCCCACTCCTCTTACTAAAGTCTGGAACACGGGGTGCTCTTCACACAGTAGGCAGTTATTAGATGCTGGCCAGCTGAGTTCCATTTCTGTGCCTCCCTCTTTGGGAGGAGGGCGGGAGAGGGAGGATGGGACCAAACCCGTTCCTGACAAGGTTGGTGGGAGGACACCATCTGAGGATCTAGGAGAAAAGAAAAAATGAAGCCATTCATGAGTTGGGGGTAATTTGTGGCTTCCCCATGGTTTTTCAGCCTGTTTTTCTTTGAGCACTGAAGCTTTACATGAACAGAAAGCCAGAGATGTTTTCTAGAATGTCCTCGCCACATCTCAAATAGGTCAAGGAAAGCTGGATCTCTCCCCGCTTTAATACCAATTCATGTCTCCTCTTTGTCCCTCTGGAGAGTTGCTGAATAGGGCACGTTCATCGACCGTGGACACAAGCCTGAGTTCCTCTCAGTTTCTGAGGGGGTGGGAATTCTATTCAGAAATCAAATATTGACTCTCAGCCTAAAACACTTTGATGTTTTCAAGTTTTCCACTTCGGAACTGGGAGCACCTCCTCCCTGGCTTATGGACATCTGGACCCCATGCCGTTGCAGGATCACATTGTTTCTGCTAGTAAACCCCACGCCTTTTTGAGACACCCTATCTGTAGAACTCTTGTCTTCCAGGCATCCCCTTACATTCACAGAACTCACAGGCAGCAAAACCAACATTCACGATGAAGGCCCCGGGGAGGGCACGGGGAGCCTTTTGACCCCCATCTCTGTTCCTATTTGATGTTTCTCAGAAGCGAGCCAGAGCTGGGGAATTTTAAAAAGAAAAAGGAAAGAAAAAATGTCCTTGGGGAGGGCCATTCCTCACTCTCCAGGCCCACAGAAAGCTTATTTTTTCCAAAGAGAGCTAGCTAATCTGTCCCTGGTTCGCTGGTTGCCAGAGCAGCAGGGCCCTGCCTTCTCTCAACTCAAAGCCTCACACAAATTCCTCGTTCCCAGGCAACGCGCTGCAGCACCACGAATTCCCGAGTCCTCCCTCTCCCTCCTTTCTGGCAAACTGAACTGATGGTAGGGACAGCTCTAGCACCGTTCACATATAGGTTATGGAACAAAGAATTGAAAATAACTTCAGCAACGAGAGGGCACCAGGAGTGGGCAGAGAGGTCCACCTTACATCCCGGGGCGTCGTCAGAGGGTGGGTGCTGGGGGTAAAGGGTTAGACCAGGATTTGAACTTCCAACTGATGACCCAGAGAGGTGGTCGGGAGCCTCAGCTTTGATAGCAACTAACCTGGGTCTCTAATCCAGGTTCTGCCACTCAGTAACTATATGACCTCAGCAAACTGCTAACTTCTTGAAGTTTTAGTCTCTCTTTGTAAAATGAGGTGATAATATCTACTGAAAAGGAGGTACTGGGAGAATTAAATGAACAAATAGATACAAAGTGCCTGACAGTAGGAGTAGCTTACACACACACACACACACACACACACACACACACACACACACTTTGAGAGCAGTTAGAGAAGGGGAGAAGGTTTGGACGGGATACCTTCCTGCAAGGTCACCCAGAAATCTGGGGAATTAACTTCTCCTTACCCCGGAGAAGCAGCCTTCAACACATATCTGATGGCAGTTTGTGGATAAATATCCCAGCTCCCTTGCCCCTTGGGTGGGATAATTCTGAGGCTTATTCTTCAATTTCCCACAGGATTAAGCTCTAGCTGTCCACGGTAGCAAATTGCTTGATGTGCAACCTTCATTGGCTTCCTTCCCTTCCATGTCTCATTCCCCCAATATCCTTCCTGGTTTTGCAGGGATCACCTTTCAAGTAAACTATTTAGCTTCTTGTCTTGGAGTCTGCCTCTGGGGGAACCCGGACTAAGATACCAATACTTCTCCAAATTTCTGAAGGCCTAAGTTCTCAGCATTGTCTCTGACTCCAAACTCCTGCTTCACCTGAATTAGTCCCTTTAGAGATCATTTCACTGTTCTATATGTGCTGTCCTCCCGCCCACCTTGTTGATCCAGACCTGGAACTCCGTCCTTTGTCTCAGTGTGTAAACACACATACACACACACACACACGTATTAGTTTTCTATGCTGCATAACTAATTGCCACAAATTTAGCAGCTTGAAACAACATACATTTATTTTTTTTACAATTTCTGTGGGTCAGGTACAGCTTAGCTGGATTTTCTGCTCAAGGTTTCATCAGACTTCACTTAAGGTGTCAGCTGGTTTGCAGTCCTTTCTGAAGCTCAAGGTCCTCTTCCAAGCTCATGTAGTCGTTGGAAGAATTCAGTTCCTTGTGCCTGTAGTACTGAGGTTCCTATTTTCTTGCCAGCTATTAGGTGAGGGTAGCTCTCGGCTCCTAGAGCCATCAGCATTTCCCTGCCACGAGGCTGTTTCACAGCAGGGGAGTTGACTTCTTCAGAGTCAGCAGGACCACCTCTCTCTGGTCTGCTAAGTCTTGTATAACATAATCTAACCAAGGGAGTGGCTATCCTATCACCTTTGCCATATTCTATCAGCTAGAAGCACACACACACACATACTGCGATTTGTGTACAGTAAACTTTTCTTAGAGTTTTGAAGAAGACAGAGGAGAAAGGGTTTTATAGTGTAACAATGCAAGTTGTTCTTCAATTGTTTTCAGCTCCCTGCCCCTTCTTGCTTCCTCACCCCCACCCCTCACGTCTCTCCTCTCTGCTCTTTCTCCATCCCCAATTCCAGTTTGTTTCTATTACACAGGGGTTTATCTGTTTGTGTCTTGACGCCTTTTGCTTCAGACCTTACCTTCCGCTCCATGTGGCATATCTAGATATTTTTCTTGCTAAAGACAATTTATTCTATAAGAGGAATTTGGGTGCCATTTGTTAGATTATTTTTCATTCTGCTACCAAAGATTAATTACAGTTTAGTGGAGGAGACAGATTTGAGTCAATTAATAACAGGATGTGAATGAAGGGAAGGAGGGGGAGGATGCTAAATATAAAAATCACCACTGATGTTATGGTATTAGCAAGGACCAAACCTCTCCAGTAGTATCCGTGCCAGAGCATTCTTCCTGCAGCCTGGAGACAAGAGAAGAGGCCAAGTGGGCAGGGACATTCTTAAATCTAATGGTAGGGTTACTAAAGCCTACTTATCTATACATCATTCGCGTGTGTGTGTGTGTGTGTGTGTGTGTGTGTTGAGGGAGGTTTCCATTCTGAGCTGCAGGGCCACTGCCTGGGTGCTCAGCATATCGGCCTGAGTACGGCAGGCCAGGGCTGCCATGGGTGCGGGGGAGGGGAGGGTCGGAATCCCAGAGCCCCAGAGCAGGTGCCAAATGAGAGTGGCCTGAAGCACCTGTGTGCAGCTGGAGGGCCAAGAGGACCGGGCCGAGCTGCTCAGGAGAGGACGATGCCCGCAGAAATGCATCTGTTGAAGTGCTCAGTGGAGGAAAGGGCACGGGCCTTGGATGCGGTCAGTCAAGCGGTGTGTCTACACATTGCTTAATAGCCATGTTATGCAGAGCTCAGAGCTCCTCCCTGGGAGGAGACACATAAGAATGAAGAATTACAGCCCCTGCCCTGGAGAGCCTCCCAGGCTAATGAGGAGGTGGCCACAGTAACCATGTTTTCTGATCCCAAGGGGGACAACCCTCTTCAAAGCTAAAGAAAAAAATAATATATATAACCAGGATATCCATACCAAAAGAAAAAAACGAAAGACAAAAAAGCAAAAACTCCAGTCTGAATCATCAACAATTAGCTGGAACAGACACACCCACAGGGAAAAACACAAGGAATGCATGGAAGGATAAAACAAGGTCAGCTCAGACAGGTGAGATCACCGGTACGTGTTGTGTGTGAGACTAAGTTGGCTGTACTGTTATCTTATGTTTCTGTCACCCATTGCCTATTGGATCAGTGGCCCCCCTCAAAGTGAATCCCAGTTACTTCTGGGAATTCCCCAAGGGGTGCCGCACGTGTGCTCACACATCGCTCTGTCATCTGCAGTTGCTGTTTGGTGCCCTCCCCGCTGTCGTTCCTCCGGCCCGGCTCTCCTCACAGTTACCCTTCACTCCACCAGCTGCTAGAGAAGTCCCCCTGCCCCCCACAAGTTCTCGCCCATTCAATAGTCAGCGACTGTCTGCTGAGCACCTACTATGGGCCCCGCCCTGTGTTACACAGTAGGGCTACAGAGGCCAATAAGACACAGTCCTTCAATCAAAGAACTCTCTGTTGTTGAGATGAGAAAAACACAGAAACAGATGATATATGCCTCTGTAGGGCTACTCATCTTAGAACACCTGAAGCAGGATTGCAGAATTGCTCCTCGTACACTCAGATGTGCAAAGGCACCGTGGGGCCTTTGTGCCTTTGCAGCTGCTGGGGTCTCCCATGTGAGCCTCACACCGCCCCCGCCCAGGGCAGCAGAGGAAAACCAAAAGTCAGTCCATCCTGGTAAACTCAGTCTAACCCAACCACCTGAACATTCACTTGAGGTAGCTCAGTCTCTGCTTGGATCAGTCTTTCCAGTTTCTTCCCCAAACCCAGCTCTTCTCTGAGAAGGGTTAGGGTGAGCATAGGTGGTGTGGCTTAGGGGTCCTTGTGGCAACGGGGGAGATGGTGTCCGGGGCCTTCTCAGGACACCCACTGGTCTCTGCACGAGTCTAGGTGGCTCTCCGGTCTGAGGGGCGGTTGGTGGCCCAGCTGTCACCTGCACAGTGTGGCCCCTTTGCTCCCTGTTCTGCCCTCTATTGGTGCTTTACCCTCCAGCACCTCTGGGTCCCCTCAAGGGAACATGTGGCCACTTGGGGCACTTTCGCATTCTGCGTGGGTGTAAGGAGCCTAAGGTTCATCCCTGGAGGGGATGTGGAGAACTTAGATCCTGCCCACGTCTCCCTCTATCACAGTTCTCTTTCCACAGTCCTTCAGGATGAAAAAGGCAGAGTTCAGGCTTTCTATTTCCTGAACACCATATGCTTTTACCTCAGACAATAAGCCTCTGGACCTACCATCACAGGCAAAAGAGGCCATTTGTCTACAACTATAGAAGAACGCTATGATCTGGTCCACAGCCTGCTCTGTGATACATCCAAGGAGCAGATAAAAGAAATTAAAATATCCTTCTGTACCTTACAAACACTGGCTTTCAAGCCTTTCGTCTTGCTACTGACTCTAAAATACTATTTTCGATGTCAGAAGCTGAATATTGCCTTTCTCTTTTTCATTGTATTCATGCTGAAACACCATTAACTCTACCAGAGGCAGACAAGCGCCTTGAGCTGTGTAGGAAAATGTCACAACCATAAAGATGCAAAAGGAAACAAATCTGACTTGTGTATTTCAGAATACTTTTTGGAGTTCCTCTGTGAAGTTCAAAAGCAATGCTTCCCACCTCTTCTCCCCATCCTTTGGCTCAGATGGACCATGCACTCAATCTTCAGTTCTAGAAACCTGGCTTACACAAGCTGTCTCCAGTATGTAAAAAGAATACTTTGAGAGATAGCTACTGCATTTACAAAACTAAGGTCAGCGTTAGAGACAGTCAAGAGGGGAAGCTGTAAACTTTTGGTCTCACCAAGATATAAAGATCCCTAAAGGAATGGAAAAAAAGAAGAGGCAGTTTTTCCTTAAAGTTTAAAATATCACCTCTCCAACGAAGAATTTTCTAGGCACTCTACCGTACTAAATCTTCATCAGTCCTCTCAACAATTTCTACAAGGAAGCTACTGTTTTCCCCCCTTTTACAGATGTGAAATTGGAGAATTAACAAGGCTGCACACCCATCCCCAGATCACACAGTTAGCAAGCATACATTCCACTGCCGCCCCTCAGGAGAGGATGTGGACGTGGTAATGAAGGGTCAGGGTAGAGCTGGGGTGTCTCTCTTCATCACGCCTCAAGACTTGAGGAAACGGCTGGGCTGTAGCTGGTGACAGAACCCCAGGCCCTTGGGCTATTACCTTCATCTTTGTTCTGACATGTTCTAGGAAATGGGCTGGAGGCTAGGGAATGAGCAGAGTAGCTTCTGGAGAAAGGTTCCCAGCATCTATGTGATTCTATGATAGGAGAGAGAAGCCCAAGCAGCACCAGGACAGGTATGAAAATAATAGAATTCAAGCCATATTCCAATCTTCTTTCTTTGGGGTGGAACAGGAGTTTTCCATTTCTTCAGAAGTTTCTGGAATCTCTCATTCCCCAGCTTTTGAAAAGCTCCTCTCCCTCCATTTTCAGAGTTTATTGGAGGTGTGTCCCTGGCGCACACCCTCCTTTGCAGGAACAGGGAGCGTGAGGTGGAGACAGGACAGGTTGGGACACACAAGGTCCAATTTAGTTTGTGTCCCAGCCCAGTCCCTTCAATGAGCCCAAATCCTCATCTCCCCCTGACAGTGGTGCTCAGCGCAGGTGAACAAAGAGCTGCTAGGCTGCTGGGACCCATCAGACTGAACCCTGTGCTGGAGATTATCTCCCAAGCAGATACTCTCCTCCGAACCCGGGATGTAGGGCTTTGAAACTAGAAAATGCCAGGTCTGAAAGAGAGGAAAGAACAAGTCCAGCAACACACAGAGCTCTGTGTATTCAGAGGGAACTTGGCAGGGTTGTGTTCGGGCAGAGAAACTCCGAGTGGTACAAAGGGACGTGCCCAGAGTGGAGAAATCATGCTAATTGTGTGCACCAGAGCTGGAGAACGCCACCCAAAATGAAGAGAGAAAGGGAAGCCCTGTCCAGAGCCTTCAGTGCCCTGCGCCTCACTCCTTTTCTCTACCTGCTTCTGATCCAGACAGGTAGGAGACCAGAGGGTAAGACAGGGTCTAGAGAAGGGACCCGGGGCTTTCAAAGGAGAGGGAGGGGAGAGCTGAGGGCCAGAATGCCTCTGGGGCGGGAGGAGGGGAGAATGCTCAGCCACCGTGGGAAGCGTCTCAGTGAATTCAGGCATTCGTGTTGAATGTATTTCTTCATTCTGTATGCCTCCTGCCCGGCCCCTGCCCCCCATCCCCCAAAGCCTGCATGACTTTGCAGCTCCCACGGCATTCCGTACATTAGATGGAGGGCAATGAGCCGTTTCTGATGGGATGTCTTGTTGGCGTGGGCCAGTCTGGCATTCTTTCCAAGGGACTATGGTGGGCCTTGGAGGGGTGGGGAAATCTTGGTTTTGTGTCTCCCCAGCCGCCACCCTGGCTTCTCTGAGTGTAAAATAACAAGGGAGATGAAAGAAGCTTTGGAGATAATAAGCCTCCTGGTTTGGGAGAGTAACACCAACCTATGCATAACACACACGCCATAGACACCTACCTCCCCCTACCAACTTCTTGGAGAAATGATCTTATTTGAAATACATGTGCTTATGTGCACACACGCAGGCGCGCACACACACACTGTTCCAGAGAGCCTAGGAATTCACAATTTAGTGGGGCAAATAAGATGCAGAGATCATTTTAATAAAATGCAGAAACTACTATGAGTCAGAGAGGCAGAGGGTTCCAAGAATCAGAGAGAGGTCACCTACCGCATCAGGAAGCTGGTGCTGGTGGTACAGGATGGGAGTGGGGGAATATCAGGGGAGGTTTCCTGGGAATGTCTGCACTGAATTTTAAAAGATGAGAAAAACAGATAGGTGTGGGAGTGAGCATTAGAGTTGGGAAAATGGGCCAAGATCAACAGCTTGAAATGGTATCACATGTTAGGAGCAGCCCAGTCAGTTACCGCTGCTGGAGAAGAAAGTGTGGATGGAGTTAGGTGAGACTGGTAAACTCTGCTAAGGAAACTGTAATATAATTTGCAAACAATGGGAGCGGGGGAGGACATTGAATGGTTTTTAATCTGGGAACAAGCAAGGCCAGAGTATAGCTCAGATCCCTCACTCTGCAGTGAGGTGTTGGAGGTGAAACTGTAGGCAAGCAAGATAGGAAAGGAAGCCTGTATCCATTTGCTGGAACCACAGACTGGGTGGCTTCAATAGCAGAAATGTATTGTCTCACAGTTCTGGAGAATAAAAGTTCAAGATCAAGGTGCTGGCAAGGCTGTGCTCCCTCTGAAGGCCCTAGGGAAGGTTCTGTTCCAGTGCTCTCTGCTGGCTTCTGGGAGTTCCTTGGCTGTGACAGATTAACTTTAATCTTCACATGGCATTCTCCCTGTGCTTGTGTGTATATCCAAATTTCTCCTTTTTAAAAGGACACCAGTCATCTTTGATTAGAGGCCCACCCCACTCCAGCATGACCTCATTTTAGCTTATTACCTTGGCAATGACCACACTGCAAAATAAGGTCACATTCTGAGATACTTGGGGTTAGGACTTCAAGATATGAATTTTAGGGGACACAAGTCAAACCATAGCGAGGCTATTGCAATAGTTCAGGAGAGAAGTGACCTGGGCTGGAATTAGAATAAAGAGAGGGGGAGTGAGGGATGTTGAGATAATATTTTGGAGGGAAAGTCAGGACCTAGTGATTTATAGGAAGTGAAATGATCTAGAGAAGGAGGTAGGGTTTCTGTGTGAAACCATAAATTTAAAAAATGGGGCAAGGTTGGGAGATATGATAACTAGTGTTTCTCATGTTGAGGTTGAAATGCCTATGAGTCATGTGTGGGAAAATGTTGAATAACCTAAAGCTGGAGGGTTGGAGGGAAGTATTTGGAAACTGTCAGCCAAGAGGTGAGATTTAAAACAAGGAGAATGAATAAATATTACCTTGGAGGAGAAAATGAGCTAAATATGGAACATTGAGGAACCCCAAGATGTGCAGAGGAAGGCAGAGAATAAAGCCCACTGAGGAGCCCCAGAAGGAACAATCAGAGACACAGAGGGAGACCTGGGAGACTGTGGTATCTATAAAGTGAAGGGAGTTGGGAGTTTCCCAGACAATCAACATCAAATGTATCAAGGAGCCCAGTATAATAAGGACCTGAAAGAGCCCATTAAAGAGCCAATTAAAAGGTTACCATTAGGGACTTAACTGGTGGCACAGTGGTTAAGAATCCGTCTGCCAATGCAGGGGTACACGGGTTCGAGCCCTGGTCCGGAAAGGTCCCAAATGCCACGGAGCAACTAAGCCCATGCACCACAACTACTGAGCCCATGTGCCACAACTACTGAAGTCCTTGCGCCTAGAGCCCGTGCTCTGCAACAAGAGAAGCCACTGCAATGAGAAGCCTGCGCACCGCAACGAAGAGTAGCCCCCGCTCTCCGCAACAAGAGAAAGCCCACGTGCAGCAACGAAGCAATAAATAAATAAATAAATTTATTTTTTTTTAAAAAAGAGGTTACCATTAGCCTTGTTGAGAGCGGTCTCAGTGGAAATTACAATGAGTTGAGGAAATGAGAGCTGAGGGTATGGAGGCAGTGAATTGGGAATAGGAAATGCACAATGAATTATACAAATCAGAGATGTTCCCGAAGCTCTTTCAGGTCATCATATGGTAAAGAAAAAAATATATAGAAAGATCTTGTCAGTCAGTGTGATTAGGCAAAAAAAAAAGGTGACAAATGATCTCCTGTGAGGGAAAATGGAACTTAATAATTATTATATAACAAGGGACTTCCTTGGCGGTCCAGCGGTTAAGACTCCGTGCTTCCACTGCAGGGGGCATGGGTTCGATCACTGGTCAAGGAACTAAGATCAGGCATGCCACGTGGCTCGGCCAAAAAAAAAAAAAAAAGGTATAACAAAAAAGTTCTAAAGATAAACTATGCTAATAAGATATTAGTTACAATCTATGACAGGTAAGACTTGGTAAGTGCAGGGTCAGGCCATTGTACTGCTGTGGACTCAAGAGCAATAAAGAGCTGAGATTCTATAAGGAATTTCTGCCATCCTCAACCTATGAGGAAAGTGTCAGCTTCTGTGACAAATAAATTCCAAAATTTAAGGCCTCCTGGCATTAACCATGGAGTAGTCAGTGCCGTTTCAGGCTAGGCCTGGAATGAGGAAAGACTGTTCCATGAGGTTTTTCAGGCACCAAGCTGATGGAGCGCTATCAACTTTGACATGTGTTTCCAATGGTCAGTCTGAGATTTATCTTCATTTCTTTTAGGTAGAGTATTAAAAAAAAAGGAGGGAGGTTTTTCTAAATCAGCCTATAAAAGGTGTCTACAACTTTTGCTAGTATTATTGACTAGAAATCAGTAGTATCATAATTAATTGCAAGGGAGGCTGGGAAATGTATTTTTAAGATTGGCACTAAAAGGGGGGCTGGACCATGTGGCCCTGGCTCCCAGAGATTTACCTTAATCCCTTGCCATACTCCCTTATGACAGCAATCACCAAACTAGCCTCAGGCAAGTAACACTTAGTACTCTGAACCTAATATGGCCTAATGAGGCTTTCCTAAATTCATCACAGCCCTATTCCTGGAACATTCAAACAAGGCTTTTCTAGAGGCTAGGATACTATTTACAGACATAAACACAGCATGCCATAAATCTAGATAATCTGATTTGCAAGATGTTACTCTCTGGGATCCTAGAGTTAGCGCATCCTCTACCGACCCAATAGCAGGAAGTCCCTTGCCTGGTTTCCACCCTTTTAGTCCTAAGATCACCTTCACATCGTAGGTGCTGTCTTTTTTTTTTTTTAATTGCAATTGAAAATTACATACAGGAACATGCATTTTGCATAAGGATACAGTTTTATGAACCTTTATGAAGTGAACAGACCCATTTAATCAGCCCCCAAGACCAAGAAAAAGAACATTTCAGCACGTCGGAACCACCCCCATTCTATTTCTGTTACTATTGCCTTCCCTCCAGGGTCACGGTGGTGTCCTAACTTCTAATATGGATTAATTTTGCATGTCTTTGAACTTCATAAAAATGGAATTATATGTATGCATTCTTTTATGCCTGGCTTCTTTCAATGAGCACCAAATTTGTAAGATTCATGCATTTTGTTGTTAAAATTATAACTTGTTTGGTCTCAGTGCTGTAGAATATTCCATTGTATGAATTTACCACAATTTATCTATTGAACTTTGATAGACACTTTGGTTGTTTACAGTTTGGGCCTTTATGCATAGAGTTGTTAAAACATTCTAGTAGATGTCTTTTGGTGAACAGATATACCCAGGAGTAGAATTTGCTGAGTTATACGTGTGTGGTTAGACTTAGTAGACATAGCCAGAGTTTTCAAAAGTGGTTGTATCAATCTACATGGTTGTATCAATCTACATTCCCACCAGCAGTGATTGAGAGTTCCAGATGTTCCATATATTCACCAATAATTGAATCTTCTCGTTTTCATTTTAGCTATCCTAGTATGAGGTGGCATCAAATTATGGTTTAAAATTGTATTTCGTTTTTTTTTTAATTTTTTAAATTTATTTCTTTTTGGCTGCATTGGGTCTTTGTTGCTGCACGCAGGCTTCTCTAGTTGTAGTGAGCGGGGGCTACTCTTCGTTGCGGTACGTGGGATTCTCATTGCGGTGGCTTTTCTTGTTGCGGAGCTCGGGCTCTAGGCACGTGGGCTTCAGTAGTTTTGGTTCACGGGCTCTAGGGTGCAGGCTCAGTAGCTGTGGCACACGGGCTTAGTTGCTCCGCAGCATGTGAGATCTTCCCGAACCAGGGCTGGAACCTGTGTCCCCTGCATTGGCAGGCATATTCTTAACCACTGCGCCACCAGGGAAATTGCATTTCTATGATGATTAATGAAGTTGTGTCTTTTTCATATATTTATTAGCCATTTGGAAATCCTTTTATGTGAGGTACCTGTTCCAAGTCTTTTGCCCACTTTCTACTGAGTTTCCTGGATTTTGTTAAAGTACTAATTTGTAGGAATTTAAAATATATATGTTGGATATGAGTTGTTTATAGGATATATGTATTACAAATATCTCTCACTGTACAGCTTGCCTTTTCACTCTCTTAATGGTGTCTTTTGATGAACAGAAGCTCTTAACTTTATTGTGTCCAGTGTATCATTTTCTTCTTTTATGGGTACCACTTTTCCGTCCTGTCAAAAAAATCTGTGTCTGCCCTCAAGTCATGGAGATATTATGCTATGTTTTCTTTCTAAAACATTATTTTTCCTTTCGCACTTAGATCTACAATCTACCTAGAATTGCTATTTGTGTGAGATGTGAGATAGGGATCAATATTCTTTTTTTTCCCTACGTGGCCCAGCACTATTTATTAAAAAGAAAAAAAATGCTTTCTCCACTTCACTGCAATGTCACCTGTGTCATAAGTCAAGCAATCAGGGAGTTCCCTGGCGGTCCAGTGGTGAGGACTCCATGCCCTACTGCAGGGGGCATGGGTTCGATCCCTGGTCAGGAACTAAGATCCCACAAGCCTAGCAGCCAAAAAAAAAAAAGTCAAGCTATCATGTTTAAGTCTGTTTTGGGACTCTCTATTCTGTTCCATTGATCTATTTGTCGATCCTTGTGCCAATATCACAAAGTAAACCTCGTGGGATTTTGATTGGCATTGTATTAAGTTTATAAGTCAGCTTGGGAGATATGACAGCTTAACAATAATGATTATTCCAATCCAAAACATGGTAAATCTCTGTGTGTCAGCTTAACACTTATTAGCTAGGTACACATTACTGAACGTCTACACTTTGTACAGTGTAGAAAAAAAGCTATCCTTCTCTTCCTGGATCCCAAGGGCCTTCTTCACCATTTCCATTTCCTGGTTTTCTCTTATATTCCTCAGTGATTGACACTTAAAATGATTTCACACTTTTGTAGGCCTCAACGTGGTAACAGCATAAGAAAACAATACAATAACCCCAACAGTGAAGGCCCTATACAGTAGGGACAGAGGAGGGTGGTTGTTTTCTCAGAGCCTTTAATATCCTTTATTGTTAATTCATTAAGAAAAACATTAAAAATGAAAAGTGGAAAGCAATATTTTTTCCTCTTCGAAAACCATGCTGTGTGCCCTTGGGTTACCGTATGCAGTTCTGGTTACCACACCTCAAAAAAATAATAGAGCTGGAGAAAGCCCAAATAAGGGTATCTATACTAGCCAAAGGGAAAGAGGAACTTCCTTGTGGAGACACATCCAAACAAAACAAAAAGCCCTTCAGATAAAAAGGGATTTAACTGCAGTCAGTGTTATCAGAGTGTATAGATTAGGTGTAACACATTTCCCACTATCTCATTGATACTTTTAAAAGGTAAATTGAAGGCAAATACTGGTAAAAGAAAACCTTTGCCCAGCAAAAATGATCACATGAAAATGAGTAGATGATGGTTTCTTTAAAGGAAGAGGCTATTAAGGGATTCCAAGGCTACTGGTAGGTACCTTCTTTTTTATTTTAGCATTTTATTTTTATTTTTATTTTATTTTATTTTTTATACAGCAGATTCTTATTAGTCATCAATTTAATACACATCAGTGTATATATGTCAAGCCCAATCTCCCAATTCATCCCACCCCCCCGCCGCTTTCCCCCCTTGGTGTCCATATATTTGTTCTCTACATCTGTGTCTCTACTTCTGCCCTGCAAACCGGTTCATCTGTACCATTTTTCTAGGTTCCACATATATGCATTAATATACGATATTTGTTTTTTCTCTTTCTGACTTACTTCACTCTGTATGACAGTCTCTAGATCCATCCATGTCTTCTTTCTCCATTTGTCTGTCGATGAGCATTTAGGTTGCTTCCAAGACCTGGCTATTGTAAACAGTGCTGCAATGAACATGGGGTGCATGTGTCTTTTTGAATTATGGTTTTGTCTGGGTATATGCCCAGTAGTGGGATTGCTGGGTCATATGGTAATTCTATTTTTAGTTTTTTAAGGAACCTCCATACTGTTCTCCATAGTGGCTGTATCAATTTACATTCCCACCAACAGTGCAAGAGGGTTCCCTTTTCTCCACACCCTCTCCAGCAGTTGTTGTTTGTAGCTTTTCTGATGATGCCCATTCTAACTGGTGTGAGGTGATACCTCATTGCAGTTTTGATCTGCATTTCTCTAATAATTAGTGGTGTTGAGCAGCTTTTCGTGTGCTTCTTGGCCATCTGTATGTCTTCTTTGGAGAAAGGTCTATTTAGGTCTTCTGCCCATTTTTGGATTCGGTTGTTTATTTTTTTAATATTGAACTGCATGAGCTGTTTATATATTTTGGAGATTAATCCTTTGTCCGTTGATTCATTTGCAAATACTTTTTCCCATTCTGAGGGTTGTCTTTTTGTCTTGTTTATGGTTTCCTTTGCTGTGCAAAAGCTTTGAAGTTTCATTAGGTTCCATTTGCTTATTTTTGTTTTTATTTCCATTACTCTAGGAGGTGGATCCAAAAAGATCTTGCTGTGATTTATGTCAAAGAGTGTTCTTCCTATGTTTTCCTCTAAGAGTTTTATAGTGTCCGGTCTTACATTTAGGTCTCTAATCCATTTTGAGTTTATTTTTGTATATGGTGTTAGGGAGTGTTCTAATTTCATTCTTTTATGTGTAGTTGTCCAGTTTTCCCAGCACTACTTATTGAATAGACTGTCTTATCTCCACTGTATATCCTTGCCTCCTTTGTCATAGATTAGTTGACCATAGGTGCGTGGCTTTATCTCTGGGCTTTCTATCTTGTTCCATTGATGTATGTTTCTGTTTTTGTGCCAGTACCATATTGTCTTGATTATGGTAGCTTTGTAGTATAGTCTGAAGTCAGGGAGTCTGATTCCTCCCGCTCCGTTTTTTTCCCTCAAGACTACTTTGGCTATTTGGGGTCTTTTTTGTCTCCATACAAATTTTAAGATTTTTTGTTCTAGTTCTGTAAAAACTGCCATTGGTAATTTGATAGGGATTGCATTGAATCTGTAGATTGCTTTGGGTAGTATAGTCATTTTCAAAATATTGATTCTTCCAATCCAAGAACATGGTATATCTCTCCATCTGTTGGTATCATCTTTAATTTCTTTCATCAGTGTCTTATAGCTTTCTGCATACAGGTCTTTTGTCTCCCTAGGTAGGTTTATTCCTAGGTATTTTATTCTTTTTGTTGCAATGGTAAATGGGAGTGTTTCCTTAATTTCTCTTTCAGATTTTTCATCATTAGTGTATAGGAATGCAAGAGATTTCTGTGCATTAATTTGGTATCCTGAAACTTTACCAAATTCATTGATTAGTTCTAGTAGTTTTCTGGTGGCATCTTTAGGATTCTCTATGTATAGTATCATGTCATCTGCAAACAGTGACAGTTTTACTTCTTCTTTTCCAATTTGTATTCCTTTTATTACTTTTTCTTCTCTGATTGCAATGGCTAGGACTTCCAAAACTATGTTGAATAATAATGGTGAGAATGGACATCCTTGCCTTGTTCCTGATCTTAGAGGAAATGCTTTCAGTTTTTCACCATTGAGAATGATGTTTGCTGTGCCTTTGTTGTATGTGGCCTTTATTATGTTGAGGTAGGTTCTCTCTATGCCTACTTCCTGGAGAGTTTTTATAATAAACAGGTGTTGAATTTTGTCAAAAGCTTTTTCTGCATCTATTGAGATGATCATATGGTTTTTATTCTTCAATTTGTTAGTATGGTGTATCACATTCATTGATTGCATATATTGAAGAATCCTTGCATCCCTGGGATAAATCCCACTTGATCATGGTGTATGATCCTTTTAATGTGTTGTTGGATTCTGTTTGCTAGTACTTTGTTGAGGATTTTTGTATCTATATTCATCAGTGATATTGGTCTGTAATTTTCTTTTTTTGTAGTATCTTTGTCTGGTTTTGGTATCAGGGTGACGGTGGCCTCATAGAATGAGTTTGGGAGTGTTCCTTCCTCTGCAATTTTTTGGAAGAGTTTGAGAAGGGTGGGTGTTATCTCTTCTCTAAATGTTTGATAGAATTCACCTGTGAAGCCATCTGGTCCTGGACTTTTGTTTGTTGGAAGTATTTTAATCACAGTTTCCATTTCATTACTTGTGATTGGTATGTTCGTATTTTCTATTTCTTCCTGGTTCAGTCTTGGAAGGTTATACCTTTCTGAGAATTTGTCCATTTCTTCCAGGTTGTCCATTTTATTGGCATACAGTTGATTGTAGTAGTCTCTTAGGATGCTTTGTATTTCTGTGGTGTCTGTTGTAACTTCTCCTTTTTCATTTCTAATTTTACTGATTTTAGTTCTCTCCCTCTTTTTCTTGATGAGTCTGGCTAATGGTTTATCAATTTTGTTTATCTTCTCAAAGAACCAGCTTTTAGTTTTATTGATCTTTGCTATTGTTTTCTTTTTTTCTATTTCATTTATTTCTGCTCTGATCTTTATGATTTCTTTCCTTCTGCTAACTTTGGGTTTTGTTTGTTTTTCTTTCTCTAGTTCCTTTAGGTGTAAGGTTAGATTGTGTATTTGAGATTTTTCTTGTTTCTTGAGGTAGGCTTGTATAGCTATAAACTTCCCTCTTAGAACTGCTTTTGTTGCATCCCATAGGTTTTGGATTGTCATGCTTTCATTGTCATTTGTCTCTAGTCCTTTCTCTCTTTCTTCTCCTTCTGGGACCCCTATAATGCGAACGTTGTTGCATTTCATGTTGTCCCAGAGGTCTCTTAGGCTGTCTTCATTTCTTTTCATTCTTTTTTCTTTATTCTGTTCCGCAGCCATGAATTCCACTATTCTGTCTTCCAGGCCACTTATCCGTTCTTCTGCCTCAGTTATTCTGCTATTGATTCCTTCTCGTGTATTTTTCATTTCAGTTATTGTATTGTTCACCTCTGTTTGTTTGTTCTTTAATTCTTCTAAGTCTTTGTTAAACATTTCTTGCCTCTTCTTGATCTTTGCCTCTGTTCTTTTTCCAAGGTCCTGGATCATCTTCACTGTCATTATTCTGAATTCTTTTTCTGGAAGGTTGCCTATCTCCACTTCATTTAGTTGTTTTTCTGGGGTTTTATCTTGTTCCTCCATCTGGTACATAGCCTTCTGCCTTTTCATCTTGTCTATCTTTCTGTGAATGTGGTTTTTGTACTACAGGCTGCAGGATTGTAGTTCTTCTTGCTTCTGCTGTCTGCCCTCTGGTGGATGAGCCTATCTAAGAGGGTTGTGCACGTTTCCTGATGGGAGGGACTGGTGGTGGGTAGAGCTGACTGTTGCTCTGGTGGGCAGAGCTCAGTAAAACTTTAATCCACTTGACTGTTGTTGGGTGGGGCTGGGTACCCTCCCTGTTGGTTGTCTGGCCTGAGGCAACCCAACACTGAAGCCTACCTGGGCTCTTTGGTGGGGCTAATGGCAGTCTCTGGGAGGGCTCATGCCAAGGAGTACTTCCCAGAACTTCTGCTGCCAGTGTCCTTATCCCCACGGTGAGCCACAGCCTCCCCCACCTCTGCAGGAGACCGTCCAACACTAGCGGGTAGGTCTGGTTCAGTCTCCCCTGGTGTCACTGCTCCTTCCCCTGGGTCCCGATGTGCACACTACTTTGTGTGTGCCCTCCAAGAGTGGAGTCTCTGTTTCCCCCAGTCCTGTCCAAGTCCTGCAATCAAATCCCACTAGCCTTCAAAGTCTGATTCTCTAGGAATTCCTCCTCCCGTTGCCGGACCCTCAGGTTGAGAAGCCTGACGTGGGGCTCAGAACCTTCACTCCAGTAGGTGGACTTCTGTGGTGTAAGTGTTCTCCAGTTTGTGAGTCACCCACCCAGCAGTTATGGGATTTGATTTTACTGTGATTGCGCCCCTCCTACCATCTCATTGTGGCTTCTCCTTTGTCTTTGGATGTGGGGTATCTTTTTTTGGCGAGTTCCAGTGTCTTCCAGTCGATGATTGTCCAGCAGCTAGTTGTGATTCTGGTGTTCTCGCAAGAGGGAGTGAGAGCACGTCCTTCTACTCCGCCATCTTTGTTCCAATCGGTTCTGGAGGCTGAAGTTCAAGATCAAGATGCTAGTAGAGCTGGTTTCTTCAGAAGAAAGAATAGACTTTCTTCTGAAGTCTTTCTTCTTGGCTACCTTCTCTTTGTGTGTTCACTTGGTGTCCCCTCAGCACCTGTGCACCCTTGGTGTCTCTTCGGTACATTCTTATATTTTAAAGTTTGACATTCCTTGGTGTCACCACAGGTCAAAATCCTACTTGACGAGGGCCACCTACCTGATCCGGTATGGCCGTTTAAATTGATAGGGACATCTTGCTGCGAGGTCAGTTTCCTTTTTTTCGGCCTCCAGCGGGAAGAGCAACTTTCTACATAATGATGCCTCAGAGACTTGAGGACAATGATTAAGTTAATCGTTTCTCAAGGTTGAATGGTCCCAGTCCCTTTTATTTGCACTGTTAGCCATTTCCTCACTTCTGTGTCCTGCTTTGGCACCTGTCCCAGTTCTCTGTGTCCCTTGAAAGTTGTGGGACCCTGAACTTAAAAGCAACTCCGATTTTGGCGCGAGTTTTGGGAACCAGTGTTTGCTCAGCGAAAACGCTTTCTTTGTCAGCTTCTGAGAAAGACTGCTCCCTCCACTCTGAACATACCTACATACATCCCTATGACTCATGGGCAGGCCCTGTTCACAAGCATCCACCTAGAAGAGGGTGAGGCCCAGGGCAATCCACATGCATTCTCCAATGTTTTTATCCAGAAGAATCAAGTTTAAATTGGTAGAAAGTGGGACTTCTCTGGCGGTCCTGTGGTTAGGACTCTGTACTTCCAATGCAGGGGTCACAGGTTCGATCCCTGGTCGGGGAACTAAGATCCCACATGCTGTGTGGTGTGGTCAAAATAAATAAATAAATAAATTGGTAGAAAGAGCTGACTTGAAGGGGGAAAGACATCACAAAAGCACTAGCAGGACCTTGTATGGGATGCAAGAGAGTGGACGCTGGGGAAACTCAGGGAGGGCCAGAGAAGACAGAAGGGGGGAGGAGAATCCCTTCCACTTTTTCTTGGGGCCGGGACTGTCACTGTCCAGCCTCCAGGAGGGAGGAAAGGGGAACCTCAGTGCTTGGGGTTGCTAAACCTCAGGATGGCTCTGCATATATCACTCTCATGTGCCAACCCCACTGCTTCAGACTGGGTCCTGAGGAAGGGGGGTAGATGTGCCCACCCTGGCCTTTAATGAAGCTCAGTGATTTTTTTCAGGGTCACCTCAAGTCACACACACCAAACCCTATTTGCCTATTCAGGGAAATTTGAAAGCTTGTGTTTCTAAATCAAAGCAAGCCTGGGACCTAGCAGATGCAAGGCAGGAAATCCCATCTAAATTATCACAGAAACTTAAAGCTGGAGAAATCTTAAGGATCATGTAGCCAAACAATTTCAGCCTGATACACAGAGCCATAAGGATTCTTAGCAGCACCCCAAGGTATTGGGGAGGACAGGGCTCTGGTCCTCACCACCTCTTTGACCAAATCAGGTGAACTAGAACTAAATTTCATTTCTTTTCAGTTTCTATAAGGTTTTGTGGGAACAAAAATACCTTTTTTTAAAAAAATTATTTATTTATTTATTTATTTACTTTTTGTGGTACGCGGGCCTCTCACTGTTGTGGCCTCTCCCGTTGCGGGGCACAGGCTCCGGACGCTCAGGCTCAGCGGCCATGGCTCACGGGCCCAGCCACTCCGCAGCACGTGGGATCTTCCCGGACTGGGGCACAAAGCCATGTCCCCTGCATCAGCAGGCGGACTCTCAACCACTGCGCCACCAGGGAAGCCCCCAAAATACCTTTAATTTAAAAAATTTGAAAATAGTTGATTTTGTCCATTCTAACTCCTGCCAATTGAGACTCCTCTCAGTAACAAGTATGTAATATTCATACATATGGTGGCTTTCATCATTAAAGTAGTCTCTTCCATGCTTAAGGTTTTATGATTGTAACATCCTTGACAGGTGATGGATCATAGAATGCCAGGGTGGAGAAGGCCCCTAGAGATCATCTGGTCCCACCACCTCATTATTCAGAGGAGGAAATGGAAGCACAGAGAGGTGAAAGAAAAGTCAATTGGCCTTTCCTTGACCACTTCCAAAGACGATGAGCTCATTACTTAACAATGCATTTGCTCCCAAAATGGACTGGATATGTTTTCAAATTAAATTTGCTTCGATCTCCACAACTAGCCTTTTAGTTCCATTGCCTCCTGGTTTGGTCTGGGTCCTCGAGGTACAAGGAGAGGAATAGGGGTTGGAAAGGTACAGCTCACCTTCCCCAAATCTACACTGCAGCAGTAGCAGAGTGGGAAACAGGGGTGAGAAAGAAGGAGGGAACTTCAGAGGCAATGACAGTCAAAGGAAGCAGCTGGGGGTGTAGAGGAACAGAGAACCTGACATGTATGTGTCTATTCAGCTAAACTCAGCCCTGTTCCTAGCTGACATCCTCTCCAGAAGACCCCTCCCTCAGGTGGCTGTATTGCTCTGCAAGGCCAGGTGCAAGGCCAACGAGCAGCATCTGTTCAGGCCCCAAAGTTCCTAAGAGATCTCTGAAATGTGAGATGTGTCTCTGGATGGGGCTGCCATTGGACAAGATGGTAAAATCCCAGAACTAACTACAGGGCTGGAACAAACCATGAGACCATCTCGTTACCACTCATTTGGCCTGTGGGAAATCTGAGCCCTGAACAGATAAGCAACTTCTCCCAGGTCCTAAGTCAACAATAGGGCCCCGACCTCTGATGCTCACTCCTGTGTTCTCTCCCCTACACCACAGTCACTGACATACGTATCGTGCTTTTGCACTGTGAACTGGATAAGACACTTGCTCTTGTTATCGTTGTCATCCTTATTTTCTAAAAGAGAAGAGTGAGGCCTAGAAGGATGACTCGCCCAAATTCTCACAGCCAGTAAGCAGTGGAGCCCAATCTTACAAGGTCTTCTGACTCCAAGCTCTTTGCTTGACCTGTCCCAAATCCCTCTTCCATAGGGGATGCAAATTGGGCTGGAGTTTGGGTGAATTTCCAGGACTGTTCTGCCCTGGGCCAGGCCTAGTATGATGCTACGTGCAGCTGGGGCAAGGATAGGGGAGGCTCTTGGTACGACCGGAGGGTTGTCCAGTTGTCCTCAGGCCCCTAAACGTGCCCTTTACTGGCGCTGTCTCGTGACACCCTCCTTTCTTTGGGAATCTACATGTCCATGCTTTCTCCATCCCCCACTCTCCCAATGCCCAATTAAGGAGAAAATCTGACAAATTCACTCTGAGGTCTAATGACCTATAAGTTTCAGGGGGTAGGGATGTTTGTCAGTTTTGCTCACTGATATATCCTGGGGACATAGAACAGTGTCTGGCACATGGGAAGTCTCAATACATATTTCCATAAATGGGCCACATAAGGTATGGGTTACCTGGAATCTTCCTCAAGAGGAAGGCAATAGGGAAAACTGCCAGAGGCAGAGGTCCAGATTGAAGAAGGATTGAGGGCAAAGGGATGGGTGTGAGGGATGACAGGGGAGCGGAGGGGCCAGAGCTACAGTCGAAGGGTAAGAAGGAAGGACTGACAGGGAGTGAACGGTCCAGAAGGGTGAGGCATGGAGAGACCAGAGGACTCGAAGATGGGAGTGAGGTTAGGAGCCAGGGCCTGATGCTGCCCTCACCTCGTGGGTCTCTGTTCACAGAGCCCCTGGAGGGGGTGAACATCACCAGCCCGGTGCGCCTGATCCATGGCACAGTGGGGAAGGCGGCCCTGCTTTCTGTGCAGTACAGCAGCACCAGCAGTGACAAACCCGTTGTCAAGTGGCAGCTGAAGCGGGACAAGCCAGTGACCGTGGTTCAGTCCATCGGCACAGAGGTCATTGGTACCCTGCGGCCCGACTATCGAGACCGCATCCGCCTCTTTGAAAACGGCTCCCTGCTTCTCAGCGACCTGCAGCTGGCCGACGAGGGCACCTATGAGGTTGAGATCTCTATCACCGATGACACCTTCACTGGGGAGAAGACCATCAACCTCACTGTAGACGGTAAAGTCTCTGGCAGGGAAGGAGGCGGGACTGGTGACTGGGACTGGGGCCACGTCCACCCAATACATTAGCTAGACCCCAAGAAAACCCACACAAAAGCCGCTTGGGAGTGAGCCAACAGGAATGTTAGAGGTTGGCAGATAGGCCATAGCTAACACGTATACAGCGCTTACTATGTGCCAGAAACGACTGTAAGTGCTTTGCCTATATTGACTCATGTAATGCTCATAATAATCTAGGGATAGTTAATATCACGGACCCCATTTTGCAGATGAGGAAACTGGGGCATAAGTTCAGGCAGCTAGTAACTGGTAGAGCCAATATTTGAACCTATTTTGACCTAAGCTTAGCCCAACTAAAATATCTTCCAGGCTGGGTCAGTTTAAGACATCTTGGAAAGGTATTTGGGAAGAAGGGAAGGGAAGGTCCATGAGGGCAGGGACCATAGCTGTCTTGTTCAGCATTGCACTCCCCGTGCTCAGTATGTGCTC
This sequence comes from Mesoplodon densirostris, assembly GCF_025265405.1. NCBI lineage: Eukaryota > Metazoa > Chordata > Mammalia > Artiodactyla > Ziphiidae > Mesoplodon > Mesoplodon densirostris. The sequence goes on along the minus strand of NC_082667.1, from coordinate 116,806,871 downwards.
AATAAATAGTGGGTAAATAAATGAGTGAGTGGCTGTATGGATGGATGGGTGGATGGATGGTGGTAAAGAGCTGGAGTGATGATCTCTGAACACCGCAGACTGAGTTGGAAGGTAGGCAGTTAAGAAGGGGAAGGGAGATGCTTTTTGGCCTGTGGCTCACAGGCTCCTCCCACCCCCGGGCTCAGTGCCCATTTCGAGGCCCCAGGTGTTAGTGGCTTCGACCACGGTGCTGGAGCTCAGCGAGGCCTTTACCCTGAACTGCTCGCACGAGAATGGCACCAAGCCCAGCTACACATGGCTGAAGGACGGCAAGCCCCTCCTCAACGACTCGCGGATGCTCCTGTCCCCCGACCAAAAGGTGCTCACCATCAGCCGCGTGCTCATGGAGGACGACGACCTGTACAGCTGTGTGGTGGAGAACCCCATCAGCCAGGGCCGCAGCCTGCCCGTCAAGATCACTGTGTACAGTGAGTCTCCCGCTGCCCTCCCTTGGGACTCAAAGCCCTGAGAGGCAGGGGCCCATGAGAGGCTAAGGACATCCCCGACAGAGTGCCACGGGAGGGGGAGAGAGGCAGAGATGGGCCAGCTTTCCCTGGAGGACAGCCACGGGTAGGAAGTGAGCTCTGGGCAAGGTCCACCACTGGCCAGCCATGCTGCCTGGGGTTCCTCTTCTATTTCTTCGGCCGCAGGAAGCTCTCCTCACCACACCCCGTGCCCCTTCTGAAGTCTCTCCCACGTCCCTGCCTCTCTCTCCCTAGGAAGAAGCTCGCTCTACATAATCTTGTCCACAGGAGGCATCTTCCTCCTTGTGACCTTGGTGACAGTCTGTGCCTGCTGGAAACCATCCAAGAAGTCTGGGTAACTCTCCAAGTTCCTCTCCCTGAGCACCTGAATCCTTCAACCCATTCCAGCCCCAAGCTCTGTTCTTTCCTTTAAACGCCTTTCCTCCCAGGGCCCCGCACCTCTTCCCAGGAGATCCATCTTACCACTGCATGTGTTGTATATGGAACCACATCCTGTGCTCACAACCCTGACAACCCCAGCACGATGAATACTGGTTTCACTTGCACGGCACCTTTTGTGAGCCAGGCACTGTGTTTGTGGTTAGGGTGTTACCTTTAAATGTGATTATCTGCAGTTTACAGACAACGACCGGAGACTCAGATTAGTTAAATGACTAGCCCACAGTCACAATGCTAGGGACAGACTCAGGATGCAAACCTAGATGGAACGCATCCCAAAGCTCTGGACTTCTCCCCCTCCCACCGCACTCAGCCCGTCTTCCTGTTACAAGGCCTCGTTTATGGCCATCAGATACCCACTGTGTCCTCACCCCCAGAACTTCTCCTGCTCACACTCGACAGCTCTGTTCACAGGGTGCTGGGTTGATTTGCAGGAAGAAGAGGAAGCTGGAGAAGCAAAACTCCCTGGAATATATGGATCAGAATGATGACCGCCTGAAAGCAGAAGGTGAGCTCCCAGCCACACACTCACCCGTCCCATCTGCACTCAGATCAGTGAGCTGCTGGGAAAAGGCCGAAATGGGCGACAAGGAAGCCAGCTCTGCAGGGCCCCTTCCTGCATCAACTGCACGAAGGCTGCAGAGCAGGGAGAGGAGCAGCCAAGGTAGGATCTCAGGTATTCCGGACCCTTTGGTGGAGGCTGGCTTCCCGATGGCCTTAACTGGCCATCGGGAAGCAAAGAGTGCAGGTGCTGGCTGGTGGAAAGGGTTCCGTACCTGGGCCAGCCACCCCATTCTTTGCTCCGTGCAGCAGACACCCTCCCACGAAGCGGAGAGCAGGAGCGGAAGAACCCCATGGCACTCTACATCCTGAAGGACAAGGTAAGCAGCTTCGGGCTGGGTGCCCCACAAACTCTCCAACAGCCCCTACCATGTTCTGGTATTACATAGCCATACCATATTGATATACCTTTCTAGGACTCAGAATAACCCTGAGAAATATCTGTGTCATCCCCACTTTAGAGATGAGAAAAATAAGGCTGACAGGGTGAAATGACTTGCCCAGGATCAAACAAGTAAATCAGTGGCAAATCTAGGCTTCAAACCCAGGTCTTTGGACACTGTCTCGGGTGATTTCCCTACTATTCCATAACCAACTCTGTCCCACGCTGTCCAAGGCAGGTGGAAGGCGCAGAGTAAGTGGACAAAGGACTCAAACTAATGCATTTCAACATTTAATGAGCACCTATTATGTGCCAGGCACCACGCTAAGTGTCCTGTGTTGCAAGCAAAAACAAACCTACGCCTGCAGCCCTCCAGGCAGTCGGAGTGTGGAGGGAACTATGTCCCCTCCACCTCGGTATTCCCAGCGCCCTGGAACAGCAGGCGCGCTCCCAGCCCTGGCCGGCTGTCCGCTGACCCCTCGCGGCACGTGTCCTTGCAGGACTCCCCGGAACCCGAGGAGAACCCCGCCCCAGAGCCTCGGAGCGCGACGGAGCCCGGTCCGCCCGGCTACTCCGTGTCGCCGGCCGTGCCGGGCCGCTCGCCGGGGCTGCCCAGCCGCTCTGCCCGCCGCTACCCGCGCTCTCCAGCGCGCTCCCCCGCCACGGGCCGGACGCACACGTCGCCGCCCCGGCCCCCGAGCTCGCCCGGCCGCTCGCGCAGCGCCTCGCGCACACTGCGGACTGCGGGCGGCGTGCACCTGATCCGCGAGCAAGACGAGGCCGGCGCGGTGGAGATCAGCGCCTGAGCCTCCTCGGGACCCCCCGGGGGGCGCCCGCGCACTGCTGCCCGCGGCCCGGGGGAGGGCAGGGCAGCTGGGCAGCAGCCCGCCAGGGGCGAGGGGCGAGGGGCTAGGGCAGAGGGGAGATGGAGGTCCTCACCTGGCGCTAGGGTTCCGGCGCGTGGACGATTGTGAGCATGCGCAGATGGGGGCACGCGGCGGGAAGGCGGAGGGTGGATCAGATGGTGAAACCGGGTTACGTTTGCTCCCGGCTCTTTAGTTGTGTTCTCAGTGGGTGTGGGTTGTGCCCTTTTAGGACCATATAGATTATTAAATTTACGGCCCAATCCCCGAGGGGCTTATGGAAACTAACATCAGTAACCTTACCCCCTTGACTGTTCTATGCCCTTCCTAGGGCACACTCACGCTTCCACCCATTCCCCTTCCCTCCGAACGAACTCCTGGTTCCTGGGGAACTTTTTTGGCAAGCCCAGATCAGAGAGGCCACTTGCCTCAAACGTTCAACTGTCCTAAACTAAGGGGAAGTCCGATGCCCTTTACTGGGTGTACAGAGCGCTGTTCTGAGCATCCACCTAATCATTGTGAAGGCAGTACCTTGGAGCACCCTTCTCAGGCATATGGTACCTCGGTACCTACCAGTTGGTGAAGGAGGAGCTCAAGGACAATACATTCCGTTGCCCCGCTAGCTACCGGGGTTCTAGCAAGAGCAAAGGATTCAAGCCTCCCACGCTTGGCCTCCTCCCAAAGCCTCCCTCAGTGGCGTGCCCGGCATTCTTTCCGTCTTTTCCGTCCCTGTTCCATGGAGAAGGGGCTTCTCACGCATTCTTCAGGCCCAGAAGGCTAGATCAAGTGAAGCTCTGTCTTTTGACCCCCCATACCTATGGCTTCTCCCTGGCTTTCTACAAAACAAGCCTTTCAAACAATCATTATCCCCCGGAAAGTTGTTGGGCTTCCTCCAGCTGTAAGAGGATGAAGTTTGACTCTCCCCAAAAATGGTAGGGGGAGGAGGAGGCTTATTGCTCCCCAGCATGTCTTGGAGACATGATGGAACCTTGGACTCTGGCCTCTCACCTGCCTTGCTCCCAGATGCTCAGGTCCCAGGAGACAGGACAAGGGCAGACTCCCCAGTCACACAAACAGCAGAATACCGAGAGGCTGGTCCACTGTGTAGGTGGGCCACGCCCATGCCACCGCCTCTTGAACAGTTTGTAGGAACAGTAATCTACCGTGTGAAGAGAGAGGGCAATTAAAAAGCTGAAAGAGAAGAAGTCCCTCGCTGTGTTCTGACCTCTCTCCCCTGATGCCTCTAGTGCATCCCTGGTCCCTCCTTAACTTCCTCAGCCCCTGCTCTGACTCTGCACCATCCCACAGAGCGACTCTCAAGGTCCCTGTTCCCCACCACTCCACACTGGAGCCAGTTTTGTCCCAGCCCCAAGGGCAGCAACATTTCTCGTTGGTCCTCTCTGCTCTTCCCTGGACGCTGTGCCCCTCCCAGCTCCCTGCCCCTGTGCACTTCTCCAGGCTCCTCGGAGCAGGTGTGCCTTTGCAGCTCCCCTTCCTTAGCCAGAACTGCTCCCCTCACTTCCCCAGGTGCCTCATCTAGAAGGAGATAATGTATGCAGGGGAAAGTTGCTCAGGCAGGTGGAAGATGCAGGACTTGGAGATGGGTACATGCTGGTCAGCCTTGAGAGGCAAGGGTGAAGATTAAGGTGAGATGCCGGCAAGTTGTATTCCAAACCCCGGTTCTGCATCCCTGAGGGGCCGGCTTCCCAGGCTCAAGCCAAATCTGCCTTAAATGGGGTGAGGGGGGAGTGGTTTTGTTTTTGTTTCGTTCTGATCTTCATCTTTGTATTACTGGCACCTAGCAGAGTGCCTAGCACATACTGGATGCTCAATAAACTTTTGATGAAATGAAGTGACAACTTTATTCCACTTAATCAAGGAGAACAAACAAACAGCCTAAAACTACCAGTCATTTCCCTTTTCTCTTTTCTTCTCACATCTCTCCATCATCCTTCACCCTCTCTGGAAATCCCGTATTGTCCATTCCAAAATCATCACTCACTCATTCATTCATTCATTTATTCCGGTGTTCTTTCGTTTATTCAACAAACATGTATTAATCTACCATGATCCGCCCTGTGCCAGACACTGGGGAAACAGCATAACTATGCCATGACCCCTACCAAAGAGAGTCTCGTGGAGGAAGACAGATAAGTAAACAGATTATTACAATACAGTGTGGAAAATGCAACGACAGGTAGATACAGGGTGCCATAGAGGCATGTAAGAGCAGCATCTAACCCAGACTAGGGGTCGTCAGCAAAGGTATCTTGGAGGAGAGCAAGCCTGAACTTAGTCTTAGAAAGACTGATTAATCAGATTGGGCGTGGGGGGTGGATAAAAGGACACATATTCCAGGCAGAAGGAGCAGCATATATAAAAGCTTAGAAGTGTAAGGTGAGTCCTGACTTCTTAGCACTCATAAAATGTGGATTACCCAAGGGCAAATGTTTATATTAGCACTGATGAAAGACCAGACTTGTGCCAGTGGCAAGGTGTGGGAGCTGAACTTGAGACTCCTGGATTAAATTGGTATTGGGCCCCAGCTGGTAGCATCCCAGGCTCCTAAAATAAAAAATACAAATCCTCTCTGGAAGAAAACATCTCCTTAAATTTTCAGAGACTAAGACCAACCAAAGACGAGTTCACAAGGAAAGGTCATTAAACACAGAAGGAGAAAAATCATCATGGATGAAAGTCAGCAAATATAAGAAGCAATAGATTTAGACCCCCAAGGTCTTCAGATACTGAAATGATCAGATATAAAACATAAAATAATTATGAAATGCTTGAAGTAATACAAGACAAAATTACAAAAATGAACAAGCAACAAGAGACTATCAAAAGTGATCAAATTTGAAAAGGAATAGAACTCATAAATAAAAATATAATTTATTGAAATAAAAATGTAAATGAAAGAGTTTAACAGCACATTAAAAACATCTGAAGAGGGGCTTCCCTGGTGGCGCAGTGGTTGAGAGTCCGCCTGCCGATGCAGGGGACACGGGTTCGTGCCCCGGTCCGGGAAGATCCCACATGCCGCGGAGCGGCTGGGCTCGCGAGCCATGGCCGCGGAGCCTGTGTGTCCGGAGCCTGTGCTCCGCAACGGGAGAGGCCACAGCAGTGAGAGGCCCGCGTACAGCAAAAAAAAAAAAAAAAAAAAAAAAAAAAAAAAAAAAAAAAAAAAAAAAAAAAAAAAAAAAACATCTGAAGAGAGTTTGTTAACTGAAAGTTGTACCTGAAGAAATTATTCAGAATTAGGCATAGACAGACAAGGAGATGAAATATATGAGAAAAGAGATTAAGGGATACAGCATGTAGCATGAAAAGGTCTGACACACATTTCCTCAAGAGCTCAAAGGGGAGAATAGAGAGATGGAGAAGAGACGATATTTTAAGAGTAATGACTGAAATTTTTGTAGAACTCATGACAAACATAAATATACAGATTCAAGAAGGTTGACACACAAGATATTTTAAAAGATTTCCACACCTACATAAAATGTAGTAAAACTAGAGTATACCAAAGACAAAGGGAAGATCTTGTATATCCAAAATATACAAAGGACTCTTAAAATTCAACAAGAAGAAAACAACCTGATTAAAATATGGACAAAAGACATGAACAGATACCTCACCAAAGAAGATATACAGATAGCTAATAAGCACATGAAAAGATGCTCCACATCATATGTCATCAAGGAAATGCAATTTAAAACAACAATGATATACTACTACACACCTATTAGAAGGGCCAAAATCCAAAATACTGACAACACCAAATACTGATAAGGATGTAGAGCAACAAGAATTCTGATTTATTGTAGGTGGGAATACAATATGGTACACCCACTTTGAAAAAAAGTATGGCAGTTTCTAACAAAAGTAAATATACTCTTACCATATGATCCAGCAATCACACTCCTTGGTATTTACCCAAACAAGTTGAAAACTTATGTCCACACAAAAACCTGCACACAGATGTTTATAGCAGCTTTATCCATAGTTGCTAAAACTTGTAAGCAACCAAGATGTCCTTCAGCAGGTAACTAGATAAACTGTGATACTAATCATCCAGGAAATGCAAATCAAAACCATGTTGAGATATCACCTCACATCAATTAGAATGACTATCAGCAAAAAAAGAAGACATAACAAGTGTTGATGAGGGTGTGGAGAAAAAGGAACCCCAGTGCACTGTTGATGGGAATGTAAATTGGTGCAGCCACTATAAAAATAAGTATGGACGTTCTTCAAAAAATTAAAAATAGAACTATCATATGACCTAGCAATCCCACTTCTGGGTATATAACCAAAGGCATTGAAATCTAGATCTCTAGAGATATCTGCACTCCCATGTTCATTGCAGTATTACTCACAATAGCCAAGATATGGAAACAACCTAAGTTTCCATATTCATTCATCAATGGATAAATGGATAAAGAAAATGTGGTATACACATACACATTGGAATACTATCCAGCCATGAAAAAGAAGGAAATTCTGCATTTGCAACAACTTCAAGGGCATTATGCTGAGTGAAATACATCAGACATAAAAAGACAAATACTGTATGATATTACTTATGTATGGAATTTTGAAAAGACAAACTCAGAGAAACAGAGAGTAGAATGGTACATACCAGAGGTTGAGGGGTAGGGGAATAGGAGATATTGGTCAAAGAGAACAAACTTCCAGTTGTAAAATCAACGAGTTTGGGTATCTAATATACAACATGGTGATTATAGCTAATAATACTGTATCATATACTTGAACATTGCCAGAACAGTAGATCTGAAATATCCTCTTCACAAAAAAGAAATAGAGGTGGACACTAATACCATGGTGGTCATCATTTTGCAATTTATAAAAGTATCAAGTCAACACGTTGTACACCTTAACTTACACAATGTTCTAGGTCAATTATATCTCAATAAAGCTGGGGAAAAAAATAAAATTAAACTGTGGTAGATCCAGAAAATGGAATATTAGTCAGTGTTAAAAAGAAATGAGCTACCAAGCCATGAAAAGACAGGGAGGAAACTTAAATGCATATTACTAAGTGAAAGACACAAATCTGAAAAGGTTATGTATTGTGTGATTCCAATATCTGACATTCTGGAAAATGCAAAACTGTGGAGATTGTTAAAAAAACAATGGTTGCCAGGGGATAGGGGGAGGGGAGAGATGAATAGGCGGAGCACAGAGGATTTTTAGGGCAGTGAAAATACTCTGTATGACACTATAACAGTGGGTACATGTCATCATATGTTTGTCTAAACTCATAGAATGTACAAGACCAAAAGTGAACCCTAATGTAAGCTATGAAGTTGGGTGATTATGATGTGTCAGTGTAGGTTCATCGATTGTAACAAATGTATCAATACCACTCTGGTGTGGGATGTTGATCATGGAGGAGGCTGTGCCTGTATGGGGACAGGGGGTATACAGGAAACCTCGGTACCTTCCTCTAAATTTTACTGTGAGTCTAAAACTGCTCTAAAAATTCTTTTAATGTAAACCATAATAAAATACTATATATCAAAACATAAAATGCAGCAAAAATGTCACTAAGGGGACAGTTTATCGCTTTAAATGCTTATGTTACAAAAGCAGAATGGCTGCAAATTAAAGAGGAAAGCATTCATCTAAAAGCATTGGAGGACTTCCCTGGAGATCCAGTGGTTAAGACTCCACACTTCCAATGCCGGGGGCCTGGGTTCTATCCCTGGTCAGGGAACTGGATCCCACATGCATGCCACAACTAAAGATCCCACATGCAGCAATAAAAATGGCAGTGAAGATCTCACGTGCTGCAGCTAGGACCTGACGCAGCCAAATAAATAAATAAATAAATAAATTTTTTTAATTAAAAAAAATAAATAAAAGCATTGGAAAAGGAACAACCAAACAAAGCCAAAGAAAGTAGAAATTATGAAATAATAGAAAGACCAGTAAAAATTAGTGAAATAGAGAAAGAAAAATATAGTACAGAGGATCAACTAACCCAAAAGTTATTTCTCTGAAAAGATTATTTTAAAAGTAAATCTCGGGCCTCCCTGGTGGCGCAGTGGTTGAGAGTCCACCTGCCGATGCAGGGGATACGGGTTCGTGCCCCGATCTGGGAGGATCCCATATGCCGCGGAGCGGCTGGGCCCGTGAGCCATGGCCGCTGGGCCTGCGCGTCCGGAGCCTGTGCTCCGCAACGGGAGAGGCCACAACAGTGAGAGGCCCGCATACCGCAAAAAAAAAGAAAAAAAAAAAAAGTAAATCTCTAATGAGACTGATCAAGGAAAAAGAAAAGACGTATAAATTGTATGAATAAAAAAAGAGATGGGCCTCCCTGGTGGCGCAGTGGTTGAGAGTCCGCCTGCCGATGCAGGGGATACGGGTTCGTGCCCCGGTCTGGGAGGATCCCATATGCCGCGGAGCGGCTGGGCCCGTGAGCCATGGCCGCTGGGCCTGCGCATCCGGAGCCTGTGCTCCGCAACGGGAGAGGCCACAACAGTGAGAGGCCCGCATACCGCAAAAAGAAAAAAAAAAAAAAAGAGAAAATTATTGATTCAGTATAGATGGAAAAGATAATAAAAAGACAATATGGACAAAATTAATTTGAAAACTTAGGAAAAATTCCTAGAAGTGTTTATCTTACCAAAACTTATTTAAAAAGAATTAGGAACCCTGAATAACTTTGTAACCTTTAAAGAATTTGAATCAGAAAAAGAAATTAAAATCCTCCTACAAAGAAAACATCAGCTCAAAAAACATTTGTAGAATTTAATAATTTTATAAAATAAAACTTTTAAAACATGATAAATAGAGCTTCCCTGGTGGCACAGTGGTTGAGAGTCCATCTGCCGACACAGAGGACGCGGGTTCGTGCCCTGGTCCAGGAAGATCCCACATGCCGCAGAGCGGCTGGGCCCGTGAGCCATGGCCGCTGAGCCTGTGCTCCACAACACAGGGAGAGGCCACAACAGTGAGAGGCCCAAGTATGGCAAAAAAAAAAAAAAAAAAAAAAAAAAACCATGATAAATAATGTTTACAAAGACCAACAGCAAACCTCATTTTTAATCATGAAACACTAGACGTATTCCTTTTAAAATGAAGAGGGAAACAAAGACACCCACAATCACTCCTTGTATTCAACATTGTACTTGTAAAGCAAGAAAAAGAAACAGAAGCATATAAAGATGGGAAATTGAAAAACCAAAAATTCATATATATTTAGATGATATAATTTTCTATATAGAAAATTCAAAGGAATCTACAACTATTATAATATCATGAGGTCTCATTTCTTTATTGCTCTGTAGCAAGCCACCCCAAAATTGAATGACTTAAAAGAATAACCATTTTATTCTATCACAATTCTTTGTGTCAGTGGGTTGGGCTGGACCCAGCTAGGCAATTCATTCTGTGGTGCTGCATGAGGTCATTTATGTGCCTATATCATCTGGCATCTTGAACTGCAGCTGGATGCCTAAGATGGCCTCACTCACATGTCTGGTGATTAATACTAATTATTAAATTCTACAAATTATTGTAGAATAATTATTAATAAAATAATAATTTTATTTTATACAGCTCTAGTAATTGAGATTGTCTGGTGTTCATGCAGGATTAGACAAAGAGGCCAGTGAAGCAAGCTATACATATATGGGTATTTGATATGTGACCAAGGAATAATTGCAGGTCACTGGGACCAAGCAATAAGTAGTGCTGGGAAAGCTGGTTACTATCTGGAAGAAAAAGTGTATCCCTACCTCAAGCCATATAAAACAATCATTTAGTGATAGATCAAAGACTTAAATGTGAAGTTTGTATACTTTTAGAAGAAAATATGGAAGAATATTTTCTTACTTTAGAGGAGATTTTCTTCAAAAATAGAAAAAATGCACTAAACATATAAATATATCTATGGCAAAATTAAGAAGTCTATTACATCATAAAGAAAGAGAAAACATGAGGCCAAACTTCTTCTCACAACGTCTCTAATTCACAGAGAAGTATTTTCCCGAATGTATAAAACTCCTGAGAGTTATTGAGAAAAAGACATATAAGCAATAGAAAAATGAGCTATAGATAGAAACAAATACTTCCCAGAAGAAAAAACACAAATGGCAAATAATACTTGAAAAGATGCTCAGCTTCATTATTTAATCAGGCAAATGAAAATTAAGGCAATAATAATATATTATTTTGCATACTAGATTGTCAAAAATTAAGAAATCCATCAATTCTTCTGAAGATGTGGTTTAAGGTTATTGGGACAACCAAATGATCTGGAAAACAATTTGTCATTAGCATCTGAAGTTGAATATTTGTATGTCCCAAGACACAGAAATTCTACTACTAGGTTTTTTATTCCCTAAAGAAAATCTTAGTTATACTAGGAGATATACAAAATAAAGGTTCAGCACGGTTCATAATAGAAGAAGAAAAAGAACCACTTGATATACTACATAGTAAGGAAATTATCAAAGACACTCTTCTGCAAAGAATCATAGAATTGTACCTGATTCCTGACAGCACCCAATTTAGAGCACAACTCTTCTTCCTAGGACCCTCCTCAATACCTAGTCAAAGTCCAAATCTTATAATAGGTTCTAACACCTTACTGAGGCACCCCATGGTGCGCACTCCCCTTAGCTGCAAGGAGTAATAAACCCAACATGTTAACAACAGGTAAGTTCTGGTGGTCTTTTCTTTGCCTGCAGGGCATTGACAAGCTGAACACAAAGGACAGGAACTGATCTCTTTTTCTTCTTGGACATGTGAGCAGACAGTTAAATACTGACGCCAACAGCTTTCAAAATCTCCACTTGGTCCAATTTCCAATGTTTGGTCTAGATGTGACCCATAGACATTGGTGCTGAGGAAGCCAAGAAACCGTGGTGTTGAGAGTGTTAGAGGTGATTTCCACATGGACCCTCAAATTGCCTGTGATGTTGATGCGACCAGGAAGGAGGAAGCAGAAGCAGAGCCAGTCAAGTGGCCTCAGGGCAACTTTCCCTTCGGCTAAGAGGAGATCATTCCTGTCTCCTCTCTCGTCTCAATTTCCCTCCAGCTACTGGCATCGTGGAACACAGAGGAGAGTTTGGAAAATGGGACCAAACAGACTCAAGCAAAGAGGGAAACAAAATTAAGCAAAACAAAATAAAAACAAGAAGACAGAAAGGGCAGGATCTCAAGGCCAAAGAGAGTGCCCTGGGTGGTGAGGGCTGGCCAGCTGTGACTCTGTTGGTCAGTGAGGGTCTATTCCCCTTCCAGAACACTCAAGGGCTACTTAACACATACCTAGTGTTTTCACAGCACTTACATATCCACTATCAACAAACTTCATACAGACTCTTCACAGATAAAGAAGGTGGGGCTTGGAGAAGTTATGTGACTCATTTGAGGTCCCTCTGCCAGTAAGAGGTGGAGCTAGGATCGCAACCTAAGCATAACGGACATCAAATCTCACCTGAATTAGTACTGTTTACCCCACCAGCTTGGCCAGCAGGAGTCCCTGGGCTGCATTTTCAGAAAACATAGAATAAGACGCCAGAGAAACCAGGAGAAAAAAATGTCCTCTGGAGGGCCCTTGAAGAGCACCTAATCTCTCTCCTCTCTCTTCCCTCTTACAAGCAATGAAAGAGTTACTCACAAAAACACAAAACTCTAAAACTAGGGGGTGAAGGAAGATAGTATTTAAACTGGTCACTGGCCGGCACATCCCCAGGGTCCCAGAGCAGAGCTTCCTTGAAATAGTTGGAGGCGTGTCCCATTGACTAATGTCATCCCCATGACTCACGCAGTCAGCTCTTCCTTAGTGTGTGGAAATGAGACAGTCAGGATGCTGATGGGACAGGTTGCTGGAAATGATCACTGTGGTCTCTGAGAGCCATCCAGCCATACCTCACTGTTGGGAAGTCCCCTCGGCCATCACTCCACGGATCCCTGAGTGCCCTGGGTGCTTGGACTGAGTGAGGAGAAAGAGTCTTATCCTAAGGAACAGCTCAGAATGATGGGGCCTTCCAATCCCCATCAGTTCTTAGCACTTGGGTGTCCAGAGTCTGGGAATGGAAAGAGGCTGTGCCAACGGCATGTCCAGGGGTGAGTCACGTAACTGTGGGGCGAGGGCTCCGCCCCAGCTGCTGCAGCCTCCAGGCTCCATTCCTGCAGTACAGCACTGGCGCCTCTCCTCGCTGAGTCACCTGCCCGTTCCAACTCATCTGAGGACAGCGCTAGTCATGAATCTGAATTCCTTTGAGACTTGCCCTCTTATCCCCCAAAGGAAATTTATACCATCTTTCTGGATTATAGAGATTTGAGTCAAATCAAGCTGCCATCAAATAATTAGCAGAGAACTTGTTTAGTCTCCCCAAGTCCAATGTATAAGCAGAAGAGACTAAAGAGGACTGCTAACAGCGACATTCCTGGGAGCAGGTAGTCACTGGGTCAGACAGGCCTGGGGGGCTCTGGACCTGGGAAATCCCAAATTGGCTAGATGTGCAGTAAATCCGTCTGTCCCACCACACCCTTTCTTGTTCATCCTTGGCTGACTTCAGGGTCCATGTGAATACCTCCTTCTTCCCTCTGTCCCCACAGATCCCTGACCCCATAAATTCTACTCCGCTATGCCTGGCACACATACGCCCAGGCACGCGCCATGGAGTCTGTCACTGCTCTTAGTTTCTCCACTTCTGAAATACCAAGCTCTATTCTCTGACCCCAATTCCTATTCTTCCAGCTCTGTCACTCTGTTACTTTAACTCAATTTTTTACCCCTTGGAAATGCCCAGTTTGGAGAGATCACAGTGTTCTCTTGCTCTAACTGTCTTAATCAGTCTTGGCCTGCATTTGAGGGGAAAGAGAAGAAGGAGTGAAGGAGGTCTTCCTCTTGATAGGCTGTGAGGGCCGTGGCTGCAGCTGGCACTGACTGAGGCCAGGCTGAGAAGGGGGAGGAAGGGAGGGAGTCGGCTGGGTTAGGGGCCCCACAAAGGAGCTGGCCAGGAACAATGGGGAACAAAGGCTGGACATTCTTCCGCTGAGCCTCCAGAGCCTGGCCTTGGCCTTCCGGGAACAGTTCCAGGAAATGTCTGAGATTCCAGATTTGGAAGGAAGAGACCTGTAAACAGGAGCTGGGCTCTGAGAGGGGAGAGCAGCATCTCTCTAGGCAGCGGGTGGGGAGCAGCGGGGTGAGCACTGACATTGCAGGCTCACAAGCGGAAAGGTATGTAATGCAGAACGCTGGGAGACGCCAAGGCAGGACCTGAATGTGTCCTGTCTGCTATAGACACGAGGTTTCAGGGCTGGAAAAATTCTTAAAGGTCATGTACTCCAACCACCTTTCCAGGGCCTGAAAAATATCCCTGCCGAGGATGCTCAAATAGTTTCAATGATGGGATGTGCATAAAAATAAATATATCACAATATTGGCTAAGCTTTACTGATCACTTACAATGCATTAGGCACTGTACTAGGTGATTTTAGGCTTTATCTCCTCTCACTCTTACTCCAGCTCTCAAGGTAGGAACTATTATTATTATTATTATTCTCACTTTACAAATAAGGAAACTGACTTTCAGGGGTTAAGTCACTTGCCCGAGGTCTCCCAGAAGCTTATCTCATCTGTCTCTGGGCTGACTAGGCGCACAGAGCAGACATCTCCCAGACTGTCCAAGAGCCTGTGATCTTCCCTGTCTTCTGACCTACCACCCTGAGCTCTCCCGGAAAATGGGCCGGGGCATGACAAGACACTCTTGCTCCCCGCACTTGGCTTCCAGGGCCTGCTTTCCTCTACCCTCAGCTTCAGAATGCTGTGCCCTGAGATTCCACTTCTGGGTTTTCATGCCACTCTAGCAGGGGGTCGCTTGGAAGCCAAAGGATTGGGATTGAGATTCAAGGGTCCAACGGAGGCTTGGGATAAAGGATCAAAACAGTGGTTGAAGTTATGGTTAGGCTGAGGATTACTTCTAAGAAATCCTAGACTAGATCACAAGATAAACCCTAGGGCTGGGCTTGGAGTCAGAGGTTATGACTAAAGGATCAGGGTCAGAGACTTTCTCTCCTCTGGTCTCCTCCCAATTCTCCAAGGCACTGAGGGCCAGGCAGGAAGCATCGGTTTCCTCAAAGCCGCTTCCCTCCTGGGGCAGAGTCTCAGTCACAAACAACCAGCACCGCCGCGCCCGCCCCTCCTTCCCTCCGCTGTGAGCTCAGAGCAGTAGGACAAAGTGCTACAGACAAGGACAGAGGCCTGAGGGCAGCCATGGGCTCTCGAGGAGGAGGCCTCCCTGGGGCCCGTCAGCCCCTGCCTCTCCTGCTTCTGCTCGTCACAGGTGAGTGTGGTCCTCCCCACTCCTAGCCCACGCTCCGCTCCGTTGATCTGAGGCCTGGTCAAGGCAGGGAGGAGACCCCCTTGCTCCTTTGCTTCCCTTTTGCAGTGGGGGGTACCAGAGACGATGGTGAGGATGATGGTGATGGTGATGTTGAGTGTGAGACAGACAGAATGAGAGCTCCACCGGCCCTCACCTGGGTGCCACGCGCACACGCTGGCCTTCTCCCCTCCCAGCTAGCGTGTTATTTGGGAACTGATCTTCAGGCAAGAGGAGGAAGATGAGGCATGCAGGGATTTGGAGCCCTATTTGCAGTCAGACTGGGCTCCACCTCCTTTCCTCTCCCAGGAGGCATGGCTCAGGACTCCCCACCCCAGATCCTTGTCCACCCCGAGGACCAGCTGCTCCAGGGCCCTGGCCCGGCCAAGATGAGCTGCCAGGCCTCAGGCCAGCCACCTCCCACCATCCGCTGGCTGCTGAATGGGCATCCCCTGAGCATGGTGCCCCCAGACATTCACCACCTCCTACCTGACGGAACCCTCCTGCTGCTGCGGCCCCCTCCCCGGGGACGTGCCCACGATGACCAGGCCCTGTCCACGGACCTGGGTGTCTACACGTGTGAGGCCAGCAACCGGCTGGGCACGGCAGTCAGCCGGGGCGCTCGGCTGTCTGTGGCTGGTGAGCCCTGGGCAGGGAGACCTGGGTTGGGGGTGGTCCTAGATGGGAGACCGGGGAGGTGGGGCTCTGAAGAGTGAGCTCAAGGCAGTGGAAAGGTAGGTAATGCAGAATGCTGGGAGATGCCAAGGTGGGACCTGGATGTAGGGACTGGGTCCCGCCCTCTGCGACCCTCCCTCCTCCCCACAGTCCTTCGGGAAGATTTCCAGGTCCAGCCTCGGGACGCGGTGGCCACAGTGGGCGAGCAGGTGATTCTGCAGTGTGGGCCGCCCTGGGGCCACCCAGAGCCCACAGTCTCATGGTGGAAGGATGGGAAACCCCTGGCCCTGCAGCCAGGGCGGCACTCGGTGAGTGTAACCCCCTTCCCCACGCCTCACCCTGTCCTGGCCACAGCTGTGCACACCCAAGGGACTGACCCGCCCCCTGGCCCAACGTCCCCTGCAGAATTTGAGGAAGGGGAGGCGGTGAGGCCTTAGACTTCCCTCCGCACTCAGAGGCCCTCCCCTGCGGGGAGACTTCACAACGCACCTGGTCCTGACAGGTGTCCAGAGGTTCCCTGCTGATGACAAGAGCAGAGAAGAGTGACGCAGGGACCTACATGTGCGTGGCCACCAACAGTGCAGGCCGACGGGAGAGCCGGGCAGCCAGGGTGTCTGTCCAAGGTAAGGGGAGGGCGGTCAGGGCCAAGGTCGGGGGCTCCAGTTAGGGTGGTGTGGTCTGGTTTTGGCTGGGGTTAGGGGAGGTGGGAGCGGAACCCGGGATCAGGGTCAGAGCGGCGGGGACCCCGTGTAGGGGTGGTTCCCCTGTCCTAGAATAGAAATCGAAGTGCTCTCCACCTGGGCGAGCTGCAAGTTCTGGTTCCTCTGGGGCCGAGGGATGTTCCACCCCTCAATTCCTTCATTCTGGCCTATGGGCCCCATCCCAGCCCTGTGCTCCCCACAGAGCCCCAGGACCGCAAGGAGCCCCTGGAGCTTCTGGCTGTGCGCATTCAGCTGGAAAACGTGACCCTGCTGAACCCAGACCCTGCGAAGGGCACCAAGCCTGGTCCTGCTGTGTGGCTCAGCTGGAAGGTGAGGCCCAGGACCTGGGCTGGAGCCCGTCACAGCTCCAGAAAGGTCTGGTCACGAGAGCCCTGAGCCCTCCTCTCCCTCTGGGCTCTTTCCCAGGTGAGCGGCCCTGCTGCACCTGCTCAGTCCTACACGGCCCTGTTCAGGACCCAGGCTGCCCCCGGAGGCCAGGGAGCCCCGTGGGCAGAGGCCCTGCTGGCTGGCTGGCAGAGCGCAGAGCTTGAGGGCCTCCACTGGGGCCAAGACTACGAGTTCAAAGTGAGACCATCCTCCGGGCGGGCTCAAGGCCCCGACAGCAACGTGCTGCTCCTGAGGCTGCCTGAACAAGGTCAGGGACAGATGCCCCCCAAAACCCAACAATATACCCCCAGCCCCTTTTGGTCCCACTCTAGCGGGCAGATGGTGGGTCCCACCCCTGGGCTCCCTCCTGCCCTGGCTCAGCAAGCAGAGCTGAGAAAGGCTCTTAGTCTCATCAGTATGGCTCTGACCCTGTGTCCCATTCTAGCTCTTTTCCCTAGAGCCTTCTCCCTCAGCATCCCTTACAGCCTCTCTCCCTACCCCCTCCCCAGTGCCCAGTGCCCCTCCCCGGGAGGTGACCCTAAAACCTGGCAACGGCAGTGTCCTCGTGAGCTGGGTCCCACCACCTGCTGAAAACCACAATGGCGTCATCCGTGGCTACCAGGTACCCTGCACAAACTGACACACCCCTTCCTAGTGGTGCCAGGAGATACCTCTTCCTTGGTGTCCTGTAGACACTTGCTCTGGGCACTAAGAAATGGTACTTGGGCAGAGAAGCAAGGGAAACTTACTGTTGTTGGGCAAGGACCCTACTGTCTGCCAGACACTGCCGAGCACTTACTTACACTATCTCATTTCATCTCATAGTCCACCCTGGGTTATTGTCCCCAGTTT
Source organism: Mesoplodon densirostris (assembly GCF_025265405.1). Lineage (NCBI taxonomy): Eukaryota > Metazoa > Chordata > Mammalia > Artiodactyla > Ziphiidae > Mesoplodon > Mesoplodon densirostris. Next base: position 116,789,126 of record NC_082667.1, on the reverse strand, counting down.
ACGGACATGGAAAGTGAGGCTAAGGTCACAGGTGCGGGAAACAGAACAGGAATCAAACCAGGCCGTGTCTGACTCTCAGCTTCTAAGGCAGTGGTGTCAGAGGGTGGTTCCTGGACCAGCAACGTCAGCATCACCTGAGAACTTGTTAGAATGCAAATCCTTAGGTCCTTTGCCAGGCCTTGTGAATCAGAAAGTCGGGGATGGATCCGGCAATCTGGATTTTAACAAATCCTCCAAGTGATCCTGAAGCACGCTGACGTTTGTGAACCACGGGTCTAACGCCTATTTCAGCAGATTACTTTTGTCCCTCGTCTGTCGGTCTAGAGAGAAGTCTCTCCCACTCTGTGGGGGGAGGAGGAAATAGGACGTGTGGGTGCATGCGAGGGGCGTCCCCAGGTGAACGACAGGACAGGGTGGCTACACGCCCGGAGTCTGATCCTCAAGAGGAAGGGCTGAGCTGCTGGGATGGTGCCAGGGGGCGAGCTCCCCTCTGTTTGCGCCTCAGGTCTGGAGCCTGGGCAACACCTCGTTCCCCCCGGCCAACTGGACGGTGGCAGGCGAGCAGACCCGGCTGGAGATCGCCACCCGCATGCCAGGTTCCTACTGCGTACAAGTGGCCGCAGTCACTGGGGCTGGGGCTGGGAAGCCCAGCAGCCCTGTCTGCCTCCTTTTAGGTGAGGACAGTGCCCACCGGCCCCACCCAGACCCATTCAGGCCCCATCTCCGCCTTCCTCTCTCCCCGCTCTCGCTTCCGGCCCCTCCCCCTCGTCTGCCCCACCCTCACTGCCTCGGCCGCCCCCTCCCCCTGAGCTCAAATTCCCATACAGAGCAGGCCATGGAGCAAGCTGCCCAGGAACCCAGTGCGCATGGCTCGTGGACCCTGGAGCAGCTGAGGGCGGCCTTGAGGCGGCCAGAGGTCATTGCCAGCGGGGGTGTTGTGCTCTGGCTGCTGCTGCTGGGCACCGCCGTGTGCATCCACCGCCGGCGCCGAGCTGGGGTGCACCTGGGCCCAGGTGAGAAGGTGAAGTGGACTCCCAGGTGATCAGGCCTTCCCTGGGTCCAGCCAGAACGCTACAGGGGTTTAGACCGCTAGCCAGGTGCTGGAGACTCTGGGCTGACCCTTCCTCCTGCCCTCTCCCAGGTCTGTACAGACATACCAGTGAGGACGCCATCCTAAAACACAGGTGAGAGACAAAAGGGCCTGAGGCGAGGGAGGGGCAGGGGGGCCGAGGGACAGTGGAGCTGGGATGGAGAACGGGCCAGAGTACTAGTCTCCCCTCCTGCCAGGCAATTTGGCATCCAAGTACCTGAATTTCCCTTGAACTTCAAGTGAGAATTAATTTCTCTTTCATTAATGTTCCTATCACACCACTTGACAAGGTGAGTAAACTGAAGACTCATGACTCAAGTGACTGCCCAAGGCTACACAGCTAGTAGCTGCCTTCTGAATTCCTAATCCAGGGCTCTTGTTACCAAGCTCTCATTAATACTTACGGCACTCTCCTGCTGACTCATTCTGCTAGGTGGAGAATAACTAGCACAGGAGGACCAGTCTGATTTCTAATTTGCTCTGTACACTCAGCATCTACCTAGTAGTCCCTTTGGGTACAGGAAATCACCTACCCACGGAGGCATCTTTCCTTCCCAATAGTCCACCCACAGTTCCAGCAGAGGGCGCCCTTCCCTCGCGTGATGGATTCTTACTCCTTGCTCTCAGCAAGGGAGCCCGCCTGCAGGTACATCTGCTCCAAGCGCGTTTGGCTGCCAGAGCAAGTCTCCCATTATGAGACACGACACCAAAAAAGAAAACATCCTTTTTTCTCCTACTGGCTGAATTTTACACTAAATAACCATTTCATCTCTGCCCACCTTCTCCTGCTCTTTATCTCATTAGATCTCCTCTGGGAGATTTCACATTCCAGGTCTGCATCTTTCAACAGGAATTTATCAAGCACCTACTGTGTGTGAGATGCATCCAGCTCTACCATTTTGCTGTCCGTTGCTCGGCCCAGAGCAAGGTTCTGTGCTGGCTGGTGCTGTGCTCCTGCGTTGCTCTGTGCTCATTGGTCTTTCCCTTCCAGCTACCTCCTGGGCTTAGTCTGCTCTGCCCCGAACTTTCTCTGGCTCCCCTGGGGCTTCATCCCTTCTCTTTGAGGGAGATTCCACTCCGATCACTTTGTTGATTCATTCCTTTAGAACAGCTTCCATCTAGCAGAGACAGCCATGCAAGCATAAATGCAATCCAGAGTTGGGAGTGCAGAAACATGTACAAGTACAAGGAAGGGGCTGGGGGGAACTATGGGAGGAAGAAGATTTCACATTTACCCTGACAGTTAGACGGGGAAGGGCAAAGGGAACAGCAAGAAATAGCCTGTTGCATTCACAGGGAAAGACAAGCCTTTTGGTCTGGCTGGGGCATACTGTGTGGGATGGGTCAGAGCACAGACTGAGGAGCTGGAAGCCAGACCAAGGAGGGCCCTGTTAGCCACACTAGGCAGCTGGGCTCTGTCTTGGTAAATGGGAGCCACTGAATGTTTTAGGCAGAAAAGTGCTTTGGTCTGATCCCTGCCGCATGGTGTCCCATTCAAAGGGAACCAGGCTAGAGGGAGAGAAGCCAACATTCAGGTAGCAAACTCCTGCTCTGCTGGCTGAGTGATCTCACATTTCTTCATCTCAACTTACAGCATCAGCCTTGTAAGGAAGGCCTTACTGTTGCGATCTTACAGATGGAGAAACGGGGGCTTAGAGAGGCTAATAGACTGAGTGGCCCAGGGTTGCACAGCTAGGCTGCAGCGGATCTGGCTCCAGGTCTGTGTTCTTTCTGTCTCAGCCCATAGCTATCTCTCTTTGATACCTCCTAGCTCTGGGCAACTTGGACTTCCCCTGATCCCAGGATAAGAAAGCGGTGCTGAGTTTGGGACAGCAGATCAGAGACCTTAAGGAGGCTGTGAGGGGCTGAAAAGCAGTGAGAATAACACCCCACCCCTTCTGCTCCCCGCTGAGCTGGAGGTCTTGGCCAATCTTGTTCTCCCTCCACCCCACCCTCCATTGCCCAGGATGGATCACAGTGACTCCCCGTGGCTGGCAGACACTTGGCGCTCCACCTCTGGCTCTCGGGACCTCAGCAGCAGCAGCAGTCTCAGCAGCCGACTGGGAGTAGACCCCCGGGACCCACTAGACAGTCGTCGCTCCTGTGAGCATGTCCCGAGGGCGTGGGGTGGGCCTGGCAGTGGAGCAGGGGTCCCAGGGCTGGAGAAGGCGGGGGGCATGGGTGGGATGCGTTCACCATAATTCCTCCTGTCGTTTTTATTGCAGTGATCTCCTGGGATCCCCGAAGCCCCGGTGTGCCCCTGCTTCCCGACACCAGCACTTTTTATGGCTCCCTCATCAATGAGCTGCCTTCCAGCCCCCCAGCCCGGCCAAGTCCCCAGGCCCCAGCTGCCAGGCGGCTCACACCCCAGCTGGCCAGGCTCTCCAGTCCCTGGCCCAGTTCAGACAGCCTCTGCGGCCGCAGGGGCCTCTCTTCTCCGCGCTTGTCTCTGGCCCCTGCAGAGGCTTGGAAGGCCAAAAAAAAGCAGGGTAAGGATGGGAGGATGGACAGCCTGAATCGGGTGGTAGGGGGGACAGGAGAGAGCATGGGGTGGCCTCGACGCTGGGTGTGGGCCACACCCCACTCACAGCCTGTCCTGATGGACGCCTATCGCCACGCACCCAGCCCAGAGTGGGCTGGCCTTAGCTTTTCTTTACACCGTGCTCTTGCTTGAGTTTTGCCACACCAGTAGTGAGCCTTGTTTCTGCAGCCAGCTCAACTCAGCAAACATTTAATAAGCACCACTGTATGCCAGACGGGGGACACAGAGACATAATCCTTGCTCTCTACGAGCTCAAAGTCTAATGAAAGTGCCTGACCAGTGCACAGATAATTCTAGAACCTGGAGGGGTGTAACCAGTGCTAGCCCGAAGCCTCAGGCATTCGTGATCTCTCTACTACGCACTGTGTCCATATGTACTATGTACATGCACGATATATGGGTCTGCCCAGGTACCCACCTCCAACTGGCTTCCCAGAGAATGAGCATTTCCTTTCTGTCCAGATTTTTCTCCTGACTTCCGGCTACCTGCTTTGACTTTCTAGAGAGAAATAATTATAATCTCTGTTTCTTTAGCAACTGCTCTATGTGAGGTGCTTTACTTATATTTGTTATTTCATTTAATCCTCACAACATATCAGCTAGGTGCTATTTCTCTAATTTTACAAGATTGGGAAAGAGGATCAGAATTGGGTAACTTGTTCAAAACTCCATGTCCATAAGCTGCAGATCTCACATTTGAAACCAGAATGGTCTGCTTCCAAAGGCTGCTCTGGGTCTCGCTGGGAGTGCCCTTGGGAAGTTCCGTTCTCTCGCTGACTCTTCTCTCCTGTTTCTGAATATTGTCTGCACTCTGCTGTCTTCCTGAGCCTGCTGTACTGATTAGTAAGATTTACAAATGTTCAACATCTAGCCAGTTTTGTTAAGTGGATATAATCCAACTTCTATTAAGACAAAGATGGATTCAGAATAATTAAGAACTTGTCCAATATCCAGAATTTTATGACTCAATATTAGCTGGCATCCTTTCCAGGTTTGCCTCAGAGCTATTGCATTAGAAATCATCTGTGATAATGAAATACCAGCTAAAAAGAGGTTACAGAAGTCTCATTTAAAAACGAGCTTCTCCATGGATAACTACACTAATTTGAATATAATGTATACCCTGTCTGAGAACATTAACACTACCCCACAAAAGGTGAGCGATTTTCTACACTCAATTCTTAAGAAGGTTCCGATTCTGAGATGAAGCTTCCTAACCTCACTCAGAGATTTAGGTCCTCGCTGCACCCCTTTTCTCCTCACCCGGCCCCACCCCCCCCCACTGCCCAGGATGGGCTGAGAACAGTGACTCCCCTGGGCTGGTGGACACTTGGCCTACCTCTGGCTCTTTGCACCAGCAGCAAGATCTCAGAGGCACGGAGCTCCTCTACTGCTGTCAGCTAGTCCGAAAGACTGCTGATTCCTTGTCTTCTAAAACTGGCAGGCTCTCTCAGTGGCCTCTACCCCCTTGACTTGCTTATTCTTTTTTCTTTTCTTTTCTTTTCTTTTTTAATAAATCTATGTATTTATTTGTGGCTGCATTGGGTCTTCGTTGCTGCGCCCAGGCTTTCTCTAGTTGCAGCAAGCGGGGGTTACTCTTCGTGGCGGTGCACGGGCTTCTCATTGCGGTGGCTTCTCTTGTCGCAGAGCATGAGCTCTAGGCGCGCGGGCTTCAGTAGTTGTGGCACGCGGGCTCAGTAGTTGTGACTCACGGGCTCTAGAGCGCAGGCTAAGTTGTTGTGACACACAGGCTTAGTTGCTCCACGACATGTGGGATCTTCCTGGACCAGGGATCGAACCCGTGTGCCCTGCACTGGCAGGCGGATGCTCAACCACTGTGCCACCTGGGAAGCCCCCTTTTTCTTATTATCTGACCTTAGTTGGGTTTTTTCCTCTGTGACTAATAGTCTCACAACTGCCGTCTCCCATGTCTAATCCATTATATCTTATTCTCAGTTCACTTTGCTGGTACATATCATCAATACATTGAATAGCCTCATTAAATAATTAATTCAAACAAATATTTATCGCAATTCAGGTGTGCCCAACAAGATTCCACCTAACCCTGATAACATGTTTACTGTATAGTTTAATTCAAATAATATTGAAACTAAATTCAAGTAATTCCAAGCAAGGTGGAAGGAGGGGGGTTTTTGTTACCAGAATCCTTTAGAGGAAATGATAGGAGCAGGGATGAGTATGGCCTTTTTCCTTCCCTTTCCACACAACCCAACATAAACAACAGGTGCCCCCATTTCTGAGCTTAGTCAAGAAGCCAGGCACAAGAAAAGACAAAGGTGATGAGAGCAGGGTTGGAGCACCCAAAATTGCCCTCCAGGACTCCTTGGGTCATATGACAATTAAAGGAAATGAGTAAAAACCAAACCAGCCAAACTGGAAAAGGAAACTTTGATGGAGGAAGTCTAGCCATTGTGTGGCTTTTCATCCTAGTGGCTCAGAAGGTCTGGCTACTGTACATGGATTCCTAGGGTCCAGATGGATTCTTTTTTTTTTTTTTTTTTTTGCGGTACGCGGGCCTCTCACTGCTGTGGCCTCTCCCCGTTGCGGAGCACAGGCTCCGGACGCGCAGGCTCAGCGGCCATGGCTCATGGGCCCAGCCGCTCCGCGGCATGTGGGATCCTCCCGGACCAGGGCACGAACCCGTGTCCCCTGCATCGGCAGGCGGACTCTCAACCACTGCGCCACCAGGGAAGCCCCAGATGGATTCTTGATGAATGCCTTGTCCCTGCTTTGAACCTGTCCCAGATCTTTGAAATCAGACTGACTAGACAGCTCTGTTTGAGAGTCCTGCCTGGTCTCCGGTCCCCTTTCCTAACTGGGCTTCTGATCATGTGACACTAACCTGAAGGCTGTTTCTTTTCTCCTTTGCTTGATGTTCTCCTGTCCCTGGTCTTGGGAAAATCCTTTTCCCTTTATTATTCTGCTCCTCTCTGGTTTAAACTGAGATCCATTTTGGTTTTGGCCCGACCAAGTCATTGCACACGGCCAGGTCTTCTGTATTGTCACAGTTCACTCAGAGCCCTGTCTCCTAAGTGGCCACATGGGCCTGATGATAGCTGCCATCTTGTACATGATTCTTCTCACCTTGTGTTTAAACCTGCATCTCTGATATCATCCATCCATTCACTCATTCATTCAACACGTACTGAATATCCATGGGCAGGGCATTGCCTTCCTGGATGAGACCAACACATCTTCCTATTTTAAAGTTCCTCTTCCCATCAGCTGACTCTCTCCCTTCACACCTGACATGGTCTGGAGCTCCCTGGTTTTGTCTTCCTCATTCAGTTCAACTTGACAGCCCAACCCATCTCTCCAAGTGAGAGACACTTGGGTTTATCAGGGCAAGACTATCCAGAGCCATGTGAGATATTTGCAATGTGAGAAGTGGAAATTAACAGATTCTCTCCAAGAAAAGAAGGAGTATTTGCCTTCACGGAGCCAAAATTCATGAGAGTAGGTAGCAATGTGAGGGTATAGAGATGAGGAAATTGGAATGTGTACAGTAAAGAGAAATAAAGATGTTTTTTTAATATATCTATTAGGTGCCGGGAACTTTCCAATCTGTTTTTAGTTAACTGGCCAAACCATGCTTTGCAGTAGTTGTTTACAAATGAAACTCAGGAAGGCTCAGGAAGGTTAATGGATTTACCTGAGGTCACACAACTAATACGTGGCTGAGCCAGGCTATGAGTGCAGGTGTTTTGACTCCAAGCTTAGTGCTCCTTCCATTATATCACAGCTGCCTGGATGGAGACAGGTTCTTCCCTCTTCCCTCTGGGTTCAAGAACCCTAAAGCTTAACTGGATGACCAGGCTGAAGATAGAGCCTGTGGTTGAGGTCTGCAAGGCACACCCAGGCTTGGCCTCCAGCCACCGACTCTTTGCTTTGCAGAGCTGCACCAGGCCAACAGCTCCCCGCTGCTCCGGGCCAGCCACCCTGTGGAGCTCTGGGCCTGTGAGTTGGGCAACAGAGGCTCCAAGAACCTTTCGCAAAGCCCAGGTGAGAGGAGGGCGCTGCGAGGCAGGTGAGGGGCTGAGGCAGGGTGTGGGGCTTCTCCTGTCCCTGCGGAGGCTGGCTGGGTGCGGACAGGACTCTGAGGGGCTGGATAGACAGGCAAACTGGGGCCCGGGGCTGACGGGGGTTCTGCTATCTCACGCCCAGCCTGTCGTTCCCCAGGAGCTGTGCCCTGGGCCCTGGTTGCCTGCCGGGCCCTGGGACCACAGCTCCTCGGCTCCCCCAGTGAGCTGGTGACTCACCCTCTCCCCGCAGCACCCCTCCCTCCTCGTGGACCCCCCACTCAGAGTCAACAGACCCAGTAAGAGGGCATGGGGTCAGGACGCAGGGTGGGGCACTGGGGGTGTGGGGTGTTTGCTGAGCGTAGACGGGGCTGGGGGAGGGGTGGCAGGGGCCAGGAGCACGGCACTAACCATCCTGCCATCTTACCCCAATCAGGCACTCGGTGGAGCCCCAAGCCCCCTCCTGCCCCCCACTGCCAGCAGCCCCCGTCCCCGCCTTTATCCCCTCCGGCCCCCCCAGCCCCTCCAGTCCCCAGGCCTCTTCCCTCTCTGGTCCCAGCCCAGCATCCAGTCGCCTGTCCAGCTCATCACTGTCGTCCCTGGAGGAGGATCAGGACAGTGTGCTGACCCCTGAGGAGGTGGCCCTGTGCCTGGAGCTCAGTGAGGGTGAGGAGACCCCCAGGTGAGTGGCCAGTGGGGGACCAGAGGATACAGATAGGAGCGCGAGACAGGAGTATGCCTCCGTCTGCAGCCTCCACTCCTCAACGGGGCTGTTTCTGCCACTCCACGCCCCACCCCCCGCTGACCGCGTCCCATCCCCCGTTTCGCCTCTTCCTAGGAACAGTGTCTCTCCAATACCAAGGGCTCCTTCACCCCCCATCACCTATGGCTACATCAGCGTCCCGACGGCCTCGGAGCTAGCGGATGTGGGCAGGCCTGGAGCGGGGGTGGGGTCCGAGATGAGGGGCTTGCTGTGCCCACCTCGGCCCTGCCCCACACCCACCCCCAGCGAGGGCTCCTTGGCCAACGGCTGGGGCTCAGCCTCTGAGGACAACGCCCCCAGCGCCAGGGCCAGCCTGGTCAGCTCCTCCGACGGCTCCTTCCTCGCCGATGCCCACTTCGCCCGGGCCCTGGCCGTGGCTGCGGACAGCTTTGGCTTTGGTCTGGAGCCCAGGGAGGCAGACTGCGTCTTCACAGGTATGTGAGATCACTGTCTTACTCCTCATCCCCACCCCCTGGAGTGGACACAGCTTCTCCCCAACCAAGAGGCAAAGCATCCTAAGCATCGTCTTCGTCGTCGTCATCCCTAAAACAGCTAGTTTTTTTTGTTTTGTTTTGTTTTTTGCGGTACGCGGGCCTCTCACTGTTGTGGCCTCTCCGGTTGCGGAGCACAGGCTCCGGGCGCGCAGGCTCAGTAGCCATGGCTCACAGGCCCAGCCGCTCCGGGGCATGTGGGATCTTCCCGGACCGGGGCACGAACCCGCGTCCCCTGCATCGGCAGGCGGACTCTCAACCACTGCGCCACCAGGGAAGCCCAAACAGCTAGTTTTTATTGAGGGATGACTATGTCCCAGGCACTGTGACAAGTGCTTTACATACACTCAACATTAACAGCAACTCTCTGAAGAATATTCTTTGTCATTCTTTTCCAAATGAAGAAACTGTAAGTCCAACAGCTTTATTAGCTTGCTCAAGGTCACCTACCAGAACAAGGATAAATTGTTCAAGTTACAATCCCAGAGGCAGCCAATTGTACAGTCCATTCTGCTACCTCCAGGACCCTCTTACTAGATGTGGGTCTCCAGGAAAGGTTGCTCCCCAGCCCAGTGACTCAGATTCGTCCCCACTGTGGGAAGTTCTGTTTTCTCGCATGCGTCCCCCTGTGCTTTCAAGGCCTTCTTCCTGTCCTGTGTGTGGCAGGGTGGGAAGTGACTGGGCTGCCTGTTTCATGTGTCTAGCAGGTGGGACCATCATCCCCAAGTCAACGGAAAGTAGTCAGGGCTCCCCATGGCCCTTTGGAGTGACCTTCCTCAGACACTCTATTAGATCCCCTAGACCCATCTTACGAACCCTAACTCTACATTTTGCACCCCCAAAAAAGCAGTCAGGCTTGTGGCAGATAGGAGAGCAAGGATTACCTAGGACAGAAGGCCAGGGCTGGGCTAGGAGGAAAGAGTTCAAGCTGTTCTCTCTGAAGAAACCAACGGACATCTTCCTTTTCCTGGGGCGGAGGCTCCTGTGGATGTGGCCACTGGGGGTGATGGACCGAGCGGGGCTGGGTTATGTCTAGGGTTGGATGTATGCCTTAAGCAGCCCCAAGCTTTCTGCCCTAAACTGGTCCATAAGGGTGAAGGACAACCCTCCACAGATACCTCTACCCTCCCTGACAGATGCTTTGTCACCTCCCTCCCCCCGGGATGACCTCTTCCTGAACTCTGCCCTCTCCCTGCCCCCGTGGGAGTGGAGGTCAGACTGGTTGGAGGACATGGAGAAAAACCACACCCAGTGGCTGGGAAGGGGGCTGCCTCCCTGGCCCTCCACCTCTCGGATCTCGTCCCAGAGAAGTCAACTCAGCTGTCCTGCGCCCAAGGCCGGCGGTAAGTGTCTGTCTGGCTAGCTGATGTGGCGATCTTGACTGAAGGGGTTCTTGGCAGTGGGGTGGGGTCCAAGAGGGCACCTGGGGTCTGGCAGGAGAGCTAAGGAGCTGGGGGATAAATCCATCCTCCTTCAACTTCTCCTACAGACTCCTCGTGAACTTTTCCCGAGACGGCCAACAGGAGAATCAGAACCCTCTCCCCTGTCAGACATCAGCCTGGGCTGTGGACTGTGGGTCTTGACCTATGCTTCTCTGCAGTCGGGGTCCATCCCTCCCAGCCTCCAGAGTTCTCCGTCCCGGATTGTGAAAACAAATGAAAGCAAAACAAAATATGAACAAAGCGGACCTGGAGCCCCCGGGGTGGGGGGGAAATCATCTCCACCTGACTCCCAGCCCTTGCTTTTCCCTCTGCTTCATCCACGTCCACAGCCAGGTCATCTGGGCCTAAGAAGCAGCCCTAAATCCTGATCTCCCCACCCACTTGGATCACGGGAAGTGGAGGGGCCAAATGTCTGCCTGGAGGACAACAGTGGCTCATGGGAGAGGGCTGTGGAGGAAGGAGCTTCTCATCTCAGGGCCTCCCCTCTCTGCCTTTTCTGGACCATTCCTAACTCTCTCCCCAAACACACCACGAAGGGACATAAAGAGAGACTCCACTGAGGCAGTGAGGCCCTGTCTCAGCACCAAGACAAAGAGTTCAAGATGAGTCTAGGGAGGAAGATGAAGAGTGACGAACGTGGGACAAATACACCCTCCCCATACTGTTGTCACTATAAGCTTAAGGAATTTGATACCATAAAGCTACGATGACTTGAGTTCTATGAGGTCACTCTGTGGGCCACCATCATGAGATCTCTCGGTGGAGCACCATCCTGGGGAGGGCTCCTGGGTTAGAAAGGGATCAAGTGTTCATTGACACTCTGGGTGTCACTCCTTTCTGTTCTGTTATGAAGGGGGGAATTACCTGCATCTTTCAGACTTTAAGCAGAATCCAGGAAAGGGAGGGGTGGGGGATTTTCAGGGTCTGCTGGTCTTAGCAACTTGTCCTGTGAAGACAACTCCTGCTTTCAGAGGTCCCAGCTGCCCTCCCCAAAGACCAGTCCCAGATGGTTTCTTAAAATAGACAAAGTAGCTAAGTTTCACAAAAGGTAGAACCACTTGTAATGGTTGGCTAGTGGGCACCCTTCAGACAAAAACCAGAACAGAGAAATGGAGGAGCAGGACTTCCAGAGCCTGAGCCACAGAAAACCACTGGAGGGCAAGCAGGGCTGCATCCTTCTCATTTGGCGGGAAAGGTCAGGGGCAGAATCCACACGCTGGACGGTTGCTACTGAGCATGCCCCGGGTCGTGATCTCAGGATGACGAGTCAGTGCTCTGGATACACATCCGTTCCTCTTTATTTGCTTTTCCTTTTTTGGATTTTATTTTTTCTTTTAGCTTCCTGGTAAAATTCCTTTTGAAAACATGCCAACCTCATTTGCCAGACCAAATGAGAAAAAAAGGATTTGTACACACTTAGGTCAAAGTGGCAGGAGAGGTCAGAGCCTGGGATTGGGGGGTCAGCGGCCATTCCCTGAGAGCCCGGAGCAGTCACTGGGCAAGTGAGAAGGAAACAGACCTCAGTGCCCAGTGAGTGGCGTGGGCTGTGGGTTCGGGAGTGATGGGGACTATGGCGTTCGTGGCCAAAATTAAAAAGAAATTCTCTGCCAGTCTAACCAACTACATCTGGGCCTAATCTGGCTAAGAGGTGCCCATCTACACACACCCTTTGTGAGGGGGTGTGGGTGGTTGTCTGAAAAAGCCTGTTTTTCCTTCTTGGCTAGGATTTCCCCCATCAGCTCCTCCTTTCTTTTGAGTTTTTAAAAATTACTGTTATTGTAAGGGGTATATTTCCTGATAGGGGAGAAGGGCACCAGGGAGGGCCTGGCTCCGCTCTTGGAAGGCGGGACAAGATTCTCGCTGTTGGTTATTCGGAAAGTCCTTCTGGTTGTAACTGGGAAGACAGTGGCTTCAGCTCCTTCTGGAGGCAAAACAGGTGGCATCTCTTAGCCCTGCCCTCCCCTAGTGCTTTCAGCCGAAGAAGCTTAAATGATATACACACGCTCGCAGCCCCCTTCCTCCCCACATCCTGCACAAAACCAGACAAACAGGGCCCAGGGCTCTGATCAGACTCTTTTTATTGTCTTTTTTATGAATGGGTCCCAGATAGCAAGGGAAGAGCTGGCTCCTGGCTTCTAGGCCAATTTCTCAGGGAGCCCCATGCATCATTGCTGAGAGGGAAGAGACTTCTCCCTGCTCCTCTCAGCTCAGCCCTCATTCACCAGGGGGAGGGGCTCTTGCTCAGGCTCCTGGCCCAGGGACACGCCCTTCCCCATGGAATTTCTGGTATTTCATCAAAGGTCATCTTGCTTCCTAGAGACAGAGAGAGAGAGAGACTGGTTTGCAAGGCGCTGGTCGGACAAACAGGACCCAGTAGGGATGCACGTCATTTCTGGTCAGCCTCTCTCCTGATCCAGCTCTCCTATAGAGCCTGGCCCCTCTGTTACGTCATCTGCCTTCATCCTTTGTCACCCGTGCTCCAGGAGTCCTCCCTTCCTCCTTACTCACGGGGTCCCTTCCTTTGGACACTTCCCCCAGAAGACCTCGCTGCCTTCCTAGCTTTAATCATCCCGTGGCCCACGCTCCCGAGCCCTCCACTCTCAGTTTTTGCCACCCCCAGCCCCTACCTCTCCACACTTCTGTCCTGGCCTTTGGCTCTAGCTCCGGCTCTGGCTCCGGCTCCGGCCAGGGCCCCGGGAGCCCCGAGAGCTGCCGGAGCCTCTCGAAGAGTTGCTGCCGGCTGTGGAACAGGTGCTGGTGCCCTGGCCCCGGGACAGGAAGCTTGGTCGGCTGTAGGGGAGCCAGGCCTCTTCTGCAGCACGAGACAGAGGGGCATTTGGGTCCAGGCAGGGGGAGAACATCGCTGCTTGCCCCCGTGCCCCCCTAACCGCCATCCCAGCTCTGGGAGCGGAGTTGAGGGCAGACCATCCTGGGGGCTGAGGAGAAGCAAAGCGCACGGCCCAGGGCCTTTACATAACACGTGCTCAGAAACCCGTGGGGAACTCCCACGCACAGAGGGCCTCGGGAAAGAAAGGACAGAGCGCCCGGCGCCCTCTCTTTTCTCCTCTGGGCTTCAGTCCTGGGAAAGGATACAACGTGGGAACTTCAGGGGATTTTGCCCAAAGAGAGCTGGAGAGACAAGTGTCTTTGATGTTGATCAAATGTTGACCTCCTCCCAGCTGGAGGTCAGGGGTGAGCTGGGTTGAAAATGAGTGCATCAGCGGAACGGTCTGTTACCACCCTGTTAGGCTCCAGTCCCAGCGCCCACCCTCTTTTGTAGCAGGGGCCCTCCTTACCATCCAGGTGCGGGCCCCGCCAGGCCCCCAGGGGCCCGGCCTGCGCCACTCTCCTCTCCCCACCGTGTTCCCGCTCCCGTTCCAAGGAGGACATGCTGCCTGCCACCCTCAGCCCCAAGGCCCAGCTTGCATCTTCCTCCGGCGGCGGCAAGGGAGGGGGCGGCAAGTCTGCGGAGAGACCTGTTTTCAGCGCTCTCCTGCTTCTCCCGATATGGGTCTTTCTCCCACTCCCACTCCCCGGCGTCAGAGGGCGCTGAACGGACAGTCCAAGGTTTGGGTCCACTCGCTCCCTCCTCCAGCCCGCAGAGCTCACCCTTGCTTATCTGCCTGCTTCCCCTTCTGCCACCACCTCCCAGGCTCATGGCCCCCTCACCCCCAGGACTGTGCTCCCGCCGGTAGGGAAGAGCCTTGGATTTCTTCCGGATTCGGGCACGGGGCCCGTGAAGTGGAGGAGTCATCTCCCCAGGCGCCTGCCGGGTTCTCCCTGTGGCATTGGGAGATGGGGGGAGGAGCGGGTAAGAGAGTGGATCAAGAAAGGGGCTTAGGGACTTCCCTGGTGGCGCAGTGGTTGAGAATCCGCCTGCCAATGCAGGGGACATGGGTTCGAGCCCTGGTCCGCGAAGATCCCACATGCCACGGAGCAACTGAGCCCGTGCGCCACAACTACTGAAGTCCGTGCGCCTAGAGCCTGTGCTCCACAAGAGAAGCCACTGCAACAAAAACCCCGCACACCGCGACGAAGAGTAGCCCCCACTCGCCGCAACTATAGACAGCCCACGCGTAGCAACAAAGACCCAGTGCAGCCATAAAAAAATAAATAAATAAAGTTATTTAAAAAAAAGAAGAAGAAAGGGGCTTGAGGGTGAAGGGGAAACAAGCTTCCGGGGGATGGGGAGGTGGAGGCCAGTTGAGGGGTCTACAGACTCACCTGGGGCACTGCTGGCTGTACTAGCAGCAGGGGTGGGGCTGTGATGGGGGGCCGTGGGGTCAGCACCCAGGCCAGCAGGCCTCCCTTCATGGCCACTCAGCATGGGCTGGGATGCACTGAGAGGGGAACTTGGCCCAAGGGGAGCCCTCCTGCAATGACATGAGGCTTCATCTGTTCGCTCAACAGACACTAAGTGCCTATTGGGTGCCAGGCACCGTGCTAAACAATCAACCTAACACTCAGATGAATAAGACACAGCTCGTCCTCCACAAGGCTCCCATGCTGGTGGAATACGAGGAAAGCCAACTTTGAAATGCCCCGGGAAGCTTGCAGAGCAATGAGTGTTGGGAGTGAGAGACCTGGCCAGCCTCCACATTTCTCCCCAAATCACACTTCCACCCTGATACAGCCATGAGACCTCTGGGCCCCAGATTCATCCATCCATCTGGTCATCTACCCATTCACCCACTGAATAGATATGTACGGAGGGCCTGTAACATGCAAGGTACTATACACCTCCCTACCTGGGCATCTGGTGGAGATGGGGAATGTCAGTGGGGGGCTGGGGAGGGTCAGGAGGTGAGGGGGTAAGAGTGGCTGTGGACTGCTGTCCATAGGAAGGTGTGGGAGAGGGGGTTTCCCCTCGGGACGGAGGGACCAAGCACCCCCCGCTGGTGCTGGGCTCTGCCACGTGGTTCCTCTCGGGCACTGGTGGGCCCCACTCTTCCGGCTCTGAGCTGGGGGCAAAGAGGCAGGAGGGCGGGGTGACTGAGTAGCTTCATACCCTCCCTTTGGCCTTCCGCTGCCCCCTTCCCTTCTTCTCCCAGCATCTTTGCCCTCCGCCGACAGGAGGCCCTGGGCTGGTCCCATGTGTACAGGGCATCTGCAGACAAGGCGCATCCTTACCCGCCCTCCAGCTCCTCCTCAGGCCCCTCTAGGCAGCTCAGTTCACAGGAAGGGGGCGGGGGTGGCAGCGCTTCTGGCCAGTTGAGAGAGGGCATCTGTACAGGTTTTCCCAGAAGCTTTACTTTGCCTCCCCTGGCTCCTGAGGAGAGCAGGATGGGGCCACAGCAAGATACAGGCAGTAAAGGGGCAGAGGTGAGACGCGTCAGAAAGGAGTGCTGCGCTAGGTCCCAGAAGGGAGGGTGGAGGATACTCTTTGGGGAAGATGCTGCTCAGGGCTAAAATGGGGGTGTTGGGAACTGGAGTCCTACCACTGTCCCCCTGGCTCCATTCTGGAGGAGCATACTGGCTCCAGTCGCCTGGCTCCCCTGAGGGATGTGGAGGGAACCCCCCGTGGAAGGTCTGCAGCTCCTCGCCGGCCAGGTCAATGGTGCTGTAGACAGGACCCTCAGCAGAGGCGACAGCTCCCCGGGCCGTCTGAGCCAGGTAAAGGGAGATCCCTGCTTCTGAGGGGGAGAAAGAGGGAGGCCCGGGGAGGAGACGGGGCAGAGACAGAAAAATAGAGGACAACAGGAGAATGGAGGGCCCAAGGGGATCCCACTTCTTCCCTATCCCAATCCGGGGTAAAGGTAAGGCACGAGAGAGGCTCCCCCAACTCACAGCCTCCCAAGGATCACGCAGCCTCAGCAAGACTGGGACCCCTTGGCCCCCTTCAGTTTGCCCCAGCCGGTCGGGAGGAGAGAGGGGGCAGGGCCTCCTGGTGTACCCCTGAGGGAAGCAGAACTCACCATTGTAATATCTGTCGTCTGGGTCAGGATTGCTGGGGCAGCAGCTTCCCCTGGGTTCCTGGGCCGAGGGGCTGCGAGATGAGTGCGGCCACGAGTCTGCCAGCCACGGGTAAGGAGCAGGGCCGAGGCCCATTGGTGGCCTGAGGGACAGCAGGTGAACGCTGGGGACAGAGAGCCTGAAGAGGCCAGCGAAGTAAGGGAGGCAAGGGTAATGGGAGCTGGAGGACAGTAACGGTGAGTGTGGCGGTGAGAGGAGGGCGGAGGTCAGCGCGGGCAGGCAGCTGGGCCTGGGACGAAGGGGGTGGTCTCATCTTGGGGAGATGAGCTAAGAGAATTACCTGGAACTGGCTGCCGACAGGCCCTCTGAGTGTGGGAAGGACACTGGGGAAGACGAAGGGGGAGAGTGTGAGAAGCGCAGCTACCTGGGGTCCGAACCCCGCCCCCCGCCACCCCGGGGGCAGAGATGTGTTACCTGCAGGTGTGTAAGCAAAGGAGGCTTCCGAAAAGGAACCCGTGAGAGAAAGAAGAGGGGAAATGGGGAGAAAAGTCAGAAATAGCCACATTCTGGTCCACTCCTTGGGCCTGGTCCTAATTCCACCATCGGGTTGTACCCTGGACCAATGTCATCGGAATTCCTAGGGGTGCGACTCAGGCATCAGTATTTTTCTAAAGCTCCCCAAGTGATTCCTGCGTGTAGCGAAGATTGAGAACCTCTGAACTAAGAGACCTCACATCTCTCCGGACACGTCCCTTGCCAGGGAGAAGCAGAACTCAAGTCTCCCCCTTTCAGCGGGTGCCCCCTTTCCATCCAGACCCCGCCTGACAATTTATCGCCTGGGATCCTGGCCACACTCCCTCTGCCAGCCCCCGACCCAGGAAGTGAGTTTCCGCCCCCCGCCCCCGAGACTTGCCCCTTCTCTACTGAGGCTGACCGCAAAGCCTGCTCCTTCCCGAGGCATTTTAGGACAAATCTCACTCCTCTCAGCAAACTCAGGTCCCGCCCCGCCCCCTCTGGGCCCCGTCACCCCAACCCGCAGCCCAGGTCCCGACAGCTCCCGGTTCCACCTTGGGCACCCGGCCCCTGTCCAAGGGGCTGAGTTCCCGTGCGACCCCTCGCCCGACGCCGCTCCGAAAGCTGTTGAGCCCCTCCTCCTCTCTTTCCATCCTCCCCGCCTCCCTCCCTGGGGGGGCGGGATCTCCAGGCTCCGCCCACTCCAAGGTCCTCTTTTCCATCTTCTCGACGCCCTTGTGCCCCCCGCCCGCGCTGCCCCAGGGCCGGGCTCTCACCCGTGTAGTGACTGAGCTCCTTGCGCTGCCTCCGGCGCCGGTAGAGGGCGGCGCAGAGCCCGAGGAGCAGCGCCCCGCACGCGGCGCCGCTGCCCGCGAGGAAGGCGGGCTCCCGCAGCACCCTCGCCAGCCGCTCCGCCAGCCCCGGGCCCGCCTCGAGCCCAGGCTCCAGTTCCGGCGGAGACGCTGTGGGGGTCAGAGAGGTGAGGGGAGTAGAGGCACCGCTACCCCAGGACCCCCCTTAACTCCCAGCCCCGCCCTCCCACCCCCTCCGGACTCACGCAGCTGCACCGACACCGGGGCACTGGCCACGCCCACGCCCGCGCTGGTGGCCGCCGCGACCTGGGTCCGGTAGAGGAGACCGGGCAGCAGTCCCCGGAGCACCGCCGAGCGCGCCCAGCCTGCCGCGGACCGATTGAGGTGGAAGCGGCTCTCATTGCCCAGGCACCAGATCTAGGGAGGCCGAGACCCGGCTTTAGAGATTCAGAAGTGGCTTCTGGCCTCACGGGGAAACCTGAAGCTCTGAATGGTAGAAGGGGCTTAGCCGGGCGTAATTCAACTCAGAGCGGGCACTCTGAAACCTCTCTCCTCTTCCCCCGGCCTCGTCTCCAGTCCCAAAGCCAGTCCTAGGTTCCCTCCTCCCGAATCCTAACCCCTCCATCCGCCCTCTCCCTCCACTCCCCAGCCCGCCCACCTTCTCAACCCCTGCACCTGGTATTCCTTGATGACCCCATTTTGCTGGGAGGGGAGCGGAGGTTCCCAAGACACAGTGATACTGCTGTTGCCTTCACCCCCCAAGGCCACTGCCACTCCCTGGGGGGGACCACTGGGGGCTGGGCCAGGGTGGAGCATGGTGAGAAGGACACAGACAGTCATTGCAAGCTGCCCCTCCTGCCCCAACCTTCCTCATCCTCCCAGTTCTAACACCTTAGGGAAGTGAGATGCATCCCCCCTTCCCACCGGCTCCTTGCTCTCCCCAGGCGAACCTTCATCCTCCCCCACTCCTCCTTTCCTCTTGTCCACCCATCAGCTCTGGGCCCCACCCCCTTACCCTCCTCAGGAATGCTCCTGGTCACCAAGGGGCTTTCAGCCCCCAGCCCCTCCTGGCCTTGAGCTTGCACCTTGATCTGAATTTGAGTCCCTGGGGGGAGTCCTCTTAGCACAGTACTTTGCTGGCTTGGGGACTGTAGGTCCAGCACTGACCAGCTTCCCCCATCAGGACCTGCTACCCTCCAAGACACCTGGAAACCTTGTACCAGCTGGACTGGGCCATCTACCTGTGGGAGACAGGACAAAGCACACCAGGGGGAGAGCTGGAGCCACACAAGTCCTCCAGTCCCAGCCCCTCCTCCACTCACCCATCATCCCCAGCCACTCACCTCGCACTCTCCCATACCCATTCTTGGAGGCCCCTTTGTCCCCCATCATCATCTCTGCCCTTAACCTCATCCCTAGGCCATACTCACAGTCCAGGACACCTGCAGGGTCCGGGGTCCAAGGACTACGGGCTCCTGCAGACGCACAGCCACTTCAGCCAGTCCCCGCTGGCCTCTCCACGGGTCCTCCTCCACTGGCCCGGATGGGTTGCTGTCTATTGACCAAAGAGCCCACTCAGCAGGGGCCACCGGGACAGGGAGTCAGGACTGAGAGCGTGTGTTCCACCTCTGCCCTGCCCCACAGACCACTACTTAGTACTTCGGAGCACATCCCAGGGTCAGGAACAGGCTGGTCAGGGGAAGAGCTTCCGGAGGTGGGCCAGGGTGTCCAGCTAACATGAGTATTCTTTCTGCATGACTACATATGCGCCCTTTAAAGGCCCTGTTCCTCATCTCTCACATGAAGATGACCCCCCAAGTTTCCTTCTACTTATAATCTGCGTTATCGGTGGGTAAAGCCTCAGAAGTGAGGAGCTACCAAGATGACTGAATCAATCTTCCTCTCTTTCTCTCTCTCCTCTTCTCTTGTTCCCTCAGTGAAAGGGAAGCATGACCTCCTATTCCAGGCTGGGCCGCCAGGACAGACCTGGAACCAGGCAGGGGCCATGGTTTGCGGGGAGGGGGTGCTCTGCCATGTTGCACGTTACACCCGTGACCCAGAGACCCTGACCTTACCCACCCTGGGTGCGGACGGGCTTGGAGACGGGGCTGGGCTCACTGAGGCCCCAGGTTCCCACGGCTCGCACCAGGAACAGGTAGATGGTATTGGGCTGCAGGCCGCTGACGGTGTGTGTCTCCAGCTGCACGCCATCCGCCACCGTCCGCCACATGTTGCCAGAGGCTTGGCTACAACAAGAATGAGGTGACACAGCTCTCCGAGCCCAACCTGTCTATTTCGTTCATCCATTCTCTGTCACCCCCTACTACCTCCTCACCCTGGCAAACCTCTCGCCACAGCAGCAAAGCCTTTAAGGTCACAGGGGCCCCTCCTTGTAACTTTCCATGTTTGCATTCAAAATCTTCTCCTTACCTGAAGGCCTCTATCACATAAGAGGTGACTGTGGCCCCAGCTTGTGGGTTAGGCTTCCAGGTCAGGGTAATGCTGTTCTTGGTAATGTCAGTGACCACTGGTTGCGAGGGAGGCCCCGGAGGGGTACTGTGTTCTGTAGGGGGGGCTGGTGATACTCCCCAGTCTTCTGCAGTGAGGAGATAATCGTTGAGTAGAAGGATGGGGGAAAGATGGCCCCAGCATAACCTTCCTCCTTCCCAGAGGAGCTGTAGCGCTGTGACAGTGGTGATGGTGGCGGGGAGACATAGTGAACTAAGCCCTGCTCACGTGTGCCTCCCAAGGGCACCACCTCCGTCCTCCTTCTCCCCACCACCATGGCCATGGCATTGGGAAGATAAAATCAGTCCTGGGGTTTGGGGAGGTACTGGCCACCTTTGAAGCAGGTTTGGAGAAGGGTGCTGGCAAAACAAGGGAACAAAGGAAAAACTCACCCCGCCGCCTAAGCCAGCCACTCCAGGTGGCCTCCCCTGTGGAACTCTTGGCCACACAGCTATAGAATCCCATGTTCATCTCCTGCAGGAGAGAGTGGAGGACTGGCAAACTGGGAGTGGAGCAAGGTAGGGCGAAGGAGTGGAGGCGGGTATACAGAAGGATGGGGAGGACGCTCTCCACTCTAGGTGGTCTGAGAGCAGAGGGGCAGAGGTGGAGTTCAAGTTGCAGCAGGTACTAGAGTTGGGCATGTGGACCACGTGGCCATTCTCAGTTACTTGGGCCCCAGGAGTGAGACTCACCTGCACACTGGCGATGTGCAGTGTACCGTTGGCCATTAGGTTGAGTTGGACGTCATCCCCTTGCAGCCACTGCCCATCCTTCTTCCACTGGACACTGGGTTGAGGGTTCCCAGTCACTCTGCATGGCAGCCACACAGAGGAGCCAAGTGCCAGCGTCTGATTGGCTGGTCCCTGGAGGATGATGGGAGGCAACCCATCCAGGGAGGCTGAGAGAGGAAGAACTTAGGCACCTCAGGCGAGGGTCCTGGGTTCAGGCAACCAGCCCCTTGTCCTCATCTCTGCTCCTTCACTTCCCCTCCCCTGGATATTGCAGGGGGCTTCCATAACCATCTGTTGTCTCTGCGTGGGATCAGCCATCTCTTAGTGGCTTCTGTACCTGATTTCCAAACTTCAAGGACATGTCTCAGGAACATGCCTCTCCCCTTGCAGACATATTACATAGAATCCAAGAAAAACAGATCTCTTTAAGCCATGATTTCCTTCCAGGCCATGAATCCAGCCCTGTCTCCATGGGCACGTACCTCCTTTCACCTCCAACAGAGCCTTGGCCAGGATGCTGCCAGCCACACTGACAGCCTGGCACACGTAGTAGCCAGCATCCCCGCTCTGCACTTCAGTGATGTTGAGCTGGCCTCTGGGAGAGACTGAGAAGCGCCCCGTGGGCTGAAGTGACTGACTGGGGAATAGCAGGGCCTGGGGACAGAGCAAGCAACCAAACCACCTGGCAGCTGGCAGGGAGAGTTCCCCTTCTCACCAACCCCAGAATCCAGAGAATTCCTAAGGTTCTAGGTCATACTCTGTCCCAAGCCAGTTCTGTGACCTTAGGCAAACTACTTAACCCTATTCACAAGAATAAGGGAGTTTTTTTTAAGATGATTTGGGGGTGCACATCCCAGCTGTACCAGTCAGGAAACTGAGCAAGCTATTTAACCTTCCTGAGCCCCAATTTCCCCAAATTTGACTCTTAGAGGATAGTTATGAGGATTAAATCGAGTGATTACCTGAAACTCTTTCAATACATTGGATGATAAATGTTAAGTACTTTCCCTTCTTTCTGGCTTTAACATTTTACATTAGATACACAGAAGGTAGGGAAGCAGGCTTTAATGGCACCATGCTGAGCCCCTGACTGATACTTATTCCCACCCTCTACTACCATCAGCATTTTTATTCATTTAAGAATCTAATTAAAATGCAGCAGTCCCCAGTGCTAGAGAAGATGGAAAATTGTGGCTGTGGATTTGCAACGAGGTAGTGGGTGGCCTGGTTTCCCAGTGGGATGGGGTTAATAAGACTTATTTTATTATACTGACCCTGTTTCCCAGTAGCAAAATTCCCACCCTTCCCTTGGAGGGAGTTACTTGTGTTGTAACTTTAGTTAATATTCATTCCAATTCTATATGCTGAGATTTGTTTGCTAAGGTTGAGGGGTGTCTGTGAGCTCCCCCTGGTGGAAGTCCTTTGTAATTAGAAAAGCGTGTAATGTTCTACCCTGAGCAGCTTTGGTACAGTACTGGCTTTCCAGAGCAGAATGTTAAAGCCCAGGCCCCAGGCGTGGGGAGGAGGAAGGATCTAATTGGGTCTGCTACATCCTCAGGACAGCCTTGCCCAAAACAGAAAGATTCTCCAAGAAATTACCATACAGGGCTGTTCCCTACCACCAAAACATATTATCATATGTTCCAGACCTTTTATATTCATTATCTTATTTAATCCTCCCAAATAACTTGCACAGGTTTCTGGAAGGAAAGCTAAGACAGAACCCCAGAGAGAAGTTTGCAGAATGTAGAAGAAGGAAGGCTGAGACCCAGAGGAGAAGCTGGTGGGAAGGCCTGTGGAGCTGGCCACCTACTTGACTTCCCTCCTTTTGCCAGAAGATGGCAGGTGGGGGGTTTCCTTTGGTCTCGCACTGGAAAGCTATGCTCTCTCCAGGAGCCGCCATCTGGTCCTGGGGCTGGGTCACCAGCTGGGGTGGGACTGGGAAGGGGAGGGGAGATAAAGGAACAGGGAGTCAGGGGTACTAAGAAGGGAGACAGAGGGAACAGGAGAGAGAAGCCTGAGCTTGGCTTAAGCAGGAGCAGATGTCCGTCTCTTGCTCAAGCCTGCCTTCCCATCCTTCCTCTCCTTCCAGAAGTCTCAGGGGACGCACTCATATCTCCTGCTCTGTCCTTTCTCCTCATTCTCCACCTCCACCCATCCTCCCGTCTTCCTCGTCTCATCCCTGCTGCAGGCAGTCCCAGGTGGGGCCCTCACCGTGAACACTGAGGGAGCCGGATGCTTCGGCACGGCCCACGCTGTTCTCCGCCACACAGGTGTAAGTCCCCTCATCTTCAGCACTCACACGCCCGATCCAAAGGCTGTGGTCGCTCCGGATCTCATACCTGCTCCACCCACCACCCCCGGGCTGGATTGGCCACAGCTACAGACACTTTCTCACCCACCCAGGACAGGCACCAGGATCAGGGCACATAAGGACAAGGTAGACCTCAACAGGGACAGAAGGTGGTACCCATGGACCCATGAACGGAGGTGGGGACTGGTTAGTGCAGGGGCCACAGGCTCTGGGGAACAGACTTCTCTGTGCCATCAAGTGAGAGGCATCTGCCTTCCTTCCCCCCCCCCCCAATTTTCTAGGGCTGGGTATGTTCTTGAGCTGATTGGGTCTCCTTACAGGCAGTAGGAGGGGGCTTCTCACCTGCCTGTGGGCAGTTCCCCATCCTCCTTGCGCCAGCGTAGACGAGGCGGGGGATCCCCCTGCGCCTCACATGGGAAGTCCACGGGGGCATCAGCCAGGACCACCTGATTCACTGGTCTACGCAGGAATGAGGGACGCTCTGTGCAGAGGGAGGGAGTGAGAAGTCAGGGGGTCTGCTCAGTTACTCACTCCCCAGGCTACACACTCCCATAACTCCAACCCCCCACGTGCCTACCCAGGACCACAAGTTTGGCTGCCCCACTCTCCCGTTCTCCTGCCAGGTTGGAGGCCACGCACACATACAGCCCTGCATCACTCTTGAGTGTATGTGACATCATCAGCTTCCCTCCACGGAGCTGCAGAGTAAAAATGGAAACTTTGATCCTTTATAGCCATCAAAGCATATTTGTTTATCTGGTCCTCACAGCAAGCCAATGAAGAAAACCAGTGAATTTGACCCACTTATCAGATAAGGAATCCTTGAGTGATTTGCCCAAGGTGGGGCTCAAGCGTATCATCTCTCCCACAGCCCAGACCACCTCCCACCAGTCCCTGGGGCATCATAACCCCCACCTTCTTACACTGATTCCGTCCTACCTCTGCTGATGTATTCCCCACTCAGTAGCTGACTCTCAGCCTCTGGTTAGCTAATGCCCCAATTTCAAATCTCTTGTCTTATCGCCTCCAGATCATTTCCCCCCGCCCCTCCAAGACCTTTAGATTCAGGCCTTCCTCCTCTGACACATGTCCCAGACCCCTAGCCTACGGTTTCGCCCCTCAGGATGTCCCTGGCTCCCGGTCGGATCCCCAGCCGTGGCCCCGCCCCTCACCGTGATCCTTCCCTCCTCCTCCTTGAGTCTAGCACCATCCTTCTTCCAGGACACAGAAGGCTCTGGGTGGCCGCGGGGGGGCACGCATTCCATTACCGCGGGCTCCCCCACGGCCGCCACCACGTTCCCAGGAGACTGCCGGAAATCATCGCGGAGGACTGGAGAGAGGGAGAGAGAGGGAGAGAGGGAGAGCGAGAGCGAGAGAGAGAAAGAGAGAATGAATGACCAGGGGAATAAATAGGGTGTGGGGTGACATAACTGGGTGAGGACACAGGAAAGTGTTTTGGGGAGAGGTGGATCACCGCAGACCGCAGACCGGAACTCTTCCCCGGTTGCGACAACACCAGGCCCACTTCCTCCTCCGGCCAAAGCGAGGGCTTTGGAGACCGAAGGTCTTAGTCCCAAAGGGAAGCTGCTGAATGGGTTGAGATTGGGCCTGGCTCTAGATGGGATTACCCGGTACCCTCCCGAGGCTCTGGAAGCAACCAGGAGACTCCTACCTGCCACTTCTAGAGAGGCGTTTCTACTAGCCGCCGCTCCCAGGTAGTTGCGCGCCACGCAAGTGTAGACACCCTCGTCCGGACGCGCGCGGCGCCCGTGCACGATGCGCGGGAAGAAGAGGGCGCCGCTGGGCAGAAGCAGGCGGTGTGCGCGCGGGTCTTCGCGCGCGGTAGCCACGCGCGCCCCATTCTTGTACCACTCGATGTTGGGCCGCGGCCGGCCCTCCGCGCGGCAGGGCAGCGTGGCCGGCTCGCCTCGGGAGACCAGCAGATCTGGCGGCTGCTCCACGATGCGCGGCATCGCGTCCTCCGGCCCGACCTTTGACCCTGAGGGGGGTGGGGGCGCAGAGCATTCAGACCCGGAAACCGGGAGAAAGATCGAATCTCCAGAGAGAAGAAAGATCCCCTCCTGCCCACCCTCTCTGTGTGTAGGGTCGAGTATCTCCTTCGGGACAGGTGCCCCGCACGTTCTTAGGCTGGAAAGGAGATGCCTGCGGACAGGCAGATTAGTAGAGGAATCTGGACACCTGCTCCTAGGCCAGCTTTCTAGGCCGGCTAACGACGCCAGCCTCCTCTCCTACCAAGCTGAAGTGCAGAGTGACTGGTCCACGGCTTGGCAAGTAGACCGCGCCTCTAGCCGACTGGTTTTCAGTCCCCCACCCGCGCTGGTTCACAGACCTGTGAACAACCATAAGCGGTGCACCAGCGCCGACAATTTGTTCTTCGCCTCCGCGCGGTCCCGGACCAGCGATATGGAGACTGTGGCCCAGCCTGGGGCCCCCCTTAGGAAAGGGAAGAAGTGAATGATGAACTGAGGGCTGGGACTCCTTATCCTGGAGCCCGTGAATGGGCACAGTGCCCTTCTTACTGACACCCCACAGATAATCACGTTTCTGGGTCCTGCGAAGTCACAGGAATTGAACGCAAATGATGGTGGAATAGTGAGTAACGCTCCTTTTCTAAGAGGGCATAGTTTTCAACAGATTATTCTACAGGTTGATATAGTTAAGAAAGGCTAAGAATCATTGAGAGAGGAATTCCTCACTTTCCTTAGTCACTCAGATCCGTTCACCCGCATGTCTGCTCCTGCCCCTCACTTGGCCTACAGACTTCTGCTCGCTTCTTCTTCTGCAGTTTGGGATCCAGGATCCTCGAGCGGGTTGAGCTCAGACCCCCACCCCCAGATTCGTCAAAAGTGGATTTGTAACCTATGGCGGCCAGTAGGCGTCGCTGCCGCCTCGCGTAACCTGGTGTCCTTAAATAACCAGGGACAGCCCCGTGCTTCTGTTCTCTGCCTCCCCTCCCCCGCCCCCAACACCCCACCCCACCCCCAGTTCCAAAATCCGCGGGGACCTCTTCCTTCCAGCCTCTGTACGGGATTGGGTTTCATTTCTCAGCCCCGGCTCTTAAGAAGTTCTAGTGGAGACAAAGCTGCACACGGGTTGCCCCGTGCTGCTGCTATCCTGGGGAGAGGGTATCTAACTGGTTAGGGACAAGAAGATCGGTTTCCCTCCCACTTAGGGAAGGAAGGAATTTTTCTCGATTTCCTCCCTTTCAGATGGAAATCTCTGCTTCTCACTCGTTTCTTCTCCTCCATCCCATTCCAGTCCCCGTTTAGGCAGACCAGACCCCACGTGAGCGACCCTAGAGTGGATAAGAGCTCAAGGGGTGTTGTGGAACCGACCGGGGCTGGAATCTCAGACGCTGACACTTCCTAGCTGTCAGAACTAGGGCGAATTATTGAACTTGTCTGGGTCGAAGTT